>NC_135234.1:407437203-408771203 GCF_051348905.1 Ranitomeya variabilis
ATTTGTGTGAGGTCCTGAGCCCTGCCTGCCTGCTACCCGGGCTTTTGTTTACATCTCATCCTCTCGCGAGAAGTTTGGGTGAGAGCGCACGTGTTCTAAACACAGGGGTTGTGGTGGTGCAGGGCAGTGTTTGGGGTCATGTGAGTACATGTGTAGTGGGCTGTGACCGCCGAGCCCGGGGCACATGATTCCCGCCTTTAGGACGGCGTGGTGGGCTACCTCCTGCTGGGCTCCGGAATGGCGCGAGTCTGTGACGTTACGCGGCCTATACGGGCGCTGTGCACTGGAAGTGGCGACCTCGGCTCAGGAGACCACTGCGGCCAGTGGGGCTTTCTCCGGGTTTAGCACCTTTACCCTCTCCTCACCAGGATGTTAGGTTAGAACACGTTATCCACAGCATATAGCTAGGGGGGGTGCTGCACACACGTTATCCACAGCATATAGCTAGGGGGGTGCTGCACACATGTTATCCACAGCATATAGCTAGGGGGGTGCTGCACACACGTTATCCACAGCATATAGATAGGTGGGAGGCTGCACACACGTTATCCACAACATATAGCTAGGTGGGGGGCTGCACACATTATCCACAACATGGCTAGGTGGGGGGCTGAACACATCCACAGCATGTAGCTAGGTGGGGGGCTGAACACGCTATCCACAGCATATAGCTAGGTGGGAGGCTGAACACGCTATCCACAGCATGTAGCTAGGTGGGAGGCTGAACACATGTTATCCACAGCATATAGATAGGTGGGGGGCTGCACACATTATCCACAACATAGCTAGGTGGAGGGCTGAACACGCTAACCACAGCATATGGGGGGGGGGCTGCACATGTTATCCACAGCATATAGATAGGTGGGGGGCTGCACACGTTATCCACAGCATATAGATAGGTGGGGGGCTGCACACGCTATCCACAGCATATAGCTGGGGGGGGGGGGGGGCTGAACACATGCTATCCACAGCATGTAGGTAGGTGGGGGGCTGAACACACGCTATCCACAGCATATATATAGGTGTGGGGGCTGCACACACACGTTATCCACAGCATATACAGGGGTTGGACAAAATAATGGAAACACCTAACGTTTTGGCATCATAATCTTTGAACATGTGATAAACATGCAAACGTGACATATGGTAATGTTTTGTAGTTAATTTACATACAAATCACAAATAATTAACTGTTTTGCATAATTATAAGAACATTGATGAGAACCTGATACCAATGGCAGACCTCTCGGATTTTCAAAGAGGCCAAATTGTTGGTGCTCGTACGGCAGGCGCTAGTGTAACAGAAAGTGCCCGAATGCTTGGCATGTTAAGAGGTACGGTCTCCAAAGTAATGACTGCGTTTGAAAGAGAAGGAAAAACGTCCGCAGCAAAGCACAGGTCCGGCTGAAAGTCAAAGTTGACAAAAAGAGACCATCGCACTCTAAAGCGAATTGTGAGAGAGGATCACAAGACCACGACTCCGAAAATCACTGCTGAGCTCAATGAACACCTACAGAACCCAGTTTCCACAAAAACTGTTTGTCGGGAGCTGCACAAATCTGGATTTCGCAGAAGAGCTGCAATTAGAAAACCGCAGCTCTCAATGACAAATGTTTCCAAGCGTTTAGAGTGGTGTAGAAACCTCCCGAATTGGTCCCTTGAGCAGTGGAAACGTGATATTCTCAGACGAATCATCGTTTACCCTATTTCCGACCTCCAGCTGAGTGTACGTTTGGAGACATCAGAAAGAAGCATTCCATCCAGACTGCCTTCTCCCAACTGTAAAACATGGCGGAGGTTCTGTGATGTTCTGGGGTGCTATTTCGTGGAGGTCCGCCGGGCCGATAATATCCCTTCATGGAAGAATTAACAGCCGAGATTATTTAGGCATTTTGGGCGACCAAGTGCATCCAATGGTTCAAGCACTGTTCTCGGAGGGGAACGCCATCTTTCAGGATGATAATGCACCAATTCATACAGCTAGAATCGTTAAAGCATGGCACAAGGGACATTCTAATGAAGTTGAGCATCTCATCTGGCCCCACAATCCCCAGACTTCAACATTATTGAGCATTTATGGTCGATTTTAGAGATTCAAGTTAGACGTCGATTTCCGCCGCCATCGTCGCTCAAAGAACTGGAGGGTGTTTTAACTGCAGAATGGGCTAAAATTCCTTTGGAAAGAATTCACACCTTGTATGAATCCATACCTCGGAGAATTGAGGCTGTAATCGCCGCAAAAGGTGGACCTACACCATATTAAACTAACTTTTGTTGATGTTTCCAGGTGTTTACATTATTTTATCCAACCCCTGTATATAGGTGTGGGGGCTGCACACACACGTTATCCACAGCATATAACTAGGTGGGGGGCTGAACACACATTATCTACAGCATATAGCTAGGTGGGGGGCTGAACACACGTTATCCACAGCATATAGCTAGGTGGGGGGCTGCGCACACGTTATCCACAGCATATAGCTAGGTGGGGGGCTGCGCACGTTATCCACAGCATATAGCTAGGTGGGGGGCTGCACACGCAAGTCTTTGGCTTTGTGATTTGTTTTGTTTGTTTCTATGCTAATGAATGTTACATCACATGTTTTTTAGCTTGATGTCAATAGTGTTCTATGCACGCGGGAAAACAAAATGGTGGAGTCTAATACGATATTCACAGCAAATGAGAACAGAGGAGTGATAAAATTCTTGTTTCTGCAAGGAAAGTCCGCGAAGGTTATTCATGGTGATATGTCGCAGACATTGGGGGATCAATACCCTTCATATTCTACAGTTAAAAACTGGGTTGCCAAATTCAAAATGGGCCAATTCAGCTCTAATGATGAGGACCGTCCTGACTGACCGAGAGTGGTTGTTGTTCCTGAGATCGTTGATGCTGTGCACAACCTCATACTGGACAATTGTTGAATTTCAACTAAAGCAATAGCAGACATCATGGGAATTTCCCGTGAACGTGCTAGTGTAATTATCCATGAACATTTGTACATAAAAAAGCGATCTGCAAAGGGGGGCCCAAAATGTTTGACAACAGATCAGAAAAGCATGTGTGTGAAAGCTTCCCAGTCCAGCATTTCCAGACTGATAAGAACTTCCTGGATCAACTGGTCATTATGGACAACACCTGAATTTATTTGTATGACCCTGAAACCAAGGAGCTGTCAAGAGTGAAGGCACAGTGGTTCTCCTCGTCCAAAGACGTTCAGGGTTCAAAAATCAACCACTAAGGTGATGGCATCTGGGATAAGGAGGGCGTGCTGCTAGTGGATTACCTTCAAAAGGGTTCCACCATCATTGCAAGGTATTGCATTGAACTTTTGGGCCAAAAGGCGCAGCAAATCTGCTCACTGTACAAGCTACCAAGACAAAACTGGCGGAGCTGGGTTTTCAGCTGGTTGACCACCCACCTTATTCACCAGATCTAGCTCCCTCCGACTATCATCTGTTTCCAAACCTGGAGAAACACCTCAAGGGTACCAAATTTCACACCATTTCTGATGCCATGGCTGTTTACAGATGCCTGGTTTGAGGCACAACCGAAATCCTTTTTGCACAGCTTACAGAACTTGTAATACCGATGTAAGAAGTGTGTTGACATCAGTGGAGATTATGTGGAATAAATGTAAAGTTTCATTTTCCTATCTCATTTCTTTCTGGGTAAAGCCAAAGACTTATCAGCAGCCCCTCGTAGCTAGGTGGCGGACTGCACACACGTTATCCACAGCATATAGCTAGATGAGGGGCTGTACTGATCAACAGAAAGGGGCTCTGTATTTGGCGTTCTCCATGGTGAAGTAAAGTGAATGTCGTGTCCCCAGTACAGTGTGCATCACTAACCCCCCCCCCCTTTTTTTTTTCTTCATTAAAAATGGCGTTTAGTCAGGGGTGCTTCCTTTCTTTCTGAGGTGAGTATAGTGGGGAAAAAAATGAGCCTGTTATAAGGCTGTGTGCACACGATGCGGAACTTGTGCGGATCCCCAGCGGATTTTTCCGCTCAAACGCTGCAGTTCCACACAGTGATTTACAGTACAATGTAAATCAGTTGGGAAAAAAAGGTGTGCCAATGGTGCGGGAAAAATCCGCACTGAATCCGCTGCGGATTGAAAAGTGCATGTCACTACTTTTGTGCGGAACTGCAGCGTTTCTGCACCCTTCCATTATAGAAATCTGCAGTGGTAAAAAACGCACAAAATCCGCATTAATTCCGCATCAAAACCTGCGGCAAATCCGCACCTGCGGATTCTGCCAGGAGATGTGGATTTTGTGCGGAAAATGCTGCACCCCAATCCGCAACGTGTGCACACAGCCTTAGAGCGGCCCTTTAGATATTGTGTATCAAACGTGACGGTTTGGCCAGTAAAGACTTTTATCAAACATACACATGAATCGGGCAGCAAAGTATGGAAGAAGAAATAAGGCAGCGCTGTGTTAATGGGCAGCATCATTTCATTCAATCAGGGTTGTTGTCACCCTCGCAGTTCGTATGATGAACCCCGCGTTGCGTCAACATTACTCAAAATCCGCTTTGAAAAATCCTGCACTTGCGCAGTGTATTGTAGAGTTGTGCCTGCGCCATGATGAGTTGCTCCCTACTTGTGTGTACTGATGCTGTGTGTAGTGCCAAGCTTCACTGTGTGGCCAGAGCCGCTAGTTACAACACTGGCGCAGCTCTACAATACATTGCGCAAGTGCGGGATTTTTCAAAGCGTATTTGAGTGATGTCAGTGCAACCCCGGGAACATCATTCAAACTGCGTGGGTGACGACAACTCTGAATGAAATGAAGCACACCCTTATGTCTAAATGAGCAGGTACAATGTAGCTATAGTGCTTTTTGCACATGATTACAGCGCTGTTTTTAGTGGGGAAAAAAGTGTTCATGATGCACATTGCATCTCTAACAACGCACTGAGGACAGTTTACATGCTGAAAAGCACATGACGGGTTCCCTTTAAATGTGTACCCTTTTCATAAAACGCTAAAAAAAAATTTGTCGTTTTGGGAAAAAAACGGATCCTGCAAATGTGCTTGCAGGATGCGTTTTTTTTTTCCCATAGACTTGTATTAGCAACGGATCGACGGATTGCCACACGTCGCATCCGTCGTGCGACGGATGCGTCGTGTTTTGGTGGACCATCGGCACAAAAAAAGTTCCATGTAACGTCATTTTTGACTGCGTGGACGAAACTCCGCCCCCTCCTCCCCGTAGTGCAGAATGGGCAGCGGATGCGTTGAAAAACTGCATCCACTGCCTACGTCTTGCAGTTATTTCACATCGTCCGTCGGCCCGACGCATTGCGATGGGCCCGTACCTACGGAAATGTGAAAGTAGCCTTACTATTTGCATCGTTGACATGATATAAACAAAACTGCATAAAACGGCTCGGTACCTGGCAGAGCTCACTGACTGTGTTGCTGCAGGCAAACAGACTGCAGCAGTGGTGTAGACTCTGCACTGGACCCGGGGAGGGTGAATGATTACTAATTCACTGGCTTATGCGTACTGCAGAATGTAGAGGGGTTTTCTTAACCCCTTTACCCCCAAGGGTGGTTTGCATGTTATTGACCAGGCCAATTTCTACAATTCTGACCACTGTCCCTTTGAGGTAATAACTCTGTAATGCTTCCATTACAATTTTTGGTCTGAGTTAAACTTTTTGTGAAAAAAGTAAAATTCATTTTTATTTTTATTTCAATAAACATTCAAAAAATTCTGGTGAAGCACCTGAAGGGTTAATAAAGATCTTGAATGTAGCATGTTTTAGAAAATACCCAAAAGTGACACCATTTTATCATATAGGCCCTTCAAAGTGACTTCAAATGTGACGTGGTCCCTAAAAAAAAAAAAAAAAAAAAAAAAAAAAAAAAAAAAGTAAGTATTGTAGAAATGAGAAATCGCTGTTTTAACTTTTAACCGCTATAACTTACTAACAAGAAAAAATTTTGGTTCCAAAATTGTGCTGATGTAAAGTGATGTTACTTTTTAACCCCTTTCTGACCTCGGATGGGATAGTACGTCCGAGGTCAGAACCCCCGCGGTGAGCCCGCATCAAAGCCGGGACATGTCAGCTGTTTTGAACAGCTGACATGTGCCCGCAATAGTGGCGGGTGAAATCGCGATTCACCCGCCGCTATTAACTAGTTAAATGTTGCTGTCAAACGCAGACAGCGGCGCTTCCGGCCGGGCGGCCCGAAATGAGCGCATCGCTGACCCTCATCATATGATCGGGGGTCAGCGATGCTTCTGCATTGTAATCATAGAGGTCCTTGAGACCTCTATGGTTACTGATCCCCGGTAGCTGTGAGCGCCACCCTGTGGTCGGCGCTCATAGCACACCTGCATTTCTGCTGCATAGCAGCAATCTGATGATCGCTGCTATGTAGCAGAGCCGATCGCGTTGTGCCGAGGCTATTGAAGCATGCCAAAAGTAAAAAAAAAAAAAGTTTAAATCACCCCCCCTTTCGCCCCATTCAAAATAAATCATTAAAAAAAATCGAACCTACACATATTTGGTATCGCCGCGTTCAGAATCGCCCGATCTATCAATAAAAAAAAGCATTAAGCTGATCGCTAAACAGCGTAGCGAGAAAATTCGAAACGCCAGAATTACTTTTTTTGTTGCCGCGACACTGCATTAAAATGCAATAAGGGGCGATCAAAAGAATGTATCTGCACCGAAATGATATCATTAAAAACGCCAGCTCGGCACGCAAAAAATAAGCCCTCACCCGACCCCAGATCATGAAAAATGGAGACGCTACGGGTATCGGAAAATGGCGCAATTTTTTTTAGCAAAGTTTGGATTTTTTTTTCACCACTTAGGCTACTTTCACACTAGCGTCGTACGACGCACGACGAATTGCGTCGTTGCAACGTACCGACGCAAGCAGTGAAAGTGCCGCACAACGGGGGGGCAGCGGATGCGTTGAAAAACAGCATCCGCTGCCCCATTGTGATGTGCGGGGAGGTGGGGGCGGAGTTCCGGCCGCGCATGCTCGGTCGAGAAAGACTGTCTCGACGCACCAAAAAACGTTACATGCAACTTTTTTGGTGGCGACGGACGGACGCATTGACGTGTGGCAATGCGTCGCTATTGCAAGTCTATGGAGAAAAAACGCATCCTGCAAGCACCTTTGCGGGATGCGTTTTTTCTACAAAACGACGCATAGCGACGTGCAGTGCACGACGCTAGTGTGAAAGTAGCCTTAGATAAAAAAAATAAATAAATAACCTAGTCATGTTAGGTGTCTATGAACTCGTAATGACCTGGAGAATCATAATGGCAGGTCACTTTTAGCATTTAGTGAACCTTGTAAAAAAGCCAAACACAAAACAAGTGTGGGACTGCACTTTTTTTTGTAGCAATTTCACCGCACTTGGAATTTTTTTCCCGTTTTCTAGTACACGACATACTAAAACCAATGATGTCGTTCAAAAGTACAACTTGTTTCGCAAAAAATAAGCCCTCACATGGCCATATTGATGGAAAAATAAAAAAGTTATGGCTCTGGGAAGGAGGGGAGCGAAAAGCGAACACGGAAAAACGGAAAATCCCAAGGTCATGAAGGGGTTAAGTGTTTTGTGTGACATCTGTGTGATTTTAAGGGCATGAAAATTTAAAGTTGGAAAACTGTGAAGTTTTCGCCAAATTTCCATATTCCACAAAAACTATCTTTTCACCCCCAATTTTATTCTTCCCAAGGGTAACAGGACCCCAAAAGTTATTGTGCAATTTGTCCTGAGTATGCTGATACCCAGAGCTTGGAAGGGAAGGAGCGCCGTTTGACTTTTTCAACGCAAAATTGGCTGGAATTGAGATCAGACGCCATGTCTCGTTTGGCGAGCCCCTGATGTGCCTAAACAGTGGAACTCCCCCCCCCCCCCACACACAAGTGACCCCATTTTGGAAACTACACCCCCCAAGGAACTTATCTAGATGTGTGGGGAGAACTTTGACCCCCAGGTGTTTCACTAAGGTTTATAGCGCCCTGGCGTTAAAATAAAAAAAAATCCACCTTTGGAATCCCCGCCCTGCACTGTTTTATGCATTATGCACAGTGCGGGGCGGGGATTACAAAGGTGGCTGGCCGCAATGCCCGCGCAGGCGCAGTCTGCAAGCCTGGCTGGGACGTCAGACTGCCAGAGCTGACTGCGTCTGCGCAGCACAGCAGTACACTGTGCAGGTTTTGAAACGATAACAGCGCTGAGGAGGCAGCGCCGAAAGCGCAGGAAGATTGGAGTGACGGCAGAGGAGCGGTTCGAGCTGGGGAGTGAGGACCCGCCTCCCTGGCTAGAGACAGGAATTGTGGCTAAGTATAAAAACGCTTTATTTGGGGTGTACTTGAACCTAAAACTAAAAGAGCCACCTTGTTAGAATGCAGCATTACTGCTGCACAAGGTGGCTCTTTTAGTTTATAACGGCTGGAGGGGGTGACAGTGGCTCTTTAAGTGGAAATGCCTCAAGACAAGGAAATGATGTTCAGTGGTGTGGGTGTTGCCTCCATTTGCCTGTATGATCTCCCTACAACGCCTGGGCATGCTCCTGATGAGGCGGCGGATTTAGACCTGGACTAAAGCATCCACTAACTCCTTGACAGTCTGTGGTGCAAAATAGAGGGGCCCTCACGCTGTTTTTTTTTTTTTTAATTATTTAAATAATTTTAAAAAGGGTGTTGTCCCCCCACATTTTATTTGACGTACAGCCAAGCTAAACCAGGGATCTGGGGGCCGGTGTTTCAGACTGGGAAGGGGCCGTAGATATTTGTTCTACCCAGAGTAAAAAGAGCAGCCTTCAGCCACCCCAGAAAAGATGCATTTATTAGATGCACCAATTTTGGTGCTTTGCCTAGCTCTTCTCATTTGCCCTGGTGCATTGGCAAGTGGGGTAATAGTTGTGGTGTTGATGTCAGCTGTTTTATGGTCGCTGACATTAAGCTCACGAGTTAGTAATGGAAAGGAGTCTATGAGGTGCTCCCATTACTAACCCAATAGTCCAATGTAATAAAGACGGTAACGTATTATTTTAGGCAAAATCTCCCCAACACTTTTTTATTCATCAAAAACTAAAATTAAAAAAAGCAAAGTTATAATCTCCTTTCAGCGGATAATCTATTAATGGCCATGTTCCACAACAATACGGATGGTTTGGAGAGCAGTCACTCCAGTGATCTGACAGCTCTCCACACCAGCCGGAACACACTGAGCGGAGCGTGAGAGGCCCTGCCTGTGCCTAGCAGTAACCTAATGACGTCATCGCCAGTCACACGCAGCAGTGTTCTCACACTCTGCCCGGTGTGTTTTGTAAGCAGGGCTGAGCGGTTGCATCATGCCACTGCTCAGCAATGCATCCAGCTATAGCTGAGTTGAACCACGTCATGAGATGTAAGGATTATCGACAGACAGGGGAGGAATAGGTTTTTTTTATTTTATTTCTACATTAATTGGGTAAAAGAGGGTGGGGAGTGATTATTTTAAATAAAGGAGTTTATTGTTCACCCCTCACAGCAACATGAGAGAGGGGATCCGCCCTTCAAAGACCGTAAACCTGCGGACATTACAGTGCAGCATCTCTCCCACACATCAGTTGGTTTCCTGTCCTAAATAAGTGAACCTCTTACAGACATACCTGCAGAAGATGGCGTTGTTTCCCAGGCCCGGTCGGTTCAGGCAGCGGGGGTTCCCTGCCTCAGCCAGTGCGGGATCCCTGGAAGCGCTATGGTGGGTCCAGTGGGATCTCACGATAGCTCTGTCTTGGTCTGTGGGCGCTGAAAGAGGAGGTACTTCTCGAGACGCAGTCCGGCACGTCCGGTTAGCGTGGTCGTGGGGTGTGCCCTTGTGAGGTGGCTGGGGCACGCCCAGGTGATGTGCCGAAAAGATGGTTGCTGAGGAGTATGGACAAAAAGGGTGCTTCAGGAATGGGACGAGTCCGAAGGAGGTGCAGACCCGGAAGTTTCGGGGAGTACTGGATTGGGGGAGCGGCCTGGCATTTAAAAACTGGCCTGGACATGGCCCTGTGCTTCCTTGCCCCATGATCCCCCTCCAGGAGAATTGAGTCACCTGAGCAGCAGCTTGTACAACAGCAACTTATTGGGATCTCCATCAGCAAGCAAACTGGCATCGATCTCGTAGCAGTACTGGAGGCAGCCATGTCTGTGAGAGATCAGATTCTGCAGGTAGATACAGTCAAAGGAGTCCAGCAGAATTAATGAGTCATCAGCCTCCCGAGATGGTCTTTCGGCTGAGATGTGTACCCCTCATAATCCAGTACCATTCGATTGTCTCACACTGGTAAGTGATCTAAGTGAAAGTTCTCTTGGTGAAGTAGTCTTCCCCTTCTTTCTCCCAATTTTTTGCTAGGGAAAGAAGTGTACAGCGAAGTCTAAACATAAAAAGGGTGCAATTTGCAGGGCCCTATCACATGACTCTTACTAGAATATACTGTGTCAGTCATGTATTAAGCATACTGTAGCGGAAGAGACCCCTAGCTTTGCCATTGACGTAAGATTTATCATCAGGGCTGAGGTTAGAGATTCACTGAAATCCCTTTCCCAGGAAGAGGCCCATAGGGGAAAGAAGAGCTACGTCCCCAGTCGGAGGTGTGTAGTGGCTCAGAAAAAATGGCGGCTACTCTGAATCCTCTTCATCAGCTTCCTCATATTCAGACAAGTCAAGTTGTTTGTTACCCTGTAGACCAGATGGACAAGCTTATTAAAGCGGTTAGAAATACCATGGGGATAGTAGAGTCCAAGCTGGAAAGGTCGGTTCAAGATATTAGGTTTGGGAGATTGGACCAAAAGAGACGCAGGTCATTTCCCTTAAATGAAAGGATCCACGCCTTGATACAAAGGGAGTGGAAAAAACCTAAGAGGAAAGGCTCCCTTACCCTGGCATTTAAGAGAAGATATTCCTTTGAGTCGTTTTCATCATGCTGGGATAAAGCCACAAAGCTGGATGTGGCCATGGTGAAGTCTTCCAGGAGATCATCTCTACCCTTTCAGGACATGGGAAGTTTAAAAGACCCACTTGACTAGAAAGTGGATACCTTTCTTAAAGGCACTTGGAAGTTTTGGCAGGGGCCCTAAAGCCAGCAGTAGCGGCTTTGTGTACTGCCAGGTCCTTATTGATCTGGTTGGACCCTCAACTAAAGGATAAGACCTCTAGAGACTGCATACTGTCCACTATCCCGCTGATGCAAGGAGCCGTAGATTTATTTTTTGTAATCAGGCGCCACAGCAGACTTGGTCCATTTAGCAGCCCTCTCACACATGGCCCGGAGGACCTTATGGTTGAAGTGCTGGCCAAGGGACATTCAGGCCAGATTAAAGCTGTGCGCCAACCTGTGTGAGCGGTAATACCTGTTTGGGCCAGCTTTGGGCAAACTTCTAGAAAAGGCGAGCGACGACGAGATTCCTTAGTTTGTCTGTCTCATCCTACAAATGGTCCTTCACTAAAAGGTTTGCCCAAGGGAAGCCCTCCAGAGATCGTATCAAGTGGGATGATGGGAAGAGTAAAGGTAGAGGTTTCATGTTTGAAACCTCCTCCCAAGATCCTAAAAAAAAAACCCTGGCAATGACTTCAGGCCCGAGGGGGGGGGGGGGGGGGCGGCTGTCTTCTTCCCTGCCTGGGAAGAGCTATCAGGGAGTGATTAGATTTATAACCTAATAAGATCTGGGCTGTAGATAGAGTTCCTTTCACTACCACAAAAGAAGTTCATGGTAACTCCCTCTCGGTCCTCCACAGTGGAGCAACAGGCCCTAGAGGCAGAAGGGTATGTTTCCACGTTCCGGAATCCCAGTGCTTTGGATGCAGCGGATACCCCACTCCGCCCAAAGCGGCGCCCCATTGTACACGCGGTGATTCTGGATGTGTTCATTGAACACGTGGAATCACTGCATCGTATTTATAGACTGTGTTATTTATCTTGCGGAGACTGAGGCTATGTGCACACGTATAATGGTCCACTGCGGATTTTACCGCAGCAGATTTGATAAATATGCAGGGCAAAAACGCTGTTTTTGCTGCAGATTTATCTCGGATGTACCGCAGATTTACAACTGTGGTTTTCTATAGGAGCAGCTGTAAAACCGCTGCGGAATCCGCAGAAAGAAGTGACATGCTGCGGAATGTAAACCGCTGCGTTTCCACACGTTTTTTTCCCAGCATGTGCACAGCGTTTTTTGTTTCCCATAGGTTTACATTGTAATGTAAACTCATGGGTAACTGCTGCGGATCCCCAGTGTTTTCCGCATCGTGTGCACATACCCTGAGCGTCTCCGCTAGATAAATAGACATGCTACAGTCTAAAAAGACGCGTCGCATGTCTGGTTATGCAGGGCCGCCGGATGCTCGCGCCCTGCATGCATAGTGGAGATGGGATTTCATAAAATCCCCTCCACTATGCTGTAACATCTGGAAGCGGCGGAATGGACGTTGCGGCTGTACGCAATGTTCAATCCGCAGCAGATACTGAAGGTTTCCTGAACGTGGAAACATACCCTTAGAGCTGTTACAGAAAGCAGTCCTGTTGGAGGTTCCCTTATTTGAAATGGGCGAGGGATTTTATTCCCCTCTTTCTGATTAAGAAACCGGATGGTTCCTTTAGGACCATAATAAATTTGTAAGATCTGCAAAAAAATTACTCCATAAAAATTGCTTCTTGGCCTTTTTAGATCTGAAGGATGCTCTCCACCATGTGCCTATACATGTAGATCATCAGCAGTTCCTCAGTTTCAGTAGTCTTTGGGGGTACAGTTAGACACTTCCAGTTTAGAGCCCTCCCGTTTGGCCTTGCTATTGCCCCTCAGGTCTTTACCAAGGTAGTCTCATAGGTCATGGCCCATCTATGGGAAAAAATGTATTGTCCCCTATTTGGATGATTTTCTAGTGGTAGGCAGTTCAGTCCGACATTGCGCTACACAAATAGGAGGGGTAATATCCACTTTGGTGCGATAGGGGTGGCTATTAAACCTTCAAAAATCACGATTAGAGCCCCTAGGGGTACAGGAATTTTTGGGTTTTTTTCTGGATTCAGAGGTACAGGATTGTTGCCTCCAGGACATTAAAATAGATAGCATCCAATACCAGGTGTTGAGAGCCCTGACGTGTCCCTCCATGTTCCTTAGAGGTGCTATATGCATTCTGGGTTCTTGGACTTCTTGCATTCCAGCTGTCCCGTGGGCCCAATTCCATACTAGAGCCTTACAATGGGATGTTTTAAGTAACGACTAGTGATGAGCGAGTGTACTCGTTGCTCGGGTGACCTCCGAGTATTTATGACTGCTCGGAGATTTAGTTTTCATCACGGCAGCTGAATGTTTTACAGCTACTGGCCAGGCTGAGTACATTTGGCAGTTGCCTGGTTGCTAGGGAATCCCCACATGTAATCAAGCAGGCTAGTAGCTGTAAATCATTCGGCTGCCACAATGAAAACTAAATCTCCGAGCAGTCATAAATGCTCGGGAAAACCCGAGCAACGAGTACACTCACTCATCACTAGCAACGACACTTCCTTTAAGGAAGGGGGGGGGCACCTGGAAGGAAAGATGACTATCTCCATCTTCTAAGAAATCCCTTCCTCAGTGATTGGATTTCACTAACTTATCCAGGGGCTTCCCTAGGTGAATGAGAGATCTCGGGTGGTCAATACAGACGCAAGTCCCAAAAAAAAAAAAAAAATTCTCAAAATGACTATCCGATAAATGCTACTGCGCAGGCTGTGCCATTTTCCTAGAGGTGGAAAAAAAAGTCTCCAAGATGGTGGCGCCTGGGCGTTAGCATCTATCTGATAGACGCTACTGCGCAGCCGCCATTTTGAGAGAAAGAAAAAAATAAATCATTGTATATGACTAAGGGCAGAGGCACACTGCCATATTTCTCGTGTGAGAATCACATTGTAAAACTTGTACTGGATGAACTTGTATTGGCTGTCGGCTCTCCTGACCTGAACTTGACAGCTGCATAGTAATCCATCATGCTGTCATGCTTTGGTCAGGAGGTGCCGGCCAGTCCGTGTAGTGCGATGCGATTATCGCAGGACAAATACGGCAGTGTGTCTCTGCCCTAAATAAAACAATTTAACCCCTTCATGACCCAGCCTATTTTGGCCTTAATGACCTTGCCGTTTTTTGAAATTCTGACCAGTGTCCCTTTATGAGGTAATAACTCAGGAACGCTTCAACGGATCCTAGCGATTCTGAGATTGTTTTTTCGTGACATATTGGGCTTCATGTTAGTGGTAAATTTAGGTCGATAATTTCTGAGTTTATTTGTGAAAAAAACGGAAATTTGGCAAAAAATTTGAAAACTTCGCAATTTTCACATTTTGAATTTTTATTCTGTTAAACCAGAGAGTTATGTGACACAAAATAGTTAATAAATAACGTTTCCCACATGTCTACTTTACATCAGCACAATTTTGGAAACATTTTTTTTTTTTGCTAGGAAGTTATAAGGGTTAAAATTTGACCAGTGATTTCTCATTTTTACAACAAAATTTACAAAACCATTTTTTTTAGGGACCACCTCACATTTGAAGTCATTTTGAGGGTTCTATATGGCTGAAAATACCCAAAAGTGACACCATTCTAAAAACTGCACCCCTCAAGGTGCTCAAAACCACATTCAAGAAGTTTATTAACCCTTCAGGTGTTTCACAGCAGCAGAAGCAACATGGAAGTAAAAAATGAACATTTAACTTTTTAGTCACAAAAATGATCTTTTAGCAACAATTTTTTTATTTTCCCAGCGGTAAAAGGAGAAACTGGACCACGGACGTTGTTGTCCAATTTGTCCTGAGTACGCTGATACCTCATATGTGGGGGTAAACCACTGTTTGGGCGCACGGCAGGGCTCGGAAGGGAAGGAGCGCCATTTGACTTTTTGAATGAAAAATTGGCTCCAATCTTTAGCCCACACCATGTCTCGTTTGGAGAGCCCCCGTGTGCCTAAACATTGGAGCTCCCCCACAAGTGACCCCATTTTGGAAACTAGACCCCCCAAGGAACTTATCTAGAAGCATAGTGAGCACTTTAAACCCCCAGGTGCTTCACAAATTGATCCATAAAAATGAAAAAGTACTTTTTTTTCACAAAAAAATTATTTTAGCCTCAATTTTTTCATTTTCACATGGGCAACAGGATAAAATGGATCCTAAATTTTGTTGGGCAATTTCTCCTGAGTACACCAATACCTCACATGTGGGGGTAAACCACTGTTTGGGCACATGGTAAGGCTCGGAAGGGAAGGAGCGCCATTTGACTTTTTGAATGAAAAATTATCTCCATCGTTAGCGGACACCATGTCGCGTTTGGAAAGCCCCTGTGTGCCTAAACATTGGAGCTCCTCCACAAGTGACCCCATTTTGGAAACTAGACCCCCCAAGGAACTCATCTAGAGGCATAGTGAGCACTTTAAACCCCCAGGTGCTTCACAAATTGATCCGCAAAAATGAAAAAGTACTTTTTTTTCACACAAAATTTCTTTTAGCCTCAATTCTTTCATTTTCACATGGGCAACAGGATAAAATGGATCCTAAAATTTGTTGGGCAATTTCTCCTGAGTATGCCGATACCTCATATGTGGGGGTAAACCACTGTTTGGGTGCACGGCAAGGCTCAGAAAGGGAAGCGTGCCATTTGACTTTTTGAATGGAAAATTAGCTCCAATCGTTAGCGGACACCATGTCGCGTTTGGAGAGCCCCTGTGTGCCTAAACATTGGAGCTCCCCTACAAGTGACCCCATTTTGGAAACTAGACCCCCCAAGGAACTTATCTAGATGCATAGTGAGCACTTATAACCTCCAGGTGCTTCACAGAAGTTTATAACGCAGAGCCGTGAAAATAAAAAAATAATTTTTCTTTCCTCAAAAATGATTTTTAGCCCAGAATTTTTTATTTTCCCAAGGGTAATAGGAGAAATTGGATCCCAAATGTTGTTGTCCAGTTTGTCCTGAGTACGATGATACCCCATATGTGGGGGTAAACCACTGTTTGGGCGCACGGCAGGGCTCGGAAGGGAAGGCACGCCATTTGGCTTTTTGAATGGAAAATTAGCTCCAATCATTAGCGGACACCATGTCGCGTTTGGAGAGCCCCTGTGTGCCTAAACATTGGAGCTCCCGCACAAGTGACCCCATTTTGGAAACTAGACCTCCCAAGGAACTAATCTAGATGTCTGGTGAGCACTTTGAACCCCCAAGTGCTTCACAGAAGTTTATAACGCAGAGCCGTGAAAATAAAAAAATGTGTTTCCTTTCCTCAAAAATATTTTTTTAGCCCAGAATTTTTTTATTTTTGCAAGAGTAACAGGAGAAATTGGACCCCAAAAGTTGTTGTCCAGTTTCTCCTGAGTACGCTGATACCCCATATGTGGGGGTAAACCACTGTTTTGGCACACGTCGGGGTTCGGAAGGGAAGTAGTGACGTTTTGAAATGCAGACTTTGATGGAATGCTCTGCGGGCATCATGTTGCGTTTGCAGAGCCCCTGATGTGCCTAAACAGTAGGAACTCCCCACAAGTGACTCCATTTTGGAAACTAGACCCCCAAGGGAACTTATCTAGATGTGTGGTGAGCACTTTGAACCCCCAAGTGCTTCACAGAAGTTTATAATGCAGAGCCGTGAAAATAATAAATGTGTTTCCTTTCCTCAAAAATATTTTTTTAGCCCAGAATTTTTTATTTTTGCAAGAGTAACAGGAGAAATTGGACCCCAAAAGTTGTTGTCCAGTTTCTCCTGAGTACGCTGATACCCCATATGTGGGGGTAAACCACTGTTTGGGCACATGCCGGGGCTCGGAAGGGAAGTAGTGACGTTTTGGAATGCAGACTTTGATGGAATGGTCTGCGGGCATCATGTTACGTTTGCAGAGCCCCTGCTATGCCTAAACAGTAGAAACCCCCCACAAGTGACCCCATTTTGGAAACTAGACCCCCCAAGGAACTTATCTAGATGTGTGGTGAGCACGTTCAACCCCCAAGTGCTTCACAGGAGTTTACAACGCAGAGCCGTGAAAATAAAAAATCATTTTTCTTTCCTCAAAAAAGATGTTTTAGCAAGCAATTTTTTATTTTCACAAGGGTAACAGGAGAATTTGGACCCCAATATTTGTTGCCCAGTTTGTTGTGAGTACGCGGATACCCCATATGTGGGGGTAAACCACTGTTTGGGCGCACGTCAGGGCTCGGAAGGGAAGTAGTGACATTTGAAATGCAGACTTTGATGGAATGGTCTGCGGGCGTCACATTGCATTTGCAGAGCCCCTGATGTGCCTAAACAGTAGAAACACCCCACAAGTGACCCTATTTTGGAAACTAGACCCCCGAAGGAACTTATCTAGATGTGTGGTGAGCACTTTCAACCCCCAAGTGCTTCACAGAAGTTTATAACGCAGAGCCGTGAAAATAAAAAATAATTGTTCTTTCCTCAAAAATTATGTTTTAGCAAGTAATTTTTTATTTTTGCAAGGGTAACAGGAGAAATTGGACCCCAACAGTTGTTGCCCAGTTTGTCCTGAGTACGCTGATACCCCAAATGTGGGGGTAAACCACTGTTTGGGCGCACGTCGGGGCTTGGAAGGGCGGGAGCACCATTTGACTTTTTGAACGCAAGATTGGCTGGAATCAATGGTGGCGCCATGTTGCGTTTGGAGACCCCTGATGTGCCTAAACAGTGGAAACCCCTCAATTCTAACTTCAACACTAACCCCAACACACCCCTAATCCTAATCCCAACTGTAGCCATAACCCTAATCACAACCCTAACCCCAACACACCCCTAACCACAACCCTAACCGCAACAGACCCGTAACCCTAATTCTAACCCTAATCCCAACCGTAACCCTAATCCCAACCCTAACCACAACTGTAACCCCAACACACCCCTAACCCTATCCGTAACCCTAACCACAAGCCTAATCTTAACCCTATTTCAAACCCTAGCCCTAATTCCAACCCTAACTCTAATTCCAACCCTAACCCTAAGGCTATGTGCCCACGTTGCGGATTCGTGTGAGATTTTTCCGCACGATTTTTGAAAAATCTGCAGGTAAAAGGCACTGCGTTTTACCTGCGGATTTACAGCAGATTTCCAGTGTTTTTTTGTGCGGATTTCACCTGCGGATTCCTATTGAGGAACAGGTGTAAAACGCTGCGGAATCCGCACAAAGAATTGACATGCTGCGGAAAATACAACGCAGCGTTTCTGCACGGAATTTTCCGCACCATGGGCACAGCGGATTTGGTTTTCCTTAGGTGTACATGGTACTGTAAACCTGATGGAAAACTGCTTCAAATTCGCAGCGGCCAATCCGCTGCGGATCCGCGGCCAATCCGCTGCCAATCCGCTGCGGATCCGCGGCCGATCCGCTGCGGATCCGCTGCCGATCCGCGGCCGATCCGCTGCCGATCCGCGGCCGATCCGCTGCCGATCCGCTGCCGATCCGCTGCCGATCCGCGGCCGATCCGCTGCGGATCCGCGGCCGATCCGCTGCGGATCCGCGGCCGATCCGCTCTGTGTGCACATGCCATAACCCTAACCCTACCCGTAACCCTAACCCTACCCCTAGTTCTAACCCTAGTTCTAACCCTAACCCTAGTGGGAAAAAAAAAAAAAAAAATTCTTTATTTTATTATTGTCCCTATGGGGGTGATAAAGGGGGGGGGGGTTATTTATTTTTTTTTTATTTTGATCGCTGTGATAGAACCTACCACAGCGATCAAAATGTACCTGCAAGGAATCTGCCGACTGGCAGATTCGGCGGGCGCACTGAGCATGCGCCCGCCATTTTCCAAGATGGCGGCGCCCAGGGAGGAGACGGCCGGACACCGGGAGGATCGGTAAGTATGAAGGGGTGGTGGGGGGGTGGATCGGAGCACGGGGGGGGTGATCGGAGCACAGGGGGGGGGGGGATCTGAGCAAGGAGGGAGCGGACAGCAGGACGGGGGAGCCGGCAGGCGGACGGAGGGGACCGGAGGACTAACGGAGCACTGGGGGGGCGATCGGTGGGTGTGGGGGGGGGGGCACTTTAGTATTTCCAGCCATGGCCGATGTTATTGCAGCATCGGCCATGGCTGGATTGTAATATTTCACCAGTTTTTTAGGTGAAATATTACAAATCGCTCTGATTGGCAGTTTCACTTTCAACAGCCAATCAGAGCGATCGTAGCCACGGGGGGGTGAAGCCACCCCCCCTGGGCTGAAGCACCACTCCCCCTCTCCCTGCAGATCGGGTAAAATAGGAGTTAACCCCTTCACCCGATCTGCAGGGACGCGATCATTCCATGACGCATACGCTGCGTCATAGGTCGTTTTGGCACAGACTTTCATGACGCAGCGTATGCGTCAAAGGTCGTTAAGGGGTTAATGCACATTATACGTGCGATCATGCTGCAGCGCAGGCCTGCTGGTGGTGGGTTTTTTTTTTTTCTTCCCAATACATATACCGGTAATCAGTATGTAAAATAGGGGGCAGGTCACTGAGGGATAAGTATGAATACATAAGCAGAGCATGACATGAAGACCCCACCCCGAAGCACGAAAGTCTCTGACTCAAAACTGAAAAACCACGTATTTCATCAACCAAGTCATTTTAACATTTTAATTAGTATAACTGCGCCAACCTGACACTAAGTTTATGAGCATAATCCTGCTAACCAGTTCCCTTTAATTGCGCTATATAAGTGAAAATAAAACAGCTATTGCTATTCTGTAGCTTGATACCCTTTTATTATTTAATAAAATTACTAAAATAAAAAAAAGCTTAGGTTATGTTTTTTTCATACTCTGGGCTTTGATGAAATGCCGGAGGAGCCCCCCCACGCAGTTCAGAGCTCCGACACCACAGCTACAGCCGCATCCGGACATCCGCCACCGGGATTTGCAAGTATATTGCAACCATAAGGCGCACCATTTTCCCCAAAAAAAATTTTGGGAAAAAAGTGCATCTTATGGTCCAAAAAATACAGTACAAAAGGGAAAATAGGCCGATGCAAAAGTTTGGGAACCTTTGGAGATATGTGTGTTCAGATTACTGTGACCAAGGTTTCAGACCTTAATTAGCCTGTTAGGGATTAGCTTCTTAACGGTTATCCTTAGGAAAGGCCAGGTGATACAAATTTCTCAGCTTTATAAAAACAGCCTCCCATAACCTTGTGCTAAAAAAAAAAAAACAGGAATGGGTTCTTCTAAGCAGCTGCCTAGCACTATGGAAATGGCAGAGGACCACAAAGCAGAACGTTATAAGATGGCAAAATGTTTTCAAGTTGCCCTTTTCTCAGTTTGAAATGTAATTAAGAAATGGCAGTTAACAAGAACAGTGATTGCCAATAAGGTCTGGAAGACCAAGCAAAGTTTCAGAGAAAGCTGCTCTAGGATTGCTGGAGAGGCAAGTCTGAAACCCCACTTGACTGCAAAAGACCTTCAGAAAAATGTAGCAGACTTTGTAGTTGTGGTACATTATTCTACTGTTCAGAGACACCTGCACAAATATAGTCTTCATGGAAGAGTCATCAGAAGAAACCTCTCCTCTGTCCTCAACATAAAAATCAGCATTAAAAGTATGCAAAAGAACATCTAAACAAGCCTGATGCATTTTTGTAAACACGTCTTGTGGATGATATAGAATTGTTAATGTTTTGCCTTTAATTGCTAGAATGTATTCTTATGACACTGTGGTCTGTTAGTCTCCTCTTCCAGGACTGTATACTTCTTATGTTTTCAATAGTCAGCATGTTCTGGGTATGTGAGAAATAAAGGTCAGCATGACACGGGGTAACAGGGGGAGGGCTACATGAATTACATTTGTTGTAAATGGTATAAAATACTGCCTCTTGCTGCATTACATCAGATAAAAGTTACTTTGCTCACAGCACGTGTGCATCTTCCTTTTTCTCCAAGCGTGCTTGTCAATGGAGGGCGTAATTCCACAATTTGGCTTCACTAGTGATCTGGCATGTCTGACATTGGGTCAGAACTAGTGACGAGCGAATATACTCGTTACTAGAGATTTCCCTAGCACGCTCGGGTGTCCTCAGAGTATTTTTTAGTGATCGGAAATTTCGTTTTTCTTGCCGCAGCTGAATGATTTACATCTGTTATCCAGCATAAGTACATGGGGGTTGCCTGGTTGCTAGGGAAACCCCACATGTACTTATTCTGACTAACAGATGTAAATCATTCAGCTGCGGCAATAAAAACAATCTCCGAGCACTAAAAAAAATACTCGGAGGACACCCGAGTGTGCCCGGGAAATCTCGAGTAACAAGTATATTCGCTCATCACTAGTCAGAACACAAACAGCTACAACATGGACCGATGAGGTTAAATTCGAACTCTTTAGCCAAATGGTCAATTTCAGTAAAAGAACATCTTGCCAACCATTAAACATGGAGGTGGATCAATGGTGCTTTGGGGCTGCGTTGCAGACAATGGCGCGAGAAACATTTCACGGGTGGGGGAAGAATGGATTCAATTAAAATTTCAACAAATTCTTGTTGCAAATATGACACCATCTATGAAAAAAAAATAAATAAAAAGGTTGAAAGAAGATGGCTTCTACAAACGGATAATGAAATAGACTACCTTAAACGGCACAAGCTGAAGATTTTAAAATGGCTCTCACAGTCCCCTGATCTGAACATCATTGAAGATCTTTGTCTAGACCTCAAAATAGCAGTGCATGCAAGACGACCCAGGAATCTCACAGAGCTAAAAAAAATTTCCAATGAAGAATGGATGAAAATCCCTCAAAACAAGAACTGAAACTGGACTCTTGACTGGCAACAAAAAGCATTTACAAACTGTGGTACTTGTAAAATAGGGTGCTACTAGGGTACTAACCATGCAGGGTGCTCAAACTTTTGCATCATCCCATTTTCCTTTTTATAATTTTTAAAATTAAAGATATGACCTTTTGCCTAAAATACAAAGGAAACGTGTCACCTTTAACTTTAGCCCCTTTTAGAGATGATTTTATCTTCAATTTTCTTAATGGTTTACAATAGCCGTAATTTTGACCAAGGGCGCCCAAACTTTTACAAGCCACTGTATGAGGTTGTTGGAGACCAGCAGCTAATTTGTGCATCATAGACGGAACACTGACCATGACTCAGACACCTGATTTCTACCTTCCAGTTAGACTGCTTGCCAATATCTTTCACTTTTACAAGTAACAATTTTGGGAAAATTTAGAAAAAGCTAATAAAACAAAATGGGTACAATGAGAGCAGAACTGGTTCAGTGATTTTATTTGAGATTTTGTACAAATCTTTGTATACGTGTCATCGCCCATTCCTGCAGTGTTAAATAACTTAAATTCATGGTTGTCTTGAAGAAAGTATATACAACTCAGTTTTTAAAGGTGTTTAAAAACTCAAAATGACATTTAAAATAATCACAATTTAAATGTTTAACATGTACCAAAAAGTCTACCAACCAGTGGCAACAAATAGAACAAACTATTCATATAGCTGCATAAAAAGATAGTTAAAAGGTAAAGTACACAAACTTGTATGAAATACACAATTGTGTAATGAATTCCAGGTGCTTCCTATATGAAATCAGTTCTGATAGTGATGCATAAGTGGTGAACTGCTCCTGGTAAACTTAGTAGCCAGAGCGGCTGGAAGAATAACTGTTTTACAGTTGATTGTGTTTCTGTCTTATACAAACCTATAAACTGAGAACCGCATCATTATGGCAATTTGGTTTCACACAAAAATACAATCAGAGATTACACTAGTCCTCTCGGCCCTGGCCGGCTTCCGCCAGTACTATTAGAAACGATAGACAAGTGTCTCCTTAGCAAGTGAAGCATGTCAATGATCTGCAGTGTCACTGGGAAGAGTCGGCCTGCAGTAGGGTCAGCCTAGTCTGGCTTCCAGCCAGAGCAAAGTATATTTTATCTGTAACACTGTTCTACAGAGTAATGTACCAGACTGCAAGTTGTGTTGCCTGTAGTCCATTCAGCATGATTCATCAGACATGTTTCTTTTAAAAAGAATAGGATTGAGCTGCAATACCACCTAAAACTTGTGGTTAAGTGTAGTGCTGTTTTTGGAAGAAAACGGTCTTTTTTTTATTTCTTTCAAATCCTGAACAACCCCTTTTCGAGTTGTGGGTTTACTATAGTTGTAAATTCACATGTGACAGGTTTTGCTGCATTCATCTCAATGGATTGTTTCCGTGGCAAATGCATGGATTTCTGTAAGTTCCATTCAGAACAATAGGACAGTGCCAAAAACAGAAGCTGCAGCCAGAGAATCCATCCTAAGCCTACATTAACACACATCAGTGTCACCATCCAAGAGAGGATGACTTTCTCCTAGCTGCATTTTTTTTTTTTCCATCAAAACAGAAA
The DNA here is from genome assembly GCF_051348905.1 of Ranitomeya variabilis. Taxonomy (NCBI): domain Eukaryota; kingdom Metazoa; phylum Chordata; class Amphibia; order Anura; family Dendrobatidae; genus Ranitomeya; species Ranitomeya variabilis. The sequence continues at coordinate 407,460,572 of NC_135234.1, forward strand.
CTTTTTATTCATTGATTCTCAGCAATGGATCAGTTAAAAATAAATAGAAAAAGTGGAATATAAATGCTTTATTTCATCTGTTTTAAACAGATTCCCATAGACTTTTTTTGATAGAGTCCGCAAAATAGGTGAGAATTAGTCTAGAACATGGTCCGAACCATAGCGAGATGGATCCATTTTTAAAATATCGTGTGTGGATCAATGAAACTGTGTGCAGGTGGAGAAAGAAAAAAAACAAACAAACACACCAATACTGGGATTGGCGTTGAAATTCCTGGTGTATTAAATAATTAGGATAATTGCCATATTTGGTGAATATGGTGACATACATGGTGTGAAAATCTCCCACCATATGCAACCTTATATCATACTTCATCATGGTGTAGTACACGGAATTCTTCTTCGGTGCCTGTTCTTGTCCTGGAGGATTTCCGGTACATATGCAGAAAATAAACCCCTTAATTTTAAGCGTTTTGTTGGGCGTAGGGTAGTTGAAGGTTAGCAAGCTCCAACACATAATATACCAACATCCACAGAGGGCCAGGCTTCAGAGGAACAAGGATAATTTAGGAGTGGTTAACCAATCTAAATTATTTGACGTAATCACTCCCAAAAGGTATCACAGTTCTTCTGTACTCCTTTATTTCTTGGATGTTTGACTTATTTAGGTAGCAGCTCTTCAGGAGAGAATCAATGCCCAATGTAGATCATAAACTGAATAAAATCATACCTTTCACAAATGGCTCGCACAAAAAACCTTATTGGCACTAGCCATTTCCATACTATAGACAAATTGGTGCTACATTATGTATTAATATGAAACATTTAGCAATGAGCAGACAATATCAAATTAAAAGCAACATTTCAATAATAGATTACTATTCCCAATATACTATGATGGCTGACTTTAAGAAATGGATATAAAATTAATTTATACAATAAGATAATCACATTCATTTATATACATCAAAATTATAGTTAACCAAATTAGGCAAGTGATCCTAAACTGGCATACTTAAATATATAAAAATATTAAGTAAAATAGAAGTAACACGTTATTAATAGCACCTAGCATCTACCGGTTTGGAGGACCATAAGCCTGCCGCTGGAAGTAGACTAGTATGTCATATTGTGTGTGCAGAATTAAATCACTGAATCAAGTCTTGAATGTGAAGTGCTTGTTGACGGCAAGGTGAGTTACATAAAAACCCTCCAAGTTACATAGGAGTCAATGGTTACCATAAAACCCCGACAAGACAGGAAAGCATTTAACACACACATATACTTTTGCGCGGCTGATGTAATAAAGGATGTCCAAGTTTCTTCTGCCCTCTCAGACTGCGTCTCATTATTACCCTGTCCGTACTTCTCCTGTTTGGGGTAGTAGATGGGATCTCGGGTACGCCCCCACTTCTGGTAAAGGTCCTCCTTGGTTTTTTCAAAGCAGGCCCACTGTTTGATTCTTCCAATGTTCGTTTTAATGCCAATTTTTCCATGTCAGTTTTTGGATTACCACCTCGGGTTTTCGAACCTTTTGCACCAACATTTGAGCTTTCAGGAAAAAGACAGGTAGGAGAGAGGCTTGAAGAGCTACTGTCCCATTGCAAATGACTGCCAGTTTCTTCAGCTGTTCCCAAGTCTCCTAGGGAATGGGGGCAGAAGGCTTTGGATTTCCCTGACTCAGAGCCCCACTTGCTATCAGAGAAGGCATTGCAGCGGATAAGAGGTGGAAGAGTCTCAGAAACAGAAAGTCTCCACCATGGATCTTCATCCAGTATCTAAAACAAATAAAATATTAGAAGAGTGTTCAATTCACTACTCTTTATAGAAACGTGCAGCCAAAAATAGTTAAAAACCTCTTATTTTACGGTTTTTCACATGACATTACTTTTAATACTCCAACAGAAAATAAAAGACACATTGGTTGTAAAAGGTGATAAGTCTACAAAAAAATAAAAGTTCACAACAGGGTCAATAAAACATTACTGTGGTATATCCCTAACATATACTAACACAATGTGACTAAACAAAAGGAAACCAAGTACTGTTGTATAGTCTCTGATCGCAGCATTTAAATAGTGTGATTGCTGGGGTGTGTGGATATTAGCCCCCATTGGCTTAGTACGAAAGAATCACAGGGAATCAATTGTTATAGCAGATCGGGCAACTCTTTATCCTTAGGTGAAGCCCAGGCTGTACGTGGGCTGTAAGAGACCTTCTTATTCATTATTATAATGCAATACTAATATATTGCAGTATATAAATGTACGATTATTATATGATCATAAGCAGCAGTATCTAAAATTCAGTACAAAACATAAAATTATTCTAGACTCCAGGTCATGTGCTGCTTGCAAGCCAAAGGGCAGCTGCCGGAATACTCTCGGCTCTGCATGCCAGTACAGTATGCATGGAGAGTAGTGAGGATTCATTGCTCTTTAAGGGTATGTCCACACGTTGCAGATTCCATTGTGGATTTTTTTGCGTGGATTCTCCAGAATCTGCAGGTAAAATTACCTGCCGATTTTGCATGTGTGTTTACACTTGCGGATTCCTATAATGGAATAGGTGTAAAACGCTGCAGCATCCACACAAAGAATTGACATGTTGTGGAAAATAAACTGCAGCGTTTCTGCATGGAATTGTCCGCAGATTTGGTTTTCCATAGGTTTACATGGTACTATACAACGCATGGAAAACTGCTGCGGATCAGCAGGGCCAAATCCGCAACGTGTGCACATACCCCAATACCGAGCAATGTGTCGGCCGAGCCTTCCTGCAGCTGCAGGCGGTCACATGTGCTGCGACTTGAGAAATGAATATTCACTGCATTCCACTCCCATGGGTGTGGAATGTAGTGAATATTAATTTTTCTTTAGCAGACCTTTCCTGCCTCTGTGACCTGCTGCCACTCTCCTGCCCAAGCCGGTACATCCAGATTATAAGACGCACCCCCCATTTTTTAAGGGAAAAGTGCGTCTTATAGCCCAAAAAAATACAGTACTGTGGGAAAAAAAAAAAATTTTATACATAAATCAGACATTTTCTATATAGGCAAACCTTATAATATGTTGGGTAGATAATACTAATGGTAATCTGAAACACACAGTGCTCTATACCACTTTATTGTTTCCAATTTGAAAGTCACCAAAATCTACATGTATAACATGCAGTAAAGCGGAAATCTGCAACACATAGGGCATGATATGTACACTGCTCATAAAAAGGGATATTTGGCTTTCGGGTGAAATTAATGGAAAACGTAAAATATTACTGTAGAGTGAACTTTTTATCATGAAAGTAAGGCATTTAAGTAGAAGCATGTAATGATTTCCTCATCTCAAACTATTTATTGAAGAAAAAAATGTCACAACAGCTTGTCATGTGGCCTTCAGCAGCGATTGCAGCTTGAAAACAATGTCTCATGGTGTTCACAAGTTGTGAATTATTGTCTGCTAAGGCATGGTATCCCACTCTTCTTGAAGGGCAGCCCTCAGGTCATTGAGGTTCTGGAGTACAGAGTTACGAGCCTCTACACAATGACTTAAGGTACCATTACACTAAACGATTTACCAATGATCACGACCAGCGATACGACCTGGCCGTGATCGTTGGTAAGTCGTTGTGTGGTCGCTGGAGAGCTGTCACACAGACAGCTCTCCAGCAGCCAAAGATGCCTTAGTCCCCGGGTAAACATCGGGTTACTAAGCGCAGGGTCGCGCTTAGTAACCCGATGTTTACCCTGGTTACCATTGTAAAAGTAAAAAAAACCCCACTACATACTTACATTCCGGTGTCTGTCGCGTCCCTCGCCGTCAGCTTCCCGCACTGACTGTCAGTGCCGGCCGTAAAGCACAGCACAGCGGTGACGTCACCTGTTGTGAATTCCGCTCTTGGGCTCCCTCCGGTGGTTGTAAGTGGCACTTTTGTGAGTTCTGCTCTTGGGCTCCCTCCGGTGGTTTTGAGTGGAACTGCTGCTCCTTGGATTTAGCAGTCAGCAGCTGCTTCCACTGATCGTCTTTCTGGCTCGGCTATTTATCCTGGCTCTATCCTTCAGCCTGGGCCAGTTGTCAATGGTTCCTGGTTGGATTCACATCTCTGCTTGGATTTCCTTGATATTCTGACCAGTTCAGCAAAGATAAGTCCTTGCTTGTTCTTTTGCTGTCCACATATTGTGGACTTAATCGTTCAGCTCTTTCTATGTTTTTTCTAGTCCAGCTTGTCAGTATGGATTTATTCAGTTAAGCTGGAAGCTCTGGGAAGCAGATTTACCCTCCGCACCTTTAGTCAGGTGTGGAGATTTTTGTAAACTCTGTGGTGGATTTTTTAGTTTTTAATACTGACCGCACAGCATTCTGTCCTGTTCTATCTATCTAGCTAGATTGGCCTCCTTTGCTACATTCTGATTTCATTCTGCGTATGTCATTTCCCTCTCCACTCACAGTCAATATTTGTGGGGGGCTGCCTTTCCTTTGGGGATTTTCTCTGAGGCAAGATAGCTTTCCTGTTTCCATCTTTAGGGGTACTTAGTCCTCCGGCTGTGACGAGGTGTCTAGGGAGTGACAGGAACATCCCACGGCTACTTCTAGTGTGGTGATAAGCTCAGGAACTGCAGTTAGTACAGCTACCATCTCCTCCAGAGCTTGTCCCATGTTGCTCCTAAACCACCAGTTCATAACAGTCACCGCTGTGCTCTGCTTTTACTTTACGGCCGGCGCTCACAGTCAGTGCGTGAAGCTGACGGCGAGGGACGCGACAGACACCGGAATGTAAGTATGTAGTTTTTTTTTTTTTTTTTTTTTTTTTTACATTTACAATGGTAACCAGGGTAAACATCGGGTTACTAAGCGCGGCCCTGCGCTTAGTAACCCGATGTTTACCCTGGTTACAAGCGAACACATCGCTGGATCGGTGTCACACACACACACACCGATCCAGCGATGACAGCGGGTGATCCAGCGACTAAATAAAGTTCTGGACTTCTAGCTCCGACCAACGATATCACAGCGGGATCCAGATCACTGCTGCGTGTCAAACACAACGAGAACGCTATCCAGGACGCTGCAACGTCACGGATCGCTGTCGTTCTCGTTGGAAAGTTGCTCAGTGTGACGGTACCTTTAGCTGATCCCATGGGATTCCAATGAGATTCAGATCTGGAGAAAGTGCAGGCCACACCATTTGAAGTACTCCAGCAGCTAATCCCCAAAGATGTGACCTCGATTAGCTGCAGCAGTCAATCATGAAGATAAAATTAGGCCTGTTTTGTTCAAGCAGAGGCACAATGACTGGATTAATGTTATTCAACTAGTAGGGGCTTGTCACTGTACCATTCCCAAAGTGTAGGCCAGCTCTGTATTGACTAACCACTTGCCCACACTAACAGCAAAGGTTCATCTGGTGACAACACATCTGGTGACAACAGTGGATGATGCATAGCGCTCTCCTGGACATCTCCAACATCGTTGGTGGCCATTATCTTTGCTCAAAGTGAATCGACTTTCAACGAATAGCACTGAGGCCCACTGGTCTCCTGTCCATTGTAGGTGCTTCCTGGCCTATGCAAGATTACACCTGTGCCAGGTGGTGTGGTCAGGTACCCTTGCAGGTCGTCTAGCACGCAAATCACGGTGATGTAAATGGTTTTGAAAGGTCCGACATGACACTTGAATGCCACACAACTCCAGGCACATTTAAAGGAGTTGAGAGGCACCCATCATCCTGTTCCAAAGGGCATTGTTCACAATGCAGCAGGCATCAGGGTGGCCAAAGGATGTCCACCTCTCTACCTTTCTGTGACTCTTCCAGACTGGCTCTGTATGTGTTGCAACCTGCTGATGACACTCTAAGCTCAGTGGCCACTTGAATCTGAGAAAATCCTGCTGGAATCTTCACTACGGTGAGGTACTGTTGATTAATTTTAAGGTGTCGTCTTGGTCTCATGATGTCAAAACGTGAATAGCCTGATGAGGGTGACTGTTTAAAGGGTTTGTCCAGTCCAAATTGATGAGTCTGCAGTCACTCTGTGACTGCTGACTTTAAGTCCCTCCCCCAGCACATGCATTTGGCGCTGCAGGGATTCACCAGTTTCTGCGTCGGATCAAAGAATATTAATGCATTATACATTCTCCTCTGAGGCAGTGGGTGCAGCCTCCAGTCCATACACCTGTATGGAGCAAGGAGGCACCCTCTAGTTGGCCAGGCCCACTGGATGGCCAAATCACTAAAAGGTAAACGAGGCCGTGCAAGTGTATCGAGCGAGGCCACAACCACTAGACGGACCCTGGCCTAGACTATGTATGACGCAAACATACACACCGGCCTTGGGTCAGAAACCAGTGAATTCCTGCAGCACGCTGTGTACTGGGGGGGGATTCATAAGTCTGTAGTCACAGTGACTACAGACTTATCGATTTGGATCCGACAGCCCCTTTAAATACAAGTTTTAATTGAAGCCTGAAATTTATTGGCAGATTCATGGAGCAAACCTGTTGTGAAATTCACTACTTGTTAGAGAACAGCAAGTTGTTCAAAAAAAGTAATGAAACATTAAACTTTTGAGTACACATGTCCAAGTGTTCAGAGATGGTCACAGTAAGTTCACATGAAAAGGATTAGAGTGCTTTTAGAATCATCCTGAAATTTTACCCGAAAGCCAAATATCCCTGTTTGTGATTAGTTTGTTAAATATTACAACAAATCTGCAGTAGTTTCTAGAAAAAAAAAAATATACTATGGATTTTAAGTTTCATTAAAAAAATAAAAAAAAAGAAACACAACTAGCAATAGTGTTTATGTAGGGAGAATATAAATTCAAAATATGTCTACTGGAGTGAATTTAGAGAAATTTGAGTAACAAACTCCCGTTCTATGACCATCCTGAAATTAAAAATGTGTGTTTAAAAGTATATATTTGGCTTAAAAACTGCACATCCTAACGTGAAAGGGAATCTGTCACAAGGTTTTTGCTACTTAATCTGAGTGTAACATAATACAGTGACAGGCCTGATTCCAGCAATGTGCCACTTACTGAGCAGCTTGCAGTACTTTTTAGAAATCCTTGTATTACGGTAATTGGCTGCAGATCTACCAGTTCTCAGAAAGCTACAAATCAGTGGTGAGGCTATACAGAGCTCATGAATAGGGAGGACTACATGGCAACAGGCTTACTAGTCCTCGAAGTGATAATCTCCTGCTTAAATCTGATTTTAGTAAACTTACAGCAAGCAGTCAGTAAGTGACATATCATTGGATTCAGGATCTCTTTTTCAACATTATGCAGCTCTCAGATTAAGTGGTAAAAATCTGGTGACAGATTCTCTAACACAGATCTGGTTCCACCACTATAAAGCTTTGATATCCATAAGTCATACATGGCATGTGACATTCTGCAGCCGGTGATCTGCCCCACTGCACTTATCACTGTAGATGGAATATCACCCCTGCGCACAATGGCTGTCATCCTCATGTGATGTTTCATTATGATTGGAGGGAGCAAAATCAGTAAAGCAAGCAAACCGAACACCATTTAAAATCATTAAATACCACTGTACATTCACAGCATGAGCAACAGATTAATGGAATACACGCAAGATTAAAGGGGTTCTTCAGGAATAGAACAAGTTAAATGTCATAACTAAATTCATATATACTTTACCTCCTACACAAAGCAATTGCAATTTGCTACAGAATTAATATGACTGCCCGATTGTTATACTGACAAAGCGATCATAGAATGTTTAGCCAGGTGACTGAGCATGTGCAGTAGACGCTCTGCCCACTCTTCATGTATGGCAAGATAAGCTGTCTGGATTTATAATGAGATACTTTTTTTTTCTTCTCACGGGCAGAATAGGCTGAAAGATACGGTTGTGTAAACATAGCCTCACAGCAGTCATTTTAATTTTTCAACAATTACTTCCCCATTTATGATTTGCTAATTTTTAAAACAGTGATACATTACTAAAAGTAGTATTTTATATTCAATCCTGAACAACCCCCTTTAAAACACATCGCAAATCTTAAATAAGTAAAAATCCATAATAATTAAAATCCTAAGTCGAATCGATGTAAAAAAAAAAAAAAATTGGCTATTAAAATTGAAGTATAAAATCTAAAGGATAAAACACATGCCAAAAATATTTTAGTCTGTAAGAAAAAGCTGTTTTTTTTTTCCTTCAAGTTGAAAAATTGATCTTTACGGATTTTACCTTGATTGGTGGGGTGGAACATGGCGATGTTGACATGAGGTGCGTGTCCTGGCTGTTGTAGTGTGTACTGTCAGATAAGTTAATCACTAGCTCTTCAGCACAACATCTTTGCTTTTCCGATTGTGGGGAGATACAAATGACAATGGCACTAGTGTTGTCTGCTCGTAGCATACGATGTCTCCATTGGGTAAGTGCACGACTCACGAGCATTTTTGCAAAAGACTGTCTGCACTCTCCCTGAAATCCAAAAGTAATATTTAGAAAACAGGTGTGGGGGACACACACACACACACATTAAAATGCTAAGTTTATACCCCTTCCTTCCCTCTCAAGCCAATTTTCACCTTTTCCTGACCAGGCAAAAATTATTCAAATCCACTTTACATGGCAATAACTCTGGCATAGTTCTACTGACTATGTATCTCAGCGATTCTGGAATTGTATATTGCTCACACATTTATCTTATGGCCACAGTCAATTCTATTTTGCGGAAGTTTGATAGATTTTGAAATTGTTATGCCCTTAACCATTTCGTGAGGCATGGCTGTTTTTAACAATATTTACAGTGGGGGAAATAAGCATTTGATCCCGTGCTGATTTTGTAAGTTTGCCCACTGACAAAGACATCAACAGTCTATAATTTTAAGGGTAGTTTAATTTTAACATTGAGAGATAGAATACCAAAAATAAAATCCAGAAGATCACATTGTATACATTTTATACATTTATTTGCATTTTGCAGTGAGAAATAAGTAATTGATCCCTCTGGCAAACAAGATTTAATACTTGGTGGCAAAACCCTTGTTGGCAAGCACAGCAGTCAGACGTTTTTTTGTAGTTGATGATGAGGTTTGCGCACATGTCAGGAATTTTGGTCCACTCCTCTTTGCAGATCATCTCTAAATCATTAAGTTTTTGAGGTTGTTGCGTGGCAACTCGGAGTTTCAACTCCCTCCATAAGTTTTCTATGGGATTAAGGTCTGGAGACTGGCTAGGCCACTCCATGACCTTAATGTGCTTCTTTTCAAGCCACTCCTTTGCTGCCTTGGCTATGTTTTTGGTCATTGTCTTGCTGGAAGACCCAGCCACGACCCATTTTTAATGTCCTGGTGGAAGGAAGGAGGTTGTCACTCAGGATTTTACGGTACATGGCTCCATCTATTCTCCCATTGATGTAGTGAAGTAGTCCTGTGCCTAATAGCAGAGAAACACCCCCAAAACAATGTTTCCTTTCCACCTCCATGCTTGACAGTGGGGATGGTGTCCTTTGGGTCATAGGCAACATTTCTCTTCCTCCAAACACGGTGACTTGAGTTAATGCTAAAGAGCTCAATTTTTGACACATCTGACCACAGCATCTTCTCCCAATCACTAATAGAATCATCCAGGTGTTCATTGGCAAACTTCACACGGGCCTGCACATGTGCCTTCTTGAGCAGAGGGACCTGAAGCACTGTAGGATTTTAAACCTTTACGGCGTAATGGGTTACCAATGTTTTTTTTGGTGACTGTGGTCCCAGCTGCCTTGAGATCATTAGCAAGTTCCCCTCGTGTAGTTTTAGGCCGATCGCTCAACTTCCTCATGATCGAGGATACCCCACGAGGTGAGATTTTGTATAGTGCCCCAGACAGATCCCGATTGACATTTTGTATTTCTTCCATTTTCTCACTATTGCACCAACAGTTGTCTCCTTCTCATCCAGCGTCTTATTTATGGTTTTGTATCCCATTCCAGCTTTGTGCAGGTCTATGACCTTGTCCCTGACATCCTTATAAAGCTCTTTGGTCTTGCCCACGTTGTAGAGGTTAGAGTCTGACTGATTAATTGAGTCTGTGGACAGGAGTCTTTGATAAAAGTGACTATGTAAGACAGCTGGCTTTAATGCAGGTAACAAGCTGATTAGGAGCGTCTAAGGGTATGTGCACACGTTGCGGATTTACTGCAGATCCGCAGAGATTTTTCCGTGCATAAACGCTGCAGAACCGCAAGTGATTTACAGTACAATCTAAAATCAATGGGAAAATAAAAATGCTGTGCTAAAGGTGTGGAAAATTCCACATGGAATTCACAGCGGTTTAAAAAAAGAACCGTGTCAATTCTTTGTGCGTTTCTGCACCCATTCTAGTATAGGAAAACGCAGGGGTAAAAAACAAACAAACCATGAACTATGCACAGAATCCGCATAAAAAAATGCATAGATTTTGACCTGCGTTTTCTGCCAAGAGATGCAGAATCAGCACTGAAAATACCACAGGCAAATCCGCAAATTGTGCACACAGCCCAAGTGGTCTGTAGGAGTCAGAACTCTAAGGCTGTGTGCACACTTTGCGGCGTGCTCTGCGGGTTCTCCCGCAGCGGAATTGATAAATCTGCAGGGCAAAACCGCTGCGGTTATCCCTGCAGATTTATCGCGGTTTGTTTTGCGATTTCCGCTGCGGGATTACTACTATACTATTGATGCTGCATATGCAGCATCAATAGTAATGTTAAAAATAATAAAAATTGGTTATACTCACCCTCTGACGTCCCGATCTCCGCGGCACTGCACGCGGCGCTCCGGTTCCAAAGATGCTGTGCCGAGAAGGACCTTCGTGACGTCACGGTCATGTGACCGCGACGTCACGGTCATGTGACTGCGACGTCACCACAGGTCCTGCTCGCACAGCAACCAGACCGGATGGCCGCGTACAGCGCTGAGAGGTGAGTATATCATTTTTTATTTTAATTCTTTTAATTTTTTTTTTACACTATTTATGCTTCCCAGGGCCTGGAGGAGAGTCTCCTCTCCTCCACCCCGGGTAGCAACCGCACATTATCCGCTTACTTCCCGCATCGTGGGCACAGCCCCATGTGGGAAGTTAGCGGATCATTGCATTCCTATGTGTGCAGAATCGCAGCGATTCTGCACAAAGAAGTGACATGATGCGGAATGTAAACCGCTGCGTTTCTGCGCGGTTTTTCCCGCAGCATGTGCACTGCGGTTTCCATAGGGTTTACATGTTAATGTAAACACAATGGAAACTGCTGCGGACCCGCAGCATCAAAATCGCCGCGGATCCGCGGTAAAAACCGCAAAGTGTGAACATGGCCTTAGGAGTCGGTAGGGGATCAAATACTTATTTCTCACTGCAAAATGCAAATAATGTTATACAATGTGATTTTCTGGATTTTATTTTTAATATACTCTCTCAATGTTAAAATTAACTTTCTCTTAAAATTATTAGTCGGTTCATGTCTTTGTCAGTGGCCAAACTTACAAACTCAGCAAGGGGTCAAATATCTATTTCCCTATTTTAATATCAGCATTTGCGAAGAGTTTTTTTTATTGGATATTACAAGAGTTTAAAGTTTAGCAGTAGTGATGAGCAAGCATGCTCAGACAGTGTTAAACCCAGCAATCCTGGCATGTGTTGAGGCTGCCTAACAGCCACGAATCACGCAGCAGTGGGAACTTTAACATATCACTCGAGCACGCCTGATATACTCCTAACACCTGAGCATGCTCTGATAATATGATACCCAAGCACGCTCGCTCATCACCCATTTAACAGCAGATTTTCTTCATTTTTTAACAAAATGCACAAAAAATATTTTTGTAAAAAAGGACTACTTCACTTTTGAAGGGATTGGTCTTTTCTGAAACAAAAGCTCCTCAGTCAAGACCCCGTTTTGAAAATTACACACGCATGCGTATGGCGTTGCAGAGTGAAATCTACAAATATGCCAGCTTGCTTGCCATTCATTCTGTCCTGTTTGTCTTTCTGGAAATACACACACCATAAATTAAGTGGTTTCTCCCTTTTAGAGTAATGTCAACATGTGGACAAGAACTACAGTTGAGACACATTGAGGGGCTCAGAAGGAGTGTGTATTTGGGAATGTAGAAGTCGCTAGATTTTTTTTCTTCTTTTTAACACCTTCCCGATTGTGAACAGTCTTTAAAGGGAACCTTTCAGCAGGATTGTGCACAGTAACCTACAGTGTCAGGTCGGTGCAGTTATACTGATTACAATGATACCTTGCTTGATGAATTCTGTCTTGTGGTTGTTGTTTAGTCTTTATTTTCAGTTTTGAATTAATGATATGCTCGTGCTTCAGGGGTCTTCAAGTGGTGCTCTGATTAGATATTCATAATGCAGACTGCCGACAGGTCACTGATCACTCACTGACTTGCCCCGTAGTTTACATAATGAATACCTGTACGTAATGAAGAAAAAAACATAAACCTTCTGCAGTGCAGGTGCCAGCCATGGCACCTGCACTGCAGCATAATCACATGTTTATTGTCCTAGAAATAACTGTTCATATTATTGATCAAGTAAAAAAAAAATATCAATTTGAAAATGGCACCCACCGCGTATGCGCAATAGTAGCTATTGGTGTTTATAGAGATCAAATAGTTGCTATAGCGCATGCGTCAGCTTGCTAGAGAATAAAAAATATCCTTCCCCAAGATGGCGCCGCCCCACGCCTGCGCAGTAGCAGATCTCGGTCCCGCAAAAAACAAGCCATCACATGACTATCTGGGCCAAAATACGAAAAAATTATAGATTTCAATATGTAGTGATGCAAAAACTAGTTTTCGCAATAAAAAGCATCTTTTAGTGTGTAACAGCTGCCAAACATAAAAACCCGATATAATCTGTTATCACTGTAATCGCACCGAGCCGAAGAATGAAGTCACCTAATCACTTGTACCACACAAGGAACAGGTTTATTTTTTGACAGCTGGTCAACTTTTCACCCTTATAACTTCCTAACTGAAAAAAAAAAAAAAAATTGGTTCCAAATTTGTGCTGATGTAAAGTAGACATGTGGGAAATGTTACATGTTAAAAGTATTTTGTGTGACATCTGTGATTTAAAAAGGCATGAGAATTCAAAGTTGGAAAACTGAACATTTTTCGCCAAATTTCCATTTGTTTGTTTTTTTTCACCCAAAAAATAAACCCAAGTCATATCAAACAAATTTTACCACTATCATGAAGTACAATATGTCACAGGAAAAAAATAAAAAAAATAAAATAAAAAAAAGAGTCTCAATCACCAGGATCTACTGAAGTGTTCCAGAGTTATTACTTCATAAAAGCGACAGTGGTCAAAATTGTAAAAATTGGCCCAGTCATTAACGTGCAAACTACCGTTGGGGGTAAAGGGGTTATTTGGAATAAAAAAAAAAATATATATATATATATATATATATATATATATATATATATATATATATATATATATATATATATATATATATATATATATATATATATATATATATATATATATTACACACACATACACAAGCCACATTTTAATTCTCATACTCACATTAACATAGGACTTCTCTTGCTCTTGGCACAGTGACACCGCATCCTGCGCCGTTACCATGTTCCAAAGACCATCGCTGCCAATAATGATGAACTTGTGCGTTTGTGTATCAATTGTATGCACACACGTGTCTGGTTCTGGAGATACCACAAACTCGCCACTGAAGAAATCATAACTCCATAGGTCACCTGAAAAATCGATATAGTGCCAGAGGGTTTTCATTAAAATATAACGGCTATGAATAGTTTGTTAACCCCTTTATGACAAGCTTTTCTTTTTGTTTTGCGTTTTCGTTTTTCGCTCCCCTCCTTCCCAGAGCCATAAACGTTTATTTTTCCGTCAATATGGCCATGTGAGGGCTTATTTTTTGCGGGACGAGTTGTACTTTTGAACGACACCATTGATTTTACCATGTTGTGTACTAGAAAACAGGAAACAAAATTCCAAGTGCGGTGAAATTGCAAAAAAAGTGCAATCCCACACTTGCATTTTTGTGCAGTTATGATTCACCAGCTCATTATGAGTTCATAGACACCGAACATGTCTAGGTTCTTTTTTTTTTTTTTTTTTTTATCTAAGTGGTGAAAAAAAAAAATTCCAAACTTTGCTAAAGGTAAAAAAATAAATTAATTAAAAAAAAAAAAAAAAAATTGTGCAATTTTCCAATAACCGTAACATCTCCATTTTTTTGTGACCTCGAGTTAGCTGAGGCTTATTTTTTTGCGTGCCAAGCTGACGTTTTTAATGACACCATTTTGGTGCAGATATGATCTTTTGATTGCCTGTTATTGCATTTTAATGCAATGTTGCGGCGACCAAAAAAAAAAAAAAAAAAGTAATTCTTGCTTTTTTTACTTTATCGCTATGCCGTTTAGCAATCAGGATAATTTTTTTATATTGATAGATCGGGCCATTTTGAACGCGACGATACTAAATATGTGTAGGTTTGATTTTTTATTTTATTTTGAATGTGGCAAGAGGGAGGTGATTTAAACTGGCACAACTTGATCGGCTCAGCTACAGAGGCGATGTTCAGATCGCCTCTATGTAGCTGAATTGCTATGAGCGCTGACCACTGGGTGGCGCTCATAGCAATCAGACACTGACAGAGGTCTCAAGGAGACCTCTGGTTGTCGTGCCGACGCACCGATGACCCCCCCGATCAGGGTCACCGATGTGTGTATTTCCGGCCCGATGGACGGAAGTGCAATTTAAATGCTGCTGTCAGAGTTTGACAGCGGCATTTAACTAGTTAACTAGTTAATAGCAGCAGGCGGATCGCGATTCCGCCCACGGCTATTGCAGACACATGCCAGCTGTTTAAAACAGCTGACATGTCCCAGCTTTGAGGTGGGCTCACCGCCGGAGACCACATCAAAGCGGGGGATACTGACATTGGTGTATTAGTACAGCCGATGTCAGTAAGAGGTTAAAGGGAACCTGTCATCAGGATTTTGCTGAGTAAACTACAGGCAGTCAGGTCAGCGCTCTTACACTGATTAAAATGATACCGGGCATGAAGAAATCGGTCTTGTGGTTGTTGTTTAATCTGTATTTGCAGTTTTCAGTTAGTGAAATGCTGGCGCTCCAGGGTGGGCCTGTGGGCGAGTGTGTATAATAATTTTGAGTTCCTGTGAATGCACGTCTCACGGCTGTTTGACAGCCACAACGCATGCGGGGATTGCCTGTTTTTTACTCCCCCTTTTGTTAAACAATGCAAAAGTTGTTTGTTTTCTTCCCCCCAGGATTTCACTATGTATCCGTATCTAAATCAGAAAGCATAATTGGAAATCAATACAAATCAATATAAAAGAAAATACCATACACCCACCCCATTAAAATAAAGTTATGAGAAAAAAAAATATAATAATATGACAACCCATTCAAAGGTAAAACACTAACCAAGTGCACGAGCAACAGCAAGGAAAGGGATCTGGTCTATTACGGTACTTCTCCTCACAGGACCATTGTGTGTCAAACGTGGTCTTTTCCACACAACTCGGTTTACTCCAGATTTATTAATAACACTGCATGAAAAAAAAACAAAAAAACAAGTACATATTTGCAACACATCACTTTTTTTTATATACATTTTAATCATATTATATGAAAAAGTCAAGTGCAGAAAAAAAATAAAAATAAATTAAACTTGAAGGAGCCCAGCAGCTTGTGCTGCCCACAGCAGCGGAGCCCTGCGCAGACTGCATCTGTCACATGTTCTCTAGCTGTGAGGTCACTGATGCAGATAGTCAACAAAGACTGGGGCCAGCGTTGGAGAAGAGTGAGAAGACTCACTGGACCTGGAAAGCGTAACTTTAAATAAACCTAGGCAAAAGTAATGCGATTAAACAATCAACTTAAACCACTATAGTAACCTAACATTTGAGATATGTGGTAACTAGAGAGACTGAGGACAAAGATAAAAAAATTAACCAGTAGCAGCCCAATTTTTAGAAAATTAGAGTGCGGGGGGGGGGGGGGGGGGAATGGGTGTAGGTGTCAACACGTAAATCAGAAAAAAAAAAAAAAAAACCTCTACATTTCAGAAGTGAAAGCATCCAAATTGTATTATGTGCCTAAAGTTATTTCATACGGTAGGCCTGTTAATTTGCCTTTGAATTTTATATAAATCGGTATCACGGTTACAAATCCTAAAGCCCAATGATGGATTCTACTGACTCAAATCAACGGCATGATACAGCTATGTGTTGCTTTAAATCCTTTCATCATGGAGCCTTAACCAATGTCCAACATTTTATTTAATGCACTGCGATTCAAGGTACACAATTAATGACAGCTTGTTTTTTTTGTGCCCCGAGACAACTTTTTTTGTTGGTACCATTTTGGGGTAGATTCGATGTTTTAGTCACCTCATTTTTTTTTTTTTTTTGCATTGTTGCAGCAGGCGGTAAACCACATATTTGATGTATCGATTTTTCCTTTTTATGCCGCTTACCGATTTGATAGATAGGAGTTTTAAGGATGTGGAGATACCATGTGTATTGAGGGATATATATCTATCTATAAAATATATTGAGGGATATATATCTATCCATACAAATTGATAGATATATAGATATATAGATAAATAGATATATCTATCAAGTGATTTTATTCATATTTTATTTTAAACTTTACTGTATGTGGCTCCCTTATGAGACATGAACCTGTAATCATCTGATCACTTATGCTATACACAGGAACACTATAGTATGTTTCAAATTAAGCAAATGCTATTTTTATCTGACTTTCCCAAGTGGCCGATGAAAAGGAGTCAGTATCATGTTCAAATCAACCATTCAATTATACATTACATCTTCTTTTACCTCCCAATGATAACTGGAATTTTCTCAAAACTAAGAATAAAAAATGGACAGTTCCAAATTATTATGCACAGAGTTTTCAAACATTTCATAGGTTTAAAGAACAGAAAATGTGCATTGTTATATATGAAGATTAGTTTGTTACAGAAGAAACGGTTCTTTTTCTACCATGGAAGATAGTGGTCAGTCAGAAAATCTTTATACTTCGCCAAAGTCATTTTCACACCTTCAGGGACCCTATAAGCCTTCTACCTATGATTCTGGCCACTGACTTTGCAGTCTTGTTGTGAAATGGTGGCCATCCACTACTCCATCCACCTGGACCATTCCAGGGTTGAACAGACCTCATCAGTAAACAAGACTTTTTTTTTTTTTTTTTTTTTTTTTTTTTTTTATATAAACAAAACACAGTCTTCATGTATGTCTGGGCCCACTGCAAGTTTTTACTTGTGGGCACGGTTTAGAGGTGGCCGAATTTATGCACAACTGCAAGCTTCTGGAGTCTTGAGAACCTCAAGGTGAGAGATCTTCTAGAAGCACCAGCAGCTTTAAGTTAAGGTTTGCCACTTTGTAATGGTATTTTAGCAGCTGCTTCTCGTAACAACCCTGCCGGCATCACTGCATGGCCTTCCATCCCCCACCTGCCTGATACATCAGCTCACTCACCCAGTGCCATGCTGTGAGATCTGCCTGCTGCCGTCTCCATGCTGTGTGCTTCATGGCTGCTTGCTCTGTGTACCCTGGTTGGTTGTGTGCAGGGGGGAGAAAGGCGCTGGCAAATCCCGATTCTTATTGAGACTGTGTGCACCTCCCTAAGGTGCCCCTGGCCAATGGCGTAGAGGCCTCTGATACTTAAAGCCGCCCTCACCCATTGGAGGACGCCTGAGCAAACTATTTCCCTCATTAGTATTTGCTACTGAGCTGCCAGATCGTGATCTGTCTCTGTGGGCTGCAATACGCAGGCCCTTATCCATGTTCTGTTTGTGTATCCGTGTCCGTTCCTGTCTGAACTCTGGTCTATATCTGTTCCTTCTTTCTTTGTTTGCCATTCCCACTCTGCCTTATCTCTCTGCTGTTTGCCACTACTAGTGGCTCTGCACCTCTTTGCTCTGCTTGTCACAATCAGTGGCTCTGCACCTCTCCGCTTTGCTCGCCACAACCTGTGACTCTGTGCTTCTATGCTTTACTCTAGTTCTCCGCCTTCTGGCTCTTGGCATTGCCTCCTGTGGCTCCGCTTCCAGCAGCTCCTCTTGGCTCCGCCTTCCTCTTAGCTCTGTCTTTTCCTTCGCTGCGTTTCTGTTCTTGGCTCCGCCTCCTGTGGTTTTGCTTTGCATCTGCTCTCCATTCTGCAACTTGCCACACAGGTCTCTACCTGTTTCTTTATATTCACTAGTCCGAACAGGTCCCTAGCTGTTCCCATATACCCTTCAGTCTGAACAGGTTCTTACCTGTTTCCATACACCCGCCTGTATACCAGTTCCTACCAGAGTATCAGCCCTGTCCATCTGACTTGCCAGAGTGCCCACCTGCCTGTGTCTCCGTTAAGCCCGTCTGCCAGTCAGGGCCTCTCCCG
Source organism: Ranitomeya variabilis (assembly GCF_051348905.1). Lineage (NCBI taxonomy): Eukaryota > Metazoa > Chordata > Amphibia > Anura > Dendrobatidae > Ranitomeya > Ranitomeya variabilis. The sequence continues at coordinate 407,479,003 of NC_135234.1, forward strand.
TACCCGTCCGCCAGCGTTATAGCCGTGCCTGTCTGCCTGTGTCCTGTCCCCCGGGGGGGATCAGCATCCACAGTCAGACACCACCCTGGAGTGGTACCTAGTAGCTACCTGCCGCACAAGTCTGACCTCACCATCAGAGGCTCCAGCGAACACCTAGGAAGCTACTTAGTTACGCTCCTTCCAGGGTAGTCTGGTCAGTGGTCCAGTAGGGCCACACACCCAGACGCCCGCGTCAACCAGTCTGGGCGCGAGCGTTACACTTCTCTTAATCTGGCAGAAACCTTACCCATTATACCTTTATCTGCCTGAACCAGTCTGTGCTCTGTAGCTGTTACAAATGTTTTCATACCTTGTCAAAGGCATTGCACCATGACTTTTTTTTCGGCTGCAGAGAGATCCTTTTTCTCTCCCGTATTGATTAAAACATGTAACCTGCTTAATACTGTGGAATGTCCTTGGGTAGTGACTTTAATTGGCCTCATCTGGCAAACTAGTCATCACAAGTGTTTGAGATTGATTTCCGTGATTTAAAAAAAAAAAAAAAAAAGGCACTGGAGACAATACCACCATCCAGGAGTTTATTTGAAAAAATAAAATTTGCGTCTTTATGACTCTTAAATATCATTTGGGTAATGATTTGGAAAGCTGTGTAGGGCATTGTTGTACATAGCGAAAATCATAATCCTCTACAAATGCTAGCCACACAAGCAAGCTTTCAGTGCTCGAATGAGAGCTTCCAATAAAAAAAAACAAAAAAAAACAAACACACATTTACAATGCTTACACCGAGAAGTTTTCAAAGCTGTGACTGAGAAAGATCATAGCAACACCAAGAAACCAGCACTTCCTGCCATGCAAAGAAGGAGGAAAGAGGGTCTTTCAAACATTAATTACAAGATATTTTGTAAGTGTGAAAGTTACTATAACGACAGCAGATGTGTTTAAAAGACAGTTCATAGAGCTAGTTGTGAAAAAAATAAAAATATAAAAAGTTTAAATCACCCCCCTTTCGCCCCAATCAAAATAAATCAATAAAAAAAAAAATAAAAAAAAATAAAAAAAATCAAATCTACACATATTTGGTATCGCCGTGTTCAGAATCGCCCGATTAATAAAAAAAAAAAAAACCATTAACCTGATCGCTAAACGGTGTAACGAGAAAAAAAAATAAAAACGCCAGAATTACGTTTTTTTGGTCGCCTCGACATTGCATTAAAATGCAATAACGGCGATCAAAAGAACTTATCTGCACCGAATTGGAATCATTAAAAACGCCAGCTCGGCACGCAAAAAATAAGCCCTCAACCAACCCCAGATCACAAAAAATGGAGACGCTACGAGTATCGGAAAATGGCGCAATTTATTTTTTTTTAGCAAAGTTTGGAATTTTTTTTTCACCACTTAGCTAAAAAATAACCTAGTCATGTTAGCTGTCTATGAACTCATAATGACCTGGAGAATCATAATGGCAGGTCAGTTTTAGCATTTAGTGAACCTAGCAAAAAAGCCAAGCAAAAAACAAGTGTGGGATTGCACTTTTTTTGCAATTTCACTGCACTTGGAATTTTTTTCCCGTTTTCTAGTACACGACATGGTAAAACGAATGATGTCGTTCAAAAGTACAACTCGTCCCGCAAAAAATAAGCCCTCACATGGCCAAATTGACGGAAAAATAAAAAAGTTATGGGTCTGGGAAGGAGGGGAGTGGAAAACGAATACGGAAAAACGAAAAATCCCAAGGTCATAAAGGGGTTAAAGGGGGAAGAAAAAAATGTTATGGCTCTTGGAAGAATGGGAGCAAAAGAAACGCTTCAAAGCTTTCTCATATCAATCATATGCGCGGTATTGTACACAAGAGGCAGTTGGCAATAAGAGTCTGCAAGAGGGACATGCTGAAACTCTGACTGGCAAATTGGTTATTGCTGTCAGAGCCCCTAAAATTGATTCCATCTTCTAGAGACGTGCTGGAAAAAGGGCAATTGTGGATCAAGCCAGCACCTATTTAATGAATGAGCAATTGCTTGAGCTGAAAGCCTTTCTTGTAGAGATAGCCAACCATCAGGTAACTCTAAATGAAGGTCAATGAACACAGGTGACTGAATTGAAGGAATTCTTCACCCATTTACAGTGACAAAAAAAAAAATATTAGAAGCAGAGGATTGAACTCCTGGCATTTCATAAAGGAGTGGAAGAACTTCCAGTTTTGCCTGTCCCAAAGAGGAGGTTTAATCGCAGATGGCATTGCTGCTTCAATGAAACGGAGAGAGACACTGCTATTAGAAAATAAAATTCTTCTGGCATTTGTTTATATGGACCAGTCATCATATGTTGCTGGATGATCAACAGCTTACTAACTGAAGTAGACATTAGGATGAATGGGCTACAGGTCTGCCAAGAGCAATAGGACTTGGGTCCTGCCAGTGCTACTATATCTTCAGCCTCATCAGAAAGAGTTTAATTTTAAAAAGTATTTGGACAACATGGAGAAAGCAAAGCATTGCCGCAGGGGAAAAGATTCCCCTCCCAAAGCAAACAGATTGACCATATTTCAGCAACGTTTTTCACAAACAAGTAGAAGAGTTCAACTGCTCATCAAAACTGACTGTGCACGAGGCAATTCCTTTACACCACAAAATTGTTAGAGATGCTGCCCATGTGGTTACCGCTTTGCCACCAACCCAAGTTAGTGTAGAAAGGTTCTTCTCTAGCCATAAAATAATTAGGTCAGATGTGAGGTCACCTATAAAAGGAGGATTGGATGAAGGCGATACCATTTCTCAGAACAAAATTTATACACTGCACAAATGTTATTCAGTATGTTTTTATTGAAAACTGCCCCCCCCCCCCCCCCCCCACTTACTGCATAGTGTATTGCACATTTACAATTTTAAACTTTTTTTTGTTCTAAAGTTGTATTCCAATAAATACAGGGGTTGGACAAAATAATGGAAATACCTGGTAACATCAACAAAAGTTAGTTTAATTTGGTATAGGTCCACCTTTTCCGGCGATTACAGCCTCAATTCTCCGAGGTATGGATTCATACAAGGTGTGAATTCTTTCCAAAGGAATTTTAGCCCATTCTGCAGTTTTAAACACCCTCCAGATCTTTGAGCGACGATGGCGGCGAAAATCGATGTCTAACTTGAATCTCTAAAAAAAATCGACCATAAATGCTCAATAATGTTGAGGTCTGGGGATTGTGGGGGCCAGATGAGATGCTCAACTTCATTAGAATGTTCCTCGCGCCATGCTTTAACGATTCTAGCTGTATGAATTGGTGCATTATCATCCTGAAAGATGGCGTTCCCCTCCGGGAACAGTGCTTGAACCATTGGATGCACTTGGTCGCCCAAAATGCCCAAATAATCTCGGCTGTTAATTCTTCCATGAAGGGATATAATTGGCCCGGCGGATCTCCACGAAATAGCACCCCAGATCATCACAGAACCTCCACCATGTTTTACGGTTGGGAGAAGGCAGTCTGGATGGAATGCTTCTTTCGGATGTCTCCAAACCTACACTCGGTCGGAGGTCGGAAATGGGGTAAACGATGATTCGTCTGAGAATATCATATGTTTCTACTGCTCGAGGGACCAATTCTGGAGGTTTCTACACCACTCTAAACGCTTGGAAACATTTGTCATTGAGAGCAGCGGTTTTCTAATTGCAGCTCTTCTGTGGAATCCAGATTTGTGCGGCTCCCGAAGAACAGTTTGTGGAAACTGGGTTCTGTAGGTGTTCATTGAGCTCAGCAGTGATTTTCGGAGCCGTATTCTTGCAATCCTCTCTCACAATTCACTTTAGAGTCCGACGGTCTCTCTCAGTCAACTTCAACTTTCGGCCGGACCTGTGCTTTGCTGCGGACGTTTTTCCTTCTCTTTCAAACGCAGTCATTACTTTGGAGACAGTACCTCTTGACACGCCAAGCATTCGGGCACTTTGTTACACTAGCGCCTGCCATACGAGCACCAACAATTTGGCCTCTTTGAAAATCTGAGAGGTCTGCCATTGGTATCAGGTTCTCATCAATGTTCTTACAATTATGCAAAACAAACAGTTAATTTACATACATTTATCACATAACACAAATAATCAACTACAAAACATTACCATATATGTCACGGTTTGCATGCTTATTACATGTTCGAAGATTATGATGGCAAAACGTTAGGCGTTTCCATTATTTTGTCCAACCCCTGTATATTTTATGGTCTATCTACATAATCCATTATTGTATGATAACGGTGATGAAAAGCCTGATGCTTCCATTTTACTGCAGTAAATGTATCGCTTAAACACGAGCCATGTACGAGGGAGTCGGGAGTTGGGAGTCCGAGAAATTGAGGAGTCGGTGGTTTGGCTTACCGACTCCACAGCCCTGATTTAAAAAAAAAAACAAAAAACCCACACACAACACTGTACAGTACAGCTCATATTGTACGGGGACACTGCTAGGAGCTGCGGGAAAGTAACAACCAGCTGACTGAATAGTAAATGTGGGAATAAAGGTCACTGTTGGCGACTCACAATCTCCCTGCGGGCACTAAATTGCTTTATCGATCACTGACCAACTTGCATCATCCATCAGCATTCATTACGAGCAGAAATCTGCCACCAACATTGGGCTCAGTGGTTACATCACGATACCCACTAGTGAATGTTACCTGCCACCAAGTCCTTCAATTCTCTCCCTTTCTCTGGGTAGCTCCGGTTTGTGATCTTGGGTTACTTCTAGAGCCTTCAGCATTTCTTTAGGACCATTGTGTAATCCAAATACAACGCCAGAATCTCCAACATGGGCCACATAGAGCTTATTTCCACGAATTATAATGACACTAGCGGTAGTTCCTGAGGTGCTTGGGAGACCAGTCATAGTTTTTGGCCATTCAGCTGAGAAAATAAAAAAAGTCACTGGTTATTAAATGGAAATTAAATTTTACATTAACAGTTTGTAATATGTTTGCCTATTGCTAGCATTTTCCAATTTTTAACAATATTTTCTTCAGTAAAAGAGCAACAGGCGACTTAATTTTGAATTCATAAATCAACAGTACACATGAAAATAAGCAACTTTGTAATAGGTCATCAGGGAAAGTCTTCAATCTCCACTGACTGATCATTCATTCTCAATTCCCAGGTAAAGTTTGTGTTGAATAAAAGAAGATTACTATATTACTGAGAGAGAACCCTTTCAGTTGGAACAGTCAGGCTCTATGTAGAGGGGAGGAGCTAGAGGTAGAACTCCTCCTACTCCCCCTTTATCTCTGTAAATATAAAAATAACTGATTTGTTCTTGAGGGTAAAGAAGCAGATAAAACATTACAAACTTTTTCATTTTCACATGAACTATTGATTTATGAAAAAAAATTAACGGTTACCCTTTGAATAAAAGGTAGACTGGACCTCAGGACAGTAATTATGTTACTTTTCTATTATCCATCTTGAAAATCTACTTATGCTTTACAGAAAAGGGAAAAATAGCAATCTGATCTGGCGCCTAATTAAGAATTCTAAATAGATTCTTTATTTTGATCTACCACCATCGGTTGAGAGTAGCTTCTATATGAACAGCTAGATCACATTTATCTCTACCCTAAGGGTATGAAATTTCTACTGCAAATACTGACATATTGGAAGGAAAAATGTTGTGTAAAATGCCAGTGTTTTCCGGATTCATTAAAATAAGTGAAAAATGTTGAAAAAACACTGGAAGAATTGACTTGCTGCAAACTTTAAAGTACTTCAAATCTGCAAAGATTACATAAGCCACGTGTGCATGAGACTTCAGAAATCTTATTCTCTTTGCACAGACCAACATGCTACGATTAACATAGCCTATCACCTAAGAACACATTATTCTTTTTAGAGCAAGGCACACAGATATGTATTGTTATATGTTTTCTCTCCTTGAGCAGCTGAAAGACAAAAAAAAAAAAAACAAGACAATGTTGAACACCCCCCCCCCCCCCCAAAAAAAAAAAGGAATAAAAACACACTTTATATACCGTATATACTCGAGTATCAGCTGACCCGAGTATAAGCCGAGACCCTTAACTTTGCTACAAAAAAAACTGGGAAAACTTAATAACTCGAGTATAACCCTAGGGTGGGAAATGCAGCAGCTACCGGTAAATGTCAAAAATAAAAATAAGTACCAATAAAAGTAGATATCAGTAGGTTAAGTGTTTTTTGAATATCCACATTGAATCAGGAGCCCATATAATGCTCCGTACTGTTTATGGGATGGGCCCCATAAGGTGCTCCATTTTAAAATATGCCCCATATAATTCTGCAGAAATGCTGATTATGGCCCCATAGAGATTTGCCCCATATGCTGTTGCTGCGATAAAACAAAAACAAAAACAAAAAAAAAAACACGACATACTCACCCTCTCGTCGCTCAGGCCCCCGGCACTTGCAATATTCACCTGTCCTCGTTCCACCGCTGGGTGCCGCTCCATCTTTAGCGTCCTCTGCACTGACGTTCAGGCAGAGGGCACGCACTAACCATGTCATCGCGCCATCTGACCTGAGCGTCACAGCAGAGGACGCGGAAGACTGAGCCAGGCGGTGGAACGAGGACAGGTGAATATCACGCAATGCTGCTCACCCTCCCATTATACTCACCTTCTCCCAGCGCAGTCCCTGGCAGATTCCCTGATGGTCTTTCTCCGGGTGCTAACAGCTTCTTCCAGCGTTGGAACGGTCACCGGTACCGCTCAAAGCTGGAAGAAGCTGTCAGTGCCCGAAGACCATCGGAAATGCAGTGACCACGCCAGGAGCAGGTGAGTATGTCACAGCCGCCGCTCCCCCTGGGACAACGACTCAAGTATAAGCGGAGAGGGGCACTTTCAGCCTTAAAAAAATAAAGATATTGGGCTGAAAATCTCAGCTTATACTGAGACAGAGATGATAATGAGAGGTACCATGTGACCGCTCACTACAGGAAGAAGCTGCCGATGCCAGGGAACCAGGGATGTGCAGGGACCACGCCAGGAGCAGGTATTACACAGCTCCGCTCCCCTGCCGACCCCTGAGTATGACTTGAGTATAAGCCGAGAGGGTTACTTTCAGCCCAAAAAAGTGGGCTGAAAATCTCGGCTTATACTGGAATATATATATGGTATGTAAATTATTGGCTGTCTATATTTGTATGTTTTAGCCTTTTTTTGTACGTATACATCACAACTTTGGATGCCCACCTGGTGCTCATGCACCATACTGCTTTATTATGCTTGTATCATTTTTGCACTTTGCCATATTTTTCTTTGTTTTTCTTGGCCACATTATCTCTAATATATTGTATTTTTAGGTCTTTTTTTAGTGAGGTTTGATAAAGGCCCATCAAGGGGTCGAAACGTTACCTCATTTATTAATTGAGGAACACCACAGTGATCAATAAAGTATTATGTAGATAAGCCCCTGATGCCGGTGGCCTTAGCTCATGTACGATTTTTGGGGTGACAGATTCCCTTTAAACAAGGCCAATCCATCCATCAGTGTTTGTGCCAGTCTGCGGACAGCAGTGGAGAAGCTCAGCATGTCCATTTGGGGAAAGGGCTCTAGTCACTTTACACTGAGGCCAGACACTAAACACTTACCCTATTGGGAAAATGAGTATTTCTAGGAACGCTCATTTCATGATTATCATGTGGTCTAACCAGGCTGCTTAATTAACTGGAGAACAAAAAATGTTTGTTCGTCTAGTGAAACTATTCGTTTGCAGAAGAGATCATATTTTTCAGTAGCTCATTCTCCTATGTAAACAGAGCAGTGTAAATGGACCCTTAACACTGGGCCTTCATGCAGTGTAAATGACCACCAGCTGGCAACATGTTTGACAGTCAGCGATGGTTTAATAACCTGTTTACATAAACGGACCCACTTCAGATGATCGGAAATAAATCATTCTGTGCACATAGGAGGAGGTCTGTGTGCTACTAAGAACAGTGATCTTTTGTGCTAATCAAATGATCCTTTCACCTGATGAACGAGCGTATTGCTTGCTTGTCGGGCGACAGGCACATCTGTAGGCTGAGCGATCATCATGAAAAGAGGAACCCTCATTCACAATAATCTTGTGGTGCAAATGGACCTTCATGATAAGTCACCACTAAACAAAGGTGCACAGTGCGCGTCCATTCAATGCTTACATCAGGCCACCACTGCACCTAACAGCTGATCAGAATAAGGCTATGTGCACACGCTGCGGATTTTGCTGCGGATCCGCAGCAGTTTCCCATGAGTTTACAGTACAATGTAAACCTATGGGAAACCAAAAACGCTGTGCACATGCTGCGGAAAAGCAGCGGTTTACATTCCGTAGCATGTCACTTTTCTGCGTTTTTACAACTGCCCATATGGAAATCCGCAGTTGTAAAACCGCAGTGAAAAACTCAGAAAAACCGCGATAAATCCGCAGCGGTTTTCCACTGCGGATTTATCAAATCCGTTGCAGAAAAATCCGCAGTGGACCTAAATACGTGTGCACATAGCCTAAAGGTTCAGTTGTCAGACTCCTACCAACCGAACATTCATGACCTATCCTCATCAGTAATCTTGGGACCACAGAACATTTTTTAGAAATTCAGCCTCGATTCATCCTCAAGACTTAAAGTGGAAAATATCTCCAGTAAATTGTCCAGATTACAGGTGGGTGCGTGGCAGATTTCAACCTTTATACTGCCGAGGTTGAAATTTACAGTAAGGCTATGTGCACACGTCCGGAATTGCCGCGGAAATTTCCGCGGCAATTCCGCAACTGTGCCGCAGGTAAAACATATGCGGAATTGGCATGCGTATTCCCGCTAAACACTAGCGTTTTACAAGCATAATTAGATTGCAGAATGCTAGCGTTTTCCAAGCGATCTGTAGCATCACTTGGAAAACTGACTAACAGGTTGGTCACACTTGTGTTTGACAAGTGTGACCAACTTTTTACTATTGATGCTGCCTATGCAGCATCAACAATAGTAAAGATCTAATGTTCAAAATAATTTACAAAAAAATTTAAAAAAAATCGTGATATTCTCACCTTCCGGCGTCCCCCGGCAGTCTTCCCGCTCCTCGCGATGCTTCCGTTCCCAGTAATGCCTCGCAGCAATGACCCCAGATGATGTAGCGGTCTCGCGAGAACACTACGTCATCATAGGTCATTGCCGCAAAGCATACCTAGAAACGGAAGCATTGCGAGGAGACAGAAGGCTGCCGGAAGGTGAGAATATCACGATTTTTTATTTTAATTTTTTTTTCTACAGGTATATGATTCCCAGGGTCTGGAGGAAAGTCTCCTCTCCTCCACCCAGGGTACCAACCGCACATGATCAGCTTACTTCCCGCATGGTGGGTATAGCCACAAGTGGAAAGTAAGCAGATTAATGAATTCCTATGTGTGCGGAATCCCCGCAATTCCGCACAAGGAATGAACATGCTGCGTTTTTTTCCGGAATGCAATTCCGCCGCGGAAAAAAAAACGCAACATGTGCACAAAAATTGCAGATTGCATTCTAATAATAGGATGCTTAATGTATGCGTTTTTTTCCGCGGTTTTATAGCGAAAAACCACAAAAAAAATCCTGAATGTGTGCACACAGCCTAAAAGCCAGAGGAGTAATTAACATGCTGGATACTTAAAATATGACGTGGTTCTGGCAAACTCTTGTAAGACACTTTGATAAGTCACAAAATTGTCATGCAATACAGAACGGGGGGAGGCAAATTCAGCAACGGTGCTGGCTATTCTTATGTCAGAAGTGATACTCTAATCCATGACTGGAGTAGCATCATTTCTGGAATTATGTCCATAGCAGTTGCCATCGCCTAAAGTAATATGTTGTCTTCACTGAAAACAGACTACTTCAGAACTGAGAATTTTGAGGATTGATCAATCCAGGAGGAGAAAGCAGAGTTCTCTGATAAGATATATATTACAAAGTTGCCTATTTTCATGTGCGCTATTGATTTAGGAGAAAAAAAAAAATATATATATATATATATATATATATATATATATATAAAATGACGGTTACTGTAAGTGGTGTGCACCTCTTTTTGAATTTGGCCATTTTATTGTTGCACACCCCTCATTAAGACTGGCGTACGAAACACAGGTTTTAATGAAATTTGTAAAAATTGTATATACATTCCTGGTACTGTAGTAGTATGCTACATAATCCTCCACTTTATGCATAAGTTAGGACAAATCATTTTAGTTGCTAACAGAAGGTCACTGTTTGACCCAATAAAGGAGTAATAGCAGATAAACAGAGTGAAGCACAATGACAGCTATGCAGAAAGAATGACAGCTGCGTTATACAAGGGTGGACAAGCCTGGGCTAGGATTCTTCAGGAACTGGTTATGAAAACGCTCATATGGACATGTCCTGGCAAGAAACCTGACCGTCAGTCCACTGCTACAACACAGCAGACTAGGTACAGCCTGTTCCACAGCTGACGTCAGAGACATTTACTACTTGCTTCTATATCCAAATAATGCAGATCCTAGAACCAGGATTGTGCGGCATCAACAATATTTATTCCACATAACCATTCGCAATCACACACAGAAGCAGTCTTTATTATGCTGATAAGAATTGAATTTATTTGCAATAAAGATCATTAGTTTTGAGAAACATGCTTATGTAGATGAGAAAATGTATCTTCACGATTCTCCCTAAAAGGAAAATCGCCAACAGGACTATAGAATAACACGAATTGAAATCAAATTAACTGTTCTCCGAATGTGTCTGTCCTACTAAAGCTTTTAAGGCTGCATTCACACAGCGCATAGTGTTTCTGCGATTTTTCAAAATTGCAAGGTGTAAATGCAATCTGAAAAAGGGACTGTCAGCACAGGATGACTGAAGAGATAGGTGGAAAAGAAGCAGGTGGGAAGGTGTATTTTAGTGTTTGGCCCCGCCATGAAGCAGAGCGATTGTACTTGGTTTGAGTAGTCATTCTGTGCTGACAGAGACCCTTAAAAGGGAATCTGTCAGCAGGTTCTTGCTCCCTCATCTGAGAGCAGCCTGATTTAGGCAAAGAGACCCTGAATCCAACAATGTATCACTTAGGCTATGTGCACACCATGCAGATTTAGTGCAGATCTGCAGCGTTTTTTCTACTGCAGAAACGCTGCAGATCTGCACTGTGATTTACAGTACAATGTAAATCAATGGTGTAAAAAAAAAAAAAAAGTTGTTTTAATGGTGCGGAAACGCTGTAGCATGTCACTTCTTTTTTGCAGATCTGCAGCGTTTTTGTACCCATTCCATTATAGAAATCTGCAGAGGTGAAAAACGCAGTAAATCCTCAGCAAGTCCGCACAAAAAAAAAAAAAAAAAAAAGAAAAAAAAAAAGCGTCAAATCTGCACCTGCGTTTTCTGCCAAGAGATGCAGAATCCGCACCAAAAACTCCTAAACCTAATCCGCAACGTGTGCACATGGCCTAAGTGTGGTTTTTCTACAAAAAAATAAATAAATAAATAATAATGAGCTGACAAGCAAAAATTTCTGAAAGAGGACAACCCCTTTAAAGGGCCACTGTCACCCCCCTCCAGCCGTTATAAACTAAAAGAGCCACCTTGTGCAGCAGTAATGCTGCAGCCTAACAAGGTGGCTCTTTTAGTTTTTGATTCAGTTATTCCCTCAATAAAGCGTTTTAAAATTTGTACAAAATAACCTGTCCTTAGACCTGGAGTCGGTCCGAAGCTTCCTCGGTGAATCTCCCAACGGCCGTCACTCTTCTCTTCAGGGGCGATGGTCGCCGCCCCCTGCGCGCTGTTTCTTCTTAAATCCGGCGCCTGCGCTGTGCGTGCCTGCCTGGGACAGGCGCAGTCTTCATTGTCCGTCATAGGTCAGATGCAGGGTGCCTGACTGTGCCTGTGTGGGCAGTGCGGCCACCCTGTTGCTGAATCCCCGCCCCGCACTGTGTTATTCATTATGCACAGTGCGGGGCTGGGGTTCCTGGGCATGCGCACTGCGCTGTTCAGACGCTCCCCCCGGTCCCCCGCCTTCCAGCGTTGCCGTAATATACAGGTTTCCTTGCCAGCGTTTGGAATGAAGCAGCCGCAAATAACAACGCTGGAAGGCGGGGGGAGCTGGGGAGCGTCTGAGCTGGGGGAGCGTCTGAACAGCGCAGTGCGCATGCCCAGGAACCCCAGCCTCGCACTGTGCATAATGAATAACAGTGCGGGGGCGGGGATTCAGCAACAGGGTGGCCGCACTGCCCACACAGGCACAGTCAGGCACCCTGGATCTGACCTATGACGGACAATGAAGACTGCGCCTGTCCCAGGCAGGCACGCACAGCGCAGGCGCCGGATTTAAGAAGAAACAGCGCGAAGGGGGCGGCGACCACATCCCCAGAAGAGAAGAGTGACGGCCGTTGGGAGATTCACCGAGGAAGCTTCGGACCGACTCCAGGTCTAAGGACAGGTTATTTTGTACAAATTTTAAAACGCTTTATTGAGGGAATAACTGAATCAAAAACTAAAAGAGCCACCTTGTTAGACTGCAGCATTACTGCTGCACAAGGTGGCTCTTTTAGTTTATAACGGCTGGAGGGGGTGACAGTGGCCCTTTAAAACCAAATTTAGTAAAAGACGACAAAATGGTTGATACCCTATCTAAATGGGTGGTCCGAAACTAACTGATTTTAATCCTAAAAGTCTCTATTGTAATAGAAAAGCTATTAGATAATTATACTTTAATTATAAAGTCTATATCGATCGTTCTACTTTTTTTTTTTAACCTAATTCCGGTTTTGTGACATTTCATTTGCGAATCCCCAATCATTGCTGCCACAGCCTATGTCCCCACCCTGAGACAAGGCATCACCAGTAACACCCATTTCAGGGGCAGGGAAGTCCCAGCTCTACAAAGCACGTCGGTTGTCAACTCCAAATTATGCCCAGAAAAAGCTCCCATGTGTATGCAATATTCTTCTAAGTGCACAGTGACAGTGCGCTCCCTCGCCAGCTCTAATGAGAAGTGACCAGCCAACAAAGTGCACTGTAAGGAGAGAATGCGGAGGGCAGAAAAAGCACAGACCATTTCCACCCCTAAAACAGATGTCCCTTTCAGGTGCTGGCTGGTTTCTGCTCTCCATTGTCTCTCCTTACAATACGCAATAGTCCAGCCCCTGAAACGAATGTCACTGATGACTCTGCCTTTCAGTATGACAGCATGCACTGGGGATTCTCAAACAAAATGGTCAAACTGGAAGTAAGTAAAAACAAATAAAAATTAGTTGGAGAAGGAAATTACAGGAAATCTTCCTAGGGCCACGTATTTCAAAAACAGAAAAGGCTTTTGACCAGATCACATAAACCAGACCTGGGCAAACTGCGGCCCGCAGACCTCATCCAGCCCTCTGGTTGACAGAGACAGACGAAGGGCTGAAACAGAGGCCCACACCATGCCTTCCCTCACCCGCTGTCCCCGCTATGTGCATCCTCAGGTTGCAGACATCACTAATTACATTGGATGAAGGACGGGGCCACCGGCTCCATCTTCCACTAATCAGCGCGAGATAGCAGATGCGATGACGTCATTTCATCAGAAAGCTGCGACTCTGTGCAAACACAGGAGCAGAGTGCAAAGGGGGGCAGGGGGAGGGAACGGGAGCGAGGTGAGGTTTTATTTTCTTGTATACAGGAGGCTATGTGGGGCACTCAATACTGTACATAGGAGGCCATGCGAGGGCTCATACTGTATACAGGGGTGTGTGCAGGCTCAAATACAGCGGGATGTCAGCATAATTAATTCTGATCACTAAGTGACATTAAAATTATATTGTAATATTAATTAGAATAAATTTCAAACTACTGGTTCGTCCCTCCACAACATTTACAGTCTCATGTGGCTCCACAGGAAAATTGCCCACCCCTTACAAACTGCATGGTGTGCGTTATGAAAACTGTCACCCATATCAACCAATCATTGCACAGCTCGCATGTCCTGCAGTGCTCTTGTATAATAAAAGCTGTACTGTGATTGGTTGCTATGAGAGACACTTTCCTGTTCGTTTTTGTAAACCTCCTGTGTCTTTGGCAAAGAAGCAGCGGTTTTTCCCCAGGTCTCAAATGCCGTGCTGCAATTCCAGCACACATATAAACTTATTCCAATCACCACATCATGGTGGATCAGTGGTTAGCAGTGTTGCAGGGATCAAATCCCCATCAAGGACAAAATCTGCAAGAAGTTTAGAAACACACATACATCTCAGCAATGTGATCCAAGCTCTCAAACATGCCAAAAGTTATTAGAATTCAATAAATAAAATATATATATATATATATATATATATATATATATATATATATATATATATATATATATATATATATATATATATATATATATATATTTTTTTTTTTTTATAATACACTAGATGGTGGCATCGGGTATTCTGGAATATGCATGTCCATGTAGTATATTGCCCAGCCACGTAGTATATTGCCCAGCCACGTAAGTCACAGGTTAAAAAACAAAAACATATAATCACCTTCCGAGGGTCCCTTGTAGTTCTGTTGCCTGTGTGCGGTGCAGGCAGCAGCTTCCGGTCCCAGGGTGTGACGACGTCGCGGTCACATGACCGTGACGTCATGGCAGGTCCTTCTCGTGCAGGCGCGCAGGGCCTGTGATGACGTCATGGCAGGTACTTGTCGCATAACGTCCTTGTCGCATAACATCCTTAGCACCGGAACCTGCCGCTTGCATGGAGCGGTCACCGGAGCGTCGCGAGGAGCGGGAAAGGTGGCGGAAGGCGAGTATATAATGATTTTTTTTTTATTATTATTATTATTTTTAACATTAGATGTTTTTACTATTGAGGCTGCATAGGCAGCATCAATAGTAAAAACTTGGTCACACAGGGTTAATAGCAGCGGTAACGGATTGAGTTACCCGCGGCATAACGCGGACCGTTACCGCTGGCATTAACCCTGTGTGAGCCGTGACTTCGGGGAGTATGGAGTGGGCGCCGACTGCAGGGGAGTAGGGAGGGACTTATCGGACTGTGGCAGTCGCTGATTGGTCTCGCCAGCTGCCTGTCATGGCTGCCGCGACCAATCAGCGACTTGGATTCCATGACAGACAGAGGCCGCGACCAATGAATATCCGTGACGATAGAGATAGAGATATATCTCAATAAAAGGGGTGAACCTAGAGGGGTCACCAAAATGTACAGAAAAGTAGTAACGGACTGGAAACAGCACAAGAAACTTGTTTAGGGTGCACTTTTTAACAATTCACCAAGTGTATACAGTCTATATGGCTAATATGCCTTTAAATATCATACAGAATATTATTATAGTGTAAATTGTTAAGACAATAGCCTGTTGAAAAAACAACTGGGTTTATCAGAAATGCAGAGCCATATAGACATATTAGGGATAGAGTATTTGTATACAGAGGCAGGAACAAATTTATGACTAATGGCCTATGTGTATAACTAGTGATGAGCGAATATACTTGTTACTTGAGATTTCTCGAGCACGCTCGGGGGTCCTCCACGTATTTTTTAGTGCTCGGAGATTTAGTTTTTCTTGCTGCAGCTGAATGATTTACATGTGTTAGCCAGCATAAGTACATGTGGGGATTCCCTAGCAACCAGGCAATCCCCACATGTACTTATACTGGCTAACAGATGTAAATCATTCAGCTGCGGCGATAATCTAAATCTCCGAGCACTAAAAAAAAAAAAAAAAAACACCTTCGAAGACCCCCCCCGAGCGTGCTCGAGAAATCTCGAGTAACGAGTATATTCACTCATCACTATATATAACCTCAAAACCATCAGTGTAACTCAAGTGATAATTCAGTAACAATTTTAGCTAACAGATTAATGGTTACCTGTGGCCATGATTTGAGGGACGGGATGCTGCACACCTCGACGCGCGTTTCACCACCTACCTGCTGCTTCGTCAGCTTAATCTATTAGCTACAAGTATTTCATTCAGTGTGTGTGTGTGTGTGTGTGTGTGTGTGTGTGTGTGTGTGTGTGTGTGTGTGTGTGTGTGTAGCCCATTCACTATCTCCATCCACCCCCCACTCCCTGAAGATGCCTGGACCATCATTGTAAATACATCATTGTAAATAAGCTCCTGTACTTTGTATCTCCCCACCTCATTGTAGATTGTAAGCTCTCACCAGCAGGGTCGTCTTATTTTGCTTTATTACTGTATTGTTAACATTGTTACCCATGACTGTTGCGTTTGAAACTGTTAAACTGTAAAGCGCTGCGGAATATGTTGGCGCTATATAAATAAAGATTATTATTATTATTTCACTTAGTTGTCACTTGTGTTACACTGATGGCTTTGAGGTTATATACATAGGCTTTTCAGAGACCATTATAGTCATAAATTTGTTCCTGCCTCCATATACAAATATTATATCCCTTATATGTTTATATGGCTCTGCATTTCTGATATACACAGTTGTTTTTTTCAACAGGCTTATTGTCCTAATGATTTACACGATAACATTCTGTGTGATATTTAAAGGCACATTAGCCATATTGACTGTATACACTTATACTTCGTGTTTTGTTGTTATTTTGTTGGGTTTTTTTTACGAATGCTTGTTCAGGATGCACCATTTATCTCGTGCTTCTGTTTCCAGTCCACTACTTCTTTTCTGTACATTTTGGTGACCTCTCCAAGTGCATCACTTTTATTGCGTTATGTAATTTTGTATTTCAATACATTTTATATCTGTATGAGAGTTTGGATATCATTGCTTGTATTGGTACTCTAGGGTTCATCTCCAAGGACTTTGTATGTTCTCCCTATGTTTGTGTGGGTCTCCTCCTAAACTCCAGAGACATACTGATAGGGAAGTTATTGTGAGCCCCAATGGGCACAGCGATGACAGCTGTAAAGCGCTGCGGAATAAGATAGCGGAATACAAGCAAAGCATAAATCATTCATTCCTATTTCTCCCTGGTGATAACGCTTTTTATACAAGATAATACTGCTTCTGTTCTGCTATGGATTCCTAATTAGTGGTGATCTAACTACTGGGTTCTCTACAACCATGAGAATGCAAGGGCATGGGGAGGAGTACGTCCGTCACAGTGTTGTGTGGCACACCGCCTCTCTTATGTGTGTAGTGCCCGACTGTTTTGAATGGACAAGTTTTAATCTGTAGCTTGGATCACTGGATTGGCGAACATCAGCTATATATTTCTTTTTAGCAAGATTTGGTCCGCAAAAAACAACACACACACATGAAAAAAGGCCACATGAATGAATCATTTACCCTGGACTCTCCTCTATGAGAGTGGTATTGCCAGGCTTGCTCCGCTGTTAACATAACTCCCATAGAAGCTAGTGGAAGGAGCCAAAGAAGAAGTGCAGCCACCCCTTGCCTGGATGTGGCTGCCAATCATGCCAGGGTGGGATTTTCTAATCTGTACACTTTGGGAACAGACGCACCTACACATGAGGCATCAAAGGGAGAACACATCATCTACTAGTTCATATTAGGAGGAACTTAGTCAATAGCCTACACCCAGATGAATGACTCTGCTTGGGAAGTGACAACGACAAGTGTCTCATGGATTACTCACAAGTTTTACTAGGGGCCGGGAATACGGATTACAGGTGGTACCAGCAAATATTGATACTAAAAAGGTAGCAACGCGTTTCACACGGACCCTTTCTTGTGCAGCGCTCGGCAACAAAATACTCCAAAAACAGACATCTGAACCCAAAAACAAAAGCGTGGCCAGATCTCGTCTGTGGAATAAAGGTGCTTGTTTATTACCGCCTGAACATATAAACATTAGATTGTTATCTAGCGAGCACTACTACTGACAGCAATTGTTCCTTGATTTCTGGGGCGACACTGCTGCCAGTCAGGACCAAGTCGGACAGGTTTTAGGAGGCAGACAATAAGCAGGACAGGCTGAAGGGTTAGGGCACAGGACACCAGCCGGGGCTGGTCCAGAAGGACAGACCGCACCGCCCGCCGTCAGGGCAAGCCCAGTCCCAGGGATAGTTTGACAGGACCTGACAGCAGCCTGATTGCCCAGGAACAATGGGCGACACCTCACCACACAGCTTCCTGGGTACCTCCACCTACAGTGGGGTACATCATAAGACAAGCCTTCTGCACCCTGGGCTTGGGGCACCCCGGCCATCTCTATGGGCCCAGAACTGGCAGAATCCTGCTCCGCACCACCGGTCTGCATCTCCTACCAAAACAAAGGCCATTAATCCCCTGCAGCCAGTGACAGCCGGGAGGGGCATCCTGCATGGCTACAGGGCTGGCAGCTCATACTCACGGAGCTTCTTCCACATGGCGTGGTGGCAGGCGACGAAGCCCTTGCGGATGGCGGCACACACTTCCTCCGGGTCCCGGGACATGAAGCCCTTCTGCTTCCTGATGAAGCCCCATAGGTGATCCCTGGCGAAGTGAGCGGCTTCCCGGCCTCCGTGCCCATCAAAGACGGCGAAGAAGCCCACACACCGGCCGCTCCTGCCGCTCGCCCGGGCACCCGTCCGCTCCGCACAGTCTTCGTCTTCTTCCTCTTCCCAAGACAGCTCGCCCTCCCCGGGCTCCGGCTCCACCAAGATCTGGGTGACGTCCTCCATGTACTTCCTGCCGCCTTGGTCCGAGGACACACTCACCCGCAGACTGAAAGGACTCTCCATGATGCCGGACCCGGCTGTGGCCGCCGCCGTCCGCCTTCTCACAGCTGGAGAGGATTATATGTTTGTTTGTTTTTTTTTACCAAGCCCGCCCGCTTCCGAGAGGCGACTGTTTGCACCGCCCGCCCGCGCTTCTTATTGTTTATGTTCAACACTGTCCCGACCTGTTCTACAGCCGCCGTGACGTCACGCTCCAATGGAACGCTCAGCTGAGCAGCACGCACTGCCCTCCTCCACCCGCCTCTGTCAATTGCGCATGCGCGCTAACAGAAAGGAAGCCACTGGCGGCGTGGAGGAGGCGGAGAGAAGCTGGGAGGCTCTCGAACTTTCTGAAAGGCAGCGCACGTCCATCTTTGAATGTAGGAAAACACACAGTGCGAGGACATAATGTAAAATTACCTGCATGCTATGCTCTTATGACAAACTATTGCATATACTCTCACTACAGTATGTCCTGCTACTGAGGGTCTTTAGAACGTGAGGAGGATGTGTGTTTAGGGTAGTCTGGTAAATGTAGGGGCACTTTCTCACGGTGACATAAGCCAACAACAACCAATCAGAGCTCAGCTTTAATTTCTTACGCTGCTCTGGTCAAATGAAAGCTGCAATCTGATTGGTTGCTATGGGCAATAAAGTATCATGAAGGCCGCAATACACATTAGATGGTTGGTGGCCGAATGTTTGGCTCCCGGCCGTCTCTCCCGTACACAGAAGTGCTCCTGTGTTCTCAACGAGACAGGTCTGACACCGGCTTATCCACAGTTCGACAGGCCGAAACCGTCACTATCGGCAGGTGCAGCCGACGTTAGCCTAATGTTTATGGGGGCTCTAGGGTATGTGATCACAATATTTTTTTCTGGCTGGTCCACTCCAAAACCCACCTGAAAAAGCGCTAATTAAACACTTAAAAGGACAGATGATACAAAAAAAAATGCTTAAAAAGATTCTGGCGTTCCTGAAATATCTCCCTCTCGAAAATCTCACCAGGTCCACCCATCTGAAAAAGACATCGGCCCCTATTCATTAAGCTGTTTACGCCAAAAATCAGGCATAAAACACTGAAAAGTTGCAAAATTTTTGCACAAAGCAAGGGTGCATAAAACGTTGCCACTTTTGTCATTTTCATGCCATTTTTGCCAAAATGGGCAGCGCTCGGACGGAGCGTGTCAGTACCTGCTCATCTAATTCATGACGAGTTATCACATATCTTATGCAACAAATAATGCAGTTCCTAAATGGAATAAGATTTGTGGGAAGGCGCACACCACCTCTAAGGCTATGTGCACACGTAGGGAGGGTCCTCTGCGGGTTCTCCCGCAGCGGATTTGATAAATCTGCAGGGCAAAACCGCTGCGGTTATCCCTGCAGATTTATCGCGGTTTGTCTTGCGGTTTCCGCTGCGGGTTTACTCCTACTATTGATGCTGCATATGCAGCAATATGCAGCATCAATAGTAATGTTAAAAATAAAAGATGGCTATATACTCACCCTCTGACGTCCCGATCTCCTCGGTGCTGCACGCGGCGGTCCGGTTCCAAAGATGCTGTGCGAGAAGGACCTTCGTGACATCACAGTCATGTGACCGCGACGTCATCGCAGGCCCTGCTCGCACAGCAACCCTGCGACCGGACGGCCGCGTGCAATGCTGAGAGGTGAGTATATCATTATTTTTTATTTTAATTCTTTTTTTTTTACACAAATATGGTTCCCAGGGCCTGGAGGAGTGTCTCCTCTCCTCCACCCCGGGTACCATCTGCTCATGATCCGCTTACTTCCCGCATCGTGGGCATAGCCCCATGCAGGAAGTAAGCGGATCAATGCTTTCCTATGTGTGCAGAATCGCCGTGATTCTGCACAAAAGAAGTGACATGCTGCGGAATGTAAACCGCTGCGTTTCTGCGCGGTTTTTCCCGCAGCATGTGCACAGCGGATTGCGGTTTCCATAGGTTTACATGTAACTGTAAACACAATGGAAACTGCTGCGGACCCGCAGCATCAAAATCGCTGCGATTCCGCGGTAAAAACCGCAACGTGTGCACATAGCCTAAGATGTTCCTGATTCATTTCAATGTGTGCCTTTTTCACAGGTCTGTGTTTCCAGTAATACTCCACCCCAGCTCCGCCTCCACCCCTCAAACTTTCCACAGTCCCACCGCCCACTCTTGGAAAAGTTCCACTTCTGCACCACGTCCTCACAATCACACATTAAGTCTATGTTTCCACGGGGCGTAATCTCTGCGCTTTGGACACAGCATATACATCGCTCCACACAAAGCGCTGCCCCTTTTGTATGTGATAGAAATATATATCATGTAGATCTCACTTGCATGTATACTCCTTTAAATCATATATACTTACATAAAAAGCAAATATATATAACTATATACTCAGCTACTTTATAATCAATTGCTCAATTTAATCACATGAGTTAGGCAAGATGGACCTTGGTACTTTCCACTATGTCTAAATCGCCAGAAAACGGGAAGTTAAAACAGATGGTCCGAAACTAATGTCTCAGAATGTTGCTGACTAGCAGGATAAGGGTGGCAGTTATTTCCGAGGGTGCTAAATCAGCTTGTTGCTAGGTAGACCATAGTTTGAATATGCCATGTACTCAGTTAGATACATTATGTACTCAGTCAGCCAATGAAATAATAGCTAAATTGTATGTTAATTTACTAACCACTCCCATTTTATACGCTTTTATAAAACCATGTATCAAGGAATAAAGTTCCAGAGATGGAATGTTAGACTGTCACCTTGTGTCAGAATTCATTCTTTCTTGAGCGCTCAATATATCTGATCTGATAATAATTAGGAACGGACACAGCATACACACAGGGGGGTAAATTCACCCCGAGCCAAAATTTCCATATCAGGTGGCGCCCAACGTGGGGCTGGACAAAGATATCGCTCAGGGGATCTTGCTGACCGGAAGGACGAGGGTGCCGGCCGCGGCCTTGGCTCATGGGACGGAGACTGCAGCTCCATCAGAGTAAGGTAAGAAAATTCTGTCATCTTACCTGAATGTCCCCTGTGCCCAGTCCGGGTCTATACCTTTAGCCGGTCAGGTGTGGTCACCACCGCATTCCCAGGTAGTGTAAAAAGTCCATGCCTATACCCAAACCCTGGGATATAAGTCGAAGTGTCTTCTCGGTGCCAGAAGGCATCACCTGCCTTTATCTCCATCACAGCCCACAGATCATTCCAGGTGGCTGCATATGTGCGCTGGTTCTGCTGCATTCTTCTGTAGAATGGCATGGGGTGCATCTCTGGGTCTGGAAGATTGTTGAGGATGCTGGTCACCTGACTTGGGGTGAAGTGCACATAGTGTAAAGGTGGTGCTTCTATCTGCCCCTGTCTTCTGGGTGCCTGTGGGCTCTTCTTTCTAGTACTGGGCAGCATGTATGAAGTCCCTTCTTCATCTTCATCAGAAGAATTGTTGTGATATCGTGTACTGGGGTCATGCAGTGGCTGATAGGTGGTTCTAGGAATTGCCTTTTTGCGAGAGGATGTCTCTCCACGCTGCTGAAACTGTGGAGGATTATAGTTCCATTGTGGTGTGAATGTTGGCTGCTCTGGCCGGGGGATACTGATCATCATCAGATGGTGGTGTCCCCGGACCTGAGCTGTGTGCCGTGTATGTGTTCTGTGTTTGTGTAAGATCCAGGAGAGGAAAGGGAAAGTGCCTGCTTTTGCTTGTGGTTGCTGGGTAACAGACGGCAGGAGGTCAAATCGCTGAATAAGCTATCACAGATTCCCGTGCAAGAGGAAAGGAACAGGTAGTTCCGGAGCAGGTGGCTCCAGTGTCCAGGCTCGGATGGTGATAGCTTTGAGGGCTGCCACAGATTCCCGTAGCCGGCGGCCAGTCAGGACAACCGGAGCGGAGGGTGGTAGATTTCCCGGCATATGCGTGCCAAGTGCGATTGATAGTTGTCTGTTCCCAGAACAGCCTACACGTGTCACAGAATAATAAAGAGGGCCTATCGATTTCTCCTGGATGTCTATTTTGTTTGTTAATGTCACGTTAATGTTGCTTAAGTGCATACAATTGTAAAGTTGAAAAATAAAGTTTTTTTCCTCTTCTCTTTTTACTTCCCCTTTTCCAAGCAGAGATATATGGATTGTAAATCACATTGTCACATCTGATTTTAGTAACATTGGATATTATAGGATAAGAAAAGGGGAAGTGTGTCTCTGACTGCGTTGAGCGCAGAGGGGAAAATATATATTTATATATATAAATATATATAAAACTGTCTTTTAGTCATTTGAAGGTTTTCCTTCTAAGTTTTTTATTAAAGTAAAGTTTTTTATTATTATTATTAGTTTTTCCTCCAAATTGTTCCAAAGTTTTTTCTCTTCCTCCTCTTTACCTTTTTTTCTGTTTAAAAAGGAATAGTTTTTTTTTTTGTTTTTTTTTTTATATATATCTTCCTTTTGGTATAAAGATTTTGAGTTTTTTTTCTGATGGTTTTCTTTAATTCTGGTCTCAACTTCTTACATCAATTTTTTTAAAGTGTGTTTTTTTTCTTTTATTTTTCGTGCTTTTATATACGTACCTCAGTGAGGTCTTTTTTGTTGTGTTTTTTATTTTTCTTTTTGCAATGGGAAATAAAGTGGCCAAGCAACAGGAGAGCCTTTTGCTTCCTGATGAGAAAACGGCCCCCCAGATCGTGGCAGAGCACGAAGGTGTTAGATATGTGAAGAATTACAGACAGCTCATGAAAGTATGTGTAATCCATCAGGGAGGCAGGCTTCGAGCTGCAGAGTGGCATGATGTTCTGAAAAGGAAGAAAGGAAAGCTAGTTGACGCTAATTTGCTGTCTGCTGCAACAGCATGGTATAAAGTGGCTACAGACTTACATCGATTGGGAAGCACTGAACGATATGTGAAAGAGTCAGGAAGTGATTTTTATGTGTACAAAGTGGGGAAAGGTGTCAAACCATCAGCACCTCCCCCATATGGGGATGAAAAATATTGGGTATGTACAGTCTGCTCCCAACAGAATCCATTGTACAGGGAGACTTGCTCAGTGTGTGGTGCGCCCCGCCCAACCGTGGTGCAGGGAGATGGCACTGTTGCTCTGGTGATGCCATCTCAGGCTGCATCAAAGAAGAAGGAATTCTCTCCTTGTCTTTCTCCGCCATCTTTCTCCTCTCCTCTGCCTTCTGCACTGCCTACTTCTCCTCCTCTTTCCCCTCCTCTTTCTCCTCCTTTTCATTACTCCACACCCCGTCCTTCTACTCCCTCATCTCCTCCTCCTTCTACATCACACCCTTCATGCTCTCCACCTTCTCTTTCACCACACCCTTTGCTTCCTTCTCTCTCTCCCTCTTCTCCAAACCTCCCGTCTTTTCCCCAATCAGCCTCTCTCTCTTCACCCCCGCCTTCTGCGCACCTTACATCTCTACTTCCCTGTTTTCCTCTGCACCATGCATCTCCTCCTGTTTCACACTCTCCTTCTCCTGCTTTGTTGCCTGGTGGGCAGATGCCGGATTCGGGCAGTGTGGTCTCTCTGTATCCGGTGCTCACCGCACAAGGAACATTCTATGTACCAAATACAGTCCAGCCTCTACCAGTCATGTTATCAGGGGAGGAGGGTGGAGATCCCCCGGTAGAAAGCAGCCCCCAAGCTGTAGCAGGGTTCCCCCAGACACATCCAGCAGCAGGCAGCTCAGGTCCGGGGACAGGGGGGAGGTCGCAGGCACCACCATCTGATGATGATCAGTATCCCCGGCCAGAGCAGCCAAAATTCACACCACAATGGAACTATAATCCTCCACAGTTTCAGCAGCCTGGAGAGACATCCTCTCGCAAAAAGGCAATTCCTAGAACCACCTATCAGCCACTGCATGACCCCAGTACACGATATCACAACAATTCTGATGAAGATGAAGAAGGGACTTCATACATGCTGCCCAGTACTAGAAAGAAGAGCCCACAGGCACCCAGAAGACAGGGGCAGATAGAAGCACCACCTTTACACTATGTGCACTTCACCCCAAGTCAGGTGACCAGCATCCTCAACAATCTTCCAGACCCAGAGATGCACCCCATGCCATTCTACAGAAGAATGCAGCAGAACCAGCGCACATATGCAGCCACCTGGAATGATCTGTGGGCTGTGATGGAGATAAAGGCAGGTGATGCCTTCTGGCCAATCATGAAGGAACACTTCAAGCTTGCAGCAGACTTAGATGTACATGCCTGGGAGTCAGGGCCGAAGCTGATTGAACAACTTAGAGAGTGGGCCAAAGGCAGGCTGGCCGGACAGGCCCTCAGCTTACACGACATGAGTCAGGAGAAGACAGAGTCTGTGGAGAAGTTTCATGGCAGAGTAATGCAGGTCTTCCAGGACCTTGGCTTCACCATTCATGACCAGATACACAGGCAAATGTTGGCACAGGCCTTTGTACATGGACTCAGAGAGCCAATCAGGAAGCCACTGATAGTGGCTAGGCCCGAGTACAGGTCAATAGCAATGGATACCCTGCTCACAGTAGCCAAAGGGATCGAGTCCCAACCAGGAGTGCGGAAGACAACACCTCTTATGGTGGCCGCAGACCCTGAAGAGACACCACAATATAGAAGAGGTGTCAGGTGTTAAAACTGCGGCAAATTGGGCCATTACCGAAATCAGTGCAAAGCACCATCACAACCAACTACCCTGCCCAGAAGAGCAAGCCAAAGAATCCCCGACGTAAACAGTGAAGTACCCCGTCCATAGGACAGGGGCAAGCCAGGTCCGCAAGACACCACGCTCCTGACATGCAAAACCCCATCAGCAGGATCAACCCCTCAAATTACCCTGAAAGTGGATGGCGTTGTCAGATCTTTTCTTGTGGACACTGGTACAGCCAGAAGTGTGATGAGACATGTGGAACTCCCTGACCCTACCTGCCTATGAGAATCCTCTGTGTCTTGCGTAGGCATTGATGGTCAAGTCACATTCTCAGCTTACAAAGCCTCTGAGCGTGTGCACTCAGTCAGGACACTCTATCCTGTCCCAGTTTGTGGTGTCAAGAACCTGCCCACTCAATCTGCTGGGGGCAGACCTACTACAAAAACTGAAAGCAACCATAGTGTTCCAGGAAGATGGGACCGTGACCCTTTCTTCACCTCTGACCCAGGAAGAGTCAGTGATGCTGGCGGCCCTACAGGAACCTCAAGCAACCGATGGAGGCCTACCCAAGGAGGTACTGGACGTAGTACCAGAAAGTCTATGGTCTAAAGGACCCCAAGATGTGGGAAAACTTCAAGTTGCCCCGGTGCGGGTATCACTCAAGCCAGGCACTCCATATCCTCATAAGGCCCAGTATCCCTTGTCCATCGCCCAGAGTCAAGCTGTCTCAGACCAATTGAAGGTGTTCCTGGAAATAGGGGTCGTTGTCCCTTGCACCTCTCCTTGCAATACCCCGCTTTTCCCTGTCAAGAAAAAGACTGTAAAAGGAGAGCCAGCCAAGTTCAGAATGGTACATGACCTAAGAGCTGTGAATGACGCTACAGTATTTGAAACTCCAATTGTGCCGAATCCGCACACTCTGCTCTCAAATGTGCCTTCCACAGCAACAGTGTTCACGGTGATCGACCTGGCTAATGCTTTCTTCAGTGTTCCTCTCCATCCGGACGATCAGTTCCTGTTTGCCTTCACGCATCAGGGGGCACAGTAAACATGGGCGGTGATGCCCCAGGGGGCCCAGAACAGCCCCTCACAATTCACCAAAGCAATGTCCACAGTTCTCGCCAACTGGATCACAGAACATGCAGAAGTGACCCTGCTACAATACGTGGACGATCTACTCCTCTGTGCAGCTGACTTTGACACGTGTAAAACACATTCCGTGTCTCTCCTACTCTACCTGGCGGAACAGCGCTGCAAGGTCTCAAAGAACAAAGTCCAGTGGTGTCTGAAGCGAGTTACATTCCTTGGACACTGCATTGCTCACCAGACGAAACACCTGACAGATGATCGGAAGACCACAGTGGAGAAGATTGCTCCTCCAACAACTCCAAAGGGGCTACAAGCTTTCCTTGGTCTAGTTTCGTATTGCAGAGCCTGGATCCCTGATGCCTCGGTCCTAATGCAACCTCTGTATGACTGCGTTAATGCAACCCCGTTCCTGCTAACAGATGTGGCCTTCAGTTCGTTCAAAAAGCTAAAAGACTCTGTAGTCTCAGCGCCAGCACTAGGCCTACCTGACTACAAGAAGCTATTCCGTCTCTACCTGATGGAGAAAGAAGGCCATGCTACTTGAGTCCTGACACAGACTCACGGGGGAAGACAGAGACCTCTAGGCTACTTCTCAGCTCGCCTGGATCCAGTTGCAAGGGGAGCCCCCTCCTGCATGAGGGCATTTGCAGCACACACCCTCCTGGACAAGACTGCTGACATCATTCTTGGACATCCACTGGAAATCCTGGCTCCACATGACATCTCAGCAATTCTCAACCAAACTCAGCCAAAACATCTCTCCACCGCAAGACATCTTCGCCTGCAGTGCTCCCTACTACTGCCTGACAATGTCACCATCTCCAGATGTACAGTCCTCAATCCGGCCACTCTACTCCCACTCCCAAGGGGGGATACGAATACGGACCCTTCAGATCAAAATCTGTACGATACCTTCCACAAGGATCTGGATTTGCTCCAGACAGATGACCATGATTGCTTCAGTATCATGCAACAGGAAACAGCAGGACTACCCAATGTGGCAGAAGAGCCGCTGACCAACCCAGAGTTGATCCTCTACGTAGATGGCTCCAGATTTGCAAATGATGAAGGAAGATTCCACACGGGATGTGCAGTGACCAGCAATCAAGAAATCTTGTGGTCCAGAAGTCTGCCGCCTAGCTTGTCAGCCCAGGAAGCAGAACTAATAGCGCTGACGAAGGCCTGCCAGATGGCAGAGGGCAAAACTGCGAACATATACACCGATTCAAGGTACTCGCATGGCATAGCACACGACTTTGGACCCATCTGGGCTGCAAGAGACTTCATCACAGCAAGTGGAACAACCGTGAAGCATTATAGAGCCATTAAGGACCTCCTGAGTGCACTTTAACTTCCAAAAATGGTGGCAGTACTGAAAGTCAAAGCGCATGGAAAACTGAAAACAGTAGAGGCACGGGGCAACAACATGGCCGATATGGCAGCCAAAGAAGCCGCCAAAGGAAGACAATGCGGAGAAGTGGGAGAGGTCGTAGAGTCGGACGGCTACTACGTGGCAACTGAGGACAAGACACCAGATGAGATGACGTCTTGGGATCTATTCAAGAAGTTGCAAGAGCAAGCTCCAAAGGAGGAGAAGGAGAGTTGGATGCGGAAGGGTGCAACACATCAAGAAGGAAGGGTATACTCAATGGACTATAAACCCTGTTTACCCGGAAGCATGTACCCTATGGTGGTCCAGTGGGCACATGGGCCCACGCACAGGTCAAAGACACAGATGAATGATCTGATTGGTGCTTACTGGTTCGCTCCAGGGATCTCCACCCTAACAGCCAAGTTCACAAGCAGCTGTCTGACCTGCGGCAAATGCAACCCTGGAAGAATGGAGAAAGTTCCCACCCATCATCTTGCCATATGCCATATATGACCGCTATACCCCTTCCAGAGGATCCAGATAGACCACATCCAGATGCCGCCAAGTGGAGGATTCGAATATGCCCTTGTGGTCGTGGACGTGTTCTCAGGATGGCCAGAAGCTTTCCCAGTGAGGAATCAGTCAGCAAAGACTACTGCAAAGAAGCTACTCTCAGAGATCGTGTGCAGATACGGGGTCACAGAAGTGATAGAGAGTGATCAGGGTCCCTCATTCACAGCAAACCTCACAAGGGAGATCTGGTCAGCAGTAGGGTCAGACTTAGGCCTACACACTCCCTACCACCCTCAGAGTAGCGGGAAAGTAGAAAGACTAAATGGGACACTTAAGAACAGGATGTTGAAAGTTGCCCAAGAGACACGCAAACCGTGGCACGAAACACTTCCCATTGCACTGTTTAGTTTAAGGCACACTCCCCGGGGCCCAGAAAAGCTGTCACCACATGAGATTCTGTTTGGGTCCAGCCCTAGGTTAGGGGTATTTTTCCCTCAGCAGTTGGCAATGCAATATGATACTCTGTCTGCTTATGTAATTCAACTGACCAAAAAACTAGCTGATGTCCATTCTCGAGTTTTCTCTTCATTACCAGATCCAGGAGCGGTACCCGGTACGCACTCCCTGAAACCAGGAGACTGGGTGTTGGTAAAGAAGTTCGTGAGGAGAACGCTCGACCCCAGATTTGTCCCTTCCAAGTGCTGTTGACGACACCAACCTCTGTGAAACTAGAGGGAAAACCCACTTGGATCCACGCATCGCATTGCAAGAAGGCTCCCGTACCAGAAGATACGCCGAAGCCAGAATGATCCTGTATATCCTCTGCGTGATACATATTCTGGGGGCAGAAGCTCCATGTGCCCCACCTCTGGGAGGGGAGATCACCAAGGATGGGGACTACACCATTTTCTGGTTCGATACATCAGCACACATAATTACATACCTGTTTGACTACTGCGATGTGGTACACTGCCCATCCACACTGCTGGACAGCTTGGGGCATGGGACTCAGTATATTTGTGTTGCAGATAAATATTGGGGAGACAAATGTGAATACTGGGGAGCGGCAGCATGGAACACTGGTGACAGTTGGGGATACAAACCCCCATCAGCCCTAAACAGAAAAGATAAAGATGGCAAGTCTCTAATTGACCGTATGCGCCTAACAAAGCAGGCTTTCAGGAAGGGGTGCAGCACCAGGGGGGAATGCAACCGACTCATACTTAGCATTGAAAACCCCTCCCCAGGTGATGCCGGTACTTATATAATGAGCTGTACACCTCCAAGTGGTGAACGCAAACCCCCTGTGCAGTACTCAGGAAAATTCAAGCTGGCAAATGTAGCTGACAAGCCCAATGTGACTCAGGAGACCCCTAGTAACGTAATGGTACTAACAGACCCGACCTATGAGGAGACTTTAGCACTAAAGACACACCCCCAGGGACTGGAATAACAATATACCCTGGTAATTACATCTGTTACACCCGCACAGGGGCTGGCAGGGATGTAAAAAACTTCACCAAGGGGTTCTGCTCAGAATACAGTACCACCACTGACAACCTAATTAATCATGTGGTTTCCCTAGGTGACATATACTGGATCTGTGGTGATATGAAGATACGTAGTAGACTGGAAGGTGTTTGGGTAGGCCAATGTGCACTGGCAAAAATTCTGATGCCCTTCCACCTTTTTCCCTACACCCATGAGTCCTCACCCAGTACTGCAGTAAACAGACCGAAACGGGCAAGTGCCCCAAAAGGCAGTTTTGATCCACATGTTTAGATAGACACCGTAGGTGTGCCTAGGGGGGTACCTGATGAATTTAAAGCCAGGGACCAGGTCAAGGCAGGATTTGAGTCATTGTTGCCAATAATAACTGTGAACAAAAATGTTGATTGGATAAATTACGTGTATTACAACCAGCAGAGATTTGTCAACTATACCCGAGATGCTCTGAAAGGTCTGGCAGACCAGTTGGGCCCCACTTCCATCATGGCATTCCAGAATAGGATGGCCTTAGACATGATTCCAGCTGAGAAAGGAGGTGTTTGTAAAATGATCAAAGACACCTGTTGCACCTACATCCCAGACAATACTGGTCCCAACGGTAAAGTCACGGTGGCGATACAGAAACTCACCGAGCTATCAGAGGAATTGAAACAAAACTCAGGAGTGAAAGATCCTTGGGACCAGTACTTTGGATGGATGAGTGGATGGCAAAGGTTGCTAGGGCAGATTGGGGCAGCCATACTTGTTGTTTTTGTTCTTGTGATAATTTCTGGTTGCTGCGTAATCCCTTGTATCCGCAGGATGATGGAAAAGACAGTCAAGGAAACAACAAACCTGATGCCACATCTCCTCCTGGACGAACCTATCCGAATCCAGATTCACCCACCTGACGGCTCCTCCAACCCTGATGATGATGAATATGTGGAACTGATTGGACAAGTTCGCCAATATGAGACTATGCATGCTTCTACCCCCCTTTAGGGACAGATCTCCTGACCACCCATTTGCAAAAAGTCTGTACAGGGAAGGGCATATGTGTTAGGCATATGTCAGTTCGCCGGCAGCACAAAAGAGTTGCAGCGCTTTGGGACAGGAGGCTAGGATTAGGGCAAGTGATATCTAAGGGGGGCTTGTGATAGAAATATATATATCATGTAGATCTCACTTGCATGTATACTCCTTTAAATCATATATACTTACATAAAAAGCAAATATATATAACTATATACTCAGCTACTTTATAATCAATTGCTCAATTTAATCACATGAGTTAGGCAAGATGGACCTTGGTACTTTCCACTATGTCTAAATCGCCAGAAAACGGGAAGTTAAAACAGATGGTCTGAAACTAATGTCTGAGAATGTTGCTGACTAGCAGGATAAGGGTGGCAGTTATTTCCGAGGGTGCTAAATCAGCTTGTTGCTAGGTAGACCATAGTTCAAATATGCCATGTACTCAGTTAAATACATTATGTACTCAGGCAGCCAATGAAATAATAGCTAAATTGTATGTTAATTTACTAACCACTCCCATTTTATACGCTTTTATAAAACCATGTATCAAGGAATAAAGTTCCAGAGATGGAATGTTAGACTGTCACCTTGTGTCAGAATTCATTCTCTCTTGAGCGCTCAATATATCTGATCTGATAATAATTGGGAACGGACACAGCATACACACGGGGTAAATTCACCCCGAGCCAAAATTTCCATATCATGTATGCGCGGTGATTCCGGAGGTGTTCATTGAACACGTGCGGAATGACCGCATCGTATTCATAGACTGTGTTATTTATGTTGTGGAGTCGGAGCATCTCTGCAACATAAATAGACATGCCGTCTGTAAAGATGCACCGCATGTCCGGTTAAGCAGGGCCGCCGGATGTGGCCCTGCACACATAGTGGAGACGGGATTTCATAAAATCCCCTGCACTATGCTGTAACATCTGGATGCTGCGGCTGTACGCAGCGTCCAATCCACAGCAAATCCTGAACGAATCCTTAACGTGGAAACATACTGTTATGGAACCCCCCAGCACCCAGAATATGTTGTGCAGTTATATGTATGTATGATAGGTTCCATGTGAGATGCATGTCCCTAATGCATCAGCCCACAGGCTGCGCCCCTGGGCAGAGGGGACAAGATATCCCCCTTCTGATCTCCCCCACCTTTGTAATTCCCACAGTAAATATCGGCAGGCTCCGGCCACCTGCGGCTATTGTAATGTATGTCTGGCCTGCCGCTTTTCAATTGGCCTGCCCTCTGTATCTGTGTGATATATTCTGTGTCCTGTGAGTAAAGTGTTGTCAAACTGGAAATACGTGGAGAAGCAGTGATCTTTTATATGCGCCCATGTAACCAAGCAATTCCAGCCAGCGTCCTTCATTCAGACTCCAGCCAAAGCAGAGTGGACCTCCTGAAACACGGGGTGGTACTGAAAGAGGTACTCCAGCACGGTAGACCCCGTTACACTGGTGGCAGACAGCGGGATGTGATACCTCGTCTACAGGAGGAAAGGAATGAATGGAAAACAACTACCAGAAGTTAAAGAGGACTACATTAAAAGATCTGGTGGAAGCCCGAGGGTTAATCGCCAGCAACAAAACAAAAGCGGATTTGATAGCAGCCATCATGGAACACGACAGTGCAGCGCCCCCCAATGTGAACGTGGAGGAGACTGAATTCCAGAGGGAGAAGAAGAAACTGGCGTTCTATGGCCCAAACCCTGCAGTACAGATCATACGATAGGTGATGGCTGATGTGCGTACTGATCTGAAGGAAAAGATGGCTGAGCGGACCAGGATAGAGCTAGCCAAGATGGAGTTGGCAGAGCGGACCAAAGTGGAGCTGGCCAAGATGGAGAGTCAGCGAGCAGGGGGAGCTCTGGCCTCCGCCCAGGTACCTTCAACAGTAAGCCACAAAAAGATCCAGTATAATGCCTTCCGACAGTTGGAGGCAGAGGAAGACATTGATGGCTTTCTGCAGGACTTTGAGTGGCAGTGTGCCCTTCATCAAGTGAAGCCGGAGGAACGGGTTCAGATTCTGGCCAGCAAGCTGACAGGCCGGGCAGCAGACGCCTATCGCATGGTACCTGATGAGGACTGTATGGACTATGAGCGGATCAAAGAAGTGATCTTGGCCCGGTATGCGCTGACACCAGAGGCATACCGCCAAAAGTTCCGCGGACTTATAAAACGAGTAACCGATACCCACTGTGAATGGGCCTGTAAATTACGGCAGTCACTGCTACAGTGGGTACAAGGGAGCCAAGCAACCACTAAGGAGGACGTCCTCCAGCTCTTCTTGTTAGAACGATTCTTTAATGGACTAACCCCCGAGACACAGGAATGGCTTCGGGACAGGCGGCCAACGACTCTTGAGGAGGCCGCTCGTCTGGCCGATGAACATCATGATGCCAGGAGGCCTCAGCTGTCTGGATCAAAGATGGTCACTAAAGGTCCGCCCATGGACCTGGAGGCCCCCAAACCACAAAAGATTGTAGGGGGACCAGCTAAAAATTCGGCCTAACACAGTCCCCCTGGGGCGTGATGCCACACTTGCCATCAGCTGGGCCACCTGCAAAGACAATGTCCCAACCGGACTCAGCATACCCAGTGGCCAAAGGCGGGAACAGCTACCTTCAGCCGGGCCGCTGTACACTGCTACCAAGGCGAAGCTGACCCGGCATTGGGGGCTGCGACTAACCAGGGGGTGGAAGAGATGGAGGAAGTGCTGCATGAAGTAAACCCCGTGCAGGCAGCCCGGGCAGATAATCAACAACAGCATCGACAGGTCGTGTGGGTTAATGGTAAACGTATGCAGGAACTAAGAGATTCCAGGGCAAATTTGACCCTTGTGAAGCCTCATCTCGTCCGGGACCAAGAGAAGACGGACCGGACAGTGGCAGTCCGTGTAGCAGGGGGAGCCATACATCGACTGCCCACTGCCAAGATTCACCTGAACTGGGGAGTCGGGGATGACTGTTATGAACTGGTGGTTTAGGAGCAACATGGGACGTGCTCTGGAGGAGGTAGTACCTGTACTGACCGCAGTTCCTGAGCTTAACACAACACTAGAAGTAGCCGTGGGATGTTCCTGTCACTCCCTAGACATCTCGTCACAGCCGGAGGACTAACTGCCCCTAAAGATAGAAACAGGAACGCTATCTTGCCTCAGAGAAAATCCCCAAAGGATAGGACAGCCCCCCACAAATATTGACTGTGAGTGGAGAGGGAAATGACATACGCAGAATGAAAACAGAGTGTAGCAAAGGAGGCCAGTCTAGCTAGATAGATAGAACAGGACAGAATGTTGTGCGGTCAGTATTAAAAACTAGAAAAATCCACCACAGAGTTTACAAAAATCTCCACACCTGACTAAAGGTGTGGAGGGTAAATCTGCTTCCCAGAGCTTCCAGCTTAACTGAATAAATCCATAGTGACAAGCTGGACTAGAAAAAACATAGAAAGTGCAGAAAGATTAAGTCCACAACAAGTGGACTGCAAAAGAACAAGCAAGGACTTATCTTTGCTGAACTGGTCAGAATATCAGGGAAATCCAAGCAGAGATGTGAATCCAACCAGGAACCATTGGCAACTGGCACTGGCTGAAGGATAGAGCCAGGATAAATAGCCGAGCCAGAATAAACGATCAGTGGAAGCAGCTGCTGACTGCTAAATCCAAGGAGCAGCAGTTCCACTTAAATCCACCGGAGGGAGCCCAAGAGCAGAACTCACAAAAGTGCCACTTACAACCACCGGAGGGAGCCCAAGAGCGGAATTCACAACAGTACCCTCCCCTTGAGGAGGGGTCACCGAACCCTCACCAGAGCCCCCAGGCCGATCAGGACGAGCCAAGTGAAAGGCATGAACCAAATCGGCGGCATAGACATCAGAGGCAACAACCCAAGAATTATCCTCCTGGCCATAACCCTTCCACTTGACGAGATACTGAAGCCTCCGCCTCGAAAAACGAGAATCCAAAATTTTCTCCACCACATATTCCAACTCCCCATCAACCAACACCGGGGCAGGAGGATCAACAGAGGGAACAACGGGCACCACATATCTCCGCAACAAAGATCTATGGAAAACATTATGGATGGCAAAAGAGGCTGGAAGGGCCAAACAAAAAGATACCGGATTGATAATCTCAGAAATCTTATAAGGACCAATAAACCGGGGTTTGAACTTAGGGGTGGAAACCTTCATAGGAACATGACGAGAAGATAACCAGACTAAATCCCCCACCCGAAGCCGAGGACCAACACACCGACGGCGGTTAGCAAAACGTTGAGCCTTTTCCTGAGACAACGTCAAATTGTCTACCACATGAGTCCAAATCTGCTGTAACCTGTCCACCACAGAATCCACACCAGGACAATCAGAAGGCTCAACCTGCCCCGAAGAAAAACGAGGATGAAAACCAAAATTACAAATGAAAGGCGAAACCAAAGTAGCCGAACTAGCCCGATTATTAAGGGCAAACTCGGCCAATGGCAAGAAAGCCACCCAATCATCCTGATCAGCAGACACAAAGCATCTCAAATAGGTTTCCAAGGTCTGATTAGTTCGCTCAGTTTGGCCATTTGTCTGAGGATGGAACGCCGAAGAAAAAGACAAATCAATGCCCATCCTAGCACAAAAGGCCCGCCAAAACCTAGAAACAAACTGGGAACCTCTGTCAGACACAATATTCTCCGGAATGCCATGCAAACGAACCACATGCTGAAAAAACAATGGAACCAAATCAGAGGAGGAAGGCAATTTAGGCAAAGGTACCAAATGGACCATTTTAGAGAACCGGTCACAAACCACCCAGATAACAGACATCTTCTGGGAAACAGGAAGATCCGAAATAAAATCCATGGAAAAATGCGTCCAGGGCCTCTCAGGGACCGGCAAAGGCAAAAGCAACCCACTAGCGCGGGAACAGCAAGGCTTGGCCCGGGCACAAGTCCCACAGGACTGCACAAAAGAACGCACATCCCGCGACAAGGAAGGCCATCAAAAGGACCTACCAACCAAATCTCTGGTACCAAAAATCTCAGGATGGCCAGCCAACACAGAACAATGAACCTCAGAAATCACTTTACTAGTCCATCTGTCAGGAACAAACAGTTTCCCCACTGGACAGCGATCAGGTTTATCAGCCTGAAACTCCTGAAGAGCCCGTCGTAAATCAGGGGAGATGGCAGAAAGAATCACCCCTTCCTTCAGAATGCCGACCGGCTCAAGGACCCCAGGAGAATCAGGCAAAAAGCTCCTAGAGAGGGCATCCGCCTTAACATTCTTAGAACCCGGAAGGTACGAGACCACAAAATCAAAACGGGAGAAAAACAGGGACCATCGGGCCTGTCTAGGATTCAGCCGTTTGGCAGACTCGAGGTAAATCAGATTCTTATGATCAGTCAAGACCACAATACGGTGCTTGGCCCCCTCAAGCCAATGATGCCACTCCTCAAATGCCCACTTCATAGCCAACAACTCACGATTGCCGACATCATAATTGCGTTCCGCAGGCGAAAACTTCCGAGAAAAAAAGGCACACGGTTTCAACAAGGAACCATCAGAATTCCTCTGAGACAAAACGGCCCCTGCCCCAATCTCAGAAGCGTCAACCTCAACCTGAAATGGAAGGGAGACATCCGGCTGACGCAACACAGGGGCAGAAGTAAATCGGCGTTTAAGCTCCTGAAAGGCAGAAACAGCCGCAGAGGACCAATTCGCCACATCAGCGCCCTTCTTCGTCATATCGGTAAGGGGTTTAACCACACTGGAGAAGTTGGCAATGAAACGGTGATAAAAATTAGCAAAGCCCAAAAATTTCTGAAGGCTCTTCACAGAAGTGGTCTGGATCCAATCATGAATGGCCTGCACCTTAACCGGATCCATTTCTATAGATGAGGGAGAAAAAATGAAGCCCAAAAAAGAAACCTTCTGTATTCCAAAGAGGCACTTAGACCCCTTCACGAACAAAGCATTATCACGAAGGATCTGAAATACCATCCTGACTTGTTTCACATGAGACTCCCAATCATCTGAAAAAATCAAAATATCATCCAAATATACAATCATGAATTTATCAACATAATTCCGAAATATATCATGCATGAAGGACTGAAACACAGATGGGGCATTAGAGAGCCCGAATGGCATCACAAGGTATTCAAAATGGCCTTCGGGCGTATTAAACGCAGTTTTCCATTCGTCACCCTGCTTAATACAAACAAGATTATATGCCCCTCGAAGGTCAATCTTAGTAAACCAACTAGCCCCTTTAATCCTAGCAAACAGATCAGAAAGCAAAGGCAAAGGGTATTGGAATTTGACCGTGATCTTATTCAAGAGGCGATAATCAATACAGGGTCTCAAGGAGCCATCCTTCTTGGCAACAAAAAAAAAACCTGCTCCCAATGGTGAAGAAGATGGCCGAATATGCCCCTTCTCCAAAGACTCCTTTACATAGCTCCGCATGGCGGTATGTTCTGGCACAGACAGGTTGAAAACTCGGCCCTTAGGGAACTTACAGCCTGGAATCAAGTCAATAGCACAATCACAGTCCCTATGCGGTGGAAGGGAACTGGACTTGGGCTCATTGAATACATCCTGGAAATCTGACAAAAACTCAGGAATTTCAGAAGAGGGGGAGGAGGCAATTGACATCAAAGGAACGTCACCATGAACCCCCTGACAACCCCAACTAGTCACAGACATAGATTTCCAATCTAATACCGGATAATGCACCTATAACCATGGGAAACCCAGCACAATAGCATCATGCAAATTATGCAACACCAGAAAACGACAATCTTCCTGATGGGCTGGCGCCATGCACATGGTCGGCTGTGTCCAAAACTGAGGTTTATTTTTAGCCAACGGTGTAGCATCAATGCCCCTCAAAGGAATAGAACTCTGCAAAGGCTGCAAGGGGAAACCACAACGTCTGGCAAATTCTAAGTCCATTAAGTTTAGAGCGGCGCCTGAATCCACAAATGCCATGACAGAAAATGACGATAATGAGCAGATCAGGGTCACAGATAACAGAAATTTAGGTTGTACAGTACTGATGGTAACAGAACTAGCGATTCTCTTAGTACGCTTAGGGCAATCAGAAATAACATGAGCAGAATCGCCGCAGTAAAAACACAACCTATTCTGACGTCTGAATCCTTGTCGTTCAGCTCTGGACACAATCCTATCACACTGCATAGGCTCAGGACTCCGCTCGGAAGACAACGCCACAGCGCGCACAACTCTGCGCTCGCGCAAGCGCCGATCAATCTGAATGGCCAGAGACATACAATCACTCAGACCAGCAGGCGTGGGAAACCCCACCATAACATCTTTAACAGATTCCGAAAGACCCTTTCTGAAAATTGCAGCCAAGGCATCCTCATTCCATCTAGTCAGCACAGACCATTTTCTAAATTTCTGGCAATATAATTCTGCCGCTTCTTGACCCTGAGACAGGGCCAACAAGGTCTTCTCAGCATGATCCACTGAATTAGGTTCATCATACAATAACCCTAGCGCTTGAAAAAAGGATTTCCAGCTTCCAGGGAGAACGCCCAATCCTGAGGGTCACCGCGCAGCAGAGAGATGACTATTTTAACCTGCTGGATGGGATCACCAGAGGAACGGGGTTTCAGAGCTAAAAACAGTTTACAGTTATTTTTAAAGCTCAAAAATTTGGACCTGTCCCCAAAAAACAAATCAGGAGTTGGAATTCTAGGCTCTAAAACCGGAGTCTGAACGATATAATCGGAAATACCCTGTACTCTAGCAGCAAGCTGGTCCACACGAGAAGCCAATCCCTAAACATCCATACCAGCGCCAAAATCCTGAACCACCCAGAGGTAAAGAGGAAAGAAAAGGCACAACAGACTACAGAAAAAAAAATGCCTCAGCACTTTCCTTTCCTTCTTCTGAGATGCAATTAACTCATTGTTGGCCAGTTGTACTGTTATGATCTGGTGGCCTAGGAGCAGCATGAGACGTACTCTGGAGAAGGTGGTACCTGTACTGACCGCAGACCCTGAACTTAACACCGCAACTAGAAGTAGCCGTGGAATGTACCTATCACTCCCTAGACATCTCGACACAGCCGGAGGACTAATTACCCCTAGAGATAGAAAAGGGAAAACTATCTTGCCTCAGAGAAAATCCCCAAAGGATAGACAGCCCCCCACAAATATTGACTGTGAGAGGAGAGGGAAATAACATACGCAGACTGAAATCAGAATTTAGCAAAGGAGGCCACTTCTAGCTAAATAGAAAGGATAGGACAGAGTACTATGCGGTCAGTATTAAAACACTAGAAAATATCCACCACAGAAAATACAAAATCTCCACATCTAACTAAAGACATGGAGGGTATATCTGCATCTCCAGAGATACCAGCTTGGCTGAACAAATCCTTATACAGACCAAGCTGGACAAGACAAAACATGGGAAATAACTTGAACGATCAGGCCCACAGCATGTGGACTGCAAAAAACAAAGCCAGAACTTATCTTTGTTGAAATGAACAGCAAGCAAGAGAGACCAGGCAGGGAAGTGAATCCTCCAGGAAACAATGGACAACTGGCACTAACTAAAGGGTCAAGCAAGACTAAATAGCCCAGTCAGAATTACAATAAGTGGACACACCTGATGAATGCTGCGATCCAAAGACAGCAGCGCTACCACTTATAACCACCGGAGGGAGCCCAAGAGCAGAATTCACAACAGGTCTCCAGGACTATGCTTGTGCCTACCTGGATGACATCGCCATCTACAGCGCGACATGGGAAGAGCATCTAAATCACCTAGAGACAGTATTGGACAGGATCCACAAGGCCGGAATCACCCTGAACCCAAACAAGTTTCACGTGGGCAAAGCAGAGGTTCAGTATTTAGGGCATTGGGTGGGAAGTGGGAAACAGCAACCAGAACCATCCAAGATTGAGGTCATAGCCAAATGGCCCACCCCACGCACTAAAACCTAGGTCATGGCGTTTCTAGGGACAGCAGGGTTTTACAGGAAATTCGTTCCCAATTACAGCAGCGTAGCCAAGCCCGTCACTGATCTGACCCATAAGAACCAACCCCGCCAGGTAACCTGGACCCCAGAGTGTGAGGAAGCCTTCCTCCAGCTAAAGGACTCCCTCACCAATACCCCTGTATTGGCCGCACCCGATCCAACTAAACTTCCTTGTTCACACAGACGCTTCTATGTTTGGATTGGGGGCAGTACTGAGCCAAGTCGGGCCGGACGGCCAAGAACACCCGGTAGCTTACCTGAGTCGGAAACTACTGCCCGTAAAGTAAGCTATGCGGCCATAGAGAAGGAGTGCCTGACGGTAGTATGGGCACTCAAAAAGTTGCAACCATATTTGTATGGATGAGTTTTCCCTCCTAACGGACCATAATCCCCTAGTCTGGCTTAATCGGGTCTCCAGAGACAACGCCAGATTACTGCGGTGGAGTTTATCCCTACAACTTCTGGACTTCACCATCCACTACAGACCCGGCAAACAAAATGGTAACGCCGATGGACTAAGTCGCTAAACGGAACTTGTACCAACCCCATAAACTTCGGTCATCCCCAAACCGATCCGTTAAGGATAAGACTGTATGCCGATTGCGTCGCTGAAAAGGGGAGCCGTGTTACGGAACCCCCCAGCACCCAGAATATGTTGTGCAGTTATATGTATGTATAATAGGTTCCATGTGAGATGCATGTCCCTAATGCATCAGCCCACAGGCTGCGCCCCTGGGCAGAGGGGACAAGATATCCCCCTTTTGACCTCCCCCACCTTTGTAATTCCCACAGTAAATATTGGCAGGCTCCGGCCACCTGCGGCTATTGTAATGTAGGTCTGGCCTGCCGCTTTTCAATTGGCCTGCCCTCTGTATCTGTGTGATATATTCTGTGTCCTGTGAGTAAAGTGTTGTCATACTGGAAATACGTGGAGAAGCAGTGATCTTTTATATGCGCCCATGTAACCAAGCAATTCCAGCCAGCGTCCTTCATTCAGACTCCAGCCAAAGCAGAGTGGACCTCCTGAAACACGGAGTGGTACTGAAAGAGGTACTCCAGCACGGTAGACCCCGTTACACATACCCTAACAGTTCCCATCAAACACCAGATCACACATACATAGCCAGCTGCTTTTGTTTTGGCCAAAAGATTTTTTCAGCCTGCCACCATGACAAGGAGACTCTTTTGACCAGGCCCTACTCTATTCTACTCTTTTAAACATTTCTTAAAATATCCAGTACTCTTTTTAGATATACTTTTCTATAAGGGAATGTGTTACGTACTTTTTTAAATGACCAATAATACCACATATAAGGGACAAATACCGTCACACCATGGCCTGACTACATATTACCACCATATAGTGACTGAATAATACCACATACAAGGAACAAATATCCCCACACTATGACCAGTCCACATATTACCACTCAATAGTGGCCAAGTAATACCACATACAGGGACAAATACCGCCACATCATAACAAGATGACTTATTACCACCACATAGTGACTGAATAATATCACATACAAGGGACAAATACCACCACACAATGACCAGACCTCATAATACCACCACATAGTGACTGAATGCTACAATACCGATCATTAATTAAAAAAAAACAAAATACTTAAATTATTATACATCTACTGGTTTGTCTTGCGGTATACTAATACTGATCCATTCCTGTGGCTGAGATATAATCGTTTTGGGGGATAACGTCCACTGCAATGTTTCCATTCACAAAACACGGTCTCCATAAATGGTCTCTATAATGTATATTCAAAACATCTATATGAAGATCTAATGACAATTTAAACTCCTCTGTGGCCTGCAAGAGGTAATCAAGTTCTGCGTTGATGGCCCAACCACAACTTTTTGCCATGGAGAAGAATTTTTGTAGTGCTATGTACCAGAATTTTTTCCTAATAACTGCAGATCTATTTTGCCATGGGGTGCCCATGATGGTAACCACAATCAAATAGAGCGATATGTGTACAATTTAGTATTTTATTATATTATATCTAACAATCTCGCATCCCTCCAATCTATTCTAAACTCAGCTGCCCGACTAATCCACCTGTCCCCCTGCTATTCCCCGGCCTCTCCCCTCTGTCAATCCCTTCAATGGC
This sequence comes from Ranitomeya variabilis, assembly GCF_051348905.1. Classification (NCBI taxonomy): domain Eukaryota; kingdom Metazoa; phylum Chordata; class Amphibia; order Anura; family Dendrobatidae; genus Ranitomeya; species Ranitomeya variabilis. The sequence continues at coordinate 407,520,927 of NC_135234.1, forward strand.
TCCCCATTACCCAGACACTCCATAACAAAAGCCTAACCATGACATACAAAGCCACCCACAGCCTGTCTCCTCCATACATCTGTGACCTCGTCTCCCGGTACTTACCTGCACGCAACCTCCGATCCTCACAAGATCTCCTTCTCTACTCACTTCTTATCTCCTCTTCCCACAATCGCATACAAGATTTCTCTCGCGCATCACCCCTACTCTGGAACTCTCTACCACAACATATCAGACTCTCGCCTACCATCAAAACCTTCAAAAAGAACCTGAAGACCTTCCTCTTCCGACAAGCCTACAACCTGCAGTAACCACCGATCGACCAAACCACTGCATGACCAGCTCTATCCTCACCTACTGTATCCTCACCCATCCCTTGTAGATTGTGAGCCCTCGCGGGCAGGGTCCTCTCTCCTCCTGTACCAGTTGTGACTTGTATCGTTCAAGATTATTGTATTTGTTTTTATTATGTATACCCCTCCTCACATGTAAAGCGCCATGGAATAAATAGCGCTATAATAATAATATATTGTTTATTTTTATATTTATTACTTTTGTATCTATCTGACATTGGTGTTAAATATTCACACTCATTCTAGTAATTTATTTGTAAACGTCACATTTTAATATTCTAATAATATTTATACGCCTGATTAGCATAATACATGCTAATTTCACAGTCATTAGAACATATCCTTTTGGATTATATATTTTCTCTGGCACCTCACTGCGCGCGATCACATCTCAACACACGCCAGTTTATATGCATAGTACTATAGTTTACCACTAAGTATAATTAGTCATTCTTATCCACTGCACCATTTTTGCACCATATTCACTCATACTGCCAACACAAGCCAATGTCCACAAGCTCTATGGCAAAACAGTTAGATCTCTAACCTCCGTTGTAACGTATGGAAAGCCCTCTCACCCTTTGACGGCTGGATGAGTGGCCGCTCAGGAGCCCAGGCGCATGCACCGTCTCACAGACGGCCCATGTTGGCTTGCTTTCCAGGGCCGCAAATCCATGCGTCTCAAGAAGGGATGATGTCAGCGACGCATGCGTGCTATACACCGGAACAGGTTACGACGTTCATTATCCATGCGCACGGCACAGCAGATACATGACCGACACACGTCTATAACCGCTATCTCTGATTGGCTACACATACTATTTATACATTTCCACCTTCTCCTAACACGTTTCTCCTGACAAAGAAAGCGAAACGTGCGTTGGGGCAGCGGGGGACACCATACACAGACTCCTCATTGATGCAAGTGCTGCAAATTACTATGTTATTATAGCCAGATCCTCCTAGGGAACAGTATATCCCGCAATTTACAGGTGTTACTTCTTAGTGGCTTTATTTATACTATTATCTGCAAGCACATGTGGGATTACATTCTGTGTAATGGTTTTTTCCTGCTTGGAATGCAGTCACCTTGTATGTTACTTCATGGTTTTTAATTATATTTAAATAAACATTATTTTTATTGGCACCTTACACTACATTTTCTTGTTGTGATTCATATAATCTATCTAGTTTTTGGTGCCCTCCCACATTTCTATGGGTTTCATTGTGTAGTTAAAATTATTATAAGTAACATTATACACAGGAGCTCTGTATACAGTGTATAGTGTCAGTATACCAGGAACACACTGGCTCACCAGTGACCTCACTAGTTGACGCCATAATTTCTTCCACTCAGAACTCATCTCTGCAGAAAATAACATGGCTATCTAGAGCTCGCTTCCAGAGCACATTCCCCAATTTTTCCCTAACTTCTACAACACACCAGATGAAGAAAAAAAAGCGACATACTACCCCCTGTACAGTAACAGGCCCCCCCCTACTGAAAACAGTACCATGAAAAATAAAATGCATCACAGCAGTAATAATATTAATTAACCCCTACAATAATAAAGTCCCGCATCCAGGCCCCTTCTTGTAATTATGTCCCCCATCCTGGCCCCTTGCGTCTCATTCCTGGCCCCCTTGTTTGTCATTCCTGGCCCCATATGTTCTTCCTTCCTGCTCCCATGTGTCTCTATTCAGCCTCATATATTCTCCAATCCTGCCCCCTATGTTCTCCCATCCTATCCCATTTGTCTCCATCCTGCCCCATGTGTTCTCCCATCCTGCCCCATGTGCAGGGGTGCATTCGTGCACTATTATTCGCGTACATTTATTCAAAGTACTTTTTTCTAAGTACTCGGCAGTTATAACATGGCAGAATATAACAAGCATCTCTTTTCATTCAGGTAAACTTATCATTCATTCTCTGAACTGAAATATCCTGCATGTCTATTGCTCCACTCCCTGACAGCAAGCAGCCTGAATGGTATCTGAGTCATTCTATCTTCGGCATTGAATCCTGCATATATCTAAAAAATGTTAGCCATCTTATTATGCAATTGTTTTTGTTTATAGATATTTAACTCACTTCTGCTTGTCCTTATGCAGAGAGATCACATAACTGTTTCAAAGCGGTTTATGATCTATGTAGACCTGGACATTTGTTTATCTGATCACTACATTTATTGTGTCCTGCTGTCTCAACTGAGTTAGATTGATTGGTAACGAGAGGGTTAAAAAAAAGGGAGATCTAAGAGCTAGCCTTCTATAAATGTAGACATTCTTTGGGGATGCATTTGTGCACTATTATTCGTGTACATTTATTCAAAGTACTTTTTTCTAAGTACTCGGCAGTTATAACATGGCAGTTAGACAGGGCAGGAGACAGGTAAGACAATCTAAATCTATTCCCTATTCATTTGGAACAGAACAAATATTCACCATATGCATTTGTATAATCTATATCCTGGTTGCTGCATTCACTCACATTCACCGCCCTTGCATAAACTCATTACACTCCATCCATATTGGCCCCTCTGTCCTCTCCTCTCCTATGTATACCACTCATGCTCTGTTCACATTGCTTAACAGTGCTGATCCATTCAGTCCCACCATCCAACACAAGAGACGCTCTCACAAATCACTTAACCATCTGCTCACTCTTTCTATCCTCCTCCTAGTTGCTGAAGACATCTCTCCCAACCCCGGCCCGCCATGTTATAGCCAGTCAAACCTCCCAACTGCTACACTCAGAAACCCCTCTAACCTTATTAATATTCCATGCATGCCTTCTGTCTCTTTCAATTTTGCCCTTTGGAATTCTCGCTCTGTGTGTAATAAACTCTCCTTCATTCATGACTTCTTCCTTTCTAACTCTCTTAATCTCCTGCCTCTTACTGAAACCTGGATCCAGCAGTCAGACACCACCGCTGCTGCTGCTGCTCTTTCATATGGTGGACTACACTTTTCTCATACCTCAAGATCAGACAACAGAGCAGGTGGAGGCGTTGGTCTGCTCCTTTCACCCAAATGTACCTTCCAAATTATCCCCCAAGTACCCTCACTTGTATTCCCTTCCTTTGAGGTCCATGCTGTCAGACTCTACGTCCCCTTCTCCATGCGAGTGGCGGTGGTGTATTGTCCTCCCGGCCCCTCTCATCAGTTCCTGGATCACTTTGCCACCTGGCTTCCACACTTTCTCTCCTGTGACACTCCCACCCTTATCATGGGTGATTTCAGCATCCCCATTGCTTCTCCCCTCTCCCCATCTGCTTCTCACCTTTTATCTCTAACCTCCTCTTTCGGCCTCTCGCAGCATACTAACTCTCCAACACATGAAGATGGAAACTCCCTTGACTTGGTCTTCTCTCGGCTTTGCTCAGTGGACGATTTCACAAACTCCCCTATCCCACTCTCTGACCACAACCTTCTTTCATTCTCTATCAAGAACTGCCATCCCGCTCAGGTCACCCCACTTTCCACACTTATAGAAACATACAGGCCATTAACACCCAGAAACTTATGAAGAACTTGCAGTCCTCATTGGCCCCAATCTCCTCCATCTCATGTCCTGATTCTGCTCTGAAGCATTACAATGAAACCCTGCAAAGTGCCCTGGATGAAGCTGCACCTCCTATACATAGAAAAACTCAGCACAGACGGCGACAACCGTGGCACACGCTGCAAACACGTTTCCTGCAGCGGTGCTCCAGGTGCGCCGAACGTCTGTGGAGAAAATCTAATCTACCCGAAGATTTCATCCATTATAAGTTCATGCTAAAAACATACAACTCTGACCTTCACCTCTCCAAACAAACCTATTTCAACACCCTGATCACCTCACTGTCAAATAACCCTAAACGTCTCTTTGACACTTTCCAGTCCCTACTCAACCCAAGAGAGCAGGCCCCAACCACGGATCTCCGCTCTGACGATCTGGCCAATTACTTCAAAGAAAAAATTGACCACATTCGACAGGAAACCATCTCCCAATCTCTTCATACCATGCACTGTCCTCCCTCCCCCACTGCATCTAGTTCACTCTCTGACTTTGAGGCAGTTACAGAAGAAGAAGTAGTCGGGCTCCTTGCATCTTCTCGCCCGACCACTTGCACCGGTGACTCCATTCCGTCACATCTCCTCCAGTCCCTTTCCCCGGCTGTCACCTCTCACCTAACAAAAATATTCAACCTTTCTCTCACTTCCGGTATTTTTCCCTCCTCATTTAAACATGCCATCATACATCCATTACTTAAAAAAGCATCCCTCGACCAAAACTGTGCCGCTAATTATAGACCTCTCTCTAATCTTCCCTTCATCTCTAAACTCCTCGAACGCCTGGTCCACTCCCGTCTTACAGGCTATCTCTCAGATAACTCTCTTCTCGACCCTCTTCAATCTGGCTTCCGCTCTTAAGACTCTACTGAAACTGCCCTCACTAAAGTCTCTAATGACCTACTAACAGCTAAATCTAATGGTCACTACTCCATGCTAATTCTCTTGGATCTCTCCGCAGCATTCGATACTGTGGATCATCAGCTCCTCCTCAATATGCTCCACTCCATCGGCCTCAAGGACACCGTTCTCTCCTGGTTCTCCTATTTCTCTGACCGATCCTTCACTGTATGTTTTGCTGGTTCCTCCTCTCACCTTCCCCTTACTGTTGGGGTTCCTCAAGGATCAGTTCTAGGCCCCCTCCTCTTCTCTTTGTATACTGCCCCTATTGGACAAACAATCAGTAGATTTGGTTTCCAGTACCATCTCTATGCTGACGACACCCAATTATACACCTCTTCTCCTGTTATCACGCCGACCTTTTTAGAAAACACCAGTGATTGTCTTACCGCTGTCTCTAACATCATGTCCTCCCTCTACCTGAAACGGAACCTGTCAAAAACTGAACTCCTCGTGTTCTCTCCCTCTACTAACCTACCTTTGCCTGACATTGCCATCTCCGTGTGCAGTTCCACCATTACTCCAAAGCAACATGCCCGCTGCCTTGTGGTCATCCTTGATTCCGAGCTTTCATTCTCCCCCCACATCCGATCACTGGCTCGCTCTTCTTATCTGCATCTCAAAAGCATTTCTAGAATTCGCCCTTTTCTTACTTTCGACTCTGCAAAAACTCTTACTGTTTCACTTATTCATTCCCATCTGGACTATTGTAACTCTCTACTAATCGGCCTCCCTCTTACCAAGCTCTCCCCGCTCCAATCTGTCCTGAATGCTGCAGCCAGGATCATATTCCTCACCAACCGTTACACCGATGCCTCTACCTTGTGCCAGTCATTACACTGGCTACCCATCCACTCCAGAATCCAGTACAAAACTACTACCCTCATCCACAAAGCACTCCATGGCTCAGCACCACCCTACATCTCCTCTCTGGTCTCAGTCTACCACCCTACCCGTGCCCTCCGCTCCGCTAATGACCTCAGGTTAGCATCCTCAATAATCAGAACCTCCCACTCCCGTCTCCAAGACTTTACACGTGCTGCACCGATTCTTTGGAATGCACTACCTAGGTTAATACAATTAATCCCCAGTCCCCACAGTTTTAAGCGTGCCCTAAAAACTAATTTGTTCAGATTGGCCTACCGCCTCAATGCATTAACCTAACGATCCCTGTGTGGCCTATCATTAAAAAAAAAAAAAAAAAAAGAAAAACCCATAATCAGGTTCCTCGCATCATGTTCTCATATACTTTATGCAGTTAATAGCTCTCTGTGTCTCTACTGCTACATACTTAGGCAGTTAACTGGCTCATGCAGCTTTACATGAACACCCGAGCCTTACACTATGGCTGGTCTGTCATGATTCTCAATGGCGAGAGAACATAGCCCAGCATATATGAGAACTAGCTCTTGGAAGATGGAAACTATACTGACCATGAACTAAACCTGCCGCACAACTAGAAGTGGCCGGGTAGCATGCCTACATTTTTTTATCCCTAGATGCCCAGCGCCAGCCGGAGAACTACCTAATCCTAGCAGAGGAAAAGACAGTCCTGGCTCACCTCTAGAGAAATTTTCCCAAAAGGCAGACAGAGGCCCCCACATATATTGGCGGTGATTTTAGATGAAATGACAAACGTAGTATGAAAATAGGTTTAGCAAAAATCGAGGTCCGCTTACTAGATAGAAAGAAGACAGAAAGGGCACTTTCATGGTCAGCAGAAAACCCTATCAAAACACCATCCAGAAATTACTTTAAGACTCTAGCATTAACTCATAACACCAGAGTGGCAATTTCCGCTCACAAGAGCTTTCCAGACACAGTAACGAAACAGCAGCTGTGAACAGGAACAAAATGCAAAAACACACAAGGACAAAAGTCCAACTTAGCTGGGAGTTGTCTAGTAGCAGGAACATGCACAGAAAGGCTTCTGATTACATTGTTGACCGGCATGAAACTGACAGAGGAGCAAGGTTATATAGCGACTCCCACATCCTGATAGGAGCAGGTGAACAGAGGGGATGATGCACACAAGTACAATTCCACAAGTGGCCACCGGGGGAGCCCAGAATCCAAATTCACAACAGTACCCCCCCCTCAAGGAGGGGGCACCGAACCCTCACCAGAACCACCAGGGCGATCAGGATGAGCCCTATGAAAGGCACGGACAAGATCGGAGGCATGAACATCAGAGGCAGTGACCCAAGAATTATCCTCCTGACCGTATCCCTTCCATTTGACCAGATACTGGAGTTTCCGTCTGGAAACACGAGAGTCCAAGATCTTTTCCACAACGTACTCCAACTCACCCTCAACCAACACCGGAGCAGGAGGCTCAACGGAAGGCACAGCCGGTACCTCATACCTGCGCAACAATGACCGATGAAAAACATTATGAATCGAAAAGGATGCAGGGAGGTCCAAACGGAAGGACACAGGGTTAAGAATCTCCAATATCTTGTACGGGCCGATGAACCGAGGCTTAAACTTAGGAGAAGAAACCCTCATAGGGACAAAACGAGAAGACAACCACACCAAGTCCCCAACACAAAGCCGAGGACCAACACGACGACGGCGGTTGGCAAAAAGCTGAGTCTTCTCCTGGGACAACTTCAAATTGTCCACCACCTGCCCCCAAATCTGATGCAACCTCTCCACCACAGCATCCACTCCAGGACAATCCGAAGATTCCACTTGACCGGAGGAAAATCGAGGATGAAACCCCGAATTACAGAAAAACGGGGACACCAAGGTGGCAGAGCTGGCCCGATTATTGAGGGCGAACTCCGCCAAAGGCAAAAAAGCAACCCAATCATCCTGATCCGCAGACACAAAACACCTCAAATATGTCTCCAAGGTCTGATTAGTCCGCTCGGTCTGGCCATTAGTCTGAGGATGGAAAGCAGACGAAAAAGACAAATCTATGCCCATCCTAGCACAGAATGCCCGCCAAAATCTAGACACGAATTGGGTCCCTCTGTCAGAAACGATATTCTCCGGAATACCTTGCAAACGAACAACATTTTGAAAAAACAGAGGAACCAACTCGGAAGAAGAAGGCAACTTAGGCAAGGGAACCAGATGGACCATCTTAGAGAAACGGTCACACACCACCCAGATGACAGACATCTTATGAGAAACAGGCAGATCCGAAATAAAATCCATCGAGATGTGCGTCCAAGGCCTCTTCGGGATAGGCAAGGGTAACAACAATCCACTAGCCCGAGAACAACAAGGCTTGGCCCGAGCACAAACGTCACAAGACTGCACAAAGCCTCGCACATCTCGTGACAGGGAAGGCCACCAGAAGGACCTTGCCACCAAATCCCTGGTACCAAAGATTCCAGGATGACCTGCCAACGCAGAAGAATGAACCTCAGAGATGACTCTACTGGTCCAATCATCAGGAACAAACAGTCTACCAGGTGGGCAACGATCAGGTCTATCCGCCTGAAACTCCTGCAAGGCCCGCCGCAGGTCTGGAGAAACGGCAGACAATATCACTCCATCTTTAAGGATACCTGTGGGCTCAGAATTACCAGGGGAGTCAGGCTCAAAACTCCTAGAAAGGGCATCCGCCTTAACATTCTTAGAACCCGGTAGGTAAGACACCACAAAATTAAACCGAGAGAAAAACAACGACCAGCGCGCCTGTCTAGGATTCAGGCGCCTGGCAGACTCAAGGTAAATTAAATTTTTGTGGTCAGTCAATACCACCACCTGATGTCTGGCCCCCTCAAGCCAGTGACGCCACTCCTCAAAAGCCCACTTCATGGCCAAAAGCTCCCGATTCCCAATATCATAATTCCGCTCGGCGGGCGAAAATTTACGGGAAAAAAAAGCACAAGGTCTCATCACGGAGCAGTCGGAACTTCTCTGCGACAACACCGCCCCAGCTCCGATTTCAGAAGCGTCGACCTCAACCTGAAAAGGAAGAGCAACATCAGGCTGACGCAACACTGGGGCGGAAGAAAAGCGGCGCTTGAGCTCCCGAAAGGCCTCCACAGCATCAGGGGACCAATCAGCAACATCAGCACCCTTCTTAGTCAAATCAGTCAATGGTTTTACAACATCAGAAAAACCAACAATAAATCGACGATAAAAGTTAGCAAAGCCCAAAAATTTCTGAAGACTCTTAAGAGAAGAGGGTTGCGTCCAATCACCAATAGCCTGAACCTTGACAGGATCCATCTCGATGGAAGAGGGGGAAAAAATGTATCCCAAGAAGGAAATCTTTTGAACCCCAAAAACACACTTAGAACCCTTCACACACAAGGAATTAGACCGCAAAACCTGAAAAACCCTCCTGACCTGCTGGACATGAGAGTCCCAGTCATCCGTAAAAATCAGAATATCATCCAGATACACAATCATAAATTTGTCCAAATAATCGCGGAAAATGTCATGCATAAAGGACTGGAAGACTGAAGGGGCATTTGAAAGACCAAAAGGCATCACCAAATACTCAAAATGGCCCTCGGGCGTATTAAATGCGGTTTTCCACTCATCCCCCTGCTTGATTCGCACCAAATTATACGCCCCACGGAGATCAATCTTAGAGAACCACTTGGCCCCCTTTATACGAGCAAACAAATCAGTAAGCAGTGGTAACGGATATTGATATTTAACCGTGATTTTATTCAAAAGTCGATAATCAATACACGGCCTCAAAGAGCCGTCTTTCTTAGACACAAAGAAAAAACCGGCTCCTAAGGGAGATGACGAAGGACGAATATGTCCCTTTTCCAAGGACTCCTTTATATATTCTCGCATAGCCGCGTGTTCAGGCACAGACAGATTAAATAAACGACCCTTAGGGTATTTACTACCCGGGATCAAGTCTATGGCACAATCGCACTCCCGGTGCGGAGGTAGTGAACCAACCTTGGGTTCTTCAAAAACGTCACGAAAGTCAGACAAGAATTCAGGAATCTCAGAGGGAATAGATGATGAAATGGAAACCAAAGGTACGTCCCCATGAGTTCCTTTACATCCCCAGCTTAACACAGACATAGCTCTCCAGTCGAGGACTGGGTTATGAGATTGCAGCCATGGCAATCCCAGCACCAAAACATCATGTAGATTATACAGCACCAGAAAGCGAATAACCTCCTGGTGATCCGGATTAACACGCATCCACATTGAGCAACGCAGGATCCCCTGGTGCCAATGCAAAAGCCCAGTCTTGAGGGTCGCCCCGGAGCAAGGAAATTACAATCCTGACCTGCTGTGCAGGGTCTCCGGCAGAGCGAGACTTCAGGGACAAAAACAATTTGCAATTATTTTTAAAATTTTGGAAGTGAGATCTATTCCCCGAGAAGAATTCAGGCAAAGGAATTCTAGGCTCAGACATAGGTGCATGAACAACGAAATCTTGCAAATTTTGTACCTTTGTGGCGAGATTATTCAAACCTGTAGCTACACTCTGAAGATCCATTTGAAACAGGTGAACACAGAGCCATTCAAGGATAAGAAGGAGAGAAAGAGAGGAAGGCTGCAGTATAGGCAGACTAGCAGGTGATTCAATTAAGAGCACACTCAGAACTAGAGGGAAAAAAAAAAAAAAAAAATTGTAGCAGACTTCTTTTTTCTCTCCTTTCTCAGCCAGTAATTTAACCCTTTTTTTTGGGCCGGTCAAACTGTCATGATTCTCAATGGCGAGAGAACATAGCCCAGCATATATGAGAACTAGCTCTTGGAAGATGGAAACTATACTGACCATGAACTAAACCTGCCGCACAACTAGAAGTGGCCGGGTAGCATGCCTACGTTTTTTTATCCCTAGATGCCCAGCGCCAGCCGGAGAACTACCTAATCCTAGCAGAGGAAAAGACAGTCCTGGCTCACCTCTAGAGAAATTTTCCCAAAAGGCAGACAGAGGCCCCCACATATATTGGCGGTGATTTTAGATGAAATGACAAACGTAGTATGAACATAGGTTTAGCAAAAATCGAGGTCCGCTTACTAGATAGAAAGAAGACAGAAAGGGCACTTTCATGGTCAGCAGAAAACCCTATCAAAACACCATCCAGAAATTACTTTAAGACTCTAGCATTAACTCATAACACCAGAGTGGCAATTTCCGCTCACAAGAGCTTTCCAGACACAGTAACGAAACAGCAGCTGTGAACAGGAACAAAATGCAAAAACACACAAGGACAAAAGTCCAACTTAGCTGGGAGTTGTCTAGTAGCAGGAACATGCACAGAAAGGCTTCTGATTACATTGTTGACCGGCATGAAACTGACAGAGGAGCAAGGTTATATAGCGACTCCCACATCCTGATAGGAGCAGGTGAACAGAGGGGATGATGCACACAAGTACAATTCCACAAGTGGCCACCGGGGGAGCCCAGAATCCAAATTCACAACACTGGTCCAAATAACTAAAGCAATTGTTGCCATCCACTTCTCGTGTCTCCCCTTTTCCTCATAGTTTGTAAGCTTGCGAGCAGGGCCCTCATTCCTCCTGGTATCTATTTTGAACTGTGATTTCTGTTATGCTGTAATGTCTATTGTCTGTACAAGTCCCCTCTATAATTTGTAAAGCGCTGCGGAATATGTTGGTGCTATATAAATAAAATTATTATTATTATGTGTCTCCATCCTGCCCCATATGTTTTCCCATCCTGCCCGTATGTTTTCTATTCTGCCCCATACCATCTCCCATCCTGCCTCATATGTCCCCATCCTGCCCCATGTGTCTCCATCCTGCCCCATGCATCTCCATCCTGCCCCATGTGTTTCCATCCTGGCCCGTATGTTCTCTATCCTGCCCCATATGATCTCCCATTTTGCCCCATATGTCTTCTTTGTGCCCCATGTGTCTCCATCCTGCCCCATATGTTTTCACATTTTGCCCCATATGTGTCACGACACAGCTGTCTGGTGAACTGAGACCAGGGGCTCCTTCCCTATCCCTAACTATAGGGGATGCCCTAGCTCGCCCTATTCCCCGGGATACTTCTGAAGGTGAAGATGCCGTGGCCTCCACTCTTGCCTTATCTCCTGAATCAATCCTCCATCTGTTCTCTTCCCCCACCAAAGGAGGAGGGGCGCTGCCGTGCACAACAGTACACTAACCCGATGAACAACGGTAATTGAAAATACCCGGCATACAAATATTCACTCACATATAACAGAGGAATGCATCGGAGAGTGGAGGCCGGGGAAAAACCAAAGTAAGGGTATGTGGAAACGTTGCAGATTTCCTGCAGATCTGCAGCTTTTTTTTGCAGAAATGCTGCAGATCCGCAAGTGATTTACAGTACAATGTAAATCAATGGCAAAAAAAAATGCTGTGCTAATGGTGCTGAAAAATCTTCACAGAAAACGCAGCAGATTCAAAAAAGGACCATGTCACTTCTTTTTGCAGATCTGCTGCATTTCTACACCCATTCCATAATAGAAATCTGCAGGGTTAAAAAAAGGAATACGAACAAAAATCTGCAACATGTGCACATACCAAAAAAAGGCGCAGATTCTGACCTGTGTTTTCTGCCAAGAAATGCAGAATCTGCCAGAAAATTCCACAGTTACATCTGCAACGTGTGCACATAGCCTAAGAGGAGGGAAGGGAATTATCACACTTAAAAACCCATGCAACAGTCACAGATAACTCCTCCAAACTCCTTCTCATATAACCACTGTGATGGTGTGATATGCTATGTGGGTATCATTTTTGTGTATATTTCTATTTTACTGATTATCATGGTGTTACTGTATCTTGTAGGATGAGTTGTTATTTGCCATCTGATATTCTCCCCTGTTGTGAATTCTGCTCTTGGGCTCCCTCCGGTGGTTATAAGTGGTAGCGCTGCTGTCTCTGGATCGCAGCATTCATCAGGTGTGTCCACTTTTTGCAATTCGGACTGGGCTATTTAGTCTTGCTTGACCCTTTAGTCAGTGCCAGTTGTCCATTGTTCCTGGAGGATTCACATCCCTGCCTGGTCTCTCCTGCTTTGCTGTTCATTTCTACAAAGATAAGTTCTGGCCATGATTTTTGCTGTCCACATGCTGTGGGCCTTATTGTTCAGTTCTTTTCCATGTTTTTGTCTTGTCCAGCTTGGTCTGTATAAGGATTTGTTTAGCCAAGCTGGTATCTCTGGAGATGCAGATATACCCTCCATATCTTTAGTTAGATGTGGAGATTTTGTATTTTCTGTGGTGGATATTTTCTAGTGTTTTAATACTGACCGCATAGTACTCTGTCCTATCCTTTCTATTTAGCTAGAAGTGGCCTCCTTTGCTAAATTCTGATTTCAGTCTGTGTATGTTTTTTCCCTCTCCTCTCACAGTCAATATTTGTGGGGGGCTGTCTATCCTTTGGGGATTTTCTCTGAGGCAAGATAGTTTTCCCTTTTCTATCTCTAGGGGTAATTAGTCCTCCGGCTGTGTCGAGATGTCTAGGGAGTGAAAGGTACATTCCACGGCTACTTCTAGTTGCGGTGTTAAGTTCAGGGTCTGCGGTCAGTACAGGTACCACCTTCTCCAGAGTACGTCTCATGCTGCTCTTAGGCCACCAGATCATAACAGTACAACTGGCCAACAATGAGTTAACCGCATCTCAGAAGAAGGGAAGGAAAGTGCTGAGCCATTTTTTTTTCTGTAGTCTGTTGTGGTTTTTTTTCCCTCTTTACCTCTGGGTGGCTCAGGAGTTTGGCGCTGGCATGGATGTTCAGGGATTGGCTTCTCGTGTGGATCAACTTGCTGCTAGAGTACAGGGTATTTCCGATTATATCGTTCAGACAGGTTTTAGAGCCTAGAATTCCAACTCCTGATTTGTTTTTTGGGGACAGGTCCAAATTTTTGAGCTTTAAAAATAACTGTAAACTGTTTTTTTTTCTGAAACCCCGTTCCTCTGGTGATCCCATCCAGCAGGTTAAAATTGTTATATCTCTGCTGCGTGGTGACCCCCAGGATTGGGCATTTGCCCTGGAACCTGAGAATCCGGCTTTGCTTAATGTAGACACCTTTTTCCAGGCGCTTGGGTTATTGTATGATGAACCTAATTCAGTGGATCATGCTGAGAAGACCTTGTTGGCCCTGTGTCAGGGTCAAGAAGCGGCAGAATCATATTGCCAGAAATTTAGAAAATGGTCTGTGCTGACTAAATGGAATGAGGATGCCTTGGCGGCAATTTTTAGAAAGGGTCTTTCTGAATCCGTTAAAGATGTTATGGTGGTCTGAGTGATTCTATGTCTCTGGCCATTCAGATTGATCGGCGCAGAGTTGTGCACACTGTGGCATTGTCTTCCGAGCGGAGTCCTGAGCCTATGCAGTGTGATAGGATTGTGTCTAGAGCTGAACGACAAGGATTCAGATGTCAGAATAGGTTGTGTTTTTACTGCGGCGATTCTGCTCATGTTATTTCTGATTGCCCTAAGCGTACCAAGAGAATCGCTAGTTCTGTTACCATCAGTACTGTACAACCTAAATTTCTGTTATCTGTGACCCTGATCTGCTCATTATCGTCATTTTCTGTCATGGCATTTGTGGATTCAGGCGCCGCTCTAAACTTAATGGACTTAGAATTTGCCAGACGTTGTGGTTTCCCCTTGCAGCCTTTGCAGAGTCCTATTCCTTTGAGGGGCATTGATGCTACACCGTTGGCTAAAAATAAACCTCAGTTTTGGACACAGCCGACCATGTGCATGGCGCCAGCCCATCAGGAAGATTGTCGTTTTCTGGTGTTGCATAATTTGCATGATGCTATTGTGCTGGGTTTCCCATGGTTACAGGTGCATAATCCGGTATTAGATTGGAAATCTATGTCTGTGACTAGTTGGGGTTGTCAGGGGGTTCATGGTGACGTTCCTTTGATGTCAATTGCCTCCTCCCCCTCTTCTGAAATTCCTGAGTTTTTGTCAGATTTCCAGGATGTATTTAATGAGCCCAAGTCCAGTTCCCTTCCACCGCATAGGGACTGTGATTGTGCTATTGACTTGATTCCAGGCTGTAAGTTCCCTAAGGGCCGACTTTTCAACCTGTCTGTGCCAGAACATACCGCCATGCGGAGCTATGTAAAGGAGTCTTTGGAGAAGGGGCATATTCGGCCATCTTCTTCACCATTGGGAGCAGGTTTTTTTTTTGTTGCCAAGAAGGATGGCTCCTTGAGACCCTGTATTGATTATCGCCTCTTGAATAAGATCACGGTCAAATTCCAATACCCTTTGCCTTTGATTTCTGATCTGTTTGCTAGGATTAAAGGGGCTAGTTGGTTTACTAAGATTGACCTTCGAGGGGCATATAATCTTGTTCGTATTAAGCAGGGTGACGAATGGAAAACTGCGTTTAATACGCCCGAAGGCCATTTTGAATACCTTGTGATGCCATTCGGACTCTCTAATGCTCCATCTGTGTTTCAGTCCTTTATGCATGATATATTTCGGAATTATGTTGATAAATTCATGATTGTATATTTGGATGATATTTTTATTTTTTCAGATGATTGGGAGTTCCATGTGAAACAAGTCAGGATGGTATTTCAGATCCTTCGTGATAATGCCTTGTTTGTGAAGGGGTCTAAGTGCCTCTTTGGAGTACAGTAGATTTCTTTTTTGGGCTTCATTTTTTCTCCCTCATCTATAGAAATGGATTCGGTTAAGGTTCAGGCCATTCATGATTGGATCCAGCCCACATCCGTGAAGAGCCTTCAGAAATTTTTGGGCTTTGCTAATTTTTATCGCCGTTTCATTGCCAACTTCTCCAGTGTGGTTAAACCCCTGACCGATTTGACGAAGAAAGGCGCTGATGTGACGAATTGGTCATCTGCGGCTGTTTCTGCCTTTCAGGAGCTTAAACGCCGTTTTACTTCTGCCCCTGTGTTGCGTCAGCCGGATGTTTCTCTTCCTTTTCAGGTTGAGGTTGACGCTTCTGAGATTGGGGCAGGGGCCGTTTTGTCTCAGAGGAATTCTGATGGTTCCTTGATGAAACCGTGTGCCTTCTTTTCTCAAAAATTTTCGCCTGCGGAACGCAATTATGATGTCGGCAATCGTGAGTTGTTGGCTATGAAGTGGGCATTTGAGGAGTGGCGACATTGGCTTGAAGGGGCCAAGCACCGTATTGTGGTCTTGACCGATCATAAGAATCTGATTTACCTCGAGTCTGCCAAACAGCTGAATCCTAGACAGGCCCGATGGTCCCTGTTTTTCTCCCGTTTTGATTTTGTGGTCTCGTATCTTCCGGGTTCTAAGAATGTTAAGGCTGATGCCCTCTCTAGGAGCTTTTTGCCTGATTCTCCTGGGGTCCTTGAGCCAGTCGGCATTCTGAAGGAAGGGGTGATTCTTTCTGCCATCTCCCCTGATTTACGACAGGTTCTTCAGGATTTTCAGGCTGATAAACCTGACCGCTGTCCAGTGGGGAAACTGTTTGTTCCTGACAGATGGACTAGTAAAGTGATTTCTGAGGTTCATTGTTCTGTGTTGGCTGGTCATCCTGGGATCTTTGGTACCAGAGATTTGGTTGGTAGGTCATTTTGGTGGCCTTCTTTGTCACGGGATGTGCGTTCTTTTGTGCAGTCCTGTGGGACTTGTGCGCGGGCCAAGCCTTGCTGTTCCCGCGCTAGTGGGTTGCTTTTGCCTTTGCCGGTCCCTGAGAAGCCTTGGATGCATATTTCTATGGATTTTATTTCGGATCTTCCGGTTTCCCAGAGGATGTCGGTTATCTGGGTGGTTTGTGACCGGTTTTCTAAGATGGTTCATTTGGTACCTTTGCCTAAATTGCCTTCATCTTCTGATTTGGTTCCGTTGTTTTTTCAGCATGTGGTTCGTTTGCATGGCATTCCGGAGAATATTGTGTCCGATAGAGGTTCCCAGTTTGTTTCTAGGTTTTGGCGGGCCTTTTGTGCTAGGCTGGGCATTGATTTGTCTTTTTCTTCCGCATTTCATCCTCAGACAAATAGCCAAACCGAGCGAACTAATCAGACTTTGGAAACTTATTTGAGATGCTTTGTGTCTGCTGATCAGGATGATTGGGTGGCTTTCTTGCCATTGGCCGAGTTTGCCCTTAATAATCGGGCTAGTTCTGCTACCTTGGTTTCACCCTTCTTTTGTAACTCTGGTTTTCATCCTTGTTTTTCTTCAGGGCAGGTTGAGCCTTCTGATTGTCCTGGGGTGGACTCTGTGGTTGACAGGTTGCAGCAAATTTGGGCTCATGTTGTTGACAATTTGGTGTTGTCTCAGGAGGGGGCTCAGCGTTTTGCTAACCGTCGTCGGTGTGTTGGTTCCCGGCTTCGTGTTGGGGATTTGGTCTGGTTGTCTTCCCGTCATGTTCCTATGAAGGTTTCTTCCCCTAAGTTTAAGCCTCGGTTTATTGGCCCTTATAGGATTTCTGAGATTATCAATCCAGTGTCTTTTCGTTTGGCCCTTCCAGCCTCTTTTTCCATCCATAATGTTTTTCATAGATCTTTGTTGCGGAAATATGTGGTGCCCGTTGTTCCCTCTGTTGATCCTCCTGCCCCGGTGTTGATTGATGGGGAGTTGGAGTATGTGGTTGAGAAGATTTTGGATTCTCATTTTTCGAGGCGGAAGCTTCAGTATCTTGTCAAATGGAAGGGTTATGGCCAGGAGGATAATTCTTGGGTTGTTGCCTCCGATGTTCATGCTGAGGATTTGGTTCGTGCCTTTCATTTGGCTCGTCCGGATCGGCCTGGGGGCTCTGGTGAGGGTTCGGTGACCCCTCCTCAAGGGGGGGGTACTGTTGTGAATTCTGCTCTTGGGCTCCCTCCGGTGGTTATAAGTGGTAGCGCTGCTGTCTCTGGATCGCAGCATTCGTCAGGTGTGTCCACTTTTTGCAATTCGGACTGGGCTATTTAGTCTCGCTTGACCCTTTAGTCAGTGCCAGTTGTCCATTGTTCCTGGAGGATTCACATCCCTGCCTGGTCTCTCCTGCTTTGCTGTTCATTTCTACAAAGATAAGTTCTGGCCTTGATTTTTGCTGTCCTCATGCTGTGGACCTTATTGTTCAGTTCTTTTCCATGTTTTTGTCTTGTCCAGCTTGGTCTGTATAAGGATTTGTTTAGCCAAGCTGGTATCTCTGGAGATGCAGATATACCCTCCATATCTTTAGTTAGATGTGGAGATTTTGTATTTTCTGTGGTGGATATTTTCTAGTGTTTTAATACTGACCGCATAGTACTCTGTCCTATCCTTTCTATTTAGCTAGAAGTGGCCTCCTTTGCTAAATTCTGATTTCAGTCTGTGCATGTTTTTTCCCTCTCCTCTCACAGTCAATATTTGTGGGGGGCTGTCTATCCTTTGGGGATTTTCTCTGAGGCAAGATAGTTTTCCCTTTTCTATCTCTAGGGGTAATTAGTCCTCCGGCTGTGTCGAGATGTCTAGGGAGTGAAAGGTACATTCCACGGCTACTTCTAGTTGCGGTGTTAAGTTCAGGGTCTGCGGTCAGTACAGGTACCACCTTCTCCAGAGTAGGTCTCATGCTGCTCTTAGGCCACCAGATCATAACACTCCCCACAGTTCTGTATTGTTATCTCTCCACAGGGTCAGTGAATAATGTTGTTTGCTAATATGCTAATGACATGTTGACCTAGCTTGTTGAAACAATAAACCCCTCAGACCTTCCCCCTCCTGGCCTGTGAATGAGGGGGGAGACTTGTAAATATCAGGGAGGTGAGACACAGAGATCAGTCTTGTGTGGAACCTTGATGTGAAGAGCATATCAGAGAGAAAGAAGAGTATATGGACTTTTATTCTGTAACTGAACTGCATTCGTGTTCTGGAATATTTAATCCTTTGTGTGATGGATCATCTATATGGACCTTTCGTGTTTTGCTTAAATAAAGGTTATGGAATTGTTCACTATTCTCTTGCTCTGTTGATTGTGTGATACCGGAGAAGGAACCCGTGACAACCACCAAAACACCTCCAAGCCATGCAGCATAAGCTGCATCTGACAATGTGTTTCAGTCAGGACCCAGATTATAAATGGGACAGGAGTGGCTAACCGAACTCAGCTGAGAGCTCAGACTCCCAGAGCGCCCAACATGGCCCATTAACTCCTGTTTTGCCAAAAGAAATTAACATCATTTAAAAAGAAGGTGAAGTGCCTGTTATCACAGCAGGAGTAGGAGCAATCAGACGCTGCAGTCTTCTGGCTCCTCTCTGTTGCTGTAACCCCGTGACAATATGATCTCCTATCCTGCCCTATGTGTCCCCATCCTGCCCCATATGTTCTCCCATCCTGCCCAGGGCTGTGGAGCCAGTAAGCCAAACCGCTGACTCCTCAATTTCCATGACACTGACTCCGACTCCACGAATCCGACTCCCTCATACATGGCTCATGTTTAACTTTAAGTGATAAATTTACTGTAGTAAAATGGTAACATCAGGCTTTTAATCATTATTATGATACAATAATCAAGCCATTTAGATAGAACATAAAATATATTTCTTGGAATACAACTATAGAACAAAGAACTTTTGCATATTTACAAATTATACACTATGCAGTAGTGTTGAGCGATACCGTCCGATACTTGAAAGTATCGGTATCGGAAAGTATCGGCCGATACCGTCACAGTATCGGAATCCAATCCGATACCGATACCCGATACCAATACAAGTCAATGGGACTCATGTATCGGACGGTATCCCTGATGGTTCCCAGGGTCTGAAGGAGAGGAAACTCTCCTTCAGGCCCTGGGAACCATATAAATGTGTAAAAGAAAGAATTAAAATAAAAAATATCGCTATACTCACCTGTCCGACGCAGCCGGGACTTCAGCGAGGGAACCGGCAGCGTTGTTTGTTTAAAAATCGCGCTATTACTTGGTTACGTGAATTCCCGGCTTGTGATTGGTCAGGTCGGCCATGTTGCCGGGACGCGGACCAATCACAGCAAGCCGTGACGAAATTACGTCACGGCTTGCTGTGATTGGTCCGCGTCCCGGCAATATGGCCGCCCTGACCAATCACAAGCCGGGACGTCACGGGAGGCTGGACACGCGCTCATTTTAAAATGGGCGCGTGTCCAGCCTCCCGTGACGTCACGGCTTGTGATTGGTTGCGCCGCAATCAACCAATCACAAGCCGGGAGGCTGGACGCGCTCATTTTGAAATGGGCGCATGTCCAGCCTCCCGTGACGTCACGGCTTGTGATTGGTTGCGCCGCGATCAACCAATCACAAGCCGGGAGGCTGGACGCGCTCATTTTGAAATGGGCGTGTGTCCAGCCTCCCGGCTTGTGATTGGTTGACCGCGACGCAACCAATCACAAGCCGTGACGTCACGGGAGGCTGGACACGCGCCCTTTTTAAAATGAGCGCGTTTCCAGCCTCCCGTGACGTCACGGCTTGTGATTGGTTAATGGCGGCCATGTTGCCGGGACGCGGACCAATCACAGCAAGCCGTGACGTATTTTCGTCACGGCTTGCTGTGATTGGTCCGCGGCCCGGCAACATGGCCGCCCTGACCAATCACAAGCCGGGACTTCGCGTAACCATGTAAAAGCGGGAATTTTAAACAAACAACGCTGCCGGTTCCTGCGCTGAGGTCCCGGCTGCGTCGGACAGGTGAGTATAGCGATATTTTTTATTTTAATTCTCTATTTTACACATTTTAACATTAATGTTGTTCCGATACCCGATACCCGATACCACAAGAGTATCGGAATCCCGGTATCGGAATTCCGATACAGCAAGTATCGGCCGATACCCGATACTTGCAGCATCGGAATGCTCAACACTACTATGCAGTAAGTGGAAAAAAACTGTTTTCAACAAGAACATACTGAATAACATTTGTGCAGTCTATGAATTTGTTCTGAGAAATAGTATCGCCTCCATCAGATCCTCCTTCAAAGATAACCTCAAATCTGACCCACTGTAATTATTTTAAGGCTAGAGAACAACCTCTCTACACTAACTTGGGTTGGTGGCAAAGCAGTAACCACATGGGCAGCACCTCTATCAATTTCAGGGTATAAAGGAATTGCCTCGTGCACAGTCAGTTTTTATGAACGATTGAACTCTTCTACTTCTTTGAGAGCAAGTGAAAAATTTTGCTGAAATATGGTCAATCTGTTTCCTATTGGAGTGGAATCTTTTTCCCTGCGGCAACGCTTTGCCTGGTCCATGTCATCCAAATACTTTTCGAAATTAAACTCATCATCTTATGAGGATGAAGAAATGGCAGCAGCAGCACTGGCAGGACCCGAGTCCTCTTGCTCTTGGTTGTCCTGTAGCCCACTCATCCTAACCTACCTGTCACGCTCGCTCCCAGACTGGTTGGCGCGGGCATGCGGGGGTGTGGCCCCACTGGACCACAGACCAAACTTCCCTGGAAGGGGCGTAACTAAGTAGCTTCCTAGGTGTTTGCTGGAGCCTCTGATGGTGAGGTCAGACTTGTGCAATAGGAAGCTACCAGGTACCACTCCAGGGTGGTGTCTGGCTGTGGCTGCTGATCCCACCAGGGAACGGAACATAGACAGGCAAGCGGGCACGGCTGGCACTCTGGCAGACAGGCGGGCACGGCTGGGACACAGGCAGACAGACGGGTACAACAGAGACACTGGCAGGCAGGCGGTCACGGCTGGCTCTCTGGTAGGCAGGCAGGTACGGCTGGCTCTCTGGCAGGACAGGCGGACAAAGCTGGTACACTGGAAGAACCGGTAGGGACCGGTCTGCAGGCAGGTATGTAAAACAGGTAAGAACCTGTTCAGACAGGAGGACTAAATAATAGGTAGAGAAAGACCACAAGAGCGTAAATGCAGAGGGAAAGCACAGGAGCTAGAGCCAAGAACAGAAATGCAGGAGGCGGAGCCAAGAGCAGGAGCCAAGTGCAGAAACGCAGGAGGTGGAGCCAAGAACTGGAGGTGGAGCCAAGTGCAGAAACGCAGAAGGTGGAGCCAAGAGCAGAAGGCGGAGCCAAGTGCAGAAACGCAGGAGGTGGAGCCAAGAGCAGGAGGCGGAGCCAAGTGCAGAAACACAGGAGGCGGAGCCAAGTGCAGAAATGCAGGAGGCGGAGCCAAGAGCGGGAGAAGTAGACCCGCAAGGAGCGGAGCCAGGTAAAACCGCAAGGAGCAGAGCAAAGTAGAACCACAAGAAGCGGAGCCGCAGAGTGAGAGCTAAGCGGAGCCGCAGAGCAGGGCCACAGAGTGCAGAGCAAAGTCAGAGTACAGAGCAAAGTGCAGAGCAAAGCTACAGAGAGCAGTGCTGAGAACAAAGCCACAGAGTGCAGAGCTGAGAGCAGAGCAAAGTCAGAGTGCAGAGCAAGACACAGAGTGCAGAGCCGAGAGCAAAAAGAGTGCAGAGCAAGGTCACAGAATGCAGAGCAAGGAGCAAAGCAAGGTTGCAGAGAGTGGAGCCGAAAGCAGAGCAAAGCAAGACACAGAGGGCAGAGCAAAGCAAGACACAGAGTACGCACAGCAGAAAAGGCAAACCAAGACAGGGATATAAACGGACACAGGAACGGGACTAGACTAAGACAGAGTCAGGAACGAGACTAGGCACAGAGACATGGACACAAGCCAGGGTACGACGCCCCTCTGGGTGGCGGACATAGGCCAGGATACGAAGCCCCGCTGGGTGGCTACACAGGAAACAGACCAGGGTACAATGCCCCCCTGGGTGGCAGACATAAGAGTAAGCGAGACAGCGCCTGGCACCCCAGCAGCTAGGAACTGACTGACCCCCGCACGCCCGCCCCAACCAGTCTGGGCACGAGCGTGACAGTTTGCACAGGCCCCCTCCAATGGGTGGGGATGTCTTAAATACAGGAAGCCTCATGGTGATTGGCCAGGGACACCTTAGCCAGGTGCACACAGTCTCTATACAAAACAGGAGTTGCCGGCGCCGCCCCCCTATGTACACAGACAGAGCATGCACAGAGCAAACAGCAGACATGAGGCACACAGCATGGAGCTGGCAGCAGAGAGAAGTCACAACAAGGCCCAGAGAAGTAAGTGAGTTTGAGTGTAATGCAGGTGGGGGATGTGAGGCCATGCAGTGATGCCAGCAGAGTTGTTACACTACCTCAATCAGAGCTTCTTTTCCTTTAGTAAGCTGTTGATCATCCAGCAATATACGATGACTCGGGTCCACATAAACAGTTGCCAGAAGAATTTTATTTTCTAATAGCAGTGTCTCTCTCTGTTTAATTGAAGCAGCAATGCCATCTGCGATTAAACCTCCTCTTTGGGACAGGCTAAACAACAGGTTCTTCCACTCCTTCATAAAAATGCCAGGAGTTAAATCCTCAGCTTATAACTTTTTAGTCACTGTAAATGAGTGATGAAGCAATGCCTTCAATTCTGCTAAATGTGTCCTTTGACCTTCATGTAGTGTTACCTGAGGGTTGGCCATATCTACAAGGAAGGGTTTCAGCTCAACCAATTGCTCAATCATTAAATAGGTGCTGCCCCACCGAGTGTCTTGATCCACAATTGCCCCTTTTCCAGCATGTCTCTTCAAGATGGAATCAATTTTAGGGGTTCTGGCAGCAATAGCCAATTTCCTCACTTTGCTAATCAGAGTTCCAGAATGTCCCTCTTGCAGACTATCTCTTATTGCCAGCTACAGCGTGTGCACAACACAGCACATGTAATGAATAGGAAAGAGGTGTGAAGCAGCTTCAACAAGATCATCTAATTGTAAAGAATCATTTTGCTGTTTTTCTGTAGTAATATCTGTTTGTTCCTCCTTTATGGGAACAGGACTTTGGCCTTCCATCTCCAACATACTGAATGTGAAATGTTCTTCTAGCTTCTGTTCACCTTCATTATTCTCATTTATCAGTTTAATTGTACTTAACATGTTTGAAGCATTATCAGTTACAATAGCAAGAACTTGTTCTTTTTTGAGTTCATAATCTTGCAGGACTTTTTCCACTAAGGTCTGGAGAAACTGGCAGCTGTGATAAGCTTTAGTATCTTTTACTGCCAGCGTCTTAGTAACACTTTTTTGTTGTCACAAACATATCGAGCGTTGATAGCAAAATAGTTCACTCTGTGACATTTGCAGGCATCCATTTTAAGAAACACAAAGCGTATCTTGAGAGTCTTTTTAAGATCTTCCTTTTGGTTAAGGGCTTTTTCAATCATTCATTTTCTAATACTTTCTCTTTCCAGAGAAACACTAAAGGTACCGTCACACTAAGCGACGCTGCAGCGATACAGACAACGATGCCGATCGCTGCAGCGTCGCTGTTTGGTCGCTGGAGAGCTGTCACACAGACCGCTCTCCAGCGACCAACGATGCTGAGGTCCCTGGGTAACCAGGGTAAACATCGGGTTGCTAAGCGCAGGGCCGCGCTTAGTAACCCGATGTTTACCCTGGTTTCTAGTGTAAAATGTAAAAAAACAAACACTACATACCTTCGCGTCCCCCGGCGTCCGCTTCCTGCACTGACTGAGTGCCGGCCCTAACAGCAGAGCGGTGACGTCACCGCTGTGCTTTCACTTTACGGCCAGCGCTCAGTCAGTGCAGGAAGCGGACGCCAGGGGACGCGAAGGTGAGTATGTAGTGTTTGTTTTTTTACATTTTACACTGGTAACCAGGGTAAACATCGGGTTACTAAGCGCGGCCCTGCGCTTAGTAACCCGATATTTACCCTGGTTACCATTGTAAAACATCGCTGGTATCGTTGCTTTTGCTGACAAACACAACGATACACGGCGATCTGACGACCAAATAAAGTTCTGAACTTTAATCAACGACCAGCGATATCACAGCAGGATCCTGATCGCTGCTGCGTGTCAAACTCAACGATATCGCTAGCCAGGATGCTGCAACGTCACGGATCGCTAGCGATATCGTTTAGTGTGACGGTACCTTAAGTTTGCGGACCATTAAGAGCTGTAAAAGCTGGTCCTGCAAATAATGGTAATGGTACACCATCCTTCACAACAAGCTGTGTCTTTTAAACACATCTACTGTCATTGTTGCAGTAACTTTGTCACTTACAAAATATCATGTAACTGATGTTTGAGACTCTCTTTCCTCCTACTTTGCCTGGTGGGAAGTGCTGGTCTCTGGTTTCTGGCAGGCATGGTACTAATTAAGGAATGTGCCTCTGACTGCGGAGCCCTTAGGGTTAAAGCTAGAAGTAAACTGTTCAGTGCCCAATTCCCCCTCCCACTACTCCCCAGGTGACGCCATACTTGGGACGCCCAACTGACCAACGGGAAGAAAGAGGAAGGAGCATCCGGCCACACACTCGGGGGTTAAATTCAGGTGCCGGGGTCAGTGCCTTCCTCTTTCTCCCCAGCTGACAATGGAAGCTGTTGTTTCCTGCGGCCCCCTACAGCTATGTCGGATCCCCTGGTCGATGCCCTGCGGCAGAGAGCAGCACAGGAAGGTGAGCACTGGCTTCAAGCCCTTATTACTGGCCTCAGCGCTCACCTCCTTGTGCCCTCTCCTGACCCCCTGCCATATGTGCATCTGCCGGCCTTCCTCCCCCGGGGCACCATCGGCTGAAATCACCCACGGCCCTAATGGCCTGCCCTGCGCCTGGATTCCTGGCGTCCCCAGGACCCCTTGCCTCCTCCCCTCTGTGATCCCACACACTGACCCACCTGACTTGTTGCTCGGCATGGGTATGCCCGGGCCGCATGTCACCCCTCGTTATCATCCACCGCTCCGGGTGCGGGGGGGGACAGGCGGACCACGCGGTGGCTCTGGGTCAGCAACATTCAAATTTAGGCCCCGGCTTGGGCCTACTCTCCGCTGCGTCACCGCGAGGCTCCACCCACTTCCGCCGCATGGCTGTGAGGCTCCGCCCACTCACTTCACTCCATTGTGAGGCCTCGCCCACTTCCACCGTGTCATCGCGAAGCCCCGCCCACATCTCTCACATCACTTCCTATGTCCAGCGCCGTTCCTCATGCAGGCATAACCGCACTGCATGCAGGGGGGATGGGGACAGGGCACAAGAAGCTGTATACAGCTGCAGAGCGCGCTGATCGGTGCTACCCGACGATGAGCGCGCTCTTCAGCTTCACTCATCATGTTACAATGTCACTGCACCAAACACCACTAACTTAATCAGCCCTGTCACAGTCCAAACCGTCCCTTCTGCAGGCGCATCCATGCTGCCTGAATTGGGGGACGCTGAGACAGGACTTAGAGAACACAAGGCTGCTGCAGAGCACGTTAGTCGGTCCTGTGCGACTGATCTGCACACTCATCTCACCAGCAGCGCCGGGGAGCCCCCCTCTGGACGGCGCGGCCCCGGCAGGCTCCGCCCACTTCCAGCCCGCTACTCAAGGCCTCCGAACTCCCTAGTCCCCACAGCTAGCTCCCGTAGGTCACAGCCCCCTCTAAACCACCCACCACCCCAGCAGCGCAGGCCTCCAGTCAGTCACGACCTGACCCGCAACGTCCCTCATGCAGGCATAGATGCAATGCCTGCACGGGGGGCCGTGGGGTCAGGCAGTACAGCCATCAACGTGGTCGCAGAGTGCACTGACTGGTCCAACTCGACCGACCAGTGCGCTCCGCAACCATTTCAGTATGAAACAAGCGCACAGTCGCACGCAACACTAACACTTCAGTAATAAACCGTGCACCCCCAGACACTCAGACTCAAATTGATGTCCATTTTAATGCACCCTCCCCCATCCACTCAAGCACACCCCATGTGGCTAGTCTTGGCGCTTTAGCATCAACACCATCATCACGCCCCACACCCCCAGTCACGGCCCACAGCCAGCGCAATCTCCCCCTTAGTCCAGAAATAAATCCCCCTGACACATTTTCCAATCCCGACAGTCGCAGGCTCATACTCTGCAGACCATCCCCATCCTCCTCCGAAGACTCCCGACATCACGTTCGCTGTCCCTCTAATTCCCACTATGCCCCCGATCGATGCAGACGCAGCACACATAGGTGCGACCGCAGGTCCCGACCCACTGGATGGTGTTCCCCATCCACATCAGGATGGTCCGACAGTTCCGAGAGCCAAGAAAGGCGGTACCATAGAGGACCGTGCCCCAAGATTCTAAAGACACATCGACGTCGACAACCATACCAGGGCCGGAGTGACACCATCCGCGGTAACCGCTCAGGCTCAGCCCTCGCTGTCACGCACACCGTCTTTGGCTGCCGGCTGGGAAGTTTCACCTTCATCACCCCAGGCTACCGGCCATATCCGAAGCACCGCTACAACGGGAGCCTGAGGAATTACTCTCACCCAGGCACACAGCTGTCTCCAACAACCACATGCTGTGCCATTGGCTACCGCCAAGGGAGCCCCACCTCCACCTCGCTGGGCTTCCTGCCAACATCAAGTGATCAGTACAACGGGAGACGGAGTCCCTCCATCCCCGGGAGACACTCGGCCTGCGTCTGACAACGGTGAGTGTTTTGAATTCAGCAAGTGATCGCTACAGCAGGAGCCGGAGTCCCTCCATTCCCGGGAGACACTCGGCCTGCGTCTGACAACGGCGAGTGTTTTGATATCAGCAAGTTATCGCTACGGCGGGAGCCGGAGTCTCTCCACCCCGCGAGACACTCGGCCTGCGTCTGACAACAGTGAGTGTTTTGAATTCAGCGAGCGCCACGCCATGCGCAGCATAGGATAGAAAATAGAGCGAATTAGCATCTACCATCTCGGGCTCATACGGCAGAGATCAGACATCACGTGCTCCATCACTGACTGACAGCTGAAGTGAATCTTCACCCAGGGCTACCAGCCAGTCCAACAGGAGCCAGAGTTCCATCAACCGGAGTCACTCGGCCATAATCAGATAGGCGTGAGTGTTTTCTTTCTAGTGAACTCCCTGATGTGGGTTCAGTGGATGGTGGAATATGGGGTCCTGAAGCAGACTCAGCGGACAGTGGAATACAGGTCCCTGGGGAGAGCTCAGAGGACAGGAAAATGAGAATTTTAATAGGCTTCACATATTTCTATCCAGAATATAGCAGTCGTCAATTAAACTCCGGCTTTACATACTTTTTTTTATCCACTACAAATTGAGTCAAACACTAAAAATATCCAGTAACCTAAATTCTACATGTGAATTCCACAAAATATTACGTCAAAAGATCAAACAATCGGTTTAACTAGGTAGAGTGTCGGCCCCTATTCAATCATTGCCATTCAAAAATATTAAGAATCTCGCCATTAGGCATAATTCCTAAAAAATAACCCAAAAAATATTGGCTAAAGCAACAGCCTATGAACGTGGAGATGTGAGTTCTAGTAGTCTCATAGTGGAGTCCCTGATCAAATGTGAAAGGCAGATACACTCACCGGCCACTTTATTAGGTACACCATGCTAGTAACGGGTTGGACCCCCTTTTGCCTTCAGAACTGCCTCAATTCTTCATGGCATAGATTCAACAAGGTGCTGGAAGCATTCCTCAGAGATTTTGGTCCATATTGACATGATGGCATCACACAGTTGCCGCAGATTTGTCGGCTGCACATCCCAAAGATGCTCCATACAAGGCAGGATGGATCCATGCTTTCATGTTGTTTACGCCAAATTCTGACCCTACCATCCGAATGTCGCAGCAGAAATCGAGACTCATCAGACCAAGCAACGTTTTTCCAATCTTCTACTGTCCAATTTCGATGAGCTTGTACAAATTGTAGCCTCAGTTTCCTGTTCTTAGCTGAAAGGAGTGGTACCCGGTGTGGTCTTCTGCTGCTGTAGCCCATCTGCCTCAAAGTTCGACGCACTGTGCGTTCAGAGATGCTCTTAGGCCTACCTTGGTTGTAACGGGTGGCGATTTGAGTCACTGTTGCCTTTCTATCAGCTCGAACCAGTCTGCCCATTCTCCTCTGACCTCTGGCATCAACAAGGCATTTCCGCCCACAGAACTGCCGCTCACTGGATTTTTTTTCTTTTTCGGACCATTCTCTGTAAACCCTAGAGATGGTTGTGCGTGAAAATCCCAGTAGATCAGCAGTTTCTGAAATACTCAGACCAGCCCTTCTGGCACCAACAACCATGCCACGTTCAAAGGCACTCAAATCACCTTTCTTCCCCATACTGATGCTCGGTTTGAACTGCAGGAGATTGTCTTGACCATGTCTACATGCCTACATGCCTAAATGCACTGAGTTGCCGCCATGTGATTGGCTGATTAGAAATTAAGTGTTAACAAGAAGTTGGACAGGTGTACCTAATAAAGTGGCCGGTGAGTGTATATAAATTAAATTATATTTTTCGGCAGAGCCTTCTCTCGATGATTACCACTGGCAACGAAGGTCATTAATTAGAATCACTCGCTCCTTGAAAGCAGACTTACTAGTCTGGAAAACTTTAGTTTCCGTCAATCCTACAAAGGCCATACCTGCGTCACAGCACAAGAAACGTCACGCAAGGACCTAGGACTCACGGTAGGGGGAAGTATCAAAAGCTGTTTTGCAGCAATCTACAAAAACCAATGTCACAAAGGCTGCTAGCCGTAATTATGTACAACAGCAAGCCGGGGCCAAGATACAGCCCTGTTAGAAAATTTTTGCAATAGTATCTTCAGTAGAGTTATGGGGTACTCTGTCGGAAAACACAAACGTCCGATTTTAACAAAAGGTCCTGGAACCTAAAACACCTTACACAATATGTCTTCTGCATCCCCACCTTTACTTGCTCTGACGCCGGCTAGCTCTACTATGCTTGAATCTCAACATCTGGTGTAGAGCCAGAGTAACAACAGATGTAGACGATAATCTTGTTAACTCATATGGATCTTCCGATTAGAAGGCCTTCAAAGTCCTCCCCAAGGCGCAACCCTCAGGTATTCAATGTCCTCCACCCCGATGGAACACAGTGGTCAATCACTGATGCCTGTAATCCGTGCTTCAGTTACAGCGGCTACCTAGGAGGTCTACGGTAAGGCGTGAGAAGAGTGGGGCTCTCTAATTCAAGGTTGGCTGGTCGATAAGTGTGCTCGAGCGAGATACAAGGTGTGTGTAGAATATTTGAACCAGCTCAGGAAAAGAGGCGGATCAGGTACATCGGTGTTATGACCTGGTGGTTACGGAGCAGTACTGAGATGACCTGGTGGGTAAAACCAATCATGAACAAGCTCAGATGAGGTGGCAGCTCCACAGACAGAAATCACTGATATGACCTAGTGATTACGGAGCAGCACTGAAATGACCTGGTGGGCAAAACAAATAATGAACTAGCTCTGAGGAGGTGGTAGCTTTACTGACCGCAATCCCTACTCCTAACACCAACACTAGAAATAGCCGTGGAGCGTTCCTATCTCTGCCTAGACGCCTCTTCACAACCTAAGAACTAGCTACCCCTGAAGATGGAAACGGAAAACTATCTCGCCTCAGAGAAACCCCCAAAGGAAAGATAGCCCCCACATGTATTGACGGTGAGTGGAGAGGGAAATGACAAACTCAGAAATGAAACTAGAATTTTAGCAAAGGAGGCCAATACTATCTAAATAGACAGAGATAGAAAAGGCTACTGTGCGGTCAGTATAAAAACTAAATGTCCACGCAGAGTTTACAAAAATAACCCCCACACCGACTCACGGTGTGGAGGGGCAAATCTGCAACCCCAGAGCTTCCAACTAGCCAGAATATTTCATAATGACAAGCTGGACAAAAGAGAAATAACATAAACTGAACAGAAGGTCATAAGCAGGGAAACACCCAAAAACTAGCAGAACTTATCTTGAGCTGAAATGGACTGGCCAACAGAGAACTTCCAGAAAAGGACTGAATCCACAGGAGGAACATTGACAGCTGGCATCAACTACAGCCAAAGGCCCAGTTAAATAACAAGGCCAGGGAACCGATTAGTGACAGCAGCTGTTAAGTTCCACTTGAAACCACCAGAGGGAGCCCAAGAGCAGAACTCCCAAAAATACCATTCGCAACCACAGGATGGAGCCCAAGAACGGAATTCACAACAGTACCCCCCCCCCTTGAGGAGGGGTCACCGAACCCTCACCAGAGCCCCCAGGCCGATCGGGACGAGCCAAATGAAAAGCACGTACCAAATCGGCAGCATGGACATCGGAGGCAAAAACCCAAGAGTTATCCTCCTGGCCATAACCCTTCCACTTGACCAGATACTGAAGTTTCCGCCTTGAAAGACGAGAATCCAAAATCTTCTCCACCACATATTCCAGCTCCCCCTCAACCAACACCGGAGCAGGAGGGTCAACGGAGGGAACCATGGGAACCACATATCTCCGCAACAAAGATCTATGGAACACATTATGAATGGAAAACGAAGCTGGAAGGGCCAAACGAAAAGACACAGGATTGATAATTTCCAAAACCCTGTAAGGACCAATAAAACGAGGTTTGAACTTAGGGGAAGTGACCTTCATAGGAACATGACGAGAAGACAACCAGACCAAATCCCCAACCCGAAGCCGGGGACCAACACACCGACGGCGGTTAGCAAAACGCTGAGCCTTTTCCTGAGACAATGTTAAATTGTCCACCACATGAGTCCAAATCCGCTGCAACCTGTCCACCACAGAATCTACCCCAGGACAGTCCGAAGGCTCAACCTGCCCTGAAGAAAAGCGAGGATGAAAACCGAAATTACAAAAAAAAAGCGAAACCAAAGTAGCCGAACTAGCCCGATTATTAAGGGCAAACTCGGCCAACGGCAAGAAGGTAACCCAATCATCCTGATCAGCAGACACAAAGCATCTCAAATAGGTTTCCAAGGTCTGATTGGTTCGCTCCGTCTGTCCATTTGTCTGAGGGTGAAACGCCGAAGAAAAAGACAAATTAATGCCCATTCTACCACAAAAGGACCGCCAAAACCTAGAAACAAACTGGGTACCTCTGTCAGACACAATATTCTCCGGAATACCATGCAAACGAACCACATGCTGGAAAAACGAAGGAACCAAATCAGAGGAGGAAGGCAACTTAGGCAAAGGTACCAAATGGACCATTTTAGAAAACCGGTCACAAACCACCCAGATGACAGACATCTTCTGAGAAACAGGAAGATCAGAAATAAAATCCATGGAAATATGTGTCCAGGGCCTCTCCGGGATAGGCAAAGGCAAAAGCAACCCACTAGCACGAGAACAGCAGGGCTTAGCCCGGGCACAGATCCCACAGGACTGCACGAAGGAACGCACATCCCGTGACAAAGAAGGCCACCAAAAGGACCTGGCAACCAAATCTCTGGTACCAAAGATCCCAGGATGACCGGCCAACACCGAACCATGAATCTCAGAAATCACCTTACTAGTCCATCTATCAGGAACAAACAATTTCCCCACAGGACAGCGGTCGGGTCTATCAGCCTGAAACTCCTGAAGCACCCGCCGCAAATCAGGGGAGATATCAGAAAGAATCACCCCCTCCTTGAGAATACCAGCCGGCTCACGGACTCCAGGAGAATCAGGCAAAAAACTCCTAGACAGGGCATCAGCCTTCACATTCTAAGATCCCGGAAGATACGAGACCACAAAATCAAAACGGGAGAAAAACAAAGACCACCGAGCCTGTCTAGGATTCAACCGCTTGGCCGACTCAAGGTAAATCAGATTCTTATGATCGGTCAAGACCACAACACGATGCTTAGCTCCCTCAAGCCAATGTCGCCACTCCTCGAATGCCCACTTCATAGCCAACAACTCCCGATTGCCGACATCATAATTACGCTCAGCAGGCGAAAACTTTCTGGAGAAGAAAGCACACGGCTTCAACACAGAGCCATCAGAACTTCTCTGAGACAGAACAGCTCCTGCCCCAATCTCAGAAGCGTCAACCTCAACCTGAAAAGGGAGAGAAACATCTGGCTGACGCAACACAGGGGCAGAAGTAAAACGACGCTTAAGCTCCTGAAAGGCCTCCACAGCCGCAGAGGACCAATTCACCACATCTGCACCTTTCTTGGTCAAATCGGTCAGAGGTTTAACCACAGTAGAAAAATTAGCAATGAAGCGGCGATAAAAGTTAGCAAAGCCCAAAAACTTCTGAAGGCTCTTCACAGATGTGGGTTGAGTCCAATCATAAATAGCCTGGACCTTAACAGGGTCCATTTCAATAGCCGAGGGAGAAAAAATGAACCCCAGAAAAGAAACCTTCTGAACTCCAAAAAGGCACTTAGACCCCTTCACAAACAGTGTATTAGCACGAAGAATCTGAAATACCATCCTGACCTGCTTCACATGAGACTCCCAATCATCGGAAAAAAACAAAATATCATCCAAATATACAATCATAAATTTATCCAGATACTCCCGGAAAATATCATGCATAAAGGATTGAAACACAGATGGAGCATTAGAGAGCCCGAAAGGCATCACAAGATATTCAAAATGGCCTTCAGGCGTATTAAATGCTGTTTTCCATTCATCACCCTGTTTGATGCGGACCAGATTATACGCCCCTCGAAGGTCAATCTTGGTAAACCAGCTAGCCCCTTTAATCCGAGCAAACAAATCAGAGAACAAAGGCAAAGGGTACTGGAATTTGACCGTGATCTTATTGAGAAGGCGATAATCTATACTGTTATGTTGGGCTGGTGGTTAGGAACACTAGAAATGAACAGATGAGCAAACTAGCGATACAGGACGAGCTCTGGGAAGTGGGAGCTCTGCTGACCGCAACCCATAATCCTATCACAACAACTAGAAATAGCCGTGGAGCGTTCCTGACTCTGCCTAGATGCCTCTTCACAGCCTAAGAGCTAACTACCCCTAAAGATAGAAAATACAGCCTACCTTGCCTCAGAGAAATTCCCCAAAGAAATAGGCAGTCACAAACACAGGAATGAAATAGGTTTCAGCATAGGAGGCCAGACTTGACTAAACAGACTGAGGATAGAAAAGGTATCTTTGCGGTCAGCATAAAAAACTAACAAAAAACCACGCAGAGTGTGGAAAAGAAAACCACCGCACCGACTCACGGCGCGGTGGTGCCACTCTGCATCCCAGAGCTTCCAGCTAATAAGATAAATTCATTATAGCAAGCTGGACAAAAACACAGTGGTAACAAATAAGCTAGCAGGGACTTAGCTTTTGCTGAAGTAGACAGGTCATCTGAAAGATCCAAGTGAACTGAACCAGTACTAGGACATTGACAGCTGGCATCAAGTAACGATCTGAGTGGAGTTAAATAGAGCAGCCAGCCAAGACCTGAACGAGATCAGCTGGAGAAGGAATCTCAGAACCAGCAGCTCCACTCACAGCCACCAGAGGGAGTCCATGAACAGAACTCGCCGAAGTACCATTCATAACCACAGGAGGGAGCTCGAGAACAGAATTCACAACAGTACCCCCCCCTTGAGGAGGGGTCACCGAACCCTCACCAGAGCCCCCAGGGCGCTCCGGGCGAGCCAAATGAAAGGCACAAACAAGATCGGCAGCATGAACATCAGAGGCAACCGCCCAGGAATTATCCTCCTGACCATAACCTTTCCACTTGACTAGATACTGAAGTTTCCGTCTCGAAATACGAGAATCCAAAATCTTCTCCACCACATACTCCAACTCCCCCTCAACCAACACCGGGGCAGGAGGATCAACGGAGGGAACCATAGGAGCCACATATATCCGCAACAACGACCTATGAAACACATTATGGATGGCGAAAGAAGCTGGAAGGTCCAAACGAAATGACACAGGATTAATAATTTCAGAAATCTTATAAGGACCAATGAAACGAGACTTAAACTTAGGAGACGAAACCTTCATAGGAACAAAACGAGACGACAACCAAACCAAATCCCCAACACGAAGTCGGGGATCAACACAGCGACGGCGGTTAGTGAAACGTTGAGCCTTCTCCTGGGACAATGTCAAATTGTCCACTACGTGATTCCAAATTTGCTGCAACCTGTCCACCACAGAATCCACACCAGGACAGTCCAAAAGCTCAACCTGCCCTGAAGAAAAACGAGGGTGGAAACCAGAATTACAGAAAAAAGGCGAAACCAAAGTAGCCGAGCTGGCCCGATTTTTAAGGGCGAACTCAGCCAAAGGCAAGAAGGACACCCAATCATCCTGATCAGCAGAAACAAAGCATGTCAGATGTGTTTCCAAAGTCTGATTGGTTCGTTCGGTTTGGCCATTTGTCTGAGGATGGAAAGCTGAAGAAAAAGACAAATCAATGCCCATCTTAGCACAAAAGGACCGCCAAAATCTTGAAACAAACTGGGAACCTCTGTCCGACACGATGTTCTCCGGAATGCCATGTAAACGAACCACATGCTGGAAAAACAATGGAACCAAATCAGAGGAGGAAGGCAATTTAGGCAAAGGCACCAAATGGACCATCTTAGAGAAGCGATCACAAACCACCCAGATAACTGACATCCTCTGAGAGACAGGGAGATCTGAAATAAAATCCATGGAAATATGCGTCCAGGGCCTTTTTGGGACCGGC
The DNA here is from genome assembly GCF_051348905.1 of Ranitomeya variabilis. Classification (NCBI taxonomy): domain Eukaryota; kingdom Metazoa; phylum Chordata; class Amphibia; order Anura; family Dendrobatidae; genus Ranitomeya; species Ranitomeya variabilis. Next base: position 407,556,027 of record NC_135234.1, read on the forward strand.
AAGGGCAAAAGCAACCCACTGGCACGAGAACAGCAAGGCTTATCCCGAGCACAAGTCCCACAGGACTGCACAAAAGAACGCACATCTCGTGACAAGGAAGGCCACCAAAAGGATCTAGCCACCTAATCTCTGGTACCAAAGATTCCAGGATGACCAGCCAACACCGAACAATGAACCTCAGAGATAACTCTACTAGTCCATCTATCAGGGACAAACAGCTTCTCCGCTGGGCAACGGTCAGGTCTATCAGCCTGAAACTCCTGCAGCACCCGCCGCAAATCAGGGGAGATGGCAGACAAAATTACCCCCTCTTTGAGAATACCAGCCGGCTCAGGAACTCCCGGAGAATCAGGCACAAAACTCCTAGAAAGGGCATCAGCCTTCACATTCTTAGAACCCGGAAGGTACGAAACCACAAAATTGAAGCGGGAAAAAAACAGCGACCATCGAGCCTGTCTAGGATTCAAACGCTTGGCAGACTCGAGATAAGTCAGATTCTTGTGATCCGTCAAGACCACCACACGATGTTTGGCTCCTTCAAGCCAATGTCGCCACTCCTCAAACGCCCACTTCATAGCCAACAACTCTCGATTACCCACATCATAATTGCGCTCAGCAGGCGAAAACTTTCTAGAAAAGAAAGCACATGGTTTCATTACAGAGCCATCAGAACCTCTTTGAGACAAAACAGCCCCTGCTCCAATCTCAGAAGCATCCACCTCGACCTGAAACGGGAGCGAAACATCTGGCTGACACAACACAGGGGCAGAAGAAAAACGACGCTTCAGCTCCGCCTGAAAAGCCTCAACAGCCGCAGAGGACCAATTGACCACATCAGCACCTTTCTTGGTTAAATCAGTCAATGGTTTAACAACACTAGAAAAATTAGCGATGAAGCGACGGTAAAAATTAGCAAAGCCCAGAAATTTCTGAAGGCTCTTCACAGAAGTAGGCTGAGTCCAATCATAAATAGCCTGAACTTTAACAGGGTCCATCTCGATAGTAGAAGGGGAAAAAATGAAGCCCAAAAATGAAACCTTCTGAACTCCAAAGAGACATTTAGACCCCTTCACAAACAAGGAATGAGCTCGAAGGACCTGGAACACCATTCTGACCTGCTTCACATGAGACTCCCAATCGTCCGAAAAGACCAAAATATCATCCAAATATACAATCATGAATCTATCCAGGTACTTTCAGAAGATGTCATGCATAAAGGACTGAAACACAGATGGAGCATTAGAAAGCCCGAATGGCATCACCAAGTACTCAAAATGGCCCTCGGGCGTATTAAATGCTGTTTTCCATTCGTCGCCCCGTTTAATATGCACAAGATTATACGCTTCTCGAAGATCTATCTTGGTGAACCAGCTAGCTCCCTTAATCCGAGCAAATAAATCAGACAGTAGCGGCAAAGGGTACTGAAATTTGACGGTGATTTTATTAAGAAGGCGGTAATTTATACAAGGTCTCAGAGAACCATCCTTCTTGGCCACAAAAAAGAACCCTGCTCCCAACGGTGACGACGACGGGCGAATATGCCCTTTCTCCAAGGACTCCTTTATATAACTCCGCATTGCAGCGTGTTCTGGCACAGATAAATTGAACAGTCGGCCCTTCGGAAACTTACTACCAGGAATCAAATTAATAGCACAATCGCAATCCCTATGAGGAGGTAGGACACTGGATTTGGGCTCATCAAATACATCCCGGTAATCTGACAAGAACTCAGGGACTTCAGAAGGATGGGAGGACGAAATAGACAACAATGGAACATCCCCATGTACCCCTTGACAACCCCAACTGGATACAGACATTGATTTCCAATCCAATACAGGATTATGGACCTGTAGCCATGGCAAACCCAAAACGACCACATCATGCAGATTATGCAACACCAAAAAGCGAATATCCTCCTGATGTGCAGGAGCCATGCACATGGTCAATTGAGTCCAGTACTGAGGCTTATTCTTGGCCAAAGGTGTAGCATCAATTCCTCTCAATGGAATAGGATACTGCAAGGGCTCCAAGAAAAAACCACAGCGCCTGGCAAACTCCAAGTCCATCAAATTCAGGGCAGCGCCTGAATCCACAAATGCCATAACAGAATAGGACGACAAAGAGCAAATCAGAGTAACGGACAAAAGAAATTTTGGCTGTACCGTACCAATGGTGGCAGACCTAGCGAACCGTTTAGTGCGCTTAGGACAATCAGAGATAGCATGAGTGGAGTCGCCACAGTAAAAACACAGCCCATTCTGACGTCTGTATTCTTGCCGTTCAGCTCTGGTCAAGGTCCTATCACATTGCATAGGCTCAGGCTTCTGCTCAGGAAACACCGCCAAATGGTGCACATTTTTGCGCTCACGTAAGCGTCGATCGATCTGAATGGCCAAGGACATAGACTCATTCAGACCAGCAGCACCATAACATCCTTAAGGGCTTCAGAAAGACCCTTTCTGAAAATTGCCGCCAGGGCACACTCATTCCACTGAGTAAGCACAGACCACTTTCTGAACTTCTGACAATATACCTCCGCTTCATCCTGACCCTGAGACAAAGCCAGCAAAATTTTCTCTGCCTGATCCACTGAATCTGGTTCATCATAAAGCAATCCAAGCGCCAGAAAAAACGCATCTACATTACGCAATGCAGGATCTTCTGGCGCAAGGGAAAATGCCCAGTCTTGAGGGTCGCCACGTAGCAGAGAAATAATGATTTTTACTTGCTGAATGGGGTCACCAGAGGAGCGGGGTTTCAAAGCAAAAAACAGTCTACAATTATTTTTGAAATTCAGGAACTTAGATCTATCCCCAGAAAACAAATCAGGAATTGGAATTCTGGGTTCTAACATCGGGTTCTGAACTACATAATCTTGAATGCTGTGTACCCTTGCAGTAAGTTGATCCACACAAGAGGACAGACCTTGAATGTCCATATCTACACCTGTGTCCTGAACCACCCAGAGGTTAAGGGGAAAAGATATACAAAACACACTGCAGAGAAAAAAAAATGGTCTCAGAACTTCTCTTATTCCTCTATTGAGATGCATTAACACTTTGTTGGCCAGCTGTACTGTTATGTTGGGCTGGTGGTTAGGAACACTAGAAATGACCAGATGAGCAAACTAGCGATACAGGACGAGCTCTGGGAAGTGGGAGCTCTGCTGACCGCAACCCCTAATCCTATCACAACAACTAGAAATAGCCATGGAGCTTTCCTGACTCTGCCTAGACGCCTCTTCACAGCCTAAGAGCTAACTACCCCTAAAGATAGAAAATACAGCCTACCTTGCCTCAGAGAAATTCCCCAAAGAAATAGGCAGCCCCCACATATATTGACTGTGAGTTAAGATGGAAGTCACAAACACAGGAATGAAATAGGTTTCAGCATAGGAGGCCAGACTTGACTAAACAGACTGAGGATAGAAAAGGTATCTTTGCGGTCAGCATAAAAAACTAACAAAAAACCACGCAGAGTGTGCAAAAGAAAACCACCACACCGACTCACGGCGCGGTGGTGCCACTCTGCATCCCAGAGCTTCCAGCTAATAAGATAAATTCATTACAGCAAGCTGGACAAAAACACAGTGGTAACAAATAAGCTAGCAGGGACTTAGCTTTTGCTGAAGTAGACAGGTCATCTGAAAGATCCAAGTGAACTGAACCAGTACTAGGACATTGACAGCTGGCATCAAGTAACGATCTGAGTGGAGTTAAATAGAGCAGCCAGCCAAGACCTGAACGAGATCAGCTGGAGAAGGAATCTCAGAACCAGCAGCTCCACTCACAGCCACCAGAGGGAGTCCATGAACAGAACTCGCCGAAGTACCATTCATAACCACAGGAGGGAGCTCGAGAACAGAATTCACAACACTATACAGGGCCTCAAGGAGCCATCCTTCTTGGCAACAAAAAAGAACCCCGCTCCCAACGGTGACAAAGACGGGCGAATATGCCCCTTCTCCAAGGACTCCTTTACATAAGTCCGCATAGCGGCATGCTCTGGCACAGACAGATTGAAAAGTCGACCCTTAGGGAACTTACAGCCAGGAATCAAATTAATAGCGCAATCACAGTCCCTATGAGGAGGCAGAGGACTGGATTTAGGCTCCTCAAATATATCCTGGAAATCCGACAAAAACTCAGGAACTTCAGAAGAAGGGGACGAGGAAATTGACATCAGAGGAATGTCACTATGTATCCCCTGACAAACCCAACTAGTCACAGACATAGACATCCAATCCAGCACTGGATTATGTACCTGTAACCATGGAAACCCCAGCACAACCACATCATGCAAATTAGGCAACACCAAAAAGCGAATATTTTCCTGATGTGCTGGAGCCATATTCATGGTTAACTGTGTCCAGTACTGAGGTTTATTCTTGGCCAATGGCGTAGCATCAATCCCCCTCAAGGGAATAGGATTCTGCAAAGGCTCCAAGGAAAAACCACAGCGCTTGGCAAATTCTAGGTCCATTAAGTTCAGGGCAGCGCCAGAATCCACAAATGCCATTACAGAAAAGGACGACAATGAGCAAATCAGGGTAATAGACAAGAGAAATTTAGGCTGTACAGTACTGATGGTTACCGACCTAGCAACCCTCTTAGTTCGCTTCGGGCAGTCAGAGATAGCATGAGTAGCGTCACCACAGTAAAAACACAGCCCATTCTGACGTCTGAACTACTGCCGTTCTGCTCTCGTCAAAACTCTATCACATTGCATAGGCTCAGAACTCTGCCCAGAGGACACCGCCATATGATGCACCACCTTACGTTCACGTAGGCGCCGATCAATCTGAATGGCCAGAGACATTGATTCGTTCAAACCAGCAGGCGTGGGAAACCCCACCATAACATCTTTAAGAGCTTTAGAAAGACCCTTTCTGAAAATAGCCGCCAGGGCATCCTCATTCCATTTTGTAAGCACAGACCACTTTCTAAATTTCTGACAATATATCTCTGCTGCTTCCTGACCCTGACACAGAGCCAGCAAAAATTTTTCTGCCTGATCCACAGAATTGGGTTCGTCATAAAGCAATCCAAGTGCTTGAAAAAATGAATCTACATTGAGCAATGCAGGATTCCCTGGCTCAAGGGAGAATGCCCAATCCTGCGGGTCACCACGCAACAGAGAAATAACAATCTTCACCTGCTGAATGGGGTCACCAGAGGAACGGGGTCTCAGAGCAAAAAATAATCTGCAATTATTTTTAAAGTTCAAAAACCTAGATCTATCCCCAGAAAACAAATCAGGGATAGGAATTCTAGGCTCAGAAACAGGAGTTTGAACAACATAGTCTTGGATACTCTGTACCCTTGCAGCGAGATGATCAACACGTGCAGACAGACCCTGAACCTCCATATCAGCACCAAGCTCGTGCACCATCCAAAAATCAAGGGGAAAAAAAAGGACGAAACAAGCAACAAGAAAAAAAAAACAATGACTCAGAACTTTCTCTTCCCTCTTTTGAGATGCATTTAACACATTGTGGGCCAGCTGTACTGTTATGACCTGGTGGTTACGGAGCGGTACTGAGATGACCTGGTGGGTAAAACCAATCATGAACAAGCTAAGAGGAGGTGGCAGCTCCACAGACAGAAATCACTGATATGACCTAGTGATTACGGAGCAGCACTGAAATGACCTGGTGGGCAATACAAATAATGAACTAGCTCTGAGGAGGTGGTAGCTTTACTGACCGCAATCCCTACTCCTAACACCAACACTAGAAATAGCCGTGGAGCGTTCCTATCTCTGCCTAGACGCCTCTTCACAGCCTAAGAACTAGCTACCCCTGAAGATGGAAACGGAAAACTATCTCGCCTCAGAGAAACCCCCAAAGGAAAGATAGCCCCCACATATATTGACGGTGAGTGGAGAGGGAAATGACAAACTCAGAAATGAAACTAGAATTTTAGCAAAGGAGGCCAATACTATCTAAATAGACAGAGATAGAAAAGGCTACTGTGCGGTCAGTATAAAAACTAAATGTCCACGCAGAGTTTACAAAAATAACCCCCACACCGACTCACGGTGTGGAGGGACAAATCTGCAACCCCAGAGCTTCCAACTAGCCGGAATATTTCATAATGACAAGCTGGACAAAAGAGAAATAACATAAACTGAACAGAAGGTCATAAGCAGGGAAACACCCAAAAACTAGCAGAACTTATCTTGAGCTGAAATGGACTGGCCAACAGAGAACTTCCAGAAAAGGACTGAATCCACAGGAGGAACATTGACAGCTGGCATCAACTACAGCCAAAGGCCCAGTTAAATAACAAGGCCAGGGAACCGATTAGTGACAGCAGCTGCTAAGTTCCACTTGAAACCACCAGAGGGAGCCCAAGATCAGAACTCCCAAAAATACCATTCGCAACCACAGGATGGAGCCCAAGAACGGAATTCACAACACATCGGGCAACGGCATTTATCGGGAATAGCCTTTTATTTCAATTTAATGGGCTGGGCAGACGTTACTAAATCCACTTTATCAAACAAGCCGTTAAAGGCTGGAGAAGGCTTCAACCAGTCTGGAATGCCTTCACCCTATATTATTAATTGCACAACATTATCACAATCTCCTTATCAGTTGCAAGTCACAACATCGGTCGATCCTCTTATCAGAAGCCCTCGCTATCGCTTTGTTTTCAGCGCACTGCGCATTAGTGATTTCTTACAGCAGTCTAAAAACAGCGTCAGAAGGTGGTTTAATCAACGAGTACTTAGCCATTTGCAGCAACGCTTTGCGCATTTGCGTTCTCAAACCCAAATGCGATCATGCTGATGATAGAGGCACATGGGTCCCATTTAACTCATCCGATGGATCAATATGCCCGCTAAAAATAGTCAAGCGCTTCGTGGTAATAATAAATAAAAGCAGATTTTTCTCTTACATACAGGCAGGTCCCCTCTTATCAAGTATCAATTTCAAGCAAACTTATAAACAGTGCCACAAAAAAAAAATCCGAAGACGACACATTCTTTCCTAATAAAAGCAGCCGCGGCCGAAGCTATCGGAGGCCGAAGTGCAGACAATGGGCGCCGTAAATCCACGTTTCGCCAGATAGATCACCTGATTTGCTCGAGTAACACATCTTGCCTCTTACAGGCATCCATAAGTCCGCAATTCGGGCATTAAGCCATTCTTATGTCTACTGGGCGAGCAAAAGAGCCAAACTTCGGCCGGGAGGAAAAGATCTAGGCTCCCCAGGACTAACGGTCAACTGGAGAGGTATCAGAGGTTTCCAATGGCAACATGTGTTCCCGGAGATAATCAACATCGCTAAGAGGGCCGAATGGCCTGTGATATTAGTGTTATACGCTGGAGACAATGATCGGAGCAAGCAGAAAGGTGCTGAGCTCCGTACAGTGATGTCAGCAGACATACAGCGTTTTATCTGTTTATTACCGGATATGGTATTGGCAAATGCCACTGAGAAAACAAAAATAAGGATCAACGCACGTATGGCAAAATTTTTAAAAGGTAAAGATAGCATCGTTGTAAGACACCACTAGCTGGAAGGAGATAACTCGGCTCTACTGAGACCGGACGTCATTCACCTCTCGGACATTGGTCTCAACATATTTCTGTCAGGTTTGCAGGATGGAGTTGAACAGGCCCTAATGTTGATGGGTGTGGGTCGGAGTCCTGTGTAGGTCATACACATGATCCTCCGTGGCAGTAGTGTAGAGGGGGTAAAGGTTTGTAACCGCTTATCGGCTTGCTCGCCTGGTGGTCACTGAAGGGGCCTTCAGCGATGAGTCCGTTATGACTTGTAATTGCCCTTCTCTGCTTATCAAATTAATAAACTGTGACTAACCTGTTCAACCCATCCAGGCTTGTCTGTGTTTCATTATGGGATTAGTGGGAAGGGGAGAAGGCACTGTTTACGACACACGGGTCTCTGCAGTCTGGCAGGCACGGTACTAATTAAGGAATATGCCTCTGACTGCGGAGGCCTTAGGGTTAAAGCTAAAAGTAAACTCTGTACAAAGCCCAATTTCCCTCCCACTACTCCCCAGGTGACGCCATAATTGGGACGCCCCAATTGACCAACAGGAAGAAAGAGGAAGGAGCATGCGGCCATACCCTCGGGGTTAAATTCAGGTGCCGGGGTCAGTGCCTTCCTTCTTCTCCCCGGCTGACAATGGAAGCTGTTGTCCCACCCTCCCTCCCTTATATACTCATGAATGTACTGCGCTACGGTTGTTAAAACATTAAAAAAATAATAATAATTCTTGTTATTACGTCACAGCGGTAGTGTAGCGGGGGTAAAGGTTTATAACCGCTCATCGGCTTGCTCGCCTGGCGGTCACTGACGGGACCTTTAGCGATGTGTCCGTTATGACTTGTAATTGCCCTTCTCTGCTTATCAAATTTATAAACTGTGACCGACCTGTTCAACCCATCCAGGCTTGTCAGCGTTTCATTACGAGATTGGTGGGAAGGGGAGAAGGCACTGTTTACAACACACGGGTCTCTGCAGTCTTGGTGCTGCTGTGGTCTTTTTCAATCACAGCTTTGTAAACTTCTGGGTAGCAGCGTTGTAAATGTCTTTTTAGATTGAAAGCTCTTGAAGGAGCATTTTTACCACTGCTTGAGTATGTAGTGATTTTGGCATCACAGCATTTATTTTCATCTGGGTCACTTATACAGTGACACACAAAATGTTTATTATCTTGAGTCACTGTGAAATGCTCAAATACAGCTGACTTCATAAGATGCTTCTTAGACATTTTGTAATTATGTAAATTCGCTCTCAAAATAATTTTGTCCTGTAAAAAAAGTAAGCTATAGCGTAATTCTTGCAAGAATAGGAAATCATGCACTGTATAATTTAGGATAGAAATAAAACAATCTTTGCATAAATCAATAGGACAGATGATAACTATAAAGTTTGTAAAATATGCTGTTAGCTTTACTCTGAACAAGCTTGTATCAGAGTACAGCTCACTAAATGCTTCACATCATATTTCTTCACAGTCTATGAAGAGGGGATGAGGGAGGGAGCATATTTGTGCTGAATCATATTCCAGAACACACACACACACACACATCCTCATCGATCCTGTTACTGTATTTCCGAATTTGAGATGTTAGAAAACAGTGTTTCCCCTTATATTCTATGTATAGTGTATATAAGTCATCGGAGCATCTAATTTCTCCAAACATGAGCTGAGAGGAAAAACAAACTAAAACATCAAGCATACAGAGACAACATATACTGAACTATTCATTTATGCACAGTTTATTGAAAGTTTAGATATACTTTAAGAAGTACTTACCTGCCTTAATCCTGCTTTCCTGTTCACTCCAGAACTTCTGAGATGAATGTAAGGCTTTCCTTCCCTGTGTGTTTGTTATTTTTTCCCCTTATCTGTAGAGGAGGCGCTTCACTACTTATCATGAACATAAACTGCAGCATAGATTCATCTCAGCTAAAAGTCTAGACCTTAGATCAGGAATAAGACAGACATTTATAGGACATTTCATAACTTTCCCAAATTCTTATGAAAAAAATATTCCCCACAAACTGCATTGATCTACTGTACCCAATTTATTATATATTTTAGGAGTCGGTCCATTTTATACCGACTCCAGCTCCACCAAAATGGGCTCCAACTACACAGCCCTGATCCTGCCCCATATGTTTACCCATCCTGCTACATATGATCTCCCATCCTGCCCCATATGTTTTCGCATCCTGGTGCATATGAACTCCCATCCTGCCCCATGTGTTATCTTGTCCCACATTTTCTCTTCCTCCTGGGTGGCGGAAGAGAACAGATGGAGGCCTAACTCAGGAGATAAGGCAAGGGCGGAGGCCCTGGCATCTTCGCCATCTGAAGTATCCCAGGGAGCAGGTACCTCCTCCAAACCCCCTTTTATACATTAGTGATTTTGCAGGTGGTAACATAGTTTCCTGGACATGATTAGTGTGAAGTCCGCATGCGTATCGAACGTATGCATACGCATGTACTTGCATACCAATGCGTTCCCATAGACAGTAAAGCTTTTTTTACACAGTCATCCGCAATCGTTTGCATGTGGACAATTTCGCAATATTTTAGGCCTCAAAAAAATGCAACATCCCCCTGTGTACACCATGTTAAAGATGTACGCATGAGGCATGCGGATCATACGCTGTGCACAGAAATGCTAATGTGAACCCGGCCTAATAAGGTTGCCAGACATAATTGCATCTGGTGCCAATGAACCAGGACTGGTTTTTTTTAGAACATTGTTACTTTTTCTATTAAACTTACAAAGCAGCTTTAAGACACTTCCCCTCTTTCAGTGACACCCAAGGAATTCCATGGTAAAGTCACTCATGTTTAGATAATATCCTAAAAATGTGAAAAATGTTGTAGGAGTTAGTACCCACTTTGCTTTATTTTCTACACAATCAGTGTTTGACTACGGTTGTAAAATTCTTCCCCTCTAATGTTCTAAGAAATCTGTATCGAGGTGAAAGATTAAAGGTTCGTTTAGACCAGTAGATAATCATGTAAACTATTAGCGATTCGATAATAATAAACGATCAGTGTATAATGCCAGACAAGTGTTACATATCACATTGATTATATAAGAAATTGTTCATTTTGGATAATGTTATCACTCAAGTTGTTCACTCTATTTGTTCATGTACCGTATATACTCGTGTATAAGCCGAGATTTTCAGCACATTTTTTTTGTGCTGAAACACTCCCCTCGGCTTATACACAAGTCAATTGTCCAGAACGCTGGGGGAGGGGGAATGGCGTAGCAGTGGCAGGTGCTGGCTGCTGTGGCACAGTGACAGCTGCAGCCGCCGGCTAACGGAAGACATCATACTCACCCTCCATCGCTGCATCTCCGTGCCTGCATCTCCGTTGTCCCGGCGTCGGCAGCTTTCCTCTCTTGTGTTGAGCGGTCACGTGGTACCGCTCATTAAGGTAATGAATATGTCCACGTCTCCACTCTCATAGGCGTGGAGCGCATATTCATTACCTTAATGAGCGGTACTATGTCACCGCTCTGCTCAGGAGAGCTGCCGCATGGAGGGTGAGTAAGACAGGGGAGGTGGGATGTGAGCCATGCATACACAACCATGGGACAGGGGGATCTGAGCCATGGGGGACCTGGGGAGCCTAGTTATGCGTGACCAGTGGGAGCTGAGCCATTCTGACCGGGGGAGCCGAGCCATGCGGACCGGGGGAGCTTAGCCATGTGGACCAGGGGAGCCATGCATACAACAGGGGTAGCCACACATACCAGGACAAGATGGGGGAGCCACATACCAGGACAGGGGGAGCCACACATACCAGGACAGGACATGGGGAGCCACATACCAGGACAGCACATGGGGAGCCACATACCAGGACAGGATGGGGGAGCCACATATCAGGACAGGGGAGCCACATACCGGGATGGGGGGAGCCATGTACCAGGACAGGGGAAGCCACGCATACCAGGACAGGACGAGCCACGCATACCAGGACAGGACAGGGGGAGCCACGCATACCAGGACAGGACAGGGGAGCCACATACCAGGACAGGACATGGGGAGCCACATACCAGGACAGGACGAGGGAGCCACATATCAGGACAGGAAGGGGCAGCCAAGCATAGCAAGACAGGGATGAGAGAACAATGCATACACGGCTTATGCTCGAGTCAATAAGCTTACCCAGTTTTCTGTGGCAAAAGTAGGCGCCTTGGCTTATACTCGGGTCGGCTTATACTCTAGTATATACGGGTAATTTCCATTTACATTGTACAATAAATGAGTGAGCAACAAAAATTAGAGAAATAGAACATTTGGTCGGCACCGCTAATATAAACTGGATCAATTGATAAGCATTATGGTGGTCTCCGCATTTATGGTGCTCAATAAAGACAGAGTCCAATAATCTATTCCCAAAAAAGTAAATTGTCACTCACCATGTAGATGTAGAATAAAAGCACCAGTTTATTTGGAAATTTCTTACATAGCTTGGTGGTATACCAAGTAAATCAGTTGGTAGCCCATGGCCTTTTCACCTACAATGAGCATTCTTAAGGCGCCTTGAGAAAGAACATTGTGTGTGCAATGGCCATAGGCTATTGATTGGTTTTCTTGTGTATACCACCCAATTATTTAAGAAGTTCACAAATAACCTGATTCTTTTACTATGTCTACATGGTTAGTGCCAATTTACTTTTTGTGAATGCCCATTCTTCTGCCTTGCTGACTTCTACTGTTAAAACTGTTTTTCCGAGGTTGTGTAATTGACACAATAGATAGATAATAATTGAGGATTATAAAGTTGAATATATGCATAGCATTGAAAACAAGAACACCTAACTTCTTTATGTGGTATGTGTTATTAACAGTTCCTATAACTCAACAGCAGGTGTCAGTAGTTCACTATACACAATATGTAGAGAGAAGCCTCTTCGCCTTCAAGCATAGCACAGTAGAAAGATTTGTAATCATGATCTGGGAAGCTTTAGATAGTCTAAACATCAGCTTCTCTGTGAAAATCCCACTGTTAGCATCACTTTATGGGATGCTTTTAGTATCTTACGTGGACTTAACTTAGTTCTTCATGATATAAGTACTGTATGATAATTTTAATTTACACAGCATCTGAGATAAATCCCGTAAATAGAGTGGTTTAGGTTCTTGTCCTAAGAGTCAATATTGACTTTTAAGATTGCTACATCCAATAGTTGGTGCTAGAGTTCAAGTTCTCTTCCTGTCACCCTGTGACCATAGGAAAGACAGGGAGGAGGGACCCTATACTGTCTCTTAATTTAGAGGGGCCCTAGTCTATCCCTAACCCCGATTTTACACCTGAAGGTGGAGATGCAGGGGTCTCTAACCTCTCTGTGCTCCTACAAAATCCTACACAACTCCTTCCTTTCCCCCCAAAGAGTAAAAGGGTAACACCAGCTAGACAGACAGGGAAAACAAGAAACAATCAAACAACAGACACACAGGATAAAATACAAAGGGAAAATGGATACACAGAAAATAAGTAGAAAAGCAACACAGAAGAACACCAGATGGGTAATGTGATGAGGGAGCAGCCGCCATCTTGGATACGGGCATACTAACAGAGATTGGCGTGACTCCATTTTGTCTCCTAGTCACAAATCTGCAGAGATGAGCACTCCTGGCCCCCACCTTTTCTCATGAATAAAGTTCCTTTTAGCATGGTGATGGAATTAAGCTCAGTGTAGCAGGCAGAAGGTACTTCAAAGCTCAATGAGGAAGCCACACCAGCAGGGGACAAGGAGGTGCCTGGGGGCTCAATTAAAGCACGCATGTCAAATGGCCACAGGATACACGTCTATTGTGGTCTTCCAGTCGAACCGTCTCCAACATGGAATCATGAATTATGGACGCATCGTCCGAGGTACAGGCTCATAAAAAATATCCCCCTCGCCCTAAAGAAATTGCGCATCTGATAGTGCAACTCCCGGGTTCGTGGGAGTTCTGGAACCTGAGATATGGAGATCAGCCTCCCACAGCGACCGAATGGGTCTGGGTTTGGTCCCTGTGCGACCGGCAGAACAAACCTCGTGCGCTGGTACCACCCGTGTGCTGATCCGATCATCCTGAGAGAAGTTATCCCATTTATTAGATTTTGGATACAGACCTTGCAGGGAAGCTGAGGGGTGGAGATTCTTAGCCCGCCCAGGTACAGGGGGGAGGGACACAGCAGGGTTAAGAGCTGGGACCCTTGGAGAGTTGGTCAGAACAGAGGAAGATGACTAACTAAGGGACTAAGGGAGAGGGTATGCCAGCCAGAGGGGAGCAAGCACACGCTTTCTGGGGGCTGCCTGGCAACTAAGTCTTGGACCTGCGGAACGCTGAGCTCCCCGGCTTCCACAAGCGACCTTCAGCCTGGTAAATTGACCTCCAGCTTTATACCTCTAAGCCTTGTCTTATGATTGTTATATTTTACTCTGACTGTAACTCTTGATATATTTTCACTGTATATTTCTTGTAATTACCTAGTGCACCCTTAAGGCAATGAAATCATAAATTAATTTTGGGCTTATCCTTTTACTCTGATTGCGAATCTTAGAATACCCAGCGTGGGTAACAGGGCAGTCTCACCGGCGGTCATTTGGTCTAGGTGCAGTTTCCTTACCGACCTGAGAGACAAAGGGGGCACCGGAGAGCTGTGCCTGTGTAGTTACGTCACGGATTGGTGACGTGGGAGGAACTGGGTTTCCTTCACAGGTAAGATAGAAGTATTAACAAAAACCACATGCAACAATCTCAAGACAACTACAGCGACTCTCCAGAACACTTTTTCCACTGAAGCCAGGAACAGAATGAAGATTCTATTGCTTGCATGGAGGGAAGCCAGACACAGGTTTCTATAATGGAAGGGTTTGGTTCCAATAAGCAGCACAGCCTATAGGCCATGAGGAACTCTAACGAGTTTCCATGCCACAAGAAACCTGTTAACTCATGAATGGCCATGTAGATTTAAAGAGGATCTGTGCTCAGCTAAATGCCACGTTCTTCTAATATCAGATGTACCACAGGTCCCACATGCGGCACTGTAATAATTATAGGGGATAACTCAGGAGACTCTGCGTGGAACAAGACAACTACAGGACACAGTTTTATAAGTGGTAAAGTCTATATTTTCACATGGTGAGTCAAACAGGTGCAGAGAGAAACTCAAGTCCACAACACTTGGTGTAAATATTAAACGCAGCTTAGCAGTCTATAGGGAACTTCAGAGGAAAATGCAAACAGACAGAAAGTCTATGAAGCACAGTTATTCTTGAGGATACTTGACTCGAATAAGTCCTTGTCTTAGTCCAAACACAGATAGATATGCTTATAAGGCAGTTCAAATAATATCTGAGCTCAACCAGGGAGGCCTGGTTAATAGTCTCAGGTTTTTGCAGAGCAGCAACAGCTTACATGTCCATGAGCAGCAGATGAAGGATGATTACTGGAAACTGGTGTATGCAGCAGGAACTCAGAGCAGAGTAGCAGGATCACCACAGGTTCACAGGAGCAGGTATATAGCCAGGGAGTCACCAGCGGTCAGGAGCTGGATGCAAGGCAGAATACTCTAGCACAGACTGAAGGCTGGGGTGGAGTTTTATAGCAGGAAGACACAGTGCACATGAGACCAAAGACGCCATCTTGGAAAAGGGCAGTAATGCACAAAAGGTAATAAAAAATGTTCAGAGTCCTGACATTACTCCCTCCTTAGAAGCGGCCTCAGGACGATCCTGGACCTGGTTTCTCAGGGAATCTCTGATGAAAACGAGAAATCTTCTGTTGGGCATTGATGTTTTCCACAGGTTCCCAGGAGTCTTCCTCAGGGGGATATCCCTGCCATCTTATCAGATATTGGAGCCGATTCCTGCGAATCCTGGAATCAACAATTTCCTCCACCACAAATTGTTCTTGCCCATCAATCACCACAGGCTGCGGAGGTGGCACAACACGTCCCTGGAAGGTATTAGGAGATACAGGCTTTAGTAAAGATACAAGAAAAACCGGATGTACCTTCATAGTCCTAGGCATCTTCAGCCAGCAGGCCACAGAGCTCACAATACCGTTGATCTTGAAAGGGCCAATGAATTTCTGTCCAAGTTTTTGTGAAGGAACGTTTAACTTCAGATTCTTAGTTGCTAACCACACGGAATCTCCTACCTTGAACATGGGTGCAGGTTTACGGAATCTATCAGCCATCTCTTATAACGTTCTTGAGCTGTGGTCAGGGATTCCTTCAGAACCTCCAGATTTTGCTTCATCGCAGTCAGCCTTTCCTCCCCTGCCGGAACTGGAGAATTAATTGGAGACCTAGGTAAGATACACGGATGATAACCCAGATTGGCAAAGAAAGGTGTAAATTTAGTGGAGGCGCTCTGAGATTTGTTATATGAAAATTCGGCTAACGGCAGCAACTCCAACCAATCATTCTGGAGATGGCTGACATAGCATCTTAGATATTGTTCCAGCATCTGGTTGGTACGCTCAGTCTGACCATTTGTCTGGGGATGGTAAGCGGAAGAGAGACAGATATTAATATCAAGAGCAAAACCCCTTCCAGAATCTTGAAGTGAACTGTACTCCACAGTCAGAGATGATCTCATCCGGAACTCCATGCAACCGAAAGACATTCTGTATAACAAGTTCACTGTATCTTTAGCTGAGGGGAGGCCGGTGCACTGAACAAAATGAGCAGCTTTAGTCAGGCGATCAACTACCACCATGATTGTATTGATACCCCCCGATGTAGGCAGCTCCACAATAAAGTCCATTGATATAGACCCCCAAGGGCGGGACGGAACAGGTAATGGTTGTAGAAGACCAGTAGGTGCCACATGAGGAGTCTTGTAATGAGCACATACCTCGTAAGAGAGAACATAGTCCTTGGTATCCTTCAGGCAAGTTGGCCACCAGAAGAATCGGCTCAGGAACTCTTGTGTCTTCCATACTCCTGTGACCAGCCAACTTGGAGTTATGTACCAACTTGAGAATCTGCAGACGGACGACCTCAGGGACGTAGATACATCGATCTCTGAACCACATGCCACCCTTAAAGACAAGATTAATATCCACAGGTGGGTTGGCCAGAAATACATCACCTGCTATAATCTGGTGGCCTAGGAGCAGCATGAGACGTACTCTGGAGAAGGTGGTACCTGTACTGACCGCAGACCCTGAACTTAACACTGCAACTAGAAGTAGCCGTGGAATGTACCTATCACTCCCTAGACATCTCGACACAGCCGGAGGACTAATTACCCCTAGAGATAGAAAAGGGAAAACTATCTTGCCTCAGAGAAAATCCCCAAAGGATAGACAGCCCCCCACAAATATTGACTGTGAGAGGAGAGGGAAATAACATACGCAGACTGAAATCAGAATTTAGCAAAGGAGGCCACTTCTAGCTAAATAGAAAGGATAGGACAGAGTACTATGCGGTCAGTATTAAAACACTAGAAAATATCCACCACAGAAAATACAAAATCTCCACATCTAACTAAAGACATGGAGGGTATATCTGCATCTCCAGAGATACCAGCTTGGCTGAACAAATCCTTATACAGACCAAGCTGGACAAGACAAAACATGGAAAATAACTTGAACGATCAGGCCCACAGCATGTGGACTGCAAAAAACAAAGCCAGAACTTATCTTTGTTGAAATGAACAGCAAGCAAGAGAGACCAGGCAGGGAAGTGAATCTGTTGTGAATTTGGATTCTGGGCTCCCCCGGTGGCCGCTTGTGGAATTGGACTTGTCATCCTCTTTCCTGTTTCACCTGGTTCCATCAGTAGTGGGTGTCGCTATTTAAGCTCATTTCTCTGGTGGTTTCTTGCCGGTCAACAATGTTATCTGATGCCTCTCAGTGCTTGTTCCTGCTTCTAGACAACTACTGATAAGTTGGACTTTGTCCATGTTTCGTTTTGCCTATTTGTTCCAGTTCACAGCTGAAGTTTTGTTACTGTGTCTGGAAAGCTCTCGTTGATCAGGGATTGCTACTCTGGCGTTATGAGTTAATGCCAGAGTTTAAGGTAATCTCTGGATGGTGTTTTGTTAGTGTTTTTCTGCTGACCATGAAAGTATACTATCTGTCTTCTGCTATCTAGTAAGCGGACCTCAAATTTGCTAAGACTATTTTCCTGCTGCGTTTGTTGTTTCATCTGAACTCACCGTCATTATATGTGGGGGGCTACTGTCTTCTTTGGAATATTTCTCTAGAGGTGAGCCAGGTCTTATATTTCCCTCTGCTAGCTATTTAGGTCTTAGGCCAGAGCTGGGCATCTAGCGATAAATAGGAAATGCTACCTGGCTATTTCTAGTTGCGCGGCAGGCTTAGTTCATGGTCAGTATAGTTCCATCTTCCGAGAGCTTGTCCCTCTATAGGCTTGCTATGATCTCTGCTTGCAGAGATCATGACAGTTTGACCGGCCAATAAAGTGTTAAAGACCCAGGTTGAGAAGGAGAGTTATAAGAAGTCTGCTGGAATTTTTTTTTTTTTTTTTTTTTTGTTTTCCTCCAGTTTGCCTTGCTGCAGTCTTTTTTCTCTCTCTCCTCCTAATCTCTGTATGGCTCTGTGTGCACCTGACAATAATGGATCTTCAGAGTGTAACTGCGGGTTTGCATAATCTCATCACGAAAGTACAAAATTTACAAGATTTTGTGGTACATGCTCCGGTATCTGAGCCGAGAATTCCTTTGCCGGAGTTCTTCACAGGGAATAGAGCTAGCTTCCAGAATTTCCGAAATAATTGTAAGCTTTATTTGTCCCTGAAGTCTCGTTCAGCTGGAGACCCTGCTCAGCAGGTTAGGATTGTGATTTCCTTGCTCAGGGGTGACCCTCAAGATTGGGCCTTCTCATTGCCAGCAGGGGATCCTGCGTTGCGCGATGTGGATGCGTTTTTTCTGGCCTTGGGCTTGCTTTATGAGGAACCTCATTTGGAACTTCAGGCAGAAAAAACTTTGATGGCACTATCTCAGGGGCAAGACGAAGCTGAAGTTTACTGCCAAAAATTCCGTAAATGGTCTGTGCTTACTCAGTGGAATGAGTGCGCCTTGGCGGCAACTTTCAGAGAAGGTCTCTCTGATGCCGTTAAGGATGTTATGGTGGGGTTCCCTGTGCCTGCAGGTCTGAATGAGTCCATGACAATGGCTATTCAGATTGATAGGCGTTTGCGGGAGCGCAAACCGGTGCACCATCTGGCGGTGTCTATGGAAAAGACGCCAGAAAGTATGCAGTGTGATAGAATTCTGTCCAGGAGCGAGCGACAGAATTTTAGACGGAAGAATGGATTGTGCTTCTATTGTGGGGATTCTACTCATGTTATATCAGCATGCTCTAGGCGTACAAAGAAGCTTGATAAGTCTGTTTCCATTGGCACCATTCAGTCTAAGTTTATTTTGTCTGTAACCCTGATTTGCTCTTTGTCATCCATTGCCACGGACGCCTATGTTGACTCTGGCGCCGCTCTGAGTCTTATGGATTGGTCCTTTGCCAATCGTTGTGGTTTTGATTTAGAGCCTTTGGAGACTCTTATTCCTCTGAAGGGGATTGACTCCACCCCATTGGCTAATAATAAACCACAATACTGGACACAAGTAACCATGCGTATCAATCCGGATCACCAGGAGATTATTCGTTTCCTGGTGCTGTATAATTTACATGACGATTTGGTACTGGGATTGCCATGGTTGCAGTCTCACAATCCAGTCTTGGACTGGAGAGCAATGTCTGTGTTGAGCTGGGGATGTAAGGGTATTCATGGGGACTTACCTTTGGTTTCTATTTCGTCGTCCATTCCCTCTGAAGTCCCTGAGTTCCTCTCTGATTATCAAGACGTCTTTGACGAACCCAAGCTTGGGTCATTACCTCCGCACCGTGAGTGCGATTGTGCCATAGATTTGATACCGGGTTGCAAATATCCAAAGGGTCGGTTGTTTAATCTGTCTGTGCCGGAACATGCTGCTATGCGGGAATATATAAAGGAGTCTTTGGAAAAGGGACATATTCGTCCATCTTCTTCTCCCTTGGGAGCTGGGTTTTTCTTTGTCTCAAAAAAGGACGGCTCTTTGAGACCATGTATTGATTATCGGCTTCTGAATAAGATCACTGTTAAGTATCAATACCCATTGCCATTGCTTACTGATTTGTTTGCTCGTATAGAGGGTGCTAAGTGGTTCTCTAAAATTGATCTTCGTGGGGCGTATAATTTGGTGCGGATCAGGCAGGGGGATGAGTGGAAGACCGCATTTAATACGCCCGAGGGCCACTTTGAGTATTTGGTCATGCCTTTTGGTCTTTCTAATGCCCCTTCAGTTTTCCAGTCTTTTATGCATGATATTTTCCGCGATTTTCTGGATAAATTTATGATAATATATCTGGATGATATTCTGATTTTTTCTGATGACTGGGACTCTCATGTCCAGCAGGTCAGGAGAGTTTTTCAGGTTCTGCGGTCTAATTCTTTATGTGTGAAGGGGTCTAAGTGCGTTTTTGGGGTCCAGAAAATTTCCTTTTTGGGGTATATTTTTTCTCCCTCTTCCATTGAGATGGATCCCGTCAAGGTGCAAGCTATTTGTGACTGGACTCAGCCCTCCTCTCTTAAGGGTCTTCAGAGATTTTTGGGCTTTGCCAACTTTTACCGCCGATTTATTGCTGGTTTTTCGGATGTCGTTAAACCACTGACTGATTTGACCAGACAAGGCGCTGATGTTGCTAATTGGTCCCCTCATGCTGTAGAGGCCTTTCAGGAGCTTAAGCACCGTTTTGCCTCTGCCCCTGTGTTGCGTCAGCCTGATGTGAATCTGCCTTTTCAGGTTGAGGTTGACGCTTCGGAGATCGGAGCTGGGGCAGTGTTGTCGCAGAAAGGTTCCGACTGCTCCGTCATTAGGCCTTGTGCCTTCTTTTCTCGCAAATTTTCGCCCGCAGAGCGGAATTATGATGTTGGGAATCGGGAGCTTTTGGCCATGAAGTGGGCGTTTGAGGAGTGGCGCCATTGGCTAGAGGGGGCTAAGCATCAGGTGGTGGTATTGACTGACCACAAAAATTTGATTTATCTTGAGACTGCCAGGCGCCTGAATCCTAGACAGGCGCGCTGGTCTTTATTTTTTTCTCGCTTTAATTTTGTGGTGTCATACCTACCGGGTTCTAAGAATGTTAAGGCAGATGCCCTTTCTAGGAGTTTTGACCCGGACTCTCCTGGTAATTCTGAACCCACAGGTATCCTTAGGGAGGGAGTAATTTTGTCGGCCGTTTCTCCTGATCTGCGGCGGTCCTTGCAAGAGTTTCAGGCGGATAGACCGGATCGTTGTCCGCCTGATAGACTGTTTGTTCCGGATGATTGGACCAGTAGAGTCATCTCTGAGGTTCATTCTTCTGCATTGGCAGGTCATCCCGGAATTTTTGGTACCAGGGATTTGGTGGCAAGATCCTTCTGGTGGCCTTCCCTGTCACGAGATGTGCGAGTCTTTGTGCAGTCATGTGACATTTGTGCTCGGGCCAAGTCTTGTAGTTCTCGGGCTAGCGGACTGCTGTTGCCCTTGCCTATTCCTAAGAGGCCTTGGACACACATCTCGATGGATTTTATTTCAGATCTGCCTGTTTCCCAGAAGATGTCTGTCATCTGGGTGGTCTGTGACCGTTTCTCTAAAATGGTCCATTTGGTTCCTCTGCCCAAGTTGCCTTCTTCTTCTGAGTTGGTTCCTCTGTTTTTTCAGAATGTTGTCCGATTGCACGGTATTCCTGAGAATATTGTTTCTGACAGAGGTACCCAATTTGTGTCTAGATTTTGGCGGGCATTCTGTGCCAGGATGGGCATAGATTTGTCTTTTTCATCTGCTTTTCACCCTCAGACTAATGGCCAGACCGAGCGGACTAATCAGACCCTGGAGACATATCTGAGGTGTTTTGTCTCTGCTGACCAGGATGATTGGGTTGCTTTTTTGCCATTGGCAGAGTTCGCCCTCAATAATCGGGCCAGCTCTTCCACCTTGGTGTCCCCGTTTTTCTGTAATTCGGGGTTTCACCCTCGATTTTCCTCCGGTCAGGTGGAATCCTCGGATTGTCCTGGAGTGGATGCGGTGGTGGAGAGATTGCATCACATCTGGGGGCAGGTTATGGACAATTTGAAGTTGTCCCAGGAGAAGACTCAGCGTTTTGCCAACCGTCATCGTCGTGTTGGTTCTCGGCTTTGTGTTGGAGATTTGGTGTGGTTGTCTTCTCGTTTTGTCCCTATGAGGGTCTCTTCTCCTAAGTTTAAACCTCGGTTCATCGGCCCTTATAGAATATTGGAGATTCTTAATCCTGTTTCTTTCCGTTTGGACCTCCCTGCGTCCTTTTCCATTCATAACGTTTTTCATCGGTCGTTGTTGCGCAGGTATGAGGTACCTGTTGTACCTTCAGTTGAGCCTCCTGCTCCGGTGTTGGTTCAGGGTGAGTTGGAGTACGTTGTGGAGAAAATTTTGGACTCTCGTGTTTCCAGACGGAGACTCCAGTATCTGGTCAACTGGAAGGGTTACGGCCAGGAGGATAATTCTTGGGTCAATGCATCTGATGTTCATGCTTCTGATCTTGTTCGTGCCTTCCATAGGGCTCATCCTGGTCGCCCTGGTGGATCTGGTGAGGGTTCGGTGCCCCCTCCTTGAGGGGGGGGTACTGTTGTGAATTTGGATTCTGGGCTCCCCCGGTGGCCGCTTGTGGAATTGGACTTGTCATCCTCTTTCCTGTTTCACCTGGTTCCATCAGTAGTGGGTGTCGCTATTTAAGCTCATTTCTCTGGTGGTTTCTTGCCGGTCAACAATGTTATCTGATGCCTCTCAGTGCTTGTTCCTGCTTCTAGACAACTACTGATAAGTTGGACTTTGTCCATGTTTCGTTTTGCCTATTTGTTCCAGTTCACAGCTGAAGTTTTGTTACTGTGTCTGGAAAGCTCTCGTTGATCAGGGATTGCTACTCTGGCGTTATGAGTTAATGCCAGAGTTTAAGGTAATCTCTGGATGGTGTTTTGTTAGTGTTTTTCTGCTGACCATGAAAGTATACTATCTGTCTTCTGCTATCTAGTAAGCGGACCTCAAATTTGCTAAGACTATTTTCCTGCTGCGTTTGTTGTTTCATCTGAACTCACCGTCATTATATGTGGGGGGCTACTGTCTTCTTTGGAATATTTCTCTAGAGGTGAGCCAGGTCTTATATTTCCCTCTGCTAGCTATTTAGGTCTTAGGCCAGAGCTGGGCATCTAGCGATAAATAGGAAATGCTACCTGGCTATTTCTAGTTGCGCGGCAGGCTTAGTTCATGGTCAGTATAGTTCCATCTTCCGAGAGCTTGTCCCTCTATAGGCTTGCTATGATCTCTGCTTGCAGAGATCATGACATGAATCCTCCAGGAAACAATGAACAACTGGCACTAACTAAAGGGTCAAGCAAGACTAAATAGCCCAGTCAGAATTGCAATAAGTGGACACACCTGATGAATGCTGCGATCCAAAGACAGCAGCGCTACCACTTATAACCACCGGAGGGAGCCCAAGAGCAGAATTCACAACAATCACCGTCATAGGCCTCCCTGCACTCCTTCCACAAGTCATGATCGTGGATAACTCAGATGAAATTGGCATCAGATAGAATGGTCTTGGACGGGGCTCCAGGTACGGAATCCGCAGCATGGATTCGGGATAAAGCATCAGCCTTCCCATTACGAGAACCTGGATGGTACGAGATAACAAAGATAAACTGATTTAAAAATAAGTTCCAACGAGCCTGACGAGAAGAAAGACCTCTAGCGGATCTAAGGAACTCTAAATTGCGATGGTCAGTTAGCACTATGATCTGTTGTGCAGCTCCTTGCAGATGATGCCTCCTGTTGTGAATTCCGTTCTCGGGCTCCCTCCTGTGGTCATGAGTGGTACTGTGTGAGTTTGGTCTTGGGCTCCCTCTGGTGGCCTTTAGCGATATGGCTGGTCTTGGCTGGGCTCAGCTGTTTCATCTCCTGCTAGGCTGGGCCTATTTAACTCACCTGGACCTTTACTTGTCGCCTGCTGTCAGTGTATTCAGTCCTGATCCTGTGCTCTCCTGAATATTCCTTGTGTCCAGTCTCCTGCTATGAGAAGCTAAGTTTGCTTGTTCAGTTTCTCATTATTTCCTTGAAAACGTTTCTCATTATATTATGAGTTCAGCCCAGCTTGCTTTTATGTGATTTTTTGCTTGCTGGTTAGTTCTGGGGTGCAGAGTGCGCCCCTCACATCGTGAGTCGGTGTGGGGGTTCTTGTATTCTCTGCGTGGTTTACTTTTGATAGTTTTTGTACTGACCGCACAGACACCTATCTATTTTCTGCCTATCTAATATTAGCGGGCCTCATTTGCTAAATCTGTTTCATCTCTACGTTTGTGTTTTCCCCTTGACTCACCGTTATTATTTGTGGGGGGCTATCTAAAACTTTGGGGTACATTTCTTTGAGGCAAGTGAGGTCTTTGCTTTCTCTCTAGGGGTAGTTAGTTTCTCAGGCTGTGACGAGACGTCTAGGTTTTCAGGTAACGTTCCACAGCTGCCTTTAGTGTGTTTGGATAGGATCAGGATTGCGGTCAGTATAGCTTCCACATCCCCAGAACTTGTCCTATATACTCAGGGTATATTTGTCAGGTCAGTTTGAGATCCTACCACCAGGATCATAACAGTACAGCAGGCCCGAAAGTGTTAATGCAGCTAAAGAGGGAGAAGAGAAATCTTAAGGTCATTTTTTTTTTCCTCTGCACTGTGTTTTGCCTCTCTCCTCCCCTTAATCTCTGGGTGGTTCTGTATGCAGCTAATAATATGGACATTCAGAGTCTGTCTTCTAGTGTGGATCATCTCACTGCAAGGGTACAGGGCATTCAGGATTATGTAATCCGCAGTCCTATGTCAGAGCCTAAAATACCTATTCCTGAGCTGTTCTCCGGAGATAGATCTAGGTTTTTGAACTTTAAGAATAATTGTAAGTTATTTCTTTCTCTGAGACCTCGCTCATCTGGCGACTCTGTTCAGCAAGTCAAAATTGTTATTTCTTTGTTGCGGGGTGACCCTCAAGATTGGGCATTCTCTTTGGCGCCAGGAGATCCTGCACTGCTAAATGTTGATGCATTTTTTCTGGCGCTTGGAGTGCTTTATGAGGAACCAAATCTGGTAGACCAAGCAGAGAAGGTTTTGCTGGCTCTCTCTCAGGGTCGGGATGAAGCAGAGGTTTATTGTCAGAAGTTTAGGAAGTGGTCAGTGCTCACTCAGTGGAATGAGTGCGCCCTGGCAGCGATTTTCAGAAAGGGTCTTTCTGAAGCCCTTAAAGATGTTATGGTGGGGTTCCCCACGCCGGCGGGTCTGAATGAGTCAATGTCTTTGGCCATTCAGATTGATCGGCGTTTGCGGGAGCGCAAACCTGTGCACCCTCTGGCGGTATTTTCTGAGCAGAAACCTGAGCCTATGCAATGTGACAGGATTCTGACCAGAGTTGAACGGCAAAACCACAGACGTCAGAATGGGTTGTGCTTTTACTGTGGTGATTCTGCTCATGTTATCTCAGCATGCTCTAAGCGCACAAAAAGGGTTGCCAAGTTTGTCACTATTGGTACTGTACAACCTAAATTCATTTTGTCTGTTACTTTGATTTGCTCTCTGTCATCCTACCCAGTTATGGCTTTTGTGGATTCAGGTGCTGCCCTGAATTTGATGGATTTGTCATTTGCCAGGCGCTGTGGTTTTATCTTGGAGCCTTTACAATTCCCTATTCCGCTAAAGGGAATTGATGCTACACCATTGGCCAGGAATAAGCCTCAGTACTGGACTCAATTGACCATGTGCATGGCTCCTGTACATCAGGAGGTAATTCGCTTTCTGGTGCTACATAATTTGCATGATGTTGTCGTGTTGGGTCTGCCATGGCTGCAGGCTCATAATCCAGTCCTGGATTGGAAAGCAATGTCTGTGTCAAGTTGGGGATGCCAGGGGATTCATGGCGATGCTCCTTTGGTGTCAATTGCTTCTTCTACTCCTTCTGAAGTCCCTGAATTTTTGTCGGACTACCAGGATGTATTTGATGAGCCCAAATCCAGTGCCCTACCTCCTCATAGGGATTGTGATTGTGCCATAAATCTGATTCCTGGTAGTAAGTTCCCTAAGGGACGACTTTTTAATTTGTCTGTACCAGAACATACCGCTATGCGGAGTTATATAAAGGAGTCCTTGGAGAAGGGACATATTCGCCCGTCCTCGTCCCCTTTGGGTGCGGGGTTCTTTTTTGTGGCCAAGAAGGATGGTTCTCTGAGACCCTGTATAGATTATCGCCTTCTAAATAACATCACGGTCAAATTTCAGTATCCCTTGCCACTGTTGTCCAATCTGTTTGCCCGGATTAGTGGGGCCAGTTGGTTCACCAAGATAGATCTTCGTGGAGCGTATAATCTTGTGCGCATAAAGCAGGGCGATGAATGGAAAACAGCATTCAATACGCCCGAAGGCCATTTTGAGTACTTGGTGATGCCTTTTGGGCTTTCTAATGCCCCCTCTGTGTTTCAGTCCTTCATGCATGATATCTTCCGAGAGTACCTGGATAGATTTATGATTGTGTACCTGGATGATATTTTGGTCTTTTCTGATGATTGGGAGTCTCATGTGAAGCAGGTCAGGATGGTATTTCAGGTCCTGCGTGCCAATGCCTTGTTTGTGAAGGGCTCTAAATGTCTCTTCGGAGTCCAGAAGGTTTCCTTTTTGGGCTTTATTTTTTCTCCTTCTACTATCGAGATGGATCCAGTCAAGGTCCAGGCTATTCATGACTGGACTCAACATACATCTGTGAAGAGTCTTCAGAAGTTCTTGGGTTTTGCTAATTTTTACCGTCGCTTCATCACTAATTTTTCTAGTGTGGTGAAGCCTTTGACAGATTTGACCAAGAAGGGTTCTGATGTGACGAATTGGTCTCCTGCGGCCGTGGAGGCCTTTCAGGAGTTGAAACGTTGGTTTTCTTCGGCTCCTGTCTTCCGCCAGCCCGATGTCTCTCTTCCCTTTCAGGTCGAGGTTGATGCTTCAGAGATTGGAGCAGGGGCTGTTTTGTCGCAGAGAAGCTCTGATGGCTCTGTGATGAGACCATGTGCTTTCTTTTCAAGAAAGTTTTCGCCTGCCAAGCGGAATTATGATGTTGGTAATCGAGAGTTGTTGGCAATGAAGTGGGCATTTGAGGAGTGGCGACATTGGCTTGAGGGAGCCAAGCATCGTGTGGTGGTCTTGACGGATCACAAGAATTTGACTTATGTCGAGTCTGCCAAACGGTTGAATCCAAGACAGGCTCGATGGTCACTGTTTTTCTCTCGTTTCAATTTCGTGGTTTCATATCTTCCGGGTTCGAAAAACGTGAAGGCTGATGCCCTTTCTAGGAGTTTTGTACCTGACTCCCCGGAAGTTTCTGAACCGACTGGTGTTCTCAAAGAGGGGGTGATTTTGTCTGCTATCTCTCCTGATCTGCGATGGGTGTTGCAGGAGTTTCAGGCCAATAGACCTGACCGTTGTCCACCAGAGAGACTGTTTGTCCCAGACAGATGGACCAGTAGAGTTATTTCCGAGGTTCATTCTTCGGTGTTGGCGGGTCATCCTGGGATTTTTGGTACCAGGGATTTGGTGGCGAGATCCTTTTGGTGGCCTTCCTTGTCACGGGATGTGCGTTCCTTTGTGCAGTCCTGTGGGATTTGTGCTCGGGCCAAGCCTTTGTGTTCTCGTGCCAGTGGATTGCTTTTGCCTTTGCCTGTCCCGAAGAGGCCTTGGACGCATATTTCCATGGATTTTATTTCGGATCTTCCTGTCTCTCAGAAGATGTCTGTCATCTAGGTGGTTTGTGATCGTTTTTCCAAAATTTTCCATTTGGTACCCTTGCCTAAGTTGCCTTCCTCCTCCGATTTGGTGCCATTGTTTTTTCAGAATGTGGTTCGTTTACATGGTATTCCGGAGAACATTGTGTCCGACAGAGGATCCCAGTTTGTGTCCAGATTTTGGCGATCCTTTTGTGCTAAGATGGGCATTGAATTGTCTTTTTCGTCAGCCTTCCATCCTCAGACGAATGGTCAAACCGAACGAACTAATCAGACCTTGGAAACTTATTTGAGATGTTTTGTTTCTGCTGACCAGGATGATTGGGTGACCTTTTTGCCATTGGCTGAGTTCGCCCTCAATAATCGGGCTAGTTCTGCTACTTTGGTTTCACCTTTCTTTTGCAATTCTGGTTTTCATCCTCGTTTCTCCTCGGGTCAGGTTGAGTCTTCTGACTGTCCTGGGGTGGATTCTGTGGTGGATAGGTTGCAGCAGATTTGGAACCATGTGGTGGACAATTTGACTTTGTCCCAAGAGAAGGCTCAGCGCTTTGCTAACCGCCGTCGCTGTGTGGGTCCCCGACTTCGTGTGGGGGATTTGGTATGGTTGTCTTCTCGTAATGTCCCGATGAAGGTTTCCTCTCCTAAGTTCAAGCCTCGTTTCATCGGTCCTTATAAGATTTTGGAAATCCTCAACCCTGTGTCTTTTCGTTTGGACCTCCCAACATCGTTTGCCATTCATAATGTGTTCCATAGGTCATTGTTGCGGAGATATGTGGTGCCTGTGGTCCCTTCTGTTGATCCTCCTGCTCCGGTCTTGGCCGAGGGGGAGTTGGAATATGTGGTGGAGAAGATCTTGGATTCTCGTATTTCGAGACGGAGGCTTCAGTACTTAGTGAAATGGAAGGGTTATTGTTATGGTTCTCAATGGCAAGAGAACATAGCCCAGCATACATAGGAACTAGCTCTTGGAAGGATGGAAACTTAAACTGACCATGAACTAAACCTGCCACACAACTAACAGTAGCCGGGTAGCGTAGCCTGCGTTTTATCCCTAGACGCCCAGCGCCGGCCGGAGGACTAACTAATCCTGGCAGAGGAAAATATAGTCCTGGCTCACCTCTAGAGAAATTTCCCCGAAAGGCAGACAGAGGCCCCCACATATATTGGCGGTGATTTAAGATGAAAATGACAAACGTAGTATGAAAATAGGTTTAGCAAAATCGAGGTCCGCTTACTAGATAGCAGGAAGACAGAAAGGGTACTTTCATGGTCAGCTGAAAACCCTATCAATACACCATCCTGAAATTACTTTAAGACTCTAGTATTAACTCATAACATCAGAGTGGCAATTTCAGATCACAAGAGCTTTCCAGACACAGAAACGAAACTGCAGCTGTGAACTGGAACAAAATGCAAAAAACAAACAAGGACAAAAGTCCGACTTAGCTGGAAGTTGTCTGGTAGCAGGAACATGCACAGAAAGGCTTCTGATTACAATGTTGACCGGCATGGAAGTGACAGAGGAGCAAGGTTAAATAGCGACTCCCACATCCTGATGGGAACAGGTGAACAGAGGGGATGATGCACACAAGTTCAATTCCACCAGTGGCCACCGGGGGAGCCCAAAATCCAATTTCACAACAGGTTATGGTCAGGAGGATAATTCCTGGGTTGTCGCCTCCGATGTCCATGCGGGCGATTTGGTTCGTGCCTTTCATTTGGCTCGTCCTGATTGGCCTGGGAGCTCTGTTGAGGGTTTGGTGACCCCTCCTCAAGGGGGGGGGGTACTGTTGTGAATTCCGTTCTCGGGCTCCCTCCTGTGGTCATGAGTGGTACTGTGTGAGTTTGGTCTTGGGCTCCCTCTGGTGGCCTTTAGCGATATGGCTGGTCTTGGCTGGGCTCAGCTGTTTCATCTCCTGCTAGGCTGGGCCTATTTAACTCACCTGGACCTTTACTTGTCGCCTGCTGTCGGTGTATTCAGTCCTGATCCTGTGCTCTCCTGAATATTCCTTGTGTCCAGTCTCCTGCTATGAGAAGCTAAGTTTGCTTGTTCAGTTTCTCATTATTTCCTTGAAAACGTTTCTCATTATATTATGAGTTCAGCCCAGCTTGCTTTTATGTGATTTTTTGCTTGCTGGTTAGTTCTGGGGTGCAGAGTGCGCCCCTCACATCGTGAGTCGGTGTGGGGGTTCTTGTATTCTCTGCGTGGTTTACTTTTGATAGTTTTTGTACTGACCGCACAGACACCTATCTATTTTCTGCCTATCTAGTATTAGCGGGCCTCATTTGCAAAATCTGTTTCATCTCTACGTTTGTGTTTTCCCCTTGACTCACCGTTATTATTTGTGGGGGGCTATCTAAAACTTTGGGGTACATTTCTCTGAGGCAAGTGAGGTCTTTGCTTTCTCTCTAGGGGTAGTCAGTTTCTCAGGCTGTGACGAGACGTCTAGGTTTTCAGGTAACGTTCCACAGCTGCCTTTAGTGTGTTTGGATAGGATCAGGATTGCGGTCAGTATAGCTTCCACATCCCCAGAACTTGTCCTATATACTCAGGGTATATTTGTCAGGTCAGTTTGAGATCCTACCACCAGGATCATAACAGCCTCCATTCTTTGAAAGCCGCAATAATAGCCAGCAATTCCTTGTCTCCCATGTTGTAATACTTCTCTGCTGAAGTTAGTCTATGGGAAAAGAAAGCACAAGGATGTAGCAGACCCTTCTCTCCAGTTCTTTGGGAAAGAATAGCCCCCAAAGCATTATCAGAAGCGTCCACCTCCACAATGAAAGAAAGTGTTGGATCTGGGTGTATCAACAGCGGTGCTGATGTGAAACAGATCTTAAGCTGATCAAAAGCTTCTTGTGCCTGTGATGACCACTTAAAGGGCTTTTCCTTCTTTGTCAAGGAAGTAATGGGACGGACAATATCAGAAAAATTTCGAATGAAGCGTCTGTAGAAATTTGCAAAACCAATAAAACGTTGGACCTCCTTAATGTTCTTGGGTACAGGCCAGTCAAGGATAGCCTGAATCTTACCAGATTCCATGTTCAGCCCCTGGGGAGAGATGATATAACCTAAGAACTGTATCTCAGAACGATGGAACTCGCATTTCTCCAGCTTAATATACAGATGGTTATCTTCAGACGTCTTAAAACAGTTTTGACATGTTCTTCATGTTCCTGTAAAGAGTCAGAAAAGATTAGTATATCGTCCAAATAGATCACCACAAACTGGTCCAACAAATCTCTGAAAATGTCATTAGCAAGGTGTTGAAACGTTGCAGGGGCGTTACAAAGCCCGAAGGGCATCACAAGATATTCAAAGTGTCCATACCAGCATCTGAATGCTGTCTTCCACTCATCCCCTGGACGAATACGCACCAAATTATAAGCCCCACGAAGATCCAGTTTAGAGACCTTATTAAGTTCCTGATAGTCAACACAGGGTCTCAGGGTCCCAACCTTCTTTTTTACAAAAAATATAGGTGCCCCTGCTGGTGAGGAAGAAGGACGTATGAAGCCTTTGGCCAGATTTTCATCAATATAATCCTATAAGGCTTGAAGCTCAGGTGCCGCCAAAGGGGATACGTTACCAAAAGGAATAGCTGCCCCAGGAAGCAGCTCAATGGGACAGTCATAATGCCTGTGTGGAGGAAGCTGATCTGCATTTTTCTTGTCACAGATGTCAGAGAACTCTATATGCTGGAGGTAAACAAAATACCTGTACATGTGGTTCCGTAGCCGTGGACTCAGGGACAGCTTCTGTTAACGCTGAGTTGCTCCTTGTTGGAAAGATAATCTCCTTGGTCTCCCAGTTGATAATTGGGTTCTGAGAACGCAACCAAGGAATGCCTAAAATCACAGGAAAATGAGATGAAATTAGCAAGAAAGAAAGTTGCTCCTGATGATTAGGCTCCAACAAAATTTCAAGGGGTACGGTCTCCTGATCCACAGGCCCAGAGATTAAAGGTGACCCATCCACTGTTTCCATGGTAATTGGAGAGGCTCTTTGCTCAATTTCAATACCATTTTCCTTGGCAAATGCGATATCCATGAAATTGCCACCTGCAATCATAGCTGCACTGGAAATCCACTGTCCTGAACACAGGATCTTAATAGCGAGAGAACAGTGAGAGTTCTTCTCCTTCAGCTCCTTGGGGGGTGAAGTCATAGAAAGTGAATGGAATACAGCGTTTAAAGGCAGGCTACATTCAGAGATGATTAATAAGAACAGAGCCATCTACAAATTCTTACAAAGCCAAAGGGACTCCCCACAATACAATCTGTATAATTAGAAAAATGGAGTCAACAGCTGCCAATTATAAGTAAGTGTAATATTTATTAAATATCATACATAATTAAAATAGTCAAATGAACTGGAAACACTATAGTATATTCAATATGAGGTTACTCTGTGAGTCACGGATGCAGGTAACAAAACCACCCCCCACACCAAATGCACATACGAATTAAGGTCACAGGTTCAATAGGATAGACTACTCATAGCATAAATGGCATAAAGTGTCCTGCCAAGGAGCTCGTCACTAACAATGTCTACATAAATGTCTAGGACTGGACCTTACCCATGTTAGTCGTGGTATGGAGGTGATAGCGCTAGCCCCCATTCAGAGATGTCAGATTCATCATCACAGTTGTCATACTCCCCTACTGCTGCTAGCACCTTGATAGGCCGTCTAGGACACTTAGGACAATTGATCAAGAAGTGGTCAGACTGGCCACAGTAGAAACATAGACTTTCACGAAGGCGATGCTCCCGGCGCTCATTGATCTCGCGCCTCTGAACAGAATCAATTTGCATGGGCACCGCCTCCTCCTCCCGAGATGTTTTACCTGCAGACTCTTTGGAAGGAAGGGAAAAGTTAGAAATACGGTTATATTCAGCAAACTTCTCCTGCCTACGCTCAGTAAGGTGAATGTCTATGCGCACACAATGCTGTATAAATGTCTCTAGCTCTTGTGGTAACTCAGAGCGAGCTAGTTCATCTTTTACAATACTAGACAGACCTCTTTTAAAAATAGGCAATTGTGCATAACTGTCCCAATTGGTATCTACCGCTAATCTCCTGAATTCAGTAGCATACTCAATAACAGAACGTTTAGCCTGGCGTAAAGACAATAAAGCAGTTTCAGCGGTTGCACGGCGATTAGGGTCATCAAGCATTAATGCCATAGCGGCCAAGAAATCATCCAAGTTATTTAACCGTGGGTCACGAGACTCAATCATCGGATTCACCCAGGCGAGCGCTCGTGCGGTCAGCAGCATTATTACACACAATACTTTGGATCTATCATTAGGAAAACGGTCAGCATGCACATCAAAATATAGCATACATTGATTCACAAAGCCACGAAATTTGTCGCGATCACCATTAAATCTGAATGGGGGCAACTTAGGTGGGCTAGCTGTTGGCGGTTGCCCAGAGGGTAAAGTCGCTTGTGCAGCTATTTGTGTGCTTATGTCCTGAAAAGCCCGTCCACACTGGGACTCTATGCCAGCAAGTTTGTTTTCCTGGGTTGCCATGCAGGTGCTTAAGTCCTGCAAAGTCTGTCCAAACACTTGATTGTGTTCAAAGCTTCCAAACTTCTTTTGCAGACCTTCCACATCTTTCTGCAGTGATCTAATTATGGAAAACACCTGCTCTAGTCTGCTCTCTGCAGTCATTGCTCCAGCAGTCTCCTATTTTGTGGCTAGAGTATCCTGTAATAATTATAGGGGATAACTCAGGAGACTCTTTGCGTGGAACAAGACAACTACAGGACACAGTTTTATAAGTGGTAAAGTCTATATTATCACACGGGGATTCAAACAGGTGCAGAGAGAAACTCAAGTCCACAACACTTGGTGTAAATATTAAACGCAGCTTAGCAGTCTATAGGGAACTTCAGAGGAAAATGCAAACAGGCCGAAAGTCTATGAAGCACAGTTATTCTTGAGGATACTTGACACGAATACGTCCTTGTCTTAGTCCAAACACAGATAGATATGCTTATAAGGCAGTTCAAATAATATCTGAGCTCAACCAGGGAGACCTGGTTAATAGTCTCAGGTTTTTGCAGAGCATCAACAGCCTACATGTCCAGCAAATGCAGATGGAAGTAAACACGAGCAGCAGATGAAGGACGATTACTGGAAACTGGTGTATGCAGCAGGAACTCAGAGCAGAATAGCAGGATCACCACACAGGTTCACAGGAGCAGGTATATAGCCAGGGAGTCACCAGAGGTCAGGAGCTGGATGCAAGGCAGAATACTCTAGCACAGACTGAAGGCTGGGGTGGAGTTTTATAGCAGGAAGACACAGTGCACATGAGACCAAAGACACCATCTTGGAAAAGGGCAGTAATGCACAAAAGGTAATAAAAAATGTTCAGAGTCCTGACAGGCACATTCATGACACTTCCTCTCTGAAGAGGATATTTGCATATTAAAATGTCTCATAATAAAAAATAATCTCACTAAACAATAATCAATGTACACATTAAAAGAGTTGTCGAGCTTGGCGACCTGCATGTCCTTAAGAACTTTGCAATAGCCTTCTTGAAGTGGGGAGGTGTAAAATATTGCTGGACTGCATTTGCTGCTCTGCTCCTCCCTGTGTCAGGCCACTGTGCCGAGTACCTCATACAGCACTTTAAACTCTGCTGCTTATTCCTGTGGTCTCCAGCTGGTTAAAGGGAGGTGCTGCCAGATCCTACAAGAATTTAACCCTTTTGTGTCCTGCAGGGTTTGGGTTCCCTAGCCTATCCCCTGCTAGCAGGAGCTATAATAGCCTGCTCCTCCTCCTGTTCTCTGCCTGAACTTAGGGTTCTGTCTCTGTTCTGTTACGGAACTGCAACACAGAACTAGGATAGAAGGGGAAAACTGACCCTGCACTGAGACTAGGCTGATACCCTACGATGGAGTGGGCGACCTATTCCTTGCTAATAGACCCACTGACGATCCTAGGTTAAACTCAGCAAAGACCTATAGATACGGGGAAGGAGGTCCCTGAAAGATCTAAGGACTGGGTATGAAAACAGGTCACCTCCTTATAGAAAACACAGAGATGGCTGCAGAAACCAACTGAAAACAGAAACTAAAGATAGCAGAACCAGAGATCCCAGAACTGCACAATGTCAAACACAGAAAGCTATCAAAGCACCTAGCCAGAACTCTAGCGGATTAACACTGTTGTCCAGCAAGGAATGGGAGGCAGGTGCTGGGTAATAAAGGGTGATACAATTGGAGCGCCCCTACACCGCCGCAGGGCCGAGGGGTACCCGGAGCCGGGCCTCCGGGGTCTCAGTCCTGGGGTTGTCACGGTGGCTAGACCCGGTCCGTGGCCCTGTCTGTCAGTGGGGGACGTCCGTTGCAAATAGGTGCTGTTAACGGTGGTATAGCGGTGCAGTTGTGGGGTGCAGGTCGCGGTAAATAACGAGGACACCAGGTTGCAGTCTCTTTACCTCTTTACTGAAGATGTGGGAGACCTCAGTCCAGAGCGCTGTTAACTGGGTTTTCAGAGACCGGCCGGTCCAACGACACATCAGGAGCTCTCTTTACAGGTGGGAATCAGTATCTACCTTCTAGCGCTGTGTGTTGTAGTTCTTCCCTGCTGAGCTCCCGGGATAGTCCTCACAACTGTTTATTTCTGTCTCTACTGTTCCTTCTCCGTCCTCCAGTTGATATGGTAGGACGCACCCGTATGACGGGGTAGGCCTGGAGTTCTTCCGGGACCCTAGAGTCGCCCCTCTCCCACAGCTGCCTCCGTTGTCTGCTTAGGTGTTAAGTGAGACAGCCAACCTGTAGTTAGCTGCCCTGCCGTGGTTTGCAATGTACTTAAAGTCTCTTACTTGCTCGGCGTTCCGGCCACCGACTGTTTGCGCCTCAGAAGGATGTTGCCTCGGTCTAACAGCAAGACCCCTTCTGGTATTTCTCCTTTTCTGTATTCCCGTTGTTTACTGGTTAGTTCTGCTCTGAGGAGTCTGCCAGGATCCCATCCCTGACAGGTCCTCTCACTAGCTCTTCCCAGCTACTTCTCCCTGTCTTCCTGTCCAACCCCCAGTTTTACCAGAGTTGTGAGGAGTGGCCTACTAGATAGGACCACCCCCCCTGGTGGCCGGAGTGTGAAGTGTGGTGTGAGTGTACCTGATCAGAGAAACTCCCTAGTGCAATCAGACGCACCATAGCTCCCCGTAGTGGCGGAGCCACAGCACTGCAACAACCAGGACTCTGGGGTGCTGCACTCCCCCCCGGTTAAATCCAGTACTCCGGGACTGGGAAAACAAGAACAATAATACATGTTAACAGAAAACACACAAATTTTTGAAATAGCATAACAATTGAACATAACAATGCTTCCCTTTACAGGAGGTGAGGATTCTTGAACGTTGCAAAAGTTAGGTCATGCACAGTTTATGACTCTCAGTTCAGTGGTTGAAACAGCGGGGACCCCGGATAAACAAAGGGGCCCCCCTTGTGGAAGTTTTTGAACAATTCACCGTCCATTTAAAACCCTGTAACAAAAGGATATGCATACAAACATTTTCAATTACATAGCAGCCCTATCAATACCTCCAAGTTTTGTAGCGGAGGGGAGTTTGATTTTGAGTGCTGCGTGTGGACCTTCGCAGCGCAGGGGTTGCTATTGGTCTAACAGGGCCCGCTATGCTTGCTACCGCTGGTGTAGTGCACTGTCTTCTAGCTACACTTCTAGTGAGTCGGGGTAGCACTGGCAGGTTAGGGCTCTCAGAGCTGCTGCTATCAACAGTGGGTACAGCAGATTCACCGACAGCAGAGGGAGGATTTGCCGGTTCAACGGTTGGCATGGCTTCATCAGGTAAGGCTTGTTGAGGTAGTGGGGCCGGATGATCTGGTACCTCCATCGTTTCTGGCGGGTCCGGCTGTGGAAACGTTAGGACAGGTACCACGAGGGCTTGGTTTATCTGAGTCCAGGACTGGGGAAAGTCACCAAGGACAGTATGGAACACCTTCTCCTTTTCTACCGGCGGGGAGATTTCTGGGGCCGTGCCCCTCTCTTTCAACTTATCGGGGCAGACCTTAAGGTGATCCCTGGATACCGCTGCCGAGGTCTCCCCTCTGTCCTTGCTGATGAGACAGACCTTAGTGTTGTCGAAGTCGGATGGCAAGATGGTATACGGTTCCGCTTCCCATTGGTCATCGAGCTTGTGTAACCTCCTCTTTCGTTTAAGCACTTGCTCACCAGGTGACAGGGGAGTCGCAGGAGCGTGTTGATTGTAGTCCCTTTCTTGTTTCTTAAATACAAAAAATGTCCATAAGAAATAATGAGGGCACTCACCGCCTGCGATAGAAAATGGTTCCTTTATTGAAGATAAAACATCCAGACAACGGTCATGGCCGGGGGAGAGGCAGCTCGTGCGAGCAGGGGTGGACTACGGCCGTTTCGCGCTGTCTTGCGCTTCTACGGGTCGAATTGTGGCAGGTAACTGACAGCGGATATAGTGTGCCGGCCGGACACACCCCGTCAGTCCAAAACCTCCCACAACCAAAGAGATACACATATGGATTTGTATAAAAACAATTAAAATCAATCGCAGAGTACAAATGAAACAATAAGCAGATAATCCTGAATGGGAAAACATTTAAACATACATCATGTTGTAGTAAATTCGTGCTCATTACATGAAAGCGACATAACACCGGCAGAATGAATGAAAAGCCGCAACTACGGACTTCAGAAAATGGAATTAAACCTCCCGCTTCTACAACGGTCATGCGCACTGGAATATATCAGTAGATATTCTTACGCCGCCTACAGGAAAATCGACATATCTACCCTGTCGTTGAAACCAAGTGGACCCATAGCATTACTGCGCAAGATCCACCTGGCCTCACACCTCAGAAGGAGATTGTCCAGATCGCCACCTTGTACCGGTAGTGTTATCTTCTCGACACCTGCGAAAGTAAGACAGTCCGTAAGGCCTCCGTGTACTTCTCTCACATGTGCAATAAGACGTGGTACTCCTTTTCCGGACACCACCGTTCTGCAATGTTCCTTGAAACGAATGTAAAGCGGACGAATAGTTTTGCCGATGTAAAAGTACTTACACGGGCAGAACAAGACATAGACAACATGATCTGTTTTGCAGGTTATAAAGTCATTAACTACATATGAGACAGATCCTATATGAAGGAGACGATCTGTCAGATGCTGTGGACAAACCGAACAATGCCCACACTTAAAATTACCTTTAGGGGTCATATTTTGTAACCAATTTCTGTTCGATTTCGTCACACGATTCCTAACTAATCTGTCCCGCAATCTGACACTCCTCCTATTCGCTATTATGGGACCTCTCAATGCTACCTCTGTCAGTTCTTTATCCTTTTCCAAAAGGTG
Source organism: Ranitomeya variabilis (assembly GCF_051348905.1). Taxonomy (NCBI): domain Eukaryota; kingdom Metazoa; phylum Chordata; class Amphibia; order Anura; family Dendrobatidae; genus Ranitomeya; species Ranitomeya variabilis. The sequence goes on from NC_135234.1 coordinate 407,593,726, forward strand.
CCAATTCTTTTTAATGGCCAATCTGATCTGTTGGTCCATACTGCCATATTTAAAGCAAAAATTAAATCTTTTAGACTTTCCCTGTTTTTGACCAGATTTATTTTTGGTCAAAGGGGTCAACCTTTCATCTTTGGCCCTACTCAGGGCCGATACTAGCAATCCCTCTGGATACCGTCTATCTTCAAACCTCTTTTTCATTTCAATTGCCTGGCGACAGAAACCTTCCTCAGTATTGTTAACCCTACTGGTTCTTAGAAACTGGCTGTAAGGTACAGCCCGTTTGGTATGTGGCGGGTGATAGCTGTTAAAATGCATAAGTGTATTAGCTGCAATTGGTTTTCTAAACAGAGAGGTGCATACCTTGTTGTCTTTAATCTCAACCAATACGTCCAGAAATTCAAGACGAAGGCCCCCGAACAGTGAAGTAAAGGTCATATTCATGTCATTACTCAGATTCAGGTACCTCACAAACGCCTGGAAGGTTTGTTCGGTACCGTCCCAGATTATTACTATGTCATCAACATACCTGCGGAAAAACTTAATATGCCGCAAAAAAACATTACTTTCAGAATAGACATATTTCTCCTCAAAGAAACCAAGGAACAAATTTGCAAAAGTACATGCTGCCGGGGTCCCCATCGCGGTACCTTCCTTCTGTAGGTACCAATCATCCAAAAATGTGAAAACGTTATGGGTCAGTACAAAATCCAAACCCTCACAAATAAAACTGATAAATCTGTCACTCTTATCTGTCGTACCCAAAATAGTTTTAATTGTCTCCACTCCCATGGACTGTGGAATCCTGGTATACAGGCTTTCCACGTCAATCGACGCCAGCGAAAAACCTTCCTGCCAGATAAAATCTTGTATACTTTTCAAGAAAGAATTGGTGTCCTTCAAGTATGAAGGAACACTATGAAGCATGGGGCGTAATAACCAATCGATGTACTGGGATAGGGGCTCAGTGAGCGACCCTATCCCAGACACGATGGGGCGACCAGGGGGACAAGTGACAGATTTATGTACCTTAGGGATGTGGTACCAATGAGGTTTCGTGGGGAACCCCGGCAACAGCTTTTCAGCCTTCTTCTGCGAAATTGTTCCTTGTTCAACATGTTTTCTGAGTAAAGACCTTAATTGACCTCTATACTTCTGTAAAGGGTTTCCAGGGAGTAATTTATACACAGTCGCGTCCGACAGTTGCCTTCTAGCCTCACTAATGTAGTAATCTTTAGAAAGTAAGACAATCTTGCCTCCCTTGTCAGCTGCTCTGACTACAGTATCTTCCCAAGATCTGATCTCTTGTAATGCTTTTTCTTCTTTTTTCGTGATGTTATTGGTAGCTTTATGATATACCAAAGCCTCTACGTCTTTCAAGACTTGTACTTCGAACAGATCAATTAAATTACCTGGGGACACAACAGGCATGAATCTCGAAGGGACGCCCCCTCTAAAGGGTGCTCCCACACTAGTTTCACCATTCTGGTCTCTACTCGGCTCTTCTACCAATCCTAACAACAATTCCGCATCCTCTTTTTCATCAGCTAGAGCTCCTGTTCCTGCCATAAACCCCAGTGGGCCAATCCTGCATGGGATGTCACCTTCCATAATGTCACCAGTAACGCTTTTATTTACAAAATTTTTAAAAAGATGAATTTTTCTAACAGATTTAAATAAATCAATCCTGAACTCTGTGAGGTCAAATTCTTCTGGGATACTATAATTCATACCCTTGGATAACAAATTTAAATGATCGGGTGTCAATACATGGCTAGTCAGATTAATAACTGTTTCTTCTGTTCCAACGGTTAATACTTCTTTGTCCAGGCCACGTGTCTCCGTTTCCGCTGTTTCCTTTGTTCTCCTCCATTGTCTTTTTCTTCCGCCCCTCCGGGTTTTAGCCCTAAAGGGGTCGACGCTCCTGTAGCTTCCATATCTATGGTAGGGAGAGTCTCAAGAGAACCAGTCAACGCGCTTGCACTGTCACTGAGGCTAGACTCCGACTCAGTGGTGAGATAATCTCTATTGCGGTTCCTGTTGTTCGGACCTGATTTCCTTTTCCAATGCGACGTATTTCTATTCCTGCCACTGTATCCGTTTGAAACATTCCATGAAAAAATTCTGCCAGTATCAAAGTCAGCCTTGTCGCGTATGTACTTATCTCTCTTTCTCTGTTTCGTATTAGCCTGAATAGGTATGAGTCTGCTTTCCAATTTCTTTTGGCAGACACTCCACTGGCTTTCAGAAAACCTTGTTCGCAGTTCTTCCTGTGTTTTATTCAGATCAGCACTTACGGTCTCATAATTTTTTAAATTGGTTTTTAAGACCAGCGACAATAAATCCTGAGAACACTTTAACATAATGCTTTCCCATTCGGAGCGGAATGCCGCATCCTCGTTGTGCTGTGAGATCTGCTTCCAGACTCTGAGTCCCCGCGGAACTCTTCCACTGTCACAATAGGACTTAAGAGATTTGTTGGTCCAAAATAATTTTATCTCTCTTTCTGCCAAATTATTCATTTTGTACTCTAACGCCTTTGTACTCAAAGAACGTATCTCATCCACCTGCTCGCACTCCTTGAAGTAATTGTCCACATCCACCCGGCCAGCCTGCAATCCTGCTCTGGGAACAACAGCTGTGAGTTCCATCTGTTCCATACTTAAACACACTCGTAATGATAATGCAACAAAGTCCGTATATGCAGGGTGTGCTCAGCTCAAGTAAGTATAACAACTAAAGTCCAAAAAACTGAAAAATAGCGGCACTACCCCAATCGGGTCAACATCGTGCATTAAACCACTGCGGGAACAGCGATGGCTTCTGTGCTGCAAAACACCATGTAACTGCGGGGTGCTCCTTCCAGAAAAACAGTCTTTTAAATACAAAAAATGTCCATAAGAAATAATGAGGGCACTCACCGCCTGCGATAGAAAATGGTTCCTTTATTGAAGATAAAACATCCAGACAACGGTCATGGCCGGGGGAGAGGCAGCTCGTGCGAGCAGGGGTGGACTACGGCCGTTTCGCGCTGTCTTGCGCTTCTACGGGTCGAATTGTGGCAGGTAACTGACAGCGGATATAGTGTGCCGGCCGGACACACCCCGTCAGTCCAAAACCTCCCACAACCAAAGAGATACACATATGGATTTGTATAAAAACAATTAAAATCAATCGCAGAGTACAAATGAAACAATAAGCAGATAATCCTGAATGGGAAAACATTTAAACATACATCATGTTGTAGTAAATTCGTGCTCATTACATGAAAGCGACATAACACCGGCAGAATGAATGAAAAGCCGCAACTACGGACTTCAGAAAATGGAATTAAACCTCCCGCTTCTACAACGGTCATGCGCACTGGAATATATCAGTAGATATTCTTACGCCGCCTACAGGAAAATCGACATATCTACCCTGTCGTTGAAACCAAGTGGACCCATAGCATTACTGCGCAAGATCCACCTGGCCTCACACCTCAGAAGGAGATTGTCCAGATCGCCACCTTGTACCGGTAGTGTTATCTTCTCGACACCTGCGAAAGTAAGACAGTCCGTAAGGCCTCCGTGTACTTCTCTCACATGTGCAATAAGACGTGGTATAATCCATATGTGTATCTCTTTGGTTGTGGGAGGTTTTGGACTGACGGGGTGTGTCCGGCCGGCACACTATATCCGCTGTCATGTTCACAATGGCAAGAGAACATAGCATCAGCATATATAGGAACTAGCTCTTGGAAGATGGGAACTGAGCTGACCATGAACTAAACCTAACGCACAACTAGCAGTGGCCGGGTAGCATGCCTACGTTGATTCTAGATGCCCAGCACCAGCCGGAGGACTAAATAATGCTAGCAGAGGAAAATATTAGTCCTAGCTCACCTCTAGAGAAATACCCCGAAAGGAGACAGAGGCCCCCCACATGTATTGGCGGTGAATTAAGATGAAATAACAAACGTAGTATGAAAATAGGTTTAGCAAATTTGAGGTCCACTTACTACATAGCAGAAGACAGAAAGGACACTTTCATGGTCAGCTGAAAACCCTATCAAAACACCATCCAGGAATTACTTTAAAACTCTGGCATTAACTCATAACACCAGAGTGGCAATTCCTGTTCACAAGAGCTTTCCAGACACAGTAACGAAACTACAGCTGTGAACTGGAACAAAAATGCAAAAACAAACATGGACAAGAGTCCAACTTATCTAGTAGTTGTCTAGGAGCAGGAACAAGCACAGAGAGGCTTCTGATAACATTGTTGACCGGCAAGCAACTAACAGAGCAGCAAGGTTATATAGCGACTCCCACATCTTGATGGGAACAGGTGAACAGAGAAGATGAAAACACCAGTTCAATTCCACCAGTAGCCACCGGGGGAGCCCAGAATCCAAATTCACAACAGTACCCCCCCCTCAAGGAGGGGGCACCGAACCCTCACCAGAACCACCAGGGCGATCAGGATGGGCCCTATGAAAGGCACGAACCAGATCAGAGGCATGAACATCAGATGCATTCACCCAAGAATTATCCTCCTGGCCGTATCCCTTCCACTTGACCAGATACTGGAGTCTCCGTCTGGAAACACGAGAGTCTAAGATTTTCTCCACAACGTACTCCAACTCACCCTCAACCAACACCGGAGCAGGAGGCTCAACAGAAGGCACAACCGGTACCTCATACCTGCGCAATAATGACCGATGAAAAACGTTATGAATAGAGAAGGATGCAGGGAGGTCCAAACGGAAGGAAACAGGGTTAAGAATCTCCAATATCTTATACGGGCCGATGAACCGAGGCTTAAACTTAGGAGAAGAGACCCTCATAGGGACAAAACGAGAAGACAACCACACCAAATCCCCAACACAAAGCCGAGGACCAACACGACGGCGGCGGTTGGCAAAAAGCTGAGTCTTCTCCTGGGACAACCTCAAATTGTCCACCACCTGCCCCCAGATCTGATGCAATCTCTCCACCACAGCATCCACTCCAGGACAATCCGAAGATTCCACCTGACCAGAGGAAAATCGAGGATGAAACCCCGAATTACAGAAAAACGGGGACACCAAAGTGGCAGAGCTGGCCCGATTATTGAGAGCGAACTCTGCCAATGGCAAAAAAGCAACCCAATCATCCTGGTCAGCAGACACAAAACACCTCAGATATGTTTCCAGGGTCTGATTAGTCCGCTCGGTCTGGCCATTCGTCTGAGGATGGAAAGCGGACGAAAAAGATAAATCTATGCCCATCCTAGCACAGAATGCCCGCCAAAATCTAGACACGAATTGGGTCCCTCTGTCAGAAATGATATTCTCAGGAATACCATGCAAACGAACAACATTTTGAAAAAACAGAGGAACCAACTCGGAAGAAGAAGGCAACTTGGGCAGAGGAACCAAATGGACCATCTTAGAGAAACGGTCACACACCACCCAGATGACAGACATCTTCTGAGAAACAGGCAGATCTGAAATAAAATCCATCGAGATGTGCGTCCAAGGCCTCTTAGGAATGGGCAAGGGCAACAATAATCCACTAGCCCGAGAGCAACAAGGCTTGGCCCGAGCACAAACGTCACAAGACTGCACAAAGCCTCGCACATCTCGTGACAGGGAAGGCCACCAGAAGGACCTTGCCACCAAATCCCTGGTACCAAAAATGCCAGGATGACCTGCCAACGCAGAAGAATGAACCTCAGAGATGACTCTACTGGTCCAATCATCAGGAACAAACAGTTTATCAGGTGGGCAACGATCCGGTCTATCCGCCTGAAACTCCTGCAAGGCCCGCCGCAGGTCTGGAGAAACGGCTGACAATACCACTCCATCCTTAAGGATACCTGTGGGCTCAGAGTTACCAGGCGAGTCAGGCTCAAAACTCCTAGAAAGGGCATCCGCCTTAACATTCTTAGAACCCGGTAGGTATGACACCACAAAATTAAACCGAGAGAAAAATAATGACCAGCGCGCCTGTCTAGGATTCAGGCGCCTGGCGGTCTCAAGATAAATCAAGTTTTTGTGGTCAGTCAATACCACCACCTGATGTCTGGCCCCCTCAAGCCAATGGCGCCACTCCTCAAAAGCCCACTTCATGGCCAAAAGCTCCCGATTCCCAACATCATAATTCCGCTCAGCGGGCGAAAATTTACGGGAAAAGAAGGCACAAGGCCTCATCACGGAGCAGTCAGAACTTTTCTGCGACAACACTGCCCCAGCTCCGATCTCAGAAGCGTCGACCTCAACCTGAAAAGGTAGAGCAACATCAGGCTGACGCAACACAGGGGCAGAGGAAAAACGGCGCTTAAGCTCCCGAAAGGCCTCCACAGCGTCAGGGGACCAATCAGCAACATCAGCACCCTTCTTAGTCAAATCGGTCAATGGCTTAGCAATATCCGAAAAACCAGCAATAAATCGACGATAAAAGTTAGCAAAGCCCAAAAATTTCTGAAGACTCTTAAGAGAAGAGGGCTGCGTCCAATCACAAATAGCTTGAACCTTGACAGGATCCATTTCAATGGAAGAGGGAGAAAAAATATATCCCAAAAAGGAAATCCTCTGTACCCCAAAAACACACTTAGAACCCTTCACACACAAAGAATTAGACCGCAAAACCTGGAAAACCCTCCTGACTTGCTGGACATGAGAGTCCCAGTCATCCGAAAAAATCAGAATATCATCCAGATACACAATCATAAATTTATCCAAATAATCGCGAAAAATATCATGCATAAAGGACTGGAAAACTGACGGAGCATTTGAAAGACCAAAAGGCATCACTAAATACTCAAAGTGGCCCTCGGGCGTATTAAATGCGGTTTTCCACTCATCCCCCTGCCTGATTCGCACCAAATTATACGCCCCACGAAGGTCAATCTTAGAGAACCACTTGGCCCCCTTTATGCGAGCAAACAAATCAGTCAGCAACGGCAATGGGTATTGATATTTTACAGTGATTTTATTCAAAAGCCGATAATCGATACATGGTCTCAAAGAGCCGTCTTTTTTTGACACAAAGAAAAAACCGGCTCCTAAGGGAGATGACGATGGACGAATATGTCCCTTTTCCAAGGACTCCTTTATATATTCTCGCATAGCAGCATGTTCAGGCACAGACAGATTAAATAAACGACCCTTTGGGTATTTACTACCCGGGATTAAATCTATGGCACAATCGCACTCTCGGTGCGGAGGTAATGAACCAAGCTTGGATTCTTCAAAGACGTCACGATAGTCAGACAGGAACTCAGGAATTTCAGAGGGAATAGATGATGAAATGGAAACCACAGGTACATCCCCATGAGCCCCCTTACATCCCCAGCTCAACACAGACATAGCTCTCCAGTCGAGGACTGGGTTGTGAGATTGCAGCCAAGGCAATCCTAGCACCAAATCATCATGTAGATTATACAGCACCAGAAAGCGAATAATCTCCTGGTGATCCGGATTAATACGCATAGTTACTTGTGTCCAGTATTGTGGTTTATTATTAGCCAATGGGGTGGAGTCAATCCCCTTCAGAGGAATAAGAGTCTCCAAAGGCTCTAAATCATACCCACAGCGTTTGGCAAAGGACCAATCCATAAGACTCAAAGCGGCGCCAGAGTCGACATAGGCGTCCGTGGTAATAGATGACAAAGAGCAAATCAAGGTCACAGATAGAATAAACTTAGACGGTAAGGTGCAAATGGAAACAGATTTATCAAGCTTTTTAGTGCGCTTAGAGCATGCTGATATAACATGAGTAGAATCACCACAATAGAAACACAACCCATTTTTCCGTCTAAAATTCTGCCGCTCGCTTCGGGACAGAATTCTATCACACTGCATACTCTCTGGCGACTTCTCAGTGGACACCGCCAGATGGTGCACTGGTTTGCGCTCCCGCAAACGCCTATCGATCTGAATAGCCATTGTCATGGACTCATTCAGACCCGCAGGCACAGGGAACCCCACCATAACATCCTTAATGGCATCAGAGAGACCCTCTCTGAAAGTCGCCGCCAGGGCGCACTCATTCCACTGAGTAAGCACAGAGCATTTACGGAATCTTTGACAGTAAATTTCCGCTTCATCTTGCCCCTGAGATAGGGACATCAAAGTTTTTTCTGCCTGAAGCTCCAAATGAGGTTCGTCATAAAGCAACCCCAAGGCCAGAAAAAACGCATCCACATTGAGCAACGCAGGATCCCCTGGTGTCAATGAAAAAGCCCAGTCTTGAGGGTCGCCCCGGAGCAAGGAAATCACAATCCTGACCTGCTGTGCAGGGTCTCCGGCAGAGCGAAATTTCAGGGACAAAAATAATTTGCAATTATTTCGAAAATTCTGAAACCCAGATCTATTCCCCGAGAAAAATTCCGGCCAAGGAATTCTCGGCTCAGATACAGGTGCATGACAAACAAAGTCTTGCAAATTTTGTACCTTCGTGGCGAGATTATTCAAACCTGCAGTTACACTCTGAAGATCCATTACAAACAGGTGGACACAGAGCCATTCAAGGGTTAAGAGGAGGTAAGAAGCAGCTAGACAGCAATTAAGGGCTAGGCATCAAAACTCTGAGGGGAAAAAAAAAAAAAAAATTCCCTTAAACACTTCTTTTTCTCCTGCTTCAGCCCAAACAATTAACACTTTGCGGGCCGGTCAAACTGTCATGTTCACAATGGCAAGAGAACATAGCATCAGCATATATAGGAACTAGCTCTTGGAAGATGGGAACTGAGCTGACCATGAACTAAACCTAACGCACAACTAGCAGTGGCCGGGTAGCATGCCTACGTTGATTCTAGATGCCCAGCACCAGCCGGAGGACTAAATAATGCTAGCAGAGGAAAATATTAGTCCTAGCTCACCTCTAGAGAAATACCCCGAAAGGAGACAGAGGCCCCCCACATGTATTGGCGGTGAATTAAGATGAAATAACAAACGTAGTATGAAAATAGGTTTAGCAAATTTGAGGTCCACTTACTACATAGCAGAAGACAGAAAGGACACTTTCATGGTCAGCTGAAAACCCTATCAAAACACCATCCAGGAATTACTTTAAAACTCTGGCATTAACTCATAACACCAGAGTGGCAATTCCTGTTCACAAGAGCTTTCCAGACACAGTAACGAAACTACAGCTGTGAACTGGAACAAAAATGCAAAAACAAACATGGACAAGAGTCCAACTTATCTAGTAGTTGTCTAGGAGCAGGAACAAGCACAGAGAGGCTTCTGATAACATTGTTGACCGGCAAGCAACTAACAGAGCAGCAAGGTTATATAGCGACTCCCACATCTTGATGGGAACAGGTGAACAGAGAAGATGAAAACACCAGTTCAATTCCACCAGTAGCCACCGGGGGAGCCCAGAATCCAAATTCACAACAATCCGCTGTCAGTTACCTGCCACAATTCGACCCGTAGAAGCGCAAGACAGCGCGAAACGGCCGTAGTCCACCCCTGCTCGCACGAGCTGCCTCTCCCCCGGCCATGACCGTTGTCTGGATGTTTTATCTTCAATAAAGGAACCATTTTCTATCGCAGGCGGTGAGTGCCCTCATTATTTCTTATGGACATTTTTTGTATTTAAAAGACTGTTTTTCTGGAAGGAGCACCCCGCAGTTACATGGTGTTTTGCAGCACAGAAGCCATCGCTGTTCCCGCAGTGGTTTAATGCACGATGTTGACCCGATTGGGGTAGTGCCGCTATTTTTCAGTTTTTTGGACTTTCTTGTTTCTGCCTGGCCTGGGCGAGACTTCTCTCTACACACTCCTGTATTTCGCGGTACCTTCGCTGCCTTTCTGCATCCCAATCTGCATCCGGCGAGGTATCTTCGGGTACTAGGACCCCCATGTCCAAATCAACGGGTAACCGACTAGATCTTCCTCGCATCAGGTACGCTGGAGTACAGTTGGTGGAACTTACGGGGATGTGATTGTACATATCCACTAAGTCAGGCAACTTTGTCGGCCACAGGTTCCGTTCCTCCACCGGTAAGGTCTTCAATAAATCAATTACCACCTGGTTCATCTTCTCGCACATCCCGTTGGTTTGAGGGTGGTACGGTGTAGTTCTGATCTTCTTACACCCGTACAACTGACAGAATTCTTGGAACACTTCCGCTTCGAATGCAGGCCCCTGATCGGTCAGTACTTTCTCTGGGTAGCCATGGGGCCTACAAAAGTGCTGCTGGAAGGCCCTGGCGGCAGTCCTAGCTGTTAGATCCTTGACAGGCACAACCACCAAAAACCTGGAGTAGTGGTCCACGATGGTAAGGGCGTAGATATAGCCCGACCGGCTAGGTGTCAGCTTCACATGATCCAGCGCGACCAGTTCGAGCGGCCGTTTGGTGATGATAGGCCGCAGGGGGGCCCGTTGACTGTCACGGTCCTTCCTGCGCAGACTACATGGACCACACTCCCGACACCACTTCTCAATGGTTCTCTTCATGCCAATCCAATAGAACCTCCCTCGGAGCAGCTTTTCCAGCTTCTTCCATCCGAAGTGTCCGGCTCCATCATGGTAGGCTCCCAGAACCATGGGCGCATCTCGCCTTGGCACCACTATCTGCCACACCAATTCATGAGTACGTGGGTCGATGCTCCTCCTGCACAACTTGCCATCATGGATAAACAGTTTGCTTCTCCCCTTCCACAGCTGTTGGGTCTCTTGTGGATCATCTGGGCCAGGGTGCACGCCAGCCTGCGTCAAGAGTTCCTTCACCTGACGGACCGCGGGGTCACTATCCTGGGTTTCTGCCCATCCGTGGTGGGGCAGGGGATTCAGCGTGGCATCCGGTTGGTTCTTGTGCCTGTTCTTCACATGGTGAGAGTTCTGAGTGGCTTTGGAGCGATGGAAGGCAGGCAGCTCCACCTCTTCAAGTGCCTCTGGGTCTTCTCCCACTTCTGGTAAATTGGGCATTCGGGACAGAGCATCGGCATTGGCATTCTGGTGCCCTGCCCGATATTTGATGGTGAAATCATAGTTGGACAGCCGGGCCATCTACCGCTGTTCCAAAGCCCCGAGTTTGGCAGTATCCAGATGCGTTAGCGGATTGTTGTCCGTGAAAACGGTGAATTTCGCAGAGGCCAGGTAGTGCTTAAACCTCTCTGTCACTGCCCAGACGAGGGCCAGGAATTCCAGCTTAAAGGAACTATAGTTGTCAGGGTTCCTTTCCGTGGGACGGAGTTTCCTGCTGGCGTAAGCGATCACCCTTTCTTTGCCGTTCTGAACCTGGGACAGCACGGCTCCTAATCCCACATTACTGGCATCTGTGTACAGCACAAACGGTTTATCGTATTCGGGGTAAGCCAGTATCTCTTCTCCCGTCAGTGCCGACTTCAAACAGGTGAAGGATTCCTCCAGCTCTTCGTTCCAATCAAAGGGGGTTTTCCTCCCCTTGGTCTTCTTTGGTTGGCCCACCAGCAGATTTTGCAAGGGTGCGGCCTTCTTGGTGAAATCCTTAATGAATCTCCGATAGTAACCTACCAACCCGAGGAACTGCCGGACTTCGTGGAGGTCACTAGGCTTTGGCCAGTCCTTGATCACTGTGACCTTGTCGGGGTCTGGGGCCACTCCTTCAGCGCTCACCACATGGCCCAGGTACTGCACTTTAGGTTTCAGCAGATGACACTTGGACGGTTTCACTTTCAGGCCGAAGTTGGACAAGGCTTCAAACACCTCGGCCAGGTGCTTCAGATGGTCTTCGTAGGTTTTAGAGAAGACTATAACGTCATCCAGATATAGCAGCACGGTTTCAAAGTTCAGGTGTCCCAGGCAGCTCTCCATCATCCTCTGGAACGTTCCGGGAGCATTGCACAATCCGAAGGGCATGTAGTTGAACTCACAGAGGCCCATTGGCGTCGTGAAGGCCGTCTTCTCTTTGTCCGCCTCCGCTACAGGAACCTGCCAGTACCCACTGGTGAGATCTAAGGTAGAGAAGTAGTTAGCAGATTTTAAGGCAGCCAGAGACTCCTCTATCCTGGGCAGTGGGTATGCGTCCTTATGTGTAATGCGATTCAACTGCCTGTAATCAACACACATCCTCATTGTACCATCTTTCTTTTTAACAAGGACCAACGGAGCTGCCCAGGGGCTACAGCTGTCTCTCACCACCCCAGCCTCCTTCATTTCCCGTAACATGTCCTTGGCACACTGGTAATGAGCTGGGGGTACAGGGCGATATCTCTCTTTTATGGGTCGGTGATCTCCCGTGGGGATGTGATGTTTGATCCCTTTCACCTGCCCAAAATCTGAGGGGTGTTTGCTGAATACCTGCTCGTACTCGTGTACCACCCTGTAAGCCCCCTGTATTTGATGAGATGGGGTAGAGTCAGTGCCCACATGCAATTCCCGACACCAGTCTTTCGAGTGCCCTGCAGAACCTTTGTCCTCCGCCACGTTTGACGGGACTAAGGGTTCAGGTGTCTGTATTACACTATTATTGACAGTGAACAGTTTGGCGAGCGTGGTATACTTGGCTAGGTGGACCTCTTCCTCCCCACAATTGAGGACACGTACGGGCACTCTCCCCTGTCGAACGTCGACCACCCCCCGGGCTGTCAGAACAGTAGGCCTATTGTCTGAATATACGGGTTCTACCAAGGCCTGGTAGTCCTTACCCCTGAGGCCTATGGCTGCTCGACACCATATTAACATTTCACTCTTGGGGGGTATCGCGATGGGGTTCGAATCACTCACAGTGACACGACCAATCTCACCACCAGTCAGCTCTACCTGCTGTCTCTGCATCAGAGCTCTGATTTCCTTCTGCAGGGCACGTTGCTCACTGTGGCCAGCAGTTTCTGCCACCTGTTGTAACAAAACAATCACTTCTGCAAGACAATTTTCTATAACATTAGTACCAAGAGTCATCATGGGATTACATTCTCGACGATCAATATCTACAATCACAATCCCTTGGGCTTTCAATTCCACCCGCCCCACTTTGATGGTGACCTCCTTATACCCCACTTGTGGCAACGGCTGACCATTACTGGCGATTATGGTGAAATCATCGTCAGGGCCACGAGTAATATCAGCGTCCTCCCAATACCGTTTGTAGAGCACGTAAGGTATAGTCGTCACCTGAGAACCGGTGTCCAGCAAAGCATTCAAGGGGATTCCATCAATCACTACAGGGAGAACTGGTCGTCCTCCAATATACTTGGTTCTCCAATGCTGCGGGCCTGACCGTCCTACTCCTGGGGGTTGGCCCTTTGCCCCAGGGGTTGCTCGTTTAAAGGACAGTACCTTGCAAGATGGCCCACCTGATGACAGCGGCGGCAGATGGGTCGTCCATCCTGGTGGAAGCGATCGTCGGGCCGGCTCCTGGTCGGCGGAGTCCTCCTCCGTCGCATCCAAGGGACATCCTCCGGGCTGGAAGCCAACTGGATCTTCTCTTTGGGGGCCTCCTGTAGGGACTGCACCGTCCGGGCCAGGGCAGCAACGCTCTTGGTTAGCTCTTGCATCTGGAGACGGAGTCCTGCAGGGGAGTCGTCCTCGAAGCTCTGGGCGTCGGCCTCCGCGGCAACTGGGGTATCCGATGCCACCTCCTGGTGGTAGGTGAGAGCGGGGCGCCTGGGTGGTACTGCGCGGCTGGGCTGTCGCTCCTGCAATGCCTGGATAGCTTTATCTTTAAACTGCGCAAAAGTCAAGTCTGGATTTTGCATGGCCAGGAAGTGCAATTGGCCCCGCTGGTGACTGCACAGGAGCCCCTCGATGAACCGCTCCTTCAGGATTTTATCCTCATCCTGCATGCTGCCGGGGTCACTCTGCTTAATGGCCCGCATCGCTTCCTGGAGATTAAGGGCATAGTCCCGTAAGCTATCCTGCGACCTCTGTTTGCATCCATAGAAAGTCAGTTTAATCTCTGTGGCAGTGCGAGTATCAAAGGTGGCTTTAAGCTTGGCAAAAATCTGTTGTGCAGTTCCTTTATCCTCAGCGGGCCAGGATTTCACTTCTCTCAGAGCCGCCCCAAAGAGTTGACCGGTTATCATATGGACCTTCTGAGGCTCGGTTAGGGGATAGAACTCGAGCAGGCTGCAGAGCCCTTCTTTAAAGTCAGTGAACGTATGCGCCTCCCCAGAGTATCGTGGGAGCCAGGCCGCTCCGGGCAGGTAGGGCATGGAGAAGGGCATTATGGCTTTCGCATTAGCGGCAGTGTCCGACTGGCTGATGGGGGCAGCGGGTTCTGCGGCAGCCAGTGGTGGTATTAGGGCCGCGGCTTCGCCCGCTGCGGGGACCGGAGCTGCCCCTGCGTCCGCGGCTGCGACCGCCACCTCCTCTCCTCCCGACTCGGACATGGCCGTCCCTTCCTCCCACTAACCTGCTGGAGGTCGGAGTTCCTCTTCCGGGATTGGCGTCTCACCGCGCTTTCCGTTCCGCGCTTCTTTTGGCCGATCCCGCCCATGTAGCTAAGGCTCCTCCCTCCGCGCGCGGCAATGGCGAATTTTGGCGGTAACTTTCCGCGGCAAGCAGTAGCACACAGTTCTCTCAATAAAGTACAGTTCAAGCACGACAAATCACAGTCTCTAGGCACACATGACCTGATTCTTCAGGCTTAAGTAGATCCTGTTCGTGACGCCAAGATTTGGAGCGCCCCCACACCGCCGCAGGGCCGAGGGGTACCCGGAGCCGGGCCTCCGGGGTCTCAGTCCTGGGGTTGTCACGGTGGCTAGACCCGGTCCGTGGCCCTGTCTGTCAGTGGGGGACGTCCGTTGCAAATAGGTGCTGTTAACGGTGGTATAGCGGTGCAGTTGTGGGGTGCAGGTCGCGGTAAATAACGAGGACACCAGGTTGCAGTCTCTTTACCTCTTTACTGAAGATGTGGGAGACCTCAGTCCAGAGCGCTGTTAACTGGGTTTTCAGAGACCGGCCGGTCCAACGACACATCAGGAGCTCTCTTTACAGGTGGGAATCAGTATCTACCTTCTAGCGCTGTGTGTTGTAGTTCTTCCCTGCTGAGCTCCCGGGATAGTCCTCACAACTGTTTCTTTCTGTCTCTACTGTTCCTTCTCTGTCCTCCAGTTGATATGGTAGGACGCACCCGTATGACGGGGTAGGCCTGGAGTTCTTCCGGGACCCTAGAGTCGCCCCTCTCCCACAGCTGCCTCCGTTGTCTGCTTAGGTGTTAAGTGAGACAGCCAACCTGTAGTTAGCTGCCCTGCCGTGGTTTGCAATGTACTTAAAGTCTCTTACTTGCTCGGCGTTCCGGCCACCGACTGTTTGCGCCTCAGAAGGATGTTGCCTCGGTCTAACAGCAAGACCCCTTCTGGTATTTCTCCTTTTCTGTATTCCCGTTGTTTACTGGTTAGTTCTGCTCTGAGGAGTCTGCCAGGATCCCATCCCTGACAGGTCCTCTCACTAGCTCTTCCCAGCTACTTCTCCCTGTCTTCCTGTCCAACCCCCAGTTTTACCAGAGTTGTGAGGAGTGGCCTACTAGATAGGACCACCCCCCCTGGTGGCCGGAGTGTGAAGTGTGGTGTGAGTGTACCTGATCAGAGAAACTCCCTAGTGCAATCAGACGCACCATAGCTCCCCGTAGTGGCGGAGCCACAGCACTGCAACAACCAGGACTCTGGGGTGCTGCACAATCACCTGACCTAAGGCAACCCAGTACCAGGGGAAAAAGACCAGCACCAAGAAAACCACAACAAGATGGCGGATGGTCAAAAACAAAACAGATTCTAACAGTACCACCCCTTTTACGAGGATCCTCCGGATCCTCTTGTTCGAGCCTTATTCGGAAATCTCCTGTGAAAAGCCTTAATCAGCCTTGAGGCCGAGACGTCCTCAGCTTTTACCCAGGAATTATCCTCGGGACCGAAACCCTTCCAGGACACGAGATACTGCAACCTTCCCCTGTGCCACCTGGAATCTAAAATGTGTGAAATCTCAAACTCGCCATCCTCATCAACTAGGGGAACAGTCGGCATCGCCTCCTTATCTGGTGTGTCAACTTTCTTCATTAAAGATACATGAAAAATTGAATTAATTCTCCAGGACGAGGGGATGTCTAATCTCACCACTGCCGAGTTGACAACCTGAACCACTTTGAAGGGTCCTTCAAACTTAGGCCCCAGTTTTTTAGAAGGGATCTTCAAACTCAGATTCCTAGAGGACAACCAGACCATGTCCCCAACTGCAAACAACGCCTCCCTTCTTGTCAAAATATTTCTTTGACCTCCTATTTGCCTCCTTCAGATTATGGCATATATTGGTCCAATCCCTGTCCAAATTTCCAAAAAAACTCTCCTTCTCTGGCACCGCTGCCCCAATCTTTGAAAATAGGCGGAAAGATGGATGCCTCCCTGTACAGCAAAAAAATGGAGAACACCCAGCCGAGGAAGACGTATGATTATTAAGAGCAAACTCAGCTAGTGGTAGATATTCCGACCACATCTCCTGATTGTCTGCTACAAAACATCTCAAAAACTGCTCGACGTCCTGGTTCTTCCTTTCGGTCTGTCCATTGGACTCCGGATGATAACCTGACGAAAAGTGACAAATGAACCTTTAATCTGTCATAAAAAGCACGCCAAAAGCGAGCCACAAACTGTGGTCCTCTATTGGAAACAATGTCCTTGGGAACCCCATGGAGACTGACAATCTCTTTCACAAATGCCTTAGCTAGAGTCTTGGCTCAGGTTAATTTATTGAACGGGACCAGATGACACATCTTACTAAACCGGTCCACAACAACCCAGATGACAGAAAAACCCTCAGAGACCGGCAGATCGGTGATAAAATCCATAGCAAGATGTCACCATGATGTGACCATGGCGAACTAGGAACCTTCAAAGGGCACAGCAACCCTTCAGCCGGGGCATGTGAGGCCTTCGACCTAGCGCACACAGTACACTGACGCATCCACTTGATGATTTCTCTTTGCCACCCTGGCCACCAGAAACTTCGACCGATCGACTTTCTAGTTTCCAAAAATCCCTGGATGACCCGCCAACCGAGACTCATGACATTCAGCAAACAAAGCTCTCCGCATGGCTCTAGGCACAAATAATTTACCGTAGGGAGTGTTAGTTGGTGCAGAATTCTGGGGCTCTACGATGCTACTCTCCAACTCAGAACCCAATGCTGCCACCACCACCCCTTTCTGCAAAATACATTCCTCCTTCTCAGTATTAAAGGGAATCTGTCACCCCATTTTTTCAATATGAGGTAAAAATAGTGTTCAATAGGGCCTGAGCTGTGCTGTACAATGGTGCCTTTATTATCCCCTGATTCCCCACCTTTGCTGCCAAAATACCTTAGTAAAGTTGCCGTTTTCGGCTGTCAATCACGCAGGTCTAGTCAAATGGGCGTGGTGAAATCGCTGTTTCTCCCCCACCTCTTGCTTTTCTTCCCGGCGTTGGCATAGTGGTTCGCGCATGCGCAGCAGCCGAATGCACTGCGCAACGGCCGAAAAAGAGCGCGATCTGTGCTATTCCCCTGGTTATCGGTGGCGGCAGCCATCTTCCTGAGACCGCGCGTGCGCAGATGGAGTGCTCTGCTTCCCGGGGCTTCAGGAAAATGGCCGAGGGATGCCACGCGTGCGCAGATGGAGATCGCGGCGGCCATTTTACTGAAGCCGAGTTCGCATCTCGGCTTCAGGAAAATGGCCGCCACTATCTCCAACTGCGCACGTGCGGCATCCCGCGGCCATTTTCCTGAAGCCCCGGGAAGCAGAGCACTCCATCTGCGCACGCGCAGCCTCAGGAAGATAGCCGCCGCCACCGATAACCAGGGGAATAGCACAGATCGCGCTCTTTTTTGCCGTTGCGCAGTGCATTCGGCTGCTGCGCATGCGCGAACCACTATGCCAACGCCGGGAAGAAAAGCAAGAGGTGGGGGAGAAACAGCGATTTCACCACGCCCATTTGAACAGACCTGCGTGATTGACAGCCGAAAACGGTGACTTTACTAAGGTTTTTTGGCAGCAAAGGTGGGGAATCAGGGGATAATAAAGGCACCATTGTACAGCACAGCTCAGGCCCTATTGAACACTATTTTTACCTCATATTGAAAAAACGGGGTGACAGGTTCCCTTTAACTGCTGGAGAGAAACTACAAGACAAAGCATCCGCTTTAACATTCTTTGTCCCAGGGATATATGTTACGGAGAAATGAAACCGGGCATAAAACAGTGCCCACCTAGCTTGACGAGCATTCAAACGTTTAGCAGCATCCAGATATATCAGATTCTTATTAACTTCCCCTGATGAAGCTGCTTTGAGGTCGCGACACGCATTGGGCAGAGCTAGGGCATGCTGACTTAGTAAGTATGTTTAGGTATTTGTGCGGTCTTTGTTGAAAAACTTGGTGACTGTCAGTTCAACGTGGGGGCTTGTTCACACATGTGATCCCTATTTGGCATACTTTTGCCTTAGCATTTTGTTACAAACACATTCTGAGTGTTTGTATGTGTGTTTGAGCCTCTGATGGACTGTCTCCACTCTGGTGATCTATGACTTTATACATTGATTCATGCATGTTTATATTTTGTATATATGACAATTGTCAGGTGGGTATTTATATACTAGATGGTGGCCCGATTCTAACGCATCGGGTATTCTAGAATATGTATGCGTAGTGTATAGCACAGCTCACGTAGTATATTGCGCAGCCCACGCAGTACATTGCGCAGCCCACGCAGTACATTGCGCAGCATACGCAGTACATTGCGCAGCCAACGCAGTACATTGCGCAGCCCACGTAGTACATTGCGCAGACCAAGTTGTATATTGCGCAGGCCACGTAGTATATTGCGCAGGCCACGTAGTATATTGCGCAGGCCACATTGTATATTGTGCAGCCCACGTAGTATATTGCGCAGTCCACGTAGTATATTGCGCAGCCCACGTAGTATATTGCGCAGCCCACGCAGTACATTGCGCAGCCAACGCAGTACATTGTGCAGCCAATGCAGTACATTGCGCAGCCCATGTAGTACATTGCGCAGCCCACGTAGTACATTGCGCAGCTCACGTTGTATATTGCGCAGCCCATGTAGTATATTGCGCAGTCCACGTAGTATACTGCGCAACCCACGTAGTATATTGCGCAGGCCACGTAGTATATTGCGCAGGCCACATTGTATATTGCGCAGCCCACGTAGTATATTGCGCAGTCCACGTAGTATATTGTGCAGCCCACGTAGTATATTGCGCAGTCCACGTAGAATATTGCGCAGGCCACGTTGTATATTGCGCAGTCCACATAGTATATTGCGCAGCCCATGTTGTATATTGCGCAGCCCACGTAGTATATTGCGCAGCCCACGTTGTATATTGCGCAGCCCACGTAGTACCCACGTAGTACATTGCGCAGCCCACTTAGTATATTGCGCAGCCCACGTTGTACATTGCGCAGCCCACGTTGTGTATTGCGCAGCCCACGTTGTATATTGCGCAGCCCACGTAGTATATTGCCCAGCCCACGTTGTATATTGCCCAGCCCACGTTGTATATTGCCCAGCCCGTTGTATATTGCGCAGCCCACTTAGTATATTGCGCAGCCCACTTAGTATATTGCGCAGCCCACTTAGTATATTGCGCAGCCCGTTGTATATTGCGCAGCCCACATTGTATATTGCCCAACCCACGTTGTATATTGCGCAGCCCGCTGTATATTGCGCAGCCCACTTAGTATATTGCGCAGCCCACTTAGTATATTGCGCAGCCCACTTAGTATATTGCACAGCCCGTTGTATATTGCGCAGCCCACGTTGTATATTGCCCAGCCCATGTTGTATATTGCGCAGCCCGCTGTATATTGTGCAGCCCACTTAGTATATTGCGCAGCCCACTTAGTATATTGCGCAGGCCACTTAGTATATTGCGCAGCCCGTTGTATATTGCGCAGGCCACGTAGTATATTGCGCAGGCCACGTAGTATATTGCGCAGGCCACATTGTATATTGTGCAGCCCACGTAGTATATTGCGCAGTCCACGTAGTATATTGCGCAGCCCACGTAGTATATTGCGCAGCCCACGCAGTACATTGCGCAGCCAACGCAGTACATTGTGCAGCCAATGCAGTACATTGCGCAGCCCATGTAGTACATTGCGCAGCCCACGTAGTACATTGCGCAGCTCACGTTGTATATTGCGCAGCCCATGTAGTATATTGCGCAGTCCACGTAGTATACTGCGCAACCCACGTAGTATATTGCGCAGGCCACGTAGTATATTGCGCAGGCCACATTGTATATTGCGCAGCCCACGTAGTATATTGCGCAGTCCACGTAGTATATTGTGCAGCCCACGTAGTATATTGCGCAGTCCACGTAGAATATTGCGCAGGCCACGTTGTATATTGCGCAGTCCACATAGTATATTGCGCAGCCCATGTTGTATATTGCGCAGCCCACGTAGTATATTGCGCAGCCCACGTTGTATATTGCGCAGCCCACGTAGTACATTGCGCAGCCCACGTAGTACATTGCGCAGCCCACTTAGTATATTGCGCAGCCCACGTTGTACATTGCGCAGCCCACATTGTGTATTGCGCAGCCCACGTTGTATATTGCGCAGCCCACGTAGTATATTGCCCAGCCCACGTTGTATATTGCCCAGCCCACGTTGTATATTGCCCAGCCCGTTGTATATTGCGCAGCCCACTTAGTATATTGCGCAGCCCACTTAGTATATTGCGCAGCCCACTTAGTATATTGCGCAGCCCGTTGTATATTGCGCAGCCCACATTGTATATTGCCCAACCCACGTTGTATATTGCGCAGCCCGCTGTATATTGCGCAGCCCACTTAGTATATTGCGCAGCCCACTTAGTATATTGCGCAGCCCACTTAGTATATTGCACAGCCCGTTGTATATTGCGCAGCCCACGTTGTATATTGCCCAGCCCATGTTGTATATTGCGCAGCCCGCTGTATATTGTGCAGCCCACTTAGTATATTGCGCAGCCCACTTAGTATATTGCGCAGGCCACTTAGTATATTGCGCAGCCCGTTGTATATTGCGCAGCCCACTTAGTATATTGCGCAGCCCACTTAGTATATTGCGCAGCCCGTTGTATATTGCGCAGCCCACGTTGTATATTGCGCAGCCCACGTAGTATATTGCCCAGCCCATGTAGTATATTGCGCAGCCCACGTTGTATTTTGCGCAGCCCATGTATATAGCAATGTGGGCATGATATCCCTGTTAAAAAAAAAAGAATTAAAATAAAAAATAGTTATATACCCACCTTCCATTGGCGCCTGGATCCAGGAAGCGGTTACCGACGCTTGGGATCCACCGAAGCTCCGCCGAGCTGCTCGCGCCGGCCGCCATCTTCCGTTCCCAGGATGCATTGCGAAATTACCCAGAAGACTTAGCGGAAGATGGCGGCCGGTGCGAGCGGCTCGGCGGACTACGGAGTGTGAGTGAGTATAGCAGGTTTTTTTTTATTTTTTACATTACATTTTTTTACTATTGATGCCGCATAGTAAGGAGCGGCCATTTTCTTCCGGACTGTGCTATATACGTGGGCTGCGCAAAATACAACATGGGCTGCGCAATATACTACATGGGCTGGGCAATATACTACGTGGGCTGCGCAATATACAACGTGGGCTGCGCAATATACAACGGGCTGCGCAATATACTAAGTGGGCTGCGCAATATACAACGGGCTGCGCAATATACTAAGTGGGCTGCGCAATATACTAAGTGGGCTGCGCAATATACTAAGTGGGCTGCACAATATACAGCGGGCTGCGCAATATACAACGTGGGCTGCGCAATATACAAAGTGAGCTGCGCAATGTACTACGTGGGCTGCGCAATGTACTACGTGGGCTGTGCAATGTACTGCGTTGGCTGCGCAATATACTAAGTGGGCTGCGCAATATACAACGGGCTGGGCAATATACAACGTGGGCTAGCAATATACAGCATGGGCTTGGCAATATACTACGTGGGCTGCGCAATATATAACGTGGGCTGCGCAATATACAATGTGGGCTGCACAATGTACAACGTGGGCTGCGCAATATACTACGTGGGCTGCGCAATATACTACATGGGCTGCGCAATATACAACGTGGGCTGCGCAATATACAATGTGGGCTGCGCAATATAGAACATGGGCTGCGCAATGTACTGCGTGGGCTGCGCAATATATATAATGTGGGCTGCGCAATGTACTATGTGGGCTGTGCAATATACAACATGGGCTGCGCAATATACAACGTGGGCTGCGCAATATACTACGTGGGCTGCGCAATATACAACGTGGGCTGCACAATATACTACGAGGGCTGCGCAATATACAACGTGGGCTGCGCAATATACTACGTGGACTGTGCAATATACAACGTGGCCTGCGCAATATACTACGTGGACTGCACAATATACTACGTGGGCTGCGCAATATACTAAGTGGGCTGCGCAATATACTAAGTGGGCTGCGCAATATACAGCGGGCTGCGCAATATACAACGTGGGCTGCGCAATATACAAAGTGAGCTGCGCAATGTACTACGTGGGCTGCGCAATGTACTACGTGGGCTGCGCAATGTACTGCGTTGGCTGCGCAATGTACTGCGTTGGCTGCGCAATATACTAAGTGGGCTGCGCAATATACAACGGGCTGGGCAATATACAACGTGGGCTAGCAATATACAACGTGGCCTGGGCAATATACTACGTGGGCTGCGCAATATACAACGTGGGCTGCGCAATATACAATGTGGGCTGCACAATGTACAACGTGGGCTGCGCAATATACTACGTGGGCTGCGCAATATACTACATGGGCTGCGCAATATACAACGTGGGCTGCGCAATATACAATGTGGGCTGCGCAATATAGAACATGGGCTGCGCAATGTACTGCGTGGGCTGCGCAATATATACAATGTGGGCTGCGCAATGTACTACGTGGGCTGCGCAATATACAACATGGGCTGCGCAATATACAACGTGGGCTGCGCAATATACTACGTGGGCTGCGCAATATACAATGTGGGCTGCGCAATATACTACGTGGGCTGCGCAATATACAATGTGGGCTGCGCAATATACTACGTGGACTGTGCAATATACAACGTGGCCTGCGCAATATACTACGTGGACTGCACAATATGCTACGTGGGCTGCGCAATATACTACGTGGATGGCGCAATATACTACGTGGGCTGCACAATATACAACGTGGCCTGCGCAATATACTACGTAGCCTGCGCAATATACAATGTGAGCTGCGCAATGTACTACGTGGGCTGCGCAATGTACTACGTGGGCTGCGCAATGTACTGCGTTGGCTGCGCAATGTACTGCGTTGGCTGCGCAATGTACTGCGTTGGCTGGGCAATGTACTGCGTGGGCTGCGCAATATACTACGTGGGCTGCGCAATATACTACGTGGGCTGCGCAATATACAGCGTGGCCTGCGCAATATACAGCGTGGCCTGAGCAATATACTACGTGGCCTGCACAATATACTACATGGCCTGCACAATATACTACGTGGCCTTCGCAATATACAACGTGGGCTGCGCAATGAACTACATGGGCTGCGCAATGTTCTGCATTGGCTGCGCAATGTACTGCGTGGGCTGCGCAATGTACTGCGTGGGCTGCGCAATGTACTGCGTGGGCTACGCAATGTACTGCGTGGGCTGTGCAATGTACTGCGTGGGCTGCGCAATATACTACGTGAGCTGTGCTATATACTACGCATAGATATTCTAGAATACCCAATGCGTTAGAATCGGGCCACCATCTGGTATCACATAGTCTGTTAGACACTAGAGTTGAGCGACTTTTACTTTTTTAGGATCGAGTCGGGTTTCGCAAAACCCAACTTTCTCAAAAGTCGGGTCGGGTGAAATCGGCCGATTATTGCGAAAAGTCGGGGGCCGACAGAAACACGAAACCTAATGCAAGTCAATGGTAAATCAAAGTCGGCAGAGAGTGGAGGACAGGAAAACACCTACAGTGCCCATTTTAATGCCAAAAAGATCAATTCTTATTACTGAAGCTTGTCAATCTTAGTTTACTTTATAATAATAGTTAGGCATTGAAAACTGGGGGTCATTTGGCTAAATTTGTGGGGGGGTAGGGCTGGCTCAAGTTTTTCGTTGGCCCAGGAAACGCGGAATACGTCACGGCGCTGGAGCAGGGAGAGGTAAGCATTTAAACTTTGCAAGTGCTGTGATCCTGAGCAAGAAGGGGGGGCCCACTCGTTCGCATTGGCACTGGCACAGGGCCCCTCAAAGTACGGCGGTGTGTATGACGACGGGGGCGCCTGCCACCGGCAGAGACACTTTTGCGTACTATGAGGGGCCCTGTGCCAGTGACGTTGCCAACGAGTATTCCCCCATCACCTGATGAAGGAACCTGCACTTTCATCTGCACCTTCCTCTTTGTCCCCTTGTAAGGTGGTATAGTATGCGGGAAGGGGAACTTGACTTTCAGCAGGGTCAGATTCTGGCTGTGTAGTGCAAGGGGAATGTAGTGGTCTGGGTCAATGTACCAGAAGAGTCATCGAGCAGTGGCTGGGCAATGGGCAGGATGACGAGGAAACACAGATATATGCCCAAATAATAAAGTAGGCTAAATGCAGTTCAAAACTGGTAACAGGACTAAACAGGCAGCATAGCTTTGTTCAGCGGAGGACAACTGTAATGATAGGCTGACAATTAGTAGGCCCAATAAAGTAAGTAGGCTAAATGCAGTTCAAAATAGGTAACAGGAGTAAACTGGCGGCATAGCTTTGTTCAGCGGAGGACAACTGTAAGGAGTGGCACAGACAGACTTAGTAGGCCTAAAATAAAAAAGTGGGCTAAATGCAGTTCAAAATTGGTAACAGGAGTACGCAGGATAGTTTTTTTAGCGGAAGACAACTGTAATGAGAGGCTGGCAATTAGTAGGCCCAATAAAGTAAGTAGGCTAAATGCAGTTCAAAATAGGTAACAGGAGTAAATGGAGCGCCCCCAGACGCAGGGACGCGGGGTACTCGGTACCGGGCCTCTCTGTCTTGGTCCTGGGGTTGTCACGGTGGCTAGACCCGGTCCGTGACCCTGCTAAGGGGCGTCCAATGAAAGGTGATGGTGCGTGGTGCAAGACGCGATGAATAACGAGGACACAGGGTTGCAGTCTCTTTACCTTTTTACTGAAGGCTTCGGGATCCGCAATCCAGAGCACTGCTAACAGGGCTGGCTGAGACCGGCCGGTCCGAAGGCACATCCAGAGTTCCCTTTGCAGGTGGAAATCAGCGCCTAGCTACTAGCTCCTGTGTGTTGTAGTACTTCCCTGCTGAGCACCACGGGATAGTCCTCACAACTGTCGTGTCTGTTTCTGATGTTCTTTCTCTCTCCGTCCCCCAGATGATATGGATAGGACGCACCCGTATGACGGGGTAGGCCTGGAGTTATTTTATAGGGACCCTAGAGACGCCCCTCTCCCACAATTGCCTCCGTTGTCTTCGTTAGGTGTAAAAGGGTGAGACAACCAACCTAAAGTTAACTGTCCTGCCGTAGTTCAAAGTAATGCGTAGAGTCTGTTACTTCCTCGGTGCTCCGGCCACCGGCTACGCGCCTCAGAAGGATGTTGCCACGATCTTAGGGGCACGACTCCTCCTGGTTCTATCTCCTTTGTGCTGTGATCTCGCTTCTCACTTCTCCACAATATACTTCGCTTCGTGTCCTTCCTAAGAAGCCTGCCGCTATATCATACAGACACGGCTCCGTAACGATCTGTCCTTTTCGCTAGGCAGCTGTCAGGATCCCACCCCTGACAGGTCCTCTCCCGAACTCTCCCGGGCTGCTTTCTCCCTAACTTCCTGTCCAACCCCCAGTTTTACTAGAGCGTGAGGAGTGGCCTACTAGATAGAACCACTGCCCCTGGTGGCCGGAGTGTGAAGTGTAGTGTGTGTGTGATACCTGGTCAGGTGAACTCCTTTAGTGCAATCAGACA
This sequence comes from Ranitomeya variabilis, assembly GCF_051348905.1. Classification (NCBI taxonomy): domain Eukaryota; kingdom Metazoa; phylum Chordata; class Amphibia; order Anura; family Dendrobatidae; genus Ranitomeya; species Ranitomeya variabilis. The sequence continues at coordinate 407,619,624 of NC_135234.1, forward strand.
TAACATCACTCCCCTTAGTGGCAGAGCGACATTACTGCAACGACCAGGACTCTGGGGCGCTGCACTAACTGGCGGCATAGCTTTGTTCAGCGGAGGACAACTGTAAGGAGTGGCACAGACAGACTTAGTAGGCCTAAAATAAAAAAGTGGGCTAAATGCAGTTCAAAATTGGTAACAGGAGTACACAGGAGGCATAGCTTTGTTCAGCGAAGGACAACTGTAATGAGAGGCTGACAATTAGTAGGCCCAAAAAAGTAAGTAGGCTAAATGCAGTTCAAAACTGGTAACAGGAGTAAACAGGCGGCAAAGCTTTGTTCAATGGAGGACAGCAGTAATGAGTGGCGCAGACACAGTTTGTAGGCCCACATTAAAAAAGTAGGCTCCAAGCAGTTAAAAAATGGTAGCAGGAGTAAACAGGCGGCATAGCTTTGTTAAATGGGGGACAGCTGTAATGAGTGGCGCAGACAGAATTAGTAGGCCTAAAATAAAAAAGTAGGCTAAATGCAGTTCAAAATTGGTAACTGGAGTACACAGGCGGCATAGCTTTGTTCAGTGGAGGACAGCTGTATTGAGTGGCGCAGACACAGTTTGTATGCCCACATTAAAAAAGTAGGCTCCAAGCAGTTCAAAAATGGTAACAGGAGTAAACAGGCGGCATAGCTTTGTTCAATGGAGGACAGCTGTAATGAGTGGCGCAGACAGAATTAGTAGGCCTAAAATAATAAAGTAGGCTAAATGCAGTTCAAAATTGGTAACTGGAGTACACAGGCGGCATAGCTTTGTGCAGTGGAGGACAGCTGTAATGAGGGGCAGACACAGTTAGTAGGCCCAACCAAACAAGTAGGCCAAATGCAGTTTAATATTTGAAACAGGAGTAAACTGGTGGCTCAGCTTTGTTCAGTGGAGGAGAAAAGCAAGGAGCGGCAGACACCGTTAGTAGGCCCAACCAAACAAGTAGGCCAAATGCAGTTGAATATTCGAAACAGGAGTAAACTGGCGGCATAGCTTTGTTCAGCGGAGGAAAACCGTAAGGAGTGGCACAGACAGACTTAGTAGGCCTAAAATAAAAAAATAGGCTAAATGCAGTTCAAAATTGGTAACTGGAGTACACAGGCGGCATAGCTTTGTTCAGTGGAGGACAGCTGTATTGAGTGGCGCAGACAGACACAGGTAGTAGGCCTAAAATAAAAAAGTAGGCTAAATGCAGTTCAAAACTGGTAACAGGAGTTAAGAGGCGGCATAGCTTTGTTCAATGGAGGACAGCTGTCATGAGTGGCGCAGACAGTTTGTAGGCCCACATTAAAAAAGTAGGCTTCAAGCAGTTCAAAAATGGTAACAGGAGTAAACAGGCGGCATAGCTTGGTTCAATGGAGGACAGCTGTAATGAGTGGTGCAGACAGAATTAGTAGGCCTAAAATAATAAAGTAGGCTAAATGCAGTTCAAAATTGGTAACTGGAGTACACAGGCGGCATAGCTTTGTGCAGTGGAGGACAGCTGTAATGAGGGGCAGACACAGTTAGTAGGCCCAACCAAACAAGTAGGCCAAATGCAGTTTAATATTTGAAACAGGAGTAAAGTGGCGGCTCAGCTTTGTTCAGTGGAGGAGAACAACAAGCAGCGGCAGACACCGTTAGTAGGCCCAACCAAACAAGTTGGCCAAATGCAGTTTAATATTCGAAACAGGAGTAAAGTGGTGGCTCAGCTTTGTTCTGTGGAGAACAACAAGCAGCGGCAGACACCGTTAGTAGGCCCAACCAAACAAGTAGGCCAAATGCAGTTTAATATTCAAAACAAGAGTAAAGTGGTGGCTCAGCTTTGTTCAGTGGAGGAGAACAACAAGCAGTGGCAGACACCTATAGTAGGCCCAACCAAACAAGTAAGCCAAATGCAGTTTAATATTCAAAACAGGAGTAAAGTGGTGGCTCAGCTTTGTTCAGTGGAGAACAACAAGCAGCGGCAGACACCGTTAGTAGGCCCAACCAAACAAGTAGGCCAAATGCAGTTTAATATTCGAAACAGGAGTAAAGTGGCGGCTCAGCTTTGTTCAGTGAAGGACAACTGTAAGGAGTGGCGCAGACAGACTTAGTAGGCCTAAAATAAAAAAGTAGACTACATGCAGTTCAAAATTGGTTACAGGAGTACACAGGTGGCATAGCTTTGTTCAGTGGAGGACAACTGTAAGGAGTGGCTGACACAGTTAGTAGGCTAAAATAATAAGGAAAATGTCTGCCCAAAAAATGTTCATAAATAAACAGGTGGCATAGCTAGGTACAGGGGTGGGCTCCTCTGCTGAGTAGCAGAGAGTGGTAGTTGGCGCAAAGTATTAACTGGTCTAAATGGAGGCCAGGGCCCCTGTATATTTTTGCTATCATCTATCATTTCAAAAAATTTGTATTGGCAGTGCCATTGAAGGATTTAACAGCACAGACTACACAGTGGTGGAGCAGGAAGAGGTAAGTTTGGCAAGTGGTAGAGCACTGTTCGACCTGGGGGGAGCACTCTCTCGTGGGCGGTGGTACTGGCACAGGGCCCCTCATATTACGACGGTGTGTGTGACGTTGGTTGTGCACCACCACCGTCAGAGACACTTCATTGTACTATGAGGGACTCTGTGCCAGTGCCGTCGCCCAAGAGTGGGCACACCCACCTGTCCAGGCAAACGGCACTCACACGGGTGCTAGCGCTAGGTGGTGACCACGGCCCCGTGGGGGGAGTCAGCCCATTTAGGGAGGTAAAAAAATGGCCTATGGTGGACATTCAGCAGCTGCAAATGGAGGAATTGGGTCAGTCAGTCAGAGGAGGCCAAAAGCAAGACATTTTCCAGGCAAGCTACGTGTCAGCAGGTGAAGGTGGGGCCAAATAATTTGAAATCCATGATTGGTTCATTTTAATGAAGGTTAGATCATCAACATTTTGGGTAGCCAGACGAGTCCTTTTTTCGGTCAGTATTGAACCAGCAGCACTGAAGACTCTTTCTGATAGCACACTAGCAGCAGGGCAAGCGAGCTCCTGTAATGCATATTCTTCCAATTCAGGCCAGGTGTCTATTTCAGATGCCCAGTAATCAAAGGGGAATGACCTGTGAGGGAGAACATCGATAAGGGAGGAAAAATAGTTAGTAACCATACTGGACAAATGCAGTCTCCTGTCACTTTGAATCGATGCAGCAGTACCTGTCATGTCCGCGGTCATTGCGAAATCACTCCACAACCTGGTCATAAAACCCCTCTGTCCAACGCCACTTCTGATTTGTGCACCTCTAACATCTCTGCCATGTTGCCCCCTACAGCTCGTGTGAGAACCATCACCGCCGCTGTGTGCTGGGATGCCTGAACCAAACGGTCTACAAGAGTTGCTTGTTTGGTAACCAATATTTGCTCAAGGTTCTCAAGTGGCATGATATTTTGAAATTTTCCTTTATATCGTGGATCCAGGAGGCAGGCCAACCAGTAATCGTCATCGGTCATCATTTTGATAATGCGGGGGTACCTTTTGAGGATACGCAAGGCATACTCAGCCATGTGGGCCAATGTTCCAGGTGTCAATTCACTGCTTGTGCTGGGTTGAGGAGCACTTTCTTGCAAATCAACATCACTTGTGTCCTGCAAAAACCCTGTACCTGACCTTGCAACGCCACCAGTTTCTTTTGCCCCCTGAGAAGCATCCTCCTCCCATAAATTTTCATCCCCATCATCCTCCTCCTCCTCCTCTTCGTCTACCACCTCGTCCAGGAGAGTTCCTTGAGCAGGCAATGGCTGACTGTCATCAAGGCTTCCCTCCTCCTCGGCTGCAGATGCCTGCTCCTTAATGTGCGTCAAACTTTGCATCAGCAGACGCATTAGTGGGATACTCATGCTTATGATGGCGTCGTCTGCACTTACCAGCCGTGTGCATTCCTCAAAACACTGAAGGACTTGACAGAGGTCTTGTAGCTTCGACCACTGCACACCTGACAACTCCATGTCTGCCATCCAACTGCCTGCCCGTGTATGTGTATCCTCCCACAAATACATTACAGCACGCCTCTGTTCGCACAGCCTCTGAAGCATGTGCAGTGTGGAGTTCCACCTTGTTGCAACGTCGATTATTAGGCGGTGCTGGGGAAGCCTCAGCGATCGCTGATGGTTCAGCATACGGCTGGAGTGTACGGGTGACCGGTGGATATGCGAGCAAAGTCTTCGCACCTTCAGGAGCAGGGCTGGTAACCCCGGATAATTTTTCAGGAAGCACTGCACCACCAGGTTCAAGGTATGTGTTTCAGTTGTGAAAGGGCTATGGCAGCCATAAAATTCCTTCCGTTATCACTGACTACCTTGCCAGCCTCAAGATGTACACTGCCCAGCCATGAATGAGTTTCTTGCTGCAAGTACTTGGCCAGAACTTCCACGGTGTGTCTGTTGTCGTCCAAACACTTCATTTCCAACACAGCCTGCTGACGCTTACCACTAGCTGTTCCATAATGGGACACCTCGTGTGCAACACTGGCAGCTGCGGATGGAGTGGTCGCGCGACTGCGCTCTGTGGACGAGCTCTCCCTTCTGGAGGAGGAGGAGGAGGGGCGAATGCCTACAGACAACTGTTTCCTAGACTGTGGGCTAGGCCGAACTGTCCCACTATGGCTGTCCCCGTGGACCCTGCATCCACCACATTAACCCAGTGCACCATGATGGACACGTAATGTCCCTGGCCGTGCCTACTGGTCCATGCATCTGTTGTGAGGTGCACCTTTCTACTGACTGATTGCCTCAGTGCATGGACAATGCGGCCTTTGACATGCTGGTGGAGGGCTGGGATGGCTTTTCTCGGAAAGAAGTGTCGACTGGGTAGGTCATAGCGTGGAACTGTGTAGGCCATCAGGGCTTTGAAAGCTTCGCTTTCAACCAACCGGTAGGGCATCATCTCTAACGAGATTAGTCTAGTAATGTGGGTGTTCAAACCCTGTGTACGCGGATGAGAGGATGAATAGTTTCTTTTCCTAACGAGAGTCTCTTGTAGGGTGAGCTGGACTGGAGAGGTGCATATGGTGGAACTAGCGGTGGTGGTGGACATGGCCGATTGAGAGAGGGTTGGTGATGGTATTCTTGATGTTGATCTACATACAGTGTTTCCTACCAAAAACCTTGTGATTCCCTGACTGCTTTGGCCTTGCGACGATACCTCCACATTTGCTTCTGTTGGTGTCCTTACCGGTGGGCTTACAGTGAGGGAAGCAATGTAGCGTTGCTGACTACCTTCATTCTGAGCAGGTGCACCAACGGTACAGGACGTTTGGTAGTTAGTCCAGGCTTGCAAGTGCCTGCTGGTTAAATGTCTACGCATGCACGTTGTATTTAAATTTAGGGGATTCTTCCCTCTGCTATAGGTCTTTGAGCATTTCTTACAGATAACTTTGCACTGATCATTCGGCTCTTGGTTAAAAAATTGCCACACTCCACTTTTCCTACTATGCAATACCTTTTCAGGCATTGCACGCTGTGCTACTTTCACCGGATGGCCACGCTGTCCAAAAACTGTTTTTTTGGTTGACAAACTTTTTGGCCTGAGACGAGCCTGCCAGATGAAAGCTGTTGTGATGTTGATGGCTGCTGCGGATCATCCTCCTACGCTTCTGAGCTACTGTCAGCGGCACCCTCTTCCCCCAATGGCTGCCAATCTGGGTCAACAACTGGGTCATCTATCACCTCCTCTTCAATGTCATGTGCACCTTTCTCTGTGTCACCGTGTAAGGTGCTATAGCGTTCGGGACGGGGCACCATAGTCTCATCAGGGTCAGTTTCTGGCTCAGTACACTGCGAGGGCAATGTAGTAATCTGAGTCAATGGAACAGCATAATAATCTAGCTGTGGCTGTGCATCAGTGCACTCCATGTCCAATTCATCTTGTAATGGGCTGTTAACAATTTCCCTTTCTAACCCAGGCACGGTATGTGTAAAGAGCTCCATGGAGTAAACTGTTGCCTGCCGCATCCTTCACTTTAGGTTTGGGTGAAGGACACAAGGAAGCGACTTGTTCCTGACCGGGAGCATCCACTGACGACTCGCTGCTTTTATATTTTGAACTGTCGGAAGAGGAGGCGAAAGAGCTAGAGGCTGTCAGCAAGGAAAGCCAAAACCTTTTCCTGCTGCTCCGGCTTTAAAAGCAGTTTTCCTACTCCAAGATAAGGGAGCCTTCGAGGCCTTGTGTAGGCAGACAATGACGCTGGTTCAACACCTCCAGCCTTAGCTGCTATTTTGCTTTTCCCACCACCACCACCATCAGTACCAGCTGGCAACGACCGCCCACGGCCTCTTCCACCAGACTTCCTCATTTTTGGGAAAATCAAACCAAAATAACAACCGTTATATGGTACTGTAAAACAAGATAGAAGGTGTATATAAACGTGTTGAGAAATTAATTCTCCCTTTTTTGGGGGGGAGACTGCACCACAACTCAGGCCCAGTGTATAACACTGTGGGCAAGTGGCTGGCTGATACAACACAAACTAAGAGGACTGAGGTATATCCACTTTGTGAGAATTTCAATCTCACTTTTTTTGGGGGGGAGACTGAACCCAAACTCAGGCCCAGTGTATTTTACAACGCAATGTGAGTGGCAGCAAGTGGCTGGCTGATACACCACAAACTAAGAGGACTGAGGTTTATCCACTTTGTGAGATTTTCAATCTCACTTTTTTTGGGGGGAGACTGAACCCAAACTCAGGCCCTGTGTATTTTACAACGCAATGTGAGTGGCAGCAAGTGGCTGGCTGATACACCACAAACTAAGAGGACTGAGGTATATCCACTTTGTGAGAATTTCAATCTCACTTTTTTTGGGGGGAGACTGAACCCAAACTCAGGCCCAGTGTATTTTACAATGGAATGTGAGTGGCAGCAAGTGGCTGGCTGATACACCACAAACTAAGAGGACTGAGGTATATCCAGTTTGTGAGAATTTGAATCTCACTTTTTTTGGGGGGAGACTGAACCCAAACTCAGGCCCAGTGTATTTTACAATGGAATGTGAGTGGCAGCAAGTGGCTGGCTGATACACCACAAACTAAGAGGACTGAGGTATATCCACTTTGTGAGATTTTCAATCTCACTTTTTTTGGGGGGAGACTGAACCCAAACTCAGGCCCTGTGTATATTACAATGCAATGTGAGTGTCAGCAAGTGGCTGGCTGATACACCACAAACTAAGAGGACTGAGGTATATCCACTTTGTGAGATTTTCAATCTCACTTTTTTGGGGGGGAGACTGAACCCAAACTCAGACCCTGTGTATTTTACAACGCAATGTGAGTGGCAGCAAGTGGCTGGCTGATACAACACAAACTAAGAGGACTGAGGTATATCCACTTTGTAAGAATTTCAATCTCACTTGTTTTGGGGGGGGACAGAACCCAAACTCAGGCCCTGTGTATTTTACAGCGCAATGTGAGTGGCAGCAAGTGGCTGGCTGATACACCACAAACTAAGAGGACTGAGGTATATCCACTTTGTGAGATTTTCAATCTCACTTTTTTGGGGGGGAGACTGAACCCAAACTCAGGCCCAGTGTATTTTACAACACAATGTAAGTGGCAGAACGTGGCTGGCTGATATACGACAAACTAACAGAACTGACGTATATCCACTTTGTGACAATTTGAATCTCCCTTTTTTGGGGGGGAGACAGCACCACAACTCAGGCACAGTGTGTAACACAACACAATGTAAGTGGCAGAACGTGGCTGGCTGATATACGACAAACTAATAGGACAGAAGTATATCCACTTTGTATCTACCTTTTTTTTAGGGGGAGACAGCACCACAACTCAGGCACAGTGTGTAACACAACACAATGTAAGTGGCAGTGTCGGGGTCGTAAAACGACAATTACCCTTCCTTCACCAGTCATTCCAAATTAAAGTATGAGCCAAGCATTTGGTACCGGGTAAGAATGACTCAGACAAGGTGCTGATTCAATCTCAATTGAATGCCCGTGCATCTACTCATGTCTGCAACGGTCACAACAACTGACTTTATTCTAAAATACACAATACTATATTGAGTGTTAGGGGAAGGCGTGCATTAGGCGGGGTTTAAGCTAGCATCCAGTCTTTCTGATTTGTTCTGACGTCCTCTGGTGGATTCCTCCTTTTCTTCACATTCCTTAAGTTTCGTTTCTGAGGAAATGGCTTAACCCTTCGGTCACTAACCTGAAACGAAACTGAACTCTGGCGACCATCTTTAAATACAATTACATATGCATTAGCTAGCAGATAGGAAAAACTTATTGTTTTACAGTATAAGAGTATAAAAGTACAAAAAGATATAAGAAAGTATATTTTCACCTTGACAATCCCCCCTAAACACTAAGTTTTTCCCTTAAAGAAAGATCCTTCGAGACTGTCCATGTGATGGGAAAAGGGGAGGTGGATTTCTTCATCCAGACACCTCAGAAACTCTCCCCTAGCGAGAGGCCTCCAGGCAGCTGAACCCTTCACTAGCCTCACATGGAGTTCTCCCACTGTCCCTAAACTAAATCTCTTGGCATCATCTGAGAATGGGGGGGTTTTGTCTATTCTCTTGAGAGGAATATACTTCGGGATCTCCCCTGGATCAGTACCATTGTACTCTGATGGATCTACTTCTTGATTGCGGAAGGTGCCAGTCGGAGTTGCTTTGGCAATAACCTTTTTGTACAAGGGAATAACACAACAGAAAATTATCGATCCAATTACAAGGAGGGCAATCAGTACCAGACAAGCTTATTGAAGGAATCCCTTGATCCCACCTAACCAACTGGAGAAGAAAGATGTGTCTGCTCCAGCATACATGACACATCGTCTTATTGTCCTAATTCGTTCAACTTCTTTAGAAACCTTCAGGTCTTTCGGATCTACATTTCGCCATTCAGGTCTGGCTGTCTATATTTCGTATCGTAAGTCTTTGGTCATACCGTCAATGAATGTATTTACCAATACTTTAACATCAAGTGGGTCTATGGGACTGTACCCCATGTCTTCCCATTTCAGCTGTAACTGTCCAAAGTATAGCTCTACACTCTCTCCTTTGTCACATCTGTAAAAAGTCTAAATTTGCGTCCTAGCACGTCACCTGTTTCTGTGCTCACCAACTACCTAGGCCTGCCTAGGTGCACTTATACATCCATCATATTGTCATTATTCGTCTGTAAAATGAGAAAGGTTGGTTCTCAGGGTCAGCCAATTGCTTTTGCGTAGCTAGCTAGTCAGAGGGCCTCCAGGGATAATACTCCTGTATCTGTCTTACCCTACCTGATGTGGTTGGTTCTCTGGTGGTGGGGGCGACATGACATGCTGGTCTACAGCTCCTTCCCAAAAGGATTACTGTCAGCCTACTCCTAAAAGTTAATGTCCCCACTATCCACCAACCACAATCCTGTGTCAGCTTCTTATATCACTGCATGTGATCTTGTCTGGACAGGATTCAGTGTAATTCTCTTAGGTCGGGTTGCAGCACGGGTCATACAAGTGCTAGGGCCCAAATCCTCAACTATACCCTAAAAGGCATCACAGCTATAATTGACAAATCTTTGTTCACTGTAATATATAAATATATATATTTGATCCATTCAACATTTTTATTAATCTGCACCTGTGGGATTATAGAAGCAATGCCGGCATAAATCTGGTTCTGGGCTTTAAACTGGTCAGGCACCCCCCTTGGCACTCCAATGGCATCAATATATACTAGTGGATCTTCTTCATAACTCATGTGGAGCTGATCAAAACTTCTCCTCTTTCTGGTAGGTTCATCAGGTATCTTTGGTGTACATATATTGTGTATGTTTGATTAGCAAATCAGTATCTAGAGAACTGTTCTCTTTGCAGAAACTTGTCTCAAAGATCCCTACTGGTGTACCTGTGGTGTCGTGGGAATTATAGCAGGTGTAATTGTCAGCTAATACGGTTACTTCTCCTGGGACCTTTAGTCTGGGTTCCTTATGAAATAGTGGGACATAATCTGGGCAATCAGTGGACTTCAAACCTTTTAACAAATTCATGACACAGGCAGTGGTGTCGTCATCAGGGAAAAGCAACACATGTGTGTATAGGTGTGTATTCGCAGCAGAACAAGCAATACATCCTACAGAGATATTCTGGACTCTTACATTGTATCTCACCCATTCTAACCATAGGTTTTTCCTTGGGGCTGTTTGTGTTTCTATGGAGAAAACCTCTTGCCAACTGAGACCTGGAATGGGGATCACTTCATTAACTACATTTTGCAAACGCTCACCTGGGCCTGTTTTAGGTGTACTGGTAACGGGGGCTTTGGTTGGTCTGAAACTAATATCCTGGAGCTGTATATGGCCTAAATTCCCATGGTATCCACTACTAAATACATAATTATAATGCCTTCCCAGTACAAATGTCTGCAGATCAGCAGATTGGGGGTTTTCAAGATTCAGGAGAAGGGGGTAACAATTTTTACCCCATTTACAGCCCCTAAGTGGTTGCAGAAGGGCTGTTAGATGCATTCTCTCACGAAGACTCCTACCCGTCCCATCCTTGGGAACATGGCTTCACTAGGTTTATATCCCCAATCTTTCCCTGTACTCCAGGCAGCATCTGTCCAATAATGACAATTATTGTTGTCATTTCTGGTAACACATATATAAAACTGGATGATCCTCTCTACCACCCGTCCAGTCTCAAGGCACTTGACTACATCACAGAAATCAAATCGCTAGATATTCACCGGGGCTGTCAGATTTACCCAGAGAATAGTGGGGCCAGAATTCTTATTTACAATAGGGGCCGAAGAGGTAGGGGCAAGGATGGCCCTCAGTTCCAGGATCAAAAACAACAGCAACATTTCCCTTCAGTCACTTCTGTGACTAAACACTGGTTCGGTCTCTTTTACAGTGTGAAGCGTGAATACAGGTGCTCTTTCCTTCAAGTTTTACTGCGGTGGGGGTGACCAGGATCACCGTGTGAAGTCCTTCAAATCTCGGCTGGAGACAATCTCTGCGCACAAACTTTTTCACATACACCAGGTCTCCTGGCACAAAGGGATGGTGTCCAGGAACCTTGTCTGGGTCTGGAAGAGAACTGAAGACAGTTAAATGCACTTTGGCAAGGTGTCCATGTAAGGCCTGCACATAGCTAGTCAAATCCTGGTACTTGAGCTGCAACTGTTGTGGAAAGAAACATTCAAGATTGGGGCTCCTGCCAAACAGAATCTCATACGGTGACTGTCCTGTCTTCCTGTTTGGGGTATATCTTACTGAAAACAAAGCTAGAGGAAGGCATTCTGTCCATGGTTTACCAGTCTCTGCCATTGCCTTCTGGATTTTAAGCTTAAGAGTTCCATTTAGTCTCTCCACTTTTCCACTGCTCTGCGGATGGAGTATGCAATGCTTGACTTACCCCCAGTGCTGCCATTACCTCTGACATGATCTCTCCAGTAAAATGGGAACTCCGATCGCTTTCAATGACTTCAGGAACTCCATACCTGCATATGATCTCAGCCATCAGTTTCTTCGCCGTTGTCTTAGCCGTAGCTTTGGCAACTGGGTAGGCTTCTGGCCAACCTGAAAATAAATCAATGCAGACCAACACATACTCATACGTCCCTACCCTGGGTAACTGAATATAATCAATCTGCAGTCTCTGGAATTGGTTAAAGGGCCGGGGAGTGTGTTTGGATGGGGTTTTCACTGTCCTACTCTGATTATGTGTGGCACATATCATGCAGCTCTGTACCTGCCTTTCTGCGCAGGTGGAAAACCCGGGGGCAATCCATTGTCTCTGTAGGGTGTCACACATGGCCGTCTTCGAGTGGTGCACATTCCCGTGCAGAACCTGTGCCATCATTGGGTACAGTACCTGTGGTAGGCAGACCTTTTCACCCCTCCCCCATAGTCCGGTAACGGTATCAGAGCAAGCCCCTATCCTTTGCCACCTATCTTTCTCCTCCTTACTTGCCTGTTTTTGTAACCGGGCTAAGATGTCTTTCAACACAAGTGGAGATGGTGGGGTGTCTAGGTGATGTACTTGAGAGGCTACAGGAGTGCTTGCTGCTTTCTTGGCAGCCTGGTCTGCCAGTGCGTTACCCTTTTGTCCGTCCATCAGTGCCTTTAGTATGTGCCTTTACCTTTATGATGCCTGTTTGGGTGGGAAGCTGTAGTGCATTCATAAGTTGCTGGACTGCCTCAGCACGTTTAAAGGGGTGGCCATTTTTTTTGTCAGGAAAGCCCTGGCTCTCCAGATAGGCCCATAACCGTGTGTAATGCCAAAAGCATACCTGGAATCAGTGTAGATGTTTACAGTCTTACCTTCTGCTAGTTTGCTCTACTTCTTGTGCAGACATATGAGCTGGCATTGACTCTGCCTTGATTATCTCATGTTCTGAGACCACAGCATATCTGGTACAGAAGCGTCCTTGGTCATCTTGGTGACGGGATCCATCTACAAAAAGCTCAAAATCAGCATTAGAATAGGCACACTAGAGACCAGCCGTTTCCTAAGACATCAATTCTAGACATTCATGTGATTTGGAAACCTAATCTTGTTCCTCTGGATCCATTCTAGAAAGAAAAAGAGTGTCCCTGCTCATATCACCTACTCCTCCCCCCTTTGGATCCAGGGGAACTAGGAGAAAAGTAGCGGGGTTCAGGACAGTGCACCTTTTCAAAGTCACATTAGTAGGCATGAGAATAGCAGACTGAAGTCGCAGCTGTCCAGCCATGGACATATGTGGCTAGATTGTACTTGGTTAAGGATACTATGTACATCGTGTGGGGTGTGGACCATCAGTGGGTAATTCAAAACAATCTCTGAAGACTTGTGTAGCAACAACTGGACAGACAACACGGCCCAAACACATAAGGGACTTCCTCTTGCCACCCTATCCAAGCGGCCACTATAATAAGCAACAGGTCTCTGTTTGTCTCCATGAAGCTGAGTCAGCACACCTGTAGCATGTCCTGCAGGTGAGCTCTGTCTGCAATACTGTGCAGCAGTGCTCGGGTGTCTTGTAATCATATATAGGGCCTGCAATGTGTAACACTATATCACAGGGCAAATTCCCTCTTTGAGTGGACATAGCGTCTCCTGGATGCAAGGGGCCATGAGCGGCAAGGTAGGCCTGACACTCTTGGACTATGACTGGGCTTCCCTGTTGGCTATCTGTTGGGCCAAACCACCTCTATGTGACAGGGTAGAATTAGCTGGGTTCACTATGGCTCCTGCCTGGTGGGTAATTATGTCCCCATACCCTACTGAGAAAAGAACCTGGGATTCCTGAGGTGTGATATAGTAGCGTGAATGACAGGGAAACCAAACTTCAGATTCCTAGAAAGTCTGGCCTTGTAAGTGTGAAGGTTTCATGGGAAGAGGAGATGTAGAGGCCTTTCCGGGCTGGGAGGTCTGGCATCCACACCGATTAAAGCAAGCTCTTGGTCTGAAAATTGACATGGGGCTGGGGAGGGAGTTAGATTCCTATACAGGGTTAAAGGCGTATTGCAGTGTGAAGCTGGACTTGCATGTACGATAGGAGGGGGCAAAAACTGGAGTCTGTTACATGGAGATAAGAAACACTGATCTCGCAGCTGCAGCGGTGGGGGCCAGTGAGCGAGCAAGAATTATTACAGCTAGTGACTTAACCCTTATCTTTCCTGCTAAGCTAAATTCTTTTGAAAACCTTTTACTATTTGCAATGCATCATCCGGAGTGGAAATCTCAATATCGGGTCTACTACAAAAAAGTATGAATGGGCTTTTTGTTACAGTGAGAATCCCAGATCTTCAAACACTACCATAAGACGCCCATAGAACTTCTCGGCAATCCAGGATATATATTGCTGTAAGGGGCACAGGGTTTACAGTCGGGAGTAGAGGCTTAATTTCCTGGGGAGGGACCATATTATCCAGCAGGGAGACCCCCCCCTATCCCAAATTTTTTAATTGCTTGCTTTACTCAACTCTTTTACCAATCTTTCAATTACACTGATACAAATTTCCTTATAAAACCAGGCACTATATTTCACTTTCAAATTCCAGATTATAATATTTCTTCATACTTCAAAACAATGTTGTCGCTTTAAACCAGACAGAGATCTACCAGAGAAAATACAGAGAACACCGTTACAGTATGTGCTCTCTCCATTCCAAGGACACAGAGATAAGAGAGATCACAGCATTCCTCTACACAGAGAAAACAGACTACTAGAAACAGCACAGAATTCCTCAGCGTACAAGGGAGAATATTGAGCCCAGCTCTTTGCCCCCCTTCCTTCTCCGGCACGTAGCGTAGATAAGGAGAAAGAAGAAGAACTGACAAAGAAATCTCGCAGCGGTCTGCTCAGCCCCTCCCCTACACTACACAGCACTGATACAAAGCTCCGTATCCTCTACAAAGTCACAAATTACAGCAGTTTTCAGACCTAATTTCTACAAAACGTTCCTATGATCCTCCGTGGTCTGGGCGGAGCCCCAAGGACGGTCCGTACACACACACAAGGCAGGTCTCCACCCAGGTTGGATTCTGCACAACACAAACAGGACACACCTACGCTTCTGGAGATCTCTTTCCGCCGCCATTACAGGGCGGTGGCTGGGACTACATTTTCATCATCAGTGGCACGGCGGCCATTTTACAATCTGTAAGATCACAGTTCAAAGGCATTTTATAACCAAACACGGGCTCTACATTGTCTGATCCTTCCTCTCCATCAACCTATTTTCATCCTTTGTTCATTAAGCCTCGCGCAACTCACAGATAAGCTTCTTGACTGTCTCTTGCCCTCCCGTGACCATTGTCTTGACTTCCACGACATCCTCATCTAACTTGTGGGGCACAGACTTCTTTTGCTTTAAGATACGCAGCTTGGCTCCCAGAATACTGTGATTTTCTGCAGTAAAACCACTAGCAGCGATATCAACGCTGGTGTTCCTGCAATACGGAAACTCGCTCAACGTATTAGAAAAAGAGCCTCGCGCTCAATATTTTCTGTCCCTAACCTGAACACCAGCAATTAACAGACTATCCTGCTACGATATTCTAAACAGTCGGGAGGCGGTCTCCTAGTGAGAGCCCTCCACAGAAATACAGGTGGTCCCTGCTCGGGACGTCTTAATTACCTAGCTGGTACAATATCACAGAGGCTGCGTCTCCTATCCCTTCCTCTAAGCTGCCCCACAATCTACAACCTGCTCAATTTATCACTCCACTTCACTACTAGACAATAGTCACGGATAGGATGGTTGAATGGAGTACAATGACCGGTGGGGGAGGTGTGGTGTACAGAGGTCGCACAGGATGCGACGTCTCTCAGTTGCTGGTTCAGAGCGTGGCACAGGATCACATTCGATCTCACCACTCGACCGGTCGCTCTCCAGACCCAAAAAGAGACCACAGACAAACCAATAACGGCTGAGACACTAGCAAGTGTGACACATACAATGTATATGATCGCCACTTACCGTGTTCGGAGGGTGATCAGTCCTCGAGGTCAGCCACTACGGGTATCATCCACAGACATCCAGGCATGGGTCCAGAGGGTCTCGGATCGCTGGCCACGCCCCACGTTGGTCGCGCCAAAATTGTCGGGGTCGTAAAACGACAATTACCCTTCCTTCACCAGTCATTCCAAATTAAAGTATGAGCCGAGCATTTGGTACCGGGTAAGAATGACTCAGACAAGGTGCTGATTCAATCTCAATTGAATGCCTGTGCATCTACTCATGTCTGCAACGGTCACAACAACTGACTTTATTCTAAAATACACAATACTATATTGAGTGTTAGGGGAAGGCGTGCATTAGGCGGGGTTTAAGCTAGCATCCAGTCTTTCTGATTTGTTCTGACGTCCTCTGGTGGATTCCTCCTTTTCTTCACATTCCTTAAGTTTCGTTTCTGAGGAAATGGCTTAACCCTTCGGTCACTAACCTGAAACGAAACTGAACTCTGGCGACCATCTTTAAATACAATTACATATGCATTAGCTAGCAGATAGGAAAAACTTATTGTTTTACAGTATAAGAGTATAAAAGTACAAAAAGATATAAGAAAGTATATTTTCACCTTGACAGCAGAAAGTGGCTGGAAGATATCTGAAAAAAATCCAAGGACTGTAGTACAATTTCAATCTCCCTACAATGATCTCAGGACAAGTATGGCAGCAACAAAAAGGACTGCTGCACACAAAAGTGTGGACAAATACACAAGATAACTGCGGAAAGGAGCAACAGGATTTTTGCTTTTAAAAAAGCAGTTGGTTTGCACAGCAGCGGTGCAAACAGCAATGCAGCTATCAGGGAGCCTTATAAGGCAGCCTAATAAGCTACAGAGCTGATGCACAAAGATATAGCCTCCACTGTCCCTGCAAAACAAAGGTGGTGATGGACAGTGGAAATCGCTTCCCGAGGATCTGGGTCTAAGCCGAAAATATAGTAAACATGCATTTTTAAACGTAAAAAATTCCTGCCTTTTACCAGAAAAAAACTCAGGTAATCCTACCTTAGGTTCTTCAGAGCGTGCTCCAGAGTAATTACTCATGTGCTGTTGCAGGTCGGCTACTCCCAAAGTTAACCCTTGCAAGCGTTGAGCAAGTTCTTGGACGCTGCACATATTGAAGGAATCCGGGAGATAATTAATTTTTTTTTTGTATGGCTGGACAAAGTGTTTCGGAACTGCAACACAGAACTAGGATAGGAGGGGGAAAACTGACCCTGCACTGAGACTAGGTTAATACCCAGGGCCGTATTTGCCACTAGGTACTCGAGGGCACGTGCCCAGGGCGGGAAGATGCGGGGGGCGGCACCTGAGCAGGGTTTTTTTGTTTTATTTTACTAGTCCAGTGCTTCCGTTCCTGAAGATAGGGTGCGGCAGAGCGGCAGTCAGAACACGTGGTGCTGGTGCCGACTCTCCCTACTCCCTGCTGAGTGAGACACAGTGAGGCCCCTGCTCACAGCCTCACTCGTGCCCGGCCGGAAGGTGACTGTCACTGCTGAGGTGGAGCGGTAGCGCCCTGTCTCGCAACCCTGGGTCCTGGACACACATTGCTGGCAGCCTATCCTGGACTCACAGTAGAGCAGTACACAGTAAGTAGTACTGTACTGATCTCCGCCTGCGCGCTGCCTGCTGCATGGCTCTGTCTGTGATTCACCTCACCCCTTCCCTCAGATTCCTCAGCCTCATTTCTGTATGTGGCTGTATGTGGGTGTGCGGGGCTGTATCTGTGTGTGCGGGGTTGAATGTATGGGTGTATGTGTGCGGGTCTGTGTGTGCGGGGCTGTGTGTGTCAGGTATCGTCCAATGGGACAAATAGTCCCATCCGGCTATGCCTGCTACAGTGACAGGTAGCCGGTTGATGGAACAGTAGTACTGCCATCATCCGGCTACTGTGTTCAAGGGTTAAAAAAAAAAAAACCACATATATACAGTGCCTTGCGAAATTATTCGGCCCTCTGGAACTTTTCAACCTTTTCCCACATATCATGCTTCAAACATAAAGATACCAAATGTAAATTTTTGGTGAAGAATCAACAACAAGTGGAACACAATTGTGAAGTTTAACGAAATTTATTGGTTATTTTAAATTTGTGTGGAAATTCAAAAACTGAAAAGTGGGGCGTGCAATATTATTCGGCCCCTTTAAATTAATACTTTTTTGCGCCACCTTTTGCTGTGATTACAGCTGCAAGTCGCTTAGGGTATGTCTCTATCAGTTTTGTACATCGAGAGGCTGAAATTCTTGCCCATTCTTCCTTGGCAAACAGCTAGAGCTCAGTGAGGTTTGATGGAGATCGTTTCTGAACAGCAGTTTTCAGCTCTTTCCACAGATTCTCGATTTGATTGAGGTCTGGACTCTGACTTGGCCATTCTAACACCTGGATACATTTATTTGTGAACCATTCCGTTGTAGATTTTGCTTTATGTTTGGGATCATTGTCTTGTTGGAAGACAAATCTCAGTCCCAGTCTCAGGTCTTTTGCAGACTCCAACAGGTTTTCTTCAAGAATGGTCCTGTATTTGGCTCCATCCATCTTCCCATCAATTTTAACCATCTTCCCTGTCCCTGCTGAAGAAAAGCAGGCCCAATCCATGATGCTGCCACCACCATGTTTGACAGTGGGGATGGTGTGTTCAGTGTGTTCTTTACGCCAAACATATCGTTTGACATTGTTGCCAAAAAAGTTCAATTTTGGTTTAATCTGACCAGAGCACCTTCTTCCACATGTTTGGTGTGTCTCCCAGGTGGCTTGTTGCAAACTTTAAACAACACTTTTTATGGATATCTTTAAGAAATGGCTTTCTTCTTGCCACTCTTCCATAAAGGCCAGATTTGTGCAGTGTATGACTGATTGTTGTCCTATGGACAGACTGTCCCACCTCAGCTGTAGATCTCTGCAGTTCATCCAGAGTGATCATGGGCCTCTTGGCTGCATCTCTGATCAGTCTTCTCCAGGGGCGGACTGGGCCGGGTGGCAAAGATGCAAATGCCCCCCGGGCCGCTCCCCCTGCAGCTGATCAGGGCCGGCCGCCTGGTGGTGGCTGTAGAGCTGCACATCAAATTGTGCGCGGCCGTGTGCGCTGCACTGTGACGCGGCCGCTGCACTGTGAAGCGGCCGGCAGCAGTCACAGTCGGCGCACACGTCCGCGCCGGGTCCGGGAGCTTTGTGCGCGGCTGTCAGCTTGACGGCTGCACAGCTCCTGCTCCCTCCATGATATCTCTCTATGCTTCCGGGTCAGGTGTCGGGCGTGCGCGATGACGTCATAGCGCACGTGCCGACATGTCCCGGCCAGGACGCTAGCAGAGAGGCGCTGCAAGGGAGCGAGTGGTGATGTAAGTATAAAAAAAACTTTTTTTTTTTTTTTTTTTAAATTAAATGGTGGGTAACTGCAAATGAAGAAGTGGGGAGGGGTGAAAGGAGGCTGCACATGATGGAATTTTGGGGGTTAAAGGAGGCTGCACATGACAGAATTTGGGGGGTTAAAGGAGGCTGCACATGATGGAATTTGGGGGGATAAAGGAGGCTGCACATGATGGAATTTGGGGGGTTAAAGGAGGCTGCACATGACGGAATTTGGGGGGTTAAAGGAGGCTGCACATGATGGAATTTGGGGGGATTAAAGGAGGCTGCACATGATGGAATTTGGGGGGGTTGAGGAGGCTGCACATGATGGAATTTCGGGGGTTAAAGGAGGCTGTACATGACGGAATTTGGGGGGTTAAAAAAGGCTGCACATGATGGAATTTGGGGGGATAAAGGAGGCTGCACATGATGGAATTTGGGGGTGTTAAAGGAGGCTGCACATGATGGAGTTTGGGGGGATTAAAGGAGGCAGCACATGATGGAACTTGGGGGGGTTAAAGGAGGCTGCACATGATGGAATTTGGGGGGTTAAAGGAGGCTGTACATGACGGAATTTGGGGGTGTTAAAGGAGGCTGCACATGATGGAGTTTGGGGGGATTAAAGGAGGCAGCACATGATGGAACTTGGGGGGGTTAAAGGAGGCTGCACATGATGGAATTTGGGGGGTTAAAGGAGGCTGTACATGACAGAATTTGGGGGGTTAAAGGAGGCTGCACATGATGGAATTTTGGGGGTTAAAGGAGGCTGCACATGATGGAATTTGGGGGGTTAAAGGAGGCTGCACATGACGGAATTTGGGGGGTTAAAGGAGGCTTCACATGATGGAATTTGGGGGGGTTAAAGGAGGCTGCACATGATGATATTTGGGGGGTTAAAGGAGGCTGCACATGACGGAATTTGGGGAGTTAAAGGAGGCTGCACCTGATGGAATTTGGGGGGGTTAAAGGAGGCTGCACATGATGGAATTTGGGGGGTTAAAGGAGGCTGCACATGATGGAATTTGGGGGTTAAAGGAGGCTGCACATGATGGAATTTGGGGGGTAAAGGAGGCTGCACATGATGGAATTTGGGGGGTTAAAGGAGGCTGCACATGTTGGAATTTGGGGGGTTAAAGGAGGCTGCACATGACGGAATTTGGGGGGTTAAAGGAGGCTGCACATGATGGAATTTTGGGGGTTAAAGGAGGATGCACATGGTGGAATTTGGGGGGATTAAAGGAGGCTGCACATGATGGAATTTGGGGGGTTAAAGGAGGCTGTACATGACGGAATTTGGGGGGTTAAAGGAGACTGCACTTGATGGAATTTTGGGGAGTTATAGGAGGCTGCACATGATGGAATTTGGGGTGTTAAAGGAGGCTGCACATGACGGAATTTTGGGGGGTTAAAGGAGGCTTCACATGATGGAATTTGGAGGGGTTAAAGGAGGCTGCACATGATGGAATTTGGGGGGTTAAAGGAGGCTGCACATGATGGAATTTTGGGGGGTTAAAGGAGGCTTCACATGATGGAATTTGGGGGGGTTAAAAGGGGCTGCACATGATGGAATTTGGGGGGTTAAAGGAGGCTGCACATGACGGAATTTGGGGAGTTAAAGGAGGCTGCACATGATGGAATTTGGGGGGATAAAGGAGACTGCACATGATGGAATTTGGGGGGGTTAAAGGAGGCTGCACATGATGGAATTTGGGGGGGTTAAAGGAGGCAGCACATGATGGAATTTGGGGGTTAAAGGAGGCTGCACATGATGGAATTTGGGAGGTAAAGGAGGCTGCACATGATGGAATTTGGGGGGTTAAAGGAGGCTGCACATGATGGAATTTGGGGGGATGAAGGAGGCTGCACATGATGGAATTTGGGGGGGTTAAAGGAGGCTACACATGATGGAATGTGGGGGTTAAAGGAGGCTGCACATGATGGAATTTGGGGGTTAAAGGAGGCTGCACATGATGGAATTTGGGGGGTTAAAGGATGCTGCACATGATGGAATTTGGGGGGTTAAAGGAGGCTGCACATGATGGAATTTGTGGGGTAAAGGAGGCTGCACATGATGGAATTTGGGGGGTTAAAGGAGGCTGCACATGATGGAATTTGGGGGGATAAAGGAGGCTGCACATGAAGGAATTTGGGGGGGTTAAAGGAGGCTACACATGATGGAAATTGGGGGTTAAAGGAGGCTGCACATGATGAAATTTGGGGGTTAAAGGAGGCTGCACATGATGGAATTAGGGGGTTAAAGGAGGCTGCACATGATGGAATTAGGGGGTTAAAGGAGGCTGCACATGATGGAATTTGGGGGTTAAGGAGGACTGCACATGATGAAGGAGGAGTTGGGCTGCACATGATGAAGTGGGGGAGTTGGGCTGAACATGATGAAGTGGGGGTAAGGAGGACTGCACATGAAGTGGGAGGTAAGGGGGACTGCACATGATGGGGGACTCGTAAGCTTGCAATCTATGAGGTTGCATAATAACCAATTATATATTGATTGTGGGTGGACCTCTGTATTCAGATGTGTAGTGTAGAAGAAAGGGAAAAAGTGGGGAATGTGCTCTGAAAGCGGTGCTCTAGATAACTGTGTTTTTTTATGCAGAGGCGAGTCCTGGCTGGAAGAAGCGATGGCGGTCTTTGCTGCATGAATGAGAAAAGCAAAGATGAAGGACTTCAGCTAGAGACGTCACTGGTGAGTCAGTGTATTACCTGTGCACTGACACTATACACTGTATACTATATACAGAGCTCCTGTATATAATGTCACTGGCAGTGGTGATCACTGTATTACCTGTACACTGGCACTTTTTATAGAGCTCCTGTGTATAATGTCACTGGTGATCCCTGTATTACCTGTACACTGACACTACAGGTCCTTCTCAAAAAATTAGCATATAGTGTTAAATTTCATTATTTACCATAATGTAATGATTACAATTAAACTTTCATATATTATAGATTCATTATCCACCAACTGAAATTTGTCAGGTCTTTTATTGTTTTAATACTGATGATTTTGGCCTACAACTCCTGATAACCCAAAAAACCTGTCTCAATAAATTAGCATATTTCACCCGTCCAATCAAATAAAAGTGTTTTTTAATAACAAACAAAAAAACCATCAAATAATAATGTTCAGTTATGCACTCAATACTTGGTCGGGAATCCTTTGGCAGAAATGACTGCTTCAATGCGGCGTGGCATGGAGGCAATCAGCCTGTGACACTGCTGAGATGTTATGGAGGCCCAGGATAGCGGCCTTAAGCTCATCCAGAGTGTTGGGTCTTGCGTCTCTCAACTTTCTCTTCACAATATCCCACAGATTCTCTATGGGGTTCAGGTCAGGAGAGTTGGCAGGCCAATTGAGCACAGTAATACCATGGTCAGTAAACCATTTACCAGTGGTTTTGGCACTGTGAGCAGGTGCCAGGTCGTGCTGAAAAATGAAATCTTCATCTCCATAAAGCATTTCAGCCGATGGAAGCATGAAGTGCTCCAAAATCTCCTGATAGCTAGCTGCATTGACCCTGCCCTTGATGAAACACAGTGGACCAACACCAGCAGCTGACATGGCACCCCACACCATCACTGACTGTGGGTACTTGACACTGGACTTCAGGCATTTTGGCATTTCCTTCTCCCCAGTCTTCCTCCAGACTCTGGCACCTTGATTTCCGAATGACATGCAAAATTTGCTTTCATCAGAAAAAAGTACTTGGGACCACTTAGCAACAGTCCAGTGCTGCTTCTCTGTAGCCCAGGTCAGGCGCTTCTGCCGCTGTTTATGGTTCAAAAGTGGCTTTACCTGGGGAATGCGGCACCTGTAGCCCATTTCCTGCACACAGTGGACTCAGTCCACTGCTTCCTCAGGTTCCCCAAGGTCTGGAATCGGTCCTTCTCCACAATCTTCCTCAGGGTCCGGTCACCTCTTCTCGTTGTACAGCGTTTTCTGCCACATTGTTTCCTTCCAACAGACTTACCATTGAGGTGCCTTGATACAGCACTCTGGGAACAGCCTATTTGTTGAGAAATTTCTTTCTGGGTCTTACCCTCTTGCTTGAGGGTGTCAATGATGGCCTTCTTGACATCTGCCAGGTCGCTAGTCTTACCCATGATGGGGGTTTTGAGTAATGAACCAGGCAGGGAGTTTTTAAAAGCCTCAGGTATCTTTTGCATGTGTTTAGAGTTAATTAGTTGATTCAGAAGATTAGGGTAATAGGTCGTTTAGAGAACCTTTTCTTGATATGCTAATTTATTGAGACAGGTTTTTTGGGTTATCAGGAGTTGTAGGCCAAAATCATCAGTATTAAAACAAGAAAAGACCTGACAAATTTCAGTTGGTGGATAATGAATCTATAATATATGAAAGTTTAATTGTAATCATTACATTATGGTAAATAATGAAATTTAACACTATATGCTAATTTTTTGAGAAGGACCTGTATATACAGAGCTCCTGTGTATAATGTCACCAGTGATCACTGTGTTACATGTACACTGACAGTAAATACAGAGTTCATGTAAATAGCACTTAGTATTGTGGGTTTTTTTTAAATTAATGCATTTACAATTGTATTTATATATTTATATCCTTCATAGGCCCATACATGTCGTTGCACAGTAGGGGCATTACTACTTTCTGTGGGATTTGGGGGGGGTGGGAGTAATCCTAGCAATGACACAATTGATTAAATATTGGGGTCAGTGGTCCACACTGCAGGTGCACACAGAGTGGGGAGTTTTTGTAGGTAGGGAATAGATGGGGACGGCGCTAGAAATGTGAGAAGTCAAATGTGCCTTTATAGTAATCTGTGCAGACGAGTCCTGGCTGGAGAAGTTGTCATGTCGGTCTGGGCCAGATAGAAAAGTGAACGATCTGAATCAGAAAGAACGTCATGTGTAAGTTACTATATACTGTATATAACTGTACTGTAATCACTTGTTCTGCGGAACTGGTATCTACCAATATACGGTTACCGTTAGGTTGTAATATTGCTCTTTTTAGGTAACTTTTTTTTTAAATTTAGTAGCAGCTAAATGTGATTCAGTCATAGTAAAGGGTGTATGGTGGTATCATTGCTCTTTGTATAGAATGTAGTTTCATATAGAGGTAATGATGATATTATAATATTATGTATTCGCTGTGTAGTGGTGATAGTAGTAGGCACTGTGTAGCCGTATTGTATGTATGTTTGTAAGTAAACTCCGTTATGGCACCATATCTAAGCAGTAAACTTGGTTCTAGAACTGTATCAATGTAGTAATCTAGATTATGGTACCGTATGTATGCCATAATCTCGGTTCTGCTCCAGTTTCTATGTAGCAGGCTTGGTTCCATGTAGTAGACTTATTAAACTCGGTTCTGCTCCCTTATTTCTGTAGTAAGCTCGGTTCTGCTCCCATATCTCTGTAGTAAGCTCCGTTCTGCTCCCATATCTCTGCAGTAAGCTCGGTTCTGCTCCATTATCTCTGTAGTAAGCTCAGTTCTGCTCCCATATCTCTGCAGTAAGCTCTACTCTGCTCCCATATCTCTGTAGTAAGCTCGGTTCTGCTCCCATATCTCTGTAGTAAGCTCTGTTTTGCTCCCATATCTCTGTAGTAAGCTCTGTTTTGCTCCCATATCTCTGCAGTAAGCTCTGCTCTGCTCCCATATCTCTGTAGAAAGCTCCGTTCTACTCCCATATCTCTGTAGTAAGCTCGGTTCTGCTCCCATACTGCTGTAGTAAGCTCCGTTCTGCTCCCATATTTCTGTAGTAAGCTCTGTTTTGCACCCATATCTCTGTAGTAAGCTCGGTTCTGCTCCTATATCTCCGGAATAAGCTTGGTTCTGCTCCCATATCTCTGGAGTAAGCTCGTTTCTGCTCCCACATCTCAGTAGTAAGCTCGGTTCTGCTCCCATATCTCTGGAGTAAGCTCGGTTCTGCTCCCATATCTCTGGAGCAAGCTTGGTTCTGCTACCATATCTATGCAGCAAGCTCCGTTCTGTTCCCATATCTATGAACCAGTCTGTTTTTAAAGCCTGTTATCTCTGCTACTTTTATGCAGTGGCCAGAGATTATTAGGGAAAAGTAGGGCCACTGCAACTGAAGGGCCACTGCCTTGTAATTGCCCCCCAGGCTGAAAAATGCCAGCCAGCCCCTGGTCTTCTCCTTGTTTGAGATGAAAGTTTAGAGGGACGGCTGGGTCTTGGTTGATTTGGAGTGGTATGATACTCCTTCCATTTCAATATGATCGCCAGCACAGTGCTCCTTGGGATGTTTAAAGTTTTGGCTTTAAACTTCTCAACAACAGTATCACAGACCTGCCTGTTGTGTTCCTTGGTCTTCATGATGCTCTCTGTGCTTCAAACAGAACCCTGAGACCATCACAGAGCAGGTGCTTTTATACGGAGACTTGATTACACATAGGTGGATTATATTTATCATCATTATGCCTTTAGGACAACATTGGATCATTTAGAGATCCACAATGAACTTCTGGAGTGAGTTTGTTGCACTGAAAGTAAAGGGGCCGAATAATATTGCACGCTCCACTTTTCAGTTTTTGAATTTCGGCAAAAATTTAAAATAACCAATACATTTCGTTCAACTTCACAATTGTGTTCCACTTATTGTTGATTCTTCACAAAAATTTACATTTGGTATCTTTATGTTTGAAGCATGATATGTAGGAAAAGGTTGAAAAGTTCCAGGGGGCCGAATACTTTCGCAAGGCACTGTACATACAGTACATACAACATACAGTACATACCATACATCTAATCCCCGAAGCCCTTGATCACCTGTAAAAAAAAAAATAAAAATAATAAACCAACAGTATACTGCCTGATCCGATGTAGTCCATGTAATAACGAGTGTCCCATGACGTGGAGAGCTGTCACATCGGATCTGCCGCGAATGGCAAAAATTGCTGATGTGAAAGTAGCCTAAGTCACTGCCGACAGTGTCTGCATTAGTCATACTCACCAATGGGGGAGGCAGTGCAAAAAGTGCCTAGGGCAGCATAAACTCTAAATATGGCCCTGCTGATACCCTACGATGGAGTGGGCGACCCATTCCTTTTGGATAGACCCACCGACGATCCTAGGTTAATCTCAGCGAAGACCTATAGATAGGGGGAAGGAGGTCCCTAAAAGATGTAAGGACTGAGTATAAAAACAGTGCCACCTGGTGGGGATGTACTAGCACGTACCTTTTCCTTCACTTATCACAGCTTTACTGGATATTCCCCTCTTTCTAGTATCTGTTAATACTTTATTTTTCCATGATTTGGCTCATATATGTATGTTTATGCTCATATATTTGCGGTCTTCTATTCATATGTGCTACCTTCCTTTATTTTGTAGCCTATGGGCCATGCGCTTCTTTTAGATCCACAGCATACAAGGAAGACTCAACTTCGCATATATAATCATATGACACAATTATGTCTGTTATTATTTTAGTGTCATACATTCTCCTGTTATGATCAATCGTATAATATTTGATGCCAATATAATTTTTGTTGATTCTGTATATATTTTCTTTGCTTATAGATAATTACCTTGACAAAGGCCATACGGCCGAAATGTCCCTGTTTTTTGTTCTGTATAAGATTGGTCATTAAAATTTATCTTCTGGATATATATGCCTCAGGTTTATCTAGCTCTTGATGTAAATTATTTTTCCTGAAGGCACCTTTCACGGCCACTCCCTTGATTTATTCAGCATGGGTATAAAAACAGGTCACCTCCTAATAGAAAACACAGAGACAGCTGCAAAAAACAACTGAAAACAGAAACTAAAGATAGCAGAACCAGAGATCCCAGAACTGCACAATGCCAAATACAGAAAGCTATCAAAGCACCTAGCCAGAACTCTAGCGGATTAACACTGTTGTCCAGCAAGGAATGGGAGGCAGGTGCTGGGTAATAAAGGGTGATACAATCAACTAACCTAAGGAAACCCAGCACCAGGGGAAAAAGACCAGCAGCAAGAAAACCACAACAAGATGGCGGATGGTCAAAAACAAAACAGATTCTAACATGTTCGTCTCCAGCGTTCAGTCTAGTGTTTTGTCTCTCCTGTTACTGACCTGTGGTTAGCTGCTGCAGGTCCAGGCAGGGACTGCCCTGGAGTGACACCTGGTGACTACCTGTGGCCAAGCCTATCCTCACCAACAGAGTTTCTAGCAAAAAGCAGGTTGTCACTTAGCCATGCCCCTCCAGGGTAAGACCGGCCTGTGGCGCAGTGATTCCACACCCACCGCCATAACAGACACCTTCACTTTTTTTCCCATATATATTTGCAGCCATTTATACGTAGCTTATAACTGGGAATAAAGTGGTATATAGTGACATTGCTATATGTCCAAAGCTCCATTCACACAGGAGCCAAGTTATCTTTAAGAGGCATTAAACTTTTGTGGAAGTTCGGCTCACTTAGCTGCTCCTCGAGGTAGATACAGGCACACATGGGGTTAAAATTTCTCGGTGGTTTATTGCATCATAAACCCAAAGGCTATGTGCACACCCACTGCGGATTGGGGTGCAGAATTTTCTGCACAAAATTTGCATCTCCTGGCAGAAAAGCTTTGATGCGTTTTTTGTGCGGATTTTGTGCGGATTTCATGTGTTTTTTTTTACCCCTGCCGATTTTTATAATGGAAGAGTGCAGAAACGCTGCAGATCCGCACAAAAGAAGCGACATGCTCCTTCTTTTGATCCGCAGCATTTTCCATGCAGAATTTTCCCCACCATTAGCACAGCATTTTTTTCCCCGATTGATTTACATTGTACTGTAAATCACTTTGCGGATCTGCAGCGTTTTTGCGCGGAAAAAAATGCGGCGGATCTGCAGTAAATCCGCATCGTGTGCACATAGCCTAAATGGTAACAGAAAAACAGCCTTTCTGGCTCAAAAGAAAGTAAACAGTTCAAACAAAGTCCTGCCAAGTACTTCTGGGACAACACATATAGCAGCTCTCTCAGGGGCTTCAGTATGGAGACTTCCTTGCCTCCATACAACACAGACAGGAAAAAACACTGGCTGTACATTTATTTCCCCAGCCACACCCTTGAGGTGGAGATATGGTGAGTAGGCATTCCACCCATCTCTTACCTACTCACCTAAAAACCCGCCCATAACATGGCACTTAACTCCTTCAGAACATAATATGCTGAAAAGAAATGTATGGGTTTCTAGATCACAGAGGAAAGCAATCTCCATGACACATATCTCCCCTCACATACAGTGCCAGTGACCCTGTCACACTCCCTATAACCAGTGGCTTAACTTGAAACTCTTGAGCCCTAATGCAAAATCAATAACAAGGCCCCTACGTATCATCATCTATAATAGCATTGGTATTTTCATATAGGCTAAAGGGACAGCTTGGGCCCCTTAGTCTTCATGTCCCAGGTGTGACTGCAACCTCTGCACCTTACTATAGATACGCCCCAACTAATAATATTTGTTATAGTGAAACCTGTCGGGAAGGCTGTCTTGTGAATTTTGATTTTGGAGTTTTACAGTGTTCCATGATGTATATGTAGCCTCTTAGCCTAGAAAGACTGCAGCCGCTAACTAGGCATATAAATGTTTTTGAACACATTTTATGAGATACTAATATTAAACAAATTGTCCACTACATGGACACCCCCTTTTCAATCACTATATATCCCCCATGTAAAATAATAACAGCTATACTCGTCTGCAGAGCCGACAACATTCCAATCATGTCAGTGCCTGCTATAACGTGGCTTACGTGACATTGTTATGTCACACGAATCTTGCACCTGACACTTTCATTCACTCTCACCTCCATCAAACGTAACTATATCCGAAAGGAGTCAGAGAGCAGCAGGATTGGCTGCAGGACTAGCTTGACATTGTAATTTTTAACATTGGTGGCAGTTTCAGACGGAAAGTGACCAGATTAATTTGCTGATCAATTTGCAATGTGCCTATGAATTAAAGAGCCAACTTTTGCAACAGGTCTTGAAAAGAATGTTTTTAATTGAAAAGCCAAACCTTAACTCTGGGACAGATGTTGGGAACAGGTTGATGGTGCCTATCAGCACACTTCTATGCTTTATACACGGGTGCAGCCAAATTGCATTGCACATAAGTCCAGAAAGTTAACTTTGAGGTGCAATTTATCTAGGAAGAGGAGGCGCTCAACTCTTTACTGCAACAAACTGAGATTTCCAAGAAGACTCTAAGGCCGGCGTCACACTCAGCGTAAGACAATACGGTCCGTTTTTTACGGCTGTAATACGGCTGTAATACGGAGAAATGTTCCCAAAATAGTGGTCCGTATGTCATCCGTAGGCAGGGTGTGTCAGCGTATTTTGCGCATGGCATCCTCCGTATGTAATCCGTATGGCATCCGTACTGCGATATTTTCTCGCAGGCTTGCAAAACCGACATCTAATGGATTTATGTGCTCAAATGTTCGGTAAAACATATATACAGTATATATATATATATATGTCATTGAGACACATATATATATATTCTTTATTTATATTTAATTCAGCGTGATATATGTGAAAAGCCGGTAAATCAATTGCCGGCTTCTCATTTCTCTTTCCCCAACCCGACAGGATATGAGACATGGTTTACATACAGTAAACCATCTCATATCCCCCTTTTTTTTGCATATTCCACACTACTAATGTTAGTAGTGTGTATGTGCAAAATTTGGGCGCTGTAGCTTGTAAAATAAAGGGTTAAATCGTGGAAAAAATTGGCGTGGGCTCCCGCGCAATTTTCTCCGCCAGAGTGGTAAAGCCAGTGACTGAGGGCAGATATTAATAGCCTAGAGAGGGTCCATGGTTATTGGCCCCCCCTGGCTACAAACATCTGCCCCCAGCCACCCCAGAAAAGGCACATCTGGAAGATGCGCCTATTCTGGCACTTGGCCACTCTCTTCCCACTCCCGTGTAGCGGTGGGATATGGGGTAATGAAGGGTTAATGTCACCTTGCTATTGTAAGGTGACATTAAGCCAGATTAATAATGGAGAGGCGTCAATTATGTCACCTATCCATTATTAATCCAATTGTCTGAAAGGGTTAAAAAACACATACACACACATTATTAAAAAGTATTTTAATGAAATAAACAAACAGGTTGTTTTAGTATTTTATTGCTCTCTCAATCCATCCGGAAGACCCTCGCTTGGCAAAATAATAAACCAACCATATACATACCTTCGGATGAACTGTCAGGTCCCACGAAGTAAATCCATCTGAAGGGGTTAAATAATTTTACAGCCAGGAGCTGCGCTAAAGCACTCGCTCGTGGCTGTAAAAACCCCGGGTGCTGAAAGTAAAGCTGGGTGATCTGTACTTACATTGAGTCGCGGTGAGGCGCCCTTTGGTGGATGAACTCATATGAACTCGAGCGTGGGAACTTTTAAAAAGGCTGCAGTTCATGAGAACATCCACCAGAGGGCACCTCACCGCGACTCAATGTAAGTACAGATCACCCAGCTTTCCTTTCAGCACCCGGGGTTTTTACAGCCACGAGCAGTGCTTTAGCGCAGCTCCTGGCTGTAAAATGATTTAACCCCTTCAGATGGATTTACTTCGTGGGACCTGACAGTTTATCCGAAGTTATGTATATTGTTGGTTTATTATTTTGCCAAGCGAGGGTCTTCCGGATGGATTGAGAGAGCAATAAAATACTAAAACAACCTGTTTGTTTATTTCATTAAAATACTTTTTAATAATGTGTGTGTGTTTTTTAACCCTTTCAGACAATTGGATTAATAATGGATAGGTGACATAATTGACGCCTCTCCATTATTAATCTGGCTTAATGTCACCTTACAATAGCAAGGTGACATTAACCCTTCATTACCCCATATCCCACCGCTACACGGGAGTGGGAAGAGAGTGGCCAAGTGCCAGAATAGGCGCATCTTCCAGACGTGCCTTTTCTGGGGTGGCTGGGGGCAGATGTTTGTAGCCAGGGGGGGCCAATAACCATGGACCCTCTCTAGGCTATTAATATCTGCCCTCAGTCACTGGCTTTACCACTCTGGCGGAGAAAATTGCGCGGGAGCCCACGCCAATTTTTTCCGCGATTTATCCCCATTATTTAAGCAGCTACAGCACCCAAATTTTGCACATACATACTACTAACATTAGTAGTGTGGAATATGCAAAAAAAAAAAGGGGATATGAGATGGTTTACTGTATGTAAACCATGTCTCATATCATGTCGGGTTTGTGAAGGAGAAATGAGAAGCCGGCAATTGATTTACCGGCTTTTCACATATATCGCGCTGAATTAAATATAAATACAGAATATATATATATGTGTCTCAATGACATATATACACTCACCGGCCACTTTATTAGGTACACCTGTCCAACTTCTTGTTAACACTTAATTTCTAATCAGCCAATCACATGGCGGCAACTCAGTGCATTTAGGCATGTAGACATGGTCAAGACAATCTCCTGCAGTTCAAACCGAGCATCAGTATGGGGAAGAAAGGTGATTTGAGTGCCTTTGAACGTGGCATGGTTGTTGGTGCCAGAAGGGCTGGTCTGAGTATTTCAGAAACTGCTGATCTACTGGGATTTTCACGCACAACCATCTCTAGGGTTTACAGAGAATGGTCCGAAAAAGAAAAAAAATCCAGTGAGCGGCAGTTCTGTGGGCGGAAATGCCTTGTTGATGCCAGAGGTCAGAGGAGAATGGGCAGACTGGTTCGAGCTGATAGAAAGGCAACAGTGACTCAAATCGCCACCCGTTACAACCAAGGTAGGCCTAAGAGCATCTCTGGACGCACAGTGCGTCGAACTTTGAGGCAGATGGGCTACAGCAGCAGAAGACCACACCGGGTACCACTCCTTTCAGCTAAGAACAGGAAACTGAGGCTACAATTTGTACAAGCTCATCGAAATTGGACAGTAGAAGATTGGAAAAACGTTGCTTGGCCTGATGAGTCTCGATTTCTGCTGCGACATTCGGATGGTAGGGTCAGAATTTGGCGTAAACAACATGAAAGCATGGATCCATCCTGCCTTGTATGGAGCATCTTTGGGATGTGCAGCCGACAAATCTGCGGCAACTGTGTGATGCCATCATGTCAATATGGACCAAAATCTCTGAGGAATGCTTCCAGCACCTTGTTGAATCTATGCCACGAAGAATTGAGGCAGTTCTGAAGGCAAAAGGGGGTCCAACCCGTTACTAGCATGGTGTACCTAATAAAGTGGCCGGTGAGTGTATATATATATATATATACTGTATATATGTTTTACCGAACATTTGAGCACATAAATCCATTAGATGTGGATTTTGCAAGCCTGCGAGAAAATATCGCAGTACGGATGCCATACGGATTACATACGGAGGATGCCATGCGCAAAATACGCTGACACACCCTGCCTACGGATGACATACGGACCACTATTTTGGGAACATTTCTCCGTATTACGGCCGTATTACAGCTGTAAAAAACGGACCGTATTGTCTTACGCTGAGTGTGACGCCGGCCATAGACTTTCATTGGCGTATTTTTTGCGCAATACGCTGACAAACGCAGCATGCTGCGATTTTGTACGGCCGTAGAAAGGCGTATATTACGGATGCGTTATATACGGCTGATAGGACCTGACCCATTGGGAATAATTGGGCCGTTTGTTAGGCGTGTTTTACGGACGTATTTTATGCGCTCTTACGTCCGTAAAACTCGCTAGTGTGACAGCAGCCTAAAACTGAATTGTTGTGGGCGAATTTGGCACAAAAAGTACACCCGATCATGGTGTAGAGTTGAAGAAAATTGGTAGAAATAGTTCCATAGACTGGTTGATTCTCGCAGTATGCTCAATTACTTTGAAGATTATAGGCTGAGAAGTCTAAAGAGATGTTTAAGTTCTTACAGAAAGCCTTCAAGAACCTGGAAACAAATTGCACACTACAGTCTGATACTATATGAACTGGGAGACTACTGGAACTGGAACATTTATTTAAATAAAAACACTTGGGTCAACCGTGTAGCAGAGGGAAGTCCTGGTAATAAAAGAAATATCTTGCAGAAATGATCCACTAATACTCAGATAGTAGTGAACACTTGCACCTCGGGAAGATCTGTTACAAAGTACACGCAAATCTCTGCCCAAGGCTGAGGTCAATGAAGAGGCTGAAGAGGACCAAGATGCACCTGAGGCAAAGCTTTGAACTGTGCACACTGATGGCAAGATGACACAAATTCTTGTTTTCATTTGACCCATCAGTAGAAACGAGAAAGGAGTTCAGTAGTCATTTAACTCCTGGGTGAACAGAGAGAAGACAATAATAGACCCAAGATAACAGTTCGGCTTTAGAGACAAGTGAACTTCTTTAAGGCTATGTTCACATTTGCGTTGTTGGGCGCAGCGTCGTCGACGGATACTGACGCATGCGTCATGCTCCCCTATCTTTAACATGAGGGGTGCATGGACATGCGCCAGTATGCGTTGTAATGCGTTTTACGACGCATGCGTCATATTGACGCACAAGACAGGGTGCAGAGGACACTACTTGTAGCGTTTTCCCTGCGCCGAAACACCTGATCTTTACTATCTCATGACAACGCATGCGTCGCAAAACGCTGCGTTGTGTACATGCGTTGTTGGTTGCGTCGCCGACGCTGCGCCCAACAACGCAAATGTGAACGTAGCCTAAGTATAGAATTGGAAGAAGAAAAGATGGAACCAAGGATTCCTTAAAGAAGTTGTCCACTACTATAAAGTTTTTTTTTTTTTTTCATAAATCTTGCTATTATGGGCCACTGAAAACATCTACTGTGTTTATTTTAACAATATTACCTGTTATCATGCTGTAGCAGCACATCTTCAGTGCTGGATTCAGCTCTCATGGGGTTAATCGACTACTTCCTTATTGTGCCCTAATACTACAAGTTCCATGATGCTTTGCACTGTCCTCTAAGCCCGAACTTAGCACACCCACTCCAAAACACACCCAAACCCCTCCCTCCTCTCCCTCCTCTCTCTTCAGGCTGATGAGGAGAGGTCACATCTTGGTCACAAGCTGTAAAGCAGCACCAAGAACTGCACAACCATGGTGATCAAGCTTTGAGCTTTTTTTCTTTCTCATCTATTTCATAGTATATATAGTTTAGTATACATATGATATACTGTAAAGAGATCTAACTGCGTATATGTCTTAGATATGTAAATTACACAGTACATGTGTGGTTATATGTGTCCATCTACATACGCTTGTGTGCATGTATATATATTATGTGTGTTCTTATTTTACACTATTTGTGCTCATATACAGGAGAGGCCACAGTTTCAGAAACAATATATGGGCCATTTGCAGAAATAACAGCTCATCCTAAGTCACAATTCCACCTGCTTTCGAGGTAGAAATGGCCCCCATTGCATTTTAGCTGCACAGATTGCACCAATATGCGATCACACCTTTTATATACACACCAATATATACTTCTATGTGTATGTATGGAATAAATTATTTATTCATATACATACACTTTAATATTTTGTTGCAGTGATATATACATACATATAGAACTTTGAAGGGTTTGTCCACTATTCTAACAACCCCCTCTCAGTCTGTATGTTTACTAGATTCCAGTGCCTGCACGTTCCAATAGTGTCGGCGCGGTGTCTCGCAGCGATTGTACCTGTGGTCAATCAGTGGCCGCATCACTCTCACCACCTTCTAAGCAAACTCTTATATCTGTAGGAAGTGAGTGTTGCTGCATTTTTATTAAGAATTACCAAATGTAAGCCACTTCTTCCTAAGGCGAAGACAGTGAAGCAGCCACTGATTGTCCACAGGGTTCACATAATGACACTGACACAAATTCTCCGTGAGAGAAACCGTGGTGACAACATTGGGAGTATTCAAATCACATCCTTGTATTCACTCTCTGAGTGTAATATGAGTAACCAAAAATCTGCATTCACACTGAGAAATTACAGATTTGTAGACTGTAGTCTACACTGTGCATTTTATAGATTCAAAACAGTTTTAGTATCATATATTAAAGGGATTGTTCAGTACTTGTCCATTACTTTATATTTATGGTCTTTACTTTGGTTATGTCATCACTGGGATTGCGATAACCATATCTTCCACCCTCACCGATGATGCGTTTTTATAGAAAAAAAAACTGAAAAAACACCCACCACCATCAGGGTGATAAAGGGATCCAAACCCTAACCCTACCCCTAACCTCACCCCTAACCGTTTAATGAACATTTTCTGACAGTCATAGTGCCACGATATTTCAGTGCCACGTATTTCAGTGCCACGTATATAAGTGCCACGTATGTAAGTGCCACGTATATAAGTGCCACGTATGTAAGTGCCACGTATGTAAGTGCCACTTATGTAAGTGCCACGTATGTAAGTGCCACGTATGTAAGTGCCACGGATTTAAGTGCCACGGATTTAAGTGCCACGGATTTAAGTGCCACGTGCCACGTATGTAAGTGCCACGTATGTAAGTGCCACGTGACACGTATTTCAGTGCCACGGATTTAAGTGCCACGTATATAAGTGCCACGTATGTAAGTGCCACGTGCCACGTATATAAGTGCCACGTATGTAAGTGCCACGTGCCACGTATGTAAGTGCCACGTATTTCAGTGCCACGTATTTCAGTGCCACGTATATAAGTGCCACGTATGTAAGTGCCACGTATATAAGTGCCACGTATGTAAGTGCCACGTGCCACTTATGTAAGTGCCACTTATGTAAGTGCCACGTATGTAAGTGCCACGTATGTAAGTGCCACGTATATAAGTGCCACGTATGCAAGTGCCACGTGCCACTTATGTAAGTGCCACTTATGTAAGTGCCACGTATGTAAGTGCCACGTATGTAAGTGCCACGTATGTAAGTGCCACGTATGTAAGTGCCACGGATTTAAGTGCCACGGATTTAAGTGCCACGGATTTAAGTGCCACGGATTTATGTGCCACGTGCCACGTATGTAAGTGCCACGTATGTAAGTGCCACGGATTTAAGTGCCACGGATTTAAGTGCCACGGATTTAAGTGCCACGTGCCACGTATGTAAGTGCCACGTATGTGCCACGTGACACGTATTTCAGTGCCACGGATTTAAGTGCCACGTATATAAGTGCCACGTATGTAAGTGCCACGTGCCACGTATATAAGTGCCACGTATGTAAGTGCCACGTGCCACGTATTTAAGTGCCATGTATGCAAGTGCGATGTATGTAAGTGCCACGGATTTAAGTGCCACGTGCCACATATTTCAGTGCCACGTACGTAAGTGCCACGTGCCACGTATTTCAGTGCCACGTATTAAAGTGCCATGTATTTCAGTCCCACTCCCGTGTAGCGGTGGGATATGGGGTAATAAGGGGTTAATGTCACCTTGCTATTGTAAGGTGACATTAAGCCGGGTTAATAACGGAGAGGCGTCAATAAGACGCCTATCCATTATTAATCCAATACTAAAAAGGGTTAATGAAACACACACACATTAGGAAAAAGTATTTTAATATTCTTCATTTAACCATACTTACCATACTCCAGCACCTGCAAAAAAGTAAAATAATAAACCGTATACTACCTGTCCGCTGTAGTCCAATTAATAACGAGTGTCCCACGACGATCTCCCCTATAGAACAGTGACATTGGGTGGTGTCACTGCTCTACAGGACCCTCAGTGACACACTGACAGGAGACAATGGCTCCTGTAGTGTATCACTGAGGTTACTAAAGTTCACTGGTCTCACTTTATGGCAAAAAGCTGCGTGGGAACTTTCTCATACAGCATGCCATAAAGTGAGACTAGGGACTATTTTCTCACAGGGGTGTAGGAATACATTGTGGGGAATACATTGTGGAAGGATACCTTCCTCCCCTCATTGTCTTCCTGGAGCCCCTGGAGAGTGGTTGCATCAGCAGAGGCTCCTGCTCTCCACGGGAGATCGTCGTGGGACACTCGTTTTAATTGGATTTCTGCGGATCAGGGAGTATAGTGTTTGTTTATTATTTTAATATTTTTTACAGATGACAATGGCTTCGGGGATCAAAGTGACAAGTGATGGTGAGTATGTAATCTATGTTATATGTACTGTATGTCTGTTGTATGTACGTACTGTATGTGGCATGTTTCATGTCGCATGTCACATGTTGCATGTCGTCGCATGGTGCATGTCGCATGTTGTCGCATGGCGCATGTTGACGCATGGTGCATGTTGATGCATGGTGCATGTCGACGCATGGTGCATGTCGATGCATGGTGCATGTCTCATGTTGACGCATGGCGCTTGTCGACGCATGGTGCATGTCGCATGTTGACGCATGTGCATGTCGTCGCATGGTGCATGTCGCATGGTGCATGTCGCATGTCGCCGCATGGTGCATGTTGTCGCATGGTGCATGTCGTCGCATGGCGCATGTCGTTGCATGGCGCATGTCGTCACATGGCGCATGTCATTGCATGGTGCATGTCGTCGCATGGTCATGTCGCATGTCGTCGCATGGTGCATGTCGCATGGTGCATGTCGTCGCATGGTGCATGTCGTCGCATGGTGCATGTCGCCGCATGGTGCATGTCGTCGCATGGTGCATGTCGTCGCATGGTGCATGTGTCGCATGGTGCATGTGTCGCATGGTGCATGTGTCGCATGGTGCATGTGTCGCATGGTGCATGTCGCCGCATGGTGCATGTCGTCGCATGGTGCATGTCATCGCATGTCGCATGTCGTCGCATGGTGCATGTTGCCGCATGGTGCATGTTGTCGCATGTCGTCGCATGGTGCATGTTGTCGCATGTCGTCGCATGGTGCATGTCGTCGCATGGTGTGTATGTATGTATGTATGTACTGTGTTTTTTTTTTTTTTTTTACATTCAACACATTAGCCGGATGATGGGACTACTACTGTCCCATCATTGGCTAATGTGTCACTCACTGTCAGTGTAGCAGGCAGAGCCCGATAGGACTTGTAGTCCCATCGGACGATGCCTGCACACACACGCACAGCGCCGGCACACACACGCACAGCGCCGGCACACACACGCACAGCGCCGGCACACACACGCACAGCGCCGGCGGGCAGAAGCACCGGCGCCGGCGGGCAGAAGCATCGGCGCCGGCGGTCACAAGCACCGGCGCCGGCGGGCACAAGCACCGGCGCCGGCGGGCACAAGCACCGGCGCCGGCGGGCACAAGCACCGGCGCCGGCGGGCACAAGCACCGGCGCCGGCGGGCACAAGCACCGGCAGACCCCCGGCGACCGAAGCACAGCCCAGCCACACATCATGATCCCAGCACTGAGCACGCAGTGAGCACACACAGCCCCGCCCGCCCCCAGCACAGCCCCGCAGGCAGCCCCCAGCACCGCCCACAGCCCAGTCACTCTTGCTGAGTGACTGCTGACTGTGGGGGCTGGTCACGCCTGCTGCTGACGTCACGTCAATTTTCAGAGCCTGGAAATTGACGTGACGTCGGCGGAAATGAGCGGCGGCTGCAGTCTGGGGGTCATGTGACCCGGACTCAGCAGGAGGAATAGCGCCGCTCACAGGCGAAAACGTCAACAGAAGGTAATGGCACAATTCATTAGGGGCCCCGGGGGGGTACATTGGGGGGTTAATTGAAAGTAGTGGACAACCCCTTTAAGGTCAGAGGCGTAGCTAGGGTTTTGGTTCAGGGGGGGGGGAAGCTTCTGAGGGGCCCCTAAACAGGTAACCTTGATTACAACTCGGTGATACACCCTAATAGTGGAGGAGAACCTCAGCAGATGACAGCAATGTTGCTGAAAATACTCTCTATACAAAGACCAACATGGATATTACCGCCATATGGTCAGTGGTAAATACCAGCCCTGCAGAACATATAACAGATCAAAGTACAGTTACAGATGGTGACCTACCGCTGACGTTCTTTCTGATGGAGTTGTTCACTTTTCCGGTCTTTTCCATCTGGCCCAGACTGACACAACTTCTTCCACCCTGGACTCGGCTGCAGAGAATACAACAAAGACACATTTCACTTCTCATATATTCAGCACGTCACCATCTATTCCCAACCTGCACAAACTCCTCATTCTACTGGTACCCCAATGCTGCTGCTACCGTATGTCTCCCTATTACTGCACCTGCTGTGTGGTTCACTGTGCCCTCTAAATTCTAAAGCAACCCTCTAGAATATAGTAATGCTGGGTGCAAGTGCTATAGAAAACAGTGCCCACATTTTGTGCCGAATCTTCCCACTGTACAGCTCCCCTATACACAGCATGATGCTCTATTATACTGTATATAACATGATGCCTTCTCACTGTAGTGTACCCCCACACAGTATACTGACCCCTTAGTAGCCCCCTAACTGCTAGATAGCCCCAACACTGTGTGATGGCCCCTTCACTGTAATCCCCACACTGTATGATGGCCCCCTAGATAGCCTCCATATAGTATAATGCACCAGATAGTCCTCAATATAGTATAATACATTCCCCATAGGCCTGTATAGTATAATGCACTCCCCATAGGCCTGTATAGTATAATGCACTCCCCATAGGCCTGTATAGTATAATGCATTCCCCATAGGCCTGTATAGTACAATGCACTCCCCAAAGGCCTGTATAGTATAATGCATTCCCCATAGGCCTGTATAGTATAATGCAATCCCCATAGGCCTGTATAGTATAATGCATTCCCCATAGGCCTGTATAATATAATGCACTCCCCAAAGGCCTGTATAGTATAATGCACTCCCCAAAGGCCTGTATAGTATAATGCACTCCCTATAGGCCTGTATAGTATAATGCTCTCCCCATAGGCCTGCATAGTATAATGCATTCCCCATAGGCCTGTATAGCCTAAAGCACTCCCCATAGTCCTGTATAGTATAATGCACTCCCTATAGGCCTGTATAGTATAATGTACTCCCCATAGGCCTGTATAGTATAATGCTCTCCCAATAGGCCTGTATAGTATAATGCACCGCCCACAGGCCCGTATAGTATAATGCACTCCCTATAGGCCTGTACAGTATAATGCACTCCCCATAGGCCTGTATAGTATAATGCACTCCCCATAGGCCTGTATATTATAATGCACTCCCCATAGGCCTGTATAGTATAATGCTCTCCCCATAGGCCTGTATAGTATAATGCATCCCCACAGGCCTGTATAGTATAATGCATTCCCCATAGGCCTGTATAGTATAATGCACTCCCCAAAGGCCTGTACAGTATAATGCATTCCTCATAGGCCTGTATAGTATAATGCACTCCCCATAGGCCTGTATAGTATAATGCTCTCCCAATAGGCCTGTATAGTATAATGCACCGCCCACAGGCCCGTATAGTATAATGCACTCCCTATAGGCCTGTACAGTATAATGCACTCCCCATAGGCCTGTATAGTATAATGCACTCCCCATAGGCCTGTATATTATAATGCACTCCCCATAGGCCTGTATAGTATAATGCACTCCCCATAGGCCTGTATAGTATAATGCATTCCCCATAGGCCTGTATACTATAATACACTCCCCATACGCCTGTATAGTATAATGCACTCCCCATAAACCTGTATAATATAATGCAATCCCTATAGGCCTGTACAGTACAATGCACCCCCATTAGGTAGCCAGTACAGTATAGTGCACCCCCATAGGCAGCCAGTACAATATAATGCACCCCGATAGGCAGCCTGCATAGCATAATGCACCCCCATAGGCAGCCAGTACAGTATAATGCACCCCCATTAGGCAGCCTGTATAGTATAATGGACTCCCATTAGGCAGTCTTTAGTATAATGAACCCCCATTAGGCAGCCTGTGTAGTATAATGCACCCCCATTAGGCAGTCTGTATAGTATAATGCACCCCCATTAGGCAGTCTGTATAGTATAATGCACCCCCATTAGGCAGCCAGTACAATATAATGCACCCCCTTAGACAGCCTGTATAGTATAATGCACCCCCATTAGGCAGCCTGTATAGTATAATGCACCCCCATTAGGCAGTCTGTATAGTATAAAGCACCCCCATTAGGCAGTTTTTATAGTATAATACACCCCCATTAGGCAGTCTGTATAGTATAATGCACCCCCATTAGGCAGTCTGTATAGTATAATGCACCCCCATTAGGCAGCCAGTACAATATAATGCACCCCCTTAGACAGCCTGTATAGTATAATGCACCCCCATTAGGCAGCCTGTATAGTATAATGCACCCCCATTAGGCAGTCTGTATAGTATAATGCACCCCCATTAGGCAGTCTGTATAGTATAATGCACCCCCATTAGGCAGCCAGTAGAATATAATGCACCCCTATTAGGCAGCCAGAACAATATAGTGCACCCCCATTAGGCAGCATGTATAGTATAATGCACCCCCGTTAGGCAGTCTGTATAGTATAATGCACCCCCATTAGGCAGCCAGTACAATATAATGCACCCCCATAGGCAGCCAGTACAGTATAATGCACCCCCATTAGGCAGCCTGTATAATATAATGCACCACCATTAGGCAGTCTGTATAGTATAATGCACCCCCATTAGGCAGCCAGTACAATATAATGCACCTCCATTAGGCAGACTGTATAGTATAATGCACTCCCATTAGGCAGTCTGTATAGTATAATGCACCCCCATTTGGCAGTCTGTATAGTATAATGCACCCCCATTAAGCAGTCTGTATAGTATAGTTACCCCCATTAGGCAGTCTGTATAGTATAATGCACCCCAATTAGGCAGCCAGTACAATATAATGCACCCCCATTAGGCAGCCAGTACAAAATAGTGCACCCCCATTAGGCAGCCTGTATAGTATAATGCACCCCTATTAGGCAGCCAGTACAATATAATGTACCCCCATAGACAGCCAGTACAGTATAATGCACCCCCATTAGGCAGCCTGTATAGTATAATGCATGCCCATTAGGCAGTCTGTATAGTATAATGCACCCCCATTAGGCAGCCAGTACAATATAATGCACCCCCATTAGGCAGACTGTATAGTATAATGCACCCCCATTAGGCAGTCTGTATAGTATAATGCACCCCCACTAGGCAGCCAGTACAATATAATGTACCCCCATAGACAGCCAGTACAGTATAATGCACCCCCATTAGGCAGCCTGTATTGTATAATGCATCCCCATTAGGCAGTCTGTATAGTATAATGCACCCCCATTAGGCAGTCTGTATAGTATAATGCACCCCCATTAGGCAGCCAGTAGAATATAATGCACCCCTATTAGGCAGCCAGAACAATATAGTGCACCCCCATTAGGCAGCATGTATAGTATAATGCACCCCCGTTAGGCAGTCTGTATAGTATAATGCACCCCCATTAGGCAGCCAGTACAATATAATGCACCCCCATAGGCAGCCAGTACAGTATAATGCACCCCCATTAGGCAGCCTGTATAATATAATGCACCCCCATTAGGCAGTCTGTATAGTATAATGCACCCCCATTAGGCAGCCAGTACAATATAATGCACCTCCATTAGGCAGACTGTATAGTATAATGCACTCCCATTAGGCAGTCTGTATAGTATAATGCACCCCCATTTGGCAGTCTGTATAGTATAATGCACCCCCATTAAGCAGTCTGTATAGTATAGTTACCCCCATTAGGCAGTCTGTATAGTATAATGCACCCCAATTAGGCAGCCAGTACAATATAATGCACCCCCATTAGGCAGCCAGTACAATATAGTGCACCCCCATTAGGCAGCCTGTATAGTATAATGCACCCCTATTAGGCAGCCAGTACAATATAATGTACCCCCATAGACAGCCAGTACAGTATAATGCACCCCCATTAGGCAGCCTGTATAGTATAATGCATGCCCATTAGGCAGTCTGTATAGTATAATGCACCCCCATTAGGCAGCCAGTACAATATAATGCACCCC
This sequence comes from Ranitomeya variabilis, assembly GCF_051348905.1. NCBI lineage: Eukaryota > Metazoa > Chordata > Amphibia > Anura > Dendrobatidae > Ranitomeya > Ranitomeya variabilis. The sequence goes on from NC_135234.1 coordinate 407,662,331, forward strand.
CATTAGGCAGACTGTATAGTATAATGCACCCCCATTAGGCAGTCTGTATAGTATAATGCACCCCCACTAGGCAGCCAGTACAATATAATGTACCCCCATAGACAGCCAGTACAGTATAATGCACCCCCATTAGGCAGCCTGTATTGTATAATGCATCCCCATTAGGCAGTCTGTATAGTATAATGCACCCCCATTAGGCAGCCAATACAGTATAATGAACCCCCATTAGGCAGCCTGTATAGTATAATGCACCCCTATTAGGCAGCCAGTACAATATAATGTACCCCCATAGACAGCCAGTACAGTATAATGCACCCCCATTAGGCAGCCTGTATAGTATAATGCATGCCCATTAGGCAGTCTGTATAGTACAATGCACCCCCATTAGGCAGCCAGTACAATATAATGCACCCCCATTAGGCAGTCTGTATAGTATAATGCACCCCCATTAGGCAGTCTGTATAGTATAATGCACCCCCATTAGGCAGCCAGTACAATATAATGTACCCCCATAGACAGCCAGTACAGTATAATGCACCCCCATTAGGCAGCCTGTATAGTATAATGCATCCCCATTAGGCAGCCTGTATAGTATAATGCACCCCCATTAGGCAGCCAATACAGTATAATGCACCCCCATTAGGCAGCCTATATAGCATAATGCACCCCCATTAGGCAGCCAGTACAATATAATGCACCCTCATTAGGCAGACTGTATAGTATAATGCACCCCCATTAGGCAGTCTGTATAGTATAATGCACCCCCATTAGGCAGCCAGTAGAATATAATGCACCCCTATTAGGCAGCCAGTACAATATAGTACACCCCCATAGACAGCCAGTACAGTATAATGCACACCCATTAGGCAGCCTGTATAGTATAATGCATCCCCATTAGGCAGTCTGTATAGTATAATGCACCCCCATTAGGCAGCCAATACAGTATAATGCACCCCCATTAGGCAGCCTATATAGCATAATGCACCCCCATTAGGCAGCCAGTACAATATAATGCACCCTCATTAGGCAGACTGTATAGTATAATGCACCCCCATTAGGCAGTCTGTATAGTATAATGCACCCCCATTAGGCAGTCTGCATAGTATAATACACCCCTATAGGTAGTCTGTATAGTATAATGCACCCCCATGGGTAGTCTGTATAGTATAATGCACCCCCGTTAGGCAGCCAGTACAGCATAATGCACCCGATAAGAAAAAAATCCAATACTCACCTCTCTTCCTCCTTGTTGATCCCGCGGTGCTCTGAGCTCATCTCCAGACAGCGGGAGCCGGGTAGTGACGTCATCGCGACCCCGTCAGTGTTGGCGTCGGTGATGTCAGACGCTGACAGGGGGATGATGGGAGGAGAGTTCGCTCCTTTGCTCATCAATGCGGTCAGCTGTAGCTGATACAGCTGACCCTGTGATGACAGGCGGGGGGCCCACTTCTGGCACAGGGCCCCCCACCACCTCCTCAGGGGCCGCACAGCGGCTGGGCGGCAGAGCAGGGAGATGGTGTCTCCCTTCTCTGACGCAGAATGTAACTGTATCGGCATGCTTTGCAATACAGTTACATAGCGTAGCTCTGGGCGGGCCCCTCAGAGTGCACTGCCCGGGTCCACCGCCCCCTCTGCCCCTCCGGTAGCTATGCTACTGCTTCAGGTACAATATGTGATGCCAACCCAGAGACGCCATCAGCTCTGTGTGTTTTTCTCAGCTGCATGGTAGGTGAAACTGTGATATAAAGAGAGACCATTGTGCTTGACAGGGATTTAGCGTACACACTGACTGAAAATAACCAGATTTTTAATATCATTGTAGATGGTCACAGGGAACTTATCCCTTTTAAGTAGATGTCATATTCCTTTAGATCAGGAGTGGGGAACCTCAGGCCCGCAGGTCGTTTATGGCCCTCGATGACCTTTTATCCGGTCCCCGGGCAGATTCCCGCAGACCGCAGTCCTTGTGCTGGCAGCTGTATTTTGATGACGCCGGCCCATTCATTCATTCTTGCTCTGTCAGCATGCGCACACAGTATTTACTACTGAACTCTGAGGCACGTTTAATGAAAGTCGCTGGCACTGGTGTCAGGACATACTTTCTGGATAGAGTTAGCACTCAATTTGTACGGCCTTGAAGGGTGGTATAAATATCTAAATGGCAAGTGGCAGAAAAAAGATTCCCTATCCCTGATCAGTGGGCCAACTGATACTCTTTCACCCAGGGCTCAGGTAAACCTGGCTGAACCCTTGGAATTCACTACTGGCCCTCCACTTACTGTAATATGCAGTTACTCATCACATACATTGACAACATAAAAAGTTGCTAGAATAAACAATCGCAATCTCCAGCAATGATGTTGCTTTTTTAATATGAAATAATTTTTTTCGTTATGTTTAGCTGCATTTTTCTTTTGTATCATTTTGTACAGGAGTTTTTCAACTCCTATAGAGAAGCATGTGTGAAAATTGCCTTCCAAAAGCTGCAGACGCAGAACCAGCCTGCTCATTTTTGAAAGATGCCACAACATCACAACTTTACCAAAATGTCACCAATCCTACCTATAAGTTACTACTAGAGTCATAGGATGACTGAATTTATAAGTGCACCAATTTTACAAAATGGTGTATAAAATGTGTAAATCACTGCACATTTGACATTTTCCTCTTTTCACCTCACCATCTGCCTGATGTACAGGTGCATTGATATTAGGCACCAAAAAGAGGTGAAAATTGTGAACAAATTCTAAACTCCTCTTAGTCACACCTGTATCTCCGAACCGTTCTAGGTCCAGTGGGACAAACCTGAATTTTTGGAGCTGTCCAGGGAGGTTGGGTGTGTGACCCAATTTCATCTGTATCTATTGTCCTCAGGACACACATAGAATTTAATACAACAGTGAAGCAGGGAACAATCAGATCTCTGCTCTACCATTTGGTTTATGAAGAATCTGAAGGCACTGCAAGAATCTTTAGGTCCCATGACATTCCGAGGTCACAAGGTATATGTGTTTTGTTTGGATGTGGGGGGCATTATACAGAGCGTGTGCATCAAACTGTGTGATGGCTGTTCAGGGCAACATACTATGTGTATGAGCTATGGAGGGTATCATTCGATGTTGGAGAATAATACCCTGTGTGGCACATTACACTCACCGGCCACTTTATTAGGTACACCATGCTAGTAACGGGTTGGACCCCCTTTTGCCTTCAGAACTGCCTCAATTCTTCGTGGCATAGATTCAACAAGGTGCTGGAAGCATTCCTCAGAGATTTTGGTCCATATTGACATGATGGCATCACACAGTTGCCGCAGATTTGTCGGCTGCACATCCCAAAGATGCTCCATACAAGGCAGGATGGATCCATGCTTTCATGTTGTTTACGCCAAATTCTGACCCTACCATCCGAATGTCGCAGCAGAAATCGAGACTCATCAGACCAAGCAACGTTTTTCCAATCTTCTACTGTCCAATTTCGATGAGCTTGTGCAAATTGTAGCCTCAGTTTCCTGTTCTTAGCTGAAAGGAGTGGTACCCGGTGTGGTCTTTTGCTGCTGTAGCCCATCTGCCTCAAAGTTCGACGCACTGTGCGTTCAGAGATGCTCTTAGGCCTACCTTGGTTGTAACGGGTGGCGATTTGAGTCACTGTTGCCTTTCTATCAGCTCGAACCAGTCTGCCCATTCTCCTCTGACCTCTGGCATCAACAAGGCATTTCCGCCCACAGAACTGCCGCTCACTGGATTTTTTTTCTTTTTCGGACCATTCTCTGTAAACCCTAGAGATGGTTGTGCGTGAAAATCCCAGTAGATCAGCAGTTTCTGAAATACTCAGACCAGCCCTTCTGGCACCAACAACCATGCCACGTTCAAAGGCACTCAAATCACCTTTCTTCCCCATACTGATGCTCGGTTTGAACTGCAGGAGATTGTCTTGACCATATCTACATGCCTAAATGCACTGAGTTGCCGCCATGTGATTGGCTGATTAGAAATTAAGTGTTAACAAGAAGTTGGACAGGTGTACCTAATAAAGTGGCCAGTGAGTGTATATTGTGAATGTAGGGTGCATCGTACTGGGTATTTGAGCTGTGTGGTGGATCATAATTTGTGTGTGAGGTTGTGGAGGGCATCATGCTGTCTTTAGAGGGGCTATAGGGGGCATCACGGTGGTTAGAACTGCAGCCTTGCAGCCCTGGAGTTCTGGGTTCAAATCCCACCAAGGACAACATCTGCAAGGAGTTTGTTTGTTCTCCCCGTGTTTGCGTGGGTTTCCTCCGGGTACTCCGGTTTCCTCCCACATTCCAAAGACATACTGATAGGGAATCTAGATTGTGAGCCACAATGGGGACAGCGAAGATATTGTGTGCAAACTGTAAAGCGCTGCGGAATATGTTAGCGCTATATAAATAAAGATTATTACAGAGATCACACTGTGTGTGTCTATGAAGACAGTATAATGTGTGTGAGGGTTTGTGGGGGTATATTTTGCTGGGGGACTGTGGAGAAATGTGGGGGCATCATACTATGTCTGTGTGTAGGGTGGAGTACTTTATACTGTGTTAAAATTGTGGGTGACATTATACTGTCTGCGGGAAGATCATAGTTGTTTGAAGAACGTAGCATTTTTACTCAAAGTCGGCAATATTCGGTCACAGTCCTGTAAATCATCACATTTTCACTAATTCTTTTGCTATTACTTTGGCTAGGATAGTGGTGCTGTATGATAAGCGGGGAAGGGGGGCAGGGAGATGTGTTTGATGAAGGGAGGGGGTGTGGAGAGGTTAGAAGAGCGTGTGGAGAGATTAGAGAGGCAGCACTCTTTTTTTTTCCCCTTAGCTTTATGTGTGTTGATTCCGGCAGCCAGTCAGGGTGCAGAAACGATCCACAACGTCATGACACAAGGTCTTCTGTGATTGGCTGCCGAAGTCACATGTCCCTGGCCATCTTGTTTTGCTGGTTCCATTGTCACAGTGAAAAGAGGTAGCTTCTGCGCTAGTGTTGCTACTGAAAGTGAACTTGTCAGTTAAATAGATATGATCCTGTTCTGTGTGACATCGATATTCCAGCATCAAACTAGATTGTGCAATAACTGTATGGCAGTCTTCGGAGGCCCCATTTGCTACTCCAAATACTTTGTGATAAAACTGTGTTTCAGTGGCAAAAGAGAAGACCAGACTTCCACTTAAAAATCATTAGGTATAACAGTGTTGTTCAGTCACACTAAGAAAATAAATAGTGATTGTTCATTTAGTGAGGGATGACTGACAGCTGTGGGCCTAAGGTTGTGAAACATCAGGTTACAAGAGGGGAAGGCTATTTACAACATGAGTGGGAAAAAGGGAGGTCATTGTGGCAGGGGGAATAGGCTTGGTGTTCTACGTGTATGTGGGTTAGGTGTTAATGTTAATGAAAGCTCAACCGAACAAACATCGTCTTATCATATCCAAAGACCACTAACAACATCTGTTGCTGGATGGACTACTTGACTTACTTTGGCAGCCGCATAGCGGTACGACTTGTAGATGAGGCTCAGAAAGAGCATGTGCTCCAGTGGATGTCAAGAGCTGCATCCAGTGGCCTCTCCTCCTCTTCCTCCACCACCTTAACATCACGCACAGTACAATCCTCAGAGTTGGCACACCAATCACCCTTGTTTCCCCCCCGCGTCAAAAATTTCCAAATGCCAAACTGACTGTGGGGAACCACAGATGGGCCATTCTGCAGGGCTGTTCACACATTCTATTCCATGGGCATCAGAGGTCTATGCAGAAGAATCAAAGAATCCAGAGGAGAAAAGCATCTGCACCAATGTCAAAATTTTTTTCATGTTGTGTCCGGAGACAGACGAAGTAGGGTCCGAGCAGAATCCAGACCTTCGTCACTAGATTTTAACCATCAAGGGTGGAGGTGATCCTGATGAGACTCAGATACCAGAGGCACACACGGACTGTACTGTGGTGTCAGGGCAGGAAGAGGAGGAAGGTGACTCTGGGTAAGGAGTGTGAGAACAGAGAGGATAACGATGAGGTTGTAGAACCCACTTGGTGTGAACCCAGAGGTATGCAGCTGAGTAGTTCAGCAGAGGATGTGGAGGACGAAGATGAGGAGGTTACATTGCGGCATTCCACACAGTCATGAAGTGATGCAACCACAACAAGCACTGCAGCCTCAGCCCCAACTCTGGCTGTGGCCAGCATCGATCGCAAGTGTGCAGTTTGCATGAGCGACAAGTGTTGCCTAGCTTGGGCATTTTTTGAGACCGCAAAGGATGACCCAACACACGTCATCTGTCAAATTTGCAAAAAAAGCTCAGTAGAGGCAAAAATTGCAATAATTTGACAACTACATGCATGAACTGGAACATGCGCGATCAACATGCCTTAGTGTGGAAATCTCACTGCGCTAAAATGCTGACTAGCGGGCCTCGCCAACCACTGGCTGTCCCATCAACTACATCTGCTGCTTCTCCCTAATCCATCACCATGCCAAGTCTTCTCACATAGGTCTCCAACTGCAGAAACTACACTTGTTTACCCCCTACAGTTGGGGTGAGCAAAAGCCCATCAGCTGCTACGGAAGTAGACATGACTGTTGCTTTTGTGTCACCTAGAGCAACAAATTTTTCTTAATCCACCATAACATCTCTGCCTGCACCTCACTGACAGTCCAGCAGTTTGTCCTGTTTTCTGTACTCCACCCTATCTCAGCACAGCAGCCAGCCCTCAGTCCCGCAGTTGTGGTCACGTAAAAGAATGTATCCTCCTACACATGCCAAAGCTAAGATCTTGGAGACCACCATCTCCAATCTGTTCGCCACGGAAATGTTGCCTTTCTGCCAGGTGGATATAGACGGTTTCAGAAAGTTGATGGCCATCGCAGTCCCCCAGTACCAGTTGCCCAGTCAGCATTACTTCTCTAAAAATGCTGTGCCTGCGCTACACCAGCATGTCGCTGACAACATCACCTGTTCCCTGAAAAAATGTCTGCCAGGGTGCATTTCACTAGTGATACCTGGATGTGCAAACATGGGCAGGGGAATTACATCTCTCTGACTGGACACTGAGTGACTCTTGTGGCTGTAAGAGCAGGCGGTCAAGGGGCTGCTCCACAAGTCTTTGAATCCCCAAGGCTTGCAGGACAAACCTCTGTATCTAACACTTTCTCCACTGCATCTGGCTCCTCCACCTCTGGAGGAGGAACCTTTGGGATCACAGTCACACAGCTCAAGAGTTGTGGACAGCAATCCAGGCCGAGTTAGAGCAATGGCTTTCTTCACTATCCCAGCCTGGATGCGCTATGTGCTCACTCCCGATGATCGCACCCCGTAGGTCATCAACTTGCATCGCTACAGAGATCTTTCGGCCTACTGGTTAACCGGTTGATTTGCGATGTTCCTATGGAATTCCACTCTGCACATGTTGCAGCGACAGAGGCAGCAGCGATGATCCCTGATGCTAGGGCTGCCATCAGAGCATTACTGCCCTTACTGGCATATGGGGTCCGGCAAGCATCGGGGGCCCACAGCGGGCCCCCTCTCCTCTGCTTACTGGGCCCTAGCGGCAGGATTCTGCCGGCTCAGTAACTGATGGTGTGTCCTCAGCCGCACGTTCATTTACAATCTATTGCCGTGCAAAAAGTACAAGTACAAGAGTACAAGTCTGACACATTGTGAACGACTGGAGAGGAAGGTGCTGGTGTATCTGGAGCTCAATATCAACGCAATGAGGTGGGTTTGGACCCTTTTGCATTTTGGTCTTCAAAAATGGAAGAGTGGCCTGAGCTCGCCTGTCACACCTTGGAGGTTTTGTCATGCCCAGCAGCCAGCGTTCTCTCAGAACATATCTTCAGCGCTGCTGGTGGTGTCCTGATGGATAAGCATATCCCGCTGTCCCTAGAATGTGTAACCCGCCTAACTTTCATCAAAATGAACAAGTCATGGATCTCCACTGACTTTTGCATCCCAATCACAGACTGGAAAGACTAGACAATGGTGTTGTTATTACTGTCATACATAGATCTCGCATTATTGCATTCCGTGCCATCTTTGTAGTGTCTTCTGTACCAGCTGTTGCTACTGCTGCTGTTACAAAATTTTTTTTTTAACTATGGAGACTCCAAGTTGGGTCTCCATCTGGTGGGATGCCTGTAGTAGAAGGTGTGTCAGAGGCCTATTATACTCTTTCTGTGTGGAAATTGATGCCACTTTAGTGGTGTGTGACATTTTTTTGAAATATGGAAGCTCCAAGTTTGGTCTCCATCTGGTGGGTTGCCTGTGTAAGTAGGGCTCCCATACAGGCAGGCCTGCACTCACTTTCAGTCAACTGCCTGTGTTACTTTCCTTACAATTTTCTAGCAATAGTACGGTATGAAACTTATCATTATGCCATATGAGTGTGGCTGGAAAAGAAATTGGAGGTGTTGAATGAGGTATCAGGGCTCCCAGATAAGAAGGCTTACACCGCTCCCTTAGCCACCACGTCTTAATTGACACTTCAATTCAAAGCTATAAGTGCTGGCCCAGATCCTGACACCTCATGCATGGCCATGGCTGACTGCCTCTGTGCCATTATAGAAGGTTCTACTGTGGGTCAATTGATGCAATTTTTTATGGTGTCTGCCCCTAATTTTAGCTGTTTGGGAAGCTTTTTGTCACCCCTTAAGGTGTTGTGGTTACGATTAGTTTGGCCTCCCATTGAGTTTAATGGGGTTCGGGTTCGTTCAGCAAGTCGAACTGAACCGAATCTTGAAAGGTTCACTCATTTCTAATCATAGGGGAATTATACTGTGTGAGGGGCATGTATGTGGGGAATTTTGGGGTAATCATACTGTGTGTGGAGTAATGTTCTGTGGCAGCATTATGGTGGTACTGTGTGGACAGTAAAATGTGTGAAGGGAATGTGGGGGTATCAGTGTTTGGGAAGGAATCTACTGTGGCAGCATAATACATTATGGAGCATACTGTGGGGGACATCATACAGCATGTGTGGGTTGGGGGCTGTGGGGAATCATAGTGTGGTATGGAATCTTCTCTGGGGGGCATTATACTGTGTGAGGGTAGCTGTGGGAGCTTCTTGGCGTTTGTGGGGAAATGTACTGTAGGAGAATCATAATGGATGAGGACACCATACTGTGTGTGAGGCAATATACTGTGTGTGGGAAGCTGTGGAGGCATCATGCTGGAATGGGCCTATGAATTTGGAATGTAATATGGAGGAATCATTATGTGTGGGAACACTATACTGTGAGGGGTTCATCTCAGTGGCAGATTATAATGAGGTCAATCTGGGCGGTAGCCCAGGGCCCAGTGGTGTGGGGGGGCCCTGGGCAACCACTCAGATTGACCGCCGCCATCAGGGCATTACTGCCCTGACTGGCGTATGGGCCCGGTGGGCAGAGGGGGCCCTCATCTGCTCACCGGGCCCCTACCGACGCTGCGGCAGTTTAACACTATTGACGTGCGGGCGCGAGCCCGCACGTCAATAGTTAACAGCCGCCAGCCAATTGGGGGCTGGCAGCTGACGTCAGCTGCAGCGCGCACGTCGCCGGCGTCTGATGTCATTGTCAGTCACCGGTGAGTGCGCGCTGCTGGAGGGAGCATCGCCGAAGGAGCACGGACAGGTGAGAACTAGTTTTTTTTTATTGCGAACGGCAATCCAAGGGGGCCCGGGCCAGAATGCTGGACACACTGGGGGCAGAATGCTGGACACACTGGGGGCAATATGCTGGACACACTGGGGGCAATATGCTGGACACAATGGGGGCAATATGCTGGACACACTGGGGGCAGGATGCTGGGCACATTGGGGGCAGGATGCTGGACACATTGGGGGCAGGATGCTGGACACATTGGGGGCAGAGATGCTGGACATTGGGGGCAGGATGCTACACATTGGGGGCAGGATGCTGGACACATTGGGGGTAGAGATGCTGGACACTGGGGGCAGAGATGCTGGACACACTGGGGGCAGGATGCTGGACACACTGGGGGCAGGATGCTGGACACATTGGGGGCAGATATGCTGGACACTGGGGGCAGAGATGCTGGACACTGGGGGCAGAGATGCTGGACACTGGGGGCAGAGATGCTGGACACACTGGGGGCAGGACTGGAGACAGATGGGGCAGGATTGGAGACATGGGCAGAATGTAGATACGGGGCATGATTGGAGACACGAGGCAGAATGAAAGACATGGGGCAGGATTGGAGACACTGGGGGCAGGATTGGAGACAGATTGTGCAGGATCATGGGGCAGGATGGATACGATGGAGACTGATGGTGCAGGATGGGGAGATCATATGGGGCAGAATGGATACTCATGAGGGCAGGATGGGAGAACATATGGCTGAAGCCAGGAATGAGATACAAGGGGCTAGGATGGGGGTTATTATTATTACTACCATAGGGGCTAATTAAGGGATATTACTGCAGTGATGTATTTATTTTATTTTTTGAGTATACTGTTTTAAATGGGGGGGCGGTCCTCTTACTGTGTAGAGTGACACTATGTCGCCTCTTTTTCTTCATGTGGTGTAATGTAGAAGTTGGGAAAAATTAAGTAATGTGTTCTGCAAGCGGAGCTCGAGATAACTGTGTTATTTCCTGCAGAGACGAGTCCTGGCTGGATGAAGTGATGGCGGTCTGTGCTGGATGAAAGATGAAGGACTTCACCTAGAGACGTCACTGGTGAGTCAGTGTTACCTATACACTGACACTATACACTGTATACTATATACAGAGGTCCTGTGTATAATGTCACCAGTGATCACTGTATTACCTCTACACAGACACTGCATACGAAGTACAGATCTCCTGTGAATACTGGCACTTATGGTGATAGTATTGTATTTTTTTCTCTTCCTAACTGAAGGGTAAATTGACTAGATCAATGGATGTTTGACAGGTTATAGTTTCACACAGCAACTATTTTTCTGGAATAATCCGGTTCAGGTATATGATGACCCTGTCGCATGACCCCGTCACATGACCAGGGGGCCCTGTTGTGAACTCTATTTTTAGGCTCCCTCTAGTGGTCACAAGCGGTACTGTGTAGTGTTGTCTTCTGCAGGTTGGCTGCATCAGCTGGTTCGTTATCCTTGGTTCATTTCCTATTTAACTCACCTGGATACTCAGTTCCTTGCCTGCTATCAATGTATTCAGTGCTCTTCAGATTCCTTGTGATTACCTTGCTCCCAGCCTCTCCAAGACAAGCTAAGTTTTTGTCCATTCATTTTTTTATTATCAGCATTCATCATGTTTCTTGTCCAGCTTGCTAAGATGTGATCTCCTCGCTTGCTGGTTGCTCTAGGGGACTGAGTTTCTCCCCCCACACCGTTAGTTGGTGCGGGGGTTCTTGAAATCTCAGTGTGGATATTTTGTTAGGGTTTTTTACTGACCGCACAGACCCCTTACTATTTTCTGCTATCTAGTATTAGTGGGCCTCATTTGCTGCAGTCTGTTTAGTTTCTTTCATCCCCTTGAACTCTGGGTGGTTTTGAGCTCAGCTGCAGACATGAATATTCAGACTCTGACTTCTAGTGTGGATCATCTTACTGCACGGGTGCAAAGTATTCAGGATTTTGTTATTCATAGCCCTATGTCAGAACCAAAGATACCCATTCCTGAGTTGTTTTCTGGAGATAGATCTAGGTTTCAGAATTTTAAGAATAATTGTAAGTTATTTCTGTCTCTGAGACCTCGTTCCTCTGGTGATTCCGCTCAGCAAGTTAAAATTGTTATCTCCTTGTTGCGCGGCGACCCTCAAGATTGGGCCTTCTCTCTGGCGCCAGGAGATCCTGCATTGCTTAATGTAGATGCATTTTTTCTGGCTCTTGGACTGCTTTATGAGGAGCCTAATCTTGAGAATCAGGCAGAAAAAGTGTTGCTGGCTATCTCTCAAGGTCTGGATGAAGCAGAGGTGTATTGTCAAAAATTTCGGAAATGGTCGGTGCTTACTCAATGGAATGAGTGTGCCCTGGCTGCAAATTTCAGAGAAGGTCTTTCTGAGGCCGTTAAGAATGTTATGGTGGGGTTTCCCACCCCTACAAGTCTGAGTGATTCTATGGCTTTAGCCATTCAGGTTGATCGGCGTTTGCGGGAGCGCAAATCTGTTCATCCTTTGGCGGTATTTTCTGAACAGAGACCTGAGTCTATGCAATGTGACCGAACTCTGACCAGATTTGAGCGACAAAGTCATAGACGTCAAAATGGGTTGTGCTTTTACTGTGGTGATTCTACTCATGTTATCTCAGCATGCTCTAAACATTTAAAAAAAATCGCTAAACCTGTCACCATTGGTACGATACAGCCTAAATTTATTTTGTCTGTTACTTTGATTTGTTCTTTGTCGTCATACCCGGTTATGGCTTTTGTGGATTCGGGTGCTGCCCTGAATCTGATGGATTTGTCGTTTGCCAGGCGCTGTGGTTTTGTCCTGGAGCCTTTGGAATTTCCTATTCCTCTGAGGGGAATTGATGCTACGCCATTGGCTGAGAATAAGCCTCAGTATTGGACGCAAATGACCATGTGCATGACTCCCGTACATCAGGAGGTGATTCGCTTTCTCGTTCTGCATAATTTGCATGATGTTGTCGTTTTGGGTCTGCCATGGCTGCAGGCTCATAATCCAGTTTTAGATTGGAAAGCTATGTCTGTGTCAAGTTGGGGTTGTCAGGGAATTCATGGCGATACTCCGTTGGTGTCTATTGCTTCTTCCACTCCTTCTGAGGTCCCTGAGTTTTTGTCTGACTACCAGGATGTATTTAATGAGCCCAGGTCCAGTGCCCTGCCCCCTCATAGGGATTGTGACTGTGCTATAAATTTAATTCCTGGTAGTAAATTCCCTAAGGGACGACTTTTTAATTTGTCTATACCAGAGCATGCCGCGATGCGGAGTTATATAAAGGAGTCTTTGGAGAAGGGACATATTCGCCCATCCTCTTCCCCTCTTGGTGCAGGATTTTTTTTTGTGGCCAAGAAGGACGGTTCTTTGAGACCTTGTATAGATTATCGTCTTCTGAATAAAATCACAGTCAAATTTCAGTATCCTTTGCCACTATTGTCTGATTTGTTTGCTCGGATTAAGGGGGCCAGTTGGTTCACTAAGATAGATCTCCGTGGTGCGTATAACCTTGTGCGCATTAAGCAGGGAGATGAATGGAAAACAGCATTTAATACGCCCGAAGGCCATTTTGAGTACTTGGTGATGCCTTTTGGACTCTCTAATGCTCCTTCTGTGTTTCAGTCCTTCATGCATGACATCTTCCGAGAATATCTGGATAAATTTATGATTGTTTATCTGGATGACATTTTGGTCTTTTCTGATGATTGGGAGTCCCATGTGAAGCAGGTCAGGATGGTGTTTCAGGTCCTGCGTGCTAATGCTTTATTTGTGAAGGGCTCAAAATGCCTCTTCGGAGTACAGAAGGTCTCCTTTTTGGGTTTTATTTTTTCTCCTTCTACTGTGGAGATGGACCCAGTCAAGGTCCAGGCTATTCATGACTGGACTCAGCCTACGTCTGTTAAGAGTCTTCAGAAGTTCTTGGGTTTTGCTAATTTTTACCGTCGTTTCATCGCTAATTTTTCTAGCGTGGTTAAACCTTTGACGGATTTGACCAAGAAGGGTTCTGATGTGACTAATTGGTCTCCTGCGGCCGTGGAGGCCTTTCGGGAACTGAAGCACCGGTTTTCTTCAGCTCCAGTCTTATGTCAACCAGATGTCTCTCTCCCCTTCCAGGTCGAGGTTGATGCTTCTGAGATCGGAGCAGGGGCTGTTTTGTCGCAGAGAAGCTCTGATGGCTCTGTGATGAAGCCATGTGCTTTCTTTTCAAGAAAGTTTTCGCCTGCCAAGCGGAATTATGATGTTGGTAATCGGGAGTTGTTGGCTATGAAGTGGGCATTTGAGGAGTGGCGACATTGGCTCGAAGGAGCTAAACATCGTGTGGTGGTCTTGACTGATCACAAAAACCTGATTTACCTCGAATCTGCCAAGCGCCTGAATCCTAGACAGGCTCGTTGGTCGCTGTTTTTCTCCCGTTTCAACTTTGTGGTCTCATACCTGCCTGGTTCGAAGAACGTGAAGGCTGATGCACTTTCTAGGAGTTTTGTGCCTGACTCTCCGGGAGTTTCTGAGCCGGCTGGTATTCTCAGAGAGGGAGTGATTTTGTCTGCCATTTCCCCAGATTTGCGACGAGTGCTGCAGAAATTTCAGGCGGATAGACCTGACCGTTGTCCACCAGAGAGACTGTTGGTCCCGGATAGATGGACCAGCAGAGTTATTTCCGAGGTTCATTCTTCGGTGTTGGCGGGTCATCCTGGGATTTTTGGTACCAGAGATTTGGTGGCTAGGTCCTTCTGGTGGCCTTCCTTGTCGCGGGATGTGCGTTCCTTTGTGCAGTCTTGTGGGATTTGTGCTCGGGCTAAGCCTTGCTGTTCTCGTGCCAGCGGTTTACTTTTGCCTTTGCCTGTCCCGAAAAGGCCTTGGACGCACATTTCCATGGATTTTATTTCTGATCTTCCAGTATCTCAGAAAATGTCTGTCATCTGGGTGGTGTGTGATCGTTTTTCCAAGATGGTCCATTTGGTGCCCTTGCCTAAGTTGCCTTCCTCCTCCGATTTGGTTCCTCTATTTTTTCAGAATGTGGTTCGCTTGCACGGCATTCCTGAAAATATTGTGTCTGATAGAGGATCCCAGTTTGTGTCCAGGTTTTGGCGGACTTTTTGTGCTAAGATGGGCATTGATTTATCTTTTTCGTCGGCCTTCCATCCTCAGACTAATGGCCAAACCGAGCGAACTAATCAGACGTTGGAAACTTATTTGAGATGTTTTGTTTCTGCTGATCAGGATGATTGGGTGACTTTTTTGCCATTGGCCGAGTTTGCCCTTAATAATCGGGCTAGTTCTGCTACTTTGGTTTCGCCTTTTTTCTGCAATTCTGGTTTCCATCCTCGTTTTTCCTCGGGTCAGGTTGAGTCTTCTGACTGTCCTGGGGTGGATTCTGTGGTGGATAGTTCTCACAGAAAAAACCCAAGAACTAATATACAAATATTAAAATTTAACCTTTATTTCAAATATTAAAAATGTGCACTTGACAAAACCATCACCAATAAATACAAGCGTACTACAGAAAAGGCCGGAACAGTGCCAAGCCCTACACTCTCTACGTGCCCCCTACCTGCCTGCGGAGGGTGGCACCCTATTGTCCTACGCCGTGGCGCCCCCGCTCCTCGTCGGCTCTCCCTACTATCCCTGTCAGACCCTAACGGGATAGGGGACGAAATGCTCACATATACAATGTATGAAAATAGATAACTTGAAGGGACAAAAACTATATCAGTAAAAATATCTAGCTAGGACTAGAATTCTCAACTAGCTTGGTAAGCTGTATCCCTTTACTTTACTCTGTAGTTAATCTTGTCCTAACGCAACAATTCATGGCAGATAGGAATGCCTAATTAGAGATAAGGTTGAACACACATATGATATTGGTCCGTTTGCTCCTATATATATAATAGGGTCTCAAAATGCCATTAACCTTAATAGGGAGGTGTATCTGCTGTGATGTCAGGCATATCCCATAACACAATTCAGCCTTTAAATACCACACTGCAATATTTTAATTTATGATAAGGGCCTAAAGACAGCCATATCTTAAATCATCAATCAATGACATGTTTGTATATTTTTGTTGTTATGACCCTAAATGCAGACCAAAACACTACACCACATTATATCTTATGTTTTTCATACAAAGAATCATATCCCTTTTGACTCAACGCGTTTCTCCCCTTCTAATTCAAAGGGGTTCATCAGGAGTACATTCAAATAATAAAAAGGGTTACTTAGCTTGTGTATAAATTTAGCATGTTAGCAATTCAGATAACTGCACCACCGGGCCGGTCCCCTATCCATGTAGCGCTACATGGATAGGGGACCGGCCCGGTGGTGCAGTTATCTGAATTGCTAACATGCTAAATTTATACACAAGCTAAGTAACCCTTTTTATTATTTGAATGTACTCCTGATGAACCCCTTTGAATTAGAAGGGGAGAAACGCGTTGAGTCAAAAGGGATATGATTCTTTGTATGAAAAACATAAGATATAATGTGGTGTAGTGTTTTGGTCTGCATTTAGGGTCATAACAACAAAAATATACAAACATGTCATTGATTGATGATTTAAGATATGGCTGTCTTTAGGCCCTTATCATAAATTAAAATATTGCAGTGTGGTATTTAAAGGCTGAATTGTGTTATGGGATATGCCTGACATCACAGCAGATACACCTCCCTATTAAGGTTAATGGCATTTTGAGACCCTATTATATATATAGGAGCAAACGGACCAATATCATATGTGTGTTCAACCTTATCTCTAATTAGGCATTCCTATCTGCCATGAATTGTTGCGTTAGGACAAGATTAACTACAGAGTAAAGTAAAGGGATACAGCTTACCAAGCTAGTTGAGAATTCTAGTCCTAGCTAGATATTTTTACTGATATAGTTTTTGTCCCTTCAAGTTATCTATTTTCATACATTGTATATGTGAGCATTTCGTCCCCTATCCCGTTAGGGTCTGACAGGGATAGTAGGGAGAGCCGACGAGGAGCGGGGGCGCCACGGCGTAGGACAATAGGGTGCCAACCTCCGCAGGCAGGTAGGGGGCACGTAGAGAGTGTAGGGCTTGGCACTGTTCCGGCCTTTTCTGTAGTACGCTTGTATTTATTGGTGATGGTTTTGTCAAGTGCACATTTTTAATATTTGAAATAAAGGTTAAATTTTAATATTTGTATATTAGTTCTTGGGTTTTTTCTGTGAGAATAGTTCAATTTCCCCAAGTATTCATTCTTTGACTGTGAAAAATCTGTGGTGGATAGGTTGCAGCAGATTTGGAACCATGTGGTGGACAATTTGAGGTTGTCACAGGAGAAGGCTCAGCGCTTTGCCAACCACCGCCGCGGTGTGGGTCCCCGACTTCGTGTTGGGGATTTGGTGTGGCTGTCTTCTCGGTATGTTCCTATGAAGGTCTCCTCTCCTAAATTCAAGCCTCGCTTCATCGGTCCTTATAAGATCTTGGAAATCCTTAACCCGGTGTCTTTTCGTTTGGATCTCCCAGCATCGTTTGCCATTCATAATGTGTTCCATAGGTCTTTGTTGCGGAGGTATGTGGTACCTGTGGTTCCTTCTGTTGAGCCTCCTGCTCCGGTGCTGGTCGAGGGTGAATTGGAGTACGTGGTGGAGAAGATTTTGGATTCTCGTATCTCTAGACGGAGGCTTCAGTATTTCGTGAAGTGGAAGGGCTATGGTCAGGAGGATAATTCCTGGGTTGTCGCCTCTGAGGTTCATGTGGCCGATTTGGTTCGTGCCTTCCACGCGGCTCATCCTGATCGCCCTGGGGGTCTTGATGAGGGTTCGGTGACCCCTCCTCAAGGGGGGGGGGGGTACTGTTGTGAACTCTATTTTTAGGCTCCCTCTAGTGGTCACAAGCGGTACTGTGTAGTGTTGTCTTCTGCAGGTTGGCTGCATCAGCTGGTTCGTTATCCTTGGTTCGTTTCCTATTTAACTCACCTGGATACTCAGTTCCTTGCCTGCTATCAATGTATTCAGTGCTCTTCAGATTCCTTGTGATTACCTTGCTCCCAGCCTCTCCAAGACAAGCTAAGTTTTTGTCCGTTCATTTTTTTATTATCAGCATTCATCATGTTTCTTGTCCAGCTTGCTAAGATGTGATCTCCTCGCTTGTTGGTTGCTCTAGGGGACTGAGTTTCTCCCCCCACACCGTTAGTTGGTGCGGGGGTTCTTGAAATCTCAGTGTGGATATTTTGTTAGGGTTTTTTACTGACCGCACAGACCCCTTACTATTTTCTGCTATCTAGTATTAGTGGGCCTCATTTGCTGAATCTGTTTTCACCCCCCGTGTATGTGCCTTCCTCTTACCTCACAGTTATTATTTGTTGGGGGCTTCTATATCTTTGGGGATTACTTCTCTGGAGGCAAGAGAGGTCTTTCTTTCTCTCTAGGGGTAGTTAGTTCCTCAGGCTGGCTCGAGACGTCTAGGATTTTTTAGGCACGTTCACCGGCTACTTCTAGTGTGTTTGGATAGGTTCAGATTTGCGGTCAGTCCAGTTTGCCACCTCCCTAGAGCTTGTCCTATGTTTGTTACTTAGCTGGAGTAATTCGTGATCCTCAACCACTAAGGATCATAACAGGGCCCACAGTGTCTGAACAGCCCGGGGCCCTGGCTACCCTTAATCCACCCCTGTTCATCATACTGAGTGTGTGGGTAATGTTCTGTGTTTGGGCATCATACTGTATTTTGGGGAAAGTACTATTGAGGAATCATACTGTGAGGGGGTCATCATATTCAGTGTAGGGGGAATATATTGTGGGCACTGAGGGGAACCATACTATACATGGGGAAAGTACTATGGAGGAATCATACTGGGAGTGGTGTCATCATATGGAGTATGTGTGGGGAACGTACTGTGTCTGATGGGCTCATACTGTTTGAAGGAAAAATACTATGGAGGCATCATACTGTGAGGGGGTCATCATATTCAGTGTAGGGGGAATATATTGTGGGCACTGAGGGGAACCATTGTATATGTGCGGAAAGTAATATGGAGGAATCATACCGTGAGGTGGGTTATCATACTCAGTGTGGGGGATGATCTGTGTGTGGTGGGCGCTAAGGGGGCATCATACTGTATATGGGGAGAGTACTATGGAGGAATCATACTGTGAGTGGATCATCATGCTGATTGTGGGGGAATGTTATACTGTGAGGGGCTCATCATACTGAGTGTTAGGGGGGATGTTCTCTGTGTGGTGGGTACTATGGGGGCATCATACTGTATATGGCGAAAGTACTATGGAGGAATCATAATGTGAGGGGGGTCATCATACTGATGTGCCAGTCAGTTTTTTGTCATTTGTATGTTAGCTTACTGACCGAGCTCTCTGCCCTTCAACATGTGGTGATTTTAATTATAGCAGGTTCCTACGTACCCATAAATGCAGGCATTGCTGAGAGAGGTGTCCACATTCACCCAGGAATTCAGACATCAGCCTAAGGCCGGGTCGCACTTGCGTGTACAATGCGAGAAACTCGCGCATCAATACCCGGCACTGCCGCCGACACTCGGTCCGGAGTGTTCGGCTGCATGTATTTCTATGCAGCTGAATGCTCCGATCCCGAGTGCCGGCAGCAGTGCTGCAGGCCCGGATTTAGGGGGGGGGCCCAGGCCCTGGGCCACCCACCAGGCAGGGGCTCCCACCAATATAGGGATAAATATCTCAACATGTAAAATATACGTCTCTTTGCTGTGAACCGTTTCTAATGTTAAAGAACATTTAACAAAAGAGAAACTATTGAAAGTGTAGGGACCTGGCTA
Source organism: Ranitomeya variabilis (assembly GCF_051348905.1). Taxonomy (NCBI): domain Eukaryota; kingdom Metazoa; phylum Chordata; class Amphibia; order Anura; family Dendrobatidae; genus Ranitomeya; species Ranitomeya variabilis. The sequence continues at coordinate 407,681,726 of NC_135234.1, forward strand.
CGGTCCTACATCTCAGTGGCTGGGGCAGAGCGGCAGAGTCATGGCACCTGACCTGCGTCAGCATCCACTGACCTGGCTAGCCTAGCCAGACTTCCTTAGTACCCTTCCTGTACCTAATGCTTAGCTAATGGCATGCGGCAGCCTTCTCCGATCCCAACAGCAGCTTTTAGGCCCTACCTATTCAGCAACACGCAAAACTGATCTAAACACTACTGTGGTGTCACTGACCAGCTTAAAAAACGATGTCCCATCAAAGCGTGACTCCTTCAAAATTTATGAGAAGCAAGGTGAAGAGTAGCCTGGTTCATCTGAGTATGTTCAGACGATAACTCGACAAAGGCGCCGAAACGTGTCTCAATCCATTGGATTATGGCCATACAGAAGAAGTACAACTCAGCCCTTCTGGAAAATACAGAACAGAAACTTTCTTGCCTATCATTGATCAGTTTATCGCTTCTCTTGACCAACGTCTTCAAGCATGTAAAGATACATCAAGCAAATTTAGCTTTTTTAGCCATCTAAAAGAACTGTCTTCAGACGAGCTTAAGGCCACAGCAGAGCAACTCATCAGGTCTTATTCAGATGACTTGGACCTTACATTTATCGAAGAACTGTGTCAGTTTGTAACATTTGCCAATTTATTCACAGACGAGGAGCCAAAAGATATCAGCACTGAATGTTTCATGTACAAGCTTATCATGGAAAAGGTGTGCAGGACACTTTCCCAAATATTGAGATAGCTCTAAGGATATATCTAATTTTGATGGTAACAAGCTGCAGTGGTGAGCGTTCCTTCTCAAAACTCAAATTAGTTGAAAACCGATTAAGGACTTCCATGAAGCAGGAACGACTTGTAAATTTGGCTATCGTGAGCATCGAGTCAGATATACTGCGTGAATTGGACTTTAGTGACATCATTAGTGATTTTACAGCACGAAAATCAAGGAAAGTGCCTGGAGTGTAAAAAATGAATGATTTTACCTGAATTACTGTGCGTAAATGATTTTTGTAAATAAATTTGCGTTCGTTTCATTTTGTGTTTTTGCATTACATATTGCAACACCTTGAAAAATGGGCCTCCCTCCAAAATGGGCCCCGGGCCACCCACCTCTTAAATCCGGCCCTGCAGTGCTGGGTATTGATGTGAGAGACTCACGCGAGTTTATTGCATTGCACATGCCAGTGTGTCCCGGCCTAAGAGAGGTGTTCACACACGTAGGTACCCATCAGTTTTTGAGATCACAATGACGATGGTTGCTGGGCAGATATATTTTGGCCAAATTTTATACTAAGCGTCTCAAATTTTTTTGGCTAATATTCAAAAGCCGTATGGCTAGTCATATTTCACAGTGACATGCCTTAGCACGAGAGAGTGCAGCCTTTTTATATAGCATAGTGTGTGGGACCATTATTGGGCTGCACTAGCAGAATCTGGGGTCCAGTACTGGCTCACGGCTTGTCAGGCACGGTGACTCCACTGGCTGTATACCGTGTACACCCTATAGGTAATGCTGTTTGCCATGCACTACAGTGTTGGGGAATCTTGGAGCTTTGTAGTAGAACGCCCCAGCAAGGTAAGACCTAGATCTCTGTTAATTGGAAGACATTACATGAGACACGCAGCCATTAATGTGCAGCACATTCACCCAAACGCTGTCAGTGCGGTGGGAAATCCCACTCCATAGCGGCCGGGCCCCGGAGATCCGGGTCTGGATACAACTGTTCTCCCCCCGCCCACCAGCACCGGTCACAGCGGCATCACTCCGGCATCACAGCGGCATCACACCCCACGTGACCGCCTGTCATCCACCTCATCTTATTCCCGCCTACACGCCACTTCCCCTGTGCGTGATGACATCATTGCCGTGACTGCTCACGTTCTGCGATGAAGGCGATATAGAAAGCTAAATGTTCTCCTACAACAATAAATAAGAGCGGCGCCGGTGTATGACAGTGCCGGGGAGGAGCGGCTGGGTACCGGGGAGGCATAGTGTGCCCACAACGGGGTGACAGCTGACGGAATTACATCCCTAGTAGGAAAGGAAGAAGCTCCGAGCTCCCGGGCCGCTGCCATAACCGGAGAGAAGGGGGAGCGGTGAGCTCTGCCCGGGGGCACCGGGAACATGGCGGCGGTGGAGCTGGAGTGGATCCCGGAGACGTTGTACAACACGGCTATTTCCGCAGTGGTGGATAACTACAGCAGAGCCCGGAGGGACATCCGCAGCCTGCCCGAGAACATCCAGTTCGACGTCTACTACAAGGTAACAGTGCAGTGTGTGTGTGTGTGTGTGTGTGATCTATGGATGTGTAGTGTGTGTGTGTGAGATCTATGGATGTGTAGTGTGTGTGTGTGATCTATGGATGTGTAGTGTGTGTGATCTACGGATGTGTAGTGTGTGTGTGTGATCTACGGATGTGTAGTGTGTGTGTGTGATCTACGGATGTGTAGTGTGTGTGTGTGTGTGATCTACGGATGTGTAGTGTGTGTGTGTGTGTGATCTATGGATGTGTAGTGTGTGTGTGTGAGTGTGTGTGATCTATGGATGTGTAGTGTGTGTGTGATCTACGGATGTGTAGTGTGTGTGTGTGTGATCTACGGATGTGTAGTGTGTGTGATCTACGGATGTGTAGTGTGTGTGTGTGTGATCTACGGATGTGTAGTGTGTGTGTGTGTGTGTGTGTGTGTGATCTACGGATGTGTAGTGTGTGTGTGTGTGTGTGTGTGATCTACGGATGTGTAGTGTGTGTGTGTGTGTGTGTGTGTGTGTGTGATCTACGGATGTGTAGTGTGTGTGTGTGTGTGATCTACGGATGTGTAGTGTGTGTGTGTGTGTGTGATCTACGGATGTGTAGTGTGTGTGTGTGTGTGATCTACGGATGTGTAGTGTGTGTGTGTGTGATTTACGGATGTGTAGTGTGTGTGTGTGTGATCTACGGATGTGTAGTGTGTGTGTGTGTGATCTACGGATGTGTAGTGTGTGTGTGTGTGTGATCTACGGATGTGTAGTGTGTGTGTGATCTACGGATGTGTAGTGTGTGTGTGATCTACGGATGTGTAGTGTGTGTGTGATCTACGGATGTGTAGTGTGTGTGTGATCTACGGATGTGTAGTGTGTGTGTGTGATCTACGGATGTGTAGTGTGTGTGTGTGATCTACGGATGTGTAGTGTGTGTGTGATCTACGGATGTGTAGTGTGTGTGTGTGTGTGTGTGTGATCTACGGATGTGTAGTGTGTGTGTGTGTGTGTGTGTGTGATCTACGGATGTGTAGTGTGTGTGTGTGTGTGTGTGATCTACGGATGTGTAGTGTGTGTGTGATGTAGTATGTATGATGCAGTATGTATGATCTATGGATGTATGCACGGTGTGTATGATGCAGTATGTATGATCTATGGATGTATGCACGGTGTGTATGATGCAGTATGTATGATCTACGGATGTGCGCACTGTGTGTGTGTGTGTATATATGATGACATTGTGGGGATTATGCATACCAGAAATGATCCATGCTCTCCAGTTGCCCTGAGACTACAACTCCCACCATGCGTAGTAATGCTTTTTCAGACAGTGGGAGGTGTAGTGTAACGGCTGCACAGCGAGCACACCACTGATGTGTAGCCTGTCCTGTGCTTGTGGCTTGTGCTGGATATTTCTCTTCTGTAGTGTAATGATGTGGTGTCATCCAGCCTGTAAATGTCTGTGGGTCACAGACCGGTCAGCTGTCAGTCCAGGCAGAGCATTGCTAATGTCCTGGTCAAGCAAAGTCTATTCTTTGTGATTTGTAGCCAGTGAGCACAGACAGCCTATTGTCACAACTGATTTTGTTTTTTGGGCACATTTCTAGTTATTGATATATGTATACTTTTTTTGTGGTGGTCCATTGTACAGGAAAGCATTTCCTATACATTAGAATAAAGTTGTAGGAAGCATTAAACTGACGCAGATATTAGCATGCTGGGCATGCAGGATTTAGGGGTGCATATACAATTGTATTCGCTATAGATAAACAATCCCAGTCGTACGGATGACAATTGGACAAATCTTATCCACACAGGGCGGCATATTTCAGCACCTGTAATCTGGGGGGAATGCCCCCCAATAGCTGCTCAGTCCCAATAATGATGTGCATATAGGAGTAGTTCTCTCCTGCCGAACACAGTCTGGGACTGCTCCTCAGTTTTAGGGCTTAGTGATCAGCCTTGTGTACTGTCATACTGTGGTGTGACAGGCAGCGCTTGCCGATCAGAGGTCTGTGATGCTGGGTGACCGCTCTTGTAGGAATGGTAATGGTGGAAATATTGCTGGAATCATGCTGATTAGTAAACACTTGAACATACACTTGCCATACTTTTCTAAGCTAGTCAAATATGAGCAACCAAGATTTCCACGTCTTTCATCATCATAAGCACATTTTTGTGATGTCATCTGAGAGTACTTTGATGTAAAAAAAAAAAAAAAAATCGTGATATATTTGGTCGAGGAGTACATAATTTGCAGTAACTAAAATTTATGGTACACAGATCTACATAATTCTAAGACCTCCGGATTTATGCAGGGAGACATAACTTTCTTATACCGATTCCCTGACCATGAATAGGGAGTTCCGGTAACTTGTTCTCACCAGACAACCCTTTATCACCTACCTACAGTATAGGTTATCACTTGCTGATATGTGGGGGTCTGACCCCTGGGACCGCCAACAATTGGCTGAAGTAGGAACTTTTGTCTCTATATAAAGATAGGTTCACTCAAGAATATATATGAAGAAAAAAAAATAAACCGTTTCATCTATAAAAGTGAGACTATATATTTTTTTTTCTCACTTGACAAATGTGTGCAGTCTGCATATAATCATTATTTACAGCAGCAACTATTAATAATTTACAAGAACATTTACATTTCTCTATGGCACATAATTGCTGTGCATCCGTAAAAAACCTATGCTACACTGTTTCCACATGGCATCTTATTACTATATACATATTTATTTATTTTTTTTTGCACACCCATAGACTTGAATGGGTGAGTTTCATCCAATTTATGGAAGAAGCTAGTTCATTATGCAATTTTTTTTTTTTGTCTTTTATTATTTTTTTTGCATGCTGCATTACCCCATTGATTTAATGTCCCTAATGAGCATGTGTATAAAGTGCAGCACAGATTAATCTCAGGTAAAAGCCGAGATCCTTAGATCAGGAACAGAACAGACATTTATAGGACATTTCTGAACTTTCCCACATTCTTCTGAAAACCTTTACAGCACATCCTGCACTGAGCTACTGTACCAATGTATTATTTATTGTCAGTCCATTTTATTCCAACTCAGACTTCTCAGTCCTGGTTACAATCTGCTGTATTATTTACATAGATCTGTTCTATTATCAAACAGAAGAAAAGAATGGCACTGCCAGACTCTTCCATGACAACAGTGGTCCCCAAAGGTTCACAATGACTATAAGCCATCAAAGTCCAGCTTTTTTCAGAACATCATAACATGTTATTTGTACAAAAGTGGCATCATCTCACTTACCAAAAGAGCCTTAAAGGGGTTGTCCCAGTTTGTGTGACTTAAGACTTGTGAAGTCCCACAGTGCGTGCCCGCAGGATTCTCCATTTCGGGGCTGGCAGTGGGCAGTCACGTGTCCGCAAGCATGCAATTTGCATATCAGAGAGCAGTCCCTTTTTCTATAGAGTCACAGATAAAAATGATGCTGCATTCACATGTCACAGTCCAAGCACAGACCATGCAGCACGGACTGTACAGGGGTCTCGGCACTTGAACTCAGCAGCCACCTATGTGCCCAGGAGTCTGCCGGGTCCGGAAAATCCAGATTGGAGAATACAGCACCACCTGTACAAGCCTAGGGGTCCGTGTGCAGTCCGTGCACTGTCTGTAATAAACGTTGTAAAACCTAGGGTAGGCTTTGTAATTTATCCACAAGGTACAATAAAATCACTGCTGATAAAACCTGATACTTGCCAAACGCAGACTTACAACAGGTCCGTATTTTTACCTTCTGAATGAGGTTTATCTCCTCTTCCTAGTTATGAGCAGTGACTGACAGTAAACCACTGGGTCAGCGCTCCTTTATCGGCCTTTTCACATAAGACAGCAAGAAATTAAGGGAACAGCACGATTGTTAATATGATGGCTCTGGCCCCTTATGTGCTGTCAACAGCACATTCCCATTTACATGGGCGATGTATTGTTGACAATGATCATTTTTATACCGGCACAAATACCGGTAATCCATTCACCCACTGATGAGCTTTTTGCTCATTCATCGGGTGATCACAGGCAGGTTTATAGAGCCAGTAATCTGGAAAGGGCGCTCCTGCAAATGCCCAATCAGATTATCAGCTCATTTAGATGTCATTATGGTTTTCTGGATGCTTATTACATTGCTATAATTTTATTATTTTTCTTTCCATTTAACCAGATATTCAACCAAAGGCATCAATCACTAATCTAGCATGGGGGTTGTGAAAACATAAAAAGATGTTCTTAAACATCCAGGAGATCTCAGATCCTCAGGTGCTTGGTGGTGTAAGTTGTTTTAATGCAATTTATGACCTCTCCCCATCATATTTTTTTTTTTCCCCCTTAAAGCGGTTTCTCCAAGACTCAGACAACGCCTTCTCAATCTTCATGTTTCCTCCTTGTAAAATAAAACATACTCCCCTCCGATACCGGTGCCGTTCTAGCTGCGTTGGTACTGAATCATCTGGACATCTGATGATGTTGCAGCTCTCCATTCCTTCGGATGTATGTGATTTGTCCGCAGTCGGGGAGAGTGAAGCCAGCACCGCTTGGCCGCCGTGATCACATAACAATGTCATGCAATCCCTGGGACAGCTAGTTGCGAAACCTACTGGAATGGCACCAGAACAGGAGGAGAGTACAAGTGTTATTTTACAAGGGGGAAGCATCAGGCTTTAGAAGTTGATGTCCGAGTAGTGGACAACATCTTTTAAAGGGGTATCGTGAACGCCCTCATGAAATTGTGCCAATAACATTGAGCCCACATACCTGCCAAGATGCATGCACGATACCAAGGCGCAGGTATGGGAGTCAGTCATCTGCACCCCTCACCTCAACGGCAGAAATGACGGCACCACAATTCCACTTTTAAAAATGGTCATCCACTAAAGGACAAATTTGTTAAACAGCCCCACAGTGCAGGTGTGCTTGCCTCTGGACCCTTACAGTTCCAACAATCTCAGCTCTTGTTCCCTGCTAAAAAGTGACCATCACTCTGACGGAACAGATATGGCGGCAGCAAATCAGCGGCCATGTATCCTTGTTTGTCAGTGTACCTGCAGAGAAATGGCCAGAGGCGAAGTGTAGCTTGTCCATCAGGTAGTGGCCAACGCCTTTACGATAAGAACCGGAAACCTCTTGGTTTGTTATTGCTGTGCAGCCCAATCTAGATGTTACACTAAAGTCTAATGTAAGAACAGGCTAATGTGTATGGGGCCGTCCGACTCTCCCTCAATGGATGATGTCGGGGAGGAACGTATCTTGCCTGATGAGTTTGAGTTTCATCATTTTATTCTCCCTGAAAAGAAGTGGGCACCAGAGAAGTCTGTTATCTACTCAGTAATAGAGAACACAAGAATGCCTGGCCAAGCGTTGCTGTATGTGGGAGTCGGGGAGATAGCTGTCAGCCGTACAACCATATCTTTCTTTTTCTTTATTTTTTTTTATATAGCGCTAACATATTCCGCAGCGCTTTACAGACATTATCATCGCTGTCCCCGTTGGGGCTCACAATCTAAATTCCCTATCAGTATGTCTTTGGAATGTGGAAGGAAACCGGAGAACCCGGAGGAAACCCACGCAAACATGGGGAGAACATACAAACTCTTTGCAGATGTTGTCCTTGGTGGTGTTTGAACCCAGGACTCCAGCGCTGCAGTGCTAACCACTGAGCCACCGTGCTGCCCTGAGCCACCATATGACTGTCTGCTGTCTAATGTGGTTGGCTTGTGCAGTGAAAACAAGTTCCCATCTATCCAGAGGATAGGCCATAACTTGCTGATCGGTGGGTGTCCCATTGCTAGAAGACCCACACCAGTCGGCAGAACAAACATTTTTTTTTTATCCCCATTACAAAATGTAGTGGCAGGTCAGTTGCTTGACTATCGCTCCACTCATTCCTTTATGGGGCTTCTGGAAAAGGTCGAGCATATAGGTAGCCCTATAGGTAAAAAGCACAGGTCTAGCAAGCGCACTGTCACTCCATTCTAAGGGCTCGTTAACACGACCATATTTTTGATTCGAGAGCTCACCATGGAAAAAAAAATAAAACCAGACAGTGCTGTGGCGTCGGGAGTCAGGGAAATTGAGGAGTCAGAGGTTTTGCTTACCGACCCCACAGTCCTGATTTTAGCAATGCCTAAAATACGAATCGTAACTTTAAAAAAAAAAAAAAGACTTTTGTAAATTATTAAGCGTAGTTAACTATTAAAAAAACATGAGTAATGTTACTATGAAATAAGGACAGCAGCATTAGGCTTCATCTACATGGCCTGATTCCGATCTCCCATAACATGGCCATAAAGCGTTTTCCAAGGATGGCTTCCTACCATACACCAAAGGCTTTTAGGGAAATTACCGTAGATTGTAAGGTCCAGTGGGGACTATGATGTCTATAAAGCGCTGCACTATATGTTGGCTTAATATAATCAATTAATTATTAAATAAAATGAATAAACAAGGCTGGACAACCTCTTTTAAAGCTTACACCCCCCCCCTAGTATGCATTGCTGATTGTGAAAACGCTCCCTCTGATTACACAGCTGCCCACACAATGCACCTTTCCCATGCCGTCTCTATTCTAAAGCGCAAAAGACGGGTCTAGAAAAGGTAACATAATGATGAGGCGTCAGTCCGTCATCCGTGAATCCCGTGTTCTAATATGGCTTACATTGTGCTTAGAACCAACTCTTGTAGGATTAAATACTTTTTCATAAATGCTTTTTGTTTTGTTTTTTTTTCTTGGGGAGGACTTAATAATAACAATAATATTAGTGTACGTCAAAGTATTCACATGCTGTAGATTTCTACAGCTGATCCATTTTTCTGAATAATGTGCTTTTAACAGCCCAGTCACTTCTATGTGACACATTTCCAGCAACAAATCTGCATTGTGTCAATTTGAATCGAAAAGACTCTAGGTCCGAATCCTCATTTGCAGTTTTCTTTTCCAAAGTCCTTATTCTTCTTTTGTCCTTGAGTATTTGTTTATGGTTTTTGTACCAAATTCTTCAAAATCATGCAGGTTTCTTGATTTTTTTTTTTTATTTTTTTTTACTCTAAGCCCCTCAGTCACTTCAAATGTTTAGTGGTTCCTTTAAAAAAAAAAAAAAAGTTTTTGAAGATTTTGTTAAAAAAAATTAAACTTTGTGCCCTTCTAGCATGTTACCAAAAATGATGCTGATATAAAGTTGACACGTGGGAAATTATGATGGTGATGAGTGAGTGAGTTCAGATAAGGTGTTATCCGAGCGTGCTCGAGTGCTAATAAAGTATCTTTAGCGTACTCTGATCCTATGTTTGAGTCGCCATGGCTGTATGTCTAGCAGCTGTTCGACAGCCACAAGACAGGAGTTGTCCGGACTAAATTGGTAAGTCTGCTGCCCACTGGACGGCTGCGGCACTACTCGGGGCGTGGCCTCTGTATACAAGTGTATGGAGTGAGGCCGTGCCCACTACTCGGGTTCTGGCCGGGAGTATGTATAACGCATGCGTACCTGCCAGTCCCTGTCCTTGTCGACTCCTCGCAGCGCACAGTGCGTGCACAGGGGGATTCACAAGTCTGCAGCCCACTGGACGGCCGCGGCACTAGTCGGGGCGTGGCCTCTCTATACAAGTGTATGGAGTGAGGCCGTGCCCACTACTCGGGTTCTGGCCGGCAGTATGTATAACGAATGCGTACCTGCCAGTCCCTGTCCCTGTCGACTCCTCGCAGCGCACAGTGCGTGCACAGGGGGATTCACAAGTCTGCAGCCCACTGGACGGCCGCGGCACTAGTCGGGGCATGGCCTCTCTATACAAGTGTATGGAGTGAGGCCGTGCCCACTACTCGGGTTCTGGCCGGCAGTATGTATAACGCATGCGTACCTGCCAGTCCCTGGCGACTCCTCACAGTGCACAGTGTGTGCACAGGGGGATTCACAAGTGTGCAGTTGCACAGAGTGACTGCAGACTGATCTTTTTAGACCAGACCACGCCTTTGTTTCAGATCTTTTCTCTAGCGCATAACATTACAACATGACTTTACCATGAACCTAAAGTACAGTGTGTTAGGAGAAACCTTTTTCCGAATTGCTGGGATAGGAAGAAGCATTACAGTGTTAATTCTGCATAAAATGACACCTGGTGAAGACTGGCTTCAGTGGAAAAGGGTTGAGCGGCGTACGCCTCTGAATGAATTGGTGTGCAGTTGCATAATGAACGCCTTTTTTGTGGCATAAATGATAACAAATGTTTCAGTTGACTTTGTCACGCTCGGTTATGGCCCAGTTTCCTAAAAGCAGGTAGAGCTGACAAGGACTGACCTAAAAATGCGAAGTCACAATTGTCCTTGATGAATCGAAGCCTAAGGCTATGTGCACACGTCAGGATTTCTTGCAGAAAATTCCTGAGAAAAACCTGAAATTTTCTGCAAGAAATCTGCATGCGGTTTTGGTGCGTTTTTTTTCCGGACATTTCCTAATGCATTTTATAGTGGGAAATCCGCAAAAAACCCGCAAAATTAATGAACATGCTGCGTTTTTTACCGCGATGCGTTTTTTTCGCGAAAAAAAACGCATCATGTGCACAAAAGTTGAGTAATTCATTCTAAATGATGGGATGCATATTGTATGCTGTTTTTTTGCGGTTTTATAGCGTTTTTATCAGCAACGTGTGCACACAGCCTAAGGGACCGGGTGGTTAAAAACTACAGAAATAAGACATAAAATTCTGTGTGGGATTTTCGGCTTTCATTTAGGGACTCCAATAAAAAATGCCACCGTTGTATAGCATTAGAGCTGTCTGGATGCTCATTATGCAGTTCTACATTTTGTACGTTGTATTTTCTCCCTGAGGTGTCTTGGGCGCTACCTGCTACAGCCTGCGACTAATCCATTATATAGCCTTGTCTACCATGACCCGGATTACAACATTTCTTTGGCGTCAGCCTGTAAGACATAAAACTATTCCTTTTGAGAGACCGTTCCACACAGTTGTCCGTTCCGTCATGCTCTAATAGGTGCTAGAAACAAAGTGCAGTCGTACAATGTGCCAGTCTGTGTCACGTGTAGAGGGTGACGAGGGCACACGGGGACAGGCTTCTCCAGGCTGTGGTGCTAGGCAAAAGAGGTCATTAATTTCAGATGTCTGCATAATATCTGCTGAGTTTCTACAGCCTTGGTCACACTTTTTATGCCAAGAAAATCTACCGTAAGTTTGTTTTTGGGCGGAAAATGTGGTTCTTCAACTGGTCCTTATTCTAGATTTTGTTGAAACTCTGTGTGCCCTAGTACAGGGTTGACCACAGTTAGCTGCAGTCTACGGGGTGGAAAAACATTTAAAAATAAATGTTAGGTTCTATTTAATAATAAACATCACCCCCAAAATCGATGGTGAGGTAAGCTCACCATCATCAGGGGCTTATCTACAGCATTCTGTAATGCTGTAGATAAGCCCCCGATGTTACCTGAAAGAGGAGAAAAAGACATTAGATTATACTCACCCAGGGGCGGTCCCGCTCCGATGGGCGTCTCAGTTTCGGTACAGCGCCTCCTATCTTCATTCCATGACGTCTTCTTCTGGTCTTCACGCCGCGGCTCCAGCGCAGGCGTACTTTGTCTGCCCTGTTGAGGGCAGAGCAAAGTACTGCAGTGCGCCGGAAAGGTTAGAGAGGCCCGGCGCCTGCGCACTGCAGTACTTTGTTCGGCCCTCAACAGGGCAGACAAAGTATGCCTGCGCCGGAGCCGCGGCGTGAAGACCAGAAGAGGACGTCATGGAATGAAGATAGGAGGCGCTGGAGCAGACCTCAGACACCCATCCGACCGGACCGCAGCGGGACCGCCCCTGGGTGAGTATAATCTAATGTCTTTTTCTCCTCTTTCAGGTAACATCGGGGGATTATCTACAGCATTACAGAATGCTGTAGATAAGCCCCTGATGAGTGTGAGCTTACCTCACCATCGATTTTGGGGGTGACAGGTTCCTTTTAACCTTACTACATATTGGGATAAGATCTTGGAGATGGGAATATCCCTTTAACAGCCTATGACAAAAATGAACATCATGGTCAGGTGTGAGATCCTGCACCATGACATGCATTTTCATTGTGGCTTCAAACTGTCATCGCATATAGATGTGTGGTGAGAGAACATTGCCAATGGCAGTTTCAAACAGCAGATCACCACATTGATCACTGTGATTGGTCAGTCGCAAGATCACTGACTAATCATTGTGCAAAGTGTCCTAATGACAGGAGAAAGGGCCATCATGGCTCTGATCTCTAAAATATAAACTGCTCAAAAAATTAAGGGAACACTTAAACAGAATATAACTCCAAGTAAATCAAACTTCTGTGAAATCAAACTGTCCTCTTAAGAAGCAACACTGTTTCACAATCAATTTCACATGCTGTTGTGCAAATGGAATAGACCACAGATGGAAATTATTGGCAATTATCAAGACACACTCAATGAAGGAGTGGTTCTGCAGGTGGGGACCACAGACAACATCTCAGTACCAATGCTTTCTGGCTGATGTTTTGGTCACTTTTGAATGTTGGTTGTAATTCCACACTCGTGGTAGCATGAGACGGACTCTACAACCCACACAAGTGGCTCAGGTAGTGCAGCTCATCCAGGATGGCACATCAATGCCAGCTGTGGCAAGAAGGCTTGCTGTGTCTGTCAGCGTTGTGTCCAGAGGCTGGAGGCGCTACCAGGAGACATGGAGGGGGCCATTGGAGGGCAACCACCCAGCAGCAGGACCGCTACCTCAGCCTTTGTGCAGGGAGGAACAGGAGGAGCACTGCCAGAGCCCTGCAAAATGACCTCCAGCAGGCCACAAATGTGTATGTCTGCACAAACGATGAGAAACCAACTCCATGAGGATGGTCTGAGTGCCCGACGTCCACAGATGGGGGTTGTGCTAACAGCCCAACACCATGCAGGACACTTGGCATTTGCCACAGAACACCAGGATTGGCAAATTCGCCACTGGCGCCCTGTGCTCTTCACAGATGAAAGCAGGTTCACACTGAGCACATGTGACAGACGTGACAGAGTCTGGAGACGCCGTGGAGAGCCATCTGCTGCCTGCAACATCCTTCAGCATGACCGGTTTGGCAGTGGGTCAGTAATGGTGTGGGCTGGCATTTATTTGGAGGGCCACACAGCCCTCCATGTTCTCGCCAGAGGTAGCCTGACTGCCATTAGGTACCGAGATGAGATCCTCAGACCCCTTGTGAAACCATATGCTGGTGCGGTTGGCCCTGGGTTCCTCCTAATGCAGGACAACGCCAGACTTAATGTGGCTGGATTGTCAGCAGTTCCTGCAAGATGAAGGCATTGAAGCGATGGACTGACCCGCCCGTTCCCCAGACCTGAATACGATTGAACACATCTAGGACATCATGTCTTGCACCAACCACCAACGTCACATTGCACCACAGACTGTCCAGGAGTTGGCGGATGCTTTAGTCCAGGTCTGGGAGGAGATCCCTCAAGAGACCATCCGCTGCCTCATCAGGAGCATGCCCAGGCATTGTAGGGAGGTCATACAGGCACGTGGAGGCCACACACTACTGAGCATCATTTCCTTGTCTTGAGGCATTTCCACTGAAGTTGGATCAGCCTGTAAATTCATTTTCCACTTTGATTTTGAGCATCATTCCAACTCCAGACCTCCTTGGGATTATAGTTGTGATTTACGTTGATCCTTTTTAGTTTTTATTGTTCTCAACACATTCCACTATGTAATGAATAAAGATTTACAACTGGAATATTTCATTCAGTGATATCTAGGTTGTGGGATTTTAGTGTTAACTTTATTTTTTTGAGCTGTGTGTGTGTGTGTGTGTGTGTGTGTGTGTGTGTAAAATATATATAATATCTAGGTAGATGCTGCATGTTTGTTTGTTTGTTTTTTTTATTTCCACTTAAGAGCCCTATTCAGTTGCATTGACTTGCTATCTGACATTAACACGGACATCACAGGTACATATGATATTCTTGTCTGTACTTAGAGCTAAATGAGCTTCCAATTTTTGTACCATATGTTTAATAACACCTCATTGTGGTATACTATACGGAAATACTTTGCACTTCTTAAATATAGTTCTTGCTAAAGCTGCCATTTTTTGTTTTCTTTTAGTTATATCAGCAAGGAAGACTTTGCCAGCTTGGAAGTGAATTCTGTGAATTGGAAGTTTTTGCAAAAGTATTACGTGCATTAGATAAAAGGTAAGCTAGCCTTTATTGGGAAATTGCTTTGTTCTTCAATTCTTTATGTGCCTCCCCATCAATACTGAGGGCTATACGTCTATTACTACACCAATAGTAATGAAGCAATCTTCCAACCTTCTTATTATGGCTGTAAGAAAGTTCTAGCGAATTGGAGCCATTCATGTATTGAAAGGACTGTCATTCATCTGAATGGCTGACTATTAATATCACTGCAGGGAAAATGCCTGATCTGCTCCAGCTTCCAAGGCAAAACATCTGCTGGATTATAAAAAGGGTGCTCGCCTATGAGACAACCCCTGTAAATAGGAATTATTCAAATTTGTTCCTTAAGGATTGAAAATGTAACCAGTTTTTCAGTTCTGTGTATGTTTTATTGAAAATAACTTTCTTTTTTTAAAGTATTGTATTGTTTTCCTCTCTATAGACATTTACTCCATCACTGCTTTCAGGCGTTAATGGACCATGGTGTTAAAGTAGCCTCTGTGTTGGCGTATTCTTTTAGCCGACGTTGCTCATATATAGCAGAGTCTGATGCTCATGTTAAAGAAAAGGCAATCCAGATCGGCTTTGTACTTGGTAAGCAGTCTTGCATTCTTTTCTACTTTAACCCCTTAATCCCATATGACGTACTATCCGGTCAAGGTGACCTGGGACTTAATTCCCAGTGAGGGGATAGTACGTCAAAGCCGATAGGCCGCGCTCACGGGGGGAGCGCGGCCGATCGCGGCCGGGTGTCAGCTGACTATCGCAGCTGACATCCGGCACTATGTGCCAGGAGCGGTCACGGACCGCCCCCGGCACATTAACCCCCGGCACACTGCGATCAAACATGATCGCGGTGTGCCGGCGGTACAGGGAAGCATCGCGCAGGGAGGGGGCTCCCTGCGTGCTTCCCTGAGACCCCCGGAGCAACGCTATGTGATCGCGTTGCTGCGAGGGTCTCTTACCTCCTATCCTTGCAGGCCCCGGATCCAAAATGGCCGCGGGGCTGCATCCGAGTCCTGCAGGGATTACTTCCGGGTGCAGACCAGGCTCTGGTAAGCCTGCAGCACTGTAAGTCAGATCGCCGATCTGACAGAGTGCTGTGCAAACTGTCTGATCGGCAATCTGTGATGTCCCCCCCGGGACAAAGTAAAAAAGTTAAAAAAAAAAAAATTCCACATGTGAAAAAAAAAAAAAATAATAAAAAAAATTCCTAAATAAATTTTAAAAAAATATTATTCCCATAAATACATTTCTTTATCTAAATAAAAAATAAATAAAAGTACACATTTAGTATCGCTGCGTCCGTAACGACCCAACCTATAAAACTGTCCCACTAGTTAACCCCTTCAGTGAACACCGTAAGAAAAAAAAAAAGAGCCAAAAAACAACGCTTTATTATCATACCGCTGAACAAAAAGTGGAATAACACACGATCAAAAAGATGGATATAAATAACCATGGTACCACTGAAAACGTCATCTTGTCCCACAAAAAACGAGCCGCCACACAGCATCATAAGCAAAAAAATAAAAAAGATATAGTCCTCAGAATAAAGCGATGCCAAAATAATTATTTTTTCTATAAAATAGCTTTTATCATATAAAAGCGCCAAAACATAAAAAAAATGATATAAATGAGGTATCGCTGTAATCGTACTGACCCGACGAATAAAACTGCTTTATCAATTTTACCAAACGTGGAACGGTATAAACGCCTCCCCCAAAAGAAATTCATGAATAGCTGGTTTTTGGTCATTCTGCCTCACAAAAATAGGAATAAAAAGCGATCAAAACTGTCATGTGCCCGAAAATGTTACCAATAAAAACGTCAACTCGTCCCGCAAAAAACAAGACCTCACGTGACTCTGTGGACCAAAATATGGAAAAATTATAGGTCTCAAAATGTGAAGACGCAAAAACTTTTTTGCTATAGAAAGCGTCTTTTAGTGTGTGACAGCTGCCAATCATAAAAATCCGATATAAAAAATGCTATAAAAGTAAATCAAACCCCCCTTCATCACCCTTTTAGTTAGGGAAAAATAATAAAATTTAAAAAACGTATTTATTTCCATTTTCCCATTAGGATTAGTATTAGGGCTAGAGTTAGGGTTGGGGCTAGAGTTAGGGTTGGGGCTAGGATTATATTTACGGTGGGGATTAGGGTTGGGAGTGTCAGGGTTAGGGGTGTGGTTAGGGTTACCGTTGGGATTAGGGTTAGGGGTGTGTTTGGATTAGGGTTTCAGGTAGAATTGGGGAGTTTCCACTGTTCAGGCACATCAGGGGCTCTCCAAACGCGACATGGCGTCCGATGCCAATTCTGCGTTGATAAAGTAAAACAGTGCTCCTTCCCTTCCGAGCCTTCCCGTGCGCCCAAACAGGTGTTTACCCCAACATATCGGGTATCAGCATACTCGGGACAAATTGGACAACAACTTTTGGGGTCCAAGTTCTCTTGTTATCTTTGGGAAAATAAAAATTTGGGGGGCTAAAAATCATTTTTGTGGGGAAAAAAAAAAGATTTTTTATTTTCACGGCTCTGCTTTGTAAACTGTAGTGAAACACTTGGGGGTTCAAAGTTCTCACAACGTATCTAGATAAGTTCCTTGGGAGGTCTAGTTTCCAATATGGCGTCACTTGTGGGGGCTTTCTACTGTTTGGGTACATCAGGGGCTCTACAAATGCAACGTGACGCCTGCAGACCAATCCATCTAAGTCTGCATTCCAAATGGCACTCCTTCCCTTCCGAGCTCTGCCATGCGCCCAAACAGTGGTCCCCCCCCCCCCCCCCCCCCATATGGGGTATCAGCGTACTCAGGACAAATTGGACAACAACTTTTGGGGTCCAATTTCTCCTGTTACCCTTGGGAAAATACAAAACTGGGGGCTAATTAATCATTTTTGTGAAAAATAAAAAAAAAGAGTTTTTATTTTCACGGCTCTGCGTTATAAACTGTAGTGAAACACTTGGGGGTTCAAAGCTCTCAAAACACATCTAGATAAGTTCCTTAAGGGGTCTACTTTCCAAAATGGTGTCGCTTGTGGGGGTTTCAATGTTTAGGCACATCAGGGGCTCTCCTAACGCAACATGGCGTCCCATCTCAATTCCAGTCAATTTTGCATTGAAAAGTCAAATGGCGCTCCTTCCCTTCCGAGCTCTGCCATGCGCCGAAAGAATGGTTTACCCCCACATATGGGGTAGCAGCGTACTCAGGACAAATTGTACAACAACTTTTGGGATCCATTTTCTCCTGTTACCGTTGGTAAAATTAAACAAATTGGAGCTGAAATAATTTTTGTGTGAAAAAAAGTTAAATGTTCATTTTTATTTAAACATTCCAAAAATTCCTGTGAAACACCTGAAGGGTTAATAAACTTCTTGAATGTGGTTTTGAGCACCTTGAGGGGTGCAGTTATTAGAATGGTGTCACACTTGGGTATTTTCTATCATATAGACCCCTCAAAATGACTTCAAATGAGATGTGGTCCGTAAAAAAATAAAAATGGTGGTGTAAAAATGAGAAATTACTGGTCAACTTTTAACCCTTATAACTCCCTAACAAAAAAAAAATTTTGTTTCCAAAATTGTGCTGATGTAAAGTAGATATGTTGGAAATGTTACTCATTAAGTATTTTGTGTGACATATCTCTGTGATTTAATTGCATAAAAATTCAAAGTTGGAAAATTGCGAAATTTTCAAAATTTTCGCCAAATTTCTGTTTTTTTCACAAATAAACGCAGGTAATATCAAAGAAATTTTACCACGATCATGAAGTACAACATGTCTCAAGAAAACAATGTCAGAATCACCAGGATCCGTTGAAGCGTTCCAGAGTTATAACCTCATAAAGGGACAGTGGTCAGAATTGTCAAAATTGGCCCGGTCATTAACGTGCAAACCACCCTCGGGGCTTAAGGGGTTAATCACATAGTAAAGGGTTTGTCTCCACTTTTGTTCAGGAGCACAGTCTCCCCCTGCCTCCAGGCTTGCTCCTGATGGTTTGACAGTTTGGACCAGCAGCATGATGGAGCCGCTTGCCCGAACTGCGCCCTCTCCAGGCTGCAAGCTGTGGCCGCTTTACCTCTGCAGAATCAGAAGATCACAGATGCACTGAAGCTATCCCAGCGATTTTCCCCCCCGAAGTATTTACAAGCCCTATAACACTATGCGCTTTTTGCCTCAGAAACCATCCGCTGCTGATAGACTGCAAGGGAGGCCGGTAACCTAGGCACCAAGCAGTAAAGAATTAGATTACAAATATTTCAATTTTTTGAGAATGGAGAAGATTCTTAATAATAAGTAGATTGCAAAATAACTTGCTTTTACAAATATTTTACAATTTTACACATTTAAAAAGATGAAAACCCCTTCAATAATGATGCTACATTGCCTGGAAGGATTTATTTATTGGAGATTGGACGTGGATTTATTATGTCGTACTACAGTTTTCAATTTACTGTTGCCGTTCTGAAGCTCCCAATTTCGATGACTAGGATGGCTAGAATCTTCTATTATTTGAAGTCTTATATGATCACTGTGCAGCATTCTTGTAGCTTATAGTGACTGGCAATATTTTTAATTTATAGCTAGCAAATAAATAAGTATTGTCTAATCCAACACGTGGTATTGTAGATCTGGTGCCATTCCGGTTTTTCTAATTCAGACACAAGCTGACCTGAGAGAGAGAAAAAAAAAAAATATATATATATTTTGGTAGAAGTTTTGTCATTTGGTTTTAAATGGGTCATGCAGATTTTACAATGCAAAATGTAAAAGTTTCATGATACGACTTGTGTAGTATACTTTATAACATGTAAATTTTTATAGTCATTTACTTTTTCCAAAGGTTATTCCTTTTTTTAACTTGTCTTTTAAAAAAACAAAAAAGAATCCTTTAAATTTCAAAACTGTAAATGCCAACTTTTATTTTTTATTTTTTTTATATATATCTCTTGCCTTGTAGGAGGTTTTCTTTCAGACGCCGGTTGGTATGGTGATGCTGAAAAGGTGTTTCTGTCCTGCCTACAGCTCTGTACTCTTCATAATGAAATGCTCCATTGGTTCCGTGCGGTGGAGTGCTGTGTCAGGTATATTCGATTAATTTCCTACTCATCTATAGTAACCAAAGTTACTACCGTAATTTAGAGTATGAAAAGTCCTGTGAAAGAGAAAAGTAAGCTGAATCGTTCATTAGCCGGTCTTTCAGACTCCTTAATGAATAATTCCTAGTAGCCCTGCTCACTAGACCGCATCTCCGCAAGCTACCCAGGTAACGGGCATGCTTCACCAGCTCCTCTTCCCATTACAGCCTCTCTGATAAGACCTTTATTAGCCCTTCATACGGTTTGTATGTATAGAGCTAGAATGTGTGTGTGTGTGTATACGTGTAGATGTGTTTACATAAGCTCTTTATAGTGCATTTATTACATTATGGCATTTTATGATCCTGGTGCTGCTTGTAAATATACTGTATATTGTCTTTTAATTTCTTAATAGGTTGTTGCATGTTAGAAACGGAAACTGCAAATACCACCTGGGAGAAGAAACCTTCAAACTTGCTCAGAGTTACATGGACAAGCTAGCCAAGCATGGGCAACATGCGAACAAAGCTGCTTTGTATGGAGAGCTCTGTGCCCTGCTCTTTGCTAAAAGCCATTATGACGAGGTAGAGGTTTCATCTTGAATGCAATCTATAATAACTAGCGATGAGCGCAGGTGCTCGTTACTCTAGTTTGCCTAGTGTGCCCGGGTTTGCACCGAGTATTGCGGGTACTTGAGTGACTTGTTCAAGTCCTTGCAGCCGCATGGTTCACAGCTGTTAGGCTACGTTCACATTTTGCGTTGTGCGCCGCAGCGTCGGCGCCGCAGCGCACAACGCAAACAAAAACGCGGCAAAACGCACGCTAAAACGCTGCGTTTTGCGCCGCATGCGTCGTTTTTGCCCGCAAGTTGGACGCAAAAAAAATGCAACTTGAAGCGTTTCTTGCGTCCAACGCTTGCGGCCATGCGGCGCAAAACGCAGCACAACGCATGTCCATGCGCCCCCATGTTAAGTATAGGGGCGCATGACGCATGCGGCGCCGCTGCGGCGCCCGACGCTGCGGCGCTGACCGCAAATGTGAACGTAGCCTTAAACAGCCACAAATCATGCGGGGATTGCCTGACAAACACGTGCAATCTCTGCATGTTTTCTGGCTGTATAACAGCCTTGAATCGTGCGGCTTCACTAAGTCGAACATGTCGCTCAGGCACCCGCAATACTCGGTGCAAACCAGAGCACACTAGGCAAACTAGATTGACGAGCACTTGCGCTCATCGCTAATAACTTAATGAATTTGTTAATTTTATTGTTTAATTGTCAATTTAAAGGGTAGTTAGTACTTTAATATTGATGGACTGCCCTTAGGATAGAATACCAGATCAGTGGGTGTGCGGCACCCCAGCCGATCAGTTGCTTCTTGTACCGGTGGTGGTCAGTTATGCTCAGTTTTGGTGTGGAATACTACTTAACCAACAACTGCATAATGGCTGTAGTAGAGTACCGCAGAGCCACCCTTACTTATTCAAATACGGGTGGATGTGCAGTACCTGTCCATGGCCGCTGTGCATTTCAGAGCTGTGCATTTCAGAGCTGTACAACTCCGCAACTGATCACATCTGGCCGGGAACAGCTAATTAGCGTTAGTGCCGGCTGTTGCACCCCACCAATCTTGTATTGATGACTTTTCCTAAGGATAGCAATATTAAAGTACTGGACGACCCCTTTAACACTCGAAGGTCTAAAATTTCTTGTGCCAAATGACAAGACATGATATAATTTTGGGTCAGTGCCGTGTATCTAAATCAAAGCTGCCCAGTGATATCGCTAAGCATTAAACTGTAGAGTGCTGGTCCCTCAGTAAAGCTGCCACCTGCTCTTTAGTCCATTTAACCCCTTAATGACCACCAATACGTCTTTTAACTGACCTGAGATATAAGAGAATAGCATTCCCATACAGGTGACAATCCAGCAGCTGTCGGCTGTACACTATAGCTAACAACTTATTGCATTAGCCACGATCAGTGTTGGCACTGTCCATATCTATTTAACCCCTTAGATGCTGGTGTGACTACATCATAAAAATGGTTAAGAGTTTGGGGGCTTCCTATTTATACCAATTGGTGCCCTCAGATCATGATTGTGTGGTCCTGATGTTTGCCATGGCAATAAACGAGCAAATAGCGGCCTTACAGTCTGCCGGCTGTTGTAACCTGTTCAGAAGTTAGAGGCATTTAGGTGATTAAAAATACACATTTTCATTTCTATCATGCCACTTTGCATTAATTCCTGAAAATCACCTGAAGGGTTAATAAACTACCTGACTGTAGTTTTCAATATGTCAGGGGGTGCTGTTTTTAAAGTGGTATCACTTTTGGGGGTTTCCCAATACATGGGACCCCTAAGGGCACTTCAAACATGGATAGGTCCCTAAAAAAATAAATTTCGTAAATTTCCTTGAAAAAAAGAAAAATTACTGCTACATTTTTAAACTTCCTAAAATGCTAACAAAATAAAAAAAACATTTTACAAATGGAGCTAATGTAAAGCAGGCATGTGGGAAATGTTATTTATTAATGGTTTGCTGTGGTTTGACTATCTGGATTAAAGGAATAATCATTCAAAGTTTGAAAATTGCTAATTTTTTAACATTTTTCTCAAATTTATATTTTTTATAAATCAACACAAAACATATTGACCAAAATTTACCATTATCATTAAGTATGATGTGTCACGAAAAAACAATCTCAAAATCACTGGGATATGTTGAAGCGTTCCAGAGTTATTACCACATAAAGTGACACTGGTCAGATTTCAAGAATTTGGCTCCATCACTAAGGGGTTTAACATACTTACTGGAGGAAACAAAGGTGCTCGTCCCATAGACTGATGAATCGTTTCCTTGTCACGAGTATTAGCCCCTTAGGTTATAGGATACTTGAATACTATTCCTTCATGAACTGATGCTTGTTTCTGCACTAGGACTGATATATCTGTTGTAATGATCATCTGGTTACTGGTCGTTTATCTTCCACATAGGTGTTGGAGCTCAGCTGTAATACTCAACTAGAGCCCCATGACAACTGATTGAAATTCCCTCATATTTCAGCTGTTTAACCCCTTTGATACATCAGTCCACAGCATTATTGCTCTTTGAATGCAAGACTGAAATAAGAAATGACTTTGTGATTAATTGCTTTAAAGTGTATTCTTTTTCTAAATAGAATAGGGCATAACTTACTGCTCACTGGCAGCCCAACAGCTGGGACCCTCAATAATCTGAAGATCGTTGCTCTGGAGCCCTTTGAACAAAGTTTTGCAGCCCCGTCTTGAATGGAGCAGAGGTACTCCTCCTCCTCCTCATCTTCATTCATTGTCTATGTGACTGCCAGAAATAGCCAAGCATTGAACTCTGCAGTCCCATTGACGATGAATGCAGTGGAGCCAGAGCATGCGCACCTCTGGTCCACTCAGGTCATTGCTACAGATCCCTGTTATTGGCGTTCCAGATCTTCAATCTTGAGGATCTCTTGATCACCTTCACTGTTTATCAGATACAGCTTTGTACAGTTTGTACTGGCTGTACATAGCATTGCAGCCCGCTGTAGATCATATACTTCCCTTTGAGATGCCTGCTTTCCATTCCAGCTAGGGAGCTCACATGACTGCTGCAGGCAATCAGCAGATACTGAGGGTTGCAGCCAGAAGAATAAAATCTCTTCCGGTTTGGGATCAATTTGAAGGCTACAGCTGATTAGTGGCTGCTGAGTAGAGTTGAGCAAATTTCTTTGGGTCCCCACTTATTAGGCAAGCTATAGCGCTTACCGAATAAGCTGTAGAGGGAACCCGGATACATGGAGCGCGCCGTCTGATCAGTGCCGCAGCTGCCTGTGTCGCGGCTGTGTCACAGCACATGCATGGAGAGCCCAACACACAGGCTGTCCGTGCATGTGTATCTAGGTTCTCTCTGCAGCTTATTCTGTAAGCGCTATAGCTTGCCGAATAAGGGAGGACTCAAAGAAATTCGCTCAACTCTACTGCTGAGGCAATCTGTAGTCATGTGATTGCTCTCCGCTGATCTCCTGGCATCATCCAAAAAATGGAACACAGACTTCAATCACCTGATTGGTGATGGTGCCACAAACTTGACTCCCACTCTAGTAATATTGATGACCTGGCTGGTCCTAGAAATATTTAATTATTTTCAACTGAAACTGCGTATATAGGGATCTGATTTTTTTTTTCTACTATGGCTTAAATGTTACATCCCTGTTTGTATTATTTACTAGGCTTATAAATGGTGTATAGAAGCCATGAAAGAAATCACCAGTGGACTTCCTGTAAAGGTGATAGTAGACGTTTTGAGGCAGGCATCTAAGGTACGTGTAAGTTTTAGATAGTACAGTGGAAATGTAACAGGCGCCTGTAATATTCTAAGGCATGTCGGAGAACTCATGTCATGTATAACTGCTGGCTTTTTCTATAAAAGCAATTCTGGGAGAAGGGAAACAAAAGAACCCGAAACCTTTCCATTGTTTGGAGAATATAGAAGTTTTTAATGTTTGAATGTGGGTGATGCATGCAGATCTGTATAGAGACCAAACCTTTTCCTGTCTTACTTAGAAAACAACAAGTGCAGTAGCTATTTAGTAAAGGGGGTTTCCAGTACTTTTTTTTTTGTTTTTGTGCTAACTGCCTGCCTCTTTTACCCAGGGCTGGCTCGGAGCAGTCATGGACTGTTCCTGCTGGCGATTGTGCTGCTCAGCATCAACAGAGCAGCTCTTCCTCTTCGGGCTGCTCTGTCGACGGGAAGTGACTGCCGGCATCATGCTGATTGACATCCAGCTTCCTGTAGTTGGGCATCTGGAAGCCTGCTGTCAATCAGCATGACATCGGCAGTCCCGTCAGCAGAGTGGAAGAGGAGCCGCTGCTCTGTCATGAGATGTCAGCTGAAGCCTCAAAAGCATTGGCAGGGGTGGTCTCTGACAGTAGAGATCAGTGGCGGGCATAACAGGCAGGTTGCTAGCAACTACCAGCCTATTAGTTCTTAGGCCTTTTAAAATAACGACCATCTGAATAATTTCAATGGGGAAACTGTAAATAACTAGGCTGTTTCTATCATTTTTAAAGTAGCTGTTTCCCAAAGTATTGATTAACGCCAGGAGTGCACAACCTGCAGCTTGTGAGCTACATACGGCCCATATTACCTGTTTGTGTGGCCCTCACGCCTCTCGTCACAGACATGCATCACCTTGCCTGGCAGCTGCTTACATAGATTTTGGATGTCAAGGAGCAGAGGTGTCGGGATAGCACCATTGAGACCATCTGGGGATTTATTCTGACGGAATATAGGCTGAACTGGATGGACCAATGTTTTTTTTTGGCCTTACTAACTATGTTATTATGGACTGTTACTAATGTTGCACTGTGTGGCCATTTCTGGAACCAGAGCTTAGAGGATAAAATGTATTAATACATTTTAAAGCTTTTGCATAATGACATTAACACTTTTTGGACGTTTCAATAAAACCAGTAATTTATTTGATTCATTATTTGTATCTAATGTATCTCAATGCTCGTTTTAGGCTTGTGTAGTGAAGCGAGAATTCAAGAAAGCCGAGCAGTTAATAAAGCATGCAGTGTACCTTGCCAGGTAAGATTGGAGTTGTGTTCTGAAGCTTTTAATGCTTATCAAGTCTTTTCATATTTAATTCTATTTGGTTTTGTATTTTATCTTTTTGTTAAGGGAAAATTTTGGACCCAAGCATCCTAAATATTCTGATACTTTACTAGATTATGGATTTTACCTGCTCAATGTTGACAACATATGCCAGTCCGTTGCAATATATCAGGTACACTATGATAATAATTTTCCCACTTACTGCTGACAATTAGTCAGAACGTTGCGAATTGTATATGCCACTCTTATGCTATAGTCCAAGCATCTGCACAAAACTCTGTTCGAGAGCTCAATGTAAATGTGACATATCAATGTAGCACGCTATTATTCTTTTGAGTAGTACATTCGATATGGTATAGTGTGAATAAAATGTTACTTTTTTGATACTAAAAAAAATATATTTTTCCTAAATGATTTTAGACTGCCCTTGACATCAGACAGTCAGTATTTGGAGGAAAAAATATCCACGTGGCAACAGCTCATGAAGACTTGGCTTACTCCTCTTATGTTCATCAGTACAGTTCAGGGAAATTTGATAATGCATTGTGAGTATTTTCCATCATTTGTTTCACTCTCCATATCAGTCATTAGCAGGGGCTTCTTTATGTAATCGTATTTCGATTATATACTAGTCATGAGCAAAAAGTAGTAAATCCCTTTACTTAACTAAAGGGAACCTGTCACCCCACCCCCCGGCGTTTTTAAGTAAAAGAGCCACCTTGTGCAGCACTAAGGCTGCTTTCCTTTTTCGGGCATGCATCGTTTGTGCTGCCCTTCAACTCACATCACCTCATGTATTCATCTCGTGCCTGTGTGTAGCCCAGGCTCGAAATCCCGCCCCGTAGTGGATTCTGATCATATCATTATATCATTACCTCACTGTTCAAGCTGCATTCACATTTACACTGCTCAGTACCACTATGTAAATTGCCTCCATGCTGTCACATCACAGCAGCTAGTCCCCTCCTACTAGCTCAGTTAGTTGCAAATTATGAGAGAGAACCTGCAGAAGGAAAAAGTAAAAAAATCCTATAATTGCCCAAAACCATGTTATTCCTCATGTACTCACACAAGACCTTATTCTGAAAAGTCACCTGAAAGTGCAGTTACTCTTTAAACAGGTTGTCCAGTACTAGGACAACCCCTTCTCAACTGAATGTTCACCCCCATTAAAATAAAAACACCTGTACTCTCCTCATGTGCCGGTACAGTTCCAGGGTCTCGCGTGAGGTTGTTGTCACATGAGCCCTATGCCCAATCGGCACTAGTGTCGCTGTCCCCACCTTGAGCCGCAGTTCTGACTTACTCTTGATTACTAATTCGTTTGAAGGCGAGGACAGTGATGCCAACGCTGATTGGGCACTGGGCTCGTGTGACGTAACAACCACATGTGAGACCCAGGTACATGAGTGCTGGAAGGGCGCCGGGATGTATTTTATTTTAACGGGGCCGAACATTCAGATTGAGAAGGGGTTGTCCTAGTAGTGGACAACCGCTTTAAATAGTTCTTAGTGCTTATACAAGACCATGTAATTTGGGTTTCATTACCCATTTTCTCTATCCCCATGATGGCACCACGGAGAGAGGGGTCCGCCCCCAGGGACAGGAAACCTACAGATGAAAAAGGGCGTACCTCTCTCCCACATCAGTTGGTTTCCTGTCCCTGACGGGGAACCTACAGCGACGTACCTGAAGGATTCTTCGTGGGATTCCAGGGAGCTGGCCGGTCGGTTCCTGACAGGGGGCGCCCTGTCACGGCTGTGCCCAGCCGGTTTTCTCCCCCCTTTTATCCGACCCTGATGCACCACCACGGGGGTCGGCGGGCCCTACGGGTGAGTGTTGCAGGGGAAGGCAGCGAAGAGGTTCGAGCCTGCCTTCCCCAAAAAAGGAAAAAAAAAAAAAAAAAAAAAGGGGGGAGGAAAGAGGCAGGTGACGGCGGTCACCGATATAGCCTCTGCACCGCTAAAAGGTGCGTGGGGGTAGCGGCGGCTACGCTACCACTATCAGGCAAAGCGCCGCAGGCACCGCTGAACCGCCGCCCAAACCGGAAGTACGGGCCAGGCGGAACGCTAAATCGCGCGCACAGGCGTCCCCATTAATATCCTCCCTATAGGACGCCGGTGCCGCGAACCGGAAGTGACGCGCGCGCATGCGCAGGTGACCACTTTTCCCGGCGGCAAGTTTAAAAACAGCGTCCTCGATAGAGGAAACGTGGCAAATCCTCTCTACTTTGAGAAACACCACTATGAGCGATAAAGAGCAACAAGAGGCACAGGAGTGTGCACAATCTTCACCTGAGGAAGTACTACGTCCGCGCTCACAACATCAGCGCAAGGGGAACGCTTCATCCCAGCAGCGCAGCAGCAGTGGACGCTCAGGGTCACAACGCAGCCGAGTCTCTGGGGGAAATACACGGCCGGTGACGAACCCAGCGGATATAGTCCCGAGGCCAGAGACGGTACCTCTTAAACCGTAAGGGGTGAGTGATCTGCGTGAAAGTAATATTGTAATATGAGATTACTTTTTTATTTTTCCCTAGGGAAGAAAATGTACAGGCAAATCAAAGCACAAAGTGTGTGCGATATGTTCAGAAGAATTACCTCCCTCGTGGGAAAAAAAGCTATGCGGGTCCTGCATAGAAAAAACCATCCAGGAGGAATCTCCGGCATTCGCGTCAGACCTGAAAACCCTAATAAAAAATCAAGTAGAAAGTGCCCTCAAAGGCATTAAGATTCCGAGGAAAAAACATAGATCAGGCCATAAGTCTCCCGAGTCCAGTATAGACAAATCAGAAAGCGAGACATCTGACTCTGGTGATTCATCAACATCCGACACTTCCTCACTATCTTCGGAGGGAGGGCGCAGTTGCTTCCCCATCGAAGAGACAGACGCATTGGTAAAGGCCATCAGAACAACGATGGGTCTGGTAGACGAACGCCCTAAAAGAACAGCACAGGACATAATGTTCAGCGGATTAGAACAAAAGAAAAGAAGAGTATTTCCAATAAATGAAAAAATCCATTCTTTAATCAAAAAAGAATGGAAGAAACCGGACAAAAAAGTTCTCTTGGTCCCCAAGAGAAAATATCCGTTCGATGACCCAGCCTGCTCATCCTGGGGCAAGGCACCCAAACTGGACGTGGCTATTGCAAAAGCCTCTAAAAAGTTCGCTCTGCCCTTCGAGGACATGGGTACTCTGAAGGATCCAATGGATAAGAAGGCGGACACCTTCTTGAAAAACTCCTGGGAAGCGGCAGGAGGAGGCCTAAAACCAGCCATCGCAGCCACCTGCACGGCGCGTGCTCTAATGGTGTGGCTTGAGCATCTGGATTCGCAACTAAAAGAGAAAGTCCCACGAGAAACAATACAAAAGTCAGTGTCCATGATGAAAGGGGCAGCAGCTTTTTTGGCGGACGCTTCGGTGGACTCAGCAAGATTGTCAGCCAGGTCGGCATCCTTCTCAAACGCCGCAAGACGCGCCCTGTGGCTAAAATGCTGGCCGGGGGACCTGCAAACAAAGACCAAGCTTTGCTCAATACCTTGCGAAGGCGAGTTCCTGTTCGGATCAACGTTGGACGACATCCTTGACAAAGCGGGAGATAAAAAGAAATCTTTTCCCGGGTTCCCCAACCAGTCATATAGGCGCTCCTTTCGGAACAGAAAGTTCATGCGCAGAAGACCTCCAAAAGGAAATAAAGACGGATGGGAAGACAGAAGAAACAAAAACAGGGGCTTCTTGTTCAACAAACCCCCCCTCCAGATAATAAAAAATCCCAATGAAGGTACTTCCCGGGTCGGGGGGAGACTGGCAGAGTTCCTTCCAGCCTGGGAAAAAATCTCAAACAGCCCTTGGATCCTGGGTATTATACGAGAAGGCCTCAAATTCAAATTTCGCGTCCCTCCCGGCAACTCCTTCATGGTAACGCCTCAAAAACAGTCACTCGAACAGTCAGCTCTCCAGAAGGAGATCCTGACCCTAATCCAGAAAGATGTATTGCAAGAAGTTCCATACCAGGAAAGGGGCACGGGGTTCTATTCTCCCCTCTTTCTCCGGAAAAAACCGGATGGATCGTACAGAACGATCATAAATCTCAAAAAACTAAACAGTTTCCTGGAGATACAACATTTCAAAATGGAAACAATAAAATCTTGCGTGAGAATACTCTTTCCTCGGTGTTTCATGACTGTTTTAGATTTACGAGACGCGTACTACCATGTGCCCATACACAGAGATTACCAAAAATATCTCAGACTGGCAGTGAATATCCAGGGGGAGATCAAACACTTCCAGTTCCGAGCACTCCCCTTCGGGATAGCTATCGCCCCTCGAGTATTCACGAAAGTAATGTCAGAGGTAATGGCCCACATACGGGAACAGAACATCCTAATAGTTCCCTATCTAGACGACCTACTAGTGGTAGGGAACTCATTTCAACACTGCGAACAACAGTTGAATCTGGTCATTGCTTCTCTGTCGAATCTGGGGTGGCTACTAAACATACCCAAGTCCAAAATGGTGCCATCTCGGGTACAGGAATACCTGGGGATAGTCCTAGACTCAAACACGCAGATATGTTATCTTCCCCAGGAGAAAATACAGAAAATGACACAAGCCGTATCACAGCTGACGGCATCCCCAGTGACCACCCCGAGGAGAGCAATGTCACTCCTGGGTTCTATGACGGCCTGTATGCCGGCAGTTCAATGGGCACAACTACATTCCCGGGATCTACAATGGGAGACCTTAAATTTAGGCATATCTCTGCACGGAAATTTAGACGGGCGGTTAACTATTTCTCCAAATACAATACTCTCCCTAGCGTGGTGGGCAGACCCAGGGAATCTAGCCAAAGGGGTTCCTTGGGAGCTACCGACGGAAAAGATTCTAACAACAGATGCAAGTCCCTGGGGCTGGGGAGCACATATAGGCGATCAAGTGGCACAGGGAAGTTGGAACAAAAGTCAGGAGTCAGACTCTTCCAACATGAAAGAGCTGCTAGCGGTAAAACTGGCCCTAACACACTTCCTATATCTCCTGCACGGTCACCACGTAAAAGTGTTTTCGGACAACCAAGTTGTTGTGGCATATCTAAACCACCAAGGGGGCACCAGGTGTCGAGCTCTGATGGAGGTAACCCAATCTATCTTCCACATAGCGGAACACAGTCTAAAGTCCTTGACAGCTCTCCACTTAAAAGGCTCCGAAAACCAAACTGCAGACTTCCTGAGCAGAACATGCTTAAAACAGGGAGAGTGGGAACTAAACCAATCGGTCTTCGATCAGATCGTGAGTCTCTGGGGCCTACCAGTAATAGACCTATTCGCGAACAGCCAAAACCGCAAGGTAGAAACATTCTGCTCAATCGATCCCCGGGGGAACCCTGTAGCTCTAGACGCTTTGACAATTCCTTGGAACTATCACCTTGCCTACGCGTTCCCTCCAATGTCACTCATCCCCTTAGTGTTGAGGAAAATTCGGGAGGAGAGGTCTACAGTGATACTAATAGCGCCATTCTGGCCCCGCAGAATATGGTTTTCTTGGCTAAGAAAAATGTCCATATCAAGTCCATGGGTTCTACCAGACACTCCGAAACTTCTGTCCCAGGGCCCAGTGTTTCACCCCAACGTGAAAAATCTACACATGACAGCGTGGCTTTTGAAAGGAGGCTACTAAGAGACAAAGGGTTCTCTCCCAACTTAGTGTCCACCCTGTTACAAAGTAGAAAACCCGTAACCACTAGAATATACGGGAAAGTGTGGAAAAAATTCATATCGGTATCAGGGGCAGACCCATCCGGGGAAATTCCTATTGGGAAAGTCCTTGAATTTTTACAGAAAGGCCTGGAAAGAGGCTTGGCTACAAGTACTTTAAAGGTGCAGGTAGCAGCCTTAGCAGCCCTGTATAATTACGATTTAGCCAGAAATCGTTGGGTCATGCGTTTTATTAAAGCCTCATCTAGGTCTAGACCCATTCCCCTCCACAACTCTCCCCCATGGGACCTAAACCTCGTACTAAACGCTCTAACCAAACCTCCCTTTGAGCCCCTAACAGAAGTCTCTTTAAAAATTCTGTCTCTGAAAACCACACTCCTAGTGGCTCTAACCTCAGCCCGCCGTGTCAGCGATATACAGGCGTTATCTTCATGCCCGCCCTTTACCCAGATACTTGATGACAGAGTCATCCTAAAAACCGACCCAGCTTATCTCCCTAAAATAGCGTCACAGTTTCACAGAACGCAGGAAATTTCGTTACCCTCCTTTTGTCCCAAACCAAAAAATGAGGGGGAGAAAACACTGCATACCCTAGACGTAAGAAGGTGTCTAGTTAGGTATCTATCAGCCACTAGGGAGTGCAGAAAGGATAGGGCTCTGTTTGTCTGCTTCCAGGGTCCACGCAAAGGACAAAAAGCGTCGAAAGCAACATTAGCAAGATGGATAAGAGATGCCATCGCCCTATCCTACTCATCCTGTGGGACAGCCATCCCAGAGAACATAAAGGCTCATTCAACCAGAGCAGTGGCATCATCCTGGGCAGAGAGAGCTGGCGCATCAATACAGCAGATATGTAGAGCGGCCACTTGGTCTTCCCAATCTACATTTTTCAAGCATTACCGCTTAGACTTGACCTCCTCTGATCCTACCTTTGGGCGAAGGGTTCTAGAGGCAGTGGTCCCTCCCTAATAGCTCTATCTATTCAAATCTCTCCGTGGTGCCATCATGGGGATAGAGAAAATGGTAGTTACCTGCCGATAACGGTATTTCTCTGATCCCATGATGGCACCCGTATATTCCCTCCCTTTTCACACACAGGTGTGCACATTATAAAGTATTGGTCATTAGCTTAGTCACGGTGCCTCTGTTAAGTTTAATAGGTTAAGTTTAAATTGTGTAAATATTGAGTTGCAGCTGAAGTTCTGTATAAGGCTCTGTAATCCAACTGATGTGGGAGAGAGGTACGCCCTTTTTCATCTGTAGGTTTCCTGTCCCTGGGGGCGGACCCCTCTCTCCGTGGTGCCATCATGGGATCAGAGAAATACCGTTATCGGCAGGTAACTACCATTTTCTTATTAAAGTGTGTTTTACACTGATACTGTTTACATTTTCTTAAAGATTTCATGCTGAACGTGCCATAGATATCATCACTCATATACTCCCAGAAGACCATCTTTTATTAGCTTCTTCGAAAAGAGTTAAAGGTATGCATCGTGTCCATATTTGTAACTTTCTCTTGTCTGACTTGATTTGCTGGAAAGATAGTATGTTAGTAACTGTAATAACATTTTATGTTTCTTGATACAAAAAATAAACAGCTTTTTTGCCCTACTTCTAGGTTATGTGCACACGTTCAGGATTTTTTGCGTTTTTCTCTCGTTTTTTCGCTATAAAAACACAAAAAAAATGCATACATTAAGCATCCTATTATTAGAATGCAATCTGTACTTTTTGTGCACATGTTGCGTTTTTTTCCGTGTTGGAATCGCATTCCGGAAAAATACGCAGCATGTTCATTCTTTGTGCGGAATCGCGGGGATTCCATACGCATATGAATGCATTGACCCGCTTACTTTCCGCATGTGGCTATGTCCACCATGCGGGAAGTAAGCGGATCATGTGCGTTTGGAACCCAGGGTGGAGGAGAGGAGACTCTCCTCCGGGCCCTGGGAACCACATAATTGTTAAAAAAAAAAAAAAAAATCGTGATATTCTCACCTTCCGGCGTGACTCGCAGCGTTCCCGCTCCTCGCGATTCTTCCATTCCCAATAATGCATTGCGAAAATGACCTGTGATGACGTAGCGGGGGATGGGGAAGTGAGAAAGCACTTGAGATAGCACAACACAAGAAGCGAAACGTGCGTCGGGAGTCTTTCTTTGGGTCCAGTCCGGTGTCCTGCTGCCCTCCAGACTGGTAAGCGCTGCTGTTATACCTTATATACCATTGAGGTTTTGGCTACATATTACCAGTGGCTCACTGCCTTTATGTATATGGATATACAGGGCTATGCACACCGGGGGATGCCTGCTTTCCTTAACCATTCTTATGCACTTTAAACTTTTTTTTTATGTATTTTATGCATGACTTATTGACTTTTTGTATATGAAATAAAATTTACTATTTTTAACCCATACACTCCCTGGTTCTCCTTGTGTAGCAGAACTATGGAGTGGGTTATTTTCTTTGCCTTTGGGTTTCTTTACACTATTTAGTGTTAAAGCTCCCATCTTTTCAATATGTTCTCTGGTATTGTTATCATCAATAGTAAAAAGTTGGTCACACTTGTCAAACACTATGTTTGACAAATGTGACCAACCTGTCAATCGGTTTTCCAAGCGATGCTACAGATGGCTTGGAAAACGCTAGCATTCTGCAAGCTAATTACGCTTGTAAAACACTAGTGTTTAGCGGAAATACGCATGCCAATTCCGCATGCGATATAACCGCGGCAGGAGTTGCGGAATTGCCGCGGAAATTTCCGCGGAAATTCTGCATCGTGTGCACTTAGCCTTACTGAGCTTGGCAAAAATAAAGGCTCTGTGTAAAGCTAGGGGTCCACAGAGTAACATGGAGTCCTTGGTATTCTGCGGCTTTACACTAGATTTCGGAATGGCTTCAATTTCTCATAGAATCTTTTTTACAATGTTGCATAAGGAAACATTTAAATTTCTCTATCGCCTCATTGGGGGACACAGGAAACCATGGGTGTATGCTGCTGCCACTAGGAGGCTGACACTATGCAAATAAAAAAGTTAGCTCCTCCTCTGCAGTGTACACCCCACCGACAGGAAGTAGGATGTTCAGTTTAGCTTAGTGTCAGTAGGAGGTGGACATGGGTCTTTCATTAGACCCTTATCTACCTCAATGTGCATCGTTTTCTTTCAGGTTTTTCCAGAAAGGGATACAGGGTGAACAGCCACACCTGTAGTCCCACAATACGGACTATGAGTACGGCGTGTACTGCCACCCCGTATCCTCATAGATCCATCAGCAGGACCATGATTCTAGCACATAAGCATGCTTAGAAGTCCGGTCCTAGCTCCGTCCCCCACCCACTCGCCCACCAGAGCCTGTCGGTTGGAGGAGACTAGGACGTCCATCACCAGCTCCCTGGACGTCTCATACCTTCCTTGGATTAAGGATGGTAACGGACGACGTGGGATGTGTGAGGTGAGTATTTCCCCACCCGCCCCAGAGTAGGCAGTCGTCACTGTTACTAGGCAGCAGGGATTTTAGCTGCAGACAGCATTTGCAGGCACAGACTCCCTCATCCGCGCGGCGGCCTTTGCAGGCAGCTGCGCCCCTTCTCGCGCTACCCCCCGCCGGCGGCCGCACTGTCTTCTTTCCGGCGCGGCAGCCTTTGCAGGCAGACGCGTCTCCTCCTCTGCGGCTGCTCTGCCTTAGGCCTCGGCGCGGTTGCCTGTGCAGGCAGCTGTGGTGTTCCTTTATTTCCGGCAGCCGCACTGTCCCCTTTTTTCCGGCGCGGCAGCCCTGCGGCAGCCGCGCCGCTTCTTGTCCCGGCGCCGCCGGCCTCTAATTTAGGCCCCGGCTTCTGCTCAGGCCTACTCTTCCAGTGCCGACTCCGCCCACTTCCTCTTCTCTCGGGCGGGCTTTTCTCCCACCCGACTATCATAGCTGCCCACTGGCACCATCTTGGTGCTCCCCTACAGGCGGCTTAGTCTGTACCCATTCCTGTACAGAGCGGCTATCTCCGCCCACTACTCCCAGCCGCCCCATTCGGCCTGGGATCGCCGCTATCTTGCTGGGGAGCGTTCTCCTCCGGACCCGGTGGCTATTCCCGCCCCCCTTCCGATCTGAGTGCTGGTCCTTTCCCACCAGCATACGTCTGCACCGGCTGGGTTCCCCGCCTCCATCTTCATACTGGTGCCCTGGACCTGTGTCCTGATGCCTGTAGCAGCTACAACCTTGGAGCAGACTACAGGACACTACAACTGCCAACTACTGTGAGTAGCGCTGCTTAGCAGTTTGGCACTCCTCTCTGCATCTCTCCTGTTCCCCTAACCTTCTGGCGTTCCTTAGTAGGTATGCTTACCATGCCTAATCCTATAGGAGACTGTTCTCGTCCTCCTTTCATGCAAGCCGGTCACTGGTGCAATTATATTCTATAACCGTGCAGCCACTGGTGTAATGCAGTCACTGGCGTAATACATAGTAGTACTCTAGACCCGTGTAGTCACCGGCGTAATACGTAATGGTACTCTGGAGCCGCGCAATCACTGGCGTAGTAGCACTCTAGAGCCGTACAGTCACTGGCATAGTAGTACTAGAGCCATGCTGTCACTGGTGTAATAAGTGCCCTAGAGCCGTGCAGTTACCAGCGGGGTATGGCAATATGCCCCACGCTGCCGTCATCTATGCTACGGTCCGCCCCTCACCCTCCACAGGGAGATGGACCATTATAAAGCTTGCCATATGGCCTTCACTTTGTAGAGGGTTTCAGTTGCACATTTCTACTTGGAGTTCTACGTTTTGTCACTCTGCCGTTGTGATTTCTGCTATTGCGGACCTGTGCCTTGATTTTCAGCGGTGCGAGGCTCTGCTATTTCTCTACATTCTGTGCTAGAACCCTGGCATATCAAGCGTTTCCATTTCTCCTGCTCACAGGCACCCGCCCTCCATCTCCCTGCAGCCCCCTCCGGATGCAACCATTACACTGCTCTAAGCAGAGAGGGGAGCTACTCCTTCTCACTTCAGCAGTGTTCACACCTGACTTCCAGCTAGTTAAGAGTCCGTATTTCCCAGCAACGTCTGCTGTGGCTCAGTGGATAAAGAATCTGACCACAGATCTCAGGCGCAAAGGTTTGAACTCAGGTGCACAACAGAGAGTAGAGTTTAGTCTCCCTGTTGACAAGCCTACTGTTCTACCTTCAGGAGAAGGGGCATGGCAGGACATACTTCAAGACAGACTCCGTGCTGCGGCTTACTACACGGAAGCTGTTATTCTGCATAATGCCGTCAGGTATGACCTAGACCGCAACACAGAATCAACTCTCTCCTATACCCTTCTCCAGGGTTCTCCCGTACTCTATCTGCCATAGTTGCAGGATATCGAGAGCCGATCACAGCAGTACTCTATCCGCCATCCAGGTTTCACACGCACCACCTTTCAGGTACAGTACGTTATTTGAAACTGTCGTATCTTCAGCGGATCAGACGTGTCTTGGATTGACCACCGCAGTGGCACTGGCGCTCTGTACTGTATTCAGGTAAGTCAGGCGCACTCTCCTATTCCTCCTGTCGATTGCAGCAGTACTGTCCGCTATCCAGGTTTTAGATGCCATCTTCCAGACACATTTAGTCAATACCTGCCGTTGTTCCAGTGGTTTAGACGTGCCCGAGATCAATTGCTGCATTGGTCCTGCTCTTTTGCTCCAGAGTCAGGTATGTCAGAAACGCCCTCTATCACTCTCTTAAGGGTCTTTGGCAGCATCTGCCTAGGCTCCCCTTTAGTCACCAGTCAGAGAGAGGTGCCTGGTATTTATCACTTCTGGTTGGCTGCCGCAGCGTTTACAATCCGCATTCAGGTGAGTCAGAGGCGCAACTTTTACCGTGTGTTACACGGTCAATAACGTCTGTGGTCTATTTAACAGCTAAACAGAAGATCTACCACATACCACAAGGCTGACCTCAGTGGCAGCATAAGTGGCCAGTCCACTTTCAGGTAGGTCGGACACGCCAGTGTCAGGTACCGACTGATTGCAGGTTTTCTTCAGCCACGCACTGGGCCTTAATTTCGTTTTGCTCCCCAGGGGCCTTTCCTCTCCATCTGGTTATTCAGCCTACCACTAACTATCCAGTAGGTCAGTTTACAGTGCTGTCCTAGGTCTATCTGACTGCACTATCCAGTGCGTTACTCCTATCATATATGATTTACAGTATTATACGTTCTGGCTGTCTCTTATGGAGTCAGAGCCCATATAATACCTTGACTCATGATTGTTCACGGCACTATTCTAGGGGCCTTTGAACTACCTCAATACAGAGCTTCCTATTTATGTGTCAGTACTTACCTCTTCTTTCTTACAGACACTGGATTCAACCTCGAGCAGCTCCCGGATTTTATTTCCGACTGTGGCAGGAACAGGTTCTCCCACCTCGGATAGGAATTGGATCTTACTCTGTGCAAGCATCGTCCAGTGTACAAGGCTGCTCCACGCCTGGATCCAATGATGGTTTTTTTTGATAATACGTTCCTTCCCTCAGCAGGATTCGTATCCCTTTCACTGGTATCCTCGTTTGTGTGGTGTCTTATACTTAGGTAAGTAGATCCACACACTACAATCCTCTCCCCGTTCCAGAAGGTCCAGGACGGATAGGGTCACTCATGTCGTCATAGGTAAGGATCTTCCTTTTGGCAGTCAAGTGTTTTTTCTGGGGCCTATGTACTAGGGCCAATTTCCCATGGAATTGAGATACTCCAGGTTTTCCCTGGACTCTCCTCCCTTGACTGCTCATGTCCGATTGTGCCTATCAATGCCCATCTTGTCATGCTCTCTAGCAGGTTCCCAATACCCTACTCTCAAATATTTCTTGTCATTTCAATTTAATGGTCTTTTCTGGGTTTTCTCTTGGAATCCTTAGTCCAGCCGTTCCAAAGAGGGAAGCGTCTCGGTTTTCCTATATTTCCTCTCTCCTGAACTTACTGCGAACTGGACCTCTTCTCCGTCTCTGGACCCTCCGGTTTCCAGTTTTTTCCACCGATACAGTCCTCCCACAGAGAGCATCCCTCAAGGATACCAACAACGGACTAATAGTCCTGGCAAAGTCGACCATTGAAGTGTCCGCCGCTACATTGTGCCCTGTCTTTGTCTCCACCTAGACAGCAAGGTTTATAGACGCATGGGCTAAGCTGCTCCATCAGGGCACCCTTCATGGAGTCCGATCGGAGGAAATCGCTGTCCTTGTGGACTAATTTACTCTTACAGGAAGTACATGGTATCCGCCCCCACGGATGCGGCTGCAGGTGCTGTTTGGACATCCAGCAATATGGTGCCCTTCGGAAGGACCATTTGCTTAAGGCGTGACAGGACTTACCCTCTAGGAAGTCCCTCACAGCTTGCCTTCCGAGGTTTTCCGTCAGTTTGCCTCCAACTTGAACCAATTATTAAGGAGGTCATCGGAGGGACAAGTTCTTTTCTTCCTCAGACTAAACCTCGTTGTTCTCCTGGGACCGCGTGTGCTTTCCTTTATTTTATGAAAGCCTTTATCCAGGTCCTCCTTTTCTTCACGACATCGGACACTCCTGCTGTTTTGCGAGGGGCGGGTCCATTTTCATTTTATACCTTCCTTTCAGGCTCTCAACCACTTCCAGAGTCTGTGGCAGCAGTTTTGTACATTCTGTGGATCACCGGTTCAGTGCTCTGCCCTTACCTTGCCGAGGTTCTCCATGGCTCTGTTCATCATTCTTGATTCCCTTCCCTTCGTCCTGCTCGGACTCATCCTTTGTAGCGTTCTCTCATCACGCTACCGGGTCCGGGCGAGGTGGATCTATCCAGCTAAGGCCCCCTTTTCAGTATAAGGGCTCGGCGTAGAGAGGCCCTCCAGCCTCCTAATCAACGTATGCCCACAAAATCCTTTCAGCAATGTTTAGATTTACCAGGTCAGAGCAGAGTTCCTCCTTCCAGGTTTAAGGCGCACTCTACCCGGGCAGTGGGCGCCTCCCGTCGGTGCACATATAGGGCCTCTGCCTTGCACCTCTACAGACCGATGATCGGTCCTCTACATGTTCGCGAAACTTCCATGCCTAGCTTAGGCGTATGCCGGCTTAGGTAGGAAGACCTTGCAGGCGACAGTGGTGAGTTCCTCTGACCTAGATTGGAGTTGACTGCTGTTCCCACCCCAGGGACTGCTTTGGGACGTCCCATGGTTTCCTGTGTCCCCCAATGAGGCGATAGAGAAAACAGGATTTTTGGTTGCTTACCGTAAAATCTGTTTCTCGGAGCCTTCATTGGGGGACACAGCACCCTCCCAAGTTGAACAGCTCTGTTTGTGTTATACTGTTAACCTTTGAGTTCCTTGAACACTCTTTGAGTGTTTGAAACTGTTAATCTGTAGAGCGCTGCGGAATTTGTTGGCGCTATATGAATAAAGATTATTATTATTAGATATTATTCTTTTTCTTTTACACGTTGCTTCTCCTACTGCTTTCTCACTAACTGAATATCCTACTTCCTGTCGGTGGGGTGTACAAAGCAGAGGAGGAGCTAACTTTTTTTATTTGCATAGTATCAGCCTCCTAGTGGCAGCAGCATACACCCATGGTTTCCTGTGTCCCCCAATGAAGGCTCCGAGAAACAGATTTTACGGTAAGCAACCAAAAATCCTGTTTTCCCTAGCCACACATTTTCACAGCCATTTTTGGGGCAGTTCTGTATTGTTGTGGAACCTTTATATAAAACGGAGGTGAAATAAATCACAGCACTCTTTCTTCAAGAGAACCTTACACCTGATTCATGCGGCATATCTGTGCATAGCGTGGATCAGGCACTGGCTGTATGAGCTGAGCCAAGTGAATTTGACTCTGAAATGGTGCGGCATTTCAGAGAAAAGCTACTTTAAAAGCCATCGGGGACTGAGAACGTGCTGTAGACTAGTTGGACAGGTAGGTCACCAGTGGCTTCTCACAGACTTTCAAAGTTTTAATATATTATTCTTTCTAGTAGTGCAAAAGTAGGCTTTGAACTATTAAAAGTACTGCAAATTATATACTCCTAGTTGGCTTAAGGTATTACTCTAAAGGGAACCTATTAGCTGATTCATACTGCCCAAATCACCGCCAACATGAATCTGAGCCTGGCTGCAAGATATCAGCCAGATATTTCTTTTTTTTTTTTTTTTTTTCCTGAAACGCTCCGGTGTTTCAGAGTAATTATAGTTGAAGAGCCGGCCTGGCTTTCCCTAACGTGACTGAAGATGATTGACAGGTCTCTTAATATGTACACACAGACATCTCATGTCACCTTGGCGGTTCAGGGCAAAGACATCTGGGGGCCACGATGGACTACTCTCATCTCTGCCTTTGTTCCCTAGCTTCTCTTTAAACAAATTTTTTTTATATATATTCCTGTGCTGCACCCGGGCTGTGATTGCTGGTGCCTGCGGTTTCGGCAGCATGTATCAGCTGATGGGTTCCCTTTAAACATGCAGAAGCACATTTAGTGTGATCAATTGACATATACTGTACATGTCTATCCAACGTATACATAGATGTTTTGGAAAATTGTTCTACCATACTGTAGGTATTTGTGTTTTTTGGCATGGCAATGTTAACGTTGCTGCTTCAATATGTGTGACTTTCTCTCCTATTCTGCACCCTATAGCACTAATCTTAGAGGAGATAGCTATAGATTGTCATAACAAGGAGACTGAGCAAAAACTTCTTCAAGAAGCTCATGATCTTCACCTTTCTTCACTACAACTTGCTAAAAAGGCCTTTGGTGAGTTCAATGTACAGACCGCAAAACACTACGGAAATCTTGGCAGGCTGTATCAGTCCATGAGGAAGTTTAAGGTGAGCATACGCTTTCAGACTCTTTATATTGTCCATTCTGCCGATTTCCTTTTTATTTTAGTTTTTAATTTGTAAGTGTGTGTGTGTCTTTAATTGTGTGTGTGGCCAGTTTTTGTGCTTTCACCTAACTTTTTTTTTTGTTTTTTTTTCATCAACATAGGCTTATAAGGTATTGCATTGTAGGTTTGAATGACACCATTCATCTTACGATGTAAGGTTCTGAAGGTCGTAGAAACAAAATTGTAAAAATAATACGCAATTCTATTCTAGTTTGGTTTTCAGTGTTCTTTGTTTGGTTGTTGTGACACGTGAGGTCGGCGTCACTATCTCCAGCCTCTGACAAATGACTTCCTCGTGATGTTCTATTTGTCCAAAGGTGGAGAGAGTGTTACCAGTGCTGATTACTCCCAATTTGTAGTACATACATTTTGATCACTCTTTATTGCATTATTTTTAGGGAGATATGGCAAACAAAAACACAAATCCTTCTTTTCGCAAATGGGGAAGAAAATGAGTAATTCAAATTTGTATTTTTTATTTTCCCATGTTTGTAAAAACTTTTATTTTTAGTCTTCCTTAGGACTTGAACTAGCAATGGTTTGATCACTCATTCTATATACTGCAATACTGGCATATTGCAGTATATAGAGAAAACTATGTTGTTCTGTGCAGTCCAGTCGTAGCTTTGGGCTTCACGGTAAAATGACAGCCTTCTGCAGACCCTTAACTGATATAGCAATCTGTGACACCCCACGATCACGTCATGTGGTGCCAGAGGGAGCTGGTACGGTCTTGGAAATCGCACTACTGTCAGTGATTGACAGTAGCATTTTTTTTTTATTATTTTTTTTTTTTTTTTTTTAACAGCGGCGATCTGCGCAAGCTCTGGTCGCTGCTGTTACAGGGAGATGCCAGCTGTGTAGTAGAGTTGACATCCTGTAGTTATGGTTCAGACTCAAGTATAGTGCTTGCTCCATGTTAGACCTACTGTATGTCCTATAAAGAGAATGTCATCAGTTAATGACCCACTGGTTAAATGTTTTTTTTTTTTTTGTGCTAAATGTATATTTTTATTTTTCACATCACGATCTGTAATTACAAAGGGAAAATAAAGCTGAAACCTTAGTCATCACACTGTTCATTGGGACTATTTTGTAAATCCACAAATACATTAGCAGGAATAGACTGACTCACACCTTTTCATTGAGAAAAGAGAGGGGGACCATGTCATTGCCTATTGTGATTGATGGATCCCTCTGTTAGCAACAATATATAGTTGTTACCTGACACTGTGATTCTGCCTGTGATGTCTCCTGTAAATTATTATTCATTTATATAGCACCATTGATTCCATGGTGCTGTACATGAGAATGGGTTACATACAAGTTACAGATATCATTTACAGTAAACAAACTAACAATGACAGACTGATACAGAGGGGCGAGGACCCTGCCCTTGCAGGCTTACATTCTACAGGATTATGGGGAAGGAGACAGTAGGATGAGGGTTGCAGGAGCTCCGGTGTTGGTGAGGCAGTAGCTTCGGTAGTGATGAGGAGTCAGCGGGGTCAGTGCAGGCTGTAGGCTTTCCTGAAGAGATGGGTTTTCAGGTTCCGTCTGAAGGATTCGAATGTGGTTGGTAGTCGGACGTGTTGGGGCAGAGAATTCCAGAGGATGGGGGATATTCGGGAGAAGTCTTGGAGGCAATTGGATGAGGAGCAAATAAGTGTGGAGGAGAGAAGGTCTTGGGAGGACCGGAGATTACGTGAGGGAAGATATCAAGAGATTAGTTCAGAGATATATGGAGGAGACAGGTTAAGGATGGCTTTGTAGGTCAGCATTAGTAATTTGCACTGGATATGCTGAGGGAATGGGAGCCAGTGAAGAGATTTGCAGAGGGGGAAGCGGAGGAGTAGCGAGCAGAGAGATTAATTAGTCGGGCAGCAGAGTTAAGGATGGACTGGAGAGGTGCAAGGGTGTTAGTAGGGAGGCCGCAGAAAAGGATGTTGCAGTAGTCAAGGCAGGAGATGATGAGGGCATGCACAAACATTTTAGTAGATTGACGGTTGAGGAAAGGACATATTCTGGAGATATTTTTAAGCTGGAGGCGACAGGAGGTGGACAGAGCTTGGATGTGCTTTTTGAAGGACAGGGCAGAGTCAAAGGTTACTACAAGGCAGTGGACTTCCGGTACGGGGGAAAGCATGATGTCATTAATTGCGATAGGTCAGGTAAGGAAGATCTAAGGGATGGAGGAAAAGATAATGAGTTCAGATTTGTCCACGTTGAGTTTGAGGAAGCGAGTGGAGAATGAGGATATGGCTGATAGACGCTCTGGGATTCTGAACAGCAGAGCGGTGACGTCTGGGCCAGAGAGGTAGATCTGAGTGTCATCAGCACTCAGCAGGCCAAGTGTATAGATTGAGAAGAGTAGGGGTCCTAGAACAGAGCCTTGGGGGACTCCAGCAGAGAGAGGGTGGGATGAGGAGGTAGTTTGGGAGTGGGAGACGCTGAATGTGCGGTTGGAAATGTACGAGGAGATCCAGGATAGGGCGAGGTCTTTGATGCCAAAGGAGGAAAGGATTTTTAGTAGGAGGCTGTGGTCAACTGTGTCGAAAGCAGAGGACAGGTCTAGAAGGAGGAGTACAGAGTATTGTCCGTTAGCTTTGGCGGTAAGTAGGTCGTTAGTGATTTTGGTCAGGGCTGCCTCAGTTGAGTGATGGGGGCGGAAACCAGATTGTAGATTGTCAAATAGCAAGTTAGATGAGAGGTGGGAGGAAAGTTCAGAGTGGACGTGCTGCTCCAGGAGTTTGGAAGCGAATGGGAGCAACGATATTGGGCGTTAGCTGGACATAGCAGTTGGATCGAGGGTTGGCTTTTTAAGGATAGGCGTGATTGTGGCATGTTTGAAAGCAGAAGGGAAGGTGCCAGAAGTTAGTGATAGGTTGAAGAGGTGGGTTAGGGATGGGATAAGTGTGGTGGGGAGGAGGTGGGATGGGATGGGGTCGAGCGCACAGGTGGTGAGGTGCGATTTGGAGAGGAGACAATTAAGCCCCCCTTCAGTGATGTTGGATAGGGAGGTTATGGGGTTTAATAATACAAAGTGGTAACAGTGGCCAGTGAGAATTTCCAAATTATTATTTTTTATTAAGA
The DNA here is from genome assembly GCF_051348905.1 of Ranitomeya variabilis. NCBI lineage: Eukaryota > Metazoa > Chordata > Amphibia > Anura > Dendrobatidae > Ranitomeya > Ranitomeya variabilis. The sequence continues at coordinate 407,725,582 of NC_135234.1, forward strand.
TTGTGATATGAAAGTCCAAAATTTGGAAAAATGCATTAGACAAAAATGTGATCTAAACATTGGGTCATTTTCTGATAATTGCTTACCATTAAAGACTGAAATTGCATTAATTTTCTGTCTTCAGATTCCTTTTGCAGATAATACAAAATGTTTCTTTTTAGCCCTTTTAGCGTTATTAGGCATGGTGACTACGCATTCTTTAACAATGTCTTTTTGATTAAATTGAGGTTATAAATATGACAATTTAAAATGATGCCTATAGTCTCTTACATAATTGTCCACTTTGTGACTTGCTGCTTAGGAGGCGGAGGAGATGCACATCAAGGCCATTCAAATTAAGGAGCAATTACTTGGCCAAGAAGACTATGAAGTAGCGCTGTCAGTAGGACATTTGGCCTCTCTGTATAATTATGACATGAATCAGTATGACAATGCCGAGAAGCTCTACCTTCGTTCTATAGCTATTGGTATGTAGACTATATGTAATGTCTTTTAGCCCTCATTCAGACAGCTGTTTTTCACGTCTATAGTCTTCACAGATACAACACCCATCATAACCTATGTAGCTATACACACATTGGTATGCTTTGTTAGAGACTGTGTGTCTGCAAAAAAATCACCGAGATATGTCCTTTTCTGATCCGAGTTGTGGATCACAATTGCCCATACAAGTCTATGGGTCCGTGAAAAATTGCGGACAGTGCACAGATGCCATCCGTGTGCCATCCATATGCTGTTTGGCTTTTAACATTGCAATAAGTAAGGGTACCGTCTCACAGTGGCACTTTTGTCGCTACGACGGCACGATCCGTGACGTTCCAGCGATATCCATACGATATCGCTGTGTCTGACACGCAGCAGCGATCAGGGACCCTGCTGAGAATCGTACGTCGTAGCAGATCGTTTGGAACTTTCTTTCGTCGCTGGATCTCCCGCTGTCATCGTTGGATCGGTGTGTGTGACACCGATCCAACGATGCGTTCGCTTGTTACCAGGGTAAACATCGGGTTACTAAGCGCAGGGCCGCGCTTAGTAACCCGATGTTTACCCTGGTGACCGTCGTAAATGTAGAAAAAAAAAAACAGTACATACTCACATTCCGGTGTCCGTCAGGTCCCTTGCCGTCTGCTTCCCGCACTGACTGACTCCCGGCCGTAAAGTGAAAGCAGAGCACAGCGGTGACGTCACCGCTGTGATCTGCTTTCACTTTAAGGCCGGAAGTCAGTCAGTGCGGGAAGCAGACGGCAAGGGACCTGACGGACACCGGAATGTGAGTATGTACTGTTTTTTTTTTTTTTTTTTACATTTAAGACGGTCACCAGGGTAAACATCGGGTTACTAAGCGCGGCCCTGCGCTTAGTAACCCGATGTTTACCCTGGTTACCCGGGGACCTCGGCATCGTTGGTCGCTGGAGAGCTGTCTGTGTGACAGCTCTCCAGCGACCACACAACGACTTACCAACGATCACGGCCAGGTCGTATCGCTGGTCGTGATCGTTGGTAAATCGTATTGTGAGACGGTACCCTAAGGGAAGCTCTTTATTTTATTTTATTTATTTTTTGGGGGAATTTCAGAAAACTATCATACTGATGAAAATCTGCTCCAAAACATTGAAAGTCAGATTATTTTTTTAAGTGAGGGAAAAATCACTGATGTGTATTTGAGGCCTTATATTTAGGGATGAGCTTACCCGTGGATGTTCGGGTTCGACTGAACTTTTGTCCAAAATTTGGCACTTGTACCAAAACACTTCCCAAACTTGAAGCCGAACCATATAGAAGTTAATGGGGACCCAAGCTTTGGTCATGTAAAATGGATTTAGTAAGGGTTAGGGGGCTGACAAAGGAAGCAGAGCACTCTCTCTAGCGCTGTAGGGCGCTCTTTGTCTAGGTCTCTCTCCTAAAACTGACTTCTGGGAGTAGTCGGTGTTCGGAGTTCAGCACCAGGATACTAGGTGTCTGGTTGAACCCCAAACTTTACAGTTCAGGTTCCATCATCTCTACTTATGTTGCTTTTTAAATTACGATCTACATAAAACTGTACATAGAAAGAAGAAAGAATGAAGGCAGCACTCCAAAATTTTCAAGGAGAAAAAGTGAAAAATCTTTATTCAGCCCCACATGTCCTGCGCAACGTTTCGGCTCCTCTTGAGCTTTGTAAAACTGTACATAGCTACTTTGCCATTCTGGAGTCTTAATCAGGAGCTTCCATTACAGATTCTGTTGTGACTGATGGGAAGAGTAGTGCTGTATGCATTGCTTTTCTTCTCGTCAAACTGATCAGTGTCCCGATGGTATCCAGACTGACCAAATTATAACTGAGTATTTTTTGGGCGTCCATCAGTGCGTTGTGATTTCTGTATTAAAATAAATTAAAAAAAATAAATAAATCTGGACCGTATACTGACAAATCTGCTACTGCTGGGCAATTTTTAATATGATCAGCTATCGCTCTACTTGGACGTTATTTTCTGATTTGTGACTGTCTTTTATGGGTTTTTATTTCAGGTAAGAAATTGTTTGGCGAGGGCTACAGTGGACTGGAATATGACTACAGGGGCCTAATTAAACTATATAATTCTGTGGGAAATTTTGAGAAGGTGTTTGAGTACCATAACATATTGGCAAACTGGAACCGATTGCGAGATCGTCAATTTTCAGTCACTGACGCCCTCGAGGATGTAAACGCCAGCCCCTTATCCACAGAAGAAGTTGTGCAATCCTTTCTCATGTCACAGACCACCACAGAGGGATCGAGTTAATTAAAGAAAAATAAACTCTTCAGCTCTGCCGGCTGGTTTTCTCAACGTACCGGGAAAGTTCATACTGTGAAATTGCAAACAAACACCGATACTCATCTGGTTTTGTCCTATGGAAAAATGGCCAAGATAAGAGTGGCACATCTGCTCAAGGCTAGGCCCATATGGAATGCTCACATCGCAATCCACAGGATACAAAACTAGTGTTTCCTTTTTTCTTTTTTTTTCTTCCGATAGGAAGATGCAGATAAAACTGTTTAAGAGTTTCTAAGAGATGTTTTCCCTGTTTCATTGGGGCAAGGTGTTACATGGATATAATATACGAATAGTGCACTCCACCAGTTAATTCACAGGAACTCCGTTTTCAAAGAAATGGCTCAATCAAGTCATTGTTTTTCTATGTCTTTATTGAAGTTAAATAGTGTTCTTTGCGAACCTGTAAGGTAATCGTCCAATTTCCCTTTGGCTGCTTCCTTTGCTCACTGCGCATGATCTGTAATCGATTACTGCTTTTACATAATCCATCTCCTGTGGATTTTATCAGCTTGGCATGCTGTAGGCTCAGCTCCTTCACCTTCTCTACCAAGAAACCACGTAGATAATGATGTGGTACCCCTCTCCATACAGCAATAAATCTCACTCAAAATATATTTTAATTAAGTCATTTTTTTTCTGTACTTTTTTTTTTTCTTGCAGCGCCTTAGTTCTATTTTTTTCATCACTAACTGTACAGTTTACGAGAACTTTTATACACTGCTATTATGAAGTGCTATAAGGAATAATCAAATTGTCTGTGCCAAGGAGCCCTGAAACCTGTATTGTTCTTAGCCACTTTTTTGTTGTTCTTTAATGTTACATGGAATTGAATGAAGATCAGTTGTTGTTTTAGTATGGTTTACTATGTAGTGTGTATGTGAGCTGTTTATTTGGTCCACATTCATCACGTGTTGGGTGTATGCCAAAAAAACACAATTTAGGCCATCAAGCACAATCAATGCAAATTGAACTTGAGATTCTTCTGACAGTTTATCATCTAGATTTATAATTGCCGTCAGCATGGAACCATTGGGCATGATTGAGGAGATCCATACAATACATTAACAAGATAGAGAGAAACGTTTGCATTCATGTAAAACAAAATCCAATTCGTAAAAATGATGATTTCAATATAAGACATTTAGGAAAACAAGTGAAAAATGCACTTTTTTTGTCTTAAACTATATAAGCATATCCTTGAAAGTGAACTCCAGATGAATTTTATTGTCTGTAAAAGACCCCCTCCTTACCCCAATGGGCTTGGACTGGCCTTTAGGGGGTCTCACAATGTACGTTCTTGCATTGATGTGTAGCAATGATGAAAACGATTCTAGTTTTCGGCAACTATCATCGCTAACCTCCCATTGTACTTTTATTTCAGTTTATTTCCCTCAAAAAAATGGGGGATATCCTCTTGTATGTGTGTAGACGTGATTCCCAAATGTCCTGGTCCTATTCCCAGCATAATGAGAATGAATACACTATGTCTAACAGACACGAGTTTAGGGATTTGTGACTATGAAATGTTGATGCCCAATGATCTGTATTTGCTGCTTAAGTTTAGGCGTGCTGGGTAAAAGCTTTGTGCCTTTTCCATTTTTCGCTGGTGTAACCAGTAAGTGCCTCTTTCTGCTTCTCACATTTATGAAGCTAGCAGACAGAGAAATAGAGTTATAGATGGGACTAAGCAGATGCATATACCCACTAATTAAAAAAAAAAAAAAGCCTGGCTGGGAAATATATATATAAAAAATATATAAAAACAGCATATAAAAATATATATTATAGAAACTTTGCCTGGCTTTAAAGAAAAATATGATAGAACAGAGTAAAACCTGAACGGAGCTCATATCTTTGTGCATTTCAGCCAACATTGACCTCATTTTCCTTCAGGAAATCTCCTAAAATGCAGCACTTATTTGCATGTACATTAGTGTTTTCTCTCGCTACTATATTGTAGCTGTAAATTTTAAATGCAAAAGAAATACCATATCTTCACTTTTTTTTTTTTTTTTTTTGTTTAGTCTTGCATGCTGCATTTCACATTAAAAACACAAAGCATAAAAACAAGGATTTCATGATTACGGTGTCCATGTGTTGGCATTTACTTAAGTTGTGTAACTATTGTCTGAATTGTGATAAACAGTGAAACCTTACCTGTGCATATAATATCCATAACTAGTGTATATATGTTAATATCTAGCCTGTATATTGGCCTCTGGTATTATAAATTCTAATGTTTGCAAAAGCAAAGTGTTTCTCGCCATGCTTGGTCAAGCTAAAAGGGCCTCTCTTGGTAAAGTATATACGCTTTACACAAACCAGATACAGTTTACAAAACCAAAATTTGAGTGTTGTATACTGTTCTTCACATCCAGCTGAAAAGGACATTTGGGAGGAACATTGGACTTAAGAGCCTTGTTGGCCAGCCAATCGGCTTTCTTGTGTGTTCTTCACTGTCTGCTCCAGCTGGATGCCATGCACAGTAGACCTTTCTACCATCTTCTCTATCATTCTTACAAATTCTGCTCCTGGGAACTGTCAGTGCTCATTAGTGTAACCCTTTAAGCACATCTTGATTTTTACAGTGCTTTTTTGTGATGACACCAGTGCTTTTAAGCCGTTGAAGCAGCAGGGGATCTACACTACACTTCTTTTGGTCTCAGAATAGTGGCATTCTTAATGCAAAAGTAGCATTCAAATTTATTAAACCCTATTGATTTTTTGTTGTTGTATATATAAGGTACTTGCAACTTAACCAAGTACACACTAAAATAATGACTATTTATGGATACTCCTCTTTTCTATCAATTGTGTAGTGAGTGACATGCATTTCATCTTCATAGCTGTTTTTCTAAATTGAATCTGCACTTTTTTTGCTTAGACCATTTTATAGCTTATTACAGTATAAAAAGCTACAGTGTTATTATTGTAATGTCTTTGCAGCTTTAAAGTGGTCCACAAACAAGTTTGGCATACATTTCTTGGTGTTGGAATTATCAACTTACACTAATTTTTCCTATTTCTAATGTGTACCTGTTCTCCTATGAAAGTGAGTTTTTAGTAATAAATTTGATCACTATACCCCATGTATTTCCACAAAACTTGTTATTCTTTTTAATAGTTTTTTTTTTTTTTAATTCTCTCCTTACTGATGGTACTTTATAAACTAGACCGTGGTAATAGATTGTAGGCGTTTCAGCAGTGCGAATTCTAATAAAAATATGTGGTAAGTAATGTATAATTTCACAAGTGAAAAGTGAAGTTTACGGTCACGCAATGTGTCTTCAAAGTCAGTGATAAATGTAACTTGTATGGTAGCGAAGAATACTTGTTTAGTGGATTAAATATTTTTTTTTAACATTTTCAGTTGTTTGTTCTGATCACATTTGGGTTCCGAACCTTTTGTGAAAAGTGCTACTCTACTATTACCCTATGACTGCACTTCCTGCTCCTGAATCATTTTTAAGTCTTTTTTATAGGGAACATGTCACCAGGTTTTTTCTCTATATAAACTGCATCCACCACCCTTGTGCGGTCTGTAATGGCGCTCCTGGAACCTTTTTATAATATCACAGCTCCTCCACTGCAAACTCCTTTCTAGAAGCTATTCGGCACTGAGCAATAGGTTTGGTTTCTTCGGCGCCTCCTCTGTCCTCGCAATCTGTCTCGCCAGGCTTGATTGACGTTGCTGATGTCACCCCCACAGCCTGTTGTGCCTGCGCAGCTCTTGTTCCCTACCACGCAGGCGTAAGAGTTGAACAGACTATATGGGTTACATCAGCCACATCAATCAAGGCAAGTGAGTGGGCGATTGAGGGGACAGAAGAGACATCCTATCGGTGCCAATTAGGCTCTAGAGAGGAACAATTCTAAAATGCATTTTCTTAGGTCTCCTGCAAACTCTTCATAAGATCACAGCTCCTCCGCGTACTTATTAATGAGGACTGAAAGTTGGTGGTGGATACAGTTAATGTATAGAATATCTGGTGACCAGTTCACTTAAAGGCAAGGCATTTTTTTCAGCTTCGTGATCAAACTCCCCATATAGCTCTCTTGCTTTAAAAAAATAAAATAAAAAAATAAAGGGGTTCTCCAGCATTGGCAAGGATTTTTTAAGTTTTTAAAAAGTGTATGTCTAGGGCTGTTGAGAACCACAATCTTGTGGTTGTAAGGGCATACAAATGGATTAGCTCTGCAACATCTAGATAACCAAAGGTTAGAGCCCATTGGTATAGTGGAAGCACATAAATTCTATTCACTTATGCAAACAACTATAGAGTTGAGCGCTTCCCTCTATTGAGAGAGAAATCGTACGGAGTAATTTCCATTTGTATTTCTGCCTCTTAGTATTCTGATTAATACTAGTTCAATGATTATAATGTAAGAAATATTTATTGTAATATTTAACAAAGGGTAGGGTGGGGGATAAATACTAGAAAGAAAAGGGCACACCACAAGGGACAAAGGAAGATTACAAAAAATAGATGCAAAGCTATTGAGCTCATGTGAAAATAAAGTGCAAATGTGCTTGATTACAATGCATGATCAAATTGCATTTTATTTATATACAGCAGCATATACATGCCATCAACAAAAAATAACTGTATGCAGATATGAAAACCATAAATTAAAATGCATGTGCCAAGGTATGGAGAGAGGCAGGATACACACAGCTATTTACAAGTCAAGTGACATAGTGGGGCATAAAATATACCACTGTAAAAATATAAGTATGGAGCCTCTGGTAAATTACCTGGAGCACAGAGTGAAGGTCCCTTGGATGCGCCCACCCCGACGCGCGTTTAGGCGTTTGCCTTTGTCATATGCAGGGATTACTTAACAAACAAGGAATCCCTACATGTGTTGCGGCCGTCTTAACAGCCACGAGACATGCAGCCGCACGGACTCTAACATACTTTTCGGACATGCCGAAGATACTCGGCCAGCACCCGAGCATGGCAGATAACACCATATCCCAAGCACGTTCGCTCATTACTACTAGTGACTGTAATCGGAACCCTGCTTACCTAATAGACATGGAGTCAACACAGGGAGTGAAAGTTATTTGATACCATATTACTGCTGATAACTTCCATATATAAAGAGTAAAGACTCCTTTCCCCATAGGATAATGTATTTTAAGTGCCTCTTGTAATTTCATGTTTGAGATATTGAAATCTTTTTCTGATGCATTTGGTGGTCAGTTTTTCTTCCATCTTGCATACATTCCATTTTCTCATCCATTGGCATTTGAAATAAAGGCTATTTTCTATACTATCTGAAACGTCACACACAATGCTGTCATTCACGTTTGTTTGCTACGCACTTGTTTGTTTTGTGGTTTTTGTTTTTTGTGTTTGTTTTTTTTAATATGGTAAGCACTTGATCTTCTTACTGTCTTTTTAGTTAATGTTTAGTTTAAACTGTGTTTTAACAATTTATTTTTTTTTTATTCTGCACAATTATATTGTTTTCTTAGCAAATAATTTAGATATTCTGCAATCTTTTACTTTTGGTTAGTGGATGGATTTTAATTAAACATTTGCTTTTTATGAATGATTTAAATATGTTCTGGTTCATCTGAATGTAGAATAGCACCTATCATCCAAGAAATGGCCATGTGAAAAAATCACTAAATAGAAATTACAAAATATTTTCTTACCTGGGGTATTGTAATACTTTGAAGGACTTTGTGGCACCTCTTTAACTTTGTCTAAAGATCTGCTTTAAAGGAGTATTCCCATCTCCAAGATCCCACCCCAATATGTAGTAGGTGTAATAATATTAACAAATTAGAAATGTAGTATAGTTTTTCTGATTTGCTATGTCTCTTTCCTCATGTGTATGCATTGCAGGACCTTAGGTATCCATAGTTACATCCACTGATGAAGTGACAGTTGGTTAGCGTTGCTAGTGGTCGTAACGATGGACACGTAAGTTCCTGCAATGCCTGCACATGAGGAAAGTGACATAGTGAATCAAAACTATACTGCATTTCTAATTGAAGGCATTTGATATTCTTATTATTATATCTACTACATATTGGGATAGGCTCTTGGAGATGGGAATACCCCTTTAAATAGTGCTCCAAAAAATTTAATATGGATTCTACAAAATTTTAAAATACTACTGCTTTGTATGAAATGTTAAAAAGAAAATCAAAAATGTCATGACAATCCACTCTGCAGCAGTGTGGATGCACAAGTATCTTTCTTAATATACTAGTGTAACAATCCTGAAACTCGAATAGCGAAGGGTCACTCACTAGCAGTGGACAACCCTCACGGCCTCACTGATGTTCTAAAGGCCTGAACTGGCAACTTCACAGACTGGTACTTGCATCCGTAATTTGACAATGCATTTCTAATAAGCTTGTCTGCAGTTGGCCTTTAAGGGATTATTCAGTCTCCTGATAAGTTTCCAGTAAGTCTTCAAGGACTACAGCCTTCTGAATCTTTAAAGCGTGCACATCGCATGCTGTCAGGATTCACAGCTATTGCTAGCAAGAGTAGGCGGTCACTTGACTTCAAGCATGTGATTGCCATGCTTCCTGTCACATTCCGACTAGACGTGCTTGTTGGAATGGAGGTCCAGTTTGAATGTGATGGAAACTATGCAAATTGCATACTTGCGGTCATATGGCCGTCCTCTCTTGCTGGCAGTACCGGAAATGGTGATTGTTGGCTCCAGTATTTATGTACAGTCATGGCTAAATGTTTTGAGCATGACACACTGAAGTACAGTATTAATCATTTCATAAGTTTTTACACTTATTGACAAATGTCAAGTTTATGCAAAAACACAATATTTACAGTATTGACCCTTTTTTTTTTTTTTTTCAAGATTTCTGCGTGCTGGATATCCACTTCTGGGCCAAATCCTGACTGACAACCCATTCTTGTCTAATCAGTGCTTGCAGTTTATCACAATTTCTGTGTGCTTGTAACCCACTTTTTGAGGATTGACCATAGGTTGTCAATGGAATTGAGATGTGAGTTTCCTGGCCAAAATGCCTATTTTGTTAACAGAGCCATTTGGTTATCACTTTTGCCTTGTAACCTAATGCTCCGTCATGCATTAATTATCACCAAATTGCTCCTGGGTCGTTGGGAGAAGTTGCTCTTGAAAGATGTTTTAGATACCATTATTTATACCAGTGTTCTTGGGTAAAATTGTGATTGAGCCCACTTTCGTAGATGAAAAGCAACCCCTCATATTACTGGTCTCAGGATGATTACTGTTGGCATGATGACACAGGACTCATGGTAGCACTCATCTATTCTTCTCTGGACCGTCATTCTTTCAGGTGTCCCAAACAATCTGAAGGGGCTTCATTAGAAAAAAAAATAAGTTTAGCCCAGATACAGTTCATACAAACTTAAATTCTGCAGGAATGACATCTGTGACGTCAACAGTAGAGCATCTTGAGACCGTTCATGTGTGTGGTTGCTTTTCATCCAAAGGAGTGGGTTCACTCACAATTTTGCAATAAACTCCAAGCACCAATTAGGCAAGAATGGATTGCCATCAGTCTGGGTATGGCCCAGAAGCGGATATCCAGCATGCCAGGGCATATTATAGAAGCCTTGAGAAATAAGAAACGAAGTGGCTCTCTTACTTGTAACCTGTTCACATTTGTCTTTTGGTTTGGAAGTGACAGTGTTTTGATACTTGAAAAAAATAAGAGTCCTCAATATAAATATTAAAGGGAACCTGTCACCGCCAAAATGGCTGGTGAGGTAAGTTCACCGGCATCAGGGGCTTATCTACAGCATTCTGTAATGCTGTAGATAAGCCCCCGATGTTACCTGAAAGAGGAGAAAAAGACGTTAGATTATACTCACCCAGGGGCGGTCCCGGTGCGGTCTGGTCAAATGGGTGTCTCCGGTCCGCTCCGGCGCCTCCCATCTTCATTCCATGACGTCCTCTTCGGGTCTTTACGCCGCGGCTCCGGCGCAGGCGTACTTTGTCTGCCCTGTTGAGGGCAGAGCAAAGTACTGCAGTGCGCAGGCGCCGGAAAGGTCAGAGAGGCCCGGCGCCTGCGCACTGCAGTACTTTGCTTTGCCCTGAACAGGGCAGACAAAGTACGCCTGCGCCGGAGCCGCGGCGTAAAGACCCGAAGAGGACGTCATGGAATGAAGATGGGAGGTGCCAGAGCGGACCGGAGACACCCATCCGACCGGACCGCACCGGGACCGCCCCTGGGTGAGTATAATCTAACGTCTTTTTCTCCTCTTTCAGGTAACATCGGGGGCTTATCTACAGCATTACAGAATGCTGTAGATAAGCCCCTGATGCTGGTGAGCTTACCTCACCAGCCATTTTGGGGGTGACAGGTTCCCTTTAAGCCTGCAGAAACTTGAAGTATTTGTCATTAAAAGTATAAAAACTTACGAAATGCTGATAATTGTACTTAAGTATCCCTAGAAACATCTGGCAAAAAGATCTAACACTGAAGCAGCAAAATGTGAAGAACAAATTTTGTTTCCACCTCAAAACCTTTGACCTTCACTGTATCGATATTACCCTTTCAGTGTATTCCTGACTGTGCTTACAAGTTGTTGACTAAGAAAATATATATATATATATATATATATATATATATATATATATATATATATATATATATATATATATATATATATATATATATATATATTTTTTTTTTTTTTTTTTTAATTATTGGCTTAATTGCATTTTAGGAAATGGATGGAGCTATATAAATATCAATTCTTTTTTATTTATTTTTTTAATTTCATTTAAATGAATCCAATGGTAAATGAAAAAACCCTAAAAGGTTGTTTAACATGAAAATGATAGGTCCTCTTCTAACTACTCGTTCCCTTTTACGTATATAAAGCTGCCTTTCTGTAGCATGTATTTCTTATTATCTATATTCTTGAGGGGGACTTTAAAATACCCCTCTAACAGTGCGGATTTTGGTTATACATTTCTCACTCATTAGTGCCATTTTAATCATTAATTTTTAAGATTTGCATATCAACTGTTTACATGGAAGTTGTACAGATACCATGCGTTTCAGTTTTGCTCTAAATCTGGTGTATTTCTTTCAGTTGTATGTGTGCTTTTATATATCCTGATGGATATGTGCAAATATTAACCTAATGAGATGCGTTATTGGATGTAATTGCAGACTTGTTTCCATCAACTTCAGTTTTTGAAATAGTTGTTACATTTTACACTGACGTTCTAATGGTTTGGCTTTGTTGAATTGTATTCAATGAATACTGTGCCAGTCTTCTAGTAATGTAGTCTGTGTACCATGCATAATGAGTTTTTTTACAGGGTGTACTTTTGATGGTCACATGCTATGTATTGAGTCCGTTTCTGTATCTCATGCAGGTGGCCTGTGGGTTTTTTTTTGTCTTTTAAAATTCAGCTTTATATTTAGACTGGCACTTGTTCTGATAGAGGGTAAAAAGAGTTGACCAGGTTATTTAATGCCCAGAGAAATACCACATTGTGTGCCAGATTTCACTAATCAGGCCTTTTTTTTTTCCTAAGGTCCCTGCACCTGAGATTGATGAAGCTGCTACCCACATTTTAATGCATGAGTGGCCTTAGTGAGTTTGTAAAAGAAAAAAAAAATCTATAAAAAAGTAAATTAAACTGAGTTTTTAATGTACATTTCAAGAACACAAAAAATATATACATGGCTATCTAGAGGGGGGGAAAAATCATTGGTGCACAAGTCTTATCGATTTAAAAAAAAAAAAAATGTATCCTTTGACTCGTGAGTGGTACAGTCATTTATAAGTCAGTTTTGTCATTTGAGATTTTCTATATGATGACAAATGGTAAGTTGCGAGTATGGTGGGTATGTCTGTGCAAATGTGTGGAGAATATGTAGAATCCGCGCACATCACTAATGTTTTTCATATTCTTTATAAACCAGAGCAGTTTTTCATGTCCTCAGTAAGATATTTGTTAATGTTGAGAAAAAAAAAAAACTTTCAAAAAATATCTTCTAGTCCCCCTCCCCAGTTTACCCAAATATAACATATCTTGATGTTCTGTTTGTGTGAAGAATAACTTTCAGACCATTCTTGGCATTTATCTGTGCCACGTAACTTGTGTTCATCCAGCCATACTGAAAATGTTTGTATTTGGCATTGTGATAACATGTACTAGCATTGCTAAAAAAAAAAAAAAAAAGATATTAAATGAATAAATATGTTTCTTCTACTATTTCCTAGTATGTGAACTTATTTTCTTGTATGCCATCAATAAAAGCTAAATCCTAATCTCGGCACATTTTTTAGGTTGCATTAACATGGGTTTTTAAGCCAAATTTACATGAAATGCAATACACCTAGATACAGTTGTGCTCAAAAGTTTACATACCCCGGCCAAATTTCTGCTTTCTTGGCCTTTTTTTTTTCAGAGAATATGAATGATAACACCAAAACCTTTTCTCCACTCATGGTTAGTGGTTGGGTGAAGCCATTTATTGTCAAACTACTGTTTTCTCTTTTTAAATCATGACAACCCAAAACATCCAAATGACCCTGATCAAAAGTTCACATGCCCAATTTCTTAATACCGTGTATTGCCCCCTCTCTAACATCAATGACAACTTGAAGCCTTTTGTGGTAGTTGTGGATGAGGTTCTTTATTTCCTCAGATGGTAAAGCTGCCCACTCTTTTTGGCAAAAAGCCTCCAGTTATTGTAAATTCCTGGGCTGTCTAGCATGAACTGTTTTCTTGAGGTCTCCCCAGAGTGGCTCAATGATATTGAGGTCAGGAGGCTGAGATAGCCACTCTAGAATCTTCACTTTGTTCTGCTGTAGCCAATGACTGGTCGACTTGGCCTTGTGTTTTGGATAGTTGTCATGTTGGAACGTCCAAGTACTTCCCATGCGCATATTCCAGGCTGAGGAGTGCAAGTTTGCCTCCTGTATTTGCTGATAACGTGCTGCATTCATATTTCCTTCAACTTTGACCAAGTTTCCTGTACCCTTGTAGCTCACACATCCCCAAAACATCAGCGACCCACCTCCGTGCTTTACAGTAGGAATGGTGTTCCTTTCATCATAGGCCTTGTTGACCTCTCTTGAAATGTAACGTTTATAATTGTGTAGTTGTGACCAAAAAGTTCAATTTTAATTTCTCCCACGCTATATGGTAATCTCAGTCCGGTCTGACGGGCGTAGTTTCGAGCCTCTGCATCCCAACACCCCCCCCCCCCCCCCCCCCCGCTTCTGCTCGCCATCCTCCTGACATGGATTACGATTCACATTGCCATGCGACATATCGTGCCTGCTCAGAAATATCACGTTTTGCGCCTACGCAGTATTGTTTGCCCAACTACGGGCAAAGCCGAAAAACAGTAGCGTTGCAAAAAGAGTAGGGAGATAAAAAAGCGCAATAGGGTCTTATCCACGTTACAAGGAAGAGAATATACCTTGAAAATTGCTCACCTGGTTAAGGTGTGTTAAGAGCATATATGCTGGCGGCTGCTGCAGATCCACAGGGCTTCAAAAGGAAAAATGTAATCAAAGGGGATTCGTAGTTAGAAAGACTGCGCTGCCGCAAGAAATTAATCCTTGCGGCAGCGCGGAGTCTTTCTAACTACGAATCCCCTTTGTAAAACAGAAGTGTGCATGCGCAGGCAAACGTAGTTCTGGTGCATGAGCCGGGTGTACGTGTGTCGGCGCATGACACTTCTGTTTTGCGGCTTTGCCCGCAGTTGGGCAAAGAATACTGCGCATGTGCAAAATGCAATATTTTAGTATTTTAGGCCGGGATCACACACAGCGATATACGGCCGAGTCTCGCAGGTTAAAAACAAGCTCTGGCACCGGCACTCCGGAGCGGAGCGTGCAGCTCCATGTATTGCTGTGCGGCTGCACGCTCCGCTCTGGAGTGCCAGTGCCAGAGCTTGGTTTTAACCTGCGAGACTCGGCCGTATCTCGCGTATGTGTGATCCCGGCCTTAGCGTGTGCCTAAACAGTAGTATCTAACCACATAAGGGGGAGTTGCAGCGTTCAGGAGAAATTGCATAATGTGTGGGCTCCATTTTCTCCTATTCCCAATCTATAGTGCTCAAACATTCCTGTCAGTGTCAGACTGGATAGGAAAGCATGCTATTAAGAAGTGTCAGTCTTTGGTTACACTTTTAGAAGCACTACTGAGCTACAGCTGAAGATTTCATGCCCCTTAATAAATGGCTTTGTACAGCAGTTGGAGCGCCATAAATAAAATCAGGCTAGGTTCACGCTTAAACAGTGCTCTCCATCGACCACTATGTTGGAGTTTGTCTGATTCCCTGAAAAACTGGTTTCGGACAGGTACCCAAACGGATCTATTCGTTTAAATGAAGACTGAGTCCATGTATGGCAGTTTATATTTTTCTGGCATGCACAAAACGTGCTCTGAATGTCGGAAGTAATGTGTGCTATCAGGATAGAAGCCTTAGACCTCTCACACGAGTGTATACATCGGACAAGTCCTCTCTGAGGTGATGTTTTATCGGATAGTACTTGGACCAATATTAATGAATGGGGTAGTGCTGTTGCATGATTTTTGTCCGATTTTTTTTCACTGACAGAAAAGAAACTGTCAGTGAAAAAAATCATAGCATGCTGCGATTTCCCTTTGTGTGAGTGGCACCTGATTTAATTCAAGTCTATGGGTGCATGGGAAAACATCAGATGACATAGAGTGCAGTCTGATTTCTGCAGACTCGTGGAATGGAGAAGTTTTATTCTCCAGCTTCTTAGTTTGTTCTTATTCTCTCATCTGAGACAATTGGATGCCACTATGCCAACACTCGGATCAAACTCTGATCAGTGTCATTTGCATAATCAGTCAGATTATCTCAAAAGAGAGTATCTGAAGCCGTCTGACCGTAGCCTTAATGACTCAGTTGGCTTTATTTAAGTGAATGGCTCAATTAGGGCGGAGTGCTTCTGCTATGAGATGAGCATCTTGCCACAATTGGCAGTATGGGATAACTCTAGGAGGGAAGGGGGGCAGCAGTGTTTTGAGGCCCCTAAGAGCAGGGCCAATCCGGCCATGGGCTGCATCAGCCTGTAACCCTTTATCATGCCAATACTGTTAATAGCAGGAATCCATCTGATTTCAGCTCTGCCACTTACTCTGGCAGGCTGTAGACTACTTCCATCCGGTGGCCTGTTGGAGGGCGGCATGATGGCGTCACTGCATCACACTACTCAGGTCCGCTGCAAGACAGCGTCAATGCTGACGAGCCAGCACAGACTGGATGACAGGACAAATAGTTTCCTGGCTGGGGGCTAGCCATTACAACTTCTAGGAAAAGAACAGTCTTTGGAACTCATATCCTTGTCTACCAGACTAATAATTCAAGACATGTTCCATTTGTTAACGCATGTCATTCACTTTGGACTAAAATTCAATCTGATTAACAGAAACATTGGCCATTGTTGAATGGAACATATCCACAAATTAGGGAATTCAAAACACTTATTCTCAAATGTCACGATTGTCCCGGAAACCTGAGGAATATCCTAGTCAGAGCTGATATAGACCCATTGACCAGAACTCCCAGATATCTTACCACACACAAAGCTGGCACATAGCTAAGTGTAAGTTGTCACCAATGCTCTCGTGTTTAAAAGTAACTGTATTGTGCACTCCTGTATACAGGTAAGGTCTACCATATGAAAGGTCTCTATACACGCAATTCTTCCTGTGTAATCTATGCAATAAAATGGCTGCGCGGTCTTGAATATTTGGCTCAGACCACCCAGCATATACAAGACTACATATCCAAATATAAAAACCACAAAAAGAGGAAAAAAATCCTCCAATATTCAAGAAAAAAACAAAAAGGCTGAGATGCTTACCTGTCTAAATTGGCCTCAATACAATTGCACTACCTGGGTGCAGCGGACCCAAGTAAAATGGCAACTGCACAGGTGCAATACCAAATGAAACAGCCAGCCAACATATCCAAATATAAGTAGACAATATAATGCAAAGTGATGGAACTTCCTATACTCCATCGTTTCATCAATATTCGGCACTATATTAGTCAGTTGAGTTTCCAGATTTGAGAACCAGTTGAAATTCCCGATAGAGCTGGAAATTGTCACCTTTCTCAAGGAAAATGAATCTTATTAGATGCATGACCCTCAATCACTGACCCACTTGGGCTGAAATCATGAATTTCTATTTTATGTTTTGCTAGACTCATTATCTTTTCAGTGTCAACACCTGTACAATGGATATAGCTGGTAGAGCACTGTGGACACAGGGAGGGTAACGATCATGGGTACTGGAAGGGGGCCCGCCGATGCTAGCACCTATGTCATTTAGATGTGCATCCTTGGTCATGCATTCAGCTGAAACATATTGCGTTGCAGAGACATGCCAGTCCTCTGCACCACAATACACGCCATGGGCCAATCAGAGGCCGGTAGCTAATGTCGGCTTGTATGTCATGGCCGGTGCATGGCAGTAACATCACAACCTGCTGGTGCTGGCAGGCTGAACTCCGTTGCCAACTTCTGCACCAGCTATAGAAGAGGATGCGGCGCATCGTGGGAGTGAGGGAGGTAAAATATTATTTATTTTTAAAATGTGCTGGAGAAGAATGAGGGACATTATTGCTGAAAAAGGAATATTATACTAGGAAGAGGCTTAGGATTGGGGACATTGTTATAGGATGGTGCCCAGGCTGGAGGGGCTATTATTACAGGAAGGGGCCAGTAGATGGACATTATTACTCAGTAGTTCAGGATGGGGGACATTATACCAGTAAATGTCGCAGGATAGGGGACATTATACCAGGAAGGGGCACAGGATGGGGGAAATTACAGCAGAAAGGGGCCTCGGATGGGGGACATTTTGCCAGAAAAGGGGCCTAGGATGGGGTACATTGTTGTAGGATGGGGAGGGCATTATTACAGAAAGGGACCTAGGATGGGGGACATTAATTCAGAAAGGGGCCAGAAGGGGGACATTATTACAGGAAGGTGACATGATGGGGGAAATCATTAGGACAGGTAAATTATTACATGGGTGGTAAATACGCATGTTCTACAGGTTCTAGTACTCTACTAGGGCCCATGCATCTGACCAACATGCAGGTGGGGCTCATCAGACTCTCGTTATGCCACTGTGTGGACACATTCATCAATGGCTCTGTTACCAACTTTTCTGTGTATATACAGTGGGTACGGAAAGTATTCAGACCCCTTAACATGTTTCACTCTTTGTTTCATTGCAGCCATTAGGTAAATTAAAAAAAGTTATTTTTTTTCCACATTAATGTACACTCTGCACCCCATCTTGGCTGAAAAAAAAAAGTAAAATGTTTTGAAAATGTATTAAAAAGGAAAAACTGAAATATCACATGGTCATAAGTATTCAGATCCTTTGCTCAGACACGCATATTTAAGTCACATGCTGTCCATTTCCTTGTGATCCTCCTTGAGATGGTTCTACTCCTTCATTGAAGTCCAGCTGTGTTTAATTAAACTCATAGGACTTGATTTGGAAAGGCACACACCTGTCTATATAAGACCTCACAGTTCACAGTGCATGTCAGACCAAATGAGAATCATGAGGTCAAAGGAACTGGTCAAGTAACTCAGAGACAAAATTGCAGCAAGGCACAGATCTGTCCAAGCTTACAACAGAATTTCTGCTGTAGTCAAGAGCACAGTGGTCTCCATAATCCTTAAATCAAAGAAGTTTGGGTCCACCAGAAGTCTTCCTAGACCTGACTGTCCAGCCAAACTGAGCAATCGGAGAAGAGCCTTGGTGAGTGAGGTAAAGAAGAACCCCAAGATCATTGTGACTGAGCTCCAGAGATGCAGTAGGGAGATGGGAGAAAGTTTCACAAAGTCAACTAACTATCACTGCAGCCCTCCACCAGTCGGGCTTTTATGGCAGAGTAGCCATACGGATGCCTCTCCTCAGTGCAAGACATATGAAATCCCGCATAGAGTTTGCTAAAAAAAACACACGAAGGACTCCCAGACTATGAGAAATAAGATTCTCTGGTCTGATGCGATGAAGATAGACCTTTTGGGTGTTAATTCTAAGCGCTATGTGTGGAGAAAACTTGGCACTGCTCATCACCTGCCCAATACAATCCCAACAGTGAAACATGGTGGTGGCAGCATCAAGCTATGGGGGTGTTTTTCAGCTGCAGGGACAGGACAACTGGTTGTCATTGAAGGAAACATGAATGCGACCAAGTTCAGAGATTGTTGGATGAAAATCTTTTCCAGAGTGCTCTGGACCTCAGACTTGGCCGAAGGTTCACCTTCCAACAAGACAATGACCCTATGTACACAGCTAAAATAACAAAGGAGTGGCTTCAGAAGAACTCTGTAACCATTCTTGACTGGCCCAGCCAGAGCCCAATTGAGCATCTCTGGAGAGACCTGAAAATGGCTGTCCACTAACGTTCAGCATCCAACCTGACGGAACTGGAGAGGATCCCCAAATCCAGGTGTGAAAAACTTGTTGCATCGTTCCCAAGAAGACTTATGGCTGTACTAGCTCAAAAGGTTGCTTCTACTCAATACTGAGCAAAGGGTCTGAATACTTATGACCATGTGATATTTCAGTTATTCTTTTTTAATAAATCTGAAAAAATTACTACAGTTCTGTTTTTTTCAGCCAAGATGAGGTGCAGAGTGTACATTAATGAAAAAAAAAATGAACTTTTTTGAATTTACCAAATGGCTGCAATGAAACAAAGAGTGAAAAATTTTAAGGGTTATGAATACTTTTGGTACCCATTGTACATAGTTTAACCAGTTAAAGGCCAGGAAATTTACCCTGTTCTTGACCAGGCACATTTTCATTTTTTTCTTGTACATGCAGCAAGAGCTGTAAGAAAATTTTTTGGGATGCGTGAGGCTTAATTTTTCTGTCATATAACGTTTTCCCACATGCTTTTGGTAGACTTGATTCAGGTTTCTGCCACAACAGTTGGTTTTAGATTTTTTTTGTATGAAAATTCTTCCATCTTGTCACCCTACACCTCAAGCCAGACTTATAAAGAATACAGGAGATTGCCGTACACAACCAGTACATGCCAGAAATATCTGCAGCTCTATTAATGTTGCTGTCAGCCTCTAGGAAGTGTCCCTGACTAATTTTCTTCTTGTCTTTTCAATAATTTTTAGGATATGTCAAGTTTTAGGTAATGTCTCTGTTGTAGCAAATTTAGTCCACTTCTTGATAACCGTCTTCACTGTGTTCCATTGTATATCTAATGCAGGGGTGGGGAACCTCAGGCCCCAGGGCCATTTACAGCCCTCGATGACCTTTTATCAGGCCCCGAGCAGAATCTCGGGGACCACATTCTTGGGCAGGGAGGTGTATTTTGATTGTCACCAGCTCATTCATTTCTTCTTGCTCTGTTAGCACACAGACAGTGTTCACTACTGAATATTGAAGGGCATGCAATGAAAGATTACGTCCTGACACCAGTGCCAGAGTCAGGATGTACTTTGTGGGCAGAGTTTGTACGGCCCCTGAAGGACGCCATAAATATCCAAATGGCCCTTGGCAGAAAAAAGATTCCCCACCCCTGATCTAATGCCTTGGAAAAATAATTCTCTCCTTTTTACTGTCAGCTTACAAAATGAGATCCATTTGCTGTATTTTAAGTTGTTTATTGACCATGGCTTTTGCTGTAAAATGCAATATATCACAGCAACAAATGGATGCATGATACAAGGGTATCACGAAAAATTAATTAAAGTTAAATAGAAGTGATCTCCGTTTATTAAATTATACAGATAAAAGACAAGAAACTTATTATATTATAAAAATACACGCTAAGTAGCAACAAACTAAACATATTAATGTTGGGGACAAAAATACTATCCACTCCACACAGAAAAATAGTAAGGGCCTGGACACTCATAACATCCCTATTGGGCCCTAAATCTTAAAAAAAAAAAAAAAAAAAAAAAAAGACTGTGTATAAATTGTCCCGACTAATAATCTCTAACCAATCCTAACACTTTATAAAGACTACTAGATAGACTGATAGTAAAAAATGAGTAACAAGCCATAATATCATAAGGAAAAACAAAGCAACCAAAATATAGTTGATAGTTACTAATGCATAGTACATCCTCATAAAAATAAATACATATCTGCTTTGGGTCCATGTTACAGCTTCAACACATTTTCCCCATGTAATATAAGGATCATTAGGAAGCTCTGATGTGGTGAATGACCTAACGTAGTAAAATATGGAGGAATGCCAGGTCAAACGCATGTGCATCCCCTAGAATGGATGCTTTTAAATATACAGTATGTTTAGGAAGTGTCATACCAACTTGTGTCTGGTTTATGTGACACATGGCCACAAGTGGGCAATACAACACCACTACCTTGTGTTCCACCACCACCAGCCTGTAGAATGAAACTTCATCCCAAAATAGACCGCACTGAGTGTAGAGTAGCACTCGGTACCATACTGATGAAGCACATAAAGAGAAAAATAGACATAAGGATTAGGCTATGTGCACACGTTCAGGATTTTTTGCGTTTCTTCCCTTTTTTTGGGCAGTTTTCTGCTGCAAAAACGCTTAAAAAACGCTTACATTTAGCATCACATCATTTTTAACCCCTTCCCGACCTATCACGCATACGCTGTGTCATGAAAGTCGGTGCCAATCCGACCTGTGACACAGCATATGCGTCATGGCAGGATCGCATTCCTGCAAGTCGGGTGAAAGGGTTAACTGAAATTTCACCCAGCCTGCAGGAACAGGGTGACTTGTACTTTAGCCCAGGGGGGTGACTTTGCCCCCCCTTGGCTACGATCGCTCTGGTGACCACTTTGTCACCACCCCCCAGATCTGATTGGAGCTAGCGTCCATGTGACGCTATCTCTCCATTCAGATGTGGAGGGGCGGAGAAAACAATGGCTGCCTCGCTGTCCAGCTTCATGCCGTGCGTGGAAGCTGAACAGCGAGGTGCCTGCTTGCTCGCCACCGCCATTGCCGCCGCCAGGTACTCCCCTCTGCTACCCTCTGCTCCCCCCGCAGTCCGGTTATCACCCCCTGATCACCCCCCTGCTGCTGCCGGCTCCATCTCCTCCATCTGCTGCTGCATCTCAGCCCTGTTGCGCCTGTCAGCCCCCACCTGCCCCCAGTGATCACCCCTTGATTTCCCCCTGCCCTGCTGATCTCCCCGCTGATCTTACCCCTGTCCTGCTAATCTTCCCCCTGCCCCACTGATCTCCCCCTGCCCCACTGAACTCCCACCTGCCCCGCTGATCTCCCCTCTGCCCCACGGATCTCCCCTCTGCCCCGCTGATCTCCCTCTGCCTTGCTGATCTCCCTCAGCCCCGCTGATCTCCCCCTGCCCTGCTGATCTCCCCTCTGCCCTGCTAATCTTACCCCTGCCCTGCTGATCTCCCCCCTGCCCCGCTGATCTCTCCCCTGCCCCGCTGATCTCCCCTGGCCCGCTGATCTCCCCTCTGCCCCACTGTTCTCCCCTCTGCCCCATGGATCTCCCCCTACTCCGGTGATCACCCACCTGCCCCTGTGATCACCCCCCTGCCCCACTTATCCCATTAGGGTTAGAGTTGGGCCAAAGTGAGTTGGGCTAAAGTTAGGGTTGGTGCTAAAATTAGGGTAGGGTCTAAAATGAGGGTTAGGGTTTTGGCTAAAGTTAGGGTTAGGAGTAGGGTTGGGGGTAGGGTTAGGTGTAGAGTTAGAATTAGGGTTGGGATTGGAGTTAAAGGATGGGGTAGGGGTAGAGTTAGGGGTAGGGTTAGGGTTGGGATTAGGGTTTGGATTAGGGGTAGGGTTAGGATTAGGGGTAGGGTTAGGATTAGGGTTGGGGTTAGGGTTAGGGATGTGTTGGGGTTAGGGTTGGAGTCAGAATTGGGGGGTTTCCACTGTTTAGGCACATCAGGGGGTCTCCAAAAGTGACATGACACCTGCAGACCGTTCCATCAAATTCTGCATTCCAAAATGTGTGCCAAAACAGTGGTTTATCCCCACATATGGGGTATCGGCGTACTCAGGACAAACTGGACAACGTTTGGGGTCCAATTTCTCCTGTTACCCTTGTGAAAATAAAAAATTGAGGGCTAAAAAATAATTTTTGAGGAAAAAAAATATTTTTTTATTTTCATGGCTCTGCGTTATAAACTTCTGTGAAGCACTTGGAGGTAAAAAGTGCTCACCACACATTTAGATAAGTTCCTTGGGGAGTCTAGTTTCCAAAATGGGGTCACTTGTTGGGGGTTTCTGTTTAGGCACATCAGGGGCTCTGCAAACGTAACATGACGCCCGCAGACCATTACATCAAAGTCTGCATTTCAAAACGTCACTACTTCCCTTCTGAGCCCTGACATGTGTCCAAACAGTGGTTCCTCCCCACATATGGGGCACCAGCGTACTCAGGACAAACAGGACAACACCTTTTGGGGTCCAATTTATTCTGTTACCCTTGTGAAAGTAAGAAAAAATTGTGGGCTAAAAAATATATACCGTATTTTCCGGCGTATAAGACGACTGGGCGTATAAGACGACCCCCCAACTTTACCAGTTAAAATATAAAATCTTCTTAAAAGTCGGGGGTCTTCTTATACACCCTATGTCGTCTTATAGGGCCGGTGAATATGTGCCTTTTGGGGGGGGGGGGGAGTGATCCTGATGACGAGGGGGCGTCTCACAGGAAAGTGAGTATCCCCCATTACCTTATCGTAGCGGTGCAGCGTGGGGGTCTCAGTGCTGGGAGTGGCGGCGGCGGCTGCTGTGCTCTGGTGCGGCGGCTGCTGTGCTCTGGTGCGGCGGCTCCTCTTCTGTGTGGGGCCTCTGTGCTGTGCGGTGGCGGTGGCGGCGGCATATCTTTATCCAGTTGGGGCTCCTCCGGCATCTCCTTAGCCCTGGAGGCCCCGCCGCAACTCCATGAGTGCAATGCAGCGGCCATTTTCCCGGAGGCAGCTCAATAGGTGCGATGCGGTGGCCTCCGGGAAAATGGCCGCTGCTCAGATTCAGATCTCGTCCCGAAATCTCGGGACACGAGATCTGAATCTGAGCAGCGGCCATTTTCCCGGAGGCCACCACATTGCACCGATGGAGTTGCGGCGGGGCCTCCAGGGCTAAGGAGATGCCGGAGGAGCCCCAACTGGATAAAGATACGCCGCTGCCGCCGCCACCTCACAGCACAGAGGCCCCACACAGAAGAGGAGCCGCCGCACCAGAACACAGCCGCTCCCAGCACTGACACCCCCACGCTGCAAGGATAAGGTAATGGGGATTACTCACTTTCCTGTGAGACGCCCCCTCGTCATCAGGATCACTCCCCCTCCCCACCCACCATATACACCGGCGTACAAGTCGATTCCCGGCGTATAAGACGACCCCCGACTTTTAAGAAGATTTTCGGGGGTTAAAAAGTCGTCTTATACGCCGGAAAATACGGTATATATTTTTTTAAATCATTTTTTATTTTCACGACTCTGCGTTATAAACTTCTGTTAGGCACTTGGGGGTAAAAAGTGCTCACCACACATCTAGGTAAGTTCCTTTGGGGGTCTAGTTTCCAAAATGAGTTCACATGTGGGGGTTTCTACTGTTTAGGCACATCAGGGGCCAGAGGTGTATCTAGCGTTTCTGGCACCCGGGGCAAGAATTCATTTTGGCGCCCCCCCAAGGACATATGCCCCCCGTCAGCCCCATCATTGTCCTCTCCTCCTCCACCATCCCCATCATTGCTCTCTCCCCGTCAGCCCCATCTTTGCCCTCTCCTCCTCTCCCCCTCTCTGCACATTCCCCTGCAGCGCGATACACACCCACACACACCCAATACTGAGCCACACACACACACATATTCACACATATTCACACACATTCACACATACACACACTCACATACACACATTCACACACACACACATTCACACACATATACACACACATTCACACACACATATACACACACACACACATTCTCACACACACACACACACACACACACACACATTCACACACAGACATTCACTCACACACACACACACACACACACACATACAAACACATACACACACATTCACTCACACACATTCACACACATACACACACATACACACAGTCACATACACATTCACATACACACACATTCACACACACATACACACATTGACACACACACACATTCACACACATACACACACACATACATACACATACACACACATACACACATTCACATACACACACACACATTCACACACACATTCACATACACACTCACATACACACACATTCACACACACACACACTCACACATACACACACTCACACATTCACACACACACACATCCACACACACACACACTCACACACACACACATTCACACACACCTCTCACCTCTCCTCGCGCTCTGCCGTAGCAGCTCCATCGCCTTCCTCTGACACAGCCGGCCGCTGAATGATGACGGCATCCAGCGGCGCGTCTGTGTGAGAGAAAGCAAGAGGAAGCAGGAAGACAGATCGCTGGGCAGCGGAGCTGCAGGGATTTCTCCCTGCCCGCCGCAGCCACTCTGCAGGGGCTCCCCTCCACCTCAGCACACATTGGGAGCCGGCGCTCTTTAGCTTCTCTGTGCCGGCTGTCAGCTTGACAGTCGGCACAGAGAACAGCTGACTCCCAGACCGGGGGCGGCAGAATTCAGCCGCCGGGGCAGACACTGAGGACCGCCAAATTAGGCGGCCCGACTGCGCCCCCCTGCCGGCTGCACCCGGGGCACATGCCCCGGCTGCCCCCCCTAGATACGCCACTGTCAGGGGCTCTGCAAACGTAACATGATGCCCACAGACCATTCCATGAAAGTCTGCATTTCAAAACGTCACTACTTCCCTTCCGAGCCCCGACGTGTGCCCAAACTGTGGTTCCTCCCCACATATGGGGTACCAGAGTACTCAGGACAAACTGGGAAACAACTTTTGGGATCCAAATTCTCCTGTTACTCTTGTGAAAATAAAAAATTGCGGGCTAAAAAAATCATTTTTGAGGTAAAAAAATGATTTTTTATTTTCACGGCTATGGGTTATAAACTTCTGTGAAGCCCTTGGGGGTTCAAAGTGCTCACCACCCATCTATATTAGTTCCATGGGGGGTCTAGTTTCCAAAATGGGGTCTCTTGTGGGGGAACTCCAATGTTTAGGCACACAGGGGCTCTCCAAACACGACATGGTGTCCGCTAACGATTGGAGCTAATTTTCTATTCAAAAAGTCAAATTGCGCCTTCCTTTCCGATCCCTGCCATGCCCCCAAACAGCTGATTACCCCAACATATGAGGTTTTAGCATAGTCAGGACACATTGGACAACAACATTTGGGGTCCACTTTCTCCTTTTACCCATGGGAAAAAAATTGTTGCTAAAAGATAATTTTTGTGACTAAAAAGTTAAATGTTCATTTTTTCCTTCCACAATGCTTTAGCTCTCGTGAAGCACCTGAAGGGTTAATAAACTTCTTGAATGTGGTTTTGAGCACCTTAAGGGGTGTAATTTTTAGAATGGTGTCACTTTTGGGTATTTTCAGCAATATAGACCCCTCAAATGGACTTCAAATGTGAGGTGGTCCCTAAAAAAAATGGTTTTGTAAATTTTGTAGTAAAAATGAGAAATCGCTGGTCAAATTTTAACCCTTATAACTTCCTAGCAAAAAAAAAATTTTGTTTCCAAAATTGTGCTGATGTAAAGTAGACAAGTGGAAAATGTTATTTATTAACTATTTTGTGTCACATAACTCTCTGGGTTAACAGAATAAAAATTGTGAAATTGCGACATTTTCAAAATTTTCGCCAAATTTCCAATTTTTTCACAAATGAACGCAAAAATTATCGACCTAAATTTACCACTAACATGAAGCCCAACATGTAATAAAAAAACAATCTCAGAATCATTAGGATCCGTTGAAGCATTCCTGAGTTCTAACCTCATAAAGGGACACTCGTCAGAATTGCAAAAAATGGTCAGGTCATTAAAGTCAAAATAGGCTGGGTCATGAAGGGGTTAATGCATTCCGCAATGTTTGTGCACATGCTGCGTTTTTTTCCGTGAAAAATAAATGCATCGCAGAAAAAAACGCAGCATGTTTATTCATTTTGCAGATTTTTTGCGGTTTTGCCGCTATATTATTGCATTGGGAAGCTCCGGAAAAAAACGAAAAAAATCCGCAAAAAAAGTGCAAAAAAACACGAGCGGATTTCCTGTGCAGGGAGTCTGGTTTTGCACAGGAAAATTCTGCAGACATTCCTGAATGTGTGCACATAGCTTTAGTGTTCAGCCGAGCAAAAACTAGCAAAGTACTCAGCCATCATATATATATATAACTAGCTGAAGAGCCCGGCGTTGCCTGGGCATAGTAAATATCTGTGGTTAGTTATAGCACCTCACTTCTCTTATTTTCCCATCACGCCTCTCATTTTCCCCCTCACATCTCTCATTTTCTCCCTTACACCTCTCATTTTCCCCTCACTCCTCTCATTCCCCCTTAACACTTGTCATTTCGACCTCACATCTGTCATTTTCCGATCACTCCACTATTTTCCCTCACTCCTCTCATTTTGCACTCATACCTTTTCATTTTCACCTCACACCTCTCATTTTCCCCTCAGTATATACATGTCTGTCATCTCCCTTATATATAGTATACACCTGTATGTCATTTCCTGTATGTAGTATATACCTGTATGTCATCTCCCCTGTAAATAGTATATACCTGTTTCATCTCCTCCTGTATATAGTATATACCTGTGTCATCTCCCCTGTATATAGTATGTACCTGTATGTCATCTCCTGTATATAGTATGTACCTGTGTGTCACCACCTCCTGTATATAGTATGTACCTGTATGTCATTTGCTCCTGTATATAGTATATACGTGTGTCATCTGCTCCTGTATATAGTATATACCTGTGTGTCATCTCCTCCTGTATATAGTATATACCTGTGTGTCATCTCCCCTGTATATAGTATATACCTGTATGTCATCTCCTCCTGTATATAGTATATACCTGTGTGTCATCTCCTCCTGTATATAGTATATATCTGTGTCTTATCTCCCCTGTATATAGTATGTACCTGTGTGTCATCTCCTCCTGTATATAGTATGTACCTGTATGTCATTTGCTCCTGTATATAGTATATACCTGTGTCATCTGCTCCTGTATATAGTATATACCTGTATGTCATCTCCTCCTGTATATAGTATATACCTGTGTGTCATCTGCTCCTGTATATAGTATATACCTGTGTTTCATCTGCTCCTGTATATAGTATATACCTGTGTGTCATCTCCCCTGTATATAGTATATACCTGTGTCATCTCCTCCTGTATATAGTATATATCTGTGTGTCATCTCCTGTATATAGTATATACCTGTGTGTCATCTCCTCTGTATATAGTATATATGTGTGTGTGTCATCTCCTCCTGTATATAGTATATACCTGTGTCCTATCCCCTGTATATAGTATATACCTGTAAGTCATCTCCTCCTGTATATAGTATATACCTGTGTGTCTTCTGCTCCTGTATATAGTATACAGTGGGGCAAAAAAGTATTTAGTCAGTCAGCAATAGTGCAAGTTCCACCACTTAAAAAGATAAGAGGCATCTGTAATTTACATCATAGGTAGACCTCAACTATGGGAGACAAACTGAGAAAAAAAAATCCAGAAAATCACATTTTCTGTTTTTTTATCATTTTATTTGCATATTATGGTGGAAAATAAGTATTTGGTCAGAAAAAAACAATCAAGATTTCTGGCTCTCACAGACCTGTAACTTCTTCTTTAAGAGTCTCCTCTTTCCTCCACTCATTACCTGTAGTAATGGCACCTGTTTAAACTTGTTATCAGTATAAAAAGACACCTGTGCACACCCTCAAACAGTCTGACTTCAAACTCCACTATGGTGAAGACCAAAGAGCTGTCAAAGGACACCAGAAACAAAATTGTAGCCCTGCACCAGGCTGGGAAGACTGAATCTGCAATAGCCAACCAGCTTGGAGTGAAGAAATCAACAGTGGGAGCAATAATTAGAAAATGGAAGACATTCAAGACCACTGATAATCTCCCTCGATCTGGGGCTCCACGCAAAATCCCACCCCGTGGGGTCAGAATGATCACAAGAACGGTGAGCAAAAATCCCAGAACCACGCGGGGGGACCTAGTGAATGAACTGCAGAGAGCTGGGACCAATGTAACAAGGCCTACCATAAGTAACACACTACGCCACCATGGACTCAGATCCTGCAGTGCCAGA
This sequence comes from Ranitomeya variabilis, assembly GCF_051348905.1. Lineage (NCBI taxonomy): Eukaryota > Metazoa > Chordata > Amphibia > Anura > Dendrobatidae > Ranitomeya > Ranitomeya variabilis. The sequence goes on from NC_135234.1 coordinate 407,754,652, forward strand.
CGTGTCCCACTGCTTAAGCCAGTACATGTCCGGGCCCGTCTGAAGTTTGCTAGAGAGCATTTGGATGATCCAGAGGAGTTTTGGGAGAATGTCCTATGGTCTGATGAAACCAAACTGGAACTGTTTGGTAGAAACACAACTTGTCATGTTTGGAGGAAAAAGAATACTGAGTTGCATCCATCCAACACCATTCCTACTGTAAAGCATGGTGGTGGAAACATCATGCTTTGGGGCTGTTTCTCTGCAAAGGGGCCAGGACGACTGATCCGGGTACATGAAAGAATGAATGGGGCCATGTATCGTGAGATTTTGAGTGCAAACCTCCTTCCATCAGCAAGGGCATTGAAGATAAAACGTGGCTGGGTCTTTCAACATGACAATGATCCAAAGCACACCGCCAGGGCAACGAAGGAGTGGCTTCGTAAGAAGCATTTCAAGGTCCTGGAGTGGCCTAGCCAGTCTCCAGATCTCAACCCTATAGAAAATCTTTGGAGGGAGTTGAAAGTCCGTGTTGCCAAGCGAAAAGCCAAAAACATCACTGCTCTAGAGGAGATCTGCATGGAGGAATGGGCCAACATACCAACAACAGTGTGTGGCAACCTTGTGAAGACTTACAGAAAACGTTTGACCTCTGTCATTGCCAACAAAGGATATATTACAAAGTATTGAGATGAAATTTTGTTTCTGACCAAATACTTATTTTCCACCATAATATGCAAATAAAATGATAAAAAAACAGACAATGTGATTTTCTGGATTTTTTTTCTCAGTTTGTCTCCCATAGTTGAGGTCTACCTATGATGTAAATTACAGACGCCTCTCATCTTTTTAAGTGGTGGAACTTGCACTATTGCTGACTGACTAAATACTTTTTTGCCCCACTGTATACCTGTGTCATCTCCCCTATATATAGTATATATGTGTGTCATCTCCCCTATATATAGTATATATGTGTGTGTCATCTCCCCTGTATATAATATATATGTGTGTCATCTCCCCTGTATATAATATATACGGGTGTCATCTCCCCTGTATATAGTATATACCTGTGTCATCTCCCCTGTATATAGTATTTTTTGCGCGTGGCGAGTTTTGAGCGGCGACTTTTGTGTTTCGACTTTTATGTGGCGAGGTTGGTGTATGTGTGGTGAAATGTGTGCTTAGGGTAGTATATGTGTTCAAGCACGTGGTAGTGTGTGGCACATTTTGTGTGTGTGTTCATATCCCCGTGTGTGGTGAGTATCCCATGTCGGGGCCCCACCTTAGCAACTGTACGGTATATACTCTTTGGTGCCATCGCTCTCACTCTTTAAGTCCCCCTTGTTCACATCTGGCAGCTGTCAATTCGCCTCCAACACTTTTCCTTCCACTTTTTCCCCATTATGTAGATAGGGGGAAAATTGTTTGGTGAGTTGGAACGCGCGGGGTTAAAATTTCACCTCACAAGATAGCCTATGACTCTCTCAGGGTCCAGACGTGTGACTGTGCAAAATTTTGTGGCTGTAGCTCTGACGGTGCAGATGCCAATCCCGGACATACATACATACACACACACACACACACACACACACACACACACACACACACACACACACACACATACACACACACACATTCAGCTTTATAAATTAGATTGTCTAAGGGGTACTTCCGTCACTCTGTCTGCAACTTCCGTCACAGAAATCCCGCATCGCTGATTGGTCTCGCCAGCTGCCTGTCATGGCTGCCGCGACCAATCAGCGACGGGCACAGTCTGATTAGTCCATCCCTACTCCCCTGCAGTCAGTGCCCGGCGCCCGCTCCATACTCCCCGCAGTCAGTGCCTGGCGCCCGCTCCATACTCCCCGCAGTCAGTGCCCGGCGCCCGCTCCATACTCCCGGCAGTCAGTGCCCGGCGCCCGCTCCATACTCCCGGCAGTCAATGCCCGACGCCCGCTCCATACTCCCTGCAGTCAGTGCCCGGCGCCTGCACCGTACTCCCCACAGTCAGTGCCCGGCGCCCGCTCCATACTCCCCTCACCGCTCACACAGGGTTAATGCCAGCGGTAACGTACCGCGCTATGCCGTGGGTAACGTTACCGCTGCTATTACCCCTGTGTGTCCCCAATTTTTTACTATTGATGCTGCCTATGCAGCGTCAATAGTAAAAACATCTAATGTTAAAAATAATAAAAAAACAAAAAACCTGCTATACTCACCCTCCGTAGTCCGACGATGCGCTCGCGGCTGCCATGATCTTCCGTTACCAGAGATGCTTTGCGAAATTACCCAGAAGACTTAGTGGTCTCGCAAAACCGCTAAGTCATCTGGGTAATTTCGCAATGCATCCTGGGAATGGAAGATGGTGGCAACCGTGCGCATAGGGACATGTCATGGTTCCCAATGGCAAGGGAACGTCAGGACACATAAATAACGGACGAGCTCTAGGGTGATGGAATCTCGAGCTGACCGTGAGCTAAACCTACCACACAACTAATAGTGGCCGGGGGGCGTGCCTACGTTTTATCCCTAGACGTCTCTCGCCAGCCGGAGGACTAACTAACCCTAGTAGAGGAAAAAACAGACCTGGCTTACCTCTAGGGAAATTCCCCCGAAAAGGAGACAGAAGCCCCCCACATATATTGACGGTGAGTTCAGAGGAAAAGACATACGCAGTATGAAGGTAGGTTCAGCAAAGCGAGGTCCGCTTACTAGATAGTAGAAAGATACAAAAGGGAACTGCACGGTCAGCTGAAAACCCTTTTAAAATACCATCCTGAAATTACTTTAAGACTCATGTGTCAACTCATGACACCGGAGTGGCAATTTCAGCCCACAAGAGCTTCCAGCTACAGAGAATGATATAACTGTAAACTGGAACAAAAAATGCAAACAAACTTAGGACTAAGAGTCCAACTTAGCTGATCAGTAGTCTAGGAGCAGGAACATGCAACAGAAAGGCTCTGGTTACATTGATGGCCGGCAAGGCAATGACTGAAGAGCAGGAATAAATAGGAACTCCCCACTACTGATCAAAACAGGTGAACTGAGAAAGAAAACACACCCGAGTCACCAGTACCACTAGCCACCACCAGAAGGAGCCCAAAAGCAGATTCACAACAGTACCCCCCCCTCAAGGAGGGGGCACCGAACCCTCACAAGAACCACCAGGGCGATCCGGATGAGCCCTATGAAAGGCACGAACCAAATCAGAGGCGTGAACATCAGAAGCAGTTACCCAAGAATTATCTTCTTGACCATAACCCTTCCACTTAACCAGATATTGTAGTCTCCGTCTGGAAATACGGGAGTCCAAGATTTTCTCCACAACATATTCCAATTCACCCTCAACCAGCACAGGAGCAGGAGGCTCGGTAGAAGGAACAACCGGCACCTCATACCTCCGCAACAACGACCGATGGAAGACATTATGGATAGCGAAAGATGCCGGAAGGTCCAAACGAAAGGATACAGGGTTAAGAATCTCCAAAATCCTATAAGGACCGATGAACCGAGGCTTAAACTTAGGAGAAGAAACCCTCATAGGGACAAAACGGGAAGACAACCACACCAAGTCCCCAACACGAAGATGAGGACCAACACAACGACGGCGGTTGGCAAAATGCTGAGTCTTCTCCTGGGACAACTTCAAATTGTCCACCACCTGTCCCCAAATCCGATGCAACCTATCCACCATAGTATCCACTCCAGGACAATCCGAAGACTCCACCTGACTGGAAGAAAAACGAGGGTGAAACCCCGAATTGCAAAAGAAAGGAGAAACCAAAGTGGCAGAACTAGCCCGATTATTGAGGGCAAACTCTGCCAACGGCAAAAAGGCAACCCAGTCATCCTGATCCGCAGACACAAAACACCTCAAATAAGTCTCCAAGGTCTGATTAGTTCGCTCCGTCTGGCCATTAGTCTGAGGATGGAACGCAGACGAAAAAGATAAATCAATGCCCATCCTAGCACAGAATGCCCGCCAAAATCTAGACACGAACTGGGTCCCCCTGTCAGAAACGATATTTTCCGGAATACCATGCAAGTGAACCACATTTTGAAAAAACAGAGGAACCAATTCGGATGAGGAAGGCAACTTAGGCAAAGGTACCAAATGAACCATCTTTGAAAAACGGTCACAGACCACCCAGATGACAGACATTTTCTGAGAAGCAGGGAGATCAGAAATAAAATCCATAGAGATGTGAGTCCAAGGCCTCTTCGGAATAGGCAAAGATAACAACAATCCGCTAGCCCGAGAACAACAAGGCTTGGCCCGAGCACAAACATCACAAGACTGCACAAAAACTCGTACGTCTCGAGACAGGGAAGGCCACCAGAAGGACCTAGCCACCAAATCCCTAGTACCAAAGATTCCAGGATGACCTGCCAACGCAGAAGAATGAACCTCCGAGATGACTCTACTGGTCCAATCATCAGGAACAAACAGTCTACCAGGCGGGCAACGATCAGGTCTATCCGCCTGAAACTCCTGCAAAGCCCGTCGCAGGTCTGGGGAAACAGCAGATAATATCACCCCATCCTTAAGGATACCTGTAGGTTCAGAATCACCAGGGGAATCAGGCTCAAAACTCCTAGAAAGGGCATCTGCCTTCACATTTTTAGAACCTGGTAGGTATGAGACCACAAAATTAAACCGAGAGAAAAACAACGACCAGCGAGCCTGTCTAGGATTCAGGCACTTGGCAGACTCAAGATAAATCAGATTCTTGTGATCGGTCAATACCACCACCTGATGTTTAGCCCCCTCAAGCCAATGACGCGACTCCTCAAAAGCCCACTTCATAGCCAAAAGCTCCCGATTACCAATATCATAGTTTCGCTCGGCGGGCGAAAATTTTCGAGAAAAGAACGCACAAGGTCTCATCACGGAGCAGTCGGAACTTTTCTGCGACAAAACCGCCCCAGCTCCGATCTCGGAAGCGTCGACCTCAACCTGAAAAGGAAGAGCAACATCAGGCTGACGCAACACAGGGGCAGAAGAAAAGCGGCGCTTAAGCTCCCGAAAGGCCTCCACAGCAGCAGGGGACCAATCAGCAACATCAGCACCCTTTTTAGTCAAATCAGTCAAAGGTTTAGCAACATCCGAAAAACCAGTTATAAATCGACGATAAAAATTAGCAAAGCCCAAGAATTTCTGAAGGCTCTTAAGAGAAGTAGGTTGCGTCCAATCACAAATAGCCCGAACCTTGACAGGATCCATCTCAATGGAAGAAGGGGAAAAAATGTACCCCAAAAAAGAAATCTTTTGAACCCCAAAAATACACTTAGAACCCTTCACACACAAGGAATTAGCCCGCAAAACCTGAAAAACCCTCCTGACTTGTTGGACATGAGAGTCCCAGTCATCCGAAAAAATCAAAATATCATCCAGATACACAATCATAAATTTATCCAAATATTCACGGAAAATGTTATGCATAAAGGACTGAAAGACTGAAGGGGCATTTGAAAGACCAAAAGGCATTACTAAATACTCAAAATGGCCCTCGGGCGTATTAAATGCGGTTTTCCACTCATCCCCCTGCTTAATTCGCACCAAATTATACGCCCCACGAAGATCAATCTTAGAGAACCACTTAGCCCCCTTTATTCGAGCAAACAAATCAGTCAGCAGTGGCAAAGGATACTGATATTTGACTGTAATTTTATTCAAGAGTCGATAATCAATACACGGCCTCAAAGAGCCATCTTTTTTAGACACAAAGAAAAAACCGGCTCCTAAGGGAGATGAAGAACGACGAATATGTCCCTTTTCCAGGGACTCCTTAATATACTCTCGCATAGCAACATGTTCAGGTACGGATAAATTAAACAAACGACCCTTTGGAAATTTACTGCCTGGAATCAGATCTATGGTACAATCGCAATCTCTGTGAGGAGGGAGTGAACCAAGCTTAGGCTCCTCAAAAACATCACGATAATCAGACAAAAATGCCGGAATCTCAGAGGGAATAGATGATGAAATGGAAACCAAAGGTACGTCCCCATGAGCCCCCTGACATCCCCGGCTTAACACAGACATTGCTTTCCAGTCAAGGACTGGATTATGAGATTGTAACCATGGCAATCCGAGCACCAAAACATCATGTAGATTGTACAACACAAGGAAGCGAATCACCTCCTGATGGTCTGGAGTCATACGCATAGTCACTTGTGTCCAGTATTGTGGTTTATTACTAGCCAATGGCGTAGAATCAATACCCTTCAGAGGTATAGGGACTTCCAGAGGCTCTAGATTAAACCCACAGCGCCTGGCAAAGGACCAATCCATAAGACTCAAAGCGGCGTCAGAGTCGACATAGGCGTCCGTGGTAATTGACGATAATGAACAAATCAAGGTCACAGATAGAATAAACTTAGACTGTAAAGTGCCAATTGAAACAGACTTATCAACCTTCTTTGTGCGTCTAGAGCATGCTGATATAACATGAGTTGAATCACCACAATAGAAGCACAACCCATTTTTTCGCCTAAAATTCTGCCGTTCGCTTCTGGACAGAATTCTATCACATTGCATATTCTCTGGCGCCTTCTCAGAAGACACCGCCAAATGGTGCACAGGTTTACGCTCCCGCAAACGCCGATCAATCTGAATAGCCATTGTCATGGACTCATTCAGACCTGTAGGCGCAGGGAACCCCACCATAACATCCTTAATGGCATCAGAGAGACCCTCTCTGAAATTCGCCGCCAAAGCGCACTCATTCCACTGAGTAAGCACAGACCATTTACGAAATTTTTGGCAGTATATTTCAGCTTCATCTTGCCCTTGAGACAGGGCCATCAAGGCCTTTTCAGCCTGAATCTCTAAATTAGGTTCCTCATAAAGCAACCCCAAAGCCAGAAAAAACGCATCCACATTGAGCAACGCAGGATCCCCTGGTGCCAATGCAAAAGCCCAATCTTGAGGGTCACCTCGCAGCAAGGAAATTACAATCTTAACCTGCTGTGCGGGATCTCCAGCGGAGCGAGGTCTCAGAGAAAGAAATAATTTACAATTATATTTGAAATTCAAAACACGAGATCTATCTCCGGAGAAAAATTCTGGTATAGGAATTCTAGGTTCAGATATAGGAGCATGTATAACAAAATCCTGTAAATCTTGAACTTTTGTGGCAAGATTATTCAAACCTATAGCCAAACTCTGAGGATCCATTTTAAGCAGGTGAGATCAGAGCCATTCAAGGGTTAGAAGGAGAGGGAGACAAAGACTGCAATTAGAGCTGAAATGCAACTGATTCAACTATAGAGCAAGCACCAAGGAAAAAAAAAAAAAAAAATTTGCAGACTTCTTTTTCTCTCCTTTCTTCTGCCAACAGTTTTAACACTTGGCCGGCCATACTGTCATGGTTCCCAATGGCAGGGGAACGTCAGGACACATAAATAACGGACGAGCTCTTGGGTGATGGAATCTCGAGCTGACCGTGAGCTAAACCTACCACACAACTAATAGTGGCCGGGGGGCGTGCCTACGTTTTATCCCTAGACGTCTCTCGCCAGCCGGAGGACTAACTAACCCTAGTAGAGGAAAAAACAGACCTGGCTTACCTCTAGGGAAATTCCCCCGAAAGGGAGACAGAAGCCCCCCACATATATTGACGGTGAGTTCAGAGGAAAAGACATACGCAGTATGAAGGTAGGTTCAGCAAAGCGAGGTCCGCTTACTAGATAGTAGAAAGATACAAAAGGGAACTGCACGGTCAGCTGAAAACCCTTTTAAAATACCATCCTGAAATTACTTTAAGACTCATGTGTCAACTCATGACACCGGAGTGGCAATTTCAGCCCACAAGAGCTTCCAGCTACAGAGAATGATATAACTGTAAACTGGAACAAAAAATGCAAACAAACTTAGGACTAAGAGTCCAACTTAGCTGATCAGTAGTCTAGGAGCAGGAACATGCAACAGAAAGGCTCTGGTTACATTGATGGCCGGCAAGGCAATGACTGAAGAGCAGGAATAAATAGGAACTCCCCACTACTGATCAAAACAGGTGAACTGAGAAAGAAAACACACCCGAGTCACCAGTACCACTAGCCACCACCAGAAGGAGCCCAAAAGCAGATTCACAACAGGGACAGCTTCGCTGGATCCCAGGGGGTTAGTATATAACTAATTTTTGTTTTAATTATCTTTTTTTAACACGGATATGTGCCCACACTGCTATATACTACGTGGGCAGTGTTATATAGCTCGTGGGCTGCGTTATATACAGCGTGGCTGCTATATACAACGTGGCTGCGTTATATACCGCGTGGGCAGTGTTATATACTACGTGGGCAGTGTTATATACTACGTGGGCAGTGTTATATACCATGTGGGCAGTGTTATATACCGCGTGGGCTGCGTTATATACCGCGTGGCTGCTATATACTACGTGGCCAGTGTTATATACTACGTGGGCAGTATTATATACCGCGTGGGCAGTGTTATATACCGCATGGGCTGCATTATATACCGCATGGGCTGCGTTATATACCGCGTGGCTGCTGTATACTACGTGGCCAGTGTTAGATACTATGTGGGCTGTGTTATGTACTGCGTGGCCTGTGCTATATATTATGTGGCCACTGTTATATACTGCATGGCCTGTGTTATATACTACGTCACCTTTGTTATATACTGCGTGGCTGCTATATACTGCATGGGCTGTGTTATATACTATTTGGGCTGTGTTATATACTGCGTGGCCACTGTTATATATTGCGTGGCCTGTATTAATGCATCGGGTATTCTACAATATGTATGTATGTATGTATGTATATAGCAGCCACATAGTATATAGCACAGGCCACGTAGTATTTGTCTGCTATATACTACATGGCTCCTATATACTACGTGGCCTGTGCTATATACTATGTGGCTGCTATATACATACATACATACATACATATTGTAGAATACCCGATGCGTTAGAATCGGGCCACCATCTAGTCCATAATAAGAAGATAAAAAATGGACACTAAACAGCCATTATATCAGAGTATTATAATATACCTATCCACAGATGAACGATCAACACACAGTAATAATATAAATGTTTTATTGAATCATAATAAAATTCAATTATTTAAAGAGGGAAACATAAGGGTCTGTCAGATTATGGATGGTGTATAAATATAGCCGGAAGGCAGGAATAAAATACAATGAACGCATCTGGTCTATACAGCAATGTGCAAAAGGGAAACCAATATTGCAATAATAACATGCTCAAGTAGCAAGAAGATAAGTGCACAATGTATGGTGTGCAGTGATATAGAATACAGCGTATAGTACACAGCAGATAGTAGACTTGATACAATATTTAGCTCCTTCGTGGCATGTCCAATTTCTATTTTTGTTTTTTTGCTTTTTCCTCCCCTTTTTTCCAAAAGCCAAAACTTATTTATTTTTCTGTCCAGATAAAAATATGAAGGCTTGTTTTTTTGGACAAGTTATACTTTTTAATGACTAGATACATAATTGGAAAAAAATCCAAATGCAGTGATGTTGTGAACAAAAAACAATCCTGACAATGTTTTTTGGAAATTGTTTTTACAGTATACATTGTGTGGTAAAAATGACCGGCAATATAATTTTCTGCCTGTCAGCGTAGTGTTCAGAGGCTGGAGGCGCTACCAGGAGACAGGCCAGTACACCAGGAGATGTGGAGGGGGCGTAGGTGTGCAACAACAAAGCAGCAGGACCGCTACCTCAGCCTTTGTGCAAGGAGGAACAGGAGGAGCACTGCCAGAGCCCTGCAAAATGACCTCCAGCAGACCACAAATGTGCATGTGTCTGCACAAACGGTTAGAAACCGACTCCATAAGGATGGTCTGAGTGCCCGACGTCCACAGATGGGGGTTGTGCTCACAGCCCAACAACATGCAGGATGCTTGGCATTTGCCACAGAACACCAGGATTGGCAAATTCGCCACTGGCGCCCTGTGCTCTTCACAGATGAAAGCAGGTTCACACTGAGCACATGTGACAGACGTGACAGAGTCTGGAGACGCCATGGAGAGCGTTCTGCTGCCTGCAACATCCTTCAGCGGGATTGGTTTGGCAGTGGGTCAGTAATGGTGTGTGGTGACATTTCTTTGGAGGGCCACACAGCCCTCCATGTGCTCGCCAGAGGTAGCCTGACTGCCATTAGGTACCGAGATGAGATCCTCAGACCCCTTGTGAGACCATATGCTGGTGCGGTTGGCCCTGGGTTCCTCCTAATGCAGGACAATGCCAGACTTCATGTGACTGGAGTGTGTTAGCAGCTCCTGCAAGATGAAGGCAATGAAGCTATGGACTGACCCACCCATTCCCCAGACCTGAATCCGATTGAACACATCTGGGACATCATGTCTCGCAACATCCACAAACGTCACATTGCACCACAGACTGTCCAGGAGTTGGCGGATGCTTTAGTCCAGGTTTGGGTGGAGATCCCTCAGGAGACCATCTGCTGCCTCATCAGGAGCATGCCCAGGCATTGTAGGGAGGTCATACAGGCACGTGGAGGCAACACACACATTACTGAGCATCATTTCCTTGTCTTGAGGCATTTCCACTGAAGCTGGATCAGCCTGTAACTTCATTTTCCACTTTGATTTTGAGCATCATTCCAACTCCAGACCTCCGTGGGATATTAGTTGTGATTTACATTGATCATTTTTAGGTTTTATTGTTCTCAACACATTCCATTATGTAATGAATAAAGATTTACAACTGGAATATTTAATTTATATCTAGGATGTGGGATTTTAGTGTTCCCTTTATTTTTTTGAGCAGTGTATACTGTGCCCCACAGCTGACCATATTCTGATATATGTCTATATCTGACTATATGAATAACAGGTTTTTGCAGGTTTTTTTTTATTTTTTATAATGTGTGATGTTAATAAAAAGTAGTTTTCTTTAAATTATCTATGATTTAAGGTGTGCATATCGCTTTTGCGTCTCTTTTTCTCCTGTTCTGTGTTGACAACATACCAGATGCATTGATGGTGTACTCCTATATCAATGTATGCCAATATCAGTTCACCAGATGCAGGAAAAGGAGGAGGCTGACGTCGTATCCACTCAGAAGACCCACTCCAAGGGGAGACTAATGAATAATTAGACTAACTTGTTGTTGAATCTTATTAAACAGGTGCCCAGCAGCCACTTAGCTATAAAAGGATGTTACTTAACATGAAATGGGAAGCGGTTTTCTTTGTTACCTGCAATCGCACCACATGGCAGAGAAAAGTCACCAAGAAAGAAAATAGGCAAAGGCTACAAGAAGATCCTCAAAGCTTTACTTATCAGTTAGAATACTGTAGCAAGAGTAATACAAACATTTAACAAAGATGGAATTGCAACCGTCTCGCAGAGACGTGTAGGCCGACCACGGAAGTTAACCCCTAAACAAGAACACCTGATGAAATGGGTTGAAGGAAATATGAAGCATCAAAAACTTGGATGACAATGAGCCACTGGCTGTCCGATCACAGCATGTACATTTGGGCAGTATGTATCAGCTGACAAGTTCCCTTTAAAGTTCATGGAAATATGCAGGTAATATCGTCCCGGTTGCATAGTCTCAGTCACTTTCTATTTGTTTTGGAGGTTTTTCAATTAGATACAATGTAATCTGTGTAAAAATGGAAAGCACTGTACACCAAAGGACATCTATTCAAGCCTTTTGCAAAACAAACCCTGAAACAGCTCTGACATTTAACAGTGATCCAACATTTTCCATTAGCACAAAGAGAATGTTTCTATGAAGTAATAGTATCTATGAGTTCACATTTAGCAGCCAAAATAGTTATCAAAATGGAAGCTATGTACACAGATCATAAAACATGGTTATTTTTGTGACACAAGAAATTACACTTAATATTTAGGTATTGCATTTTTTAATTCTACCACTTGAGGTCAGCACAGCCTTACCTAAGTGGTCCTATTCTAGTTCTACAGGTCTCTACTTATATAAGCACTAGATGGTGGCCCGATTCTAACGTATCAGGTATTCTAGAATATGCATGTCCACGTAGTATATTGCACAGCCCAGGTAGTATATTGCCCAGCAAAGTAGTATGTTACCCAGTGACGTAGTATATTGCCCAGTGACGTAGTATATTGCCCAGCCACGTAGTATATTGCCCAGTAACGTAGTATATTGCCCAGTGATGTAGTATATTGCCCAGCCACGTAGCATATTGGCCAGTCACATAGTATATTGCCCAGCTACGTAGTATATTGCCCAGCCACGTAGTATATTGCCCAACCACGTAGTATATTGCACAGCGACGTAGTATACAGCACAGAGCCACGTAGTATATTGCCCAGTTACGTAGTATATTGCCCAGTTACGTAGTATATTGCCCAGCCACGTAGTATATTGCCCAGCCACGTACTATATTGCCCAGTTATGTAGTATATTGCCCAGCCACATAGTATATTGCGCAGTGACGTAGTATACAGCACAGAGCCACGTAGTATATTGCCCAGTTACGTAGTATATTGCCCAGCCACGTAGTATATTGCCCAGCCACGTAGTATATTGCCCAGTTATGTAGTATATTGCCCAGTGATGTAGTATACAGCACAGAGCCACGTAGTATATTGCCCAGCTACGTAGTATATTGCCCAGCCACGTATGTCACAGGTTAAAAAATAAAAAAGAAACATACTCACCTTCCAGGGACCCTTGTAGTCCTGTCGCCTCCTTCTCGCGCAGGCGCTCAGGACCTGTGATGACGTCGCGGTCACATGACCGTGTCGCGGTCACATGACCGTGACGTCACGGCAGGTCCTTCTCGCGCAGGACCTGTGATGACGTCGCGGTCACATGACCGTGACATCATGGCAGGTCCTTGTCGCAGACCATTCTTAGCACCGGAACCTGCCGCTTGCATGGAGCGGTCACCGGAGCGTCGCGAGGAGTGGGAAAGGTGAGTATATAATGATTTTTTTTTTTTTTTACTATTTTTAAACATTAGATGTTTTTCCTATTGACGCTGCATAGGCAGCATCAATAGTAAAAACTTGGTCACACAGGGTTAATAGCGGCGGTAATGGAGTGAGTTGCCCGCGGCATAACGCGGTCCGTTAACGCCAGCATTAACCCTGTGTGAGCGGTGACTGGAGGGGAGTATGGAGCGGGCGCCGGGCACTGACTGCAGGGGAGTAGCAAGGGACTAATCGGACTGTGGCCGTCACTGATTGGTCGCGGCAGCCATGACAGGCAGCTGGTGAGACCAATCTGCGACTTGGATTCCATGACAGACAGTGGCCGCGACCAATGAATATCCGTGACAGACAGACAGACAGAAGGACAGACGGAAGTGACCCTTAGACAATTATATAGCAGATTGCATACAGAAGCTTTCCAACAAACTGTCTGCGCAAACCCCTTAAAGGGAACCTGTCACCCCCAAAATCGTCGGTGAGGTAAGCTCACCGGCATCAGGGGCTTATCTACAGCATTCTGTAATGCTGTAGATAAGCCGCCGATGTTACCTGAAAGAGGAGAAAAAGACGTTAGATTATACTCACCCAGGGGCGGTCCCGCTCCGATGTGTGTCTCGGGTCCGGTATAGCGCCTCCCATCTTCATTCCATGAAGTCCTCTTCTGGTCTTCACGCCGTGGCTCCGGCGCAGGCGTACTTTGTTTGCCCTGTTGAGGGCAGAGCAAAGTACTGCAGTGCGCAGGTGCCGGGAAAGGTCAGAGAGGCCCGGCGCCTGCGCACTGCAGTACTTTGCTCTGCCCTCAACAGGGCAGACAAAGTACGCCTGCGCCGGAGCCGCGGTGTGAAGACCAGAAGAGGACGTCATGGAATGAAGATAGGAGGCGCCAGAGCGGACCTGAGACACCCATCGGACCGGACCAGCAGCAGGTCCGCCCCTGGGTGAGTATAATATAACGTCTTTTTCTCCTCTTTCAGGTAACATCGGGGGCTTATCTACAGCATTACAGAATGCTGTTGATAAGCCCCTGATGCCGGTGAGCTTACCTCACCATCGTTTTGGGGGGTGACAGGTTCCCTTTAAGGTTGCAGTACCCCTTGAAGGGGCAGAGCAGAAGGTTTTATCCATAGAAAATAAGCTAAAATTATTGCATACTATGGTTGGACTTCGTTCTGAAGAAGTAGGCACTGGGGAAGATTTAATAAAACTGTCTACATGTTACAACAGATTCACATATCCGGCTGCTGGGTTGAGGGTATGGACCACAATGTAGGAATGGCGGGTCTCATGACTTTGAATGATACAGCCTTTTATATGCCTATGAAACTGTTGAGTTTGGGTTAGGAGACCCATGGACGGTCTGTGCATCAAGGACCTCAATACACCGATGTGTGGATGTGGCATTAGATAGTTTTATAAAACATCATATCAGGCGGGATAATAAGCGGCACACATTACATCTTTAGACTGTCTAGTCTTAGTTTATACTACCTTTTAATTGGCTAACTTTGGGATAGAAATTTGCACCCAAAATTTCATAGAAATTTCGCTTTGTCTTCCACCCCGTCCCCGGCTGAAAGAGCAGAATTTGCACCTGTAACCCATGGGCATCTGTCTTCCAGCTCACCCCCTTGCAAATCAGGCCAGCAGTCTGAGCCCCAAGTCATGCAGTAGTCACTTCGGTTTTTTGATGACTCTGTTGGCTGTGGTCCCGTGGGCCATCCTACTGGTCCTGGCCCACAACTGTAAGAGATTGAGTGCATTGATGCCCAACCACTTGTTCTGTTGGAGCATGAGTACAATGGAAGTGTAGTGCACACGGTCAGGGGACCACCGCATCACATTTCTGATGATGATGAAACACAGGTGCCAACTGTTGCAGGTTTCCCCTGTGTGTAGTATGGTAAGGAGGGCCAGGGGTGAGGACTGGGTGGAACATCATGCTGAGGATTATTATTAATTTTTTTAGAGAACCATTGATTCCATGGTGCTGTACATGAGGATAGGTTACATACAAAGCACAAATAGAAATTACAATAAACAAACTAATAAAGACAGACAGGTACAGAGGTGAGAAGACCATATCCTCGTGACCTTACATTCTACAGGATAATGGGGAAGGAGACAGGCTCAGTCGCTGCAGCAACTCTGGTGTTGGTGAAGTGGCAGCGGGGTCATTGTAGGCTGTAAGCTGTTCTGAAAACTTGGATCAGGAATGTAGGATTGTGGAGGAGTGAAATGGTTTTGAGAGGACCAGAGATTATGTAGTGGGAGATTTCGGGAGATTAGTGCAGAGATATATGGTGTGAAGGAAATATACAACTGTAAAGTAGACTATAATTTCAGTGGAACAAATGGTTAAGGGCCAAGGCTACATCCATATAGTGACTCTACACAAAGGACATAACTGCCTGCTCTTATTGTAGGAACTCAGCCACAAGGGGGAGGTCTCATGGGAGCATGCTAGAGGTGACAAAAATTGGCAGCTTCAAGGTGCTGGCAGATGGTTTTAAGCTAAGAAACTGAAGGCCGTTTGTGAGTGCTTGCAGCATTCTTACACTGATGCTACTCGCCTGTCTGCACTGCAGCTTCACTCTTGCCCTCACGCTCACAACCTCATATGTCACGTACCCACAAGGTAGAACTCCACTTTGCACCTGCTGGAGTGACTGTGAGAGCAGCAGCAGCCGATAGTGGAGTTTCAGCTGCAGCATGCACAGGTGAGTCGCTCTGCGGAACAACAACACTTCAAGACCAACAAGTGGGCCTCCATGCAGGACGTGTGTGCCGTGTTGCGGTGCTTCGAATACTCCATGAACATGGCTAGCGCTGATGATGTCATCATCAGCATTACTATCCCACTTTAATGCGTCCTAGAAAAACAAAGTTTCAAGTGATGATGGATGACGTAGTGGCACAGGAGGAAGACGAGCAGGAACAGGTACCATTCACACCATTATCAGGCCAGGCGTCCACACATGTCTTGGAGGATGGGTTCTTGTACTAACAGTGGCCTGGTAGACAAGTGTCCAGCCAGGGCAAAGTTTTGGAGTCTGAGGAGGAGTATGAGGAAAAACCATGTTCAATGCAGTGTGGCACTCAAATCAGCTGACAGGCTTCGCTGGAGCGTGCCTGGGGGATACAGATGATACAGAGGACCCAGACCATACACCTCCCAACGAGGACAGCTTGTCATTGCCTCTGGGCAGCCTGACACACATGAGGAAATACAACGACTGCCAAGTTGGCGGGATTGGTAGAAGTGCTGATTACTGTGTGACCACCCTGCTGGATTCCCACTACAAGTACACAGGGTTACAGTAGGGTAATGAACGGTGCATACCTGAGAACTTTTTTGCCAGTTAAACCTGTTGGCATGCATGTCTAAAAATTTTGCAATCTTAACCTGTACTGCTGTTTTTCTTTTCCCAGTCCGGGAGTACTGGAGTTAACCGGAGGGGGGGGGGGGGGAGTGTAACACCCGGGGTAACCGGTTGTTACAGTGATGTTGCCTTCCTTTAGGGGAGGGTGATGTCATGCTTGGAGGCAAGGAGGATTTCCTTTACCAGGAAAAGCACCTACATTCAAAACACTCTGAATCCAGGCCAGAAGGGGGAGCTCTGAACCCGGATTCAGGGAAGCTTCCACAGATATATATATTCTGGTCTGGAGGAGGAGTTAGACAGTTTGGAGCAGACAGTGGAGGAGAGAGGAGTGAGAGCAGAGAGTGGGGTCGTGCAGCCACATGTGAGCTGCAGCTCCAGGACAGAAGAGAACCTGAAGGGTTGCAGTGATAGTGAGCATTTGAGGGGAGAAGCAAAGGAGAAGAAAGGAGCTTGGAGGGGAACTGTGACCAGGCACCCTCTAAGCTAAAGCGCAGAAACTGGCCACCGGGAGCCCGAGGCTGTGTCGTACTCCAGGTCTCACAGCAGAACCGGAAGGACAGAAGATTGCAAGTCGTCTGCCCGCTCCAATACCTGAAGGTGCAGCAGTATACAGAGAGCCCAGGTTGTGATAGAGACCGTGTAAAAGGGCTCATATTGCCCACCATACAGGTTACTGTCCCAGGACAGGAGAGAGAGGACTTTGTAAGGGAGCCGCAGGCAGCAAAGACCTCGAATAAGAGTGCAAGCAGGAAGGCTTACAAACCTCACCTGGGAGGGAGATCCACCATTGCCTCCAGGCTGGCCAGACCACATCACCACCTGTTGCGGGTACCCTGGACTGTGGCTTACTACAACCAGTAAACCAGGTAAAGAAACTGTAATCCTGTGTCCTCTGTTTATTCTGGCACCACACCACTCTGGTCAAACACATCGGGAGCCTTAAGGACCCCACTTCACCTGTGGGAAGTGAAACCATCTTTGCTGCAGCACCATTACACCCAGAGGACCCCTTTAAGCAGCATCGGTCACTCTTGAACGGGAACCACAGGCAGCGTCACAAACTTTTATTATTTTCACAATCCCTTTAAAGAACATCCCTTTTACTTGGGCGCCCAGGGCCGCGGACTGGGTCGCCGCCACCGTGACCTCCCCTTTAACAACGACAGGACCCGGTACCAAGTACCCAACAGCCCTGGTGGGTGACTCACATGCGCCTGTCCACAGCCAACGTGGGCAAGCTCACATTCATTAAAATGAACCAGGTGTGAATCCTACAGGACTTGTTTGTATTTTTGGCTGAATACATAAGTATACCAGCCACACCAAGCCATTGTTAGACTACACTGCAGTTTGTTCTATTTTCCATTCACAATGTTTTAGGGCCTACCCAAATTAAAAAAAAAGGGTGTTTTGCAGAATACCCCAACAGATGCTTTTTTCAGAGTACTTTCTTGCAGATATGTGCAGAGTACACTGTGAGGCTGTGACCTCTGATACAGCTAGGGGGCGCTGTTTGTTCTCCCCAGAATGTGCATGCAGACGGATAAAGTCCATAGGTGTGCATGAGAGTCATGGATTTCCGGTCCGGGTTTTCCAGGTGGCTGAAGGCCACAGGTTTGTGTGTTTAAAAGCCCTGCAGTAAGGGGTATGGGTGTGTCAGGCCGTGTCAGGCGTCTGGCCAGGTGAGGCCAGGTGTGCGAGGTGCACGTCAGTTTCAGTCTGGTGTGTGCTGGTCTGCAGAGTGCAAGGAGGCCAGCAGAGCCAGCACCCAGGGCAGCTGAATAGCCTGGCACCCGCAGCGTACACAGAGATGCAAGTCGTCCATGGTACTGGTCTCGGATGTGGACAGTCCTGTGCCCGGAGGTTGACAGTCCTGTGCCCAGAGGTGGTTGTCCTGTGCCCGTAGGAGTCGGATGTGGACAGACCTGTGCCCGGAGGTGGATGTTCTGTGCCCGGAGGTGGATGTCCTGTGCCCGAAAGAGGACTAGCATGTGCAACGATTGCAAACAGGTGGATATGGTGCCCGGCTGCTATCCGGAGGATATCCTGAACTGTGTACGACTGTGTGAGTAAAGAGTCTGTAAGAGACTTTGTCTTATTTGTACCTGGCTGCACTCCAGCGGATAAAGAGTGCAGTGCGCTGAGTGAGTACAGCGACTGATACAGCGATGCAGGACACCCACGGGAACTAGTCAGAGGAGGGCTGGCGTGAGTAGTGTCTGCGACATATGAGGCTGTGTGTATGGAGACGTATAGAGTCTGAGATGGCGTGCGGTCACCCAGGGAAACTGGACAAGGGAAGACTGGCCTGTTTAGGCACCGCAAATCTAAAGCCATGTGAAATGTATTGCTTTGAACTGGTGTAAACTGATCACTGAAGTTATATGCATTTATGTGAACTAGACTTTAATGCTGTGAAGAAACACATTAAAAGAGACTTTTGTGTTTGAATTTGTGGGTCACTGCTTCTTCACTGCATACGAAGCTACTGCAGCTTTACAACACATACAGTTTTTTTCTGGCACAGTATTCTCACATACACGATTGCAGAGTAGAAAAAATAGATTTTTAAGCACATTACTCCCACATACATGGGTGCAGAGTATAACTATTTTTTAGGCCCACAACTTGTACAGACACAGCAGTAGTTTATAACTATTTTTAGAGACAGCTGCAGAGTAAACAGAGAGGCTTTTTGGCACAGTATTCCTAGAGGTTTTTTGGCACAGTACACACAAAAATTAAAAAATTTATATTTTTGGGTGATCCCTGTTTGTATTTGGCATGTCTCTGTTTTCTTCTATATGTTCATAGTACTTTGGCCTATAAAAGGCAATGAGATGGCTGATGCTAGTTATTTATTTGCAACACGACTAGAAAACACACAGCGGTCCTGAAAATATATTTCTTTGGCCTAGAAGTGGCAACAAGATAGCTGATGACAATTATTTTTTTCCATGACTAATAGAAAACACACACCAGTCCTGAAAAATTATTTCATTAGGATACTAATGGCAATGAGACATCTGATGCCAATTATTTATTTCTCAGACTACTAGAAAACACACAGCGGCTTAAAGGACTGTATTCCCACAGGCGGGAGAGGTACAGAGTACACGCAGCTGCTTAACCCCTTTCTGACCTAGCCCATTCATGTTTTGGCATCAATTATCCTTCTTGAATGTACCTACCAATCCTATTCCTCCTATAAGGATGAGTTAGCTTTTGCAATAACATGATTATGTTAGACGATTTTCTCACAATAAGAATTTGTTTGAATGAGCCTGTTTATGGTCCATCTGCTGTCTGTGTGCTCAATGAAAGGCACATGGACAGCACACGGAGCAATTGCAGCCAATGTGCTAATGCACATGGACGATTTTGCACAGAAAAAAGTTGGCCTACATGGCAAACACTGCAGCATGCTCTATTCTGTTCCATTTTAGGCTGGTTTCACACGTCAGTGGCTCCGGTACGTGAGGTGACAGTTTCCTCACGTACCGGAGACACTGACACACGTAGACCCATAAAAATCAATGCATCTGTTCAGATGTCATTGATTTTTTGCGGACCGTGTCTCCGTGTGCCAAACACGGAGACATGTCAGTGTTCGTGGGAGCGCACGTTTTACACGGACCCAATAGAGTCAATGGGTCCGCGTAAAACACGGACCTCACACGGACATTCTCCGTCTGGGGTCCGTGTGCGTGCAGGAGACAGCGCTACAGTAAGCGCTGTCCCCCCCACATGGTGCTGAAGCCGGTATTCATATCTTCCCTGCAGCAGCGTTTGCTGTAGAGAAAATATGTATGGCCTCCGTGAGTTCCCAGGCACACGGACACGGATAACTCCGGTACCGATTTATTCCGGTACCGGAATTATCTGGACGTGTGGGACAGCCCTTACAGACGAGAATAGTGCATGGAATATGAAGTAGGTCCTGCACCCGTCCATAATGCGAACGAGCGCCCAAAGCTGCACATAGAGCAAGTCATGTCTGTAACTGGCATATGGGCCCAGCTTTACCTAGCAATAACATTACTGCAGATTTTTCTATACATGGAGCTTCAACTGTGCTAATTTTACAGAATGGTTGCCTTAAATGAACTCAATTATCACAAGTAAAACCCATACAAGAAAACTGTTAGCATCTAGTGCACGAGATATATTAGATCATTTTCATTAAATTACTTTAGGTATTTTTCCAAAACAGCAGAAATCCCTGTGCATTTGCTTATCCATTATTTGCACATGTCAACTTTAATCTCTTGGCACTAAAACAGTTCTTTCTTATTCCCTTTGCCAGTTGGTTCTGTCACAACCATCTGCAGTAGAAACACAAGCAGCATTTAGCTACTATTCCCAAAGCCACATATATTGATCTACATGTTTATAGCCATATACCATGCTCATGACTCACCAAGCAGATACAAATTGCTCAGTTGACATTAAATAGAGCGTTATGATGAGATAGTCTAGTACTATGCAAGGATTACTGCAATATTACCATTTATCATGTTCTATTTGTCATATATTTGACATCTGACTATACTTGTCTATTCTATATATTAAATATAATACTCCGCCACTTCTATCAAGAAGGGACTGAGACAAGACCATGGCAATGAGAAGCAGATAAAGGCAAAATGACAAATTAAGCAGATGCATCAGAAGCGATCCAATGAGAGATAGCTAAAAATGTTGTTGGCTTAAACTGACTTACTATTGCTTCCAGGGGAAATGAAAAAAATGTGATGAGGCCAAGAGACATTGAAACTGTTAGTTTTATGCTGGAAGGCACCATGTAGCAGTTATGTATTTTTCGTTTGTGCACTTTCCTAGAGATTATACTATATATATGAATTACAGCACTTACATGCAGCTCTTTCCTGCAACCTTTATCTTTGAGTTTTCCAACTATAGTGACTGTATAGAGATAATGACAAAAGAGAGTCTAACCAGCACCACAATTGTTAATCTAGTCATCTGATTAAGTAACTTTGGATTACTGACAATCTAAATTTCCTTTAACTAAAGGGAGAACATACAAAATCCATTCTAATATTGTCCTTGGTAGGGTATGAACCCTGGAACCCAACACTGTAAAAAACCTCTGACACCATTGGTTTTACCATGTCGTGTACTATAAAATGGGAAAAAAAATTCAAGTGCGGTGATACTGCAAAAAAAGTGCAATCCCACACTCGTTTTTTGTTTGGTTTTTATGCTAGGTTCACTAAATGCTAAAACTGACCTGCCACTATGATTCACCAGGTCATTACGAGTTCATAGACACCAAACATGTCTAGGTTCTTTTTTATCTAAGTGGTGAAAAAAGAATCCAAAGTTTTCTAAAAAAAAAAAAAAAAAATTGCGCCATTTTTTGAGACCCGTAGCGTCTCCATTTTTCGTGATCTCGGGTTGGGTGAGGGCTTATTTTTTGTGTGCGGAGCTGACATTTTTAATGATATCATTTTTGTGCATATACATGCCGTTTAGTAATCAGGATAATCCTTTTTTTATTGATAGATCAGGCAATTCTGAACCCGGCAATACCAAATATGTGTATGTTTGATTTTATTTTTATTGTTTTATTTTGAATGGGGCAAAAAGGGGGTGATTTGAACTTTTATTTTATTTTTTCATATTTTTAAAAACATTTTTTTTTTACTTTTGGCATGCTTCAATAGCATTCATGGGAGGCTAGAAGCTGCCACAACTTGATCAGCTCTGCTACGTAGAGGCGATGCTCAGATCGCCTCTATGTAGCTGAATTGCAGACTTGCTATGAGCGCCGACCACAGGGTGGCGCTCACAGCAATCCGGTATCAACAACCATAGAGTTCTGAAGGAGACCTCTGGCTGTCATGCTGATGCAACGATGACCCCCGATCATGTGACGTCACGGTGTGACCGGTGCGCGCTTTTCCGGCCCAGTGGCTGGAAGCGCTTGTTAAATGCCGCTGTCAGAGTTTGACAGCAGCATTTAACTAGTTAATAGCCACGGGCGGATCGCGATTCCGCCCGCGGCTATTACGGGCACATGTCAGCTGTTCTAAACAGCTGACATGTCCCGGCTTTGAGGTGGGCTCACTGCCGGAGCCCACATCAAATCGGGGGATACTGTCATCGGTGTAATAGTATGTCCGATGGCAGTAAGGGGTTAAATTGTATGTATCACTAAAAAGGGGTTAAAGTGCTAATTAAAAAAATGTTCTCCACTCTTTTGCAGAGATATCGGTTTTGGAAGTTTAGAGTTCCAAACATGCAAATTTGCTCTTAAACCAAGGAGGTGCAAGTAGAGATTCTTCTCTGGCTTGCTCACTTTTTCCCCTGTATATTGCTACTCAATCATAAAAAGCAGTGTCGGACTGGGACTGAAATTCAGCCCTAGCATTTAAGAGCACACAGGTCCACTATCTCTGCTGCTATAGCACCACTCCAAGGTTGTTGTTTTTTCAAGGTGGGAGTGGTGCATCTAGTCTAAGGTCCCTGACAACCAGGGCCGGCGTCAGCACCCGGCGTACCCGGGCAAGTGCCGGGGCCCTGAACAAATGGGGGCCCACTCGTGGCCGGGACACTAGGGGGCCCGGGCCGCTTCCCCAGCAGCTTCGGCATTACTTGAGTTCAGCCGTCACTTTAACAAACATGGCCACATACAGTGCACTGTGCAGCGATGTCTGCTAGTAATGACGTGGTTGGGCCGACACACAAGCAAAGTTAAAGGCACAGTGCCGGCCTGACCGCATCATTAGTAGGAGACATAGCTGCAGAGTGCACTGTGCACGGCCATGTCTGTTTAAGTGATGGCTATCAAGCAGCATGCCCTCCATAGCCGCATGCCAGAGGAGCCTGATGGGCAACAAGCCTGGGGGAGGTGAGTGAGGCTTGTGTCTGTCTGTATGTCTGTGAATGCATGTATGATGTGCATATCTGTGTATATCAGTGTGTATGACTGCATATTTTTTTTGTATTTTTGTGAATTTGTCTTCAAATATATGTATGTACATATCTGCGTTTTGTATGTGTGCATGTCTGTGTATTGTATTGTATGCGTGTGCATGTCTGCGTATTGTATGTGTGTGCATGTCTGAGCATTGTATGTGTGTGCATGTCTGCATATTGTATGTGTGTGCATGTCTGCATATTGTATGTGTGTGCATGTCTGCGTATTGTATGTGTGTGCATGTCTGCGTATTGTATGTGTGTGCGCATGTCTGCGTACTGTATGTGTGTGCATGTCTGCGTATTGTATGTGTGTGCATGTCTGCGTACTGTATGTGTGTGCATGTCTGCGTATTGTATGTGTGTGCATGTCTGCGTATTGTATGTGTGTGCATGTCTGCGTATTGTATGTGTGTGCATGTCTGCGTATTGTATGTGTGTGCATGTCTGCATATTGTATGTGTGTGCATGTCTGCATATTGTATGTGTGTGCATGTCTGCGTATTGTATGTGTGTGCGCATGTCTGCATATTGTATGTGTGTGCGCATGTCTGCGTATTGTATGTGTGTGCATGTCTGCGCATTGTATGTGTGTGCATGTCTGCGCATTGTATGTGTGTGCATGTCTGCGTATTGTATGTGTGTGCATGTCTGCGCATTGTATGTGTGTGCATGACTGCATATTGTATGTGTGCGCATGTCTGCGAATTGTATGCGTGTGCATGACTGCATATTGTATGTGTGTGCATGTCTGCGTACTGCATCTGTGTGCATGACTGCATATTGTATGTGTGTGCATGTCTGCGTACTGTATGTGTGTGCATGTCTGCGTATTGTATGTGTGTGCATGTCTGCGTATTGTATGTGTGTGCATGTCTGCGTATTGTATGTGTGTGCATGTCTGCGCATTGTATGTGTGTGCATGACTGCATATTGTATGTGTGCGCATGTCTGCGAATTGTATGCGTGTGCATGACTGCATATTGTATGTGTGTGCATGTCTGCGTACTGCATCTGTGTGCATGACTGCATATTGTATGTGTGTGCATGTCTGCGTACTGTATGTGTGTGCATGTCTGCGTATTGTATGTGTGTGCATGTCTGCGTATTGTATGTGTGTGCATGTCTGCGTATTGTATGTGTGTGCATGTCTGCATATTGTATGTGTGTGCATGTCTGCGTATTGTATGTGTGTGCGCATGTCTGCATATTGTATGTGTGTGCGCATGTCTGCATATTGTATGTATGTGTGTGCATGTCTGCGCATTGTATGTGTGTGCATGTCTGCGTATTGTATGTGTGTGCATGTCTGCGCATTGTATGTGTGTGCATGACTGCATATTGTATGTGTGTGCATGTCTGCGTATTGTGTGTGTGCGCATGTCTGCGTATTGTATGCGAGTGCATGTTTGCGTACTGTATGTGTGTGCGCATGTCTGCATATTGTATGTGTGTGCATGTCTGCGTATTGTATGTGTGTGCGCATGTCTGCATATTGTATGTGTGTGCGCATGTCTGCATATTGTATGTATGTGTGTGCATGTCTGCGCATTGTATGTGTGTGCATGTCTGCGTATTGTATGTGTGTGCATGTCTGCGCATTGCATCTGTGTGCATGACTGCATATTGTATGTGTGTGCATGTCTGCGTATTGTGTGTGTGCGCATGTCTGCGTATTGTATGCGAGTGCATGTTTGCGTACTGTATGTGTGTGCGCATGTCTGCGTACTGTAGATGTGTGTGTATGTCTGCGTACTGTAGATGTGTGTGTATGTCTGCGTACTGTAGATGTGTGTGTATGTCTGCGTACTGTAGATGTGTGTGTATGTCTGTGGAGCGCCCCCACACCGCTGC
The DNA here is from genome assembly GCF_051348905.1 of Ranitomeya variabilis. Lineage (NCBI taxonomy): Eukaryota > Metazoa > Chordata > Amphibia > Anura > Dendrobatidae > Ranitomeya > Ranitomeya variabilis. Next base: position 407,779,771 of record NC_135234.1, read on the forward strand.
AGGGCTGAGGGGTACCCGGAGCCGGGCCTCTGGGGTCTCAGTCCTGGGGTTGTCACGGTGGCTAGACCCGGTCCGTGGCCCTGTCTGTCAGTGGGGGACGTCCGTTGCAAATAGGTGCTGTTAACGGTGGTATAGCGGTGCAGTTGTGGGGTGCAGGTCGCGGTAAATAACGAGGACACCAGGTTGCAGTCTCTTTACCTCTTTACTGAAGATGTGGGAGACCTCAGTCCAGAGCGCTGTTAACTGGGTTTTCAGAGACCGGCCGGTCCAACGACACATCAGGAGCTCTCTTTACAGGTGGGAATCAGTATCTACCTTCTAGCGCTGTGTGTTGTAGTTCTTCCCTGCTGAGCTCCCGGGATAGTCCTCACAACTGTTTCTTTCTGTCTCTACTGTTCCTTCTCCGTCCTCCAGCTGATATGGTAGGACGCACCCGTATGACGGGGTAGGCCTGGAGTTCTTCCGGGACCCTAGAGTCGCCCCTCTCCCACAGCTGCCTCCGTTGTCTGCTTAGGTGTTAAGTGAGACAGCCAACCTGTAGTTAGCTGCCCTGCCGTGGTTTGCAATGTACTTAAAGTCTCTTACTTGCTCGGCGTTCCGGCCACCGACTGTTTGCGCCTCAGAAGGATGTTGCCTCGGTCTAACAGCAAGACCCCTTCTGGTATTTCTCCTTTTCTGTATTCCCGTTGTTTACTGGTTAGTTCTGCTCTGAGGAGTCTGCCAGGATCCCATCCCTGACAGGTCCTCTCACTAGCTCTTCCCAGCTACTTCTCCCTGTCTTCCTGTCCAACCCCCAGTTTTACCAGAGTTGTGAGGAGTGGCCTACTAGATAGGACCACCCCCCCTGGTGGCCGGAGTGTGAAGTGTGGTGTGAGTGTACCTGATCAGAGAAACTCCCTAGTGCAATCAGACGCACCATAGCTCCCCGTAGTGGCGGAGCCACAGCACTGCAACAACCAGGACTCTGGGGTGCTGCACTCCCCTACGGTTAAATCCAGTACTCCGGGACTGGGAAAACAAGAACAATAATACATGTTAACAGAAAACACACAAATTTTTGAAATAGCATAACAATTGAACATAACAGAGCTTCCCTTTACGGGAGGTGAGGATTCTTGAACGTTGCGAAAGTTTGGTCATGCACAGTTTATGACTCTCAGTTCAGTGGTTGAAACAGCGGGGACCCCGGGTAAACAAAGGGGCCCCCCTTGTGGAAGTTTTTGAGCAATTCACCGTCCATTACTCTAGTGTCCATTTAAAAACCTGTAACAAAAGGATATGCATACAAACATTTTCAATTACATAGCAGCCCTATCAATACCTCCAAGTTTTGTAGCGGAGGGGAGTCTGATTTTGAGTGCTGCGTGTGGACCTTCGCAGCGCAGGGGTTGCTATTGGTCTAACAGGGCCCGCTATGCTTGCTACCGCTGGTGTAGTGCGCTGTTTTCTAACTACACTTCTAGTGAGTCTGGGTAGCACTGGCAGGTTGGGGCTCTCAGAGCTGCTGCTATCAACAGTGGGTACGGCAGGCTCACTGACAACAGAGGGAGGATTTGCCGGTTCAACGGTTGGCATGGCTTCTTCAGGCAAGGCTTGTTGAGGTTGCGGGACCGGATGATCCGGTACCACCATTGTTTCTGGTGGGTCCGGCTGTGGAAACGTTAGAACAGGTACCGCGATGGCCTGATTTATCTGAGTCCAGGACTGGGGAAAGTCACCAAGGACAGTATGGAACATCTTCTCCTTTTCCACCGGCGGGGAGATTTCTGGGGCCGTGCCCCTCTCTTTCAACTTATCGGGGCAGACCTTAAGGTGATCCCTGGATACCGCTGTCGAGGTCTCCCCTCTGTCCTTGCTGATGAGACAGACCTTAGTGTTGTCGAAGTCGGATGGCAAGATGGTATACGGTTCCGCTTCCCATTGGTCATCAAGCTTGTGTAACCTCCTCTTTCGTTTAAGCACTTGCTCACCAGGTGACAGGGGAATCGCGGGAGCGTGTTGATTGTAGTCCCTTTCTTGTTTCTGCCTAGCCTGGGCGAGACTTCTCTCCACACACTCCTGTACTTCGCGGTATCTTCGCTGCCTTTCTGTATCCCAATCTGCCTCCGGCGAGGTATCTTCGGGTACTAGGACCCCCATGTCCAGATCAACGGGTAACCGACTAGACCTTCCTCGCATCAGGTACGCTGGAGTACAGTTGGTGGAACTTACTGGGATGTGGTTGTACATATCCACCAAGTCAGGCAACTTTGTCGGCCACAGGTTCCGTTCCTCCACAGGCAAGGTCTTCAATAAATCGATTACTACCTGGTTCATCTTCTCGCACATCCCGTTGGTTTGGGGGTGGTACGGTGTAGTTCTGATCTTCTTACACCCGTACAACTGGCAGAATTCTTGGAACACTTCCGCTTCGAATGCAGGCCCCTGATCGGTCAGTACTTTCTCTGGGTAGCCATGGGGTCTACAAAAGTGCTGCTGGAAGGCCCTGGCGGCAGTCCTAGCTGTTAGATCCTTGACAGGCACAACCACCAAAAACCTGGAGTAGTGGTCCACGATGGTAAGGGCGTAGATATAGCCCGACCGGCTAGGCGTCAGCTTCACATGATCCAGCGCGACCAGTTCGAGCGGCCGTTTGGTGATGATAGGCCGCAGGGGAGCCCGTTGACTGTCACGGTCCTTCCTTCGCAGACTACACGGACCACACTCTCGACACCACTTCTCAATGGTTCTCTTCATGCCAATCCAATAGAACCTCCCTCGGAGCAGCTTCTCCAGCTTCCTCCATCCGAAGTGTCCGGCTCCATCATGGTAGGCTCCCAGAACCATGGGCGCATCTCGCCTTGGCACCACTATCTGCCACACCAATTCATGAGTACGTGGGTCGATGCTCCTCCTGCACAACTTGCCATCATGGATAAACAGTTTGCTTCTCCCCTTCCACAGCTGTTGAGTTTCTTGTGGATCATCTGGGCCAGGGTGCAACCCAGCCTGCGTCAAGAGTTCCTTCACCTGACGGACCGCGGGGTCACTATCCTGGGTTTCTGCCCATCCGTGGTGGGGCAGGGGATTCAGCGTGGCATCCGGTTGGTTCTTGTGCCTGTTCTTCACATGGTGAGAGTTCTGAGTGGCTTTGGGGCGATGGAAGGCAGGCAGCTCCACCTCTTCAAGTGCCTCCGGGTCTTCTCCCACTTCTGGTAGATTGGGCATTCGGGACAGAGCATCGGCATTGGCATTCTGGTGTCCTGCCCGATATTTGATGGTGAAATCATAGTTGGACAGCCGGGCCATCCACCGCTGTTCCAAAGCCCCGAGTTTGGCAGTACCCAGATGCGTTAGCGGATTGTTGTCCGTGAAGACGGTGAATTTCGCGGAGGCCAGGTAGTGCTTAAACCTCTCTGTCACTGCCCAGACGAGGGCCAGGAATTCCAGCTTAAAGGAACTATAGTTGTCAGGGTTCCTTTCCGTGGGACGGAGTTTCCTGCTGGCGTAAGCAATCACCCTTTCTTTGCCGTTCTGAACCTGGGACAGCACGGCTCCTAATCCCACATTACTGGCATCTGTGTACAGCACAAACGGTTGATCGTATTCGGGGTAAGCCAGTATCTCTTCTCCCGTCAGTGCCGACTTCAAACAGGTGAAGGATTCCTCCAGCTCTTCGTTCCAATCAAAGGGGGTTTTCCTCCCCTTGGTCTTCTTTGGTTGGCCCACCAGCAGATTTTGCAAGGGTGCGGCCTTCTTGGTGAAATCCTTAATGAATCTCCGATAGTAACCTACCAACCCGAGGAACTGCCGGACTTCGTGGAGGTCACTAGGCTTTGGCCAGTCCTTGATCACTGTGACCTTGTCGGGGTCTGGGGCCACTCCTTCAGCGCTCACCACATGGCCCAGGTACTGCACTTTAGGTTTGAGCAGATGACACTTGGACGGTTTCACCTTTAAGCCGAATTTGGACAGGGCTTCGAACACCTCGGCCAGGTGCTTCAGATGGTCTTCGTAGGTCTTAGAGAAGACAATGACATCATCCAAATACAGCAGCACAGTTTCAAAGTTCATGTGTCCTAGGCAGCACTCCATCATCCTCTGGAACGTTCCTGGAGCATTGCACAGTCCGAAGGGCATGTAGTTGAACTCGCAGAGACCCATTGGTGTCGTGAAGGCCGTCTTCTCCTTGTCCGCCTCCGCTACAGGAACCTGCCAGTACCCACTGGTGAGATCTAAGGTAGAGAAGTAGTTAGCAGATTTTAAAGCAGCCAGAGATTCCTCTATCCTGGGCAGTGGGTATGCGTCCTTATGTGTAATGCGATTCAACTGCCTGTAATCAACACACATCCTCATTGTACCATCTTTCTTTTTAACGAGGACTAACGGAGCTGCCCAGGGGCTACAGCTGTCTCTCACCACCCCAGCCTCCTTCATTTCCCGCAACATGTCCTTGGCACACTGGTAATGAGCTGGGGGTACAGGGCGATATGTCTCTTTTATGGGTCGATGATCTCCCGTGGGGATGTGATGTTGGATCCCTTTCACCTGCCCAAAATCTGAGGGGTGTTTGCTGAATACCTGCTCGTACTCGTGTACCACCCTGTAAGCCCCCTGTATTTGATGAGACGGGGTGGAGTCAGTGCCCACATGCAGTTCCCGACACCAGTCTTTCGAGTGCTCTGCAGAACCTTTGTTCTCCGCCACGTTTGACGGGACCAAGGGTTCAGGTGTCTGTATTACACTATTATTGACAGTGAACAATTTGGCGAGCGTGGTATACTTGGTTAGGTGGACCTCTTCCTCCCCACAATTGAGGACACGTACGGGCACTCTCCCCTGTCGGACGTCAACCACCCCCCGGGCTGTCAGAACAGTAGGCCTATTGTCTGAATATACAGGTTCCACCAAGGCCTGGTAGTCCTTACCCCTGAGGCCTATGGCTGCTCGACACCATATTAACATTTCACTCTTGGGAGGTATCGCGATGGGGTTTGAATCACTTACAGTGACACGACCAATCTCACCACCAGTCAGCTCTACCTGCTGTCTCTGCATCAGAGCTCTGATTTCCTTCTGCAGGGCACGTTGCTCACTGTGGCCAGCGTTTTCTGCCACCTGTTGCAACAAAACAATCACTTCTGCAAGACAATTTTCTATAACATTAGTACCAAGAGTCATCATGGGATTACATTCTCGACGATCAATATCTACAATCACAATCCCTTGGGCTTTCAATTCCACCCGCCCCACTTTGATGGTGACCTCCTTATACCCCACTTGTGGCAACGGCTGACCATTACTGGCGATTATGGTGAAATCATCGTCAGGGCCACGAGTAATATCAGCGTCCTCCCAATACCGTTTGTAGAGCACGTAAGGTATAGTCGTCACCTGAGAACCGGTGTCCAGCAAAGCATTCAAGGGGATTCCATCAATCACTACAGGGAGAACTGGTCGTCCTCCAATATACTTGGTTCTCCAATGCTGCGGGCCTAACCGTCCTACTCCTGGGGGTTGGCCCTTTGCCCCAGGGGTTGCTCGTTTAAAGGACAGTACCTTGCAAGATGGCCCACCTGATGACAGCGGCGGCAGATGGGTCGTCCATCCTGGTGGAAGCGATCGTCGGGCCGGCTCCTGGTCGGCGGAGTCCTCCTCCGTCGCATCCAAGGGACATCCTCCGGGCTGGAAGCCAACTGGATCTTCTCTTTGGGGGCCTCCTGTAGGGACTGCACCGTCCGGGCCAGGGCAGCAACGCTCTTGGTTAGCTCTTGCATCTGGAGACGGAGTCCTGCAGGGGAGTCGTCCTCGAAGCTCTGGGCGTCGGCCTCCGCGGCAACTGGGGTATCCGATGCCACCTCCTGGTGGTAGGTGAGAGCGGGGCGCCTGGGTGGCACTGCGCGGCTGGGCTGCCGCTCCTGCAATGCCTGGATAGCTTTATCTTTAAACTGCGCAAAAGTCAAGTCTGGATTTTGCATGGCCAGGAAGTGCAATTGGCCCCGCTGGTGACTGCACAGGAGCCCCTCGATGAACCGCTCCTTCAGGATTTTATCCTCATCCTGCATGCTGCCGGGGTCACTCTGCTTAATGGCCCGCATCGCTTCCTGGAGATTAAGGGCATAGTCCCGTAAGCTATCCTGCGACCTCTGTTTGCATCCATAGAAAGTCAGTTTAATCTCTGTGGCAGTGCGAGTATCAAAGGTGGCTTTAAGCTTGGCAAAAATCTGTTGTGCAGTTCCTTTATCCTCAGCGGGCCAGGATTTCACTTCTCTCAGAGCCGCCCCAAAGAGTTGACCGGTTATCATATGGACCTTCTGAGGCTCGGTTAGGGGATAGAACTCGAGTAGGCTGCAGAGCCCTTCTTTAAAGTCAGTGAATGTATGCGCCTCCCCAGAGTATCGTGGGAGCCAGGTCGCTCCGGGCAGGTAGGGCATGGAGAAGGGCATTATGGCTTTTGCGTTAGCGGCGGTGTCCGACTGGCTGATGGGGGCAGCGGGCTCTGCGGCAGCCAGTGGCGGTATTAGGGCCGCGGCTTCGCCCGCTGCGGGGACCGGAGCTGCCCCTGCGTCCGCGGCTGCGACCGCCACCTCCTCTCCTCCCGACTCGGACATGGCCGTCCCTTCCTCCCACTAACCTGCTGGAGGTCGGAGTTCCTCTTCCGGGATTGGCGTCTCACCGCGCTTTCCGTTCCGCGCTTCTTTTGGCCGATCCCGCTCACGTAGCTAAGGCTCCTCCCTCCGCGCGCGGCAATGGCGAATTTTGGCGGTAACTTTCCGCGGCAAGCAGTAGCACACAGTTCTCTCAATAAAGTACAGTTCAAGCACGACAAATCACAGTCTCTAGGCACACATGACCTGATTCTTCAGGCTTAAGTAGATCCTGTTCGTGACGCCAAGATTTGGAGCGCCCCCACACCGCTGCAGGGCCGAGGGGTACCCGGAGCCGGGCCTCTGGGGTCTCAGTCCTGGGGTTGTCACGGTGGCTAGACCCGGTCCGTGGCCCTGTCTGTCAGTGGGGGACGTCCGTTGCAAATAGGTGCTGTTAACGGTGGTATAGCGGTGCAGTTGTGGGGTGCAGGTCGCGGTAAATAACGAGGACACCAGGTTGCAGTCTCTTTACCTCTTTACTGAAGATGTGGGAGACCTCAGTCCAGAGCGCTGTTAACTGGGTTTTCAGAGACCGGCCGGTCCAACGACACATCAGGAGCTCTCTTTACAGGTGGGAATCAGTATCTACCTTCTAGCGCTGTGTGTTGTAGTTCTTCCCTGCTGAGCTCCCGGGATAGTCCTCACAACTGTTTCTTTCTGTCTCTACTGTTCCTTCTCCGTCCTCCAGCTGATATGGTAGGACGCACCCGTATGACGGGGTAGGCCTGGAGTTCTTCCGGGACCCTAGAGTCGCCCCTCTCCCACAGCTGCCTCCGTTGTCTGCTTAGGTGTTAAGTGAGACAGCCAACCTGTAGTTAGCTGCCCTGCCGTGGTTTGCAATGTACTTAAAGTCTCTTACTTGCTCGGCGTTCCGGCCACCGACTGTTTGCGCCTCAGAAGGATGTTGCCTCGGTCTAACAGCAAGACCCCTTCTGGTATTTCTCCTTTTCTGTATTCCCATTGTTTACTGGTTAGTTCTGCTCTGAGGAGTCTGCCAGGATCCCATCCCTGACAGGTCCTCTCACTAGCTCTTCCCAGCTACTTCTCCCTGTCTTCCTGTCCAACCCCCAGTTTTACCAGAGTTGTGAGGAGTGGCCTACTAGATAGGACCACCCCCCCTGGTGGCTGGAGTGTGAAGTGTGGTGTGTGTACCTGATCAGAGAAACTCCCTAGTGCAATCAGACGCACCATAGCTCCCCGTAGTGGCGGAGCCACAGCACTGCAACAACCAGGACTCTGGGGTGCTGCATCTGCGTACTGTAGATGTGTGTGTATGTCTGCGTATTGTGTGTGTGCATATCTGCCTATGTGAAGGATGAGGGGGAAGGCTAGGCCCTGTGTAGTATATCTTTATTTCTCCGCCGTATCTGTGCATCATGAATCGTGGTATGTGGGCCCACTGAGACTCTTTTGCCCGGGGCCCACAAAAACCTGGAGCCAACCCTGTATGTATTGTCTAGTTTTTTTTATAGTAGTAACAGTGTTAAATGGTAAAATATAATTATATACATATATAGTTAAAGGGAACCTGTCATCTCCTGAAATCCTATTTCTCTGCAGATATAACTATAATTTTCAGGTAAATAGATTTAAAGGGAATCTGTCAGTAGGAATGTCCATCCTAAACTGTCTATATAGACATGTGGGTCAAAGAAAGCTGTATAAAATGAAATCTTCATATCTGCGATCCGATGTCTTATTCCAGAGACATCCATGTTTTTCTTATATGCAGTCGTGTCTTTGGATCTCACTGGGCGTCATCCGGGCTCTGTCTGACAGCGGCCATCACCCTGCTGGCACACTCTCTCCGGTGAGGCCTTTCACACTGGCTTCAGATTCATCTATGACCAACGTACACACTGCTCTTTTCCTTGACGCCAGATCCCTCTGTGGTTTAGCGCGCAGGACTTTTATATTCTGGAACTTCATCATCCAAGGCACCTGACCTGGTCCCACACTTGAACTCGTTCCCCCTGCAACTCTTCCGGTGTCGGTTGGTTCCTCATGGTCCCGGCTAGCCAGAAGGCATCAGCCTTTCCTCACTAATGACAGATCATGCAGTGGCTCTTGAGGAGTACCATAGCCTCCTCTTACATATGAGAAGGCATCCCCTTGGTGCCTGGGTCCCTGATCTTTATAAGACCCTAGTAAAACGCCTGGGTGACACAACCGATGAAGGATAATGATGAATGAGATAATTTCTTGATCATCATCCTTCATTCAAAAGGCTCATTTATCATTACATTTGATTGGAAACTAGTGAACAATACCCGGACAGTGTAAATAGGCTTTTACAACTGCCTTTAATAAGAGCCACTGTGGCTGGCAGTGATATGGACCATTTAACTCATAAGGCTATCTTGTCCTGATAATATTTTTTCATATATCAATATATATCAATAGCAATATAGCAAAGAACTAGCAATTATAACACTTTGCAATGGCTGAAATTGAACAATATCCTACTAAAAGCAGCATTGCTTATTGATGATTTCATGTTTTATTAAAGTACTTCTACAGCCAAAAATGAAGAGCTCCTAAATCCTTCTGCTTTGTAACTGTAGTCAGATACAGTACAAGGCAAAAATAATAAAATATTGAATTGACTCAGTGAAGGAGTTTTTCAAATGTATGTATAAATAATGTGGAATAAATAAAAAACGTTTTGTAGTTTTATAATATACTTTATGTATTAATGCCTGACAGTTTAGGCTTAGGGTGCTTTCACATTGCATTTGGGCACTCGTTCAGTGGCCTCGTCGGGGCAGTCTACTACTTCTCAGTATTCGCCTCCAGTAGGTGCTCCAGAGTGCACATTCGCTCTGTTGGCACCATAAAAGTCTATGGCCCCATTGGCACATATGACCGAATCTCGTTATGCAAGGTGTTTGGACTCAAGCCCCAACGGGGCCAAGGAGCGGGTGCCTGAATGCAATGTGAAAGCACCCTTACAGATACGGAAACCATTTATCTGTAGATGCTGAAAATCTGACCTTGATCATGAACAGCTTACTGAGATGAATAACTGATGAGTCCATTTACTGACACTAAGGATAGGTCTTGAAAAGTATGATTTACATTTTTTTAGGTACACTAGGTACACTGAGCAATGTAGTTTAGCTGTGTCATCACTGAGGCAGGAGGTTGCTGCATACATACTCTGCCTTTCACAGAAATGAAATTGGATTAAAGTTTTTTTTCCAGTTTCAGAAAACCTCTGTCCTCGGCTGCAGTTTCATTTTTTAAAAAAAGCAAGCTGTCCATGACAAGCTCTCACCGTGTCCAGTACTGATTGTACGCCATTGCTCCCGATGTGCAGCTATGATGTTACGCCGACAGAGTTGCAGCCAATTAATGAGTTCAGTAGCTCCAATGGGCTAATACCGTCAACTAGGGCAGAGTTGCTGAGCTCAGTCATTGACTGCAGTGCTGTTAATGCCATGTCAGTCCTGCAGACAATAACAGACGCTGGGAGCAGCTACGAAGACTATACTATGCACTGGACCCATGGAGGGTGAGTAAAGCCAGTTAGTTTTTTTTTTAACTAAAAAGCAGCTGGGTGCAAGGGTTTTCAGAACCCAAAAACCCCTTTAATATTTACAACTGTTGTTATCCTTATATAAATATTTACATTGTATACAATATTTCTTTCACTCTTTTGCAATGTACAGAGGCAGCAGTCATTATATGGAACTGTATTCTCTATAGAACAACAGTAGAAAGAGTTTTTATGCATCATACTGTATATGTTATCCCACTGCTTCCCTGCTAGTCACATGCAACCAATAGTTAGGGCTTCGTCCCTTGATTTACAGCAATTTGATGTTCTCGTTCATCCCTGACTAGCGGTTTGTTGCAACAGATTGACCCTCATGTCAAGCAGTCACTTATTCATCATTTTGTTTCTCTGAGAACCATAAGCTTCATGTTCCTGCAGTGATTACAGAAATCAGCACAGTAGGAAGCGAATTAAATAGGTGTAATATAAGAGCTATTCTGTTTGAATGCTAGGAGAATTGAGAATTTTTTTTTACAAAATCTACTTTCCTGCTGATGCTGACATAGAATTGACCCTCTGATCCAACATCGAGCCTCACATGAAATGTTATGCCATATAATTTATTGAGAATTTACTCATTACCTGACAACCTTCATTCACCTGTCTCCAATAATTTATTGTCCTTTTTGCCAGCCATAATCAAAGAAAAGAAGAGAAAGAATAGAGAAAATGAGTAATTGCTGCCACCTTTTGCAGATATCAAGAGGTCATATGGTTGGCACATTCTCAGTAGTTCCTTACCAATTTCCTTCTAAACTAGGTGCAGATTGTTGAATAAGCAGTGGTCCATGTCTAAGAAATTACAGGCCATATTTCACAGAGTTGGTCACTGTAGAGAAGTTTCCTATCTTCTTGCCATAATAGTGGTCTTTAGCTGAACTAAAAGGATAGTGCACAAAAAAATGAACATTGGACTACAGTACAGAGTAAAAGTTTGGACGCACCTTCCCATTTAAAGATTTTTCTGTATTTTCATGACTATGAAAATTGTACATTCACACTGAAGGCATTAAAACTATGAATTAACACATGTGGAATTATATACTTAACAAAAAAGTGTGAAACAACTGAAATTATGTCTTATATTATAGATTCATCAAAGTAGCCACCTTTTGCTTTGATGACTGCTTTGCACACTCTTGGCATTCTCTTGATGAGCTTCAAGAGGTAGTCACCAGGAATGGTCTTCCAACAATCTTGAAGGAGTTTCCAGAGATGCTTAGCACTTGTTGGTAGTGTTGAGTGATACCTTCCGATATGCAAAGGTATCGGTATCGGATTGGATTGGCCGATACCGGCAAAATATCGGATCTCGCCGATACCGATACCCGATACCAATGCATATCAATGGGACACAAATTATCGGAATGGTTCCCAGGGTCTGAAGGAGAGGAAACTCTCCTTCAGGCCCTGGGATCCATATTCATGTATAAAATAAAGAATAAAAATAAAAAATATTGATATACTCACCCCTCCGGCGGCCCCTGCTCTTAGCGGTGCCTCCGTTCTTAAGAATGCAGAGTTAAGGACCTTCGATGACGTCGCGGCTTGTGATTGGTCGCGTGACCGCTCATGTGACCGCTCACGCGACCAATCACAAGCCGCGACGTCATCGCAGGTCCTAAACTCACTGCATTCTTAGGAACGGAGGCTGCCGGTTACATCGCTAAGGTCCAGGGTCCGCCGGAGGGGTGAGTATATCCATATTTTTTATTTTAATTCTTTATTTTTTACATGAATATGGATCCCAGGGCCTGAAGGAGAGTCTCCTCTCCTCCAGACCCTGGGAACCATACACTGGGAACTTCCGATTCCGATATCACAAAAATATCAGAACTCGGTATCGGAATTCCGATACAGCAAATATCGGCCGATACCCGATACTTGCGGTATCGGAATGCTCAACACTACTTGTTGGCCCTTTTTCCTTCACTCTGCGGTCCAGCTCACCCCACACAATCTCGGGTTCTGGTCTGGTGACTGTGGAGGCCAGGTCATCTGGCGTAGCACCCCATCACTCTCCTTCTTGGTCAAATAGCCCTTACACAGCCTGGAGGTGTGTTTGGGTTCATTGTCCTGTTGAAAAATAAATGATGGTCCAACTAAACGCAAACCGGATGGAATAGCATGCCGCTGCAAGATGCTGTGGTAGCCATGCTGGTTCAGTATGCCTTCAATTTTGAATAAATCCCCAACAGTGTCAACAGCAAAGCACCCCACACACCATCACACCTCCTCCTCCATGCTTCACGGTGGGAACCAGGCATGTAGAGTCCATCCGTTTACCTTTTCTGCATCGCATAAAGACACAATGGTTGGAACCAAAGATCTCAAATTTGGACTCATCAGACCAAAGCACAGATTTCCACTGGTCTAATGTCCATTCCTTGTGTTCTTTAGCCCAAACAAGTCTCTTCTGCTTGTTGCCTGTCCTTAGCAGTGGTTTCCTAGCAGCTATTTTACCATGAAGGCCTGCTGCACAAAGTCTCCTCTTAACAGTTGTTGTAGAGATGTGTCTGCTGCTAGAACTCTGTGTGGCATTGACCTGGTCTCTAATCTGAGCTGCTGTTAACCTGCGATTTCTGAGGCTGATGACTCGGATAAACTTATCCTCAGAAGCAGAGGTGACCCTTGGTCTTCCTTTCCTGGGACGGACCTCATGTGAGCCAGTTTCTTTGTTGTGCTTGATGGTTTTTGCCACTGCACTTGGGGATGCTTTCAAAGGTTGCCTAATTTTTCTGACTGAATGACCTTCATTTCTTAAAGTAATGATGGCCACTCGTTTTTCTTTACTTTGCTGCTTTTTTCTTGCCATAATACAAATTCTAACAGTCTATTCAGTAGGACTATCAGCTGTGTATCCACCAGACTTCTGCACACACAACTGATGGTCCCAACCCCATTTATAAGGCAAGAAATCCCACTTATTAAACCTGACAGGGCACACCTGTGAAGTGAAAACTATTTCCACTGACTACCTCTTGAAGCTCATCAAGAGAATGCCAAGAGTGGGCAAAGCAGTCATCAAAGCAAAAGGTGGCTAGTTTGAAGAACCTAGAATATAAGACATATTTTCAGTTGTTTCACACTTTTTTGTTAAGTATATAATTCCACATGTGTTAATTCATAGTTTTGATGCCTTCAGTGTGAATGCACAATTTTCATAGTCATGAAAATACAGAAAAATCTTTAAATGAGAAGGTGTGTCCAAACTTTTGGTCTGTACTGTACATACAGCCTTTATATACTGCATCTAAATATCCCAAGGTTATGAAGAACAATGCCAGGGCTAAATATGATATAATAGATTTTTCACAGAAAACAGTGCAAAGCAGACAAAATAGTGTCTTATGTTTGCCCGACACAGGAATAAAAACTTTTTACAAAATGTAAGTGATGATTGAGCACTAAAATGCTCGAGTATTCGGTATTCGAATCAAGCAGATCGGACACTTGGATAGGCTAGATTAGAGTAGTGAGTACAATGGAAGTTAATGGGAAATTCAAGCATACAAATTAGAAGGAAGAGGGACTCTGATATACCATGTATTAGACATAAAGGAGGGCAACATACACTGTGTCTCATCATCATCTACCTTTTGAGCCATTACCGTATTTTTCAGATTATAAGACACACTTTTTTCCCAAACAATTTGGGATGACAATGGGAGGTGCGTCTTATAGTACAAATGCATGCTTACCAGGGAGTTGTGGAGGTGGTGCAGCAGGGTCCCTTCCTGAGGAAACCGTTGGTGTCAAGTGTGGCATTGCTGCGGACCCGGTGGCGGCGGAGTGTATCATTGGTTTTGCGGTGGCCATTTTCCTGAAGCATTGGACTGCTAGAGGCTACACGTGCACAGATTGGGATCTCGGCACACGCACTGCCGTTAGTGCCCATTTTCCTGAGGCTGTGGGCTTCAGAGAAATGGCCGCCGGGAAACCATTGATACACTCCACCTACATTGGGCCCGCATCATCGCCACACTTCTGTCAAACCTAGCTTTATGAATGGACCCTGCTCCACGCAACGCACTCTGCTCTGCCTCACCGCCAACACCGCAGCATCGCACTACTGGGATGCCCCCACCTTCCACCTCACCCAGGACCCGCAACATTGTCCTACTTCTGCCGCCACCGGCCTCCTGAGGAAGGGACCATGCCTCCTATGACCCTGCACCACCTCCACTAGTCCATAGGTAAGATACCATAAATTCAGACTATAAGACAGAACCCCATCTTATAAAAAATATTTTTCACCCCTAATGGGTGCGTCTTATGGTCTGGTGCTTCATATAGTCCAAAAAATATGTTAATTGCCATTACCCACCGTTGTCTTCTTCTGACTGTGGCTCATCAAATATTTGGGCATCACTACACACAATCTTATTGTGTTCTTCTTGAATGGAGGGACTCATGCAGGGCGAGAGGCAAGAATCAAGAAATGGAAATGTAAAAAGCTCCTCGGAGTGTCCGAGTGTGGAATCACTTGTCTCTTGGAGCTCTCCATGGTGGGAGGAAAGAGGATCAGGGTGATGATCATGAGGTCCAGACTCTTGGCTAGTGAAACAGGGTGCTGCTGAGAAATATACCGGAAGCATTATCTGCCATCCAACTAACCACCTATTTGCGCTGTTCAGGCTAGAAGAGTGATGTCCTGATGTCTGATGTCCCATAACCCCTGCAAAGTACACAGGAAGCTAGGTCTCATGAATGAGCATGTTTGTTTTGGTCCTATAGTAAGCACAGTTTCACCTGGCCTTCAGCCTCTGCGTGCACCATCAGCAGCACGTCCACTTCCCTGCACCTTACCGCACACCTTGCACATTTTAAATTAGGTATATAATATATGCCTGCAAACTTTCCGGTATAATTAGGGAAAAGAAAATTTGTAGCCCTGAAAAGGACTTTTGTTTTTAGGCTGCAGCAGCAGTATACCTATAGAAGAACTGTAAGGCAATAAACCCTGCCTGTATGTCTCTAATCCAAAACTATCCTTCCTCTACCAGCTATCCCTACATTGAGTGCAGGTAACAGTGGATTTACTAGAGAAAGGTCAGTATATAGCCCTGAAAATGACTTTTGTTTTAATGGTGCATCAGGGGTATACAAATACTCAAATTGCAATTAAATATTGTTTATATGCTTCCTAAAATCTAAGCTCTCCCTCCTAGATAACTCTCGCTGAACTATTTCCAGAGGAGAGTGTGCCAAGCATGGCATCACCGGGACTTATATAATATGGCTATGGCATTACCGTGTATGGTAAGCAATCCCCACATGTTTATTGGCTGTCTAACAGTGAAAAAATATGTGGGGCAGGGACTCGCGCATGGCACTCAAGCATGAGCGTACCCGAGCACTCCAATACTTGATTAAGTATCACTAGTTATTTTGCATAATGCACTTTATGACAGATTTCTCATACTAGCAAGGGGCTTTTTTAATTTGCAGTATGGTTGTATCTGTACACATTTTACATACCTCTGTTAGTGTTGTGTCCCATGAATGGGAACAACTTGTTGTGTATTTTACATATGTTGTCCATTGCATTCTGTTGTTGCTATGGAGAAGTTCTGACCCTCTAAGTTTGTCCCTTTGTCTCTCCTGCAGTTTATGATGTTAGCCCTTGCCCCTCCCTTCTTCTTCATTATCAGTTTGCTCTAGCAAATAATAATAATAATCTTTATATAGCGCTAACATATTCCGCAGCGCTTTACAGTTTGCTCACATTATCATCGCTGTCCCCAATGGGGCTCACAATCTAAATTCCCTATCAGTATGTCTTTGGAATGTGGGAGGAAACCGGAGTACCCGGAGGAAACCCACGCAAACACGGAGAGAACATACAAACTCTTTGCAGATGTTGTCCAAGGTGGGATTAGAACCCAGGACTCCAGCGCTGCAGTGCTAACCACTGAGCCACCGTGCTGCTCATACTCATCTGTTTGGGATTACTCTTTCCACCTGCTGCAATGTACTTAATACAAGATTTCTGAGAATTCTAACTCTGTTTCTCCTGGACTCTTATTACAAGTCAGTACGGCTGAGTTGGCACTGTCTGAGGAAGCCTGGCATGTGAGTACAACAATCATACAGTAATCTAAGGGATTGATTGCTAAGGATTTAGAGACTCATACTGCCTTGAAGAGTCAGAATAGTGGAAAGAGTGGCTTGCCAACAAGAATAGTATACAGCTTACAATCCAGAGAAATGAACATCTATAAAGCTAATTGTGAAGACACAGCAGCTTACATAGAGTGTGCAGACACTGCCTCTGCTGCTTATAAATTGCAACATTGTATCTGAACTCCTCTGCAACTATTAGCAGAATAGCCACCACCCTTGCATTCCTTGTATAATGGAAGAGACAAGAAGGATTTCTAATTATCTGCCTGATTTACAACAGTAAGAAAAAGACACAGGATCTCCTGCAGTCTTCAGTAAAAGATCAAAACGCTTGACTAAACCTACATGGAAGATTAAAGACAATCTAGAAACTGCCAAATGTGAATTACTTTCCAGTGTAACTTCCCTATGGGATAGGCTACTTTCACACTAGCGTCGGGCTCGGCCCGTCGCCGTGCGACGGGCCGAGGTCCCCGACGCTAGCGTTGTCCCCGCCGCACAACGGGGGCAGCGGATGCATTTTTCCAGCGCATCCGCTGCCCCATTGTGAGGTGCGGGGAAGTGCGGGGAGGTGGGGGCGGAGTTCCGGCGGAGTTCCGGCCGCGCATGCGCGGTCGGAAAAAGCGGACCGGCGGGAGCAAAAAACGTTACATGTAACGTTTTTTGCTCCCGAAGGTCCGCCACAGCACGGCGCAACCGTTGCAGGACGGTTGCGACGTGTGTCATTGCGTCGCAAATGCGTCGCTAATGTTAGTCAATGCAGAAAAAACGCATCCTGCAAGCACTTTTGCAGGATGCGTTTTTTCGGCAAAACGACGCATTTGCGACGTAATGCAGTTAACGCTAGTGTGAAAGTAGCCTTAGGGTGCAGAATCAAGTACCTGTCTTATCTATGCTCGGTGCTCATGAGTTACCACCAGAGGGAGCCCTGGAACGATTGTACTCAGCATACCAGTCTTTCAAGGACACTTGTGAGAAATATATCTCTGTCTAAGGGTACCGTCACACAGTGGCATTTTCATCGCTACGACGGCACGATTCGTGACGTTCTAGCGATATAGTTACGATCTCGCAGTGTCTGATACGCAGCAGCGATCAGGGACCCTGCTGAGAATCGTACGTCGTAGCAGATCGTTTGAAACTTTCTTTCGTCGCTGGATCTCCCGCTGTCATCGCTGGATCGTTGTGTGTGACAGCGATCCAGCGATGCGTTCGCTTGTAACCAGGGTAAACATCGGGTTACTAAGCGCAGGGCCGCGCTTAGTAACCCGATGTTTACCGTGGTTACCAGCGTAAAAGTAAAAAAAAAAAAACGTACATACTCACCATCTGATGTCCGTCAGGTCCCTTGCCGTCTGCTTCCCGCTCTGACTGTCTGCCGGCCGGAAAGTGAGAGCAGATCACAGCGGTGACGTCACCGCTGCACTCTGCTCTCACTGTACAGCGGCACTCAGTCAGAGCGGGAAGCAGACGGCAAGGGACCTGAAGGACACCGGAATGTGAGTATGTACGGTTTTTTTTTTTTTACTTTTACGCTGGTAACCAGGGTAAACATCGGGTTACTAAGCACGGCCCTGCGCTTAGTAACCCGATGTTTACCCTGGTTACCAGCGAACCTCGGCATCGTTGGTCGCTGGAGAGCGGTCTGTGTGACAGCTCCCCAGCGACCACACAACGACTTACCAACGATCACGGCCAGGTCGTATCGCAGGTCATGATCGTTGGTAAATCGTATAGTGAGACGGTACCCTAAGTGAGACTAAACACACCGGAGTCTCTAAAGCAGGGATGTAGAATCTTTTTTCTGCCAAGGGCCATTTGGATATTTATATTATCCTTCGGGGGCCGTAGAAACTCCACCCACAAAGTGCATCATGACTGTGGCACTGGTTTCAGGATATAATCTTTCATTGCATGTCCTTCAGTGTTCAGTAGTGAACACTGCATGTGTGTGCTAACAGAGCAATAAAAAATTAATGAGCTGGTTGTAATCAAAATACACCTCCCTTCCCAAGAATGCGGTCCCTGAGAATCTGCTCAGGGGCCTGATAAAAGGTCATCGAGGGCCGAAAATGGCCCTGGGGCCTGAGGTTCCCCACCCTTGCTCTAAAGAAACTTCAGAGCTTTCAACACCTCAATTCTGAACGAGACTGCACTGTGCACGACATCGTGAATAAATTGGAAGCAAAAATCGTGCAAATATCAGAAGTGTCATCTCGCAAATCCAGGTCCGCTAAGTACTCAAAGCAGTCATCCAGATCAAGTGCATCAAAATTCTCTACCCTCAGTGAATAGGTTATAAGAGTGTGTGCTGAAGCGGAGACTACGAAAGTGCAAGCCATCTTCGCCCAAAGGAAGGCAGACATAGAAGCGTTGACAGCTAGAGCAGAAGCACATCTTGCCAAATGGTCGCAGCACTCATCTCCAGCCATGCCCACATCATTACTGGGTGAAAGAGAAACTGAGCGACACCAAGTGGATACGGCCACCACTTGACAGTGCGAACACGGACAGTCCCTGGGATGATGACCTCAGGTCAATGGTGTTCAATTCCACAAGTAAAGATAACAAGTTGGCACCCACAAGAGAAGATAAAGAATTTATAAGGGTTATGAATAAAGAATTCATTCAAGATGACTGCAACAGCTGGGTGGCTCCGTTACCCTTTCGTTCTCCAAGACCAAGGTTGCTAAACAATCTGCAGCAAGCAACAGCAAGGTTCTCTTCTCTAAAGCGCACTTTAAAAAGAAAGCCAGAGATGGAAAGACATTTCATCGATTTAATGCAAAACATCTTTGACAGAGATCATGCAGAACCTACACCATCACTGAAGGAAGGAGAAGAATGCTGGTACCTTCCGTCCTTCGGGGACTACCACCATCAGAAACCTAACCAGATCAGGGTGGTATTTGACTCCAGTGCTCAGAATGAAGGCATCTCCCTCAACAACTTGCTTCTTACTGCACCCAACATGAACAACAGCCTCATAGGAGTGTTGATTCACTTCAGGCAGGAACCCATGGCGATAATGGCCGACATCCAGCAGTTGTTTCATTGCTTCATTGCGAGGGAAGACAGTAGAAACTATCTCAGGTTCCTATGGCACAAGGGCAACGACATCCACAACGAAGTCGTGGACTACCGGATGAAGGTACACATCTTCGGTAACTGCCTTTACCCTGCTGTAGTGATCTATGGACTGAGATGGGAAGCCCAGGAAGGTGAGGGAGAACATGGACTCGATGCTCATCAGTTTGTAGAGAAGAATTTCTACGTGGATGATGGGCTCAAGTCTTTATCCTAAAGTGAAGAGGCTATCGATCTGCTCTCCAGGACTCAGGAAATGCTCTCTTCATCAAATCTCAGGCTCCACAAAATTATCTCCAACAGTCAAAAGGTAATGGAAGTGTTTCCATCTGAAGACTATGCCACGAGCTTAAGAAACCTCTATTTAGGTTCCGACATCCCTCCCACCCAACGCAGCCTCGGTCTGCTATGGGAAATTAAACAGGACACATTTACTTTTCAAGTGTCACTCTGCAACAAACCGCTCATCAAACAAGGAGTCCTATCTGTCATAAACAGTATCTATGATCCTCTTGGGTTTGCCGCACCCATCACTATTCAATGCAAGATTCTGCTAAGACAGCTCACAGCCGAAAATACCGAATGGGATGCTGCGCTGCCATCCCAGAAACAACAAAGATGGGAAGCTTGGAAGGAGTCACTAAAGGTGTTAGAACAACTCCAAGTTCCATGTTGTTACTCTGTGAAATCTTCTTCAGTTGACACTAGAAGAGAAGTCCACATTTTCTCCGACACATCTACAGAAGCCATAGCCGCAGTAGCTTATCTGAAGATCTTGGGAGCGTACAATGAAGTGCACTGTGGTTTCATTCTGGGTAAGGCCAAACTAACCCTAAACCTGCACACTCAGTACCAAGGCTTGAACTTTGTGTCACAGTATTGGCGGTAGAAATCGCTGAAGTCATGAGGGATGAAATGGACATCGTAATTGATTCCTTTACATTCTACACAGATAGTAGAGTGGTACTTGGATATATTTATAACCAAATCAAAAATTCTACGTGAGTAATAGAGTAGAGCACATCAGACGTTTTGCTACTCCTGAGCAGTGGCATCACATCACCTCTGATCTAAACCCAGCTGACCGAGGAACGATACTCACAGCTGCATCCAAGCTCGGTGACAACATGTGGCTGACACCTCCAAGTATCTTATACGAGGATACCTATGATAACTACAGTACAGACCAAAAGTTTGGACACACCTTCTCATTTAATGATTTTTCCTTATTTTCATAACTTTGAAAATCGTAAATTCACACTGAAGGCTCAAAACTATGAATTAACACATGTGGAATTATATGCAGCGCCCCAGAGTTCTGGTCGTTGCAGTGCTGTGGCTTCGCCGCTAAGGGTAGCCATGGTACGTTCGATGGCACCGAAGGAGTTCCTCCAATCAGGTATCACAGACACCAATATGTTTCACAGCTGGGCCTCCGGGGGGAGCTAAGGGTGCTATTCATTAGGCCACTCCCCACCATAGTGGGTAAACTGGGGGTCAGGCAGGAAGTTAGAAGAGAACGCTGACGGGATTGAACGGAGCAACACCCTGTGGCAGGGGGTGTTGTGAAGGGAGAGACTGTAGGGTCTCTGCCAGGGGTGGGATCCTGGCAGAGGCTTGGCATTGAAAGAACGTAACGGGTCCGCGCAGGCTCCTGGAAGCGGCGGGACTCAAGAAAGGATTAGAAGCGAGATAGATTGTGCTGAGTGAGAAACGAGATCAAGCAGAAGGAGAATACCAGCAGGGGTTGTGCTGAAAGAGGCAGCACCCTGCTGAGGCGCAATACCGGTGGCCGGAACGCCGAGGGAGTGGATTAGAATACAGCTTCAAGCCATACTCCAAACAGCGGCAGGACAGTCGGTCTCAGGCGGGCTGTCTACCACATATCACCTATGAAGTCTTGGGGGGCAATTGCGGGAGAGGGGCGACTCTAGGGTCCCGGAAGAACTCCAGGCCTACCTGACAAACGGGTGCCATTCCAACCTGAATACAGGGAAGGGGTGGATTACAGAGGAACATCAAATCGAGTTGTGAGGGAACTTAAGAAACAGACACAACCGTTGTGGGGTTACTTTCCGTGAGCACAGCAGGGAAGGACTACAACACATAGCGCTAGAAGGAAGGCACAGATTTCCACCTGAGAGGAGAACTCTGGAGGTGCCATTGGACCGGCCGGACTTGCGTAGCCTGGTGAACCGTGTTCCGGACTGAGGACTCAGAGATCTCCAGTAAAGAGGTAAAGAGACTGCAGCCTGGTGTCCTCGTTATTTACCGCGACTTACACCCCACAACCGTACCGCTCCATCGCTACCATTACTACCACTTATTGCACCGGACGTCCCCCACTGACGGACAGGGCCACGGACCGGGTCTAGCCACCGTGACAACCCCAGGACTGAGACCTAGAGGCCCGGCTCCGGGTACCCCTCGGCCCTGCGGCGGTGTGGGGGCGCTCCAAACTTGGCGTCACGAACAGGATCTACTTAAGCCTGAAGAATCAGGTCATGTGTGCCTAGAGACTGTGATTTGTTGTGCTGGGACTGTACTTTATTGCAAGACTGTGTGCTGTGCCATTTGCCGCCAAAATCCGCCGCCATTGCAGCACTGAGGAGAGCGCAGGAAGAGAAGAGGGGCGTGGAGTGGGCGTAGACGAGCTGGAGAGCGCGAAGGATAATGGCCGCCCAGTCTAAATATTTCTGTGCAGTGAGGACGTGTCCGTCAGCAGCAGAGATCCGCCTCCTAATCCTTAATGGGGGGCGGAGGCAGAGAAAACGAAACTGCTCACGCAGGAGAGAGCGGGAAAAAGACCAGGAAGCGACCCACGTGGAGGACGCTATGGTCAGCAGCTCCGAACCTGACAGCGGGGTTGAAGTGGAAGTCTCCCCTGACTACCCGGATGAGCCCAGCAGCCTGTCCTCCGTGGATAACACCAAATTCCTGAGAGCCGAGATGGAGGATTTATATAACCAGCTCCTCCAACTGCACGTAAGAGTCCAGGCCCCGCATCAGGTGGGACCGGCAGTGGATTCCCGGACATCGGAAGAACCAGCAGGACCTATTGCGGGAAGTGGAATCGTACCAGTGGGTGAGTCCGCCGATCCTGCCCCACCAGCAGAGGGTGTGTTAGTGGGTCCCGTAGCAGCACCACCTCTCCCGGGGACCCATAGACTTCAGCGCCTGTTACCATGGGAGGAAGCCACGGGCATGGAACACCGTATGCGAGCCCCAATCACCCCTACTCCCTTGCCGTGTGAGGTCAGCGCGGAGCGCACGGTGTGCCGCTGGGTGAACCCTGGATCCAATCTCATGGGGTTCCCCGGGGTGGAGACCCAGAAGGGAGAAATGGTACAGGCCCTAAGCTGGGAAGAATACCAGATCCAGCTAGAACAGCGGTGGCGAGAGGAAGAGGAAGCACATCAGGCTAAACGGGAGGCCTACCATCAAAAAGATTTGGCGGTCAAGGACCGGGCCCGTAAGGACCCCACCACTCACCAGGCCCCGCGCAGGCAGGGCATCGTCACCATCTTTAAACTCCAAGGAGGCTGGGGCTTCATTAAAGAACCGGGGCTATATGCGGAGGTCTTTGTCAACCGACGGGATGTCGAGTCACACCTTAGAGAGGGTCACCCCGATCGAGACCTCTATCCGGGAGACAGTGTTACTTACACCCGGCATCTTGGGGAAAAGGGGTGGTTCGCTCTGAACGTCTACAAGAAAGAGAAACCAGCCCCTGTGGCCAAAGTGCCGCCGTGTGACCGATCTGTAACCACCCTGGTCGGCCCCACCTGCCTGACCACAGAACTTGCGATCTGCCACCCGATCGCCGCCACCACCGTCGTGCCTAAGGAGGTGCCCCATCGAGTGACCGATGTTCCGGATGTACCAGCACAGAGAGAAGTGGGGACACAGACCTTGATTGCCGCGCACGACCTGGTTGTGCAACAGACCCGAACCCATGGGGTGTATCTGGCAGTGGGAGTGGACCTGAAACCTGAATTGCAGGGGTCCGCCCGCCAGGTGGCGCCTCATGGAAACTTCTGAAAGAAGAGTAAGATTTCGCTTTGTGAAAATGTAAATAGTTACTGTTTGTTCTTTTAAAGTTGCTGCTAAACCTGTCCAGGGTTAATGGATCCCTTTGTTGACCCGGGATCCCCTTTGTTTGTTTTTCTTTTTTTTCTTGAAGTTTTTGCACCAAGTTACACAAACTGCAGAAATCATGGACTGTGCATGATTCGAACTTTCTTTTGTAAATAGTTTGCACCTTCTTAAAGGTGCTCCCTACTGGTTTTAGCCAAAGACACTTTGCGAAGATATTTGCCCTATTGGTTTGAGCCAAAGACACTTTGTGAAGATACCTTTCCTACCGGTTCTAGTTAAAGACACTTTGCGAAGATACCATACCGGAACCTTTGCATGGGCTGGTAGGCTGAGAAGACGAGCTACCTCGGAAAGACTTGGTCCCCTCTTAAAGGGGATGTGAGAAACTGAACTTGAGAGATACTGTTGCAGAACAGTAATGCCATAATGATGCCTTGAAAAGAAATGTAACTGTTTTACATGCTAAGTTATATGTGTTGAACTTGTTG
Source organism: Ranitomeya variabilis (assembly GCF_051348905.1). Classification (NCBI taxonomy): domain Eukaryota; kingdom Metazoa; phylum Chordata; class Amphibia; order Anura; family Dendrobatidae; genus Ranitomeya; species Ranitomeya variabilis. Next base: position 407,803,755 of record NC_135234.1, read on the forward strand.
AAATGTGAAATCTAAATAATGTTTTGCAGAAAGAAAAGATGCAGAGAGCCCGTAGGGGTAGATGTAGAGGTCTGCATAGTTGAAAGTAAGGAAGTAATGATGAAGGTGAGGATAGAAGGTCAACCCTGCGTCCCCATAGAAAGTTACTTTGTTACTAAGGACAGAAGGCGAACCCGTAGGGGTTAGAGAGTGAGTCCTTAAAGGAGCCGAGTAGAGCGGGCTCAGAGTTCTTTAAACGAAAGGAATGTTATGTCTATACTATGTATAGTAGCGAAAGGCAGTAGGCCCTGGCTGAACGGGGCGGTCCTGTAAAAGAAAGGAGAGGCAGTAGGTCTGGTGCCATAGGGACAGGCGGTCCTGCAGGTTCAAAGTAGGAGAATGTGAAGTTACCTTACCCTGTAATGTGATTATAGGAAGGCCTTTGGTAAACTAAGAGTGTATGTTTCTTAAAGGCAATGTTAATTTATTGTTCCAGAATTTGCACTAAGTAGAATACCCGGTTGGGTAACAGGAGTTATGTATAGCCTGTAATTTATAATGTTGACCATGTTTGTAACGTTAAAAGTGTCCTCACCTCCCATAAAGGGAAGCCTGTTCAAGTATACTTATCGTTTTGCACTCAACAAAATTGTATGTCTTTTTGCTAATCTGTATTGTTGTTTTTCTTCCCAGTCCCGGAGTACTGTGTTTAACCAGGGGGGAGTGCAGCGCCCCAGAGTTCTGGTCGTTGCAGTGCTGTGGCTTCGCCGCTAAGGGGAGCCATGGTACGTTCGATGGCACCGAAGGAGTTCCTCCAATCAGGTATCACAGACACCAATATGTTTCACAGCTGGGCCTCCGGGGGGAGCTAAGGGTGCTATTCATTAGGCCACTCCCCACCATAGTGGGTAAACTGGGGGTCAGGCAGGAAGTTAGAAGAGAACGCTGACGGGATTGAACGGAGCAACACCCTGTGGCAGGGGGTGTTGTGAAGGGAGAGACTGTAGGGTCTCTGCCAGGGGTGGGATCCTGGCAGAGGCTTGGCATTGAAAGAACGTAACGGGTCCGCGCAGGCTCCTGGAAGCGGCGGGACTCAAGAAAGGATTAGAAGCGAGATAGATTGTGCTGAGTGAGAAACGAGATCAAGCAGAAGGAGAATACCAGCAGGGGTTGTGCTGAAAGAGGCAGCACCCTGCTGAGGCGCAATACCGGTGGCCGGAACGCCGAGGGAGTGGATTAGAATACAGCTTCAAGCCATACTCCAAACAGCGGCAGGACAGTCGGTCTCAGGCGGGCTGTCTACCACATATCACCTATGAAGTCTTGGGGGGCAATTGCGGGAGAGGGGCGACTCTAGGGTCCCGGAAGAACTCCAGGCCTACCTGACAAACGGGTGCCATTCCAACCTGAATACAGGGAAGGGGTGGATTACAGAGGAACATCAAATCGAGTTGTGAGGGAACTTAAGAAACAGACACAACCGTTGTGGGGTTACTTTCCGTGAGCACAGCAGGGAAGGACTACAACACATAGCGCTAGAAGGAAGGCACAGATTTCCACCTGAGAGGAGAACTCTGGAGGTGCCATTGGACCGGCCGGACTTGCGTAGCCTGGTGAACCGTGTTCCGGACTGAGGACTCAGAGATCTCCAGTAAAGAGGTAAAGAGACTGCAGCCTGGTGTCCTCGTTATTTACCGCGACTTACACCCCACAACCGTACCGCTCCATCGCTACCATTACTACCACTTATTGCACCGGACGTCCCCCACTGACGGACAGGGCCACGGACCGGGTCTAGCCACCGTGACAACCCCAGGACTGAGACCTAGAGGCCCGGCTCCGGGTACCCCTCGGCCCTGCGGCGGTGTGGGGGCGCTCCATATATACTTAACAAAAAAGTGTGAAACAACTGAAAATATGTCTTATATTCTAGGTTCTTCAAAGTAGCCACCTTTTGCTTTGATGACTGCTTTGCACACTCTTTGCCTTCAATTTTGAATAAATTCCCAACAGTGTTACACGCAAACCGGATGGAATAGCATGCCGCTGCAAGATGCTGTGGTAGCCATGCTGGTTCAGTATGCCTTCAATTTTGAATAAATCCCCAACAGTGTCAACAGCAAAGCACCCCCACGCCATCACACCTCCTCCTCCATGCTTAACGGTGGGAACCAGGCATGTAGAGTCCATCCGTTCACTTTTTCTGCATCACACAAAGACACGGTGGTTGGAACCAAAGATCTCAAATTTGGACTCATCAGACCAAAGCACAGATTTCCACTGGTCTAATGTCCATTCCTTGTGTTCTTTAGCCCAAACAAGTCTCTTCTGCTTGTTGCCCGTCTTTAGCAGTGGTTTCCTAGCAGCTATTTTACCATGAAGGCCTGCTGCACAGTCTCCTCTTAACAGTTGTTGTAGAGATGTATCTGCTGCTAGAACTCTGTGTGGCATTGACCTGGTCTCTAATCTGAGCTGCTGTTAACCTGCGATTTCTGAGGCTGGTGACTCAGAAAAACTTATCCTCAGAAGCAGAGGTGACTCTTGGTCTTCCTTTCCTGGGGCGATCCTCATGTGAGCCAGTTTCTTTGTAGCGCTTGATGGTTTTTGCCACTGCACTTGGGGAGACTTTGAAAGTTTTCCCAATTTTTCGGACTGACTGACCTTCATTTCTTAAAGTAATGATGGCCACTCGTTTTTCTTTACTTAGCTGCTTTTTTCTTGCCATAATACAAATTCTAACAGTCTATTCAGTAGGACTATCAGCTGTGTATCAACCAGACTTCTGCACAACACAACTGATGGTCCCAACCCCATTTATAAGGCAAGAAATCCCACTTATTAAACCTGACAGGGCACACCTGTGAAGTGAAAACCATTTCCGGTGACTACCTCTTGAAGCTTATCAAGAGAATGCCAAGAGTGTGCAAAGCAGTCATCAAAGCAAAAGGTGGCTACTTTGAAGAACCTAGAATATAAGACATCATTTCAGTTGTTTCACACTTTTTTGTTAAGTATATAATTCCACATGTGTTAATTCATAGTTTTGATGCCTTCAGTGTGAATTTACAATTTTCATAGTCATGAAGATACAGAAAAATCTTTAAATGAGAAGGTGTGTCCAAACTTTTGGTCTGTACTGTACGTCAGCATCGCATATGAGCTGGTGGATCCAGAATCTGACAAGGAAATTAATCCAACTCCCAACTTGCAAGAAGGAGATGTCGTCCTTTTAAAAGACAAAGAGGCTCATCGTAACCACTGGCCGATGGGTTTTATCACCAAGGTTGTGCCCGGCGATGACGGAAAGACTCGGATGGTGTAAGTCAAGGTGACAAAAGGGGGGGGTTCAACTCAAATCTTCTTTTGCCCAGTCACTGAACTCGTGCTACTTTTACCTAAGGAGGACGTCACATGAACTGAACATCTTTGCTGGACTCTGTCACGGCGGGGAGACAGAAACATGGCATCAAACCAAAAAACTATATTATTTTTTATAGGTCCAAAAATTATAGTATATCACAATTGACCTATATTCATAAAACATATATATGACAATACCTATTTTATTAATAAATCCATAGAACACAACCACAAACATAACACTACAAACAAACGTGCTCTCTATAGATATACCCTATCAATGGGACCTGGATGCCTACTGCCTAACAGCGGAGGTTGGCACCCTAAACACAATTGAGAATGGCGCCCCCACTCAACGTCGGCTGACCCTAAATCTCCTGTTGATGCCCTATATAGGTGTCACATACGGGCCCCCAATTTGTACAACAGGAAATAATTGCGTAGAGATAAATTGTCAGCCGATATAGCCCACAAAAATGTTGGGCAGAAAAATTATTTATAATGATAGGGTGAGAGACACATACATACAAAGTGCATAACAGTGCAAAACTAAAGTGCTGTAGTGAACAAAAAAATCCTTACTGAACTGCTCCCTATAATCTTAGAACCTGCCTTGCCGCGGGGGTTGGCACCCTACTGTTCAGCGGAACTGGCGCCCCCACTCCACGTCGGCTATCCCTTGATGTTCCCTATAGATAACTGATGGGGATTGGCTGGAAAGAAAATGTCTTGTTGCTGAATTAATGTGTTATAGTATAAAGACCAGACCGCTAACAAGACTATAGATAAATTAGATTAATAAACCCACATGCTGGTTATCAAATGCACCAGATATAAGTCACAGATTCAAATGAATATATATATTGTAGAAAATACCATAAGAATATACCTCATGCTCTGATGTTGCATATCATTCGAGGTCTTTATCTATGACTATTGCCATAAGTAACCTAAATGCAATCAATGTCTACATATTCATCTGCACTAGACCAGCAGTGTGTATATGGCATAGTAGGGCTAAGCAGTCAGCAAGGAGAAAATACTCATCGTTTCAAGAGATGTCATATTGCGCCTCAACGCGTTTCACCAGAAGGATCATCAGGAGGCATTGATGCAATGGATGTGTCATGGAGTCATCCGCCAGCTCATACTTATATAGATTTCAGTGCCAGTTACAGAGGAAATGAAAGTTTTCACCACTAGAGGATACTAAGAAGCAACCCGATTTGTCTGCAGCCCCGGCCAATATGGCTCAGATTAGATAAGGCATGCATAGATAAAACGTTGTATAGAGGTATACAAACCGGGCGCCATATTACTGTGGCGCAGCCAGTCTTATATCCCGAGACTCAGTTATGTATAATGATGTTATCTACCTTACGCTCTTATGCCGGAGTTGTCACTGGCGTGCGTTCCATGTGGAGCGCATATCACCGCGCTTCCCGCAGTGTGCATGGCCGGAAGAGATCAGCGCTCACTGATTTTACCACTGCGCATGTCCCAGTTTATAGTTGCTATGCAACAGACTGGCCGCACATAGGGAAAGCACCGATAGTCGAGCTCAGAGCTCAGAGATTCCGCATGTACCAGATATTAAATAATAGATAAACTACAATCCAGCTATACAGGAGATGGACGCTGATATCACAGGTTGCCAACAGCAGTTTTTAATTACTATGCTTTAAGTTGGCCGCATATATAGGAGGCGCTGATAATAAAACTCAGAGCCATATGTAAATGCTCATTTATAGAATAAACACACAGCGGGTTAGCTGCACGGAAAATGGGCATAAAATCCCACGGATTACACACAACAAAATATAACACTGCACCTAGACCCATATGGAAATATCAACACAGATCATGACAAAAAATCACGTAGCTACGTGACATGATGTAAACTTATATATATGGCGCAGGTGTATTACTGGTGCTCCCTATCTATAAGTGGTAATGTCAGCCACCAAAGCAAGGTGGTTATAGCATGAAGTAATCTGCTGATAGCTGTAAACAGACCTCTACAAGACACTTAACAGAAATACCGATATGGCTGTCAAATATATATGATCAGGGTCACTTCATACTCAATGCCGATTCATTTGATGTATGTATCCCATTCTAATGATGTGCATATCGCGTATCAAAGCATATAAGTATGAGAATGAATGATAATGCGGATATTAGACAGATATGGAATTGTAAATAGATAAAAACATAATATTCACAGTTAATACTGTGCACCCTAGGACATCAGGGTTGGTATTAGTAGACATAGCAAGTATAAATTATAATCAGGTACAACCATATAACTGAAACGGCGATTGTATAGAGGAGGTATTTAGATTAAGCCCACATTGTAGGCAATAACATAGAGTGTAGGAGGAGGCGGCGGCGCATAGGATCATATCTACAAAAAACATGCATAGGACTGACTCTCCTTTAGTCCTAATGGTGCTATACAGTTGAAACGATGTATCCATGTACACTCTTTCTGCAACAGTAACCTGTCAAAATCTCCACCCCTCGGATTTGGTGTATAGACTTCTAGGATACTAAATGAAATCTCATTCAAATTGCCTTGATGTTTCTCATTCATATGTTTAGCAATAGGGGTGTCACGTCCATGTCTGATGTCACCTATATGCTCACCCACTCTCCTCCTAAACTCCCTCTTAGTCTTACCCACATAATTCATAGGACAATTACAGGTGGCGATGTATACCAGGCCCATTGTTTTGCAATTGGAAAAATCTCGAAGGTAGTATTTTTTGCCAGTGGACACACTGATTATATATTTACATGGTTGCATATATCTGCAGTTAACGCAATTACCACATTTGAAGAAACCGCAGGTTTTTCTGTCTAACCATGTCCCCTCAGGTACTGGCCTTTTAAAGTGACTATGCACTAAGTTATCTTTCAAAGACCGTCCTTTTCTGTATGTTATCTGGGGTCTATGTCCAATCATGTGAGCCAGGTCTGGGTCAGCTGATAGAACATCCCAGTGTTTTTCCAGAATTTTGGTCACTCTTGTATTCTGACAATCATATGTGCCAATAATTCTGGTAATATCCATATCCATCCTGTGTCTCTTAGTTTGGGATTGTAATAGCACACCTCTATCCTGCGAAAGGGCATGGTTGAATGCTGACTCAACTATACCCCTGGGGTACCCCTTTTCCCTAAACCGTTTTTTCATATCACCTGATTGTCCCATAAAGGTACTGGTGTCCGAGCAGTTTCTTCTCAACCTTAGAAACAGACCTATCGGGATCCCTCGTTTGAGAGCTTGAGGGTGGTGGCTTTCCCACCTTAGCAAACTATTACTACTCGTGGGCTTGCGGAATATCTGTGTTTTTAGTGATCCATCAGTTTTTATCTGGACACTCACATACATCCAAAAAGGACAACATCTCCCGTTGAATCTCAAATGTAAACTTCATACCAATAGTATTGTCATTTAGTTGTTGGATAAAGTCCCCAAATGACTCTTGTGTCCCCTGCCAGATAACAAAGATATCATCTATAAATCGGTACCAGACCCCCACATACTGATGCCACCACTTCACCTCATCGGGAAAAACAATGGTTTCCTCCCACCAGCCCAGGAACAAATTAGCATACGAAGGGGCGCAGGGACTCCCCATCGCTGTGCCCCTGAGCTGGTGGAAGTACTTCCTGTCAAAAATAAAATAATTTCTCGTGAGTGTGAAATGCAGGAGGTCCAGTACAAATTGGCTATGAGTTTTACACTGAATTGCCCTTGTTTTCAGAAACAAATTCTAACAGTCTATTCAGTAGGACTATCAGCTGTGTATCAACCAGACTTCTGCACAACACAACTGATGGTCCCAACCCCATTTATAAGGCAAGAAATCCCACTTATTAAACCTGACAGGGCACACCTGTGAAGTGAAAACCATTTCCGGTGACTACCTCTTGAAGCTTATCAAGAGAATGCCAAGAGTGTGCAAAGCAGTCATCAAAGCAAAAGGTGGCTACTTTGAAGAACCTAGAATATAAGACATCATTTCAGTTGTTTCACACTTTTTTGTTAAGTATATAATTCCACATGTGTTAATTCATAGTTTTGATGCCTTCAGTGTGAATTTACAATTTTCATAGTCATGAAGATACAGAAAAATCTTTAAATGAGAAGGTGTGTCCAAACTTTTGGTCTGTACTGTATGTCAGCATCGCATATGAGCTGGTGGATCCAGAATCTGACAAGGAAATTAATCCAACTCCCAACTTGCAAGAAGGAGATGTCGTCCTTTTAAAAGACAAAGAGGCTCATCGTAACCACTGGCCGATGGGTTTTATCACCAAGGTTGTGCCCAGCGATGACGGAAAGACTCGGATGGTGGAAGTCAAGGTGACAAAAGGGGGGTGTTCAACTCAAATCTTCTTTTGCCCAGTCACTGAACTCGTGCTACTTTTACCTAAGGAGGACGTCACATGAACTGAACATCGTTGCTGGACTCTGTCACGGCGGGGAGACAGAAACATGGCTACTAAAACGCCCAAATGGGAAATCTGCAATATACCAGAATACCATTGTTTTTATTTTTGTCCATATGTCTGTACTGTTTATTATGTCTGTATTGGGTGACAAAACTATATTAATTCATTATGCCATGTGAGCACTGCAGCCAACCATCGGTTGCTACTGGAATGCTGCGCTGTTACTTCCCTTGGAAGATTGTTGGACAAAGTGAGAGGTCAATAGCAGGGCTCATGTCTCATGTGGCATAATAATGTCATGCGAGCTCTGGAAGGCAAAGCGCCAACACCACTGGAATGGTGCTGGTATGGGAAATGAGTAGATGCATTCCATGTCAATCTTCCTCGGTCTGGGGCTCTATACAAGATCTCACTTTGTGGGGTAAGGGTGATTCTGAGTAAGATCAAGAATCAGCCCAGAACTACATGGGGGGACCTGGTAAATGACCTGAAAAGAGCTGAGACCACAGTCTCAAACATTATCAGTAGTAACACACTATGCCATCATGGATTAATATCATGCAGAGCACGCAACTCCGCTCGCTGTGTTTGGAGTTGGAAAAAGGATGAGTACAACCCCAAGAACACCATCCTAACCATGAAGAATGGTGATGGAAACATCATACTTTGGGGGTGCTTTTCTGCAAGGCGGACAGGACAAATGCACCATATTGAAGGGAGTATGGTTGGGGTCATGGATCGCAAGATTTTGGCCAACAACCCACTTCCCTCAATAAGAGCATTGAAGATGGGTCATGGCTGGGTCTTCTAGCATGACAATAACCTGAAACACACAATCAGGGCAACTAAGGAGTGGCTCTGTAAGAAGCATTTCAAGGTCCTGGAGGGGCCTGGCCAGTCTCCAGACCTGAACCCAATAGAAAATCTTTGCAGCTGGCAGAAACTTAATATTGTTCAGTGACAGCCCCGAAATCTTAAAGGTCTGGAGAAAATCTGTATGAAAGAGTGGGCCAAAATCCCTGCTGCAGTGTGTGCAAACTTTGTTATGAATTGCATAAAACGTCTGACCTCTGTAATTGCAAACAAAGTACCAAATATTAAGTTCTGTTTTTTTTTATTGTATCAAATACTTATTTAATGCAATAAAATGTAAATTAATTATGTAAAAATCATACAATGCAATTTTATGGATTTTTTTAATGCAATAAAATGTAAATTAATTATGTAAAAATCATACAATGCAATTTTATGGATTTTTTTAAGATTCTGTCTCTCACAGTTGAGACCTGTCTCACATTAGAGATCGATCCATTCTTTGTAGGTGGGAAAATTGGCAGTGTATCAAATTCTTATTTTCCCCACAGTATATTTACTCTTAATTTTTACCACCCATTACTTACACACAAAGTAAAATTATTTATCAAAACTATAATATATTTATCAACACCCTTTCCTGTGTGAGCCAGTTTTTGTTATGGTGCTTTAACCCCTTAAGCCCCGAGGGTGGTTTGCACGTTAATGACCGGGCCAATTTTTACAATTCTGACGACTGTACCTTTATGAGGTTTTAACTCTGGAACGCTTCAAAAGATCTTAGCGATTCTGACATTGTTTTCTCGTGACATATTGTACTTCATGATAGTGGTAAAATTTCTTCGATATAACTTGCGTTTATTTGTGAAAAAGACGCAAAATTGGCGAAAATTTTGAAAATTTCGCAATTTTCCAACTTTGAATTTTTATGCCCTTAAAGCACAGAAATATGTCACGCAAAATACTTAATAAGTAACATTTCCCACATGTCTACTTTACATCAGCACAATTTTGGAACCAAAGTTTTTTTGTTAGGGAGTTATAAGGGTTAAAAGTTGACAAGAAATTTCTCATTTTTACAACACCATTTCTTTTAGGGACCACATCCCATTCGAAGTCATTTTGAGGGGTCTATATGATAGAAAATACCCAAGTGTGACACCATTCTAAAAATTGCACCCCTCAAGGTGCTCAAAACCACATTCAAGAAGTTTATTAACCCTTCAGGTGTTTCAGAGGAATTTTTTTAATGTTTAAATAAAAATGAACATTTAACTTTTTCTTCACACAAAATTTATTTCAGCTCCAATTTGTTTTATTTTACCAAGGGTAACAGGAGAAAATGGACCCCAAAAGTTGTTGTACAATTTGTCCTGAGTATGCTAATACCCCATATGTGGGGGTAAACCTCTGTTTGGGCGCATGGCAGCGCTCGGAAGGAAAGGAGCGCCATTTTACTTTTCAATGCAAAATTGACTGGAATTGAGATGGGACGCCATGTTGCGTTTGGAGAGCCCCTGATGTGCCTATACATTGAAACCCCCAACAAGTGACACCATTTTGGAAAGTAGACCCCCTAAGGAACTTATCTAGATGTGTGGTGAGCACTTTGACCCACCAAGTGCTTCACAGAAGTTTATAATGCAGAGCTGTAAAAATAAAAAATCATATTTTTTCATAAAAATGAATTTTTGCCCCCAATTTTTTATTTTCCCAAGGGTAAGAGAAGAAATTGGACCCCAAAAATTGTTGTGCAATTTGTCCTGAGTACGCTGATACCCCATATGTGGGGGTAAACCACTGTTTGGGCGCATAGCAGAGCTCAGAAGGGAAGGAGCGCCATTTTACTTTTCAATGCAAAATTGACTGGAATTAAGATGGGACGCCATGTTGCGTTTGGAGAGCCCCTGATATGCCTAAACATTGAAAACCCCCACAAGTGACACCATTTTGGAAAGTAGACCCCTTAAGGAACTTATCTAGATGTGTGGTGAGCACTTTGACCCAACAAGTGCTTCACAGAAGTTTATAATGCAGAGCCGTGAAAATAAAAATTCTTTTTTTTTTCACAAAAATGATTTTTTAGCCCCCAGTTTTGTATTTTCACAAGGGTAACAGGATAAATTGGACACCAATAGTTGTTGTCCAAATTGTCCTGAGTACGCTGATACCCCATATGTGGGGGGAAACCACTGTTTTATCACACGTCGGGGTTCGGAAGGGAAGTAGTGACGTTTTGAAATACAGACTTTGATGGAATGCTCTGCGGGCGTCAGGTTGCATTTGCAGAGCCCGTCATGTACCCAAACAGTAGAAACCCCCAACAAGTGACCCTATATTGGAAACTAGACCTCCCAAGGAACTTATCTAGATGTGTTGTGAGAACTTTAAACCCCCAAGTGTTTCACTACAGTTTATAACGCAGAGCCGTGAAAATAAAAATTCTTTTTTTTTCACAAAAATGATTTTTTAGCCCTCAGGTTTGTATTTTCACAAGGGTAACAGGATAAATTGGACCCCAAAAGTTGCTGTTCAATTTGTCCTGAGTTCGCTGATACCCCATATGTGAGGGGAAACCACTGTTTAAGCGCATGGCAGAGCTCGGAAGGGAAGGAGCGCCATTTGGAATGCAGACTTAGATGGATTGGTCTGCAGGCGTCATGTTGCATTTGCAGAGCCCCTGATGTACCCAAGCAGTAGAAACCCCCCACAAGTGACCCAATATTGGAAACTAGACCTCCCAATGAACTTATCTAGGTGTGTTGTGAGAACTTTGAACCCCCAAGTGTTTCACTACAGTTTACAACGCAGAGCCGTGAAAATAAAAAATCCTTTTTTTTCCCACAAAAATGATTTTTAGCTCCTCAAATTTTTATTTTCCCAAGGATAACAAGAGAACTTGGACCCCAAAAGTTGTTGTGCAATTTGTCCCGAGTACGCTGATACCCCATATGTTGGGGTAAACCCCTGTTTGGATGCACGGGAGAGCTCGGAAGGGAAGGAGCACTGTTTTACTTTTTCAACGCAGAATTGGCTGGAATTGAGATCGGATGCCATGTCGCGTTTGGAGAGCCCCTAATGTGCCTGAACAGTGGAAACTCCCCAATTCTACCTGAAACCCTAATCGAAACACACCCCTAACCCTAATCCCAACGGTAACCCTAACCACACCCCTAACCCTGACACACCCCTAACTCTAATCCCAACCCTCATCCCAACCGTAAATGTAATCCAAACCCTAACCCTAACTTTAGCCCCCACCCTAACCCTAACATTAGCCCCAACCATAACTTTAGCCCCAACCCTAACCCTAACTTTAGCCCCAACCCTAGCCCCAACCCTAACCCTAGCCCTAACCCTAGCTTTAACCCTAGCCCTAACCCTAGCCCTAACCCTAGCCCTAACCCTAACCCTAGCCCTAACCCTAATGGGAAAATGGAAATAAATACATTTTTTTAATTTTATTATTTTTCCCTAACTAAGGGGGTGATGAAGGGGGTTTGATTTACTTTTATAGAGTTTTTTATAGCAGATTTTTATGATTGGCAGCGGTCACACACCAAAAGACGCTTTTTATAGCAAAAAGGTTTTTGCGTCTCCACATTTTGAGACCTATAATTTTTCCATATTTTGGTCCACAGAGTCATTTGAGGTCTTGTTTTTTGCGGGACGATTTGAGGTTTTTATTGGTAACATTTTTGGACACATGACAGTTTTTGATCGCTCTTTATTCCAATTTTTGTGAGGCAGAATGACCAAAAACCAGCTATTCATGAATTTCTTTTGGGGGAGGCGTTTATACCGTTCCACGTTTGGTAAAATTGATAAAGCAGTTTTATTCTTCGGGTCAGTACGATTACAGCGATATCTCATTTATATAATTTTCTTATGTTTTGGCGCTTTTATACGATAAAAGCTATTTTATAGAAAAAATAATTATTTTGGCATCGCTTTATTCTGAGGACTATAACTTTTTAAATTTTTGCTTATGATGCTGTATGGCGGCTTGTTTTTTGCGGGACAAGATGATGTTTTCAGCAGTACCATGGTTATTTATATCCGTCTTTTTGATCGCATGTTATTCCACTTTTTGTTCGGCGGTATGATAATAAAGCGTTGTTTTTTGCCTCGGTTTTTTTTTTCTTACGGTGTTCACTGAAGGGGTTAACTAGTGGGACAGTTTTATAGGTTGGGTCGTTACGGACGCGGCGATACTAAATATGTGTACTTTTATTGTTTTTTTTTTATTTAGATAAAGAAATGTATTTATGGGAATAATTTTTTTTTTTTCTTTATTTAGGATTATTTTTTTTTCTACACATGTTGAATTTTTTTTTTTTTTACTTTTTTACTTTGTCCCAGGGGGGACATCACAGATCGCTGATCTGCCAGTTTGCACAGCACTCTGTCAGATCAGCGATCTGACTTACAGCGCTGCAGGCTTATCAGCGCCTGCACTGGACCCGGAAGTAATCCCTGCAGGACCCGGATGCAGCCCCGCGGCCATTTTGGATCCGGGGCGTGCAGGAATAGGAGGTAAGAGACGCTTGGAGCAACGCGATCACATCGCGTTGCTCCGGGGGTCTCAGGGAAGCACGCAGGGAGCCCCATCACTGCGCAATGCTTCCCTATACCGCCGGAACACTGCGATCATGTTTGATCGCAGTGTGCCGAGGGTTATTGTGCCGGGGCGGTCCGTGACCGCTCCTGGCACATAGTGCCGGATGTCAGCTGTGCTAATCAGCTGACACCCGGACGCGATCGGCCGCGCTGCCCCCGTGAGCGCGGCCGATCGCATATGACGTACTATCCCGTCGGTGGGAATTAAGGCCCACCCCACCTCGACGGGATAGTACGTCATATGGGATTAAGGGGTTAATTTTGGTTCTAGTGGGTGGAAAATGTCAAGTAGGGTAAAACTGTTATAAAAACCTAATTCCTGCATTGTTTTTGAGTTTTAGTGTTTAAAAAGAAGGTCAGTATGATTAAGAACATACAAAACATGTTTAATTTTTTTTACATTTTTCTGATTTTAAAAAATCAAAACTTTGTAGAAAAAATTGGTTTATTGCCAGTTTCTGAGACCAATATCTTATTTTCCATCAATGGAGATACAGTACTGTGCAGGAAATGTATAATCAATAAGGAAAAAGTATAACAGCTGTAGAGTTACATTTGGTTGACAAAAGGGGAAACTGGATTTAGCAGTCTTTCAAGCGCAAAGGGACTTTTGCTGGAGGTGTCAAAAAATGCACCTCAGCTTCTGGACCCTGAAATTCAAAGGGAAACAAATGGTGTGTTACTAGGCATAATATTTGTCATATACCGTATAGAGAGGAGACACAGGATCTTTGAAAAGCAAGGCCCTAAATGAGCCCATCGTCCAGTCACAAACAGCAGCTTTTAAATAGTCAAATACAGGTCATCCCAGAAATATGAGCCCAGGACCAAGTATCTAAAAGCTGGGTTGCACAAAAGAAAGTTGTTCACATGTGAGGGACTGCCTATGCTGGTGCGATCCATAATTCAGATGAATCTCTGGAGAATATGTGAAAAGGACATTAGGCGTGAAAGGCTAGGTGCGGAGGCATGCGGAGAGAAGATGGTGAACCCCCTTCCTCTCTCCGCATGTCTCCACACCATTCTCTCTCCACATGCCTCCGCACCTAGCCCTCAACTTCTAATGTCCTGTGACTGTCTGAGGGAATTAAGGAATTTTTCTTACAAATGCTATTGGTGAGTGCCCCATACTTTTTCTATTTACCGTATTTTTCAGATTATAAGACATGATAAAATAACAAACACTTAACTCACCTTCTGATGATGGCTCAGTGCTCCCAGTTCTCCCATGGCTCTTCCTGTGTCTGTGCCAACATCCGATCATGTGATCGGCACAGCACAGTGATGTCATCACTTTGTGCCCATGGAGCGCCTCCAGTAGGGCCGTGGGGTACTCGGTACCGGGTCCTTCGGTTGTCACCGTGGCTGACCCGGTCCGTGGCCCTAGGGACGTCCATATTCAAAGGGAAAGGTCTTTAAAGGGATAATGTTCATGACGCCACCTGTGGTATTCGGTCAGGGTGACCGACGCTGCTTAGGGGTCCGCTGGGGTGATGTGATGGCAGCTAGATGGTATACCTTCCCACAGGTGAAGTGTATCCCCAGGGCTTCTCAGAAGTGTAGATGGAGATAGTGGATGATGTAAGGCGCAGGGAATAACGAGGACACAAGGTTGCAGTCTCTTTACCTTTTACTGAAGACTTCAGCATCCACAGTCCAGGGTACAGACCACAGGGTAGGCAGAGTCCAGCCGGTCTGAAGGCAAATCCAGAGTCCCCTTATCCAGGTGGAAATCAGTAGCCTTCCTTCTAGCGCCTGTGTGTTGTAGTACCTCCCTGCTGAGCTTCTCAGTAAGGTCCTCACAACTCTTGTAGATGTTCTAGATGTTATTTCTTCCTCTCTGTCCCCCAGATGGTGTGGATAGGACAAACCCGTATGACTGATGGCCTGAGGCTTGTTTATAGGGACCCTAGAGATGCCCCAACCCCCACAAGTTGCCACCGTGTCTTCTTAGGTATTAAGGTCGGGCAGCCAACTTGGAATTGACTGTCCTGCCGGTCTCTGGAGCAAGGCTTGGAGACGGTTGCTCCCTCGGTGTTCCGGCCACCGGCTACGCACCTCAGAAGGAGGCAGCCTATTGCAGGGCAGAACTCCTTCTGGTGTTATCTCTTTGTGCTATGACTTCGTTTCTCACCCTCTACAACACAATTCTCTTCGTGTCCTTTCTTAGGATGCTGCCGCACGTGGGGCAGGCGCAGCTCTGTGTCTTTCTGTCTTGCTAGGCCTCTGCCAGGATCCCACCCCTGACAGGGACCCTCTGTCTGCAGCTCCGATGTTCCTCCTTTCCCTCTGTCTGCCTGATAGGTGTTGCCTGGGCAAAGCCCAGTCAGCTTCTCTCTAACTTTCTATCCAGCCCATCAGTTTTACCCTTCTGTGAGGAGTGCCCTAGTAGATAGGAGCAAGGCTCCCCCTGGTGGTCTGGAGTGTGAAGTGTGGTGTATGGTTTGCGATACCTGGTAGGAAGATCTCCTTTATTGCAATCAGACTTAATATCACTCCCCCTGGTGGAAGAATGACATTACTGCAACGACCAGGACTCTGGGGCGCTGCACCCAGGTCACATGATCTGATGCCTAGGAAACAGGAAGCGCAACCGAGAAGCTGGGAGCACAGAGCCATCATCAGAAGGTGAGTTAAGTGTTTGTTATTTTATCATGTGCGTGCCTGCAGGGAGGCATATAGTGATTGGGGGGGCCATGTGTGTGCCAGCAGGGGGGCATATATAGAGAGGGGGGCCATGTGCATGCCAGCAGGGGGGTTTATAGTGACGGGGGGCCATATCCAGGATGAGATGGGGGGCAGTGTGCCAGCAGCACAGGGGGGACAGTGTGCCAGCAACACAGGGGGGCAGTGTGCCAGCAGCATGGGGGGGCAGTGTGCCAGCAGCACAGGGGGGCAGTGTACCAACAGTACAGGGGTGGCAGTGTGCCAGCAGCATGGGGGGCAGTGTGCCAGCAGCGCAGGGGGGGCAGTGTGCCAGCAGCACAGGGGGCAGTGTGCCAGCAGCACAGGAGGAGGGCAGTGTGCCAGCAGCACAGGGGGGACAGTGTGCCAGCAGCACAGGGGGGCAGTGTGTCAGCAGCACAGGGGGCAGCACAGGGGGCAGTGTGCCAGTAGCACAGGGGGCCGTGTGTCAGCAGCACAGTGGGGCCATGTGTCAGCAGCACAGGAGGGCCATTTGTCAGCAGCACAGGGGGGGCCGTGTGCCAGCAGCACAGGGGGGCAGTGTGCCAGCAGCACAAAGGGGAAATGTGCCAGTGTGCCAGCAGCACAGGGGGGCCATGTGCCAGGATGGGGGTTATATAGATACCAGGATGAGGGACATATATATGATTTGTAAGACGGACACTGGCATTATAAGACAGACCCCCATTTAACATAAAATTATTTTTTTCTCTTTTTCTTCACCAAATTTGGGGGTGCGTCTTATAATCAGGTGCGTCTTATAAAGTGAAAAATACGGTATATTGATCCATAATTAATTTTATTACGGCCCTTGTCAGCGCGTGCAACTAGGCAGCGCGCAAACACGGCCTTCACACAGAAGATTTAAAGGGCCGGCACACAGGGCCAAGTTTGAGATTTGAAAAGGCTGCCACCGCGGTGTGCAAAGGGCGCCTCAACATGTGTCTGATGCTGGCCTGCCTGTACCAGCGTCAGAACACTCACCAATTCCAGCAGGATCCTCTCTTCTTCACCGCCGACGCTGGACAGGTCCCACCTCATCTCTTCATCCTCCCCCATCTCAGGGACTTGGGAGTATATACAGCAGTCTACAGTCATATGAAAAAGTTTGGGCACCCCTATTAATCTTAAGCTTAATGTTGTATAAAAATTGTTTTTTTTGCAACAGCTACCGTATATACTCGAGTATAAGCCGAGATTTTCAGCCCAAATTTTTGGGCTGAAAGTGCCCCTCTTGGCTTATACTCGAGTCATGATCGGTGTTGGGGTCGGCGGGTGAGGACTGTCATATACTCACCTAGTTCCGGCGTTCCTGTCGCTCCCCCTGCCCGTCCCACGGTCTCCGGGTGCCGCAGCCTCTTCCCCTGAGTGGTCACGTGGGACCGCTCATTAGAGAAATGAATATGGACTCCACGCCCATAGGGGCGGAGCCGCCTATTCATTTCTCTAATGAAGCGGTGCCGGTGACTGCTGATAGAGGAAGAGGCTGCGGCACCGTAGACCAGTTGTCCGGGGGAAGGAGCGGGACGCCGGGAGCAGGTAAGTATGACATATTCACCTGTCCTCGTTCCACGCGCCGGGCGCCGCTCCATCTTCCCGGCGTCTCTCCGCACTGACTGTGCAGGTCAGAGGGCGCGATGACGCATATAGTGTGCGCGGCGCCCTCTGCCTGATCAGTCAGTGCAGAGAGACGCCGGGACGGGACGCTGAGGAGCTGCAAGCAAGAGGTGAGTATGTCGTTTGTTTTTTTTTTTATTGCAGCAGCAGCAATGGCACAGATTTATGTGGAGTATCTATGGGGCAACGGTGCAGAGCACTATATGGCATAGCTATGGGGCAACGGTGCAGAGCACTATATGGCACAGCTATGGGACAACGGTGCAGAGCACTATATGGCACAGCTATGGGGCAACGGTGCAGAGCACTATATGGCACAGCTATGGGGCAACGGTGCAGAGCACTATATGGCACAGCTATGGGGCAACAGTGCAGAGCACTATATGGCACAGCTATGGGGCAACGGTGCAGAGCACTATATGGCACAGCTATGGGGCAACGGTGCAGAGCACTATATGGCACAGCTATGGGGCAACGGTGCAGAGCACTATATGGCACAGCTATGGGGCAACGGTGCAGAGCACTATATGACACAGCTATGGGGCAACGGTGCAGAGCACTATATGGCACAGCTATGGGGCAACGGTGCAGAGCACTATATGGCACAGCTATGGGGCAACAGTGCAGAGCACTATATATATGGCACAGCTATGGGGCAACGGTGCAGAGCATTATATGGCACAGCTATGGGGCAACGGTGCACAGCACTATATGGCACAGCTATGGGGCAATGGTGCAGAGCACTATATGGCACAGCTATGGGGCAACGGTGCAGAGCACTATATATATGGTACAGCTATGGGGCAACGGTGCAGAGCACTATATGGCACAGCTATGGGGCAACGGTGCAGAGCACTATATGGCACAGCTATGGGGCAACGGTGCAGAACACTATATGGCACAGCTATGGGGCAATGGTGCAGAGCATTATATGGCACAGCTATGGGGCAACGGTGCAGAGCATTATATATATGGCACAGCTATGGGGCAACAGTGCAGAGCACTATATATATGGCACAGCTATGGGGCAACGGTGCAGAGCATTATATGGCACAGCTATGGGGCAACGGTGCACAGCACTATATGGCACAGCTATGGGGCAACGGTGCAGAGCACTATATGGCAGAGCTATGGGGCAACGGTGCAGAGCACTATATATATGGCACAGCTATGGGGCAACGGTGCAGAGCATTATATATATGGCACAGCTATGGGGCAACGGTGCAGAGCACTATATGGCACAGCTATGGGGCAACGGTGCAGAGCACTATATATATGGTACAGCTATGGGGCAACGGTGCAGAGCATTATATATATGGCACAGCTATGGGGCAACGGTGCAGAGCACTATATGGCACAGCTATGGGGCAACGGTGCAGAGCACTATATGGCACAGCTATGGGGCAACGGTGCAGAACACTATATGGCACAGCTATGGGGCAACGGTGCAGAGCATTGTATATATGGCACAGCTTTATGTGGAGTATCTATGGGGCAACGGTGCAGAGCATTGTATATATGGCCCAGCTTTATGTGGAACATCTATGGGGCCATAATGAACGGTGCAGAGCATTATATATGGCCCAGCTTTATGTGGAACATCTATGGGGCCATAATGAACGGTGCAGAGCATTATATGTGGCACAGCTTTATGTGGAGCATCTATGGGGCCATAATGAACGGTATGGAGTATCTATTTTTATAGTGCTTTGGCACAAAGCACTATATTGTTATTCCATCGTGGTAAACTTCTTATTATTATTCAGTCCGCAGTTAATGCGGCCCGAACCGCTTCACTCACAGACTCCAGTGAGGTGTCATTTCGAAGCCAGCGTCCCCAAGAGGTGTGCTAAGTATTTTTCGTGTCGATCGGATTTGTAGTTTTGGCGCAACTTGCATTTGAAAAAAGTGTTTCAATGCATTTCAATAGGGAAATTTCCCCATACGTTTATACTGGGCCTGATTTCTGAGGCAATTTCTAAAAATAACTGCCACCTGTCACCTGGCCAATTAGCTCATTGATATGCGCAGTCAGACTCAGTTACTATGCCAACGCCTATGAACTCTACATCAGCCCACCAGGTCACAGCTTTTGTCAGATAATATCAGCTCTTAAAGTGACAGTACAGCACAACTCCAAAGCACTATCTGTAGTCTTATTATAGTGCTTTGGAACAAAGCACTATACTGTTATTCCATCGTGGTAAACTTCTTCTTATTCTTATTATTATAGTGCTTTGGAACAAAGCACTATACTGTTATTCCACCGTGGTAAACTTCTTATTATAGTGCTTTGGAACAAAGCACTATACTGTTATTCCACCGTGGTAAACTTCTTATTCTTATTATTATTATTCAGTCCGCACGTAATGCGGCCCGAACCGCTAAACTCACAGACTCCAGTGAGGTGTTATTTCGAAGCCAGCGTTCCTGAGAGGTGTGCTAAGTATTTTTCGTGTCGATCGGATTTGTAGTTTTGGCGCAATTTGCGTTTGAAAAAAGTGTCTCAATGCATTTCAATAGGGAAATTTTCCAATACGTTTATAATGGGCCTGATTTCTGAGGCAATTTCTAAAAATAACTGCCACCTGGCTGATTACCTCATTGATATGCGCAGTGAGACCCAGTTACTATGCCAACGCCTATAAACTCTACCAGCCCACCAGGTCACAAGTTTTGTCAGATAATATCAGCTCTTAAAGTGACAGTACAGCACAATTACAAAGCACTATCTGTAGTCTTATCATTATTGCCCCGCTCACCAAATCGGACCCAGCCCACCAAATCGGACCAGAGTGCCCCCGCTTGCCAAATCGGACCCAGAGTGCCCCCGCCCGCCAAATCGGACCCAGAGTGGCGCCGCCCGTCAAGTCGGACCCAGAGTGGCGCCGCCCGCCAAATCGGACCCAGAGTGCCGCCGCCCGCCAAATCGGACCCAGAGTGGCGCCGCCCGCCAAATCGGACCCAGAGTGGCGCCGCCCGCCAAATCGGACCCAGAGTGGCGCCGCCCGCCAAATCGGACCCAGAGTGGTGCCGCCCGCCAAATCGGACCCAGAGTGGCGCCGCAAGCCAAATCGGACCCAGAGTGGCGCCGCCCGCCAAATCGGACCCAGAGTGGCGCCGCCCGCCAAATCGGACCCAGAGTGGCGCCGCCCGCCAAATCGGACCCAGAGTGACCCGGCCCGCCAAATCGGACCCAGAGTGACCCGGCCCGCCAAATCGGACCCAGAGTGGCACCGCCCGCCAAGTCGGACCCAGAGTGGCGCCGCCCGCCCAGTCGGACCCAGAGTGGCGCCGCCCGCCAAGTCGGACCCAGAGTGGTGCCGCCCGCCAAGTCGGACCCACAGTGGCGCCGCCCGCCAAGTCGGACCCAGAGTGGCGCCGCCTGCCAAGTCGGACCCAGAGTGGCGCCGCCCGCCAAGTCGGACCCAGAGTGGCGCCGCCCGTCAAATCGGACCCAGAGTGGCGCCGCCCGTCAAATCGGACCCAGAGTGACCCGGGCCACCAAATTGGACCCAGAGTGACCCGGGCCACCAAATCGGACCCAGAGTGACCCGGGCCACCAAATCGGACCCAGAGTGACCCGGGCCACCAAATCGGACCCAGAGTGACCCGGGCCACCAAATCGGACCCAGAGTGACCCGGCCCACCAAATCGGACCCAGAGTGACCCGGCCCACCAAATCGGACCCAGAGTGACCCGGGCCACCAAATCGGACCCAGAGTGACCCGGGCCACCAAATCGGACCCAGAGTGACCCGGGCCACCAAATCGGACCCAGAGTGACCCGGGCCACCAAATCGGACCCAGAGTGACCCGGGCCACCAAATCGGACCCAGAGTGACCCGGCCCACCAAATCAGACCCAGAGTGACCCGGGCCACCAAATCGGACCCAGAGTGACCCGGGCCACCAAATCGGACCCAGAGTGACCCGGGCCACCAAATCGGACCCAGAGTGACCCGGGCCACCAAATCAGACCCAGAGTGACCCGGGCCACCAAATCGGGCCCAGAGTGACCCGGGCCACCAAATCGGGCCCAGAGTGACCCGGGTTGACCAAATCGGGCCCAGAGTGACCCGGGCCACCGAATCGGGCCCAGAGTGACCCGGGCCACCAAATCGGGCCCAGAGTGACCCGAGCCACCAAATGGGACCCAGAGTGACCCGGGCCACCAAATGGGACCCAGAGTGACCCGGGCCACCAAATGGGACCCAGAGTGACCCGGGCCACCAAATGGGACCCAGAGTGACCCGGCCCACCATATGGGACCCAGAGTGACCCGGTCCACCAAATGGGACCCAGAGTGACCCGGCCCACCAAATCGGACCCAGAGTGACCCGGCCCACCAAATCGGACCCAGAGTGACCCGGCCCACCAAGCCTCAACCCTGAGAGGCTACAACTACCAAACCAGCGCCTGAGGGGCACCCAAGTGTGAAAGTCTTGCAGGGGCAGCCCGGGCGCCATTCCAAAGCACTATCTGTAGTTCCTTCAGGAAATACCCATCTAGTTCTTCTTATTATTATTCAGTCCGCACGTAATGCGGCCCGAACCGCTTCACTCACAGACTCCAGTGAGGTGTCATTTCGAAGCCAGCGTCCCCAAGAGGTGTGCTAAGTATTTTTCGTGTCGATCGGATTTGTAGTTTTGGCGCAATTTGCGTTTGAAAATGTTTTTTCCCCTCATTGTAATGCATTTCAATAGGGAAATTTTCCCATAGGTTATAATGGCCGGGTTTCTGAGGCAATTTGAAATGTACCTGCCACCTGGCTGATTAGCTCATTGATATGCGCAGTCAGGCCCAGTTACTATGCCAACGCCTGCGAACTGTATATGACCACGCCAGCACAGTTTTGCCAGATAATATCAGCTCTTAAAGTGATAGCACAGCACAATTTCAAAGCACTATCTGTAGTCTTATTATAATTATTGCCCCGCTCACCAAATCGGACCCAGCCCGCCAAATCGGACCCAGAGTGGCGCCGCCCGCCAAATCGGACCCAGAGTGGCGCCGCCCGCCAAATCGGACCCAGAGTGGCGCCGCCCGCCAAATCGGACCCAGAGTGGCGCCGCCCGCCAAATCGGACCCAGAGTGGCGCCGCCTGCCAAATCGGACCCAGAGTGGCCTTGCCCGCCAAATTGGACCCTGAGTGGCGCCGCCCGCCAAATCGGACCCGGAGTGGCGCCGCCCGCTAAATCGGACCCGGAGTGGCGTCGCCCGCCAAATCGGACCCGGAGTGGCGCCGCCCGCCAAATCGGACCCGGAGTGGCGCCGCCCGCCAAATCGGACCCGGAGTGGCGCCGCCCCCCAAATCGGACCCGGAGTGGCGCCACCCGCCAAATCGGACCCGGAGTGGCGCCGCCCGCCAAATCGGACCCGGAGTGGCGCCGCCCGACAAATCGGACCCGGAGTGGCGCCGCCCGCCAAACCGGACCCGGAGTGGCGCCGCCCGCCAAACCGGACCCGGAGTGGTGCCGCCCGCCAAATCGGACCCGGAGTGGCGCCGCCCGCCAAATCGGACCCAGAGTGACCCGGGCCACCAAATCGGACCCAGAGTGACCCGGGCCACCAAATCGGACCCAGAGTGACCCGGGCCACCAAATCGGACCCAGAGTGACCCGGGCCACCAAATCGGACCCAGAGTGACCCGGGCCACCAAATCGGACCCAGAGTGACCCGGCCCACCAAATCGGACCCAGAGTGACCCAGGCCACCAAATGGGACCCAGAGTGACCCGGCCCACCAAATGGGACCCAGAGTGACCCGGCCCACCAAATGGGACCCAGAGTGACCCGGCCCACCAAATGGGACCCAGAGTGACACGGCCCACCAAATGGGACCCAGAGTGACCCGGCCCACCAAATGGGACCCAGAGTGACCCGGCCCACCAAATGGGTCCCAGAGTGACCCGGCCCACCAAATGGGACCCAGAGTGACCCGGCCCACCAAATGGGACCCAGAGTGACCCGGCCCACCAAATCGGACCCAGAGTGACCCGGCCCACCAAATGGGACCCAGAGTGACCCGGGCCACCAAATCGGACCCAGAGTGACCCGGGCCACCAAATCGGACCCAGAGTGACCCGGGCCACCAAATCGGACCCAGAGTGACCCGGGCCACCAAATCAGACCCAGAGTGACCCCGCCCACCAAATCGGACCCAGAGTGGCCCCGCCCACAAAATTGGCCCCTGAGGGGCCCCGCCCACAAAATTCTCAACCCTGAGGGGCACCCAAGTGTGAAAGTCTTGCAGGGGCAGCCCGGGCACCATTCCAAAGCACTATCTGTTGTTCCTTCAGGAAATACCCATCTAGTTATAGTGCTTTGGAACAAAGCACTATACTGTTATTCCACCGTGGTAAACTTCTTCTTATTCTTATTATTCAGTCCGCACGTAATGCGGCCCGAACCGCTAAACTCACAGACTCCAGTGAGGTGTCATTTCGAAGCCAGCGTTCCTGAGAGGTGTGCTAAGTATTTTTCGTGTCGATCGGATTTGTAGTTTTTGCGCAATTTGTGTTTGAAAAAAGTCTTTCAATGCGTTTCAATGGAGAAATTTTCCTATACGTTTATAATGGGCTGGTTTCTGAGGCAATTTCTAAAAATAACTGCCACCTGGCTGATTAGCTCATTGATATGCGCAGTCAGACACAGTTACTATGCCAACTCCTATGAAATCTACATCAGCTCACCAGGTCACAAGTTTTGTCAGATAATATCAGCTCTTAAAGTGACAGTACAGCACAATTCCAAACCACTATCCGTAGTCTTATGATTATTAGACTGTGGCCCGATTCTAACTCATCGGGTATTCTAGAATATGCATGTCCACGTAGTATATTGCACAGCCACGCAGTATACAGTGCAGAGCCGTGCAGTACACAGCGCAGAGCCGCGCAGTACACAGCGCAGAGCCGCGCAGTACACAGCGCAGAGCCGCGCAGTATAACGCGCAGAGCCGCGCAGTACACAGCGCAGAGCCGTGCAGTACACAGCGCAGAGCCGCGCAGTATAAAGCGCAGAGCCGTGCAGTACACAGCGCAGAGCCGCGCAGTACACAGCGCAGAGCCGTGCAGTACACAGCGCAGAGCCGCGCAGTATAAAGCGCAGAGCCGTGCAGTACACAGCGCAGAGCCGCGCAGTACACAGCGCAGAGCCGCGCAGTACACAGCGCAGAGCCGCGCAGTATAAAGCGCAGAGCCGCGCAGTACACAGCGCAGAGCCGCGCAGTACACAGCGCAGAGCCGTGCAGTACACAGCGCAGAGCCGCGCAGTTTAAAGCGCAGAGCCGTGCAGTACACAGCGCAGAGCCGCGCAGTTTAAAGCGCAGAGCCGTGCAGTACACAGCGCAGAGCCGCGCAGTACACAGCGCAGAGCCGTGCAGTACACAGCGCAGAGCCGCGCAGTATAAAGCGCAGAGCCGTGCAGTACACAGCGCAGAGCCGCGCAGTACACAGCGCAGAGCCGCGCAGTACACAGCGCAGAGCCGCGCAGTATAAAGCGCAGAGCCGCGCAGTATAAAGCGCAGAGCCGCGCAGTACACAGCGCAGAGCCGCGCAGTACACAGCGCAGAGCCGTGCAGTACACAGCGCAGAGCCGCGCAGTATAAAGCGCAGAGCCGTGCAGTACACAGCGCAGAGCCACGCAGTACACAGCGCAGAGCCGTGCAGTACACAGCGCAGAGCCGCGCAGTATAAAGCGCAGAGCCGTGCAGTACACAGCGCAGAGCCGTGCAGTACACAGCGCAGAGCCGCGCAGTACACAGCGCAGAGCCATGCAGTACACAGCGCAAAGCCGCGCAGTATAAAGCGCAGAGCCGCGCAGTATAAAGCGGAGAGCCGCGCAGTACACAGCGCAGAGCCAAGCAGTACACAGCGCAGAGCCGCGCAGTAGACAGCGCAGAGCCGCGCAGTACAGAGCGCAGAGCCGCACAGTATAAAGCGCAGAGCCGCGCAGTATACCGCGCAGAGCTGTGCAGTACACAGCGCAGAGCCGCGCAGTACACAGCGCAGAGCCGCGCAGTACACAGCGCAGAGCCGCGCAGTACACAGCGCAGAGCCGCGCAGTACACAGCGCAGAGCCGAGCAGTACACAGCGCAGAGCCGCGCAGTACACAGCGCAGAGCCGCGCAGTACACAGCGCAGAGCCGCGCAGTATACAGCGCAGAGCTGCGCAGTACACAGCGCAGAGCCGCGCAGTACAGAGCGCAGAGCCGCACAGTATAAAGCGCAGAGCCGCGCAGTACACAGCGCAGAGCCGCGCAGTACACAGCGCAGAGCCGCGCAGTACACAGTGCAGAGCCGCACAGTACACAGCACAGAGCCGCGCAGTACACAGCGCAGAGCCACCCAGTATACAGCGCAGAGCCGCGCAGTACGCAGCGTAGAGCCACGCAGTATGCAGCGCAGAGCCGCGCAGTATACAGCGCTGAGCCGCGTAGTATACAGCGCAGAGCCCCGCAGTATACAGTGCAGAGCCCCGCAGTATACAGCGCAGACACGCGCAGTACACAGCACGGACACGCGCAGTACACAGCGCAGAGCCGCGCAGTACACAGCGCAGAGCCGCGTAGTATACAGCGAAGAGCCACGCAGTATATAGCGCAGAGCCGCGCAGTACAAAGCGCAGAGCTGCGCAGAGCTGCGCAGTATACAGCGCAGAGCCGCGCAGTATACAGCGCAGAACGCGCAGTACACAGTGCAGAGCCGCGCAGTACACAGCGCAGAGCCGTGCAGTACACAGCGCAGAGCCGCGCAGTACACAGCGCAGAGCCACGCAGTATACAGCGCAGAGCCGCGTAGTATACAGCGCAGAGCCGCGTAGTATACAGCGCAGAGCCACGCAGTATACAGCACAGAGCCACGCAGTATACAGCGCAGAGCCACGTAGTTATACTGCCCAGTCACGTAGTATATTGTCCAGTCACATAGTATACTGCATATCCCTGTTAAAAAAAAAAAGAATTAAAATAAAAAAGTTACATACTCACCTCCTGGAGCGGCCGGTATCTGATGGTTGTTGCACCTCCTAGAGCGGCCGGTACACGATGCTTGTTGCACCTGGAGTGGCCGGTACCCGATGCTTGTTGCGCGCTCCGCTCCCAAGAGTGCATTGCGGTCTCACGAGATGATGACGTAGCGGTGTTGTGAGACAGAAAGACGGAAGTGCCCTTAGATAATTAGATAGTAGATTACCCCGCTCACCAATTCGGAACCCGAGAGGCCCGGCCCACCAAATCGGACCCCGAGGGGCCCGGCCCACCAAATCGGACCCAGAGTGACCCCGCCCCCTAAATCAGACCCAGAGTGACCCCGCCCACCAAATCGGACCCAGAGTGGCTCCGCCCACCAAATCGGACCCAGAGTGACCCCTTCCACCAAATCAGACCCAGAGTGACCCCTTCCACCAAATCGGACCCAGAGTGACCCCTTCCACCAAATCGGGCCCAGAGTGACCCCGCCCACCAAATCGGACCCAGAGTGACCCCACCCACCAAATCGGACCCTGAGGTGCCCAGCCCACCAAATCAGACCCTGAGGTGCCCAGCCCACCAAATCGGACCGAGTGACCCCACCCACCAAATTGGTCCCTAAGGTGCCCCGCCCACCAAATCGGACCCAGAGTGGCTCCGCCCACCGAATCGGACCCAGAGTGGCCGCGCCCACAGAATCGGACCAAAAGTGACCCCGCCCACCGAATCGGACCTAGATTTACCCCGCCCACAAAATCAGACCCAGATTGACCCAACCCACCAAATCGGACCGCCTGAGGGGCACCCAAGTGTGAAAGTCTTGCAGGGGCAGCCCGGGCACCATTCCAAAGCACTATCTGTAGTTCCTTCAGGAAATACCCATCTAGTTATTATAGTGCTTTGGAACAAAGCACTATACTGTTATTCCACCGTGGATAACTTCTTCTTATTATAGTGCTTTGGAACAAAGCACTATACTGTTATTCCATCGTGGATAACTTCTTCTTATTATAGTGCTTTGGAACAAAGCACTATACTGTTATTCCACCGTGGTAAACTTCTTATTCTTATTATTATTATTCAGTCCGCACGTAATGCGGCCCGAACCGCTAAACTCACAGACTCCAGTGAGGTGTCATTTCGAAGCCAGCGTTCCTGAGAGGTGTGCTAAGTATTTTTCGTGTCGATCGGATTTGTAGTTTTGGCGCAATTTGCGTTTGAAAAAAGTGTCTCAATGCATTTCAATAGGGAAATTTTCCAATACGTTTATAATGGGCCTGATTTCTGAGGCAATTTCTAAAAATAACTGCCACCTGGCTGATTACCTCATTGATATGCGCAGTGAGACCCAGTTACCATGCCAACGCCTATAAACTCTACCAGCCCACCAGGTCACAAGTTTTGTCAGATAATATCAGCTCTTAAAGTGACAGTACAGCACAATTACAAAGCACTATCTGTAGTCTTATCATTATTGCCCCGCTCACCAAATCGGACCCAGCCCACCAAATCAGACCAGAGTGCCCCCGCTTGCCAAATCGGACCCAGAGTGCCCCCGCCCGCCAAATCGGACCCAGAGTGGCGCCGCCCGTCAAGTCGGACCCAGAGTGCCGCCGCCCGCCAAATCGGACCCAGAGTGGCGCCGCCCGCCAAATCGGACCCAGAGTGGCGCCGCCCGCCAAATCGGACCCAGAGTGGCGCCGCCCGCCAAATCGGACCCAGAGTGGCGCCGCCCGCCAAATCGGACCCAGAGTGGCGCCGCCCGCCAAATCGGACCCAGAGTGGCGCCGCAAGCCAAATCGGACCCAGAGTGGCGCCGCCCGCCAAATCGGACCCAGAGTGGCGCCGCCCGCCAAATCGGACCCAGAGTGGCGCCGCCCGCCAAATCGGACCCAGAGTGGCGCCGCCCGCCAAATCGGACCCAGAGTGACCCGGCCCGCCAAATCGGACCCAGAGTGACCCGGCCCGCCAAATCGGACCCAGAGTGACCCGGCCCGCCAAATCGGACCCAGAGTGACCCGGCCCGCCAAATCGGACCCAGAGTGACCCGGCCCGCCAAATTGGACCCAGAGTGACCCGGCCCGCCAAATCGGACCCAGAGTGACCCGGCCCGCCAAATCGGACCCAGAGTGACCCGGCCCGCCAAATCGGACCCAGAGTGACCCGGCCCGCCAAATCGGACCCAGAGTGGCACCGCCCGCCAAGTCGGACCCAGAGTGGCGCCGCCCGCCAAGTCGGACCCAGAGTGGCGCCGCCCGCCAAGTCGGACCCAGAGTGGCGCCGCCCGCCAAGTCGGACCCACAGTGGCGCCGCCCGCCAAGTCGGACCCAGAGTGGCGCCGCCCGCCAAGTCGGACCCAGAGTGGCGCCGCCTGCCAAGTCGGACCCAGAGTGGCGCCGCCCGCCAAGTCGGACCCAGAGTGGCGCCGCCCGTCAAATCGGACCCAGAGTGACCCGGCCCACCAAATGGGACCCAGAGTGACCCGGGCCACCAAATCGGACCCAGAGTGACCCGGGCCACCAAATCGGACCCAGAGTGACCCGGGCCACCAAATCGGACCCAGAGTGACCCGGGCCACCAAATCGGACCCAGAGTGACCCGGGCCACCAAATCGGACCCAGAGTGACCCGGCCCACCAAATCGGACCCAGAGTGACCCGGCCCACCAAATCGGACCCAGAGTGACCCGGCCCACCAAATCGGACCCAGAGTGACCCGGCCCACCAAATCGGACCCAGAGTGACCCGGCCCACCAAATCGGACCCAGAGTGACCCGGCCCACCAAATCGGACCCAGAGTGACCCGGGCCACCAAATCGGACCCAGAGTGAACCGGGCCACCAAATCGGACCCAGAGTTACCCGGGCCACCAAATCGGTCCCTGAGGTGCCCGCCCACCAAATCGCACCCAGAGTGGCTCCGCCCACCAAATTGGTCCCAGAGTGACCCCGCCCACCAAATCGGACCCAGAGTGGCCTCAACCCTGAGGGGCTACAACTACCAAACCAGCGCCTGAGAGGCACCCAAGTGTGAAAGTCTTGCAGGGGCAACCCGGGCACCATTCCAAAGCACTATCTGTAGTTCCTTCAGGAAATACCCATCTAGTTATTATTCTTCTTCTTCTTATTCAGTCCGCACGTAATGCGGCCCGAACCACTAAACTCACAGACTCCAGTGAGGTGTCATTTCGAAGCCAGCGTTCCTGAGAGGTGTGCTAAGTATTTTTCGTGTTGATCGGATTTGTAGTTTTGGCGCAATTTGCGTTTGAAAAAAGTGTCTCAATGCGTTTCAATAGGGAACTTTTCCAATACGTTTATAATGGGCCTGATTTCTGAGGCAATTTCTAAAAATAACTGCCACCTGGCTGATTAGCTCATTGATATGCGCAGTGAGACCCAGTTACTATGCCAACGCCTATAAACTCTACATCAGCCCACCAGGTCACAAGTTTTGTCAGATAATGTCCGCTCTTAAAGTGACAGTAGAGCACAATTACAAAACACTATCTGTAGTCTTATAATTATTGCCCCGCTCACCAAATCGGACCCAGCCCACCAAATCGGACCAGAGTGCCCCCTCTTGCCAAATCGGACCCAGAGTGGCGCTGCCCGCCAAATCGGACCCAGAGTGGCGCCGCCCGCCAAATCGGACCCAGAGTGGCGCCGCCCGCCAAATCGGACCCAGAGTGGCGCCGCCCGCCAAGTCGGACCTAGAGTGGCGCCGCCCGCCAAATCGGACCCAGAGTGGCGCCGCCCGCCAAATCGGACCCAGAGTGACCCGGCCCACCAAATCGGACCCAGAGTGACCCGGCCCACCAAATCGGACCCAGAGTGACCCGGGCCACCAAATCGGACCCAGAGTGACCCGGGCCACCAAGTCGGACCCAGAGTGACCCGGCCCACCAAATCGGACCCAGAGTGACCCGGCCCACCAAATCGGACCCAGAGTGACCCGGCCCACCAAATCGGACCCAGAGTGACCCGGCCCACCAAATCGGACCCAGAGTGACCCGGCCCACCAAATCGGACCCAGAGTGACCCGGCCCACCAAATCGGACCCAGAGTGACCCGGCCCACCAAATCGGACCCAGAGTGACCCGGCCCACCAAATCGGACCCAGAGTGACCCGGCCCACCAAATTGGACCCAGAGTGACCCGGCGCACCAAATCGGACCCAGAGTGACCCGGCCCACCAAATCGGACCCAGAGTGGCCTCAACCCTGAGGGGCTACAACTACCAAACCAGCGCCTGAGGGGCACCCAAGTGTGAAAGTCTTGCAGGGGCAGCCCGGGCACCATTCCAAAGCACTATCTGTAGTTCCTTCAGGAAATACCCATCTAGTTCTTATTATTATTCAGTCCGCACGTAATGCGGCCCGAACCGCTTCACTCACAGACTCCAGTGAGGTGTCATTTCGAAGCCAGCGTCCCCAAGAGGTATGCTAAGTATTTTTCGTGTCGATCGGATTTGTAGTTTTGGCGCAATTTGCGTTTGAAAATGTTTTTTCCCCTCATTGTAATGCATTTCAATAGGGAAATTTTCCCATAGGTTATAATGGCCGGGTTTCTGAGGCAATTTGAAATGTACCTGCCACCTGCCACCTGGCTGATTAGCTCATTGATATGCGCAGTCAGGCCCAGTTACTATGCCAACGCCTGCGAACTGTAAATGACCACACCAGCACAGTTTCGCCAGATAATATCAGCTCTTAAAGTGATAGCACAGCACAATTTCAAAGCACTATCTGTAGTCTTATTATAATTATTGCCCCGCTCACCAAATCGGACCCAGAGTGGCGCCGCCCGCCAAATCGGACCCAGAGTGGCGCCGCCCACCAAATCGGACCCAGAGTGGCGCCGCCCGCCAAATCGGACCCAGAGTGGCGCCACCCGCCAAATCGGAGCGAGTGGTGCCGCCCGCCAAATTGGACCCAGAGTGGCGCCACCCGCCAAATCGGATCCAGAGTGGCGCCGCCCGCCAAATCGGACCCAGAGTGGCGCCGCCCGCCAAATCGGACCCAGGGTGGCGCCGCCCGCCAAATCGGACCCAGAGTGGCGCCGCCCGCCAAATCGGACCCAGAGTGGCGCCGCCCGCCAAATCGGACCCAGAGTGGCGCCGCCCGCCAAATCGGACCCGGAGTGGCGCCACCCGCCATAGTGGCGCCGCCCGCCATAGTGGCGCCGCTCGCCAAATCGGACCCGGAGTGGCGCCGCTCACCAAATCGGACCCGGAGTGGCGCCGCCCGCCAAATCGGGCCCGGAGTGGCGCCGCCCGCCAAATCGGACCCAGAGTGGCGCCGCCCGCCAAATCGGACCCGGAGTGGCGCCGCCCGCCAAATCGGACCCGGAGTGGCGCCACCCGCCATAGTGGCGCCGCCCGCCATAGTGGCGCCGCTCGCCAAATCGGACCCGGAGTGGCGCCGCTCACCAAATCGGACCCGGAGTGGCGCCGCCCGCCAAATCGGGCCCGGAGTGGCGCCGCCCGCCAAATCGGACCCAGAGTGGCGCCGCCCGCCAAATCGGACCCGGAGTGGCGCCGCCCGCCAAATCGGACCCGGAGTGGCGCCGCCCGCCAAATCGGACCCGGAGTGGCGCCGCCCGCCAAATCGGACCCGGAGTGGCGCCGCCCCCGCCAAATCGGACCCGGAGTGGCGCCGCCTGCCAAATC
This sequence comes from Ranitomeya variabilis, assembly GCF_051348905.1. NCBI lineage: Eukaryota > Metazoa > Chordata > Amphibia > Anura > Dendrobatidae > Ranitomeya > Ranitomeya variabilis. The sequence goes on from NC_135234.1 coordinate 407,835,929, forward strand.
GGACCCAGAGTGGTGCCGCCCGCCAAATCGGACCCAGAGTGGCTACAACTACCAAAACAGCGCCTGAGGGGCACCCAAGTGTGAAAGTCTTGCTGGGGCAACCCGGGCACCATTCCAAAGCACTATCTGTAGTTCCTTCTGGAAATACCCATCTATTTCTTTCTGTTATCAGCCATTCCCCGTACTGCTGTCAGTCTATTTCTCTCTGTTATCAGCCATTCCCCTGTCCTGCTGTCAGTCTATTCTCTCTGTTATCAGCCATTCCCTGTCCTGCTGTCAGTCTATTCTCTCTGTTATCAGCCATTCCCCTGTCCTGCTGTCAGTCTATTCTCTCTGTTATCAGCCATTCCCCGCCCTGCTGTCAGTCTATTTCTCTCTGTTATCAGCCATTCCCCGTACTGCTGTCAGTCTATTTCTCTCTGTTATCAGCCATTCCCCTGTCCTGCTGTCAGTCTATTCTCTCTGTTATCAGCCATTCCCCGTCCTGCTGTCAGTCTATTCTCTCTGTTATCAGCCATTCCCCTGTCCTGCTGTCAGTCTATTCTCTCTGTTATCAGCCATTCCCCGTCCTGCTGTCAGTCTATTTTTCTCTGTTATCAGCCATTCCCCGTCCTGCTGTCAGTCTATTCTCTCTGTTATCAGCCATTCCCCTGTCCTGCTGTCAGTCTATTCTCTCTGTTATCAGCCATTCCCCGTCCTGCTGTCAGTCTATTCTCTCTGTTATCAGCCATTCCCCTGTCCTGCTGTCAGTCTATTCTCTCTGTTATCAGCCATTCCCCGTCCTGCTGTCAGTCTATTTTTCTCTGTTATCAGCCATTCCCCGTACTGCTGTCAGTCTATTTTTCTCTGTTATCAGCCATTCCCCTGTCCTGCTGTCAGTCTATTCTCTCTGTTATCAGCCATTCCCCTGTCCTGCTGTCAGTCTATTCTCTCTGTTATCAGCCATTCCCCGTCCTGCTGTCAGTCTATTCTCTCTGTTATCAGCCATTCCCCTGTCCTGCTGTCAGTCTATTCTCTCTGTTATCAGCCATTCCCCGTCCTGCTGTCAGTCTATTTTTCTCTGTTATCAGCCATTCCCCGTACTGCTGTCAGTCTATTTTTCTCTGTTATCAGCCATTCCCCTGTCCTGCTGTCAGTCTATTCTCTCTGTTATCAGCCATTCCCCGTCCTGCTGTCAGTCTATTCTCTCTGTTATCAGCCATTCCCCTGTCCTGCTGTCAGTCTATTCTCTCTGTTATCAGCCATTCCCCGTCCTGCTGTCAGTCTATTTTTCTCTGTTATCAGCCATTCCCCGTACTGCTGTCAGTCTATTTTTCTCTGTTATCAGCCATTCCCCTGTCCTGCTGTCAGTCTATTCTCTCTGTTATCAGCCATTCCCCGTCCTGCTGTCAGTCTATTTCTCTCTGTTATCAGCAATTCCCCTGTCCTGCTGTCAGTCTATTCTCTCTGTTATCAGCCATTCCCTTGTCCTGCTGTCAGTCTATTCTCTGTTATCAGCCATTCCCTTATCCTGCTGTCAGTCAGAGTGACCCGGCCCACCAAATCGGACCCAGAGTGACCCGGCCCACCAAATCGGACCCAGAGTGACCCGGCCCACCAAACCGGACCCAGAGTGACCCGGCCCACTAAATCGGACCCAGAGTGACCCGGCCCACCAAATCGGACCCAGAGTCACCCGGCCCACCAAATCGGACCCAGAGTGACCCGGCCCACCAAATCGGACCCAGAGTGACCCGGCCCACCAAATCGGACCCAGAGTGACCCGGCCCACCAAATCGGACCCAGAGTGACCCGGCCCACCAAATCGGACCCAGAGTGACCCGGCCCACCAAATCGGACCCAGAGTGACCCGGCCCACCAAATCGGACCCAGAGTGACCCGGCCCACCAAATCGGACCCAGAGTGACCCGGCCCACCAAATCGGACCCAGAGTGACCCGGCCCACCAAATCGGACCCAGAGTGACCCGGCCCACCAAATCGGACCCAGAGTGACCCGGCCCACCAAATCGGACCCAGAGTGACCCGGCCCACCAAATCGGACCCAGAGTGACCCGGCCCACCAAATCGGACCCAGAGTGACCCGGCCCACCAAATCGGACCCAGAGTGACCCGGGACACCAAATCGGACCCAGAGTGACCCGGGCCACCAAATCGGACCCAGAGTGACCCGGGCCACCAAATCGGACCCAGAGTGACCCGGGCCACCAAATCAAACCCAGAGTGACCCGGGCCACCAAATCGGACCCAGAGTGACCCGGGCCACCAAATCGGACCCAGAGTGACCCGGGCCACCAAATCGGACCCAGAGTGACCCGGGCCACCAAATCGGACCCAGAGTGGCTACAACTACCAAACCAGCGCCTGAGGGGCACCCAAGTGTGAAAGTCTTGCTGGGGCAACCCGGGCACCATTCCAAAGCACTATCTGTAGTTCCTTCAGGAAATACCCATCTAGTTATTATTATTATTACTAGATGGTGGCCCGAACGCATCGGGCATTCTAGAATATGTATGTCCACGTACTATATTGCACAGCCGCGCAGTATGCAGCGCGGAGCCGCGCAGTATGCAGCGCGGAGCCGCGCAGTATGCAGCGCGGAGCCGCGCAGTATACAGCGAGGAGCCGCGCAGTATGGAGCGCAGAGCCGCGCAGTATACAGCGCAGAGCCGCGCAGTATGCAGCGCAGAGCCGCGCAGTATGGAGCGCAGAGCCGCGCAGTATGCAGCGCAGAGCCGCGCAGTATGCAGCGCAGAGCCGCGCAGTATGGAGCGCAGAGCCGCGCAGTATACAGCGCGGAGCCGCGCAGTATACAGCGCGGAGCCGCGCAGTATGCAGCGCGGAGCCGCGCAGTATACAGCGCGGAGCCGCGCAGTATGCAGCGCGGAGCCGCGCAGTATGGAGCGCAGAGCCGCGCAGTATACAGCGCAGAGCCGCGCAGTATGCAGCGCAGAGCCGCGCAGTATGGAGCGCAGAGCCGCGCAGTATACAGCGCAGAGCCGCGCAGTATACAGCGCAGAGCCGCGCAGTATGCAGCGCAGAGCCGCGCAGTATGGAGCGCAGAGCCGCGCAGTATGGAGCGCAGAGCCACGCAGTATGGAGCGCAGAGCCGCGCAGTATACAGCGCAGAGCCGCGCAGTATGCAGCGCAGAGCCGCGCAGTATGGAGCGCAGAGCCGCGCAGTATGGAGCGCAGAGCCGCGCAGTATACAGCGCAGAGCCGCACAGTATACAGCGCAGAGCCACGTAGTTATACTGCCCAGTCACGTAGTATACAGGTCCTTCTCAAAAAATTAGCATATAGTGTTAAATTTCATTATTTACCATAATGTAATGATTACAATTAAACTTTCATATATTATAGATTCATTATCCACCAACTGAAATTTGTCAGGTCTTTTATTGTTTTAATACTGATGATTTTGGCCTACAACTCCTGATAACCCAAAAAACCTGTCTCAATAAATTAGCATATCAAGAAAAGGTTCTCTAAACGACCTATTACCCTAATCTTCTGAATCAACTAATTAACTCTAAACACATGCAAAAGATACCTGAGGCTTTTAAAAACTCCCTGCCTGGTTCATTACTCAAAACCCCCATCATGGGTAAGACTAGCGACCTGACAGATGTCAAGAAGGCCATCATTGACACCCTCAAGCAAGAGGGTAAGACCCAGAAAGAAATTTCTCAACAAATAGGCTGTTCCCAGAGTGCTGTATCAAGGCACCTCAATGGTAAGTCTGTTGGAAGGAAACAATGTGGCAGAAAACGCTGTACAACGAGAAGAGGTGACCGGACCCTGAGGAAGATTGTGGAGAAGGACCGATTCCAGACCTTGGGGAACCTGAGGAAGCAGTGGACTGAGTCTGGTGTGGAAACATCCAGAGCCACCGTGCACAGGCGTGTGCAGGAAATGGGCTGCAGGTGCCGCATTCCCCAGGTAAAGCCACTTTTGAACCAGAAACAGCGGCAGAAGCGCCTGACCTGGGCTACAGAGAAGCAGCACTGGACTGTTGCTAAGTGGTCCCAAGTACTTTTTTCTGATGAAAGCAAATTTTGCATGTCATTCGGAAATCAAGGTGCCAGAGTCTGGAGGAAGACTGGGGAGTAGGAAATGCCAAAATGCCTGAAGTCCAGTGTCAAGTACCCAGTCAGTGATGGTGTGGGGTGCCATGTCAGCTGCTGGTGTTGGTCCACTGTGTTTCATCAAGGGCAGGGTCAATGCAGCTAGCTATCAGGAGATTTTGGAGCACTTTATGCCTCCATCGGCTGAAATGCTTTATGGAGATGAAGATTTCATTTTTCAGCACGACCTGGCACCTGCTCACAGTGCCAAAACCACTGGTAAATGGTTTACTGACCATGGTATTACTGTGCTCAATTGGCCTGCCAACTCTCCTGACCTGAACCCCATAGAGAATCTGTGGGATATTGTGAAGAGAAAGTTGAGAGACGCAAGACCCAACACTCTGGATGAGCTTAAGGCCGCTATTGAAGCATCCTGGGCCTCCATAACATCTCAGCAGTGTCACAGGCTGATTGCCTCCATGCCACGCCGCATTGAAGCAGTCATTTCTGCCAAAGGATTCCCGACCAAGTATTGAGTGCATAAATGAACATTATTATTTGATGGTTTTTTTGTTTGTTATTAAAAAACACTTTTATTTGATTGGACGGTTGAAATATGCTAATTTATTGAGACAGGTTTTTTGGGTTATCAGGAGTTGTAGGCCAAAATCATCAGTATTAAAACAATAAAAGACCTGACAAATTTCAGTTGGTGGATAATGAATCTATAATATATGAAAGTTTAATTGTAATCATTACATTATGGTAAATAATGAAATTTAACACTATATGCTAATTTTTTGAGAAGGACCTGTATTGTCCAGTCACCAGGGCCGGCGTTAGGGGCAGGCAGACTAGGCAGCTGCCTAGGGGCCCCCAGCCAGGGTTGGACATACTGCTGATGGCACTGCTCCGGGGCCCAGAGGTGGAGGGGGGGCCCTGGAGGCAGGCCCGGTATCATGCAGGATCGGGCCCCTCTCACTCCCTCCTGTAATCAGAGAGCGGGGCGCGAAGTGCAGGAGATCATAAAGGGGGCGTGTCATGCAGGGAGGGACGCTGGCCAATGAACGCTTTCCTTACCTCACAGTGACCAGACTGAGGAGAGCGCTCACTGGCTGCCGTCTGTCCTCCTGCATGGCGTGTCCTAATGGTGAGTGCTCACCTACAGTCAGGGGCCCCACAGCACAGCACATAGAGCCATCATGGAGGAAGAGCAGGACTTAGTGTGTGTCTTCTGCTCCCTCCACTGTTCTAATCAGAGCAGGCTGCACCTCACAGAGAAGAGATGGGGGAGGAGGCTGTGCATGGGACAACACACAACACGGCAGCCCCAGGGGGCTGATATCAGTCCTGCCTGCTCTGTGCCCCATCCCCCACAGTAGTGGGTTCTGCAGCCCTCTCCTGCTGAACTATGTGACCTCATCCAGGGCTCCTCTGATCACCTGTGAGCTGATATCACAGATTGGTATGTGTGTATGTATATGCTTGTATGTGAGTGTATCTATGTGTATGTTTCTATCTGTGTGTATCTGTGTATATATGTACGGTATATGTGTGTATGTATGGTATATTTGTATGGCTGTGTATGCATGTACAGTATGTGTATGTATGCACAGTATATGTATGTGTATCTGTGTATGTGCAATAAATTTGTATGTATATATGGTATATGTATGTTTATGTGCATGTACATACAGTATGTATATGTGTGCGGTATGTTTATACTATATGTGTATATACTGTGTGTATGTACGGTACATGTATGTGTATCTGTATGCACGGTATATGTGTGCATCTGTGTATGTACGGTGTATCTCTGTACGGTATGTGTATGTATGTACGGTATACTGTATTTATGTGTATATGTGTGTATGTATGGTATATGTATGTACGGTATGTGTATACAATATGTGTACATAACTGTATGTGTGTATGTACAGTACGTGTATATGTATGTACGGTATGTGTGTAGGTATGTACGGTATATGCATGTGCAGCGCCCCAGAGTCCTGGTCGTTGCAGTACTGTGGCTCCGCCACTATGGGGAGCTATGGTGCGTCCGATGGCACTGAAGGAGTTCATCTGATCAGGTATCACAGACACCAATACATTTCACAGCTGGGCCTCCGGGGGGAGCTAAGGGTGCTATTCATTAGGCCACTCCCCACCATAGTGGGTAAACTGGGGGTCAGGCAGGAAGTTAGATCAGAAAGCTGACTGGGTTGGAACCAGGCAACACCTTGTGGCAGAGGGTGTTGTAGGGGAAGATACAGTAGGGTCTCTGTCAGGGGTGGGATCCTGACAGAGGCTTGGCAACGAGAACGAACGTAACGGGACCGTGCCTGCTCCGGGTAGCGGCGGTGCCCAAGAAAGGATTAGAAGAGAGATAGATTGTGCTGAGTGAGAAACGGGATCACGCAAAGGAGAAATACCAGTAGGAGTCGTGCTGTAAGACCGAAGCAACATCCTACTGAGGCGCACTACCGGTGGCCGGAACGCCGAGGGAGTAGAATAACATTCAGCTTCAAGCAATACTCCAAACAGCGGCAGGACAGTCAGTCTCAGGCGGGCTGTCTAACTCAAATCACCTATGAAGTCTTGGGAGGCAATTGTGGGAGAGGGGCGTCTCTAGGGTCCCGGAAGAACTCCAGGCCTACCCGTCAAACGGGTGCCGTTCCTACCCGAACCTCAGGGAGGGACGGAGGATTAGCAGAACATCATCTAGTCGAGTTGTGAGGGAACTTAAGAAACAGACACAACAGTTGTGGGGTACTTTCCGTAAGCGCAGCAGGGAAGGACTACAACACATAGCGCTAGGGGGAAGGCACAGATTTCCTCCTGTGAAGGGAACTCTGGAAGTGTCATTGGACCGGCCGGACTTGCGCAGCCTGGTGAGCCATATTCTGGACTGAGGACTCAGAGATCTTCAGTAAAGAGGTAAAGAGACTGCAACCTGGTGTCCTCGTTATTTACCGCGACCTGCACCCCACAACTGCACCGTTACAACACCACTTATTGTACTGGCCGCCCCCCCCCACTGACAGACAGGGCCACGGACCGGGTCTAGCCACCGTGACAACCCCAGAACTGGACAGAGACTCTCAGAGGCCCGGCTCCGGGTGCCCCTCGGCCCTGCGGCGGTGTGGGGGCGCTCCAATTTGGCGTCACGAACAGGATGTACTTAAGCCTGAAGAATCAGGTCATGTGTGCCTTGGAACTGTGACTTATTGTGCTTGGACTGTACTTTATTGAAAGACTGTGCTGTGCCATTAACCGCCAAAACCGCCGCCATTGCAGCGCTGAGGAGAGGCGCAGGAGAAGAAGAGGGGTGTGGAGTAGGCGTAGACAAGCTAGAGAGCGCGAAGAACAATGGCCGCCCAGTCTAAACATTTCTTGGTCCTGAGGACGTGTCCGTCAACAGCCGAGGTCCGCCTCCTAATCCTGTTTGGAGGGTGGAGACCATGGAGACGGGGCCGTCCACGAAAGAGACCGCGGGAAGAAGACACCGAAGAAGGAGCAAAGATGGCGACACCGAGAATCCCGCGGGGGACTGATCCGATCCAGTCTGAGGCTGCACCGCCTGACACAGCCCCAGATGCACCAGTGTTGCGGGAACTGACCCTCACGGAGCTACCGGTGGGCCGATCCCCCTTGCCACCATCGGAGGAGTGTGTGGCTGCAGCCGAGGCTCGCCAGATAGCGCGACGCGTGGAGGCCGATGCTCGCGTGCTTGCTCGGCTGGGTCGGCCCACAGAAGTCCACCTATCTCCGGTGTCCCTTGTTCCTTCTCACCCGGCCGCGGCTGAAGGTACGCTGCAGGCACAGGGCATGAAGATCCTGCCGGAGGCTGAGCACCTGCGGCGCATGACGGCTTCATGGCGGAACCGACCGCAACCGGCAGCCCAGATTGATTTGACCACTGTCGCGGAGGTCCCATCGTCCCACTGGGGTGTGGTGGTCTCCTTTAACCCCCGATATGGAAGAGGGGTTATCCAGGAGATCGGGGAGCCGCTACAAGTCCACGTGGACCGGAAGGAGGTCGAGCACTGCAGAGGGAGGTTTGCTTGCGACCTGGAGCCCGGTGATGCCGTGACTTACACCCGGTGGAGGAGAGCAACAGGCGAAGCTGGCTGGATGGCACGGGGCGTCCAGCGATGCGTTGCGCTCCAGGCCACCGCTGAAACATCCGACGATGAACCTCCCGCCGAAAAGGCCAAAGAACCTGACCCGGCAGAACAGCAGAGAACCCGGACCCACCATGTGCCTTGGGGGCGTGCAGGATCCTCGGTGAGAAGAGCATCCCGGCGAGGGATCTTGTCGTTGCTGGGACCAGAGCCACTTCCTGGTGAGGCAGCGCGGCCCGTTGGCCTGGTGAGTCCCGGGAGGAAACCACCTGCTGCGCCAAAATGAGTAAGCATGAATGCTTTGATAATGTAAATAGTTCTCCCTTTGTTTACTGTTTGCTGCTAAACCCGTTCAGGGTTAACTTTTTAAAGGGATCCCTTTGTTGACCCGGGATCCCTATTGTTTGTTTTTGGTTGTTTTTCTAAAGTTTTTGCACAAGTTTGTAGTTGAAAAGAACTGCTGTAATCATGAACAGTGCATGATGCGAACTTTTTGTATATAGTTAGCACCTTATTAAAGGTGCTCCCTACTGGTTTTACTTAAAGAAGGACTCTTTGTGAAGATACCACACTGGAACCTTTGCTGAGTGAGGACTGGTAGCTTGAGAAGAAATGCTACCTCATAGAGACTTGGTCCCTTCTTAAAGGGGATGTTCAATTGTTGCACTTAAACGGTGATATTGCTTTAAGACAGGTAGCAATAATGTTCGATGAAAGAAAGTGATGATAATATGTAAATGAGAAAGTTATATGTATCCAACCAGTTAATTGTGAAGAAATGATGATGATGTTTCTCGGAAGAAAAGGGATGATTGATAATGTTGATAGAAAGTGGGGATAGAAGGTAAACCCTGAGTCCTCCATAGAAAGTTAGTTTATTGTAAAGAAAGAGTTAATAATGTGTTACAGAGGACAGAAAGTGAACCCGTAGGGGTTAGGTAGTGAGTCCTCCTAGGAGCCATACGTAGATGGCTCAGTGCTTCTAAAACTGAAAGTAATGTTATGATCTATACTGTGTATAGAAGTTGAAAAGGCGGTAGGCCCTGGCTGAACGGGGCGGTCCTGTAACAGAAAGGAGAGGCAGTAGGTCTGGTGCCGATAGGACAGGCGGTCCTGCAGATTTAAAGAAGGAGAATGAAAAAAGTTAAATTACCTTATAATGTGATTATAGGAAGGTCTTTAGTGGATACGGAGTGTATGTCCTTAAAGGCAACGTTAAAGTATTGTTCAGCAATTTTTGCACTTAGTAGAATACCCGGTTGGGTAAGAAGAGTTATTTATAGCATGTTGCTATGTTATTTAACCATGTTTGTAACGTTCAAGTGTCCTTACCTCCCATAAAGGGAAGCCTGTTCAAGTATACTTATTGTTATTGCACTCAACAAAATTGTATGTCTTTTTGCTAAACTTGTATTGTTGTTTTCTTCCCAGTCCCGGAGTACTGTGTTTAACCAGGGGGGAGTGCAGCGCCCCAGAGTCCTGGTCGTTGCAGTACTGTGGCTCCGCCACTATGGGGAGCTATGGTGCGTCCGATGGCACTGAAGGAGTTCATCTGATCAGGTATCACAGACACCAATACATTTCACAGCCGGGCCTCCGGGGGGAGCTAAGGGTGCTATTCATTAGGCCACTCCCCACCATAGTGGGTAAACTGGGGGTCAGGCAGGAAGTTAGATCAGAAAGCTGACTGGGTTGGAACCAGGCAACACCTTGTGGCAGAGGGTGTTGTAGGGGAAGATACAGTAGGGTCTCTGTCAGGGGTGGGATCCTGACAGAGGCTTGGCAACGAGAACGAACGTAACGGGACCGTGCCTGCTCCGGGTAGCGGCGGTGCCCAAGAAAGGATTAGAAGAGAGATAGATTGTGCTGAGTGAGAAACGGGATCACGCAAAGGAGAAATACCAGTAGGAGTCGTGCTGTAAGACCGAAGCAACATCCTACTGAGGCGCACTACCGGTGGCCGGAACGCCGAGGGAGTAGAATAACATTCAGCTTCAAGCAATACTCCAAACAGCGGCAGGACAGTCAGTCTCAGGCGGGCTGTCTAACTCAAATCACCTATGAAGTCTTGGGAGGCAATTGTGGGAGAGGGGCGTCTCTAGGGTCCCGGAAGAACTCCAGGCCTACCCGTCAAACGGGTGCCGTTCCTACCCGAACCTCAGGGAGGGACGGAGGATTAGCAGAACATCATCTAGTCGAGTTGTGAGGGAACTTAAGAAACAGACACAACAGTTGTGGGGTACTTTCCGTAAGCGCAGCAGGGAAGGACTACAACACATAGCGCTAGGGGGAAGGCACAGATTTCCTCCTGTGAAGGGAACTCTGGAAGTGTCATTGGACCGGCCGGACTTGCGCAGCCTGGTGAGCTGTATTCTGGACTGAGGACTCAGAGATCTTCAGTAAAGAGGTAAAGAGACTGCAACCTGGTGTCCTCGTTATTTACCGCGACCTGCACCCCACAACTGCACCGTTACAACACCACTTATTGTACTGGCCGCCCCCCCCCCCACTGACAGACAGGGCCACGGACCGGGTCTAGCCACCGTGACAACCCCAGAACTGGACAGAGACTCTCAGAGGCCCGGCTCCGGGTGCCCCTCGGCCCTGCGGCGGTGTGGGGGCGCTCCACATGTATATGTATGTACGGTATATGTATGTACGTGAATGTACGGTATATGCATGTGTATGTACGCTATGTGTATGTATGACAGTATATGTATGTGTATCTGTGTGTATGTATGGTATATGTATGTGTTTGCATATACTGTATTTATATGTGTATCTGTATGTATGTATGGTATATGTAGAGCAGATACCAGACATATCGTGGTTATGTAATCTACTAGATGGTGGCCCGATTCGAACGCATCGGGTATTCTAGAATATGTATGTATGTGTGTATATAGCAGCCACATAGTATATACTGTAGCAGACACGCAGCATATAACACAGTCCACGCAGTATATGACACAGCCCACGCAGTATATAATACAGGCCACGCAGTATATAACAGTGGCCACGCAGTGTATAACACAGCCCACATAGTATATAACACTGCCCTCGTAGTATATAGCAGCCACGCAGTATATAACAGCCCACGTAATATATAGCACAGCCCACGTAGTATATAACAACCCACGCAGTATATAACACTGGCCACGTAGTATATAGCAGCGACGCAGTATATAACATAGCCCACGTAGTATATAGCAGTGTGGGCACCATATCCATGTTAAAAAAAAATAATTAAAATAAAAAATAGTTATATACTCACCTCCGGCGTCCAGCGAAGCTGTCCCGATGCACGCGCTGCTGCCGCCAGCTTCCGTTCCCAGAGATGCATTGCGAAATTACCCAGATGACTAAGGCTAGGTTCACATTGCGTTAGGGCAATCCGTTTAGCGCATAGCGCTAGCGGGTTGCGCTAACGCAATGCTTCCCTAGGGTCCGCGTTCGGTGTCCCCGCTAGCGCAGATCCCCGATCTGCACTAGCGAGGAACGGACCTCGGGCGCGCCGCGGACGCTGCAAGCAGCGTCCGAGGTCCGTCACTCAAATGACGCGACATCGCTAGCGCACGCCCAATGTGGGCGGGCGCTAGCGACGCGCTCACCATTACAGGCTATGGCGGCGTTAACGGACTACGTTAACACCGCGTTATGCCGCGGTGTAACGTAGTCCGTTAAACGCGGTCACATAACGCAATGTGACCCTAGCCTAGTCTTGCGAGACCGCTAAGTCTTCTGGGTACTTTCGCAATGCATCTCTGGGAACGGAAGCTGGCGTCAGCCGCGCGCACTGGCGGATGACGGAAGGTGAGAATAGCAGGTTTTTTGTTTTTTTATTATTTTTAACATTAGATCTTTTTACTATTTCTGTGTGATGTGCAATATGTTAGTATTTGGGGCCCCATTTTAAACTTTTGCCTAGGGCCCCACTTTGCCTAAAACCGGCCCTGCCAGTCACATAGTATACTGCATATCCCTGTTAAAAAAAAAAAAGAATTAAAATAAAAAATAGTTACATACTCACCTACTGGAGCGGCCGGTACACGATGCTTGTTGCACCTGCTGGAGCGGCCGGTACACGATGCTTGTTGCACCTCCTGGAGCGGCCGGTACCCGATGCTTGTTGCGCGCTCCGGTCCCAAGAGTGCATTGCGGTCTCATGAGATGATGACGTAGCGGTGTCGTGAGACCGCACATCATCATCTCGCGAGACCGCAATGCATGCAGCGGTGACCGGGGCGTCGCGCGGAGCGGGAAAGGCCGGTTCCTGATCCGGAGGGGCCACCGGAGGGTGAGTATGTAACTATTTTTTATTTTTTTTATTATTTTTAACATTAGATATTTTTACTATTCGTGCTGCATAAGCAGCATCAATAGTAAAAAGGTGGTCACACAGGGTTAATAGCAGCGTTAACCGAGTGCGTTACACCGCGGTCAACGCTGCCATTAACCCTGTGTGAGCGCTGACCGGAGGGGAGTATGCGGGCGCCGGGCAGTGAGTGCGGGGAGTAAGGAGCGGCCATTTTCTTCCGTACTGTGCGCGTCGCTGATTGGTCGCGGCAGCTATGACAGGCAGCTGCTGAGACCAATCAGCGAACGAATAACGGTGACAGAAAGACGGAAGCGCCCTTAGACAATTATATAGTAGATTACCCCGCTCACCAATTCGGACCGCGAGTGGCCCCACCCACCAAATCGGACCCAGAGTGACCCCGCCCACCAAATCGGACCCAGAGTGACCCCACCCACCAAATCGGACCCAGAGTGACCCCGCCCACCAAATCGGACCCAGAGTGACCCCGCCCACCAAATCGGACCCAGAGTGACCACGCCCACCAAATCGGACCCAGAGTGACCCCACCCACCAAATCGGACCCAGAGTGACCCCGCCCACCAAATCGGACCCAGAGTGACCCCGCCCACCAAATCGGACCCAGAGTGACCACGCCCACCAAATCGGACCCAGAGTGACCCCACCCACCAACTCGGACCCAGAGTGACCCCACCCAACAAATCGGACCCAGAGTGACCCCGCCCACCATATCGGACCCAGAGTGACCCCGCCCACCAAATCGGACCCAGAGTGACCCCGCCCACCAAATCGGACCCAGAGTGACCCCGTCCACCAAATCGGACCCTGAGTGGCTCCGCCCACTAAATCGGACATAGAGTGACCCCACCCACCTAATCGGTCCCTGAGGTGCCCCGCCCACCAAATCGGACCCAGAGTGGCTCCACCCACTAAATCGGACCCAGAGTGACCCCGCCCACCAAATCGGAACCAGAGTGACCCCACCCACCAAATCGGACCCTGAGATGCCCCGCCCACCAAATCGGACCCAGAGGTGCCCCGCCCACCAAATCGGACCCTGAGGTGCCCCGCCCACCAAATCGGACCCTGAGGTGCCCCGCCCACCAAATTGGATGCAGAGTGACCACGCCCACCAAATTGGACCCGGAGTGACCCCGCCCACCAAATTGGACCCAGAGTGACCCCGCCCACCAAATTGGACCCAGAGTGACCCCGCCCACCAAATTGGACCCAGAGTGACCCCGCCCACCAAATTGGACCCAGAGGTGCCCCGCCCACCAAATCGGACCCTGAGGCGCCCCGCCCTCCAAATTGGACGCAGAGTGACCCCGCCCACCAAATTGGACCCAGTGACCCCGCCCACCAAATTGGACCCAGAGTGACCCCGCCCACCAAATTGGACCCAGAGTGACCCCGCCCACCAAATTGGACCCAGAGTGACCCCGCCCACCAAATCGGTCCCAGAGTGACCCCGCCCACCAAATCGGTCCCAGAGTGACCCCGCCCACCAAATTGGCCCCAGAGTGACCCCGCCTACCAAATCGGACCTAGAGTGACCCGGCCCACCAAATCGAACCCAGAGTGACCCCACCCACCAAATCGGACCCTGAGTGACCCCATCCACCAAATCGGTCCCTGAGGTGCCCCGCCCACCAAATCGGTCCCTGAGGTGCCCCGCCCACCAAATCGGACCCGGAGTGGCGCCACCCGCCAAATCGGACCCAGAGTGGCGCCGCCAGCCAAATCGGACCCAGAGTGGCGCCGCCTGCCAAATCGGACCCGGAGTGGCGCCGCTCGCCAAATCGGACCCGGAGTGGCGCCGCCCACCAAATCGGACCCGGAGTGGCGCCGCCCGCCAAATCGGACCCGGAGTGGCGCCACTCACCAAATCGGACCCGGAGTGGCTCCGCCCACCAAATCGGACCCGGAGTGGCGCCGCCCACCAAATCGGACCCAGAGTGGCCCCGCCCGCCAAATCGGACCCAGAGTGGCTACAACTACCAAACCAGCGCCTGAGGGGCACCCAAGTGTGAAAGTCTTGCTGGGGCAACCCGGGCACCATTCCAAAGCACTATCTGTAGTTCCTTCAGGAAATACCCATCTAGTATTATTATTGTAATCCGAAAGTGGTAAACTTATTATTATTCAGTTTTTTTCCGCAATTATTGCGGCCCGAACCGCTGCATGCACAGACTCCAGTGAGGCGTCATTTCGAAGCCAGCGTCCACGAGAGGTGTGCTAAGTATTTTTCGTGTCGATCCGATTTGTAGGTTTTTTTTAAATTCCCATAGGAAATAATGGCGAACTTTCCATTACCCCCAACTTGACCTTCCAAAGATGGCAGCTATGCAAATGTACTTTGTCCATTTTAGGAAATGATCATTTATCAAAGTCAAACATCAGAATACAGTGACTATGACACCCTCTCGTCCCGTGTGTGAAAAGTAAGTGCACCCCTGGTCCCGTGGGTGAAAAGTAAGTGAACCCCAATCCCGTGGGTGAAAAGTAAGCGCACCGAGTGGCCCCGCCCCCCAAATCAGACCCCAAGTAGCCCCGCCCCCCAATTCGGACCCAGAGTGACCCCGCCCACCAAATCGGACCCAGAGTGACCCCGCCCACAAAATCGGACCCCGAGTGGCCCCGCCCCCCAAATCAGACCCCGAGGGGCCCCGCCCCCCAAATCGGACCCCGAGGGGCCCCGCCCCCCAAATCGGACCCCGAGGGGCCCCACCCCCCAAATTGGACCCCAGGGGTCCCGCCCCCCAAATTGGACCCCGAGGGGCCCCGCCCCCCAAATTGGACCCCGAGGGGCCCCGCCCACCAAATCAGACCCTGAGGTGCCCAGCCCACCAAATCCTCAACCCTGAGGGGCTACAACTACCAAACCAGCACCTGAGGGGCACCCAAGTGTGAAAGTCTTGCAGGGGCAGCCCAGGCACCATTCCAAAGCACTATCTGTAGTTCCTTCAGGAAATACCCATCTAGTTAATTTTGAAATTCACCGGTACCTGCTGCATTTTCCACCCTAGGCTTATACTCAAGTCAATAAGTTTTCCCAGTTTTTTGTGGCAAAATTAGGGGGGTCGGCTTATACTCGGGTCGGCTTATACTCGAGTATATACGGTATATCAGTTTCATATATCTAATAACTGTTGGACACAGTAATGATTCTGCCTTGAAATGAGGTTTATTGTACTAACAGAAAATGTGCAATCTGCATTCAAACAAAATTGGACAGGTGCATAAGTATGGGCACCCTTATCATTTTCTTGTTTTAAATACTCCTACCTACTTTTTACTGACTTACTAAAGCACTTTTTTTGGTTTTGTAACCTCATTGAGCTTTGAACTTCATAGCTAGGTGTATGCAATCATGAGAAAAGCTACTTAAAGTGGCCACTTGCAAGTTGTTCTCCTGTTTGAATCTCCTCTGAAGAGTGGCATCATGGGCTCCTCAAAACAACTGTCAAATGATCTGAAAACAAAGATTATTCAACATAGTTGTTCAGGGGAAGGATACAAAAAGCTGTCTCAGAGGTTTAACCTGTCAATTTCCACTGTGAGGAGCATAGTAAGGAAATGGAAGAACACAGGTACAGTTCTTGTTAAGGCCAGAAGTGGCAGGCCAAGAAAAACATCAGAAAGGCAGAGAAGAAGAATGGTGAGATCAGTCAAGGACAATCCTCAGGCCACCTCCAGAGATCTGCAGCATCAACTTGCTGAAATGTGAATAACATAATGGCTTGTGAAATCTATGAAAAAACACATGAGATGCTTAGCACAAGATTTGGCCAAAAATTATGTCATGAAATCACATTTCATGTATCGCACATTTCCTGGCTTTAGCACAGTAAAATTGAGTGCAGCCATTATCTATTTGCTATGTAAGTCTTTTTTTTGGTTATGCACCAGTTCAGACTAGATTGCTGTTCAGTCAGTTTTCCTATTTTTACTATGTACTATTTTTTTCTGACCCGAACGCCCCACCCTTCACCATGCTGTGATTTTAATTACATCCAAACACAGTTGGTTCCGACCTTCCTATAAATGCAGGCTTTACCATGTTATTAGCCATAGGTAAGTGTTCACACTAGGCAGTCAGGTCAGGGACCCATCCGATCTGAGATTACCTTGACGTTTGGTGGATGGGCTCACATTTTTTGGCCAAATCTTGTGCTAAGCATCTTATGTGTTTTTTCATAGATTTTACAAGCCATTATGCTATTCACATTTCATGTATCGCACATTTCCTTGCTTTAGTACAGTTGAGTGCACCAATTGATCTATTTGCTATGTAAGTCTTTTTTGGTTAAGCACCTGTTCAGACTAGATTGCTGTTCAGTCAGTTTACCTATATTTACTATGTACTATTTTGTCTGACTTGAATGCCCCGCCCTTCACCATGCTGTGATTTTAATTACATCCATACACAGTTGGTTCCGGCCTTCCTATAAATGCAGGCTTTACCATGTTATTAGCCATAGGTAAGTGTTCACACTAGGCAGTCAGGTCAGGTACCCATCTGATTTGAGATTACCTTGACGTTTGGTGGATGGGCTCACAATTTTTGGCCAAATCTTGTGCTAAGCATCTCATGTATATAACATAGGCACGTTAGTATATAGCACAGAGATGTAGTTTATAACAGAGCCCACGCAGTATGTAACACAGCCCACGTAGTATATAGCAATGTGGGCACTATATGCATGGTTAAAAAAGACTTAAAATAAAAAAATAAACATATACTCACCCTCCGAAGGCCCCTTGAAGTCCTGTGCAGTGCACGCGGCAGCTTCCGGTCCCAGGGTTGGTATGAGCGCAGGACCTGTGATGACGTAGCGGTCACATGCCCATGACATCATGGAAGGTCCTTCTCGCATAGCATCCTTGGCACTGGAACCTGCCGCTTGCACTGGCAAGGATGGCGCGACATCGGAGGGTGAGAATAACCTTTTTTTTTAATTATTCTTATTTGTAACATTAGATCTTTTTACTATTGATGCTGCATATGCAGCATCAATAGTAAAAAAGTTGGTCACACAGGGTTAATAGCTGCGTAACCGGAGTGCGTTACACCGCGCTCCGGTAATGCTGGCATTAACCCTGTGTGAGGGCTGACTGGATGACTGGAGGGGAGTATGGACTATGGAGCGGGCACTGACTGCGGGGAGGAAATAGCGTCCATTTTGCCGCCGGACTATAGCCGTCGCTGATTGGTCGTGGCAATGGTTGTGGGCGTTTTGCCACGACCAATCAGCGACTTGGATTTCCATGACAGACAGAGGCCGCGACCAATGAATATCCATGACAGACTGAAAGACAGACAGATAGAAGGACAGACAGAAAGACGGAAGTGACCCTTAGACAATTATATAGTAGATTGCACAGTACCACTTCTCCTGTCCTGTGTATATACACAGAGCAGTGCCACTCCTCCTGTCCTGTGTATATACACTGCACAGTGCCACTCCTCCTGTCCTGTGTATATACACTGCACAGTGCCACTTCTCCTGTCCTGTATATACACACTGCACAGTGTCAATCCTCCTGTCCTGTGTATATACACCACACAGTACCACTCCTCCTGTCTTGTATATATACACTGCACAGTACCACTCCTCCTGTCTTGTATATATACACTGCACAGTGCCACTCCTCCTGTCCTGTATATATACACTGCACAGTACCACTTCTCCTGTCATGTGTATATACACTGCACAGTACCACTCTTCCTCCTGTCCTGTATATATACACTGCACAGTACCACTCCCCCTGTCCTGTATATATACACTGCACAGTACCACTCCTCCTGTCCTGTATATATACACTGCACAGTATCACTTCTCCTGTCCTGTGTATATACACTGCACAGTACCACTCCTCCTGTCCTGTATATATAAACTGCATAGTACTGGAACGCCCGCCAGGCCCGTGAGGTACTCGGTACCGGGTCCGGTACTTAAAGGGATGTGTCACGGCGGCGGCGACCCGGTCCATGGCCCTGGGCGCCCATGTTAAAGGAAAGTTCTTAAAGGGATTTGTAAAATAATAAACATTCATGACGCCACCTGTGGTATTCGGCCAGGGGTGACCGACGCTGCTTAAAGGGGTCCACTGGGGTAATGCTATGGCAGTTGGCATGATATGGCTTCCCACGGGCGAAGCTGGGTCCCCAGGGCTTCCGATGTAGTAGGGACAGGTGGTAGGTGGTGCAGAAAATAAACGGAGGACACAAGGTTGCAGTCTCTTTACCTTTTTACTTGGTTTAAAGCAGCCACAGTCTAGGGTACCGGATCACAAGTGCTGGTATGGTCCGGCAGGCTTGGAAGCGACTCAGGAATCCCCCTAACCAGGTGGAGTTGGAAACCTTCCTTCTAGCGCTGTGTTGTAGTCCCTTGCTGTCTTAGGCCTCACACAAGGTCCTCACGTTCTCTCTGTCCGCCTTTAGGTAGGACACTAATCCATATGACAGGTAATTCGAGCCTTTTTACAGGATCTCTATCACGACCTGTGCTCTATCTGCTACTGTGTCCTCGGGCGTTAATGGTGGACAGGTAACTTGCAATCTGCTGTCCACTGGTTTCTGCTGTGAGACAAAAAGTACTGCACAACCTCGGTCTTCCGGCTACTGGTATCCACGCTCAGCGTGGAGGAAGCTCACTAGCAGCTTCTCTCTCCAGCTCTTCACTTCGCCTTTGCTCCTTCCTCCTTTTAGTCTCCTACAGACTGCTCTGCTCTCTTTGCCCTTCCCAGGAGCTGCAGAATCACTCGTCTGCACTGCTTTCCTTCCACCCTCCTGACTCCTCCTCCTGACCAGAGAGAGCAGCTCCCCTGAAGTCGGGTGTAGAGCTCCCCCTTCTGGCCTGGAGTCAGAACGGTGTTGTATGTGCTGAATACTTGCTAAAGGGATCCTTCCTCGCTTCCAAGCATGACATCACTCTCCCCGTGAGGAAAGCAATGCCACTGTAACAACCGGTTACCTGGGGTGTTACAGTACCACTTCTCCTGTCCTGTGTATATACACTGCACAGTACCACTCCTCCTGTCCTGTTCTGTTCTCGGAGAGGTGACATGGGTCTTTGGGAGGGTCAATACTGGTTTATTATTTTCTGTATTCCCATGGGAAAATAAAAAAAAATATTGAAAAACCCATTTAAAGGGACTCTGTCACCTGAATTTGGAGGGAACAATTTTCAGCCATAGGGGCGTGGTTTTCGGGTGTTTGATTCACCCTTTCCTTACCCGCTGGCTGCATGCTGGCTGCAATATTGGATTGAAGTTCATTCTCTGTCCTCCGTAGTACATGCCTGCACAAGGCAATCTTGCCTTACGCAGTTGTTTACTATGGAGGACAGAGAATGAACTTCAATCCAATATTGCAGCCAGCATGCAGCCAGCGGGTAAGGAAAGGGTGAATCAAACACCCGAAAACCCCGCCCCTATGGCTGAAAATTGTTCCCTCCAAATTCAGGTGACAGAGACCCTTTAAATGGATTATCCCAAGTAGTCCCCTGTCCCAAGAACTTTCCAGTTGTTGAGGTCCAACCGTTGGGACCCCCATGATCCCGAGAACTGGAGCTCTAAAGAGCACCATGTAAATGGACCTGTGGTCGATCATGCACACTGCGGCGCCATTCACATTTTGCTCTTCAAATAACACATTTAAGATGATTGTTGAGGGGCACGACAAAGTACAGAAAAAAATCACTGATCAGGGGTGGGGAGTGTCTCTTCATGTAATCCTAGACACAATGTTGAGAATAGAGTTTTTTTGATGGCATAGCATCACTACCAGGATTCATTGTTGTTTTTTCACTTTGAAGATAATTCTAAAGGTACCTTCACACTGAACAACTTAACAATGATAATGATAGCGATCCGTGACGTTCTAGCGTCCTGGATAGCGATATCGTTGTGTTTGACACGCAGCAGCGATCAGGATCCTGCTGTGACATCGTTGGTCGGAGCTAGAAGGCCAGCACCTTATTTCGTCGCTGGATCACCCGCTGACATCGCTGAGTCGGTGTGTGTGACGCTGATTCAGCGATGTCTTCACTGGTAACCAGGGTAAACATCGGGTTACTAAGCGCAGGGCCGCGCTTAGTAACCTGATATTTACCCTGGTTACCATTGTAAATGTAAAAAAAAACAAACAATACATACTTACATTCCGGTGTCTGTCGCGTTCCCCGGCGTCCACTTCCCTGCACTGTGTCAGCGCCGGCCGGCCATATAGCAGAGCACAGCGGTGACGTCACCGCTCTGCTTTACGGCCGGCGCTTACACAGTGCAGGGAAGCGGACGCTGGGGAACGCGACAGACACCAGAATGTAAGTATGTAGTGTTTGTTTGTTTTTACATTTACACTGGTAACCAGGGTAAACATCGAGTTACTAAGCGCGGCCCTGCGCTTAGTAACCCGATGTTTACCCTGGTTGCCCGGGGACTTCGGCATCATTGGTCGCTGGAGAGCTGTCTATGTGACAGCTCTCCAGCGACCACACAAGGACTTTCCAACGATCACGGCCAGGTCGTATCGCTGGTCATGATCGTTGGAAAGTTGCAGAGTGTGACGGTACCCTTAGACTCACAAGACAGTTGGCAATCTTCATAGGAGTGTACTACCCATGAAATTCACTGCAAAGTCAGATTGTACAATGCTTACAGAAATTGCAAGAAAAAAAAACAAAAAACAAAAACTAGAGCTCAGACAAGTTGTTTCAAGGGAACTTGCAGCAGAATGTCTGTATCTGTCTACAGCACCTCCGTCCTCCTCTCTTGCTGTAGATTTTTTATGAACACCAATTGTCATCTCCTATCTGTCACGCACAGTGTGGGAAAGACTAAGGGTACCGTCACACAGTACCATTTTAATCGCTACGACGGCATGATCCGTGACGTCGCAGCGATCGTATGATTATCGCTCCAGCGTCGTAGACTGCGGTCACACGTTGCAATCACGGCGCTGGAGCGATGCCGAAGTCCCCGGTAACCAGGGTAAACATCGGGTAACTAAGCGCAGGGCCGCGCTTAGTAACCCGATGTTTACCCTGGTTACCAGCGTAAACGTAAAAAAAACAAACAGTACATACTTACATTCCGGTGTCTGTCCCCCGGCGTTCTGCTTCTCTCCACTGTGTAAGCGCCATAGCCGGAAAGCACAGCGGTGACGTCAGACGTCACCGCTGTGCTCGCTTTCCGGCTGGCAGACGCTCACACAGTGCAGAGAAGCTGAGACGCCGGGGACAGACACCGGAATGTAAGTATGTACTGTTTGTTTTTTTTACGTTTACGCTGGTAACCACGGTAAACATCGGGTTACTAAGCGCGGCCCTGCGCTTAGTTACCCGATGTTTACCCTGGTTACAAGCGAACACATCGCTGGATCGCTGTCACACACAACGATCCAGCGATGTCAGCGGGTGATCAAGCGACGAAAGAAAGTTCCATACGATCTGCTACGACGTACGATTCTCAGCAGGATCCCTGATCGCTGCTGCGTGTCAGACACTGCGATATCGTAACGATATCGCTAGAACGTCACGAATCGTACCATCGTAGCGATCAAAATGGTACTGTGTGACGGTACCCTAAGTGCAACACGAAGGGATGAGGGGAAGGAAGCCCAGACACTAGGGAAAGGGTGAGTTGAGATCCCCTAGGCAGATCTAATACTACCCTACCTGTGCTACTGACCCTAAGTTGGTTCCTCACCAATTGCCGAGCAGGAAACCTAAGCCCTGTATCTCCCTAGAGCTAAGCCCTGGACAGGGAAGGGGTGGGATAAACACTGCTCAGTCCCCACTGTAAACTGAAAAAGGTAGATAGACAAGGGGAATGACCTTAGCTTGAGCAGACTCAGAGAGATAACACCAAATGTCCTCAAACAGCTCCAGAGAGGGAGTTAGCTGACTGCTGTAGCTTCAAGCCTTCACAAGGGAAAAATGTGACTATCACCGGCGACTCTCTGCAGCAGACTGGGGATTTATAAACAACCAGGTGCAGGTATGTCAACTAGAGCCGGAGGGAGGTTATCGCTGGATCCAAGAGTCAGAAGGATTAAGGAGGCATCTGTAATACCAAACGCAGAGATCTTCTGCAGTCAGAGCGACAGTCTGTTGCATCTGACACACCTGTGACAGTACCCCCCTTCTATGAGTGGCCTCCGGACACTCATGACTAGGTTGCTCAGGATAAGAGGTGTGGAATGAATGAATGAACCAGCCTGGGGGCATTTACCTCTGATGCAGAAACCCACATCCTCTCCTCTGGACCATGACCCTTCCAGTGCATCAAGTACTGTAGGGAACGACGTCGGAGATGAGAATCTACAATCCTCAAAATCTAAAACTCCAGATTACCATTAACCATTATTGTGGGCTGCGGTTGTGAGGACTCAAGAAGTTTCACATATTTCTTGAGCAGAGACGTGTGAAATACATTGTGAATCTTAAGGGCCTGAGGTAGTTCAAGACGAAACGCTGCTCGGTTAATGACAGCAGTTATTTTATAGGGACCAATAAATCTAGGTCCCAACTTCCAGGAAGGAACCTTCAGCTTGATATTCCTGGTAGACAACCACACAAAGTTATTCACATTCAGGTCTGGACCTGGCAAGTGCTTTCTGTCAGCCATACGTTTGAACCTGTCTCCCATGATCTTCAAATTACTCAGAACCCTCCGCCATGATGAGGAGAGCAACGAAGCAAAAACATTCCTCTTCAGGAACTCCCGAAACCTCTAATGGCCAGGGGCAACCTCGAGATGGACGTCGGGGACCTGGGGCAGACTCAGCTTCTGAAGCTACAGGGAAAGAAGGACTCAGTGTCATGTTGGACGCTGTTCAGACCAGGTCGTTCAACAGACAGCGGTAATTCCGCTTTTGACCACTATGTGCTTATTGGCGTCGGCTAGATTTTATCTAGCTGGTCCGGGGTTAATTTACCTGATGCTCGGATTGGAAGCTGGGCCATTCCCATTGCCTTTAAATAGTTCTCCTGAACATTGGGCGTCGCCGATTATAGCTTCTGTCTTGTGCGTTGTTATCTCGGTCTGGAGTAGTGAGCTAGTAGTTGGAGTATCGTTGCTGGTGGTGTATTTCCCTTTGTCTTATTTACTCCTTCCTATATTTGTATTTATTTTGCCCTGCGCATTTATAGTGTATTCCTGAGTGACTGCGGTGTGATGTATATTTTCCGTTATCCTTGTCTGTGCTAACTGTGGGTATTGGTGTATGATCTTTTCACTGGGTGGTGGGCGGTGGTTTCAGCCTAGGGTTGAAACAGGAGACAGGGCGAGGGTCGAGGCCTAGACATGCACACCATCAGTGTAAACTCTAGGTAGAGGGTCAGTCAGGATTTCCCTAGTCTGAGGGAAATTGCAGGGGCTCGGGTTATTAGCTCTTGCCCACCTAGTCTCCCCGTGACATTATAATCGGCCTTTAAAACAAAAGAAAAAAGGGGTTTCCTTTTTTTTGTTTTGTCATGGATCCCATGACTTCCATAACCTGCCAGTTGGAGGCCCTGTCCCTACAGGTCACTGAGTTGAGGGGGGCAGTGCAGCAACAGGGACTAGCAGTATCTAATGTGCAAGCTGGAGCTACAGGTAGAGTTGCTGAGCCTAAGTTTCCTTTGCCTGAAAAATTTGCTGGGGAACGCAGTAAATTTGTTTCTTTTCGTGAAGCTTGCAAACTATATTTCCGTATGCGCCCGATCTCCTCAGGTAATGAGGCTCAGTGTGTGGGCCTGGTGTTGTCATTGTTAAGCGGGGATCCCCAAGCATGGGCGTTTTCTTTGCCATCTGATTCTGCTGCATTTGACTCTGTGGAGAGTTTTTTTTCCTTTCTTGGAAACATTTACGATGAGCCAGACAGAATGGCTCTAGCAGAATCTAAGAAACGCACTATTCGCCAGGGGGAGCGAGTTGCAGATGATTACTGTTCTGAATTTCGTCGCTGGGCGATCGATACACAGTGGAATGATCCAGCGCTGCGGAGTCAGCTTATTCATGGGGTTTCTGGAAGGGTTAAAAAAGCCCTTCTGATGTACGAGACTCCTACTTCTCTAGATTCCGCTATGAGTCTGGTTGTCCGCATTGATCGTCGTTTGCGTCAGGGGGAGCATGAGACACCGCCTATGGGAGAGGATGTAGGTTCACGTGTGGTTGCTGCAGGTGAGCCCACGGAACCTATGCTAATCGCAGGGGTGTCACATGTGAAGCGTCGAGCCCCTGAGCTCAGGAAGCAGGGAGCCTATTTTTACTGCGGTAAGACTGGTCATTTTATTAACATCTGTCCTCTACTGTCTAAGAAAAACGCAACGGCGGAAAACTTCTAAGCTCAGAGGGTGTGGAGGAGACCAATCTGAGCTTATGTATATCCTCCATGGTGGTTTCTCAATGCATGCTCCCTGCTAAGGTTATAATCGCTGGTAGTGAGCTGCCAATTACTGTTTTTGTGGATAGTGGTTCAGCCACAAATCTCATTGATGAGGAGTTTGCGCGCACAGCAGGTTTTAGGATTGAAAAACTGCCTCATCCTATCCGCGTGGTCACCATCAATGCTGCTCCTCTCTCACAGGGGGAGATTACTGAGTTTGTGGCTGAGGTTAAACTCCACATTGGGGTTCTACATTCCGAGCAGGTTACATGTAAGGTGCTCAGGAATCTTCCTGCACAGGTGGTTCTGGGTTTTCCATGGTTGTCTATGCACAACCTGGTAATTGACTGGAAAACTCAGGACATAATTCAGTGCAGCGAATTCTGCCAGGAGAATTGCCTGGCCACATGTGTGTCTGCTGTGACTTCAAGCGTTCCGGAGTCACTTCTGGATTTTGTGGATGTGTTCTCTGAGAAGGGTTGTTCAGAGTTGCCGCCACATCGCCCCTATGACTGTACTATCAGGTTTAAACCAGGGGCCAAATTGCCTAAAGCAAGGATGTTTAACATCTCCGGTCCGGAGAGACAAGCATTAAAGGATTATGCAGCGCCCCCACTGCCGCAGGGCCGAGGGGTACCCGGTACCGGGCCTCTGAGTCTCTGTTCTGGGGTTGTCACGGTGGCTAGACCCGGTCCGTGACCCTGCTGAGGGGCGCCCAAATAATAGGTGTGGATGGTGGTAGTGGTGCGGTGTAGTGCCGGTCGCGGTTAATAACGAGGACACAAGGTTGCAGTCTTTACCTCTTTACTGAAGGCTTCTGGGTCCTCAGTCCGGAATACGGTTAACCGGGCTGCGCAAGTCCGGCCGGTCCGATAGCACCTCCAGAGTTCCCGTTGCAGGTGGAAATCTGTGCCTTCCTTCTAGCGCTTGTGTGTTGTGGTCCTCCCCTGCTGTGCTTACGGGATAGTCCCCACAACTGTTGTGTCTGTTCCTCGTGTTCCCTCACAACAACTCGATTCTGATGTTCTTCTGAATCTCGTCCCCCAGATCTTATGGTAGGACGCACCCGTATGACGGGAAGGCTCGGAGCTCTTCCGGGACCCTAGAGTCGCCCCTCTCCAAAGGTTGCTCCCTATGTCTGCGTAGGTGATGTAGGTGAGACAGCCAGCCTATAGCTCTCTGTCCTGCCGTTGGTTTGAAGTAATGCCTAGAGCTCTGTACTTCCTCGGCGTTCCGGCCACCGGTTATTTACGCCTCAGTAGGATGTTGCCACGGTCTAACAGCACGACTCCTACTGGTATTTCTCCCTGTTGCATTGATCTCGTATCTCACTCAGCACAATAAATCTCGCTTCTTGTCCTTTCTTAGGGCACCGCCGCTATCAAGTGCAGGCGCGGTCCCGTAGCTTTCTCTCTGATTGCCAGGCCTCTGTCAGGATCCCACCCCTGACAGGGACCCTACCGAATCTTCCCCTACAACACCCTCTGCCACAAGGTGTTGCCTGGTTCCAACCCAGTCAGCGTTCTCTCTAACTTCCTGCCTATCCCCCAGTTTTACCAGACTGTGAGGAGTGGCCTAATGAATAGTACCCTTAGCTCCCCCTGGAGGCCAGACTGTGAAATGTATTGGTGTATGTGATACCTGGTCAGATGAACTCCTTCAGTGCCATCAGACGTACCATAGCCCCCCTTAGCGGCGGAGCCACAGTACTGCAACGACCAGGACTCTGGGGCGCTGCACTCCCCCCCGGTTAAATCCAGTACTCCTGGACTGGGAAGAAAACAACAATACATGTCAGCAAAAAGACATACAATTTTGAAAATGCAAGTACAAGTCAACTTTTTAACAGAGCTTCCCTTTATGGGAGGTGAGGACACTTGAACGTTACAAACATGGTTAAATACTTTTAAATAACTTTACTATAAATAGCTTTTCTTACCCAACCGGGTATTCTACTAAGTGCAAAATTTTGAACACTAATCCAAGTTTGCCTTTAAGGACGTACCTGCTGAATCCACTAAAGACCTTCTTATAATCACATTATAAGGTTACTGAACATTTTTACATTCTCCTACTTTAAGTCTGCAGGACAGCCTGTCCTAACCGCTCCAGGCCTACTGCCTCTCCTTTCTGTTACAGGACCGCCCCTTTCCGCCCGGGCCTACTGTCCTTCCACTACTATACACAGTATAGAACATATCATTTTTCTTTCAGTTTAAGATCACTGAGCCATCTCTGTATGGCTCCTATGAGGACTCACTAACTAACCCCGTACGGGTTCACTTTCTGTCCTCATTCTCTAACACATTATCAAACATTTCTTACAATCAACTAGTTGGCTACATATAACTTCTTCATATTAGCATCATTACTTTTTCTTTCAAGACATTACTGCCATCTAACCATCTTAAGGCAACACTGTACATAAGTGCAAGATGTGAACATCCCCTTTAAGAGGGGACCAAGTCTCTACGAGGTAGTGCAACTTCTCAAGCCGCAAGTCCGTATGCGGCAAGGACTCCAGTGCAAGTTCCAAGAACCGTATCTTCGCAAAGAGTCCGTCTTTTATATAAAACCAGTAGAGAGCA
Source organism: Ranitomeya variabilis (assembly GCF_051348905.1). Lineage (NCBI taxonomy): Eukaryota > Metazoa > Chordata > Amphibia > Anura > Dendrobatidae > Ranitomeya > Ranitomeya variabilis. Next base: position 407,863,403 of record NC_135234.1, read on the forward strand.
CCTTTAAGAAGGTGCAAACTATATACAAGGAGTTTGTATCATGCATTGTTCATGATTCAGCAGTTCTTGATAACTGGTGCAAAAAGTAGAAAATAGACAAAAACAATAGGGATCCCGGGTCAACAAAGGGATCCCTTTAAGAGTAACCCTAAACGGGTTTTAGCAGCAAAATAGCAGAGAAACAGTTAACTATTTACATATTCAGGTTTCCGAGGTTTAGTTGGATGGCTTCCAGGGCTGCACCTGGCACTTAACCCTTCTTGGCCTGGGAAAAGTGAGGTCCAGGGTTACACCCAGTGCTGGACAAACGCCGTTAATCCGTCTTTCATGTACGGTTAAATCATGCGCAGCGATGGAGGTCTGCGCAGCTTGAGTATGGGCATTTGCTGCAGCAGAGGTAGCGGCTGCTGCAAGATCAGTCACTGGAATGGAGTCAGCAGTTGTGGCACTAGCAGTCACTGGAGTGGTGTCGGTCATCAGGGCAGGGTCATCCTTCATACCTGCTTCAGATGCGGTTCCTCCGGTGCCGATCTGCTCCGTCCCCGCTGGGATCTGGAACGCTGTTTGCAGGGCCTTGCGCTGCGGCGTTGTCATCTCCGTTTGCGGCATCTCGCTTTCCGGCAGGGCCTTGCTTTCTGGCTTCGGAGCGCTGGAACTTCTTTCCTGCTCCGGACCAGACGAAGCTGCCGACAGACGTCTGGCGAGGCTCCCGATGATGGCCTTCTTCCACCCGGCCTCAGTGCTCAGCTGCGTCTGCAGGAGTTGGTGGATCTGCTTGTCCGCTCCGGTCTGCAGGAGGTCAGCGTCAACTGTGGAGGTCTGGCTGCGGTGCCTCTCCGGGTAGCTGGGGGAGTCCTCGGCTCTGACCCCACGCTCCGGCTCCGGGCGGCTGGCCATGGCGTCCTCCATGTCACTGACTTCTTCTTCCTGGTCCTTTTCCCGCTCTCTCCTCTGTGGGCGGTTTCGTTTTCTTTGTCTCTGCCCACCATTGAGGATCAGGAGGCGGATCTCGGCTGCTGACGGACACGTCCTCAAGGGGCCGAAATATTTAGACTGGGCGGCCATTGTCTTTCGCGCTCTTCAGCTTGTTCACGCCCACTTCCACGCCCTTCTTCTTCTCCTGCGCTCTCCTTAGCGCTGTAATGGCGGCGGTTTTGGCGGGAACTGTTGGCGGCAAGTGGCAATACACGGTCTTTGCAATAAGTCACAGTCCAAGCACAATAAATCACAGTTCCAAGGCACACATGACCCGATTCTTCAGGCTTAAGTAGATCCTGTTAGTGACGCCAAGTTTGCAGCGCCCCCACTGCCGCAGGGCCGAGGGGTACCCGGTACCGGGCCTCTGAGTCTCTGTTCTGGGGTTGTCACGGTGGCTAGACCCGGTCCGTGACCCTGCTGAGGGGCGCCCAAATAATAGGTGTGGATGGTGGTAGTGGTGCGGTGTAGTGCCGGTCGCGGTTAATAACGAGGACACAAGGTTGCAGTCTCTTTACCTCTTTACTGAAGGCTTCTGGGTCCTCAGTCCGGAATACGGTTAACCGGGCTGCGCAAGTCCGGCCGGTCCGATGGCACCTCCAGAGTTCCCGTTGCAGGTGGAAATCTGTGCCTTCCTTCTAGCGCTTGTGTGTTGTGGTCCTCCCCTGCTGTGCTTACGGGATAGTCCCCACAACTGTTGTGTCTGTTCCTCGTGTTCCCTCACAACAACTCGATTCTGATGTTCATCTGAATCTCGTCCCCCAGATCTTATGGTAGGACGCACCCGTATGACGGGAAGGCTCGGAGCTCTTCCGGGACCCTAGAGTCGCCCCTCTCCAAAGGTTGCCCCCTATGTCTGCGTAGGTGATGTAGGTGAGACAGCCAGCCTATAGCTCTCTGTCCTGCCGTTGGTTTGAAGTAATGCCTAGAGCTCTGTACTTCCTCTGCGTTCCGGCCACCGGTTATTTACGCCTCAGTAGGATGTTGCCACGATCTAATAGCACGACTCCTACTGGTATTTCTCCCTGTTGCGTTGATCTCGTTTCTCACTCAGCACAATAAATCTCGCTTCTTGTCCTTTCTTAGGGCACCGCCGCTATCAAGTGCAGGCGCGGTCCTGTAGCTTTCTCTCTGATTGCCAGGCCTCTGTCAGGATCCCACCCCTGACAGGGACCCTACCAAATCTTCCCCTACAACACCCTCTGCCACAAGGTGTTGCCTGGTTCCAACCCAGTCAGCGTTCTCTCTAACTTCCTGCCTAACCCCCAGTTTTACCAGACTGTGAGGAGTGGCCTAATGAATAGTACCCTTAGCTCCCACTGGAGGCCAGACTGTGAAATGTATTGGTGTATGTGATACCTGGTCAGATGAACTCCTTCAGTGCCATCAGACGTACCATAGCCCCCCTTAGCGGCGGAGCCACAGTACTGCAACGACCAGGACTCTGGGGCGCTGCAATTACATTGCTGAAAGTTTGAGCAAAGGGCACATCAGGCCTTCATCCTCGCCTATGGCAGCAGGGTTCTTCTTCGTGAAGAAGAAAGATGGCGGATTACGCCCGTGTTTGGATTTCAGGGAATTGAACCACATTACGGTTCGTGATCCATACCCTATGCCACTAATACCAGATTTGTTCAACCAGGTGGCAGGTGCTAAGTGGTTTACCAAGCTTGACCTCAGGGGGGCATACAACCTCATAAGAGTCCGTCAAGGTGATGAGTGGAAGACGGCTTTTAATATCCCTGAGGGTCATTTTGAAAATTTGGTGATGTCATTTGGGTTGAATAACGCACCTGCAGTGTTCCAACATTTCATTAATGATGTGTTTTCGCATGTTTTGGGGAAATTCGTTATAGTGTACCTAGATGACATTCTCATATATTCTTGCGACCATGATACTCATTTAGATCATGTCAGGCAGGTGTTACAGCTTCTCAGAGAGAAGAGTTATATTGTGTCTGCTTCTGGTTTTAAAATGGACGCCGCTAAGGTGCAAGCGGTGCTGCGTTGGGAACGGCCTGATAACCTGAAAGCACTTCAGCGGTTCCTTGGGTTTTCTATCTACTATAGGAAATTTATCAAGGATTTTTCCATCATTGCTAAACTGCTAACTGACATGACTAAAAAGGGTACCAATTTCTCCGTTTGGCCTGAGGCTGCTGTGCGCGCATTTGAATTTCTTAAGAACAGTTTTGTTTCAGCCCCCATTCTTGTGCAGCCAGACGTATCAAAATCTTTTGTTGTGGAAGTCGATGCATCTGAGGTTGGTGTGGGGGCGGTACTATCACAAGGCTCATCTTTGAGTGATTTGCGTCCATGCACCTATTTCTCCAAGAAACTGTCATCCGCCGAACATAACTACGATATCGGCAACAGGGAGTTGTTGGCAATCAAGTTGGCCTTTGAGGAATGGCGACACTTCTTGGAGGGGTCGGTACATCAGGTTACTGTTATTACCGATCATAAGAATCTGCTGTATTTGGAGTCAGCCAAGCGTCTGTCCCCCAGGCAGGCTCGCTGGGCATTGTTTTTCACGCGGTTCAATTTTGTTGTCACTTACAGACCGGGGTCTAAAAACACTAAAGCGGATGCTCTGTCCAGGTGTTTTCCGGGGGGAGAACCTCGGGAAGATCCAGTACCCATCCTCCAAAAGGGTGTTGTGGTTTTGGCTCTCACTACCGAGATTGAGGCTGAGATTGCCGAGGCTCAGGAGGAGGTACCATCTGAGCTTCCCATCAACAAATCTTTTGTACCGCTTCATCTCCGCTTAAAGGTTTTGGCGGAGCATCATGATGCTGTCCTGGCTGGCCACCCAGGGGTTAGAGGTACCTTGTAGTTGGTGTCACGTCGGTTTTGGTGGCCCAAGATCCGACAGGACGTGGTCTCATACGTGTCAGCTTGCACCACGTGCACTAGGGCTAAGACGCCCCGCTCCCGTCCTGTTGGCACACTACTTCCTCTTGAGGTACCTAGTAAGCCATGGACGGAAATCTCCATGGATTTCATCACTGATTTGCCCTCCTCAGCTGGGAACACGGTCATCTTGGTGATTGTTGATCGGTTTTCAAAAATGTCGCACTTTGTGTCTTTGCCTTTGTTGCCTAACGCTAAGACTCTGGCTCAGGTATTTGTGCAGGAGGTGGTCAGACTTCATGGGGTTCCGTCTGACATCGTGTCTGATAGGGGTACTCAGTTTGTGGCAAAATTTTGGAAAGCATTTTGCTCACGGCTGGGGATCAAGTTGTCTCATTCTTCGGCGTTTCATCCTCAGTCAAATGGTCAGACTGAGCGTATGAACCAAAATTTGGAACAGTACTTACGCTGCTTTGTCTCTGATAACCAGGAGGAGTGGTCTACCTTTCTTCCTTTGGCTGAGTTTGCCATCAATAATCACCACCAGGAGTCGTCTGGGGAGTCTCCGTTTTTTGTGTTTACGGGCTACATCCTCAATTTTGTACTTTGAGTCAGAGGGGCTCTTCCGGCGTTCCGGAGGAAGACCAGTTAGGAGCACAATTGTCATCAGTCTGGAGGAGAGTTAAACAGCGCCTGTTGAGCGTGGGTGCTAGGTACAAACGTGTGGCTGACAGTAGGCGTGTGCCAGGTCCGGACCTGAGTGTGGATGACTGGGTGTGGTTATCCACAAAAAACATAAGACTCAAAATACCATCCCTTAAATTGGGTCCACGGTTTATTGGTCCATTTAGGGTCGCCGCTGTCATTAACCCAGTAGCGTACCGATTGGAGCTTCCTACGGTGTATAAGATACGCAACGTGTTCCACAGGTCTCTTTTAAAGAAGGTGGTGGGTTCTGTGGACGCGGCGCCTATGCCACCTCCAGTCTTGGTGGATGGTAATTTGGAATTTGAAGTCTCCAAGGTGGTTGACTCTCGTGTAGTGTGCCGCACTTTACAGTACTTGGTACACTGGCGTGGTTATGGGCCTGAGGAGAGGTCCTGGGTACCAGCCTCGGACATTCATGCGGATCGGCTGGTCAGGTTTTTTCACCGCCGCCATCCGGACAAGCCGGGTCCTATAAGCCGTGAGGGCCCTGGGGTCCCTCGTAGAAGGCGGGGTACTGTCATGTCGGACGCTGTTCAGACCAGGTCGTTCGACAGACAGTGGTAATTCCGCTTTTGACCACTATGTGCTCATTGGCGTCGGCTAGATTTTATCTAGCTGGTCCGGGGTTAATTTACCTGATGCTCGGATTGGAAGCTGGTCCATGCCCATTGCCTTTAAATAGTTCTCCTGAACATTGGGCGTCGCCGATTATAGCTTCTGTCTTGTGCGTTGTTATCTCGGTCTGGAGTGGTGAGCTAGTAGTTGGAGTATCGTTGCTGGTAGTGTATTTCCCTTTGTCTTATTTACTCCTTCCTATATTTGTATTTATTTTGCCCTGCGCATTTATAGTGTATTCCTGAGTGACTGCGGCGTGGTGTATATATTCCATTATCCTTGTCTGTGCTAACTGTGGGTATTGGTGTATGATATTTTCACTGGGTGGTGGGCGGTGGTTTCAGCCTAGGGTTGAAACAGGAGACAGGGCGAGGGTCGAGGCCTAGACATGCACACCATCAGTGTAAACTCTAGGTAGAGGGTCAGTCAGGATTTCCCTAGTCTGAGGGAAATTGCAGGGGCCCGGGTTATTAGCTCTTGCCTACCTAGTCTCCCCGTGACACTCAGACTACGTGGGGCAGAAGGTATTGCAATCCGGATATACTGCTAGTGAAGGAGAAGACTCCATAGGGCTAGAGAAGCCAGTGAGAGGGATATTCTATCTATACTGAGAACCAGTGTTGAATTTGTATTCGGTACCTGTGGGAAAGATGACAACCAGTTGGGCCTTATCTTCTTCATCTGCCTGTAAATACTGTACATACTGCTATTCACCAAATAAAAGTTTGGTTGTTTTTATGAATCTCATGTCTCCTGGATTAATTGCTTCCCTGGTTCAAGAAGAGGGATTCCTGGAGTCAGAAGATGAAGAGGCCTGCAGCCCCAAAGTAAGTGTGAAGCCCCTTACACATAGCAGCATACTGGGACAGGGGATGTCTGTAGGATGCCAAAGCGAGTGGGAACAGAAGCTCGCCCACGACTACCTCGCTGGCACCACCTTCAAAGGGATGGTTGGAATGGTAGAAATGTGGAAAATCTTACTCAGCACATCGCAAAATCGAACTCTACCATCTGATATGGTCTCTATTTTGGTATAGTACAAACAGAGGCTTTTTAGCACAGTACTCCCAGAGGATTTTTGGTAAAGTTGAAACAGAGGTCTTTTAGCACAGTATATACTCGTATAGACACAGCGGTAGAATAAAATAATTTTTTGGGCCCATAAATGAAAAAGAGATGGCTGCAGAGTAGAATTTTTTTTAGACACACTGCTTACAAAAAGACAGCTGCAGAGTACAATTGTTTTTTAGATGCACTACTCGCAAAAAAATGCTGCATAGTGCAATAATTTTTTACCCAGACTACTCGTATAGACACAGCGGTACAGTAAAATTATTTATTTGACATACAAATGTCAACGAGACAGCTGCTGAGATTTATTTATTTGCCACATTACTGGAAAATACACAGTTATCCAGAAAATTTATTTGTTTGGCCTACAAATGGCAAAGAGACGGCTGCTGAGTAGAATTAATTTTTATGCACACTGCTCGTACAGACATGGCTACCGAGTATATACATCATCTTTTGTCACAGTAATACCACAGATATGGGTTCCATAGTACACATAGCGGCATTTGGCACAGTACTATCAGAGACATGATTGCATAAAATTAGAAAAATTTGTTAAGACGTACATCACTCCCACTGACACGGTGGCAGTTTGTAAAAACTGTTGGGTATGCACAGTACTATCACAGACACGGGTGCAGAGTACACATAGAGAATATTTTTTGTAAAACTGCGCAAACACAAACCTAATAATGTCCCTCACGACAGCTGTGTCCTGCCCCTATGCTCAGCAGAGCAGAAACAAAAAATAATAATATCCAGGAGGAACAGGTCCAAGTGGAGGAGGAGGTGGACATGGCGTTATACAGTTAAAACTGGTCCTCGTTATAGGTAGAATGTCCCTCTCACTGGCTTCGCTAGGGAGTCTTCTCCAGCACTTGCAGTATATTCAGATTACAGTACCTTTTCTAAAGTAGTATTAGGCAATATTGCCTTGCACAGGCGTGTACTCCGGAGGACAGAGAATGAACTTCAATCCAATATTGCGGCCAGCATGCAGCCAGCGGGTAAGGAAAGGGTGAATCAAACACCCAAAAACCCCGCCCATATGACCCAAAACTGGTCCCGCCAAATTCAGGTGACAGGTTCCCTTTAACATAATTAATTATTGCTGCCATTTCTCTTTCTGCTATTACATCACCGAGGTTCCACAGGAATTCTGCAATCTATTACATGGAAACATTAAAAAAAAACTGTATTAAATCAGGATTAGTGGCTAGTGTGAAAATTGCTAAAGTTTGTATATTTAAAAAATATATAGATTGTGTTGTAAGCAAACAAATTATCAAACATTTTTAAATACATTTAACATACAGTAAAACTTGATTTAAACTATTGGTCATTTTCTGGTAACACATTTCCTATAATGCACAATTTCCATAGTTCTAGGAGTTACACTGGTATCAGGTAAGTTCCCTGAAAGGCAACAAATTGCTCCTTTACTTTTACATCTGTTTATTTGGAGCGTTCAGGGTAACATGTCATTTTGTCCTGTAATTAATGAGAAAGTGGTGTTTCTTGAACGAAGAACATTTGTTCAGGCACAAAGGTAATATATAAGATTTCTCCTGGTCTCTACAACCTATTTGAAAATGTTATCTCCAACTACAATGCAACACATTTTCATGTGACAGCAGATAATTACAATGTCAGTGTCCTTTGTAAAGGGATAAGTTAAATACAAGTCCTGCATTCATAGGTGTTCCTCTTGAAGAACTAAAAATCTTTTGCTAGCACATTACATTTAAAATCATGTGTGAGATATATAAGATTCCCCCCCCCCCCCAACTTTTTTAATACATTTTTTCCTTATTCCACCTTGGTGTTAGAGTTAAAGGGTTTCTTTGAGAATTAGGATAGGCCAAATGCTCTGTGTTGCAAAAGATAACCACCGCAGCGAATGTTGACTAAACCTATGGCAATATTATTTATAGCATAGACTATATGAAAGCAGACAGCAATGTGATGTTGTATTAGAAAAAGTCTTAAATGGATTGAGTGCAAATAAGAGGGGATAAATAATCACTCAAAAAATGGGCGCTTGGAATGGCACAATTGCTCAAATGAAATTTGTTTCATGTGACTTCAGAGAAGTGGAATAATAACACAGGTCTACAAAAAAATATTTTTTGTAATTATTGCAGGTGACTTTGTACTTTTCTGAATCATCTTTTTGTCCTGATTTAAAAAATGTATATAGTTTTTCTGTAATGTATAGTTTCCATTGGGCAGCACCATTATTATAAGGTATAGGAAATATACTGACAACATTAGAAAACAGTAATCTACATATCAGAAAAAATGCTTCACCTTACAAAACAGTTATTATTGAACCAAAATAATTTCACATGCAAAATAGAAACCAAAATATGAGCAGAAATTAAAAGTGCTTGACATTAGACTGTCATTGATATGATTTTTCAGGGTTGTCACTATATAACATCCAACAGTAATCGGCCATCATTGAGTCATTCCAAAACCTTGGTAGAGGTTTTCCATTACTTTAATGTCCTGGTGAAACCGCTCGCCTTGTTCAACGCTTATGCAACACCTCAGGGAACCGGTTGTTGCAGTGATGTTGCCTTCCTTGATGCGTGATGTCATGCTTGGAGGCAAGGGAGATTCTTTCTATCAGGTTAGGCACTCACATTCAACACATCTGAATCTAGGTCAGGAGGGGGAGATCAGGACCTGGATTCAGGGGAGCTTCCTTACACTTTATGTATCCTGGTCTGGAGGAGGAGCCAGCCAGTTAGTCTGAGAGAGTCTGGAAGAGGAGAGGGAACAGAAGGACGTCTGGAGCAGACGTAGGGGCCGAGCAGCCACGAGGGAGCTGCTACCCCTGGAAAGAGGGAGAATCTGAAGGAGAGTTGAATAGTGGAGGAGCTTAGAGGGAAGAAGCATAGAGGAGGAAGAAGCTCAGGAGGGAAACAGCGGAAGGACACCCTAGGAGCCAGAGCGCAGAAACCGGGTACCGGGAGCCCGAGGTCGTATTGTTCTCCTGGACGCACGTCAAAACCAGAGGGTATAGGACTGTATGTCAATTGCCTACATCAAGTCTGAGGTGAAGCAGTAACCTTAGGCCCAGGTCATGATAGAGACCCTATAAGCAGGCTCGAAATGCCTATCGCATAGACATCTGTCTTGGGACAGGAGAGAGGGGACTTGCAATAAGCTTCTAGCGGCAGGGACCTAATCAACTAAATAGCGCAAGTTGGAAAGGCTTACAGGCCTCACCTGGGAGAGGGATCTCCTATTGCCTCCAAGCCAGCCGGACCACAGCTACCCTGCACTTGATACCCTGGACTGAGGACTACTACTACCATCAGTAAACCAGGTAAAGACTGCAAACCTTTGTCTTCGTTCTTTGCCATACAATCTACCACACCATGAGTGCCCTACACTTGGGAAGCCCTGGGGACCCCGCTTCACCTGTGGGAAGCATCACCATCTTGCTGCATACCATCACCCCAGTGGATCCCATTAAGCAGCGACGGTCCTCACTGACCGAAAACCACCGGTGGCATCACGAACATAGACATTACAAATTCCTTTAAAGAGCTTCCCCTTTAATTGGGCGCCCAGGGCCACGGACTGAGTCACAGCCACCGTGACATCCCCTTTAAGACCGAACCCGGTGCTGAGTACCCCACGGCCCTGGCGGGCGACTCACTTACATCCCCAAGATTTTGAGGGAATCTGAAAATGCACTTTTTGGACTCACATAAAGAGAGGTGCGACATCCAAGACACTGGTATGCATTTACCAGTTCCTCAACCCTTTCAACATATTCTGGAGATTTTTGTTTTCCTAAGATGTTTTGTCAGATCGACTTGAAGCTTTTCCAAGATCTCAATTCTTTATCATTTAGAGTTCCTTCAAACACATCATCTCTCATAAGCTCTCTGATCTGAGGACCAACAAATACCTCTTCCCTCAGTTTTGCTGGTGAAATGCTGGAGAATTTCTGTGAAATGTACTGGAACCCTTGTGAATTTGTCTTTGCCAAGGCTTTGACAAAGTTTTTAATCAATTCCAACTTTATATATAGTGGAGGAAGAAAGATTTTTGTTGGAGCAACTAAAGGATTATGCTGAACATTGTCTCTACCTGGAGCATAGATGTTTCTCTGTCCCCAATCACGACAAACATAATGCTCTACTGTATTTCTACTGTCCAAGAAGCAACAATATTTTGGGAAACCTCCTTGCATTCCCATTAGCAGACCAATCACTTTCAAATCTCCACAATTATTCCATTGATGATGCTTATATTGTATAGCATCCAAAACAACTGACAGATTCTCATAACTTTCCTTTAGATGACATGAGGGCGCAATAGGGATTGATGGTTTCATATTTCCATTGGGAAGCAACACTGCTTCAAACTTCTCTGGGATGAGTCAATAAACAATCGCCAATCTGCAACACATTGTTACAGTACACCATTGGTCCATCAACTGTGAAAAATTGTGTTAAAGTGTAACTTCTGTTTCGGTGATGACACACTTTGACATCATCATGAAGAAGATTCTTCTGTTTCAACCTAGATACAAGAAGTTCAGCTTTATCTTTTGACAATGAGGAGATCATTTAATTTGTGTTGAGTAAAGCGTTCTGGCTGCTCGGCTGCTCCATCAGGTACATACTCATCTTGTTTTGAGGTCTCCATGTCTTCGCCAGTAGCTTCAGCTCCATAGTCTTCATATTCTACTTCATGTTCATAAAATTCAGACAACGGTGGTACAGGAACTGGCAAGGTACCATCATGTGGAACTTATGTGTAACTGGCCTAATCGCAGATTCATGTTCAGGGTAATTAATCTTATGTTTGTTCTTTGTAGAAAAGCCCTTCAGTTTGACAAAACAAAAGTAGCAGTCATCAATATGATTTTTGGGTTCTCTCCAAATCATGGGAGCAGCAAATGGCATAGCCACTTTCCTCATATTCAATCAGTCAGGAAGACCATTTGAACAACTTGAGCATATCACATGAGGAGCTCAGCTTTTGTCTTGATCACCAAGTGGACACTTAGGGTATGTGCACATGTTGCAGATTTGCCTGCGGATTTTTCTGCACTAAATCCGCAGTTCTTGGCAGAAAACGCAGGTGCGTTTTTGATGCGGTTTTTGCGCAGTTTTGACGCGGTTTTGTATGCGTTTTTGAAAGCTAAATAAAGATGTATTATTGAACAAAAAAAAAAAGATTTGTGATGTCATGTCTTGTCCAACCTCCTCTTTTACATTTGTCCAACCCACACTCCATTAGGCCTCTTTCACACGTCAGTGTCTCCGGTACGTGTAGTGACAGTTTTCTCACATACCGGAGACACTGACACACGTAGACCCATTCAAATGAATGGGTCTATGCACATGTCTCCGTGTTTTCACGGACCGTATGTCCGTGTGCAAAACACGGAGACATGTCCGTGTTTCTCCGGCAGCACGTACAGCAATACGTCCTGCACACGGAGAACAGTGTGCACTCTCCTCCGTGTGCACGTACCGCCCGCAGGAGAGACAGAGCTACAGTAAGCGCTGTCCCCCCCCGCTGTGGTGCTGAAGGCGGCATTCATCTCTTCTCCCCGCAGGAGAGAAGAGATGAAAGATCAAGTTTTTTTTTATTTTTTGTTAAAATTAAAGATGCTGGGACCTCCCGCCTCCCATCCCCAGTGCGCCGCCCGGCCCCTTGCAGAAGAAATACTCGCCCAGCTCCCGCGATGTCTCCACTCTCCTCTCAGCGCTGGCCCCTTGTTCTGTGTGAGCGGTCACGTGGGACCACTCATTACAGTGAGGAATATGCACATATTGCTCACTGTAATGAGCGGTCCCACGTGACCGCTCACACAGGAGAGGCTGCCGGCGCTGAGAGGAGAGAGGAGACATCGCGGGAGTTGGGTGAGTATTTCTTCTGCAAGGGGCCGGACGGCGCACTGGGGATGGGAGGCGGAGGTCCCAGCAACTTTAATTTTAACAAAAAAGAAAAAAAAACTTGATCTTTCATCTCTTCTCTCCTGCGGGGAGAAGAGATGAATGCCGCCTTCAGCACCACAGTTGGGGGGACAGCACTTACTGTAGCGCTGTCTCTCCTGCATGGTCCGTGTGGTCCTCAGGCGGCACACGGATGCCGCACGTGTGCCACACTGATGTGCCACGTGAGCACACGGACACATGGACACGGATAACTCCGGTACCGATTTCTCCGGTACCGGAATTATCTGGACGTGTGAAAGAGGCCTTACACACATAGATAGACAGACAGATAGATACATAGATAGATACATACTGTAGATAGACAGAAGAAATGAGATAGATAGATGTAGATAGATATATGGATAGTTAGGCTACTTTCGCACATCAGGTTTTTCCCGTCAGGCACAATCCGGCGAGTTTTGAAAAAAATGGATCTGGTTTTTTTTTTGCCGGATCCGTTTTTTTCTCAGAGTTGTATTAGCGACCGGATTGCACCAGATGGCCACATATTTCATCCGTTTTTTGCCGGGTCCGCAAAAAGAAAACTTTCCGCTGGACGGAGACAACATACAGAGGAATGTTTTTTCTGTCCGGTGAAAAAACGCACAGCGACGGATCCGACAAAAAAAGAAATGAAACAGATGTGAAATGATAAATCCGGCCTCCGAATCCGGTTTCTCGTTAATTTTTTCCATTGAAATCATGCACATTTTCTGTTCTCTCTCTCTAAAAAACGGATCAGTTGCATCAGTTTTTCACTATTTGCAACGGATCCGTTTTTCCACAAATTCACCGGATCCTGCCTGACGGAAACAAACTGATGTGTGAAAGTAGCCTAACTATCCATATATCTATCTACATCTATCCATCAGGCAGGATCCGGCGAATTTTTGAAAAAACGGATCCGTTGCAAATAGTGAAAAACTGATGCAACTGATCCGTTTTTTAGAGAGAGAATGAAAGATGTGCATGATTTCAATGGACAAAATGCATGAAAAACTGGATTCGGAGGCCGGATTCATCATTTCACATCTCAGTTTCATACATTTTTCGCCAGATCCGTCGCTGTTCATTTTTTCACCAGACAGAAAAACCGTTCTTCTGTTCGTTTTCTCCGTCCACCAGAAACAGCTTTTCTGACAGATCTGGCAAAAAACGGATGAAACGTGAGGCCATCAGGCACAATCTGGTGCTAATACAACTCTATGAGAAAAAATCGGATCCGGCGGAAAAAAATGGATCAGTTTTTTTCAAAACTCGCCGGATTGTGCCTGACGGCAAAAACCTGATGTGAGAAAGCAGCCAGTAATATGGATAGATATATCTATGAATCTAAAGATATATCTATCTATAAATATATCTATTGATCGATATAGCCATAGATATATAATAGAATGGCCGATGTTTCTAAGCTACTTTCACACTTGCGTCGTTTGGCCTCTGTCGCAATGCGTCATTTTGGAGAAAAAATGCATCCTGCAAAGTTGCCCGCATCATGTGGACACACGTTCAATACGTCGTGCACTGGATGCGTCGGTATTTGGCGGACCATCGTAGCGAAAAAACGTTCAAGGGAACGTTTTTCGAACGTCGGGTCCGGTGTTTTGAACTGCGCAGGCGCGGCCGGAACTCCACCCCCTCCTCCCTGGGACTTCACAATGGGCAGCGGACGCGTTGAAACACTGCGTCCGCTGCCCACATTGTGCAAAAAATCACCACTGTCCGTCGGTACGTTGCGCCGATGCTTTGTGACGGCCCCGTACCGACGGAAGTGTGAAAGAAGCTTTAATGAGCGTTTAATTTAAAAAAAAATGGAAAAAAATGGCTGCGCCAGAGGGGGAAAGCCGACGGCCACGGGCCAATATTTGTAGCCTGGGAAGGGGGTAATAGCCATGGCCCCTCCCAGGCTATGAATATCAGCCCGCAGCTGTCTGCGTAGCCTTTACTGGCTATTAAAATAGGGGGACCCCCCAAAAAATGATGTGGGGTCCCCCTATATTTTATAGCCAGAAAGGCTACACAGACAGCTGCAGGCTGATATTCATAGCCTAGAGAGGTGCCATGGATATTGGCCCCCCCGGCTACAAATACCAGTCCGCAGCCGCCCCAGAAATGGCGCATCTGTAAGATGCGCCAATTCCGGCACTTAGCCCCTCTCTTCCCACTCCGGAGTAGCAGTGGGATATGGGGTAATAAGGGGTTAATGTCACCTTGCTATTGTGTAAGGTGACATTAAGCCGGGTTAATAATGGAGAGGCGTCAATAAGACACCTATCCATTATTAATCCTAGAGTAGTGAAAGAGTTAAAAAATAAAGACACAGCCAGAAAAAGTATGTTAATATTCTTAATTTAACTATACTTACCGTACTTCAGCGCCTGCAAAAAACGTAAAATAATAAACCGTATACTCCCTGTCCGATGCAGTCCAATTAATAACGAGTGTCCCACGACGATCTCCCCTATAGAACAGTGACATCATATGATGTCACTGCTCTATAGACCTCCAGTGACACACTGACAGGAGTCAATGGCTCCTGCGGTGCATCACTGAGAGGTTACTGTAGTTCACTGGTCTCACTTTATGGCATTTGCTGCATTGGAACTTTCTCACACAGCAGTGCCAAAAGTGAGACTAGGGACTATTTTTTACAGTGGCGGAGGAATACAGTGCGGGAGGATACCTTCCTCCCGTCATTGTATTCCTGGAGCCCCTAGAGAGTGGTCGCATCAGCTGATGCTGCTGCTCTCCACGGGAGATCGTCGTGGGACACTCATGGATTTCTGCGAATCAGGGAGTATATTGTTTGTTTGTTATTTTAATATTTTTTACAGGTGACACTGGCTTCGGGGAACAAAGTGACAAATGATGGTGAGTATGTAATCTATGTTTAATGTACTGTATGTCTGTATGTATGTATTGTATGAATGTACTGTATGTATGTATTGTATGTCTATATGTATGTACTGTTATATGTTGTATGTACTATCATATGATGTATGTTGTATGTTCTGTCATATGTTGTATGTGCTCTCTAATGTTGTATGTTGGATGTACTGTCATATGTTGTATGTTCTGGTTCTGTCATATGTTGTATGTTTTATGTACTGTCATATGTTGTATGTTCTGTCATATGTTGTATGTTATGTTGTATGTACTGTGATATGTTGTATGTTGTATGTTCTGTCATATGCTGTATGTTGTATGTACTGTCATATGTTGCATGTTGTATGTTGCATGTTCTGTCATCTGTTGTATGTTGTATGTACTGTCATATGTTGTATGTTCTGTCATATGTTGTATGTTGTATGTACTGTCATATGTTGTATGTACTGTCATATGTTGTATGCTGTATGTTCTGTCATATGTTGTATGTTGTATGTACTGTCATATATTTATGTTGTATGTACTGTCATATGTTGTATATTCTGTCATATGTTATATGTTGTATGTACTGTCATATGTTGTATGCACTGTCATGTTATATGTTGTACGTACTGTCGCATGTTGTATGTTCTGTTGTATGTTCGTGTTTTTGGTTTTTTTTTTTTACATTCAACACATTAGCCGGATGATGGGACTACTACTGTCCCATCATTGGCTATTGTGTCAATCAGTCACTGTCACTGTAGCAGGCATAGCCCGATGGGACTTGTAGTCCCATCGGACGATGCCTGCACGCGCACACACCCCCAAAGACCCCCCACAGCCCGGCACAGATCCCCCACAGCCCGGCGCAGACCTCCCACAGCCCGGCACAGACCCCCCACAGCCCGGCGCAGACCCCAGACAGCCTGGCACAGACCCCCTACAGCCCAGCACACACCCCCCACAGCCCGCCGCAGACACCCGACAGCCAAGCACAGCCCGCCGCAGACCCCCGACAGCCCGCACAGACCCCCAACATCCCACCGCAGACCCCCGACAGCCCGCCGCAGACCCCTGACAGCCCCACGATCCCCGCAGACCCCCACGATCGCCGCAGACACACACAAACACCTGCACACAGACACGCACATCTTCCCTGCACACACACAGTCTCCGCCCACACACACAGTCTCTGCCCACACTCCGCCCACACACTCTTCCCCCCTCCCGATCTGCAGCGCTTCTCACAGCAAAACCGCAGATCTTTTTTAGATCTGCCGTTTTGCTGCGGAAGTGCCCAACTCAATACAAGTTAATGGGTGCAGAAACGCTGCAGATCCGCACAAAGAATTTACATGCTGCGAAATGTAAACCGCTGCGTTTCAGCGCAGTTTTTTCCGCAGCATGTGCACAGCGGATTTGGTTTTCCATAGGTTTACATGGTACTGTAAACCGCTTGGGAAACTGCTGCAGATCCGCAGCGTCGAAAACGCTGCGGATCCGCGGAAAAAAACGCAACGTGTGCACATAGCCTTTAAGTACATCTGGTACATCTTTTTAATATCATGAGTGATTGAACGTACTTGGCCTTTTGGTGTAAAAGAACCACACACATAGCAGAATCTGTTCGGATGATTGATACACTGTCAGGGTCTTTTTTCTCCTTCAAAGCAGATCAAACAGTAGAGTAAGTTCAGTTCAATAGTGGTGACAAACTAAAAAAAAATGCGATGAGCCAACCGACTGTATGTAGATATTTCCCCAGAGATGACAGAGGCAGCTTGTATTTAGAACTAATTTTACTGGAGGTAATCTGGTAGATAACTATATACAGTTGTGAGGTAAACGGGTCAGCTTATTCCTTATAGATGAACATTTGCAGACAGGCAGTTTCTCAGTGTGAAATTGGCTTCTTTCAGGTTCTCTCTCTGTGGAGACCCTCACTCAGTTACACCTCAGTGGCTGAGCTGCTTTCTTCCCTCTGAGGTGACTTGCCCTCCAAGAAATCCAGTGAAAATCCTCTCACAATGGTGGCTGTCCGCTGCCTTCCCTTGTATCTCCCTGTGGCAGGGCTCAGATCCCTATAGAGGCCTGTCTACTGTCAGAGTCTCACATACCAGTCCTTGCTGCCATCACCATCCTTTTCTGACTATCTCAAATCCAACCGCCTCATAACAGCTCCTCCCCATAACATGTGACTTTCTTAGAAGTATTCATTGGAGTGTAGGAAAAACCACATACATTGAAAATTCAGAAATAACGTAATAACAAAAATACTTCTATCTCAGAAACTTTATGTGATAGAACAAAACTAAGCATATTTTTGCACATCAAACGCCATAAAACAGACATATTATCTTTGCTGATGATTTTTTTGTGTTGACCAGTGTCATACAACCAACTGTGATATCTAACCGGTACTATACAAAGAGAGGGAAATGCAAGAAGACCTATTATAGTCAACTTTAAGGACAAGTCAAGTATAATAAAATGTCAAATACAAAAAATATTTGGAATTTATGTAAAATAGGTTATGTAGAAGTGTGTAAAATTAACTTGTGTATTTTTTTAATTACTATTGTACTCAACCACTGGCAGCTGCCATTTTTATTTACTGCTGTCCAAGTGTTCAAACATGACTGTTTCACACAGCAAATATGGCAGCCACAGCCCATAAAAGACTGTGGTCAATGTCCCACGCTATCTCCTATAGTGTGGCTGAATTAGCGGTGAGCTGGACTTGTCCTTTGATGTGCCCATTTTACAGCCGTAGTTGGTGCCTGGTATAATTTTGTTGTAGCCCAGCACTATGCTGGGATACAATTTCCCTCTGTTATCAGAACTCACTGTGATCAAAACAGAGCTGTGAAATCATTGCAGCCGCCATGCTCAGATTATAGTAAATACTAGTGAGTGTACACAAGGTCTGGGGACCAGGATGTTGCTCAGTGGTGAATACACCGCCAACCCCACAGCGCTGTTGCTTGTACCTGATAAGAGTTTACAGGTAATTACAGTGATCAAAGCGCTTGCAGCCACAATGATATGACTGCTCACTCTGATAGGACCTGCCAGCAGTCTTCGGTAACACTACCTATATGTCAAGACTCAATATCACATTGCAGTCACCAACAAAATGCCTCTGCACTGTGATCCATAAATTTATCCTCCTGTATCCTTTTGCGATTGTCTAGAAAGGGAGGGGAGGAGTAACATCAGACACATGCGAGCAGATCCTGCCCAAATTTACTGCAGTTATAAGCCGAGATAGCATGCCACTTGCTTTTCATGACAATCTCAGCAGCTGGTCCCACTTGTGTCTAAAAGTATCTAAAATTGTAAATAATTTTTCATATTTAATACCAATAGTAAAGGTAATATTTTAAAAAAATACAACATTATAACTTAAAAAAAATGTATTGCTGAAAAAAAAACAATTTTTATGACACATTTTCTTTCATTGCCTCTCCATGAGGAGAAACCATACCCCTTACACCTCAGTCCAGAACCTCTCACCTAGCCAAATCAGATCTAATGCTTTGCAATGATGAGGAGCAATACCCTAAAACACCTTGTCTGCAAATTGAGATTCTTATTTGGCTTTTATCCTAAGTCATATGGCAAGGCTCGTTAAAGGGTCGATAGTAGATTGTAGGATTGCCGCTTCCAATAGGTCGTGCTATAGAGCTCTATTCCTTTTCCTCTCTGAAGAGGCAATTTGCATATTTAATTTCCCAGAGGATCATTGCACGGCGAATAAGCTTCCTTACATAGGCATGCCAGGGCCAGTACGTCACTCTCCACACGGAGAAACCTTTACCCCTTAGATCTTAAAAAATTGGAGCATACAAGAAGAAAAGAAATAACAACAATCTACACCCTTTTGTTATTTTTATTCATACCTTTTCTTGTTCTCATTTTTCCTGTTTTTTTTTTTTTTTGCATGATTACTATATATATTCATTCCCAACATCAAAGATTGCTAAGATTTATCTCAGTACAAAGTACAAAATCATTGTCGAAAACTCTTGGTACAATCAATCTTTGAAAATTCTTATTGTCGTTCTCTATTATATGAACTAAAATGTTCTGTTCTATTAAAACAAGTTCCACTGTTGATTTACCACGATAAATAATATCTTATGTCTGTGTGTCTGGGAATCATATGCTCATTATTAAAGGGAACCTGTCACCCCCCCCCCCAGGCGTTTTTAACTAAAAGAGCCACCTTGTGCAGCAGTAATGCTGCATTCTGACAAGGTGGCTCTTTTAGTTATTGGTGCGGTAACTGCAGAAATAATCCGTTTTGTAATTTGCCCCAAATACCTTTCTTCAGTCCTGGAGGCAGGTTTGCTGCTGCAGACACCACACAGCCATCACTCATGTCCTCTTGGCACCGGGCGCCGCGTCCTCATCGCTGTTTTGAAATCAGCCGGCGCCTGCGCTCTTTTCTCCTGCCTTGGGCAGGCGCAGTGAGCGCTGCCCGTCCTCTGTGCTCATATCCAGTCTAGCTGACTGCGCCTGTGCGGCCACCCTGCCTGTGAATCCCAGCCCCACAGTGTCTTCTGATTTATTCACACTGCGGGGCTGGGATTCACAGGCAGGGTGGCCACACAGGCGCAGTCAGCTAGACTGCATATGAGGACAGAGGACGGGCAGCGCTCACTGCGCCTGCCCAAGGCATGACAAAAGAGCGCAGGCGCCGGCAGACTTCAAAACAGCGCTGAGGAGGCGGCGCCCGACGCCAAGAGGATTTGAGTGACGGCTGTGTGGTGTCTGCAGCCGTCGTGTTCATTAACTAAACCACGTGTTTAGTTAATGAACCCAATCCAACCCAGAACGAAGCTCTCCAGTTTATCTCTCTGTTTTTCTTCTTGCCATTAACTCAATCATTCAGCCCGGTGGCAATTTACCCCCCAAAAAAACAAAGACAACATGCATAGGTAGTAAAAGGAAACAACCACACTCAAGACCCTTTGTTAGAAAGACACACAGTGCAAATACAGGCCCTTCATCTAATAGCAAGAAGAGACAACAGAAAAACATTTTATCCTTATTTCTTGTCGACTAACACAAAACAAATGGTCATTACTCAGAAAAGGCCTTCCTTCTGTCCAGTTGTCTTTACTTTTTTGGTCAATCTTTGGGTTCATTTGAATATATCATTATTTCAATCACAAGTGGAGTCAGGAGAACAACAGCAGAGAGATCCCTTAGATTCCACCGTTGCCACCAATTGTCAGAGTAACAGCAAAGAGATCCCACCGCTGCCACCAATTGTTAGGTGAACAGCCGGGAGATCACGCATGTCCCACCACCGCAACCAATTTGTCAAAACCCAACAGTCCTCCACCTCCAATTGGCAGGACAATTAGGCAATTGACTGACGAGTGATGGACGAGGCCACGGCTGTTTTCACTACTAGGCCAGATGGCCAGTTATTGGGGGAACTCATTGTGAGTGTCTAGTACATACACATGCTATTGCAATGCATGGAATATTTATATATACTCCATATATAATATATATATATACTCCAGTACGGTTGTATAAAAATATACAAAGTTGTTACAAAATGGACCAAACAATGCAGTATAAAACTCAAACCTCTGAATTTACTAGATAAAAACCACTCCTACATACTTGTCATGGGTGTGTCAGGTGTGACAGACAGTCATACTGGATCTGGCTGTAGAAGGTCATTGCGCTTAGCCCTACAAACACCTGTTTGATTTTTTCATCTCTGTTATGGAGTGATATCCTTCTCCCTCTATGATCCAGCAGTTACCTCCACCTTCTGCTACTAATTGTCACATGTTTGCTGAATGTTTAAATACATTCAGTTTTTGCAGCAGGGTGCAGGTGTTAGCTCAATTTCACCCTGTCTGGTTAGAAGTACAAGCAGTTGGTTAGTGTCTCCTTGAGTACTATTGGAGGATTGCTGGCGTGATGATATCTTGGTGGTCTTCTCAAGCTAAGTGTATCCCCTTATTTATTCAACCTCTCTCTTTAGTTGTAGTGGGGGCTGACTAGCGCACACCCCGTCCCTTCCCTAGCCAGGACCTATTGCCAGAGTCAGGCAGGGATTAAGTTTCTGCTTAGGGTCATTTAGAGCAGACAAGGTGTTGTTAGATCTTCATAGGGGGTCACCACTCCCCTCTTCCCTAGTGTTTGGGCTTCACCTCCCTCTCCCTGTTGTTGTGTTGTTGTGCACATTGCTTCTCCCTCACCCAGCATGACATTAACACCCACCGTACACTTTTATAAAAGAAAAAAAAACCCTGACACTTGTTTCTAGTTTTTTTTTTGTGTGTGTGTTTTTTTTAGGTGTGTTTTTTTTTCTTTTTCCAGGTTCATGGATCTTGTTTCTGTCCTGGCAGAGCAGCTGCGGAGGTTGTCACTGGAGGTAACTGACCTTTGATCTGAGGTTCAGCAGCAACAGCAGAGGCTGCAGACTCCTACTGTGGGGGACTCTGTGGGTAGGCCGATCCAGCTTGAACCCAAAATTGCTCTCCCAGACAGGTTTTCAGGAGGTAGGGATACGTTTTTTGTATTTACAGAAGCATGTAAATTGTATTTTAGACTTTGTCCTTACTTCTCTGGAGATGAGGAGCAACAAGTGGGAATTGTGATTTCACTGTTACAAGGGGATCCTCAATCCTGGCCTTTTTCTTTGAGACAGAGGTTTATTTGTTTCCAGCCCTTGGAAGGATTTTTCAGGGCTTTAGCCCATATCTACGATTATTATTATTTATTTATATAGCACCATTAATTCCACGAATATGATAATCCTGACCGTATTTCCTTGGCTGAATCCAGGCTACGCCAACTTCAGCAGGGGAATTGTTCAGTAGATACTTACAGCTCTGAATTCAGCAGGTGGGCAACCGATTCCAAATGGAATGACCCGGTTCTTAGAATCCAATTTTGTCAAGGTCTTACTGAAAGGTTAAAAGATGCTTTGGCAGTGTATGAAAACTGAGTCATTGGAGGCGTCCATGTCATTGGCTATACATGTGAATAGATGCCTGTGGGATAGATGGGTAAGACCAATTCTTACTGAGCTGGGGGGACAGTCTGGGGGTGAACCTATACTTGTGGAGTTAGAGGAACCCATTCAGTTAAAAGAGGTGTTTCTGCGTCATATGCCTCCCCTGACATTCACAGGAAAAGGGGTGTGTTTTTTTTTTGTGGGAGGAAAGGACATGTTATTAGGGTCTGTCCTTTGATTCCTAAACAAAAGGAGACTCGATTAACTCTTGGTAGTCTGGAGGTTGATAATCAAGCGGTATGTTCATCTTCAGCCTATTATTCTCGGTTTGTCCTAACAGCAGAGATGGGGCTAGAGAGCAGGAATGAGATAATTTCTGTGTTTGTAGACAGTGGAGCTGGAGGCTTGCTTGCTCTACCTTAACTAAGCCCATTCCTGTTTACACCAGCGACTCAGAACCACATGCACAGAGAGCTTTGGTGCAGATTATGCAGAACATAAGACTGAAGGTAGGTTCTTTTCAGTATGAGGTAATTCCTTGTTATGTCCTGGAGGGTCTCCCCACTCCAATTGTACTGGTCTTACCCTGGTTGGTGAAACATAATCCGATTGTGGATTGGCAAACCAGAGAGATTGTGGAGTGGGGAGATTACTGCCATGATAATTCCCTGAACATTTCCCTTTCTGCAGTATTTACGGGGAAATTACTTGCATTTTTGTCTGGCTTTGAGGACACATTTTCTGAGAGGGGGTGTTAGGATCTGCCCCCCCATCATGCATATGACTGTCCTATTAACCTGACTCCCATAGCTAAATTACCTAAATCCAGACTATACAATCTGTCTGGTCCTGAGAGACAAGCCATGAAAGATTTTATTGCTGAAAGTCTTGAGAAGGGACATGTCAGACCTTCATCTTCGTCCGTGGCAGCAGGGTTCTTATTCGTGAGAAAGAAATATAGCGGTCTCCGTCCCTGTTTAGATTTCCGTGAATTGAATCTAATTACCATCCAAGATCCATATCCTCTTCCTCTGATTCCAGATGTATTCAACCAGGTGGTGGGAACTAAGGTTTTCTCCAAGTTGGATTTAAGAGGGGTATATAAACTATTTAGAATCAGGGAAAGTGATAAATTGAAAAGGGTGTCCAGTACCCCTGAGGGACATTTTGAGAGTGTCGGGGTCGTAAACGACAATATACCCTCATTCACCAGTCATTCCAAATTAAACTATAAGCATGTGGTACCGGGTAAGAATGAGTCAGACAGGTAGCTGGTTCAATCTCAGTGCATGCTCGTGGATCCACACACATGTGTGTAACGGTCACAGCAACTGGCTTTATTCTAGAATACACAATACTATATTGAGTGTTAGGGGAAGGCGTGCATTAGGCGGGGTTTAAGCTAGCATTCAGTCTTTCTGATTTGTTCTGACATCTTCTGGTGGATCCTCCTTTTCTTCACATTCCTTAAGTTTCGTTTCTGAAGAAATGAATCTTAAGCCTTCGGACACTAAACTGAAACGAAACTGAACACTGGCGGCCATCTTTAAATACAATTACATTCGCAAGCAGATAGGAAAAACTTATTGTTTCACAGTATAAGAGTATAGCAGTACAAAAAGTATATAAGAAATATATTTTCACCTTGACAATCCCCCCTAAACACTAAGTTTTTCCCTTAAAGAAAGATCCTTCGAGACTGTCCATGTGATGGGGAAAGGGGAGGTGGATTTCTTCATCCAGACACCTCAGAAACTCTCCCCTAGCGAGAGGCCTCCAGGCAGCTGAACCCTTCACTAACCTCACATGGAGTTCTCCCACTGTCCCTAAACTAAATCTCTTGGCATCATCTGAGAATGGGGGGTTCTGTCTACTCTCTTGAGAGGAATATACTTCGGGATCTCCCCTGGATCAGTACCATTGTACTCTAGTGGATCTATTACTTGATTGAGGAAGGTGCCAGTCGGAGTTGCTTTGGCAATGACCTTTTTGTACAAGGGAATAACACAACAGAGGATTATCGATCCAACTATAAGGAGGGCAATCAGTACCAAACAAACTTATTGAAGGAATCCCTTGATCCCACCTAACCAATTGGGGAAGAAAGATATGTCTGCTCCAGCATACATGACACGTCGTCTTATTGTCCTAATTTGTTCAACTTCTTTAGAAACCTTCAGGTCTTTCGGATCTACATTTCGCCTTCAGGTCTGGCTGTCTATATTTCATCTCGTAAGTCTTTAGCCATACCGTCAATGAATGTATTTACCAATACTCTAACATCAAGTGGGTTTATGGGACTGTACTCCATGTCTTCCCATTTCAGCTGTAACCGTCCAAAGTATAGCTCTACACTCTCTCCTTTGTCACATCTGTAGAAAATCTTAATTTGCGTCCTAGCACGTCACCTGTTTTTGTGCTCACTAACTACCTAGGCCTGCCTAGATGCACTTATACGTCCATCATATTGTCATTATCTGAAAAATGGGAAAGGTTGGTTCTCAGGGTCAGCCAATTGTTTTTGCATAGCTAGCTAGTCAGAGGGCCTCCAGGGATAATACTCCTGTATCCGTCTTACCCAACCTGATGTGGTTGGTTCTCTGGTGGTGGGGGCGACATGACATGCTGGTCTACAGCTCCTTCCCAAAAGGATTACTGTCAGCCTACTCCTAAAAGTTAATGTCCCCACTATCCACCAACCACAATCCTGTGTCAGCTTCTTATATCACTACATGTGATCTTGTCTGGACAGGATTCAGTGTAATTCTCTTAGGTCGGGTTATACAAGTGTTAGGGCCCAAATCCTCAACTATATCCTGAAAGGCATCACAGCTATGATTGACGAACCTTTGTTCACTGAAATATATATATATTTGATCCATTCAACATTTTTATTAATCTGCACCTATGGGATTATAGAAACAATGTCGGCATAAATCTGGTTCTGGGCTTTAAACTGGTCAGGCACCCCCCTTGGCACTCCAATGGCATCAATATATACTAGTGGATCTTCTTCATAACTCATGTGGAGCTGATTGAGACTTCTCCTCTTTCTGGTAGGTTCATCAGGTATCTTTGGATCCCAAGATAAAATCTTGAACTGCATGGCTAGTTTAACAAGGGTGCATTGGCCTATCCAGGCATTAGGCAACCTAGGACGGAGCTTACCGTCTCCACATAACCAATAAATATCGTACATATAATGTGTATGTTTGATTAGCAAGTCAGTATCTAGAGAACTGTTCTCCTTGCAGAAACCTGTCTCGAAGATTTCTACTGGTGTACCTGTGGTGTCGTGGGAATTATAGCAGGTGTAATTGTCAGCTAATACGGTTACTTCTCCTGGGACCTTTAGTCTGGGTAATCAGTGGGCTTCAAACCTTTCAACAGATTCATGACACAGGCAGTGGTGTTGTCATCAGGAAAAAACAATGCATGTGTGTATAGGTGTGTATTCGCAGCAGCATAAGCAATACATCCTACAGAGATATTCTGGACTCTTACATTGTATCTCACCCATTCTAACCATAGGTTTTTCCTTGGGGCTGTTTGTGTTTCTATGGAGAAAACCTCTTGCCAACTGAGACCTGGAATGGGTATCACTTCATTAACTACATTTTGCAAACGCTCACCTGGGCCTGTTTTAGGTGTACTGGTAACAGGGGCCTTGGTTGGTCTAGAGCTAATATCCTGGAGCTGTATATGGCCTAAATACGCATAGGGTCCAGCACTAAATACATAATTATAGTGCCTTCCCAATACGAACGTCTGCAGATCAGCAGATTGGGGGTTTTCAAGATTCAGGAGGAGGGGGTGACAACTTCTACCCCATTTACAGCCCCTAAGTGGTTGAAGAAGGGCTGTTAGATGCATTCTCTCACGAAGACTCCTACCTGTCCCATCCTTAGGGAACGTGGCTTCACTAGGTTTATATCCCCAATCATCTCCCGTATTCCAGGCAGCATCTGTCCAATAATAACAATTATTGTTATCATTTCTGATAACACACATATAAAACTGGATGATTCCCTCTACCACCCGTTCAGTCTCAGGGCATTTGACTACATCACAGAAATCAAATCGCCAGATATTCACCGGGGCTGTCAGGTTTACCCAGAGAATAGTGGGACCTTAGTATTTTCATTTACATTAGGGGCCGAAAAGGTAGGGGCGAGGATGGCCCCCATTTCCAGGATCAAAAACAACAGCAACATTTCCCTTCAGTCACTACTGTGACTAAACACTGGTTCGGTCTCTTTTACAATATGAGGCGTAGATCCGGGTGCTCTTTCCTTCAAGTTTTACTGCAGTGGGGGTGACCAGGATCACTGTGTGAAGTCCTTCAAATCTTGTCTGGAGACAATCTCTGCACACAAACTTTTTCACATACACCAGGTCTCCTGGCACAAAGGGATGGTGTCCAGGAACCTTGTCTGAGTCTGGAAGAGAACTGAAGACAGTTAAATGCACTTTGGCAAGGTGTCCATGTAAGGCCTGCACATAGCTAGTCAAGTCCTGGTACTTGAGCTGCAACTGTTGTGGAAAGAAACATTCAAAATTGGGGCTCCTGCCAAACAGAATCTCATACGGTGACAGTCCTGTCTTCCTGTTTGGGGTATATCTTACTGAAAACAAAGCTAGAAGAAGGCATTCTGTCCATGGTTTACCAGTCTCTGTCATTGCCTTCTGGATTTTAAGCTTAAGAGTTCCATTTAGTCTCTCCACTTTTCCACTGCTCTGCGGATGGAGTATGCAATGCTTGACTTACCCCCAGTGCTGCCATTACCTCTGACATGATCTCTCCAGTAAAATGGGAACTCCGATCGCTTTCAATGACTTCAGGAACTCCATACCTGCATATGATCTCAGCCATCAGTTTCTTCGCCTTTGTCTTAGCCGTAGCTTTGGCAACTGGGTAGGCTTCTGGCCAACCTGAAAATAAATCAATGCAGACCAACACATACTCATACGTCCCTACCCTGGGTAACTGAATATAATCAATCTGCAGTCTCTGGAATTGGTTAAAGGGCCGGGGAGTGTGCTTGGATGGGGTTTTCACTGTCCTACTCTGATTATGTGTGGCACATATCATGCAGCTCTGTACCTGCCTTTCTGCGCAGGTGGAAAACCCGGAGGGCAATCCATTGTTTCTGTAGGGTGTCACACATGGCCGTCTTCGAGTGGTGCACATTCCCGTGCAGAACCTGTGCCATCATTGGGTACAGTACCTGTGGTAGGCAGACCTTTTCACCCCTCCCCCATAGCCCAGTGACGGTATCAGAGCAAGCCCCTATCTTTTGCCACCTATTTTTCTCCTCCTTACTTGCCTGTTCTTGTAACCGGGCTAAGATGTCTTTCAACACAAGTGGAGATGGTGGGGTGTCTAGGTGATGTACTCTAGAGGCTACAGGAGTGCTTGCTGCTTTCTTGGCAGCCTGGTCTGCCAGTGCGTTACCCTTTGTCCGTCCATCAGTGCCTTTGGTATGTGCCTTTA
Source organism: Ranitomeya variabilis (assembly GCF_051348905.1). NCBI lineage: Eukaryota > Metazoa > Chordata > Amphibia > Anura > Dendrobatidae > Ranitomeya > Ranitomeya variabilis. Next base: position 407,890,950 of record NC_135234.1, read on the forward strand.
CCTTTATAATGCCTGCTTGGGTGGGAAACTATAGTGCATTCATAAGTTGCTGGACTGCCTCAGCACGTTTAATGGGGTGGCCATTTGCTGTCAGGAAAGCCCTGGCTCTCCAGATAGGCCCATAACCGTGTGTAATGCCAAAAGCATACCTGGAATCAGTGTAGATATTTACAGTCTTACCTTCTGCTAGTTTGCTCTGCTTCTTGTGCAGACATATGAGCTGGCATTGACTCTGCCTTGATTACCTCATGTTCTGAGACCACAGCATATCTGGTACAGTAGCATCCTCGGTCATCTTGGTGACGGGATCCATCTACAAAAAGCTCAAAATCAGCATTAGAATAGGCACACTAGAGACCAGCCGTTTCCTGAGATATCAATTCTAGACAATCATATGGTTTGGAAACCTAATCTTGTTCCTCTGGATCCATTTTAGAAAGAAAAAGAGTGTCCTTTTTCATGTCACCTACTCCTCCCCCCTTTGGATCCAGGGGAACTAGATGAAGAGTAGCGGGGTTCAGGACAGTGCACCTTTTCAAAGTCACATTAGTAGGCATGAGAATAGCACACTGAAGTTGCAGCTGTCCAGCAATGGACATGTGGCTAGGTTATACTTGGTCAGGGATACTATGTACATTGTGTGGGGTGTGGACTATCAGTGTGTAATACAACACAGTCCAAACACAGGAGGAACTTCCTCTTGCCACCGTATCCAGGCGGCCGCTGTAATAAGCAACAGGTCTCTGTTTGTCTCCATGAAGCTGAGTCAGCACACCTGTAGCATGCCCTGCAGGTGAGCTCTGTCTGCAAGGCAGTCTGCAATACTGTACGGCAGTGCTCGGGTGTCTTGTAATCATATACGGGGCCTGCAGTGTGTAACACTATATCACAGGGCAAATTCCCTCTTTGGGTGGACATAGCGTCTCCTGGATGCAAGGGGCCATAAACGACAAGGTAGGCCTGACACTCTTGGGCTATGACTGGGCTTCCCTTTTCTAGCTATCTGTTGGGCCAAACAACCTCTATGTGACAGGGTAGAATTAGCTGGGTTCACTATGGCTCCTGCCTGGTGGGTAATTATGTCCCCATACCCTACTGAGAAAAGAACCTGGGATTCCTGAGGTGTGATATAGTAACGTGAATGACAGGGAACCAAACTTCAGATTCCTAGAAAGTCTGGCCTTGTAGGTGTGTAGGTTTCACGGGAAGAGGAGATGTAGAGGCCTTTCCGGGCTGGGGGGGGTCTGGCATTTACACCGATTAAAGCAAGCTCTTGGTCTGAAAATTGACATGACGAAGCTGGGAGGGAGTTAGATTCCTATACAGGGTTAAAGGCGTATTGGAGTGTGAAGCTGGGCTTGCATGTACGATAGGAGGGGGCAGAAACTGGAGTCTGTTACATAGAGATAAGGAATGAAGCTTCGTCCTTGTACTGCGGACTGCGGTGGGGTGGGGGCTGTATTTGGAGCGGGGAATTGCTGTCAGCGTTTAGCAAGCGAAAGGTGGGGGCTACGACCCTGAATCTACTCGCTCCACAATTGTAACAGACCTCTCTACACTGAGAATTAGTAACTCCGCATACATCACAGATCCACGCAGCCGGATCATAGGATGGAGGCGCACTAAGTTTTGGCAACCCAGTATATATTGGTGCCCTGGGATTGAGGGGCACAACCAGATTTCACTTTCAATTTACAATATTTCACAGATCTACCAGCGCGTACAACACTAAGAAAACACAGAGAGACTCAAGAGTGCAGCGACGCGCGCGTCCCCCCTCCTCACCAGAAACAGGAGATAAGGAAATCACTGCATTCCTCAGCGCAGATAAGGAGAAAAGAGGAGAACTGACAAAGAAATCTCGCAGCGGTCTGCTCCGCCCCTCCCATCTACTACACAGCACTGATACAAAGCTCCGTATCTTCTACAAAGTCACAAATTGCAGCAGTTTTCAGACTTAATTTCTACAAAACTTTCCTATGATCCTCCGTGGTCTGGGCGGAGCCCCAAGGACGGCCCGTACACACACACACGGCAGGTTTCCACCCAGGTTGGATTCTGCACAACACAAACAGAACACACCTACGCTTCTGGAGATCTCTTTCCGCCGCCATTACAGGGCGGTGGCTGGGACTACATTTTCATCATCAGTGGCACGGCGGCCATTTTACAATCTGTAAGATCACAGTTCAAAGGCATTTTATAACCAAACACGGGTTCTATATTGTCTGATCCTTCCTCTCCATCAACCTATTTTCATCCTTTGTTCTTTAAGCCTCCAACTCGCAGATAAGCTTGTGCTTGTTCTAACAATCCTTTATCTTTCAACATGCCCCTTTTATTTTCTATGAGATTGGGCCACATAGCCGGCTACAATCTCCCTGACTAGGGCAATCCTACATGCTTATACAATCTCTCAACATTCTTGACTGCCTTCTTGCCCTCCCGTGACTGAACTATTGCCTTGACTTCCACAGCATCCTCATCTAACTTGTGGGGCACAGACTTCTTCTGCTTTAAGAGACGCAACATGACTCACAGAATACTGTGATTTTCTGCAGTAAAACCACTAGCAGCGATATCAACGCTGGTGTTCCACAATACGGAATCTCGCTCAACGTATTAGAAAAAGAGCCTCGCGCTCAATATTTTCTGTCCCTAACCTGAACACCAGCGATTAACAGACTATCCTGCTACGATATTCTAAACAGTCGGGAGGCGGTCTCCTAGTGAGAGCCCTCCACAGAAATACAGGTGGTCCCTGCTCGGGACGTCTTAATTACCTAGCTGGTACAATATCACAGAGGCTGCGTCTCCTATCCCTTCCTCTAAGCTGCCCCACAATCTACAACTCGCTCAATCTTTCACTTCACTTCACTATTAGATAACAGTCACGGGTAGGGTGGTTGAACGGAGTACAATGACCGGTGGAGGAGGTGTGGTGTACAGAGGACGCACCGGATGCGACGTCTCTCAGTTGCTGGTTCAGAGCGTGGCACAGGATCACATTCGATCTCACCACTCGATCGGTCACCTCCCGGACCCAAGGAGACCACAGACAAACCAATAACGGCTGAGACACTAGCAAGTGTGACACATACAATGTATATGATCGCCACTTACCGTGTTCGGAGGGTGATCAGTCCTCGAGGTCAGCCACTATGGGTATCATCCACAGACATCCAGGCATGGATCCAGAGGGTCTCGGATCGCTGGCCATGCCCCCCGTTGGGCTGCCAAATTGTCGGGGTCGTAAACGACAATATACCCTCATTCACCAGTCATTCCAAATTAAACTATAAGCATGTGGTACTGGGTAAGAATGAGTCAGACAGGTAGCTGGTTCAATCTCAGTGCATGCTCGTGGATCCACACACATGTGTGTAACGGTCACAGCAACTGGCTTTATTCTAGAATACACAATATTATATTTTGAGTGTTAGGGGAAGGCGTGCATTAGGCGGGGTTTAAGCTAGCATTCAGTCTTTCTGATTTGTTCTGACATCTTCTGGTGGATCCTCCTTTTCTTCACATTCCTTAAGTTTCGTTTCTGAAGAAATGAATCTTAAGCCTTCGGACACTAAACTGAAACGAAACTGAACACTGGCGGCCATCTTTAAATACAATTACATTCGCAAGCAGATAGGAAAAACTTATTGTTTCACAGTATAAGAGTATAGCAGTACAAAAAGTATATAAGAAATATATTTTCACCTTGACAAGAGTCTGGTTATGCCTTTCGGTCTGACCAATGCACTGGCAGCGTGCCAGCATTTCAAAAATGATATTTTCCATCATTTGGTGGGCAGGTTTGTGGTGGTCAATCTGGAAGACACTTTGGTTTATTCACTTGATTTGGAGACATATCGGCGGTATGTGAGACAGATGCTTCAGATATTAAGGGATAACAAGCTTTATGCCAAACTTGAGAAATGTGTTTTCGCCATCCAGGAGGTGCAGTTTTTGGGGTTCCTGTTGTCATCTTTGGGTTTTTGGATGGATCTGGCGAAGGTTTGTGCTGTACTTGATTGGGACCGTCCCGAGAACCCAAAGGCATTACAGTGTTTTTTGGGGTTTTACTAATTTTTACCGGAAGCTTATTCAAAATTATTCGATAATGGTGAAACCCCTCACTGACATAACAAGGAAAGGGTTTGATTTTCTAAATGGTCGGGTGTTGCTCAGCAGGCTTTTCCTCCAGGCTTTGTGTCAAAGTGCAGCAGGAAGGATCTGCGCCAGAGTGCAGCAGACAGGATCTGCACCAGAGTGCAGCAGACAGAGTGGGTGTCAGAGTGCAGCAGGCAGGATCTGCACCAGAGTGCAGCAGACAGAGTGCATGTCAGAGTGAAGAGGGCAGGATCTGCACCAGAGTGCAGAAAGGACTGGTACGCAACCTTACACAACATAGACTACAGAACAGGAAGGTTGCTCAGGCACCTCCCCAGTGAGGAGGAAGCAATATATACATAATGCCCCACAGCCATTGCCTGGGGAGGAAATAGCAAGTGCACGTGCTGACCATTTAAGAGGGTGGGAGCGTGCGTGTGCTCTAAGTACAATGCTGGAGGCCTGGCTGGAAGCTCTGCTGGAAGCATGCAGAGCATGGGAAAGGGAAGCACCGACAGCAGCACGGGAGAGTGAAGTGACACGCTGGAGATCTTGCCTGTCAGAGCAGGGATCCGGCAAGGTGCTAACAACCTATACTCAGTCAACTCGATGTTTCTCAATCTTTTATCGTGAAAGTGGATGCATCGGAGGTGAGGGTTGGGGCTGTTTTTTCTCATGGTCTGTCCCCTGGTAAATGGCGTCTATGCGCCTTCTTTTCCAAAAAATCATCCTCGGCTGAGAAGAATTATGACGTGGGTAATAGGGAGCTTTTGGCAATTACATTGGTGTTTGAGAAGTGGTGACATTGGTTGGAGGGGGCAGTCCATCCTATTACTGTTATCACAAACCACAAGAACCTGTCATATCTTCAATCGGCTAAACGTCTGAACCCTACACAAGCTAGGTGGTCCCTGTTCTTTACTAGATTCAATTTTGTGGTCACCTTCTGTCCAGGAGTTAAAAACACCAAGGTGGATGCTTCGTTCCAGAGCTTCCCTGGTGGTGGTGTCCATGAGGACCCTGCCCTAATTTTGCGAAAGGAGTAGTAATCTCGGCCTTATATCCTGACCTGGATGGCGAGGTGTTGGAGGCTCAGGGGGACTCCCCTCCCTCCTGCCCTTCAGGGAGGTTACTTGTACCATTTGATTTGCGCCGTAAAGTAATTAGGGAATATCGTAACTCTATACTTGCTGGTCATCAGGATGGTAAGGCAATCGCGGACCTCTTTTCTCGTAATTTTTGGTGGACGGGGTTGCATTGGGATGTGGTGGAACAGGTGTCTGCCCGCATTGTTTGCGTGTGTTCTAAAGTATTGCATACCTGGCCATCTGATCCTCTTCTTCCACTACCGTTTCCTAGCAGACCATGGACACACTTGTCCAAGGATTTTATTACTGACCTACCGCTATCAGCAGGCATGACTGTGGTTCTGGTGGTTGTGGATAGGTTCAGTAAAATGATGCATTTCATTGATTTACTGGCACTTTCAAATTCCAGGACTCTTGCTCAGGTTTTTGTTAATGAGATTGTGAAGCGTCACGGGTTCCCTTGGATGTGGCATCAGATCGGGTGTCCTGCCCTCTGAATATAGGGATATAGGGCAATATGTTTGTATTTATGTGCTGGTTAGTTGGTTATAGCACCATCTACTGGTGACTGAATGTGTAGCCTGTGTCTTTAACAGCAGATAGAGTGTTGCATTGTGGGATTGAAGCAAGATATGCTGGGAAGAAGAAGACTCAATTTTCTTCTGTGTACTTCTTGGAACACACGTGTTTATTTATCCTCCTGTAACTGCTCCAACTTGGGTTTTCTATCCTGGTAAAGCATATCTGTATACCTCCCAACCGTCCCGGATCCCGCGGGACTCTCCTGATTTTGACAGTCAGCCCCGCGATCCCGGGAGGGACATTAGTTGTCCCGCACTATGCAAGGTTTGTTGCTTTTTTTTTTTTTTGAAAAGCTGGGTCACCTCCCGACCGCCCCCGCCCGCCTCCCACCCACCCTCCTTGAAGACGATACTCACCCTGCTCCAGCGATGCCTGGTTCCGGCTTCTGCAGCGCTCCTGAATGAGCTGTCATGTTGTATCGCTCATTAGAGTCATGAATATGCGCATATTCATGACCTATAATGAGCGGTATCACCTGACCGCTCACGCAGGAAGAAGGTGCACTGCTGAGCCGGGAGTCGGGACAGAGCTAGAGGGATGGCTGCGCGGTGAGGAACAGGTAAGTATGAGGGACGGGGGGGCAGGGTAGGTATCTCCCACACATAGGGTGCACAGATAGTGTATAGACAGCTGTACATGTATATTCTGTGCACGTAGCTCTCATGTACATGTGCAACAAGGGATTGCGGAACAGCACCATTTAGCACCCACTTACAATGGCTGCCAAGCAGCCTCCAAGAAAACGTCCAATTTGTTCCATAATATAGATCATAAACAAGGCAGCACCCCAATCCAAACAAGAACAAACTGAAAAAAGTGGACTTTATTAAGCCCAAATGGCAACATTTCGAGCAAAAGTGACTTTGAATGCTGCCTTCTTTATGATATATATACTCTGCAGTATCTTACATGTACTGAGTGCAGACATGCTGTATATAAATATATGCACTGGCTGACACAGAAAAAAGGGCACCGATGCATCTACAGTATGTATATATGGCGTGCACGTACCTCTCATGTGAATGATGCATACATATCGTGTATATATATATATATATATATATATATATATATATATATATATATATATATTCTGCGCACGTACCTCTCATGCACAGGGTGCACGATCCTGTATATACTGTATATACCCTTGCTGTTCCCCATTGTATACAGTGATCAGCATTATAATGGAGAGGTTAAGTGAGCTGCTAATGTGGAGGATGGGAGGTTTGGGCACCAGGAGGGGGTCGGGGCTGCCCTGCTCTCTGCCTCCTGCACGTCCCTCACGTCCCCTCAGACCTCGGCACACCGCCCACTCTCACCCTGGCAGCCCGACCCTGCATCCTGCCGTCTCTCAGGGGCTGAGGGCAGATGCACAGGCATCCCACGGAGCCCCCAGCCTCACACATGAACCTGCCCCAGTACAATCCCATCACTCCCACCCGAGATGCGCTACACACAAATGGGAACCACTTTCCCCCATAGCCAATAAAGTCTCTTCTGTACAATGATTACAATCTGAGGAAAATCAATGACAGGGTCTTTTCCAGCCCAGAGACAGGCAGGGGTGACACCATACATCTAATTACTGAGGTGTGTGTCCTGCCCCTCATCTAGGTTTATTCTAAATTCCAGAATTAGTAATGCCCCCCTCCAGAAATGTCATTATGGAAGTCTTACACATGATCTATAGGTGACCACTATAGTGACCATATGAAGGAAGATGTTTCGGTGATTGATCTCCACGGTGCATATATTATTACATATAGGTAAAGTTACTTTTGTGGCCAGGAACAAAGTCTAGTTTCATTTAACCCCTTAGTGACGGAGCAAAGTTTGACCTTAAAGGGAGCCTGTCATGTCCCCAAACACTATTGACCTGCAGATATGGGGTCCGATCATGGACCACGATGCACGGGCTGGCCACGGGTCTCCCAACCTGAGAATGGACGCCCTCCCTTTGAAGTATACAAAGGGGGTCGCATGATAACACAGCCTCTTCCAGCATCTCCCCTCCTGTTTTTCCACAATTTTGGTATCTGTTCTAATGGTTTCTTTATGAGGCGTTGAGGTTTTTTGGTGAAAGGGTTAATTTTATTCAGTAAGCTGTGCTATGGCATTAGCAGGTTCTATCTGGTTCTGGCTGGTTGTATTCCCTGTTGTGATTTTGCTTTTTGCTCCCTCTAGTGGTCATTAGTGATTTGACTCTGGAGCTTCTGTCTTTTCCTATATCCTCACCTGGGCCGTTAGTTCAGGGGCGTTGCTATATAAGCTCCCTGGACCTTCAGTTCAATGCCTGGCATCGTTGAAATCAGAGCTAATCTGTTGTGCTCTTGTCCTATGATCCTGGTTCCTGTATTTCAAGCTAAGTCTGCTTCCTTGCTTTTTTGCTTTTGTTTTGTTTGGTATTTTTGTCCAGCTTGTTCCAATCTGTATCCTGACCTTTGCTGGAAGCTCTAGGGGGCTGGTGTTCTCCCCCCGGACCGTTAGACGGTTCGGGGGTTCTTGAATCTCCAGCGTGGATTTTTATAGGGTTTTTGTTGACCAGATAAGTTATCTTGCTATATTCTGCTATTAGTAAGCTGGCCTCTCTTTGCTGAACCTGGTTCATTTCTGTGTTTGTCATTTCCTCTTACCTCACCGTTATTATTTGTGGGGGGCTTGTATCTTGCTTTGGGGTCCCTTTCTCTGGAGGCAAGAGAGGTCTTTGTTTTCTTCTCCTAGGGGTAGTTAGATTCTCCGGCTGGCGAGAGTCATCTAGCGATCACCGTAGGCATGATCCCCGGCTACTTCTAGTGTTGGCGTTAGGAGTAGCTATTTGGTCAACCCAGTTACCACAGCCCTATGAGCTGGATTTTTTAATCTCGCAGACTTACACGTTCCTCTGAGACCCTGTCCACTGGGGTCATAACAGTATGCCAGGCCAGTATTAAATGTTTAATGCATTGCAGAAGTGGGATTATAAGAAAGAAAATTTTGAGGTTTTTTTTTTCCCCTCTCTCATTTTTTTTTTTTTTTTCTTTTCCCCTTTACCTCAGAGTGGCTTAAGCTTGCTGCAGACATGAATGTCCAGACCTTTATTACAAGTGTGGACCAGCTTGCCGCTCGTGTGCAGGGTATACAAGATTATGTTACCAGAAATCCTAGGTCTGAACCCAAGATTCCGATTCCTGAACTGTTTTCAGGAGACCGATTTAAGTTTAGGAATTTCAGGAATAATTGTAAATTGTTTTTGTCCCTGAAACCTTGTTCGTCTGGAGACTCTGCTCAACAAGTAAAAATTGTTGTTTCATTCTTACGGGGTGACCCTCAAGATTGGGCTTTTTCGTTGGCGCCAGGAGATCCGGCATTGGCTGATATTGATGCGTTTTTTCTGGCGCTCGGTTTACTTTATGAGGAACCCAATCTTGAGATTCAGGCAGAGAAAGCCTTGCTGGCTATGTCTCAGGGCCAGGACGAGGCTGAGGTGTATTGCCAAAAATTTCGGAAATGGTCCGTGCTGACACATTGGAACGAGTGTGCACTGGCCGCTAATTTTAGAAATGGCCTTTCTGAGGCCATTAAGAATGTTATGGTGGGTTTTCCCATTCCCACAGGTCTGAATGATACCATGTCCCTGGCTATTCAAATCGACCGGCGGTTGCGGGAGCGCAAAACCGCAAATTCCCTCATGTTGTTGTCTGAACAGACACCTGATGTGATGCAATGTGATAGAAAAACCGCAAATTCCCTCATGGTGTTGTCTGAACGGACACCTGATTTGATGCAATGTGATAGAATCCTGACTAGAAATGAGAGGAAAATTCATAGACGCCGGAATGGCTTGTGCTACTACTGTGGTGATTCTACACATGTTATCTCAGCATGCTCTAAACGTATATCTAAGGTTGTTAGTCCTGTCACCGTTGGTAATTTGCATCCTAAGTTTATTCTGTCTGTAACTTTGATTTGCTCACTGTCATCTTATCCTGTCATGGCGTTTGTAGATTCAGGTGCTGCCCTGAGTCTTATGGATCTCTCATTTGCTAAGCGCTGTGGTTTTATTCTTGAACCATTAGAAAATCCTATCCCTCTTAGGGGTATTGATGCTACGCCATTAGCAGAAAATAAACCGCAGTATTGGACACAGGTTACCATGTGCATGACTCCTGAACACCGCGAGGTGATACGTTTTCTCGTTCTACATAAAATGCATGATTTGGTTGTTTTGGGGCTGCCATGGTTACAGACCCATAATCCAGTCCTTGACTGGAAGGCTATGTCAGTGTCTAGTTGGGGCTGTCGTGGTATTCATGAGGATTCCCTGCCTGTGTCTATTGCTTCTTCTACGCCTTCGGAAGTTCCGGAGTATTTGTCTGATCAGGATGTCTTTAGCGAGTCCAGGTCCAGTGCATTGCCTCCTCATAGGGAATGTGACTGTGCAATAGATTTGATTCCAGGCAGTAAATTTCCTAAGGGAAGACTGTTTAATCTGTCGATACCTGAACATACCGCTATGCGTTCATATATCAAGGAGTCTCTGGAGAAAGGACACATCCGTCCGTCTTCTTCCCCTCTTGGTGCGGGATTCTTTTTTGTGGCTAAAAAGGACGGATCTTTGAGGCCTTGTATTGACTATCGGCTTTTAAATAAGATCACTGTCAAATTTCAGTATCCTTTGCCGCTGTTGTCTGACTTGTTTGCCCGGATTAAAGGTGCCAAGTGGTTTACCAAGATAGACCTTCGTGGTGCGTACAACCTTGTGCGCATTAAGCAAGGGGATGAATGGAAAACCGCATTCAATACGCCCGAAGGTCATTTTGAGTACTTGGTGATGCCTTTTGGGCTCTCTAATGCCCCTTCAGTTTTTCAGTCCTTTATGCATGACATTTTCCGGAACTATCTGGATAAATTTTTGATCGTTTATCTGGATGATATTCTGTTTTTTTCTGATAATTGGGACTCGCATGTGGAGCAGGTCAGGATGGTCTTTAAAATTTTGCGTGAAAATTCTTTGTTTGTCAAGGGCTCAAAGTGTCTTTTTGGCGTACAGAAGGTTCCCTTTTTGGGGTTCATTTTTTCCCCTTCTGCTGTGGAGATGGACCCAGTCAAGGTCCGAGCTATTCTTGATTGGACTCAGCCCTCGTCAGTTAAGAGTCTTCAGAAGTTCTTGGGTTTCGCTAACTTCTACCGTCGTTTTATCGCTAACTTTTCTAGCATTGTGAAACCTTTGACGGATATGACCAAGAAGGGCTCCGATGTGGTTAATTGGGCTCCTGCTGCCGTGGAGGCTTTCCAGGAGTTGAAACGTCGGTTTACTTCGGCGCCTGTTTTGTGCCAGCCTGATGTCTCGCTTCCCTTTCAGGTTGAGGTGGATGCTTCAGAGATTGGAGCAGGGGCCGTTTTGTCGCAGAGAGGCCCTGGTTGCTCTGTTATGAGACCTTGCGCCTTTTTCTCTAGGAAGTTTTCGCCTGCGGAGCGAAATTATGATGTGGGCAATCGGGAGTTGTTGGCCATGAAATGGGCATTTGAGGAGTGGCGTCATTGGCTCGAGGGTGCTAAGCATCGTGTGGTGGTCTTGACTGATCACAAAAATCTGATGTATCTCGAGTCTGCTAAACGCCTGAATCCTAGACAGGCCCGCTGGTCATTGTTTTTCTCCCGTTTTGACTTTGTTGTCTCGTATTTACCAGGTTCAAAAAATGTGAAGGCCGATGCTCTTTCCAGGAGCTTTGTGCCTGATGCTCCTGGAGTCGCTGAACCTGTTGGTATTCTTAAGGATGGTATTATCTTGTCAGCTATTTCTCCAGATCTGCGATGTGTGTTGCAGAGATTTCAGGCTGATAGGCCTGATTCTTGTCCACCTGACAGACTGTTTGTGCCTGATAAGTGGACCAGCAGAGTCATTTCCGAGGTTCATTCCTCGGTGTTGGCAGGTCACCCAGGAATTTTTGGCACCAGAGATCTGGTGGCCAGATCCTTTTGGTGGCCTTCCTTGTCTAGGGATGTGCGGTCATTTGTACAGTCCTGTGGGACTTGTGCTCGAGCTAAGCCTTGCTGTTCTCGTGCCAGCGGGTTGCTCTTGCCCTTGCCTGTCCCTAAGAGACCTTGGACACATATCTCCATGGATTTCATTTCTGATCTTCCGGTGTCTCAAGGCATGTCTGTTATCTGGGTGATATGTGATCGCTTCTCCAAGATGGTCCATTTGGTTCCTTTGCCTAAGCTGCCTTCCTCTTCCGATCTGGTTCCTGTGTTTTTCCAGAACGTGGTTCGTTTGCACGGCATCCCTGAGAATATTGTGTCAGACAGAGGATCCCAGTTCGTTTCCAGATTCTGGCGATCCTTTTGTAGTAGGATGGGCATTGACTTGTCGTTTTCGTCTGCTTTCCATCCTCAGACTAATGGACAGACGGAGCGAACTAATCAGACTTTGGAGGCTTATTTGAGGTGTTTTGTCTCTGCTGATCAGGACGATTGGGTGACCTTCTTGCCGTTGGCTGAGTTTGCCCTTAATAATCGGGCTAGTTCCGCCACCTTGGTTTCGCCGTTTTTCTGCAACTCTGGTTTCCACCCTCGTTTTTCTTCGGGTCATGTGGAACCTTCTGACTGCCCTGGGGTGGATTCTGTGGTGGATAGGTTGCAGCGGATCTGGAATCTTGTGGTGGACAACTTGAAGTTGTCACAGGAGAGGGCTCAGCGCTTTGCCAACCGCCGCCGCGGTGTGGGTCCCCGACTACGTGTTGGGGATTTGGTGTGGCTTTCTTCCCGCTTTGTTCCTATGAAGGTTTCCTCTCCCAAATTTAAACCTCGTTTTATTGGTCCTTACAAGATATTGGAAATCCTTAATCCTGTATCCTTTCGCCTGGATCTTCCTGTGTCGTTTGCTATCCACAACGTGTTTCATAGGTCCTTGTTGCGGCGGTACGTTGTGCCTGTGGTTCCTTCTGCTGAGCCTCCTGCTCCGGTGTTGGTTGAGGGCGAGTTGGAGTACGTGGTGGAGAAGATCTTGGATTCTCGTCTCTCCAGGCGGAGGCTTCAGTACCTGGTCAAGTGGAAGGGCTATGGTCAGGAAGATAATTCCTGGGTGGTCGCCTCTGATGTTCATGCGGCCGATTTAGTTCGTGCCTTTCACGCCGCTCGTCCTGATCGCCCTGGTGGTCGTGGTGAGGGTTCGGTGACCCCTCACTAAGGGGGGGGTACTGTTGTGATTTTGCTTTTTGCTCCCTCTAGTGGTCATTAGTGATTTGACTCTGGAGCTTCTGTCTTTTCCTATATCCTCACCTGGGCCGTTAGTTCAGGGGCGTTGCTATATAAGCTCCCTGGACCTTCAGTTCAATGCCTGGCATCGTTGAAATCAGAGCTAATCTGTTGTGCTCTTGTCCTATGATCCTGGTTCCTGAATTTCAAGCTAAGTCTGCTTCCTTGCTTTTTGCTTTTGTTTTGTTTGGTATTTTTGTCCAGCTTGTTCCTATCTGTATCTTGACCTTTGCTGGAAGCTCTAGGGGGCTGGTGTTCTCCCCCCGGACCGTTAGACGGTTCGGGGGTTCTTGAATCTCCAGCGTGGATTTTTATAGGGTTTTTGTTGACCAGATAAGATATCTTGCTATATTCTGCTATTAGTAAGCTGGCCTCTCTTTGCTGAACCTGGTTCATTTCTGTGTTTGTCATTTCCTCTTACCTCACCGTTATTATTTGTGGGGGGCTTGTATCTTGCTTTGGGGTCCCTTTCTCTGGAGGCAAGAGAGGTCTTTGTTTTCTTCTCCTAGGGGTAGTTAGATTCTCCGGCTGGCGCGAGTCATCTAGCGATCACCGTAGGCATGATCCCCGGCTACTTCTAGTGTTGGCGTTGGGAGTGGCTATTTGGTCAACCCAGTTACCACAGCCCTATGAGCTGGATTTTTGAATCTCGCAGACTTACACGTTCCTCTGAGACCCTGTCCACTGGGGTCATAACAATTCCCGCACTTTTTGGAGGTTTTGATTGGTTAATCAGAAAAGTGTGGGAAGAATTTCCTCTATATAATCAGCTGTTTCATCAGCTGTCTCTCAGTCACCTGATGAAGATTGAAGACAGCTGATGGATCCCCTCCTGCAGCAGCTGATCCAGAGAGCAGAGGTGGAGGGCGGCACTGACTGGTTGCGGAGTTGCCTGGCTATGAGACCGGCTGTAAAACCTACCTCTGATATTGAGGTATCGGCTTCTCCTGCGCCTAGGTCGTCGCCCTCCCCTTGTTTTGAAGAAGCTCCTTCATCGCCGGCGAGGTCAAGTCGGAATCCCAAGAGGAATCGGAGGGCGAGAGTAGCGTACTCCTCGATGCCGCCATCTTCGCTGGTCCAGGAAGGCGCTATGCCAGAGCGCGGTAGCAGGCGGAAGTTGTCGTGGCGGAAGTCACGGAGCCCGCCACGAGATCTTCAGAGGAGCCGGCTGTCTTCTCATCTTCAAGCGCCGGATGCAGCAGCATCGTCCGGCGTGTCACAGATGTATGAACCGGAAGAGGTTCCTGTGACACAGAGGACGACAGAGGCGCCATCTAACCGCTGTAGCCGTACAAGCGCTGCAGCGGTCCAGGGACCATGGCTCGTGTCGGAGCCTAATAGCGGTGAGATCATCAGCCCAAGCTCTCCAGCTGCCGTTTCTGCCGCTGCCAGATCCTGGATGACTACGCCTGCAGCGCCCAGCCGAGATGTGATGCGCCCTTCTCATCACCCGCATTCGCCTGCAGGAGCAGGCTCGAGTGCTGGCATCCCCGTCGCGCAAGACCTGAGGCTTCACGGAAGCGGTGAGAGCCTAAATGTTCCATTGTCTGTAAATCCCCTTAATGTAAAAGATTTAGTAGGGGAGGCTTTGGAAGATTATCTGGGCAGCGGCGTTTTTTCCCCTGCTCACAGATCTTCTTTCAATGATACCAATTCTGGTAGTTTTAATGCTGTCTTGAAGCCAGGTATGCCAGAGATTCTTTTGAAGGAATCTCTTACATGTGAGGTGTCCCCACTGGGTTTTCATTTGAGCTCTGCAGTAAAGGAGCAAATATGGAGCAGAGCATTTATTGACATATTCTCTCTTTTACCTTCTGTTAGGGACCAGCAGAATAGATTTGAGAGAAAGGATGATTCGGACGATAAAAAGAAATCTATTTCAGTTAAATTGTTTAATAACTGGGTCCAGGCTTTCTCCATCTATTCTGCTGTATTAGGGGAAAAATTTCCTAATCTTTGCTCTGGACTCTTCCAGCATTTGGACTCAATCCTTGAAGCGTATCGCAATTTTGGGGGTATGGCCTGGTTGCTTTATGATGAGGCATTCAGGCAGAAATTAGCTATGTTCCCTAGTTTATCGTGGGTTACGAAGGATGTCGGGCTCTGGATAAATCTTATGTTGCCTCAGAGGTTTCCGTCCCATAGACAGACTTCTAACCCCACGGTTAAAAAGGGAGTGTGCTTCGCGTTTAATGAATCAAGCTGTAAATGGGCCCAGAATTGTAGGTTTTGTCATGAATGTTCCTTCTGTGGAGGCATTCGTCCAGTGGCCAAATGTTTTAAGAAACAAATGCAAAATAGCCAGCATGGGAACGCTAGAGAATCCTTTTCTAAAAGCACTGACTCCAGTGATTCTGGAAAAAATGGTCCCATGGCTAAAAATCTATCCAGATCAGGAGAGTAGTTCTCTATTGTTTAATGGGTTTTTAAAAGGATTTTTTGTACCCCCATTTTCGGGCGTGGGCTGTAAGCCTGTGGTTAATCTGCCATCTGCACTGGTATTTCTGGGTGTAGTTCCTAAGAAGGACAGCGGGTCTTTTAGACTTATTCATCATTTATCGTACCCTAAGGGTGCGTCTTTAAATGATGATGTGGGTAATTTTAATTGTTCAGTTCAATATACTTCTTTCGATGTTGCATTAGACCTTTTACGTATATTTGGTCGCAATGCCCTTATGGCAAAATCAGATATAAAGTCAGCTTTTAGGATTTTACCAGTGAATCCGGACGGGTTCAACTCCCTTGGTTTTTCTTTTCAAAATAGATTCTTTTTTGATAAATGTCTCCCGATGGGTTTTTCCCTTTCATGTTTTTATTTTGAGTCTTTTTCCACGTTTCTTCAATGGGTAGTTGAGTTTGAGTTTTTAGGTGGTGGCATGTTACATTACCTTGATGATTTTTTGTTTATCGGTCCGGTAGATTCTGGTATTTGTCAGTCTATGTTGGTTAAATTTTTGGAAGTGTGTAATCATTTTGGTGTTCCCATTGCTAATGACAAAACGGTAGCTCCTTGTACCTCTATTGAGTTTTTGGGTATTTTAATAGACTCTCAAAGCATGTGCTGTTCATTACCTTCCGAGAAATTGTCTAAATTGCAGGCTGTCATTTCTCGTTGTTTGATTTTGGAAAAAGTTACGCTTAAAGAATTGCAGTCTCTTTTAGGACTTTTAAATTTTGCGTTAAGAATTATCCCCATAGGCAGGGTGTTCTCTAGAAGGCTATATGAAGCTACAGTTGGTTATTCTTCCCCGCAGTCTCATATACGTTTGGGTAAGGCATTAAAAGATGATTTAAAGGTCTGGTAAAGTTTTTGTCTAGTTTTAACGGTAGAACAATGTGGCAGACTTCATTCGTATCAGCAGAGGAATTGCGTTTATATTTTTATTCTGACAGAGATTTTGGTTTTGGTGTATCACTTGCTTCATTTTGGGCTTCAGAGCCTTGGCCGTCTTTTTGGCATCGAGACAAGGTTTTAAATAACCAGACTGTTTTAGATTTATTCGCCATATTTTTATGTTTGCATCTCTGGGACAATTTTCTTAAGGATAAACGAATTTTGTTTTCATCTAGTAATCAAGGTTTAGTCTTTGCAGTAAATACCCTTTCATCAAAAAATAAATGGGCTGCTCGGATTATCAGACATATTGTTTTTCTTTGTTTGGACTTTAATATTTGGATAAAGGCTGTTTTTTCTTCTAATGTGAGCAATAGTAATGCTGCATCTGTTTGTCACCGCCAGCTTTTTCTACTCGAGAGGGAGTCCTTGGAAATAGAAGAAAACAGAGCTTTCTGCCCGCAATGGATATGGAATGTGATTCAGGATTAATTTCTCACTTTATTGCTAAATCCTTGGCTGATAGAACATGGGCCGATTATTCGGCGGCATGGAAACGTTGGATTAATTTTTGTTCGGTTAGAAATCACTCTCAGGACAACTGTAGTGTGGGGATGGCACTTAGTTTTTTGGAGCATTTGGTGAGAAAAGGTTTATCTTTTTCTGCTTTATCAAAAAATGTAGCGGGAGTTTCATTTTTCCTTAAAATGCTAGGTGTACAGCCAATGTCGGATATATTTCATGTCCGGCAGTTTTTAAAGGGCTTCAAAAAAGCCCATTTTAAGCCCGATGACCGTCGTCCTATTTCTTTTCATTTGCTCAAGGACCTTTGTTCATGTCTTTCATCAGTTTGTATTAACGATTTCGAATCCTCCCTGTTTTCTACAGCTTTTTCTTTAGCTTTTTTTGCGGCTTTACGGGTAAGTGAGATTGTATCTCAGAAGAAGTCTTTTCCTTCTGGCCTGTTTTTTGAAGATGTTAAACTCTTTGATTCGCATGTCATGTTATTTATTAGAAAATCTAAAACAGACCAGATGGGTAGAGGCTCTTCTTTACGTTTGAATTCTATAGCGGATAAAGTTATATGTCCCGTTTTCAATACTAGAAAATGGGTTTTATTGAGGCCCAAGGTTAATGGCCCGTTTTTTATTCATCTTAATGGGGACCCTGCTACAATTTTCCAATTCAATTTTATTCTCAAGAAATGCCTAAAAGTGCTGAATCTGTCAGACCAAAATATATCATCTCATTCTTTTCCTATCGGTGCAGCAACAGAAGCCGCTAGATTGGGTCTTCAGGATAGCAGGATAAAAAGTATTGGCAGATGGGATTCGAATAGGTTTAAACTGTATGTTCGCCCTGACTTGTATACTTTTTAATATTTGGTTCAATTTTTAGGTTTATTATCCGTATGGATCATCGGGCATTCTTTTTTGGGCTGAGAAAAGAGCGAATGTGAGATCGTATACAGAGAATATTTCTTTTAATACCTCTTTTCTTCAAGTTTTTTGGTTTAGCAGGCGCGGAATGCGTTGGAAGAATTTCATAGACGACATGCGAAGATTGAAGAATCTATGGCCTAGTCCGGACTTCGTAAGCCTGCATTTAGGTGGCAAAGACTTGGGCAAAATCAGCACCTTTAATTTGATTGCTTTGATGAGGAGGGATATCTCCATTTTAAAAACTGAATTTTTTAACTCTACCTTAGTGTTTTCTGAAATTATACCTAGGTTTCTATGGTTTAGTAGCAACAAGGTTTTTCTTGAGAAGATTCGTAAAAGAGTCAACAGGAATATGGAAAAGTTTGTGTCTTTAACCGAAAGTTTTTCTTTCAGGCACTCAGACTTGGAGGAAGTTATCCCGGGCATGTACAGGGGGGATTTGGTTCACTTATCAGATGTGGGTCTGGATATTCTGAATTTAGATTTCCAGTCCATTATTGAGAAATGGCTTTGGCGTTTTGGGGGGGCCTCACCTTGTTAAGGTGAGGCGTTTGGGGAAAATCGCCCGTTAAATTCGGGTGGATTTGGTAATGAGATGGAGTAGTATATTTATTCAATTGGCTTATTCTTGGTTATCGGATTAAAATATAGTTTTACATGTAACTCAAAATAAACGCCACGGCCATTTTCTTCCAACATATATCTCTTGCGTCACGTGTCTTTATTGGGGTTTTTATAATGGGGCTTGTGTTTCCATGGACGCCCTCCCTTTGAAGTATATGCAGCGCCCCAGAGTCCTGGTCGTTGCAGTACTGTGGCTCCGCCACTATGGGGAGCTATGGTACGTCTGATGGCACTGAAGGAGTTCATCTGATCAGGTATCACAGACACCAAGACATTTCACAGCCGGGCCTCCGGGGGGAGCTAAGGGTTCTATTCACTAGGCCACTCCCCACCATAGTGGGTAAACTGGGGGTCAGGCAGGAAGTTAGATCAGAAAGCTGACTGGGTTGGAACCAGGCAACACCTTGTGGCAGAGGGTGTTGTGGGGGAAGATACAGTAGGGTCTCTGTCAGGGGTGGGATCCTGACAGAGGCTTGGCAACTTGAACGAACGTAACGGGACCGTGCCTGCTCAGGATAGCGGCGGTGCCCAAGGAAGGATCAGAAGCGAGATAGATTGTGCTGAGTGAGAAACGAGATCAAAGCAATAGGAGAAATACCAGTAGGAGTCGTGCTGTAAGACCGAGGCAACATCCTACTGAGGCGCACTACTGGTGGCCGGAATGCCGAGGGAGTATTACAACATCCAGCTTCAAGCCATACTCTAAACAGCGGCAGGACAGTCAGTCTAAGGCGGGCTGTCTCACTTATATCACCTATGCAGTCTTGGGGGGCAACTTGTGGAGAGGGGCGACTCTAGGGTCCCGGAAGAGCTCCGAGCCTACCCGTCAAACGGGTGCCGTCCTAACCGTAACATCGGGGAGGGACGGAGGATTAGCAGAACATCATCTAATCGAGTTGTGAGGGAACTTAAGAAACAGACACAACAGTTGTGGGGACTTTCTGTAAGCACAGCAGGGAAGGACCGCAACACATAGCGCTAGAAGGAAGGCAAAGATTTCCACCTGCTAAGAGAACTCTGGAGGTGCCATTGGACCGGCCGGACCCGCGCAGCCTGGTTATCCAGATTCTGGACTGAGGACCCAGAGATCTTCAGTAAAGAGGTAAAGAGACTGCAACCTGGTGTCCTTGTTATTTACTGCACCGCACCACTACAGCTTCACCACTATTGTTTCATATCACTGTACGCCCCTCGGCAGGGTCACGGACCGGGCCTAGCCACCGTGACGACCCCAGAGCAGAGACTCAGAGGCCCGGTACCGGGTACCCCTCGGCCCTGCGGCAGTGGGGGCGCTACAACTTGGCGTCACGAACAGGATCTACTTAAGCCTGAAAAATCAGGTCATGTGTGCCTTGGAACTGTGATTTGCCGTGCTTGGACTGTACTTTATTGCAAAGACTGTGCTGCGCCGTTTACCGCCAAAAGTTCCCGCCAAAAGTCGCCGCCATTGCAGCATCACAGGGAGCGCAGAGGAAGAAGAAGGGCGTGCCATGGGAGGAGACTACCAAAGCGGCGCCAGAAGTAGCGACCGCCCCCTCCGACTCCTGCTGCGAGAGGACGACCTACCCAGCAGCAGAGGAGAACCGCCCCCTGACTTGCAACGGCGGGAACGAGGTGAAGGAGGAGCTCGACCTCGGAGAAATGGCGGAGCCAGGTGCATGCATTGCCGCCGAATGCCAGACAGCGACGATGAGCAGCAAGTGCCCGAGCAACGGCGAGGTGGTCTCGGCTTGCCCTCACCCATCAGAGGCGGACTCGCGTCCACCGCCGGTGAAGGACCTGAACTCCTTGGAGCCGCTAGTGGAGGAGCCGAGCCTACCTATCCCAACCACGGAGCCATGGAGGGCGGAGCCACATCAAGAGGCGATTCCGGAAGAGCCGCGGTCCGGGCTGCAGCCGATTCGAGTGTCCTTGTCAACGGGACAGATCGACATCGGTGGAATCACACCAGGCGCAGGTATGGACGGCACCCCTACTCCCCCGGCCGATCCTGCTCCCCCAACCGATCCGGCTCCCCTGACTGATCCCGCTCCTGTGACCGCTCCTCACCCCAGCAATAATCGTTCCTTCTTGGTGGAGCGGGTGATCCTCACCTCTAACGCGATGGGGAAGTTAGTGCCTCCGCTACCAACCAAGATGGGAGAACCCATAGATGTGGGCCCAGACGGGGTGATCCTCCGGTGGGACACCCCCTGGACTGGGCCGGATGGAACCCGGGAGGATGGCCTCACCCTTGCCGTGCTCACTTGGGAGCAATATAAGCAATGTCTAATCCACCACTGGAAGGATCGAGACGGGGCCGAACAACATGATACACAACGTAGAAAGTCTGCGCACGGCAGGAAAGACGTGGTAAAGCGGGGAACTGTGCTGGCCTACCACCCGAAGAGGGGATGGGGCTCCATACAGGAACCGGGACTACCAACTGATGTCTTTGTTACTAGTTACAACGTGAAAACCCCCTGCTGCAGTCGAGATGGTGACCCATTACAAAGGGGGGATCAGGTGACCTACACCCGTCATCGGAATGCACAAGGATGGTGCGCCCGGAACGTTCGGCGGTGTGAGCCTGAGAGAGCGCCCCCTGTTGCCCCGATCATGACTGATCCCGATTTGCCAGATCTTGTTCCTATCACCACCGTACGCCTTGTAGCGGCTACTGAACTTGCAAGAAGGATTAGCCTTCAAATCCAGACACCGGCTGATCTGATGGCGCCTGAGAGACCAACTACCAGCATGGGTGCTGCCTCAGCCAGGGGTGGGGAACCACCTTCGGCATCAGATGAGTAAGATAATACTACTCTTGAACATGTAAATAGTTCTTTAACTGTTTGTTCGTTTCCTGTTTTGCTGTTAGACCCGTCCAGGGTTAACTCTTAAAGGGATCCCTTTGTTGACCCGGGATCCCTATTGTTTTGTTTGTTTTTCTAAGTTTTGCACAAGTTTCCAGAACTGCCGCAATCATGAACAGTGCATGATACAAACTTTTTGTAAATAGTTTGCACCTTATTAAAGGTGCTCCCTACTGGTTTTACTTCAAAAAGGACTCTTTGTGAAGATACCACACCGGAACCTTTGCTGAGTATGGACTGGTAGCTTGAGAAGATATGCTACCTCATAGAGACTTGGTCCCCTCTTAAAGGGGATGTTCATTTGTTGCACTTAAATGGTGATATTGCTTTAAGACAGGTAGCAATAATGTTTTGACGAAAGAAAGTGATGATAATGTTTACATGAGAAAGTTATATGTATCCAACTAGTTAATTGTAAAGAAAATGTTTGATAATGGTGATAGACAACGAGGATAGAAGGTGAACCCTGAGTCCTCCTAGGAGCCATATAGAAATGGCTCAGTGCTCTTAAACTGAAAGTAATGTTATGTTCTATACTGTGTATAGTGGTGGAAGGGCAGTAGGCCCGGGCTGAACAGGGCGGTCCTGCATAGAAAGGAGAGGCAGTAGGTCTGGTGCCGTTAGGACAGGCGGTCCTGCAGATTTAAAGAAGGAGAATGAAAAGTTAAAATTGCCTTATAATGTGATTATAAGAAGGTCTTTAGCGGATTCAGAGTGTACGTCCTTAAAGGCAATGTTAAATTATTGTTCAACAATTTTGCACTCAGTAGAATACCCGGTTGGGTAAAAGAAAGTTATTTATAGCATGTTGCTATGATATTCAACCATGTTTGTAACGTTCAAGTGTCCTCACCTCCCATAAAGGGAAGCTCTGTTTAAATATACTTATTGTTATTGCACTCAACAAAACTGTATGTCTTTTTGCTAACTTGTATTGTTGTTTTCTTCTCAGTCCCGGAGTACTGTGTTTAACCAGGGGGGAGTGCAGCGCCCCAGAGTCCTGGTCGTTGCAGTACTGTGGCTCCGCCACTATGGGGAGCTATGGTACGTCTGATGGCACTGAAGGAGTTCATCTGATCAGGTATCACAGACACCAAGACATTTCACAGCCGGGCCTCCGGGGGGAGCTAAGGGTTCTATTCACTAGGCCACTCCCCACCATAGTGGGTAAACTGGGGGTCAGGCAGGAAGTTAGATCAGAAAGCTGACTGGGTTGGAACCAGGCAACACCTTGTGGCAGAGGGTGTTGTGGGGGAAGATACAGTAGGGTCTCTGTCAGGGGTGGGATCCTGACAGAGGCTTGGCAACTTGAACGAACGTAACGGGACCGTGCCTGCTCAGGATAGCGGCGGTGCCCAAGGAAGGATCAGAAGCGAGATAGATTGTGCTGAGTGAGAAACGAGATCAAAGCAATAGGAGAAATACCAGTAGGAGTCGTGCTGTAAGACCGAGGCAACATCCTACTGAGGCGCACTACCGGTGGCCGGAACGCCGAGGGAGTATTACAACATCCAGCTTCAAGCCATACTCTAAACAGCGGCAGGACAGTCAGTCTAAGGCGGGCTGTCTCACTTATATCACCTATGCAGTCTTGGGGGGCAACTTGTGGAGAGGGGCGACTCTAGGGTCCCGGAAGAGCTCCGAGCCTACCCGTCAAACGGGTGCCGTCCTAACCGTAACATCGGGGAGGGACGGAGGATTAGCAGAACATCATCTAATCGAGTTGTGAGGGAACTTAAGAAACAGACACAACAGTTGTGGGGACTTTCTGTAAGCACAGCAGGGAAGGACCGCAACACATAGCGCTAGAAGGAAGGCAAAGATTTCCACCTGCTAAGAGAACTCTGGAGGTGCCATTGGACCGGCCGGACCCGCGCAGCCTGGTTATCCAGATTCTGGACTGAGGACCCAGAGATCTTCAGTAAAGAGGTAAAGAGACTGCAACCTGGTGTCCTCGTTATTTACTGCACCGCACCACTACAGCTCCACCACTATTGTTTCATATCACTGTACGCCCCTCGGCAGGGTCACGGACCGGGCCTAGCCACCGTGACGACCCCAGAGCAGAGACTCAGAGGCCCGGTACCGGGTACCCCTCGGCCCTGCGGCAGTGGGGGCGCTACATATACAAAGGGGGTCGCATGATAACACAGCCTCTCCCAGCATCTCCCCTCCTGTTTTTCCACAATTTTGGTATCTGTTCTAATGGTTTCTTTATGAGGCGTTGAGGTTTTTTGGTGAAAGGGTTAATTTTATTCAGTAAGCTGTGCTATGGCATGAGCAGGTTCTATCTGGTTCTGGCTGGTTGTATTCCCGCACTTTTTGGAGGTTTTGATTGGTTAATCAGAAAAGTGCGGGAAGAATTTCCTCTATATAATCAGCTGTTTCATCAGCTGTCTCTCAGTCACCTGATGAAGATTGAAGACCCCACCCTCCCTCCCTTAAGTTATGTTTTTCTTCTAATGTTTGCAACTGTCGTGTCGTTTATTTGTGGGAAAATCGCCCGTTAAATTCGGGTGGATTTGGTAATGAGATGGAGTAGTATATTTATTTATTCAATTGGCTTATTCTTGGTTATCGGATTAAAATATTTTTTTACATGTAACTCAAAATAAACGCCACGGCCATTTTCTTCCAACATATATCTCTTGTGTCACGTGTCTTTATTGGGGTTTTTATAATGGGGCTTGTGTTACCATGATGGCCTCATAGAAGTGTATGAAGCTCCCATGCTCCTGTTGGGAGATCCGTGGCCAGCCCGTGCATTGTGGTCTGTGATCGGATGTCTGCATGAGCCCTAAGTCTCAAGTGGGCCACATCTGATGCTATCAGCGGGGGGGCTTCATTAATTCACAGAACCATTTCTCAGTACATAAACCTGTTAATAAGTTCTGTGGTGTGGTAGACACCTAGGTAGTGAGGAAACGTATGACCATTGGCATGTTGTGCCGGCTCTGGTGCCATTTGAAGCCCCGACTCTGGCACTGCTAGCCATTGTGCAAAACTAACTGGTCTCTGCTGAATTCTCTTGTAATCTAATCTAACGTTACACAAGATAAAGCTGTATGTATCCAAGTATTATCCGGACCGTTGTCTGACTGGAATACAATTGTTCTCTGACAGTAAGCTTCATATCTCGCTCTGCTTAGACAAACTAGATTTACACGACTGGTGGGCATGTTCTTATGTATTACTGGCCACCTCAGACCCCAAATGCCCCTTCTACAGCAGTGCCCCTTACATCTACAGTAGATTGTAAATGTTACCACGTACAGAGATGCTATTTAATCTGGTAGAAATGACTATACATAGAGCTGCCAGGTTATTCCAGTAAACACCATTATGCCTACATTTTAGATACATGCCCTCCAGGCTCCATACACTATAGAGCACTGTCAACCTAACCAATTTTTTGGCCTACTGCAGAGGTATGTCTAAGGTTTCTGGCACCCGGGGCAAGAATTCAGTTTGGCACCCCCCCCCAGAACGTATGCGATATTCACACTTAGCCATGTACCGACGAGCTCCTCTCCCTAATGCATACCTCCCAACCGTCCCGGATCCCGCGGGACTGTCCTGATTTTGACAGCCCCGCAATCCCGGGCAGGACATTAGTTGTCCCGCACTACGTGCCTAGGGCGGGGGCCCCCTGAGCAAGGTTTGTGGCTTTTTTTTTTAATAAAAGCTGGGTCATGGGTCATGCGCATATTCATGACCTTAATGAGGTATCACCTGACCGCTCACCCAGGAAGAAGGTGCTGCTGAGCTGGGAGTCGGGACAGAGCGAGAGGGATGGCCGCGCGGTGAGGAACAAGTAAGTATGAGGGACGGGGGACAGGGTAGGGGGGATGAAGGAGGACGGTAAGCCGCGCCATTCAAGATCGGAGCGTGGGGGGAGCGTGGGGGGAGCGGGGGGAGCGGGGGGGGGGTGGAGAGATCAGCCATGTATACAGGAGGGGGAAATATGAGCTGGCCCATGCATACAGGAGGAGGGGGGAATATGAGCCATGCATACAGGAGGTGGGGAATATGAGCCATGCATCCGGGGGGGAATATGAGCCATGCATTCGGGGGGGGGGGGAATATGAGCCATGCATACAGGAGGGGGGGAATATAAGCCATGCATACAGGTACAGGGGGGGGGGGAATATGAGCCATGCATACAGGGGGGGGGAATATGAGCCATGCATACAGGAGGGGGGGGAATATGAGCCATGCATACAGGGGGGGATATGAGCCATGCATACAGGGGTGAATATGAGCCATGCATACAGGAGGGGGGGGAATATGAGCCATGCATACAGGGGGGGGGAAATATGAGCCATACATACAGGAGGGGGGAATATGAGCCATGCATACAGGAGGGGGGTCATTATACAGTATTAAGCATCATGTGGGATCATTATACAGTATGGAGCATCATGTGCAGCCAGTATACAGTATGGAGCATCATGTGCAGTCATTATACAGTATGGAGCATCATGTGCGGTCATTATACAGTATGGAGCATCATGTGCGGTCATTATACAGTATGGAGCATCATGTGCAGTCATTATACAGTATGGGGAATCATGTGCAGTCATTATACAGTATGGAGCGTCAAGTGTGGCCATTATACAGTATGGAGCATTGTGTGCTGTCATTATACAGTATGGAGCATCATCTGCGGTCATTATACAGTATGGAGCATCATGTGCAGTCATTATACAGTATGGAGCATCATGTGCAGTCATTGTACAGTATGGAGCATCATGTGCGGTCATTATACAGTATGGAGCATCATGTGCAGTCATTATACAGTATGGGGAATCATGTGCAGTCATTATAGAGTATGGAGCATCATGTGTGGCCATTATACAGTATGGAGCATCATGTGGGGTCATTATACAGTATGGAGCATCATGTGTGGTCATTATACAGTATGGAGCATCATGTGTGGCCATTATACAGTATGGAGCATCATGTGTGGCCATTATACAGTATTGAGCACTGTGTGGCCATATTTTTTTGTTTATAATTATTGTATATGAAACAGTGTGATCAGCAGTGCTAAATGGGTGTGGTTGGGATGTGGATATGGGTGTGACTAATTATGAATGGGTGTGGTCAGAGGCGTGGCCTGAAATTTGCCGCGGCGCGCTTTGCAAACTTTATCCCTCTTTCCCATCTTCAAAAGTTGGGAGGTATGTATCTGTTAAGATTAGTATATCTGTTCTTGCAATGCAGTATTGTACAGAAATGTGATTAACTGTATAGCAGCCAGTACATAGGAGATGTGATTATAGATCTGTGTATTTCGATGTTAAAGTTTGCATCACACTGTTTACTTTCCTGTTAATTGTGTTAGCTTTGTGATGATTTGCCCATTACCTACCTATGTTGCTTGTATTAGTTTTACCGCATGTTCTATATCTGTTCACCAATAAACAAGTTAGACTACACAGAACGGTCTGCTTAGTTGGAAGACAGAAGTGGTTTATGCTGTATGTCAGACTGCACAACGTGTATGAAGGCAGAACATTGGGGGACCCAATTTGTTTCTAAGTCCTGGAAAGTGTTCAGTACTCAACTGGGGTGTAGCTGTCCTTTTCCTCTGCTTTCCACCCTCAGTCGAATGGACAGACCGGGCGCACTAATCAGAATTTGGAGACTTACCTCAGGTGTTTTGTCTCACAGTTTGGTTGTAATGTATTGAATACAGTGTTCAGTGGGTACGGAAAGTATTCAGACCCCTTTAAATGTTTCACTCTTTGTTTCATTGCAGCCATTTGGTAAATTCAAAAAAAGTTAATTTTTTCTCTTTAATGTATACTCTTGCACCCAATCTTGACTAAAAAAAACAGAAATGTAGAAATTTTTGCAAATTTATTAAAAAAGAAAAACAAATATCACATGGTCATAAGTATTGAGACTCTTTGCTCAGTATTGAGTAGGAGCACCCTTTTGAGCTAGTACAGCCATGAGTCTTCTTGGGAATGATGCAACAAGTTTGTCACACCTGAATTTGGGGATCCTCTGCCATTATTCCTTGCAGATCCTCTCCAGTTCCATCAGGTTGGATGGTGAACGTTGGTGGACAGCCTTTTTCAGATCTCTCCACAGATGCTCAATTGGATTTAGGTCAGGGCTCTGGCTGGGCCAGTCAAGAATGGTCACAGACACACGGTGGGGATGGGAGGGTTTTTTTTTTTCCTTTTTTTTTGGGAGGGGGTTAAGTGTTAAATTCATGGTATTTGTTGGATATCATTGCCTGTATGTACTACTATGCATTGCACAGAGTTGTTCTGAAGCCTTGCTTGGAAATTAGTCATAACATATGGGACTGCAGGAAATGCTTGATTCTATTTTCTCCTGCAGTGCTACAGAAAATGAATGGAGCAGAGGCCGAACATACGCACCTCCACTCTGATAAAAATGGGGCTTTGCCATTTTCAATGACTGCTACTCAGGCTTTATGAGACCCTACAAGCCATCAGTAAGTTATCCCATATCCAAGAGAGACAGGATAACTATTTTAAATAAAACTACAGTGTGTCCGTAAAGTCATGGTGCACATTTGACCAGTCACTGGAAACCAACAAAAAATTATAGAAATGTGAAATCTGCTCCAAATTGAAGAAAAACTCTCCCAGTCTCATACCTATTCAGTGCAGTTCGATGTGGGCTCCATTTGTTGCCCTACACACATCCAAACGATAGTGAAGTTCTTGCCACACGGGTAAGGACATCTGGTGTACCAGAGTTAATAACGTCTGTGATTCTCTGTTTTAAGTGATTAATGTCATTGATACATTCAATGTACACATGTTGCTTCACATAACCCCAAAAGTAAAAGTCTAAAGGTACCTTCACACTAAGCGACGCTGCAGCGATATCGACAACGATGCCGATCGCTGCAGCGTCGCTGTGTCATCGCTGGAGAGCTGTCACACAGACAGCTCTCCAGCGACCAACTATGCCGAAGTCCCCGGGTAACCAGGGTAAACATCGGGTTACTAAGCGCAGGGCCGCGCTTAGTAACCCGATGTTTACCCTTGTTACCAGCGTAAATGTAAAAAACAAACAAACAGTACATACTTACATTCTGGTGTCCGTAACGTCCCCCGGCGTCTCCTTCCTGCACTGACTGTGAGTGCCGGCCGTAAGGCACAGCACAGCGGTGACGTCACCGCTGTGCTCTGCTTTTACTTTACGGCCGGCACTCACAGTCAGTGCGGGAAGCGGACGGCGGGGGACGTGTGACAGACAGCAGAAGGTGAGTATGTACTGTTTGTTTTTTTTACTTTTACAATGGTAACCAGGGTAAACATCGGGTTACTAAGCGCGGCCCTGCGCTTAGTAACCCGATATTTACCCTGGTTACCTTTGTAAAACATTGCTGGCATCGTTGCTTTTGGTGTCAAACACGACGATACACGCCGATCTGACGACCAAATAAAGTTCTGAACTTTCAGCAACGACCAGCGATATCACAGCAGGATCCAGATCGCTGCTGCGTGTCAAACACAACGATATCGCTATCCAGGATGCTGCAACGTCACGGATCGCTATCATTATCGTTGCAAAGTCGCTTAGTGTGAAGGTACCTTAAGGGCGTCAGATCCGGGGATTGTGGTGGCCATGGCTTGATAGAACCCCTGCCTATCCACTGCCGGGGGAATGTTCTATCCAGAAACTCACGAACAATGCTGGCGTAGTGTGGAGGAGAGCCGTCCTGTTGAAAGATGACACCTTCTGGAAATTGTGGCACTGCATACAATTCCAACATGTCAAGATACATGTTTGCCGTCACAGACCGCTCCGCAAAAAAAATGGGCCTATCACCTTATCATGCATCAGGTCACACCACACGTTCACTTTAGGGGTGTTACATTTGTGCTCAACGGTGGCATGAGGATGTTCAGCAGCCCATATTAGGACTTTATGGCGATGAATATGTCCACAGATATGGAAGGTCGCCTCATCACTAAATACAATCTTCTGCAAAAATCTTGCATCATTGTTGATCTCATGAAGCATATCTGTAGCAAATGTGCATCGTTTGGGTCTATCCGCCGGTTTGATAGCGTGCAACAGCCGCAGTTTGTATCCCGTAAAACAGAGACGTTTCTTTAACACCTTATGAACTGTAGTCTTGCTCAGGTGTAATTGTTGAGCACTCGCACGCAAAGATTTTTTGGGGCTCCTTAGGTAGCTATCCTGTATAGCCTCTACAGACTCGTCAGTGACTGATGGTCTACCAGAACGGGTTTCTCCACCAAACTCCGGTTTCCTTCAAATGCATATCCCACCGAGTAATGTTATTCCTATGTGGTGGTGCTGGAGCGCCCCCACACCGCCGCAGGGCCGAGGGGTACCCGGAGCCGGGCCTCTAGGTCTCAGTCCTGGGGTTGTCACGGTGGCTAGACCCGGTCCGTAGCCCTGTCTGTCAGTGGGGGACGTCCGGTGCAATAAGTGATGTTGTAGCGGTGCAGTTGTGGGGTGCAGGTCGCGGTAAATAACGAGGACACCAGGTTGCAGTCTCTTTACCTCTTTACTGAAGCTCTCTGGGTCCTCAGTCCGGAATACGGCTCACCAGGCTGCGCAAGTCCGGCCGGTCCAATGGCACTTCCAGAGCTCTCCTTGCAGGTGGAAATCGGTGCCTTCCTTCTAGCGCTATGTGTTGCAGTCCTTCCCTGCTGTGCTTACGGAAAGTACCCCACAACTGTTGTGTCTGTTTCTCGTGTTCCCTCACAACAACTTAATTCGCAATGATCTTCCTCGTCCCTCCAGATACTATGGTAGGAACGCACCCGTATGACGGGGAGGCTCGGAGATCTTCCGGGACTCTATCTGCGCCCCTCTCCTGTTGGTACCCCCCTTTGCCTTCCTGGGTGATGCGTGAGACAGTCCGCCTCAAGCTAACTGCCCTGCCGTAGGTCTGAGGTATGGCTTGAAACTCTTTACCTCCTCGGCGTTCCGGCCACCGGTAGTGCGCCTCAGTAAGGTGCTGCCTCTTTCAGCACAACCCTCACTGGTATCTCCTTTCGCTTGATTTCGTTTCTCACTCAGCACAATCTATCTCGCTTCTTAGTCCTTCCTTGGGCACCGCCGCTATGCTGAGCAGGCACGGTCCCTTTACGTTCTTTCCATGCCAAGCCTCTGCCAGGATCCCACCCCTGGCAGAGACCCTACAGTCTCTCCCTTCACAACACCCTCTGCCACCAGGTGTTGCTCCGTTCAATCCCGTCAGCGTTCTCTCTAACTTCCTGCCTGACCCCCAGTTTACCCACTATGGTGGGGAGTGGCCTAATGAATAGCACCCTTAGCTCCCCCCGGAGGCCCAGCTGTGAAATGTATTGGTGACTGTGATACCTGCTCAGAGAACTCCTTCCGTGCCATCGAACGCAGCATGGCCCCCCTTAGTGGCTGAACCATGCTACTGCAACGACCAGGACTCTGGGGCGCTGCACTCCCCCCTGGTTAAACACAGTACTCCGGGACTGGGAAGAAAAACAACAATACAGGTTAGCAAAAAGACATACAATTTTGTTGAGTGCAAATAACAATAAGTATACTTAAGTAGGCTTCCCTTTATGGGAGGTGAGGACACTTGTAACGTTACAAACATAATTAACCTTATAATTTACAGAGTATAAATAACTTCTGTTACCCAACCGGGTATTCTATTTAGTGCAATTTTTGAAATAATAACTTAACATTGCCTTTAAGAAACTCACACTCTTAGTCTATCAAAGGCCTTCCTATAATCACATTATAAGGTGTTTCAACTTTACATTCTCCTTCTTGTGAACCTGCAGGACCGCCTGTCCCTACGGCACCAGACCTACTGCCTCTCCTTTCTTCTACAGGACCGCCCTGTTCAGCCAGGGCCTACTGCCTTTCGCTACTATACACAGTATAGACATAACATTCCTTTCGGTTGAAGAACTCTGAGCCAGCTCTACTCGGCCCCTTTAAGGACTCACTCTCTAACCCCTACGGGTTCACTCTCTGTCCTTAGCAATAAAGTAACTTTTCAATGGGGACGCAGGGTTTACCTTCTATCCTCACCCTCATTATTACTTCTCTTACTTTCAACTATGCAGACCTCTACTTCTACCCCTACGGGCTCTCTGCATCTTTCCTGTCTTCAAAACATTATTCAAATTTCACATTTTAACAAATTCAACACATATAACTCGGCATGTAAAACAGTTACATTTTCTTTTCAAGGCATCATTACCACATTACTGTTCTGTAACAGTATCGCTTTCAAGTACAATTCTTCACATCCCCTTTAAGAGGGGACCAGGTCTCTCTGAGGTAGCTCGTCTTCTCAGCCTACCAGTCTCATGCAAAGTTCCGGTCCGGTATCTTCACAAAGTGTCTTTAACTAGGACCAGTAGGAACGGTTTCTTCGCAAAGTGTCTTTTTGACTAAAACCAGTAGGGAGCACCTTTAAGAAAGTGCAAACTATTTACAAGGGAAAGTTTGAATCATGCGCAGTTCATGATTTCTGCAGTTCTCTTTTTTTAAAACTGTATAAACTTCAGGAAAACAACAGTGACCCCGGGTCAACAAAGGGGTCACCTTTAACCCTAGATGGGTTTAGCAGCAAACAGGAACAGTTAAAGGAATGAACAGTTAACTATTTACATTTTTCATTAGTAACATCACTTTTACCGTCGGGATGCAGCAGGGGGTCTTCTTTCTGGCCTCACCAATCCCACAGATCGTTCTGATGAGCCAGGGCGTCGCTCCGGTCCTAGCAGGGCCAGAATCCCTCGCTGGGAGATCCTGGCTGTCGGCAACTGTATGCGTTCCCCCGGGGCACGATGATGTCGATCCTCTGGTGGTTCCGCGGGACCGGGCTCTGCAGTTTTCTTCGCCGGGGTATCGTCTTCCGGTACCCCTGCAGCAGCCTGGAAAGCAACACACCGCTGCACGCCGCGGGCTATCCACCCTGTTTCACCCGCGGCCCTCCTCCACCGTGTGTAGGTGACAGCATCACCTGGCTCCAAGTTACAGTCGAATCTCCCGCTGCTCGGCTCCACCTCTGTCCTTTCCACGCGAACTTGTAGTGGCTCCCCGATCTCTTGGATTATCCCCTGTCCATGCTGGGAGTTAAAGGCCACCACCACACCCCAGTGTGACGGTGGGATCTCGGGGGGGCTTATCAGGTCCATCGGCTCGGCGGGCTGGGACCGGCTCCGCCAGGCTGCCGTCAGGCGCCGGTAATGTTCCGCATCCGGAATTATTTTTAAGCCCGGCGTCGGTGGTGCATCCTCGGACGCGGCCAGGTGAGCAGAAGCAGGGGACACTGGGGACAGGCGGATTTCTGTGGGTTGCCCCATCCGCGCCAGCACACGGGCGTCATGCTTCAGGTGGCGTGCCAGCTGCCGGGTCTCGGCTGCAGCCGCACACTCCGCGGACATCGGCGGGGGGGGTCGTCCCATCGGTGGCCTCGTTGAAGTCGAACCCCGCAGTGTGGGCGCCCCTGAGGTTACCTCAGGCTGTATATCTTCAGGCCGCGCCGGATCAGTTCCGCCTGGTGCTCTGGATGCCGCCATCTTTTTTTCTTCTTCTAGGTCGTTTTCCCGCGGTCTCTTCCGTGGGCGGCCCCGTCCCCATGGTCTCCACCCTCCGACCAAGATCAGGAGGCGTACCTCAGCTGTTGACGGGCACGTCCTCAGGACACAGAAATACTTAGACTGGGCGGCCATTACTGTTCGCGCTCTCCAGCTCGTCTACGCCCACTCCACGCCCCTCTTCTCTTCCTGCGCTTTCCTCAGCGCTGCAATGGCGGCGAATTTTGGCGGCAAATGGCACAGCACACAGTCTTGCAATAAAGTACAGTCCAAGCACAGTAAATCACAGTCTCTAGGCACACATGACCTGATTCTTCAGGCTTAAGTAGATCCTGTTCGTGACGCCAAGTTGGAGCGCCCCCACACCGCCGCAGGGCCGAGGGGTACCCGGAGCCGGGCCTCTAGGTCTCAGTCCTGGGGTTGTCACGGTGGCTAGACCCGGTCCGTAGCCCTGTCTGTCAGTGGGGGACGTCCGGTGCAATAAGTGATGTTGTAGCGGTGCAGTTGTGGGGTGCAGGTCGCGGTAAATAACGAGGACACCAGGTTGCAGTCTCTTTACCTCTTTACTGAAGCTCTCTGGGTCCTCAGTCCGGAATACGGCTCACCAGGCTGCGCAAGTCCGGCCGGTCCAATGGCACTTCCAGAGCTCTCCTTGCAGGTGGAAATCGGTGCCTTTCTTCTAGCGCTATGTGTTGCAGTCCTTCCCTGCTGTGCTTACGGAAAGTACCCCACAACTGTTGTGTCTGTTTCTCGTGTTCCCTCACAACAACTTAATTCGCAATGATCTTCCTCGTCCCTCCAGATACTATGGTAGGAACGCACCCGTATGACGGGGAGGCTCGGAGATCTTCCGGGACTCTATCTGCGCCCCTCTCCTGTTGGTACCCCCCTTTGCCTTCCTGGGTGATGCGTGAGACAGTCCGCCTCAAGCTAACTGCCCTGCCGTAGGTCTGAGGTATGGCTTGAAACTCTTTACCTCCTCGGCGTTCCGGCCACCGGTAGTGCGCCTCAGTAAGGTGCTGCCTCTTTCAGCACAACCCTCACTGGTATCTCCTTTCGCTTGATTTCGTTTCTCACTCAGCACAATCTATCTCGCTTCTTAGTCCTTCCTTGGGCACCGCCGCTATGCTGAGCAGGCACGGTCCCTTTACGTTCTTTCCATGCCAAGCCTCTGCCAGGATCCCACCCCTGGCAGAGACCCTACAGTCTCTCCCTTCACAACACCCTCTGCCACCAGGTGTTGCTCCGTTCAATCCCGTCAGCGTTCTCTCTAACTTCCTGCCTGACCCCCAGTTTACCCACTATGGTGGGGAGTGGCCTAATGAATAGCACCCTTAGCTCCCCCCGGAGGCCCAGCTGTGAAATGTATTGGTGACTGTGATACCTGCTCAGAGAACTCCTTCCGTGCCATCGAACGCAGCATGGCCCCCCTTAGTGGCTGAACCATGCTACTGCAACGACCAGGACTCTGGGGCGCTGCAGTGCTTCATTATAAACGCGTTGATATTCACTTAGCACTTTGGTCACGGATTCCAATTTAGCAAGCCACTGAACACACTGAACTTTCTGCAAGCTTGTGGTTGCAGGATGTCACAGACCTCACAGTTTAATCAGAGTTCATTTTATCAGGGGTTAATCTGACTGGGGGCTCAGCAGCAGCTTAAATGAGTTTTTGTGGTTTGATTGGTTCTTGTTATCTCCCCTCATGAACAGGTATGATATGATTGGGTTAGAGAAAAGGCGCCTGTGACTGGTCAAAAGTGCATCATGACTTTACGGACACACTGTATTTAAAGGGGCTGTTTAGGAATTTGATATTAATAATTGTTTAAGATAGATCTTTAATATTATTTTGGTTAGGGGCAGACACCCTACAGTTCCCCTGGACAGCTGTTATGTGCACTAGTGACATCCAAATGTAAACACGTGGAATAAAAGCTGCACAGGCAAGCTCCATTCAATGTGTAGTGGCCACTGTCGGGTGCTGCAGAGCAAGTTCTATTCTCTATTTGCCAAAGGCATTTGTAGGAATTGTTCAGGAGTACTCAGCAGAAGTCACTACACATTCAAATGAGCTGTGCAATGCAGCTCCTTTCCATGTGCTTATATCCGGTCACCATTGAAGCTTATAACAGCTGATTGGTGTGGGTGCTGGATCCCAACCCATCTGATATTAATGATTACCAGATATGGATACCATAAAAACCACTTAAGTGATGTTTACCTTTAAGGAGCAGTCCAAAACAGTATAAATCGGACCGATGTGCACAGACTGGCCGGAGGCTCTCCCAACCTGAATGTGACAGCTTCATAGAAATACATGAAGCTGTCACACTTGGTTCAGGAGAGCTGCTGGCCAGTCCATGCATTGCAGTCCGATCTTGGTCCAATGTATACAGCCGTCTGACTCTGCCCTAACAAATACTGAAAAACTGACTACAGTGACTCCATACATAAATTAATTTTTTTTTAGACATTAAGGGGAGATTTGTTGAGGCTAGAGCAAGGCAAAAGTGACATTCAGTAGTTGCCTTTATCAATGAGCCAGAATATACCGTATTTTTCGCATTATAAGATGCTCCGGATTATAACATGCACCTCAAATTTTGAGGAGAAAATAGGAAAAAAAACTTTTTTTTTAATAAAATGGTGCTTCTTATAATCCATGCGTCTTATCGCTTACTTGACGGGTGGTGGCTGTGATGAAGCGGGGTCCCAGGGTTGCTGCTGGAGGAGGCAGGAGTGGAACATTGCTGTAGGACGCAGGCTGGGATAAGGGGGTGTTCTGATGTGCGGCATGCCGCTGCGGGTGTCCGATGCTGCTACTGTGCTCTGTCCCCGGTGTTGCTGTCACCTCGCTCTGTCCCTGGTGCTGCTGCTGCCGAGCTCTGTCCCGGGTGTTGCTGTCACCGCGCTCTGTCCCTGGGGCTGCTAAGAGCTGCTGCCGCCATGCTTTGTCCAGGGTGCTGCCACCGCGCTGTCCCCCGGTGCTTACCGCCGCCACCATGCTCTATCCCATGCTGCGTGGGGGGCTCTGCCATTCCATTCATGCTTTCCTGTGCGTGGGCGGTGGATTCCTTCGGGAAAAATGGCCGCTGGGAGGCGTAGCATGCGCAGATGGAAATCTCAGCACTGGCAAAGAACTGGAGGGGAGATATGTGTTGTGAATTCTGCTCTTGGGCTCCCTCCGGTGGTTGTTGGTGGTAGTGCAGTTGTCTTGGGGTTGTAATCCGGGGCAGGTGTTTCTGCTGATTTCAGCTCTATTAGGTATTTAGGTGTGCAGGATCCATGAGTCCTCGCCAGTTGTCCATTGTACTTGGAGGGATTGCATCTCTCTCTGGCTCCTCATGCCCTGCTGCCAATTCAGCTAAGATAAGTGTCTGGTTTTTTGTCTCTGTGCACACATGCAGTGTGCTTTGCAATTCAGTGCAATTCATTGTGTTTTTTGTCCAGCTTAGACTTTGTTTGGATTTTTCAGTCATGCTGGATTCTCAGGAGATTCAGATATACTTTCTATGTCTTTAGTTAGATGTAGTATATTTGTATTATCTGCTGTGGATATTTTTAGGATTTTAATACTGACTGCTTAGAATTCTGTCCTATCCTTTTCTGTTTAGCTAGAAGTGCCTCTTTTGCTAAATCCTGTTTTTCTGCCTGCGTGTGTTTTTCCTCTTATACTCACAGTCAATATTTGTGGGGGGCTGCCTATCCTCTGGCGTTCTGCTCTGAGGCAAGATAGAATTCCCATTTCCATCTATAGGGGTATTTAGTCCTCCGGCTGTGTCGAGGTGTCTAGGACGTGTTAGGTACATCCCACGGCTACTTCTAGTTGCGGTGTTAGTTTAGGGTTTGCAGTCAGTACAGGTTCCACCTACTCCTGAGAAAGTCTCTCATGCGGCTCCAAGGTCACCAGATCATAACAGTACAACTGGCCAACAAAGAGTTAAATGCATCTCAGAAGAAGGGAAGAAAGAGCCTTTTTTTTTTCTGTAGCCTGCTTTGTCTTTTCTTCCCTCTTTTCCTCTGGGTGACTGAGGAGTCTTGTGCTAGCATGGATGTTCAGGGATTAGTTTCTCGTATAGACCAGCTTGCTGCTAGGGTACAGGGTATTTCTGATTATATTGTTCAGACTCCGCTTTTAGAGCCTAGGATTCCTACTCCTGATTTGTTTTTTGGGGACAGGTCCAAATTTTTGAGTTTTAAAAACAATTGTAAACTGTTTTTTGCTCTGAAGCCTCGTTCCTCTGGTGATCCCATTCAGCAGGTTAAAATTGTCATCTCCCTGCTGCGTGGTGACCCTCAGGATTGGGCATTTTCCCTGGAATCTGGGAATCCGGCCTTGCATAATGTAGATGCCTTTTTTCAGGCTCTAGGATTATTATATGATGAACCAAATTCTGTGGATCAAGCGGAGAAGACCTTGTTGGCCCTGTCTCAGGGTCAAGAAGCGGCAGAATTGTATTGTCAGAAATTTAGAAAATGGTCTGTGCTGACTAAATGGAATGAGGATGCTTTGGCGGCAATTTTCAGAAAGGGTCTTTCTGAATCTGTTAAAGATGTTATGGTGGGGTTTCCCGCGCCTGTTGGTCTGAGTGATTCTATGTCTCTGGCCATTCAGATTGATCGGCGCTTGCGGGAGCGCAGAACTGTGCGTGCTGTGGCATTGTCCTCAGAGCAGATGCCTGAGCCTATGCAGTGTGATAGGATTCTGTCTAGAACGGAACAACAAGGATTCAGACGTCAGAATAGGTTGTGTTTTTATTGTGGCGATGCTTCTCATGTCATTTCAGTCTGCCCAAAGCGTATAAAGAGAATCGCTAGTTCTGTTACCATCGGAACTGTACACCCTAAATTTGTGTTATCTGTGACCTTGATCTGCTCATTGTCGTCATTTTCTGTGATGGCGTTTGTGGACTCGGGCGCCGCTTTGAATTTAATGGACTTTGAATTTGCCAGGCGTTGTGGTTTCCCCTTGCAGTCTTTGCAGAACCCTATTCCTTTAAGGGGCATTGATGCTACACCTTTGGCTAAAAATAAACCCCAGTTTTGGACACAGGTGACCATGTGCATGGCGCCAGCCCATCAGGAAGATTGTCGTTTTCTGGTGTTGCATAATTTGCATGATGCTATTGTGCTGAGTTTTCCATGGTTGCAGATACATAATCCTGTGTTGGATTGGAAGTCTATGTCTGTGACTAGTTGGGGTTGTCAGGGGGTTCATAATGACGTTCCTGTGATGTCAATCTCCTCTTCCTCCTCTTCTGAAGTTCCAGAGTTTTTGTCTGATTTTCAGGATGTATTCGATGAGCCCAAGTCCAGTTCCCTTCCACCGCATAGGGACTGTGATTGTGCTATTGAATTGATTCCAGGCTGTAAGTTTCCCAAGGGCCGACTTTTCAACCTGTCTGTGCCGGAACATACCGCCATGCGGAGTTATGTTAAGGAGTCTTTGGAGAAAGGTCATATTCGGCCATCTTCTTCACCGTTGGGAGCAGGATTTTTTTTTGTTGCTAAGAAGGATAGCTCCTTGAGACCCTGTATTGATTATCGCCTCTTGAATAAGATCACGGTCAAGTTTCAATACCCTTTACCTTTGCTTTCCGATTTGTTTGCCAGGATTAAGGGGGCTAGTTGGTTTACTAAAATTGACCTTCGGGGGGCATATAATCTTGTTCGTATTAAGCAGGGTGACGAATGGAAAACTGCGTTTAATACGCCCGAAGGCCATTTTGAATACCTTGTGATGCCATTCGGGCTCTCTAATGCTCCATCTGTTTTTCAGTCCTTCATGCATGATATCTTTCGGAATTATCTTGATAAATTCATGATTGTATATTTGGATGACATCTTAATTTTTTCCGATGATTGGGAGTCTCATGTGAAACAGGTCAGGATGCTATTTCAGATCCTTCGTGATAATGCTTTGTTTGTGAAGGGGTCTAAGTGTCTCTTTGGAGTGCAGAAGGTTTCTTTTTTGGGCTTCATTTTTTCTCCCTCATCTATAGAGATAGATCTGGTTAAGGTTCAGGCCATTCATGATTGGATTCAGCCCACATCTGTGAAGAGCCTTCAGAAATGTTTGGGCTTTGCTAATTTTTATCGCTATAAACACAAGGAATACAGAGCAAGCAAAATTGTTGTAACCATATGACCATGGTAATATTAAATAGGTCAAAGAAGATAAATAGGAGCCTGCTACTATGGATATAACAGGAAAACACCAATGCTGAGACAGCAAAAAACAACCAATACGGAAAAATGGTGCAAAGAATCCATGTAATGAAAAAGTGTAAACTTTATTAAATAAATTACAAATATAACAAAGGAAACTGACAGTGAGGGATAAAACAGCCAATAGCCACCATGGACCGCAGGGAGACACGAAAAACGCTCCTCATATACAGTGCCTACAAGTAGTATTCAACCCCCTGCAGATTTAGCAGGTTTAATAAGATGCAAATAAGTTAGAGCCTTCAAACTTCAAACAAGAGCAGGATTTATTAACAGATGCATAAATCTTACAAACCAAAAAGTTTTGTTGCTCAGTTAAATTTTTATCAATTTTAAACATAAAAGTGTGGGTCAATTATTATTCAACCCCTAGGTTTAATATTTTGTGGAATAACCTTTGTTTGCAATTACAGCTAATAATCGTCTTTTATAAGACCTGATCAGGCCGGCACAGGTCTCTGGAGTTATCTTGGCCCACTCCTCCATGCAGATCTTCTCCAAGTTATCTAGGTTCTTTGGGTGTCTCATGTGGACTTTAATCTTGAGCTCCTTCCACAAGTTTTCAATTGGGTTAAGGTCAGGAGACTGACTAGGCCACTGCAACACCTTGATTTTTTGCCTCATGAACCAGGCCTTGGTTTTCTTGGCTGTGTGCTTTGGGTCGTTGTCTTGTTGGAAGATGAAATGACGACCCATCTTAAGATCCTTGATGGAGGAGCGGAGGTTCTTGGCCAAAATCTCCAGGTAGGCTGTGCTATCCATCTTCCCATGGATGCGGACCAGATGGCCAGGCCCCTTGGCTGAGAAACAGCCCCACAGCATGATGCTGCCACCACCATGCTTGACTGTAGGGATGGTATTCTTGGGGTCGTATGCAGTGCCATCCAGTCTCCAAACGTCACGTGTGTGGTTGGCACCAAAGATCTCGATCTTGGTCTCATCAGACCAGAGAACCTTGAACCAGTCAGTCTCAGAGTCCTCCAAGTGATCATGAGCAAACTGTAGACGAGCCTTGACATGACGCTTTGAAAGTAAAGGTACCTTACGGGCTCGTCTGGAACGGAGACCATTGCGGTGGAGTACGTTACTTATGGTATTGACTGAAACCAATGTCCCCACTGCCATGAGATCTTCCCGGAGCTCCTTCCTTGTTGTCCTTGGGTTAGCCTTGACTCTTCGGACAAGCCTGGCCTCGGCACGGGAGGAAACTTTCAAAGGCTGTCCAGGCCGTGGAAGGCTAACAGTAGTTCCATAAGCCTTCCACTTACGGATGATGCTCCCAACAGTGGAGACAGGTAGGCCCAACTCCTTGGAAAGGGTTTTGTACCCCTTGCTAGCCTTGTGACCCTCCACGATCTTGTCTCTGATGGCCTTGGAATGCTCCTTTGTCTTTCCCATGTTGACCATGTTTGAGTGCTGTTCACAAGTTTGGGGAGGGTCTTAAATAGTCAGAAATGGCTGGAAAAAGAGATAATTAATACAAACATGTGAAGCTCATTGTTCTTTGTGCATGAACTACTTCTTAATACTTTAGGGGAACCAAACAGAATTCTGGTGGGTTGAGGGGTTGAATAATAAATGACCCTCTGAAAAGACTTTTCACAATTTAAAAAAAACAAAAACAAAGAAATAACATTCTTTTTTGCTGCAGTGCATTTCACACTTCCAGGCTGATCTACAGTCCAAATGTCACAATGCCAAGTTAATTCCAAATGTGCAAACCTGCTAAATCTGCAAGGGGTTGAATACTACTTGTAGGCACTGTAACACAATGCAGTATATGCAGAGACGAGAGGTACCCCATATATGTCCAAGACCAATGTATGGAAATGGAAACTACTACGCCATATAGGTAAAAGGAAGTTAGCATAGATATACATGTGCAGCGTGTAGATACATAACCAATATAAAGGGGAACATACCCAAGTTGTAACTGAGGAGAGGGAACGGCTCCTGGGGGTGGGCAGGAGCCATTCCCTCTCCTCAGTTACAACTTGGGTATGTTCCCCTTTATATTGGTTATGTATCTACACGCTGCACATGTATATCTATGCTAACATTCTTTTACCTATATGGCGTAGTAGTTTCCATTTCCATACATTGGTCTTGGACATATATGGGGTACCTCTCGTCTCTGCATATACTGCATTGTGTTATATTAGGAGCGTTTTTCGTGTCTCCCTGCAGTCCATGGTGGCTATTGGCTGTTTTATCCCTCACTGTCAGTTTCCTTTGTTATATTTGTAATTTATTTAATAAAGTTTACACTTTTTCATTACATGGATTCTTTGCACCATTTTTCCGTATTGGTAATTTTTATCGCTGTTTCATTGCTAACTTCTCCAGTGTGGTTAAACCCCTGACCAATTTGACGAAGAAAGGCGCTGATGTGGCGAATTGGTCCCCTGTGGCTGTCTCTGCCTTTCAGGAGCTTAAACGCCGATTTACTTCTGCCCCGGTGTTGCGTCAGCCAGATGTTTCTCTTCCGTTTCAGGTTGAGGTTGACGCTTCTGAGATTGGGGCAGGGGCCGTTTTGTCTCAGAGGAATTCTGATGGTTCCTTGATGAAACCGTGTGCCTTCTTTTCCCGTAAGTTTTCGCCTGCTGAACGCAATTATGATGTCGGCAATCGGGAGTTGTTGGCTATGAAGTGGGCGTTTGAGGAATGGCGACATTGGCTTGAGGGAGCCAAGCACCGTATTGTGGTCTTGACCGATCATAAAAATCTGATTTACCTCGAATCTGCCAAACGGCTGAATCCTAGACAGGCTCGATGGTCCCTGTTTTTCTCCCGTTTTGATTTCGTGGTCTCGTATCTTCCGGGTTCTAAGAATGTTAAGGCTGATGCCCTCTCTAGGAGTTTTTTGCCTGATTCTCCTGAGGTATTGGAGCCGGTCGGCATTCTGAAGGAAGGGGTGGTCCTTTCTGCCATTTCCCCTGATTTGCGACGGGTTCTGCAGGAATTTCAGGCTGACAAACCTGACCGCTGTCCAGTGGGGAAACTGTTTGTTCCTGATAGATGGACTAGTAGAATGATTTCTGAGGTTCATTGTTCTGTGTTGGCTGGCCATCCTGGTATTTTTGGTACCAGAGATTTGGTTGGTAGGTCCTTTTGGTGGCCTTCTTTGTCGCGTGATGTGCGTTCTTTTGTGCAGTCCTGTGGGACTTGTGCGCGGGCCAAGCCTTGTTG
The DNA here is from genome assembly GCF_051348905.1 of Ranitomeya variabilis. Lineage (NCBI taxonomy): Eukaryota > Metazoa > Chordata > Amphibia > Anura > Dendrobatidae > Ranitomeya > Ranitomeya variabilis. The sequence continues at coordinate 407,933,208 of NC_135234.1, forward strand.
TTCCCGTGCTAGTGGGTTGCTTTTGCCTTTGCCGGTCCCTGAGAGGCCCTGGACGCATATTTCTATGGATTTTATTTCAGATCTTCCGGTTTCCCAGAGGATGTCGGTTATCTGGGTGGTTTGTGACCGGTTTTCTAAGATGGTTCATTTGGTGCCTTTGCCTAAATTGCCTTCCTCTTCTGATTTGGTTCCGTTGTTTTTTCAGCATGTGGTTCGTTTGCACGGTATTCCGGAGAATATTGTGTTCGAAAGAGGTTCCCAGTTTGTTTCTAGGTTTTGGCGGGCCTTTTGTGCTAGGCTGGGCATTGATTTGTCTTTTTCTTCCGCATTTCATCCTCAAATGGCCAGACCGAGCGAACTAATCAGACTTTGGAAACTTATTTGAGATGCTTTGTGTCTGCTGATCAGGATGATTGGGTGGCTTTCTTGCCATTGGCCGAGTTTGCCCTTAATAATCTGGCTAGTTCGGCTACCTTGGTTTCGCCCTTCATTTGTAATTTTGGTTTTCATCCTCGTTTTTCTTCGGGGCAAGTTGAACCTTCTGATTGTCCTGGTGTGGATTCTGTGGTTGACAGGTTGCAGCAGATTTGGGCTCATGTGGTGGACAATTTGGTGTTGTCTCAGGAGGAGGCTCAGCGTTTTGCTAACCGTCGTCGGTGTGTTGGTTCCCGGCTTCGGGTTGGGGATTTGGTCTGGTTGTCTTCCCGTCATGTTCCTATGAGGGTTTCTTCCCCTAAATTTAAGCCTCGGTTTATTGGACCTTATAAGATTTCTGAGATTATCAATCCTGTGTCCTTTCGTTTGGCCCTTCCGGCCTCTTTTGCCATCCATAATGTTTTCCATAGATCTTTATTATGGAAATATGTGGTGCCCGTTGTTCCCTCGGTTGATCCTCCTGCTCCTGTATTGGTTGATGGGGAGTTGGAGTATGTGGTTGAGAAGATTTTGGATTCTCGCTTTTCGAGGCGGAGGCTTCAGTACCTTGTCAAATGGAAGGGTTATGGCCAGGAGGATAATTCTTGGGCTTTTGCCTCTGATGTCCATGCTGCTGATTTGGTCCGTGCCTTTCATCTGGCTCGTCCTGATCGGCCTGGGGGCTCTGGTGAGGGTTCGGTGACCCCTCTTCAAGGGGGGGGGGTACTGTTGTGAGTTCTGCTCTTGGGCTCCCTCCGGTGGTTGTTGGTGGTAGTGCAGTTGTCTTGGGGTTGTAATCCGGGGCAGGTGTTTCTGCTGATTTCAGCTCTATTAGGTATTTAGGTGTGCAGGATCCATGAGTCCTCGCCAGTTGTCCATTGTACTTGGAGGGATTGCATCTCTCTCTGGCTCCTCATGCTCTGCTGCCAATTCAGCTAAGATAAGTGTCTGGTTTTTTGTCTCTGTGCACACATGCAGTGTGCTTTGCAATTCAGTGCAATTCATTGTATTTTTTGTCCAGCTTAGACTTTGTTTGGATTTTTCAGTCATGCTGGATTCTCAGGAGATGCAGATATACTTTCTATGTCTTTAGTTAGATGTAGTATATTTGTATTATCTGCTGTGGATATTTTTAGGATTTTAATACTGACCGCTTAGAATTCTGTCCTATCCTTTTCTGTTTAGCTAGAAGTGCCTCTTTTGCTAAATCCTGTTTTTCTGCCTGCGTGTGTTTTTCCTCTTATACTCACAGTCAATATTTGTGGGGGGCTGCCTATCCTCTGGGGTTCTGCTCTGAGGCAAGATAGAATTCCCATTTCCATCTATAGGGGTATTTAGTCCTCCGGCTGTGGCGAGGTGTCTAGGACGTGTTAGGTACATCCCACGGCTACTTCTAGTTGCGGTGTTAGTTTAGGGTTTGTAGTCAGTACAGGTACCACCTACTCCTGAGAAAGTCTCTCATGCGGCTCCAAGGTCACCGGATCATAACAGATATGTATCACTGAGTATCACGGGGTTCTTCTCCGATATCACACAACAGAGCAAGAGAAGAGTGAACAATTCAATTCCAAGACCTTTATTTAGGCAAAAATATGAAAGGTCCATATATAATCCACCACACAAAGGATAAAATAGTCCAGAAGCCAAATGCAGTTCAGTAGCAGGATAAAAGTCCAACAATCCAGCAGAAAGAGGATAACACAATCCATATACTCTTCTTTCTCCCTGAGGTGCTGTGAACACCATGTCAGGACGAAGGAAATCCTCCGAAACGCACATCGGGGTACGCGATTACAGGACCCAGATACCCTTAAAGGTATATACCCACCATTATTTATGTCCCTTCAGCACATAGCACTTTATGGGTTTTTAAGCACATGTTTTGCTTGCTTTGGGTATATAACACTGAAAGATGTATAATCACTACTCCCCTGTCCCTTGAGCACATAGCACTTTTTTTGTGCACATGCTTTACCAGCCGCTGGAGTTTAGCACATTTCACTTTATGTATTATATGGATACAGGCAATATGCGGTGGACTGAGGCACACTGTTTAATTATTAATTTTTAGTAATATTTAATTGTTTTCATTCATTTTTTGTTGGGGACTATTTATGTGGTTACCTGGGTACCGATAACATCTTACGTATTAATTTTGTATGTCCTGTTGTGCGTACATATTTATTGTTTTTAGATGGTTGCCATGAATAATTTGCAATAAAGATATTTCTGTGATATAATACCTGTGTGTGGTCTCTCTGATAAATCCATAGGGTGGTTGGCTTTCTTTCTCAAATTGAGATTCTGGTTTGGCTTTTATCCTAAGCCATGTGACAAGGCTCGTTAAAGGGTCGACATTGACTGTTAGGATTGCTACTTCCAATAGGTGGCACCAGGCTCGGACTGGCCCACCAGAGAATCAGAGGATTCTCTGGTGGACTCAGGCACTGACACCTGCTGACATACTGGTCAGCAGCTGCCTAGGGCCCCCACTGCTCCAGGGGCCCCCAGCCAGTGGCTATGGGGCCCCTGAGTCAAGGAGGCCCGCCCTTTGCCAGCCTAGCAGCAGCTGGAGACAGGATCCTGTCCCCGCTGCTAAAGCAAAATTAAGATTCATGCTTCCCCACGCCCCTTTGGGCGTGGAGAAGCGTGAATACCATTTCTCTTTAATAGCAGGCAACGTTAGCTGCAGTTTGCAGCTAACACTGCCCGCATGTAAAGCCCCACCAACGGACCACACACGCACACACAAAGCACTGCACCACATACACACAGGCACACAGACACAGCGCAGCACATCCCGGCGTCCTGCTTCCTGTCTGAGACAGCCCAGCTGGATGACGTCATCCAGCGCGCTGTCTCAGACATAAAACTGGCGGCGAGGAAGAAACTGCCGGGATGTGCTGCTGCTGCGGGGAGGTGAGCTGTGCTGTGTGCCTGTGTGTGTGTGTGTGTGTGTAAGTGATGGGCAATGATGGCGGTGGGGGTAGGCAATGATGGAAGTGATGGGCAATGATGGTGAGGGGAGGCAATGATGGAGGTGATAGGCAATGATGGCGTTGGGGGAGGCAATGATGGAGGTGATGGGCAATGATGGTGGGGGAGGTGTTATGATCCTTAGTGGTTGAGGATCACAAATTACTCCAGCTAAGTAACAAACATAGGACAAGCTCTAGGGAGGTGGCAAACTGGACTGACCGCAAATCTGAACCTATCCAAACACACTAGAAGTAGCCGGTGAACGTGCCTAAAAATCCTAGACGTCTCGAGCCAGCCTGAGGAACTAACTACCCCTAGAGAGAAAGAAAGACCTCTCTTGCCTCCAGAGAAATAATCCCCAAAGATATAGAAGCCCCCAACAGATAATAACGGTGAGGTAAGAGGAAGGCACATACACAGGGGTGAAAGCGGATTCAGCAAATGAGGCCCACTAATACTAGATAGCAGAAAATAGAAAAAAGAATCTATGCGGTCAGTAAAAAACCCTTACAAAATATCCACTCTGAGATTTCAAGAACCCCCACACCAACTAACGGTGTGGGGGGAGAAACTCAGTCCCCTAGAGCAACCAGCAAGCGAGGAAATCACATTTTAGCGAGCTGGACAAAAAACATAATGAACAGTGATAATCAAAAAATGATCAAACAAAAACTTAGCTTGTCTTGGAGAGACTGGGAGCAAGGTAGACACAAGGAATCTGAAGAGCACTGAATACATTGATAGCAGGCAAGGAACTGAGTCTCCAGGTGAGCTAAATAGGAAACCAACCAAGGATAACGAACCAGCTGATGCAGCCAACCTGCAGAAAGACAACACTACACAGTACCGCTTGTGACCACTAGAGGGAGCCCAAAAAAAGAATTCACAACAGTACCCCCCCTTGAGGAGGGGTCACCGAACCCTCATCAAGACCCCCAGGGCGATCAGGATGAGCCGCGTGGAAGGCACGAACCAAATCGGCCGCATGAACATCAGAGGCGACAACCCAGGAATTATCCTCCTGACCATAGCCCTTCCACTTAACCAAATACTGAAGTCACCGTCTAGAGATACGAGAATCCAAAATCTTCTCCACCACGTACTCCAATTCGCCCTCGACCAGCACCGGAGCAGGAGGCTCAACAGAAGGAACCACAGGTACCACATACCTCCGCAACAAAGACCTATGGAACACATTATGAATGGCAAACGATGCTGGGAGATCCAAACGAAAAGACACTGGGTTAAGGATTTCCAAGATCTTATAAGGACCGATGAAGCGAGGCTTGAATTTAGGAGAGGAGACCTTCATAGGAACATACCGAGAAGACAGCCACACCAAATCCCCAACACGAAGTCGGGGACCCACACCGCGGCGGCGGTTGGCAAAGCGCTGAGCCTTCTCCTGTGACAACCTCAAATTGTCCACCACATGGTTCCAAATCTGCTGCAACCTATCCACCACAGAATCCACCCCAGGACAGTCAGAAGGCTCAACCTGACCCGAGGAAAAACGAGGATGGAAACCAGAATTGCAGAAAAAAGGCGAAACCAAAGTAGCAGAACTAGCCCGATTATTAAGGGCAAACTCGGCCAATGGCAAAAAAGTCACCCAATCATCCTGATCAGCAGAAACAAAACATCTCAAATAAGTTTCCAACGTCTGATTAGTTCGCTCGGTTTGGCCATTAGTCTGAGGATGGAAGGCAGACGAAAAAGACAAATCAATGCCCATCTTAGCACAAAAAGTCCGCCAAAACCTGGACACAAACTGGGATCCTCTATCAGACACAATATTTTCAGGAATGCCGTGCAAGCGAACCACATTCTGAAAAAATAGAGGAACCAAATCGGAGGAAGAAGGCAACTTAGGCAAGGGCACCAAATGGACCATCTTGGAAAAACGATCACACACCACCCAGATGATAGACATTTTCTGAGATACTGGAAGATCCGAAATAAAATCCATGGAAATGTGCGTCCAAGGCCTTTTCGGAACAGGCAAAGGCAAAAGCAAACCGCTGGCACGAGAACAGCAAGGCTTAGCCCGAGCACAAATCCCACAAGACTGCACAAAGGAACGCACATCCCGCGACAAGGAAGGCCACCAGAAGGACCTAGCCACCAAATCTCTGGTACCAAAAATCCCAGGATGACCCGCCAACACCGAAGAATGAACCTCGGAAATAACTTTGCTGGTCCATCGATCCGGGACAAACAGTCTCTCTGGTGGACAACGGTCAGGTCTATCCGCCTGAAATTTCTGCAGCACTCGTCGCAAATCTGGGGAAATGGCAGACAAAATCACTCCCTCTCTGAGAATACCAGCCGGCTCAGAAACTCCCGGAGAGTCAGGCACAAAACTCCTAGAAAGTGCATCAGCTTTCACGTTCTTCGAACCAGGCAGGTATGAGACCACGAAGTTGAAACGGGAGAAAAACAACGACCAACGAGCCTGTCTAGGATTCAGGCGCTTGGCAGATTCAAGGTAAATCAGATTTTTGTGATCAGTCAAGACCACCACATGATGCTTAGCTCCTTCGAGCCAATGTCGCCACTCCTCAAATGCCCACTTCATAGCCAACAACTCCCGATTACCAACATCATAATTCCGCTCGGCAGGCGAAAACTTTCTTGAAAAGAAAGCACATGACTTCATCACAGAGCCATCAGAGCTTTTCTCCACGACAAAACAGCCCCTGCTCCAATCTCAGAAGCATCAACCTCGACCTGGAAGGGGAGAGAGACATCTGGCTGACATAAGACTGGAGCTGAAGAAAACCGGTGCTTCAGCTCCCGAAAGGCCTCCACGGCCGCAGGAGACCAATTAGTCACATCAGAACCCTTCTTGGTCAAATCCGTCAAAGGTTTAACCACGCTAGAAAAATTAGCGATGAAACGACGGTAAAAATTAGCGAAACCCAAGAACTTCTGAAGACTCTTAACAGACGTGGGCTGAGTCCAGTCATGAATAGCCTGGACCTTGACTGGGTCCATCTCCACAGTAGAAGGAGAAAAAATAAACCACAAAAAGGAGACCTTCTGTACTCCGAAGAGGCATTTTGAGCCCTTCACAAATAAAGCATTAGCACGCAGGACCTGAAACACCATCCTGACCTGCTTCACATGGGACTCCCAATCATCAGAAAAGACCAAAATGTCATCCAGATAAACAATCATAAATTTATCCAGATATTCTCGGAAGATGTCATGCATGAAGGACTGAAACACAGAAGGAGCATTAGAGAGTCCAAAAGGCATCACCAAGTACTCAAAATGGCCTTCGGGCGTATTAAATGCTGTTTTCCATTCATCTCCCTGCTTAATGCGCACAAGGTTATACGCACCACGGAAATCTATCTTGGTGAACCAACTGGCACCCTTAATCCGAGCAAACAAATCAGACAATAGTGGCAAAGGATACTAAAATTTGACTGTGATTTTATTCAGAAGACGATAATCTATACAAGGTCTCAAAGAACCGTCCTTCTTGGCCACAAAAAAAAAATCCTGCACCAAGAGGGGAAGAGGATGGGCGAATATGTCCCTTCTCCAAAGACTCCTTTATATAACTCCGCGCATCGCGGCATGCTCTGGTATAGACAAATTAAAAAGTCGTCCCTTAGGGAATTTACTACCAGGAATTAAATTTATAGCACAGTCACAATCCCTATGAGGAGGCAGGGCACAGGACCTGTGCTCATCAAATACATCCTGGTAGTCAGACAAAAACTCAGGGACCTCAGAAGGAGTGGAAGAAGCAATAGACACCAACGGAGTATCGCCATGAATTCCCTGACAACCCCAACTTGACACAGACATAGCTTTCCAATCTAAAACTGGATTATGAGCTTGCAGCCATGGCAGACCCAAAACGACAACATCATGCAAATTATGCAGAACAAGAAAGCGAATCACCTCCTGATGTACGGGAGTCATGCACATGGTCATTTTCGTCCAATACTGAGGCTTATTCTCAGCCAATGGCGTAGCATCAATTCCCCTCAGAGGAATAGGAAATTCCAAAGGCTCCAGGACAAAACCACAGCGCCTGGCAAACGACAAATCCATCAGATTCAGGGCTGCACCCGAATCCACAAAAGCCATAACCGGGTAGGACGACAAAGAACAAATCAAAGTAACAGACAAAATAAATTTAGGCTGTATAGTACCAATGGTGACAGGTTTAGCGATTTTTTTTAAGCGTTTAGAGCATGCTGAGATAACATGAGTAGAATCACCACAGTAAAAGCACAACCCATTTTGACGTCTATGACTTTGACGCTCAATTCTGGTCAGAGTTTGGTCACATTGCATAGACTCAGGTCTCTGTTCGGAAAATACCGCCAAAGGATGAGCAGATTTGCGCTCCCGCAAACGCCGATCAACCTGAATGGCTAAAGCCACAGAATCACTCAGACTTGCAGGGGTGGGAAACCCCACCATAACATTCTTAACGGCCTCAGAAAGACCTTCTCTGAAATTTGCAGCCAGGGCACACTCATTCCATCGAGTAAGCACCGACCATTTCCGAAATTTTTGACAATACACCTCTGCTTCATCCTGACCCTGAGAGATAGCCAGCAACGCTTTTTCTGCCTGATTCTCAAGATTAGGCTCCTCATAAAGCAGTCCAAGAGCCAGAAAAAATGCATCTACATTAAGCAATGCAGGATCTCCTGGTGCCAGAGAGAAAGCCCAATCTTGAGGGTCACCACGCAACAAGGAGATAACAATTTTAACTTGCTGAGCGGAATCACCAGAGGAATGAGGTCTCAGAGATAGAAATAACTTACAATTATTCTTAAAATTTAGAAACCTAGATCTATCTCCAGAAAACAACTCAGGAATGGGTATCTTTGGTTCTGACATAGGGCTCTGAATAACAAAATCCTGAATACTTTGCACCCGTGCAGTAAGATGATGCACACTAGAAGTCAGAGTCTGAACATTCATGTCTGCAGCTGAGCTCAAAACCACCCAGAGTTCAAGGGGATGAAAGAAGCTAAACAGACTGCAGCAAAGGAAAAGCGGGAGGAAAAAAAAAAAAAATGTACTCAGGTCTTCTTTTTATCCCACTTCTGCGATGCATTAAACACTTTTAGGCCTGCTATACTGTTATGATCCTTAGTGGTTGAGGATCACAAATTACTCCAGCTAAGTAACAAACATAGGACAAGCTCTAGGGAGGTGGCAAACTGGACTGACCGCAAATCTGAACCTATCCAAACACACTAGAAGTAGCCGGTGAACGTGCCTAAAAATCCTAGACGTCTCGAGCCAGCCTGAGGAACTAACTACCCCTAGAGAGAAAGAAAGACCTCTCTTGCCTCCAGAGAAATAATCCCCAAAGATATAGAAGCCCCCAACAGATAATAACGGTGAGGTAAGAGGAAGGCACATACACAGGGGTGAAAGCAGATTCAGCAAATGAGGCCCACTAATACTAGATAGCAGAAAATAGAAAAGAGAATCTATGCGGTCAGTAAAAAACCCTTACAAAATATCCACTCTGAGATTTCAAGAACCCCCACACCAACTAACGGTGTGGGGGGAGAAACTCAGTCCCCTAGAGCAACCAGCAAGCGAGGAAATCACATTTTAGCGAGCTGGACAAAAAACATAATGAACAGTGATAATCAAAAAATGATCAAACAAAAACTTAGCTTGTCTTGGAGAGACTGGGAGCAAGGTAGACACAAGGAATCTGAAGAGCACTGAATACATTGATAGCAGGCAAGGAACTGAGTCTCCAGGTGAGCTAAATAGGAAACCAACCAAGGATAACGAACCAGCTGATGCAGCCAACCTGCAGAAAGACAACACTACACAGTACCGCTTGTGACCACTAGAGGGAGCCCAAAAATAGAATTCACAACAGGGAGGCAATGATGGAGGTGATAGGCAATGATGGTGGGGGAGGCAATGATGGCGGTGATAGGCAATGATGGTGGGGGGAGGCAATGATGGCGGTGATAGGCAATGATGGTGGGGGAGGCAATGATGGAGTTGATAGGCAATGATGGTGGGAGAGGCAATGATGGAAGTGATGGGCAATGATGGCGGTGGGGGGAGGCAATGATGGAGGTGATGGGCAATGATGGCGGTGGGGGGAGGCAATGATAAAGGTGATGGGCAATGATGGTGGTGCAGGGAGGCAATGATTGAGGTGATGAAATGGACAATGATGGTGGTGGTGAACAAGCAATGATGGAGGTGATGGAATGGGCAGTGATGGGGGTGGTGGGGGAGAAGGCAATGATGGGGGTGGTGATGAGGACAATTATGGGGGTGGAGAGGGGCTGCATTATACCTTATGAGGGGGTACATTATATTCTGTGGGGGGACTGCATTATTCTCAGGGGACTACATTATATTCTGGGGGCTACATCATACTATATGAATGGGGCAGCATTATGCCCTATGAGGGGGCTTCAGTTTACTCTATGGGGGGCTGCATTATTTTCTGTGGAGGGGCTGCATTATACTATATGAGGGTGCTATATTATATTATATGGTGGGGACTGTGTTATACTTGAGGGGGTTGCATTATATTTTGTGGGGTGCTGCATTATATTCTATTAGAGGGGGCTGCATTATATTTTATGAGGGAGGCTACATTATTTTATGAGGGGGGCTACATTATATTTATGAGGGAGGCTACATTATATTCTATGAGGGAGGTGACATTATATTCTATGAGGGGGCTACCCCTCTATGATTCTACCCCAACCCCTGCTACATAATTAAGACGTGTACTACCTTATATTATACCGATATTAGCGTGTTTTACTGCACAATTGGTGGTCTTGTATTTATTTCTATGTAGCTACATAGTGGGCCCCAAGAATGATTTTCTCTGGTGGGCCCAAGGTGCTCCAGTCCGACGCTGGGTGGTACTAGAGTTCTAGTCCTCTTCCTCTCTGAAGAGACAATTTGCTTTGTTTGATCTTAAAACTTTTTGTTAGGTGTATTTAAAAAAAAAAAAAAAAAGATTTTTAGCCAAAAGATATCCTTGAAGTCTATAGTTGGATATATGCTATCAATGTAATTAATTGCTCAGTTACCGTTTTATATATGGCAATAAGTAGCATGTTGATGACTAGTCACATATTTTCTTACATAACTGACATTCTGTGGAGCCAAAGTCTGGCTTTGAACCTTTGTCCCTAGAAAGTGCTTAGCTGAATGGTGGAAAATGATGATTCATATTTTACATTGAGCTTCACTGAAATTTTTCACATAGTGTATTTCATCAAAGTAAAATTCCCATCATCACTAGACCATATTTAGAATAACTTGACATCAAATGATACTCTATCCCACACAGTGCACTGCTTTGTTGCAACATTTATAGTTGCCACTGAAAAATATTAGGTAGGACTTTCAAAAATTTGGCAAAATTATCAAGAGACAAAAGCATATTGACTTCCGTATAACATAGCCAATGTTCATGATCAATTAAATATACGAACTCAAAGCGGAACCGCCGTTTTTATTTTTATTTAATAAATCAATAGTACACCTGAAAATAAGCAACTTTGTGATATATCTTATCAGAGAGATTTGCTTCTTTCTCTTTATTATCAAAATTCTCAATTCTGAGGTAAAATCTGTATTCAGTGAAGACAGATTTTCCTTTTACTCAGGTAGGAGATGAGAGCTGCTACTGATAGGATTCTACCTAGATGTGAAGAGATGGAGACAGATGTTGTGAATTCCGTCTGGGCTCCCTCTGGTGGCCTTTAGCGATACTGCGGGTCTGGAGCTGGGCTCAGCTGCCTCATTTCCTGCTATGCTGGTTCCTATTTAACTCCACCTGGACCTTTACTTGTTGCCTGCTGTCGTTGTATTCAGTACTGGTTCTGACCTCTCCTGGATCTCCCTGGTGACCTGTCTCTTTCTGAGAAGCTGTCTTGCTAGTTCTTTTTGCTCATTGTTTCCTTGAATATGTTTCTCAGTATATGATGTGTTCAGTCCAGCTTGCTTATATGTGATTTTTCGCTTGCTGGTAAGCTCTGGGGTGCAGAGTGCGCCCCTCACATCGTGAGTCGGTGTGGGGGTTCTTGTACTTTCTGCGTGGATAGTTTTTGATAGTTTTTGTACCGACCGCACAGATCCCTTGCTTTCTTCTGTCTATTTAGTGTTAGCGGGCCTCATTTGCTTAAACCTGTTTTTCATTCCTACGTTTGTATTTTCCCCTTAACTCACCGTTATTATTTGTGGGGGGCTGTCTAAACTTTGGGGTTATTTCTCTGAGGCAAGTGAGGCTTTGTTTTCTCTCTAGGGGTAGCCAGTTTCTTAGGCTGTGAAGAGGCGTCTAGGTTTTTAGGTAACGCTCCACGGCTGCCTTTAGTGTGTGTGGATAGGTTCAGGATTGCGGTCGGTATAGTTCCCACATTCCCGGAGCTAGTCCTACTATTCAGGTTTACCTATCAGGTCAGTTTGGTGATCCTACCACTGGATCATAACAGACAGAGCTCCATCCTGCTAGTGTAGCCAGGGCCTCAGGCTGTTTAGAGAGTAGCCAGGGCCTCAGGCTGTTTAGAGAGTGTGGGGCCCCCAGAACCAGATGTATCACGACATGTCATATGATTCCATTTGAAAAATCATGTCATTAATACACAGGTGCAGTCTACAGTGTCAGACTGGGGTTCCAAGGGCCCACCAATAACCAATTCCAGGGCCCCACTTTTCTGCTACATGCTAATGTGTCATTATCCTTAATCACAAGTTTATGTAACAATGAACTGGGTAGATTGTTAAATTAGTTAGATGCTGCCATTGTCTGCATAGTGTTCAAGTATAGTGTGCGAAGCACTGCTCATATAAGAGGGTGGTGGCCCACTCTTGCACTGGGGTCCACCGGAGGATTCTCCTATTCTTCTGTTGGCCAGCCCAAGCCAGGGTGCAGATGTAAGACGACAGAGACAGCAGAGTGCTATGTGCTGGACAAATTTTTTCCCATTATATACAGCACTATAAATAACATAACACTATACATAATAAAGAATATTATGTAATTAGAAATGGCGCTATGAATAACAAGAGGATGCTATTTACAGAAGGGAAAATAAGTATTTCATACACTGCCAATTTAGCAAGTTTTCCCACCTACAAAGTATGGAGAAGTCAGTAATTTTTATTGTAGGTACACCACAACTATGAGAGACAGAATCAAAAAATTAAAACCAGAAAATCAAATTGCATTATTTTTACATAATTAAATTGCATTTTATTGCATGAAATAAGTATGTGATCATCTACCAACCAGCAAGAATTCTGGTTCTAACAGACCTGTTAGTTTTTTTTTAAGAGCCCCCCCTGCTCTGCACTCATTACCTGTATTAATTGCACCTTTTTGAACTCATTACCTGTATAAAAGAGACCTGTTCACACACTCAATCAAACACACTCTAATCTCTCCACCCACTCAATCAAACACACTCAAATCTCTCCACCATGGTTAAGACCGAAGATGTGTCGAAGAACACCAGGGACAAAATTGAAGACTTGCACAAGGCTGGGATGGGCTACAGGACGATAGGCAAGCAGCTTGGTGAGAAGACTGTTGGCACAATTATTAGAATATGGAAGAAGCACAAAGATGACTATCAATCTTTCTCGGTCTGGGGCTCCATGCAAGATCTTGCCTAGTGTGGTAAAGATGATTCCGAGAAAGGTTAGGAATCAGCCCAGAACTACACAGGAGGACCTGGTCAATGAGCTTGGGGTAACTCTCGACTCTGCCCTGTCCTTCAAACCACACATCCAAACTCTTGCCACCTCCAACTTAAAAATATTGCTAGAATCCGTCCCTTCCTCAGCCCACAATTTACCAAAACTCTTGTGCATGCCCTCATCATCTCCCGCCTCGACTACTGCAACACCCTCCTCTGTGGCCTCCCCGCTAACTCTCTTGCACCACTCCAATCTGTCCTCAACTCTGCTGCCCGGCTAATCCACCTCTCTCCTCGCTACTCCCCTGTTTCTCCCCTCTTCAAATTTCTCCACTGGCTCCCAATTCCCCAACGAACCCAGTTCAAACTACTAACACTGATCTACAAAGCCATCCACAACCTGTCCCCTCCCTATATCTCTGAACTAATCTCCCAATATCTTCCCTCACGTAATCTCCGATCCTCCCAAGACCTCCTACTCTCCTCCACACTTATTCGTACCTCACACAACCACCTCCAAGATTTCTCCCGAATATCCCCCATCCTCTGGAATTCCATGCCTCAACACGTCCGACTATCCACCACCCTCGGATCCTTCAGATGGAACCTGAAAACCCATCTCTTCAAGAAAGCCTACAGCCTGCAATAACCATTCTGCCTCCTCGCCATCGCCAGAGCCGCCGCCTCTCCATCGCCAGAGCCACCGCATCGCCTCGCCCCCTACCTTCTGTCTCTTCCCCACTATCCCATAGAATGTAAGTCCGCAAGGACAGGGTCCTCTCCCCTCTGTACCAGTCTGTCACTGTAAACGTGTTTACTGTAAACTATATCTGTAACTCTGTATGTAACCCCTTTCTCATGTACAGCACCATGGAATTAATGGTGCTATATAAATAATAATAATGAGCTGAAGAGAGCTGGGACCACAGTCTCAAACATTTCTATTAGTAATGCACTACACTGTCAAGGATTAAAAACCTGCAAGGCATGCAAGGTCCTCCTGCTCATGCCAACACATGTCTATGCTAATTTGAAATTCGCCAATGACCATCTGGATGATCCAGAGGAGGCATGGGAGAAGGTCATGTGATTAGATGAGGTGAAAATAGAACTTTTTGGTATCACCTCCACTCTCTATGTTTGGAGGAAGAACAAGGATGAGTACAACACCAAGCACATCTTCCAAACCGTGAATCATGGTGGGGGGGAAACTTCATACTTTGGGGCAGCTTTTTTGCAAAGGGAACAGGACGACTGCACCATATTGAAACGAGGATGGTTGGGGTCATGTATCCCGAGATTATGTCCAACAACCTGCTTAGATTAGTAATAGCATTGAAAATGTGCCGTGGCTGGATCTTCCAGCATGACAATGACCCAAAACACAGATCCAGGGCAACTAAGGAGTGGCTCTGTAAGAAACATTTTAAGGTCCTGGAGTGGCCTAGCCTATCTCCCGACCTGAACCCAATAAAAAAATCTTTGGAGGGAGCTGAAACTCAATGTTGCCCAGCAACAGCACCGAAACCTGAAAAAGATCTGTATTGGAGTAGTGAGCCAAAATCATTGCTGCAGTGTGTGCAAACTACAGGAAACGTCTGACAGCTGTAATTGCAAACAAAGGTTTCTGTACCAAATATTAAGTTCTGTTTTTCTATTGCATCAAATACTTATTTCATGCAATAAGATGCAAATTAATTATGTAAAAATCATACAATGAGAGTTTCGGGATTTTTTTTAAAGATTGTCTCTCACAGACCTCTACATTCTTTGTAGGTGGGAAAACTTCAAAAATCAGCAGTGTATGAAATGCTTATTTTCCCCACTGTAATATGGGACGGCACTAAACATAACAACAGGGAAAGCTACAGTTGTGCTCAAAAGTTTATATACCCCAACAGAATTTTTGCTTTCTTGATCTTTTTTCAGAGAAAATAAATGATAACACCAAAACAGTTTTTCCACTCATGGTTAGTGGTTGGGTGAAGCCATTTATTGTCAAACTACTGTGGTTTATCTTTTTAAACCAAAAAGCCCAAAACATCCAAATGACCCTGATCAAAAGTTCATATACCCTGGCAATTTTGGCCTGATAACATGCATAGAAGTTGACAAAAATGGGTTTGAATGGCTACTAAAGGTAACATCCTCAATTGTGACCTGTTTGCCTGTAAACAGTGTGTGCTTTAAAGCTGAGTGAGTTTCTAGGATCCAGACAGACTCTTGCATCTTTCATCCAGCCACTGACGATTCTGAATTGTCAAACATGGGGAAAGCAAAAGAATTGTCAAGGGATCTATGGGAAAAGGTAGTTGAATTGTATAAAACAGGAAAGGGATACAAAAAGATATCCAAGGAATTGATGATGCCAGTCAGCAGCTTTCAAACTGTGATTAACAAATGGAAAGTTGGGGGCTCTGTAAAAACAAAACCACGAACCACAGTCGGGTAGACCAACAAAATTTTCATCCACAACTGCCAGGAAAATTGTTCGGTATGCAAGGGAAAACCCACAAATAATATCAGCTGAAATACATGACTTTCTGAAAAGTAGTGGAGTGGCTGTTTTAAGATGCACAATAAGGAGGCAGATCACCCCCGCTCCACCACACTGCTGGGCAGATCCATTAGGCCACCGGGACCCACATCTCAGCCTCTCCCCCTGCCTTGGCAATACCCAAATCAACAAGAATCTTAAGGCCCCCTTCCTCCCCCATCTTGAGAGCAGCAGTACTACCTCCCAGCCTACAGTTAAGTTTAGCGATGTTTGAAAAAGACCCGGATGTGGTCGAAATGTTACATCCCCTTCGGAGCCCTCCGGGTAGTGGTCTTGTGGTTCCATGAAAATTTCATTAAAAGAATGTTCGCTTCACCATCTGTGCCTCTGTTTCCATTCGTTACAGATATTAAATAAAATTTAGTTTTGGACCATCCCTTTAACCCCTTTCCGACATCGGGCCTAATAATACGCTGATGTTGGACACCCTCCCTTTGATGTGGGCTTCGGCATTGAGCCCACATCTTTCCCAACACATGTCAGCTGTTTTGAACAGCTGACATGTGCCGCTAACAGCTAACGATCCACCCGCAACTGTTAACCCGTTAAATGCCGCTGTCAATCTCTGACAGCGGCATTTAACATGCGCTTCTGGAAAGCGTGCCGGAAATCCCGCCCATGTCACTTGACCATGCTTCGCCGATGGGTTGGCATGACAACCAGAGATCTCCAGCAGACGTCTATGGTTGTCATTGCCGGATTGTTATGAGTGCCATCTGGTGGTCGGTGCTCATAGCAAGTCAGCAATTCTGCTACATAAAGGTGATCTGATCATTGCCTGTATGTACCAGAGGTGATCAGGTTATGGCAGCTTCTAGTCCCCAATGGAGACTATTGAAGGATGCCAAAAGTAAAAAAAATGTTTTAAAAATTAAAAAAATAAGAAAAAATATAAAAGTTCAAATCACCCCCCTTTTGCCCTATTCAAAATAAATTGGCTATAGCCTGAAATGATTGGCTCCAATCACCATAGACCACTATTAAACTAATACACTGCTCAAAAAAATAAAGGGAACACTAAAATCCCACATCTTAGATATCACTGAATGAAATATGCCTGTTGTAAATCTTTATTCATTACATAGTGGAATGTGTTGAGAACAATAAAACCTAAATATTATCAACGTAAATGACAACTAATATCCCACGGAGGTCTGGAGTTGGAATGATGCTCAAAATCAAAAATGGAAAATGAAGTTACAGGCTGATTCAACTTCAGTGGAAATGCCTCAAGACAAGGAAATGATGCTCAGTAGTGTGTGTGGCCTCAACGTGCCTGTATGATCTCCCTACAACACCTGGGCATGCTCCTAATGAGGCGGCGGATGGTCTCCTGAGGGATCTCCTCCCAAACCTGGACTAAAGCCAACCGCCAACTCCTGGACAGTCTGTGGTGTAATGTGACGATGGTGGATGGTGCGAGACATGATGTCCCAGATGTGTTCAATCGGATTCAGGTCTGGGGAATGGGTGGGTCAGTCCATAGCTTCAATGCCTTCATCTTGCAGGAACTGCTGACACACTCCAGCCACATGAGGTCTGGCATTGTCCTGCATTAGGAGGAACCCAGGGCCAACCGCACCAGCATATGGTCTCACAAGGGGTCTGAGGATCTCATCTCGGTACCTAATGGCAGTCAGGCTACCTCTGGCAAGCACATGGAGGGCTGTGCGGCCCTCCAAAGAAATGCCACCCCACACCATTACTGACCCACTGCCAAACCGGTCATGCTGAAGGATGTTGCAGGCAGCAGATCGCTCTCCACAGCATCTCCAGACTCTGTCACATGTGCTCACCTGATTTCATCTATGAAGCGCACAGGCCGCCAGTGGCGAATTTGCCAATCCTGGTGTTCTGTGGGAAATACCAAGCGTCCTGCACGGTGTTGGGCTGTGAGCACAACCCCCATCTGTTGACGTCGGGCACACAGACTATCCTCATGGAGTCGGTTTCTAACCATTTGTGCAGACACATGCACATTTGTGGCATGCTGGAGGTCATTTTGCAGGGCTCTCTCCAGGTTATTTCCCCTCCGACAGTTACCCTCTGCAGAGGTCCAGTGCTAAAGACTGCTTTCACACATCAGTTTTTACCCATCAGGCACAATCCAGTGAATTTTGAAAAAAAAAAAAACGGATCCGTTGCAAATTGTGAAAAACTTATGCGACAGATCCGTTTTTTTTGCTGGATCCAACTTTTTTTTTTTTTAACCTGGGGATAGAGTTTGGACTTCCTGTGAGAGAGAGCTAGTCTATGAGAAAAAAACGGATCTGGCGGCAACTTTTGCCGGATGTTTTTTTCCAAAATTCGCCGGATTGTGATGTGTGACGTCTCGTCTGATTTGATGTCTTTTCTTCTTCATCTTGTCAAACCTTCATGTTGATGTCCTAGCACTGGACTTGATCACTGCATTTGGCTGCACTGATCACCACGACCCTGAAACTTGATAATTCGCTCTCTCCCACCCTCAATTCATAATTTTCTCTTCCCCACCCTCAATTCATCATTGGCTGTCCTACACCCCTCCAGTCTCAATACATCATTTACTCTCCCCCACCTATAATTCATCATCATTTCCTGTCCCTCACTCCCCACATCATCATTTGCTCTCCCCATCCTCAATAATCATTTACTCTCCCCCCATTTCATCATTTGCTCTCTCAAACCCCACCCTCAGTACAACATAATTTGCTATCCCCCACTCTAAATGCATAATTTGATGCCTCCACACAGTCTCAATTCATAATTTGCTCCAACCCACTCTCAATTCATCATTATTTACTCTCCCCCACTTCTCAGTCTCAATTCATCATTTGCTATCCCCTACCCTCAACGCATCATTTTCTCTCACCCAACCCCCATATCAATTCATCATCATTTACTCTTCCCTACCCGCCAGTTTCAATTCATCATTTGCTGTTCCCCCACCCCCAGTCTCTATTCATCATTTGCTCTCCCCCACCCTCAGTACATATCACTTGTTGTTCCCCACCTCAAGTCTCAATTCATCATTTTCTCTCTCTCACCCAAAACATAATTTGCTGTTCCCCACCCTCAATACATCATTTGCTCTTCCCCACCCACAATAAATAATTTTCTGTCACCCACCCCCATTTAATTAAAAAAAAACCAAAGGTTTTCATACTTACCTCTCCATACGATCCCCATGTAGTTCAACTTCTGGTAGCCAAAGCGTACATGAAGTCATCGCACAGACGCTGTTGCCAACTGAAGCACGTCACAAAAAAGTTGAAGGGATCACCTTTCCCAGAGATATGCGCCACCAATGGCCGTACATAATACATTATCATGAGGACACTCTGGCCACGGGTGGAAGCCCAGATTGCCCTTATTATGATCCGCCTATGCCTACGGGTCTTCGCTGCTCTTTGGCCTTACCCCACACATGCGCACTACATCAATTTTCTCTATCCTCGGCATGGCAGAGAGTAGTTCGCCTGGGCAGGAGTGCGATGGCGGACACTGTGTAGTGACGTAGGCCGTCATCCAGAAGACGCAGAGAAGGTGGACGACCATGAAGAGAGGAGGCGCAGTTTGCCTTCTATAGCCTCTGTGTTGCTGTCTACAGAATGAGCTGAGGATCTATCAGCAAGCCCGCTGTGACGGAATGACTGGAGGGCTTATAACTTTTTCCATCCTTCTTTTCTTGAGCTCCTCTCGACTTAATTCTGACCACAAACCAAATAAAAATTGAATGTGCAGGGGAACAAAAGTCCTGTGAAAAACCTGTGTAAAACTTTTATTAAAACCCAATTGCAAAAATTATTTTAGCCCTAAATATATGGATCAAGGTACAGAAAAAAAAATCCTAAATGTGGAACACCCCTTTAAACTTTTTTTTTAGGCAGATTTATGAGCAGTCTATTTGTCCCAATGGGTGACCACGACTACCAATCAAATTACAGCTCTCACCAGGCTAAAACAGGAAAATGAAAGCAGCGTCCTGATTAGTCGCCCTTCATTAATCCCATTCCTTTCACGTTGGACACAGCCAAGACGCCGTAACACTCGCATACAACCTGCGCTACACCGACACACTGGAGGTCTGCACGCCCTCAACAAACATGGCCGCAGCTACCTTCGGGGATTGCTAGTCACGTGAGCGTCTACTTATTCTACGTCAGTACGTCGCTGGCGCTAATATAATCTGAGATTGGAAAACATTGATGACATTCGGCTTCCACCTCGAATAAGCAAGAACTACATAGGAGCCATAATAAGACACACAACGGACAAGCCGACACGTGGGCGGAGCTCGGCGGTGCAGCGGGGGCCTCACGTGATCGTCTCCGTGAGTGGGCGTGGCTTCCGCTAGAGGAAGCGACGGCTGGAGCGATAGAGGGCGGGGCTGGTGAGGTTGCTGTGTGGAAGGAAGGCAGGTGATGGTTCCTGGCGCTGAGTACACCGTTACTGCACGGGAGTAGCCCGGGTGGCACACTAGGCTCCTAGCCATGGACTGAGGAGGCTGTGCAGCGTGATCTGCTCACCGCAGACATCATGGGCGCCAAGGAGTCCCGCATCGGGTTCCTCACATATGATGAAGCTGTCAAAAGAGGTGAGTGAGGAGGAGACTGGGGAAAATGGGAGCCCGGGTGGTAAGTGACGGGTAGCGATCAGGAAGTGCGGGTGATCAGAGTGACAGGTGATGACGCGGTATGGAAAGGTCAGTGCCAGGCTTCTGTCAGCAGGGCATAGCCTGTGGGCACCCAGTGTGTCAGTGCCAGGCTTCTGTCCCTGTGGGTACCCAGTGTGGCAGTGCCAGGCTTCTGTCAGCAGGGCATAGCCTGTGGGCACCCAGTGTGTCAGTGCCAGGCTTCTGTCCCTGTGGGTACCCAGTGTGGCAGTGCCAGGCTTCTGTCAGCAGGGCATAGCCTGTGGGCACCCAGTGTGGCAGTGCCAGGCTTCTGTCAGCAGGGAACAGCCTATGGGCACCCAGTGTGTCAGTGCCAGGCTTCTGTCAGCAGGGCATAGCCTGTGGGCACCCAGTGTGGCAGTGCCAGGCTTCTGTCAGCAGGGAACAGCCTATGGGCACCCAGTGTGTCAGTGCCAGGCTTCTGTCAGCAGGGCATAGCCTGTGGGCACCCAGTGTGGCAGTGCCAGGCTTCTGTCAGCAGGGAACAGCCTATGGGCACCCAGTGTGGCAGTGCCAGGCTTCTGTCAGCAGGGCATAGCCTGTGGGCACCCAGTGTGGCAGTGCCAGGCTTCTGTCAGCAGGGCATAGCCTGTGGGCACCCAGTGTGGCAGTGCCAGGCTTCTGTCCCTGTGGGCACCCAGTGTGTCAGTGCCAGGCTTCTGTCAGCAGGGAACAGCCTATGGGCACCCAGTGTGTCAGTGCCAGGCTTCCGTCCCTGTGGGCACCCAGTGTGTCAGTGCCAGGCTTCTGTCAGCAGGGAACATCCTATGGGCTGTCAGTGCCAGGCTTCTGTCAGCAGGGAACAGCCTATGGGCACCCAGTGTGGCAGTGCCAGGCTTCTGTCGGCAGGGAACAGCCTGTGGGCACCCAGTGTGGGAGTGCCAGGTTTCTGTCCCTGTGGGCACCCAGTGTGTCAGTGCCAGGCTTCTGTCAGCAGGGAACAGCCTATGGGCTGTCAGTGCCAGGCTTCTGTCAGCAGGGAACAGCCTATGGGCACCCAGTGTGGCAGTGCCAGGCTTCTGTCAGCAGGGAACAGCCTGTGGGTACCCAGTGTGGCAGTGCCAGGCTTCTGTCGGCAGGGAACAGCCTGTGGGCACCCAGTGTGTCAGTGCCAGGCTTCTGTCAGCAGGGAACAGCCTATGGGCACCCGGTGTGTCAGTGCCAGGCTTCCGTCCCTGTGGGCACCCAGTGTGTCAGTGCCAGGCTGCTGTCAGCAGGGAACAGCCTATGGGCTGTCAGTGCCAGGCTTCTGTCAGCAGGGAACAGCCTATGGGCACCCAGTGTGGCAGTGCCAGGCTTCTGTCGGCAGGGAACAGCCTGTGGGCACCCAGTGTGGCAGTGCCAGGTTTCTGTCCCTGTGGGCACCCAGTGTGTCAGTGCCAGGCTTCTGTCAGCAGGGAACAGCCTATGGGCTGTCAGTGCCAGGCTTCTGTCAGCAGGGAACAGCCTATGGGCACCCAGTGTGTCAGTGCCAGGCTTCTGTCAGCAGGGAACAGCCTGTGGGTACCCAGTGTGGCAGTGCCAGGCTTCTGTCAGCAGGGAACAGCCTATGGGCACCCAGTGTGTCAGTGCCAGGCTTCTGTCCCTGTGGGCACCCAGTGTGTCAGTGCCAGGCTTCTGTCAGCAGGGCATAGCCTGTGGGCACCCAGTGTGGCAGTGCCAGGCTTCTGTCAGCAGGGAACAGCCTGTGGGAACCCAGTGTGTCAGTGCCAGGCTTCTGTCAGCAGGGCATAGCCTGTGGGCACCCAGTGTGGCAGTGCCAGGCTTCTGTCAGCAGGGAACAGCCTATGGGCACCCAGTGTGTCAGTGCCAGGCTTCTGTCCCTGTGGGCACCGTGTGTCAGTGCCAGGCTGCTGTGAGCAGGGCATAGCCTGTGGGTAACTCATATGGTTAATGACAGGCTGTTGTGAGCAGAGCACAGCCTATGGGCACCCAGTGTGGTCAGTGCCAGGCTGCTATCAGTAGGGCACCGCCTATGGGCACCCGGTGTGGCAGTGTCAGGCTGCTGTGAGCTGGGCACAGACTATGGGCACCCTGTGTGTTTAGTGCTAGGCTGCTGTAAGCAGGGCACAGCCTATGGGCATCCAGTGTGGCAGTGACAGGCTCCTGTCAGTAGGGCACAGCCTATGGGCACCTGGTGTGGCAGTGTCAGGCTGCTGTGAGCTGGGCGCAGACTATGGGCACCCAGTGTGGTTAGTGCCAGCCTGCTCTGAGCAGGGCACAGCCTATGGGCACCCAGTGTGGCAGTGACAGGCTCCTGTTAGTAGGGCACAGCCGATGGGCACTCGGTGTGGCAGTGCCAAGAGACCTTAAGGAGGGCACAGCTTATGGGCACCTGGTGTGTCAGTGCCAGGCCGCTGTGAACATGGCACAGGCTATGGGCACCCGATGTGTCAGTGACAAGCATCCATAAGGAGGGCACAGACTGGGCATCCAGTGTGGCAGTGCCAGGGCTGTGTGCCTGCAGCAGGATGCTGCTTGTTTGTTGTCTGCCTCGTCCCATTCTTTTCCCTGTCCATTGATTTCTTGTCCTCTAGAGAGCGGAGGATCTGCAGGCAGTGCCCACTTGTGTAGTCATGTGCTGGCTGTGAGTCTGCACCTTGCCGGAGCCATTATTACCTCGGCCTTTGTGTTCAGTTCCTGCCCAGAGGATGTTTCCTCCATCTATAACCCAACTTTTCCCTCCTTACCTAGTTTTCCTGTTATTACCTTTTCTGTGCTGCGCTGTTGAATGTGCTTTTATTGCTTGCTGTTATCAGCCACTTCTGGCTGGTGAGAGATTATTACAGGGAGTTTCTAATCGTGCTGTTTTCTTATAGAATTAACACATCATGTATAAACTGCTGACTTAGTGGTCCTGTAAAGACTACCGTATATATAAACAACATTTTATTTGATGCTTTGAGTAAAAAATGAGTCATGTTGTCATAGCGACCAATCAAATCCCCACTTTCATTTTCAAACCTACTGGAAGGAAAGGAATCTCAAATTGAATTGGTTGCTAAGGGCGACATGACACTTCCTGTCATCTGTCATCATGCCTGAGGGTTATTTGGGTAGAGTTGTGGCCCATCTCTACAGGCCAACAAGAAAAACGCTGGCATAAAGATCATCATAGTTCTCGGCAGCACATCACCACAGGCAAACAGGAGGGGTGCTGCTGATAACATGATGCAGTGTGGTGGCAAAATGAGCATAGTGGCCATTGTTTTCTCCCTACCACTGTGTAAATGAGCACTAATCACTTTTTATATAGCCCTTTAATGGTCTGTGGTGGCCCCATCTATAAGGCCATATTCACACACTGCAGATTTGTTTGACGTGTCTGTCCTTGCAGAAAGCCTGGTGCCACCAGATGAATGGACCTGGTTTTCAGTCACAGACATGTCTGGAGCAGATCTGCCACGTGTGACTTTAATCGTGCTCTAATACTGGGCAGACCTGTTCTGGAACCTAGTCCTACCTAGTAACCCGCGACAGCATGTTCTCTGCCAGGCGCTATTTTGGAAGCAAGGCTTTTAAGGGTTAATCTTAGCTGGACAGTATGGCGGGTGTTAGTTACAACATGGGGTTGTCCCTCAGCTTCCCAGATAAGGGGCTGTTCACACTGTATAGCTGACACCATTGGGGGTTCTGTCTGATCCTGGACAGAGCCATAGAGTATAATGGCACAGGTGACGTCAGGATGCGCAATGAATTCCTTCTGATTCCCCGAATGTTCCCAGGTACTGGATTTACTGGGCTCAATGGCCTCATGCCTCTGCATTGACATGATCACTGAGCCCAGTGATTGGTTGCAGCGGTCACTTGCAGTGTTGTTGTGCCTTTTTCACTGCAGTCTGTCAACAAAGACTGTTGACAGGCTACAATGATGAGCGAGTATATCAACTTTTGTTATTTTTAACCTCTGCAAGCCAATAAAATGGTCTCATCATTCTTGTGGGTGATTTTTTTTACTGCTTTTATACAGTACCAGTATAATATGGAAGATTTTAAGAAATCGAATGCACGCGCTGCAAAAAGTATCCGCTGCATATAGTTACCTAGTACTTACCCTGTACTTTTCTGTATAACTCCTGTGTGCCGACCTCTACATATGCGCACAATCTCGTATAGAGGCACACAAATGTGATTATTTGTAGCATGCCTTACAAAAATGGACAGAAAAAAGTCACATTTCTCAATCCTGAAAGCCTCAGGGAAGACTGACTAATTACCTCTCTCCATAAATATTTCCTTAGTGAATGAGTTTGGCGGCAGGATACTCGAGGGGCAAAGGGTTAACGTTATCAAAGGTTGCTTAAACATTAGCATTCCTTCAGGTTGTACTTGCAAGGCTTCCAGATAAGAGCTAAGCATTGGAAACTTTTTTTTTTTTTAGTAAAAATAGTGCTATTGTCCATTCTGAACCACCATTGTTCAGCTACTACTCCCCTAAAAGATTAGCTGATTTAAGGGGGCCTCTATTATTGCTATATAATGGTGGCGGGAGGTTGTCTAAACAAGACTCCTCTTTCATGCCTCCACAAGACACGCATATTTCTACAGCTTTTTAAGTGCTTATAAAAATCAAAAAAATTGATTTTTTTTTTTAACAAGCTTTTTTGTCCTGTTATATTTTTTTATTCTTTTACGTGTGTTAATGGGAACCTGTCATCAGACATTGCTATTTACCTGCAACCACAGGGCTAATTTGCTAGTAAGTACCGTTCTGGCTGCAGGTAGAAAATGTAGTTACATTCTCCCTGCAGCCACTTGCTTGCAGTCATTAAGGTGGTGAAGGGAGCTGGTGCAGTGAGCATGTGGTATTCACGCCCCCCACACCTTGACTGACACGGCCTGCTTTGTGGCATTTGTGCAGAGCTGAATGTGAAGAATCAGTTGGACTGATTGCAGCACGCTATGAATGCTCACATACCCCGATAACTGGAAGCAAGCAGCTGCAGGGAGAATTTAACTACATTTTCTCCCTGTAACCAAACATCCAGTTAGATCAGTCCTGGGCATAGTGAGGGCCACATGCTGTCCTTTGGGTGTTCCGGTGCAGACTAGGATAGCCAAAAGGCTGGATTTAGTGACATCCCGCACCACATAGCCTCCTCCATCCCGGCATCTACAAGTAACTTTTTTCTAATTCACAGTACATTCTGGGAAATTGTAGGGACATCATGCTCTGCCCTGAGGGACATGTGTGGGGACATCATACTGAGTCAGTGTTTTTTTTTAGGGTACATACACACGTGGTTAAAATTGTTGGTAATTACAGAAAAACCCACAATGGTCAGAAATAGCTTGAATCTGACAAAAGTAATAATCAATCAAAAATCCATAAAAATGAACAAATGAAAGTCTGGCATTGCTTTTCAACTATGCTTTCACAGAATAAAAAAAAAAATAAAATAATGTGACAGAAGGGACATGATAAATCAAAGTGTGTCCACTAACTAGCATCACAGGTGTCTACAATCTTGGAATCAGTGAGTGGGCCTGTATATAGGGCTACAGATACTGTGCTGTTTGGTGACATGGTGTGTGTCACACTCAACAAGGACCAGAGGAAGCGAAGAAAAGAATTCTCAGGAGATTATAAAGAAAATTATAGACAAGCATGTTAAAGGTAAAAGTTATAAGACCATCTCCAAGCAGATTGATGTTTCTTTGATTACAGTTGCACATATTATTCAGAAATTTAAGATCCATGGGACTGTAGCCAACCTCCCTGGACGTGGCCGCAGGAGGAAAATTGATGACTAATCAAAGAGACGGATAATACGAATGGTAACAGAAGAACCCAGGAAAATGTCTAAAAAAAATTAAAGGTGAACTTCAAGCTCAAGGAACACCAGAGTCAGATCGCACCATCCGTCATTGTATGAGCCAAAGTGGACTTCATGAAATTCTGGATAGAATATTCAAGATGCTGACAATTCCGCGCTCCACCAAAATCAGGCAAGGGAATCACAGAGTTCAGAAGGGTTTACGGTAATACTTAATTCAGGGCTATAAAACTACATGGACGTCCTATCCACTTCCTCAAGTACATAGTCAATATTAACTAAATGGTATTAATCACATATATAGGGTGGGCTGGACATAGAAAAAATGGGCGTCAAACACACCTGTCTGTCTGTAACCCTGGTCTGCAATTAAGACAAGAGAATACTACGATGAAAGTTTTTCAGTCTTAGAAGACTTTTTTATTTCCTTTCTTTTCGATTTTATTTGCAGAAAAATCTTACATTTTAATGTGTATATACCGTATATACTCGAGTATAAGCTGAGATTTTCAGCCCATTTTTTTTTTTTAGGCTGAAAGTGCCCCACTTGGCTTATACTCCAGTCATTGTCCCAGGGGTCGGTGGGGGAGGGGGAGCGGCGGCTGTGACATACTCACCTGCTCCTGGCGAGGTCCCTGCGTCTCCGGTCTCCGGGCGCTTACAGCTTCTTCCGGTTTGAGCGGTCACGTGGTACCGCTCATTACAGTAATGAATATGGACCCGACTCCACTCCCATAGGGGTGGAGCCACATATTCATTACTGTAATGAGCGGTAACGGTGACCGCTCAAAGCTGGAAGAAGCTTCTGGAGACCAGAGATGCAGGGACCGTGCCAGGAACAGGTGAGTATAATGGGGAGGGGGAGCATTGCGCGATATTCACCTGCCCTTGTTCCGGGCGCAGCTCCGTCTGTCGCATCCTCTGCAGTGACGCTCAGGTCAGAGGGCACGATGACGTGGTTAATCCGCGCCCTCTGCCTGAACGTTAGTGCAGAGGACGCGGAAGGCACAGCGGCGCCGGAATGAGGACCAGCGAGTATTGCAAGTTCCGGGGGCCTGAGCGACGAGAGGTGAGTATGTCTTTTTTTTTTTTTTTAATCGCAGCAACAGCATATGGGGCAAATATCTCTATGGAGCATCTTATGGGGCCATATTCAATGTTTGTGCAGCACTGTATGGGGCAAATATTATTATTATTTAATTATATAGCACCATTAATTCCATGGTGCTGTACATGTGAAAAGGGGTTATATACAGGGTTATAGATATTGTTAACAGTAAACAAATTTACAATGACAGACTGGTACAGAGGGGAGAGGACCCTGTCCTTGCGGACTTGCTTTCTTCGGGATAATGGGGAAGAGACAGGAGGTCGGTGTGCTGCAGCAGTGATGGTGGTGAGGCGGCAGCTCGGCGGTGGCGACGCGGCAGCTCTGGTGGTTGGTGACGTGGCAGCGGCTCGGTTGGTTGGTGAGGCGACAGCTCGGTTGGTTGGTGAGGCGGCAGAATGGTTATTGTAGGCTTTCCTGAAGAGATGGGTTTTCAGGTTCCGTCTGAAGGATCCGAGGGGGGTGGATAATTGGACGTGTTGAGGCGTGGAATTCCAGAGGATGGGGGATATTCGGGAGAAATCTTGGAGGCAGCTGTGTGAGGAACGAATAAATGTGGAGGAGAGTAGGAGGTCTTGAGAGGATCAAAAATTACGTGAGGGAAGATATTGGGAGATTAGTTCAGAGATATAGGGAGGGTACAGGTTGTGGATGGCTTTGTTGATCAGTGTTAGTAGTTTGAACTAGATTCATTGGGGAATTGGGAGCCAGTGGAGGGATTTGCAGAGGGGTGAAGCAGGGATGTAGGAAGGAGAGAGGTGGATTAGCCGAGCAGCAGAGTTGAGGACAGACTGGAGTGGTGCAAGGGAGTTAGCGGGAAGGCCACAGAGGAGGGTGTTGCAATAATCGTGGCGGGAGATGATGAGGGCATGCACAAGAGTTTTAGTAGATTGTGGGCTGAGGAAGGGACGGATTCTGGCAATATTTTTGAGTTGGAGGTGGCAAGAGTTTGGACATGCGGTTTGAAGGATAGATCAGAATCGAGAGTTACCCCGAGGCAGTGGATTTCAGGTGCGGGAGAGAGCTTGATGCCGTTTACCATAATAGATAGATTAGGTAGGGGGGATGCGCGAGATGGGGGAAAGATGATGAGTTCGGTTTTGTCTACATTGAGTTTTAGGAAGCGAGAGTTGAAGGAGGATATTGCTGACAGACACTCCGGGATTCTGGACAGAAGAGAGGCGACGTCTGAGCCAGAGAGGTAGATCTGAGTGTCGTCCACATATAGGTGGTACTGGAAGCCATGGGACTTTATGAGTTGTCCTAGGCCAAGAGTATAGATGGAAAAAAGTAGAGGCCCTAGGACAGAGCCTTGAGGGACTCCAACAGGGAGGGGGCGGGGTGAGGAGGTAGTGTGGGAGTGGGAAACGCTAAATGTGTGGTCGGAAAGGTATGAGGCAATCCAGGACAGGGCAAGGCCTTTGATGGCGAGGAAGAAAGAATATGTTGCAGTAGGCAGTGGTCGACTGTCGAAAGCAGAGGACAGGTCGAGAAGGAGGAGGATGGAGAACTGTCTGTTAGCGTTGGCTGTAAGTCATTAGTAATTTTGGTCAGAGCAGTTTCGGTGGAGTGGTGGGGGCGGAAGCCAGATTGGAGGTTGTCAAGGAGAGAGTTAGATGAAAGGTGGGAGGAAAGTTGACCATGGACATGCTGCTCAATGAGTTTGGAAGCAAACGGGAGCAGTGATATGGGGCGATAGCTGGGCATAGCAGTTGGGTCAAGGTTAGCTTTTTTGAGGATGGGTGTGATGGTGGCATGTTTGAAGGCAGAGGGGGAAGTACCAGAAGATACGATAGGTTGAAGAGATGGGTTAGGGCTGGAATGAGCATGTTAGTGAGGTTGGGGAGCAGGTGGGAAGAGATGGGGTCAAATGCACAGGTGGGTGAGGTGTGATTTGGAAAGGAGGCGAGTAAGTTCTCCTTCAGTGATGTTGGAGAGGGAGGTTATTGGGGAAGGGCAGAGGTCTGGTATATGGAGTGGTTGGGGTGGTGGAACAGTAAAGGTTTGCCTTGTTTGGTCGGTCTTGTTTTTGAAGTAGGTGGCAAAGTCCTCAGAAGAGATGAGGGGAGTTGGAGGTGGCAGTGACGGGCGGAGGAGAGAGTTAAATGTGCTGAACAGTTGTTTTGGGTTGTAGGAAAGTGAAGATACAAGGTTAGTGAAATAGGTCTGTTTAGCAGAAGTGAGGGCTAGTTTGAAGGCAAGTGTAGCTTGTTTGAAGGTGTCTGGCAGGCGTGTTTTTTTTCCAACGCCGCTCCGCGACCCTGGATGCTTGTCGCAGTTTTTTGGTGAGGTTGTTATTCCAGGGTTGCCTATTGATTTGTCGCACTTTGCGATGCATGAGAGGGGCGACTGAGTCTATGGCTGATGTGAGGGTGGAGTTGTACAAAGCGGTGGCGCTATCCGTGTTGTGGAATGCAGGTATGGAGGAAAGGGGTAGAGGAGAGTCTGTGAATGTCTAGGCGTGCAAGGTTTCTGCGAGGATGTGGTTGTGGCTGGACATGGGGGGCGGGTGATATCTTTATGGAGCATCTTATGGGGCCATAATCAACGTTTGTGCAGCATTATATGGGGGCAAATATCTCTGGAGCATCTTATGGGGCCTTAATCAACATTTGTGCAGCATTATATGGGGCAAATATCTCTATGGAGCATCTTATGGGGCCCTTATTAACCTTTATGCAGTACTGTATGGGGCGAATGTGTCTATGGAGCATCTTATGGGGCCATTATTAACCTTTGTGCAGCATTATATGTGGCATATTTTAATATGGAGCATCTTATGGGGCCCGCCATAAACTGTATGGAGCATTATATGATGCTCCTGATTCACTATGGATATTCAAAAACTCTTAACCTACTGATATCTCAATTAATTTTACTTTTATTGGTACCTATTTTTATTTTTGAAATTTACCGGTAGCTGCTGCATTTTCCACCCTAGGCTTATACTCGAGTCATTAAGTTTTCCCAGTTTTTTTTGTGGCAAAATTAGGGGGGGGTCGGCTTATACTCGAGTATATATGGTAATTTTTATGCTAACAAATTGAATTTTTAATTACTGTTGTATAGATATGCAACAAATTTACCGTATATACTCGAGTATAAGCCGACCCGAGTTTAAGCCGACCCCCCTAATTTTGCCACAAAAAACTGGGAAAACTTATTGACTCGAGTATAAGCCTAGGGTGGAAAATGCGGTGAATTTCAAAATTAAAAATAGATGCTCCATACTGTTCATTATGGCCCCATAGATACTCCACATAAAGCTGTGCCACATATAATGCTCTGCACTGTTCATTATGGCCCCATAGATGCTCCACATAAAGCTGTGCCATATATAATGCTCTGCACCGTTCAGTATAGCCCCATAGATGCTCCATAGAAAGCTGTGCCATATACAATGCTCTGCACTTTTGATTATGGCCCCATAGATGCTCCATAGAAAGCTGTGCCATATAAAATGCTCTGCACCTTTGATTATGGCCCCATAGATAGCTGTGCCATATACAATGCTCTGCACCTTTGATTATGGCCCCATAGATAGCTGTGCCATATACAATGCTCTGCAGCTTTGATTATGGCCCCATAGATAGCTGTGCCATATATAATGCCCTGCACCTTTGAATATGGCCCCATAGATAGCTG
This sequence comes from Ranitomeya variabilis, assembly GCF_051348905.1. Taxonomy (NCBI): domain Eukaryota; kingdom Metazoa; phylum Chordata; class Amphibia; order Anura; family Dendrobatidae; genus Ranitomeya; species Ranitomeya variabilis. Next base: position 407,964,022 of record NC_135234.1, read on the forward strand.
TGCCATATATAATGCTCTGCACCTTTGATTATGGCCCCATAGATGCTCCACATAAAGCTGTGCCATATATATAATGCTCTGCCCCGTTGCCCCATAGATACTCCACATAAATCTGTGCAATATACAATGCTGCTGCTGCTGCAATAAAAAAAACACATACTCACCTCTCTTGCTTGCAACTCCTCAGCGTCCCGTCGTCTCTCTTCACTGACTGATCAGGCAGAGGGCGGCGCGCACACTATATGCGTCATCGCGCCCTCTGACCTGAACAGTCAGAACAAGAGGACGCGAAGACAGAGCGGCGCTCGGCGTGTGGAACGCGGACAGGTAACTATGAGATACTTACCTGCTCCCGGCGTCCCTGGCTCCTTCTCCCGGACAGCTGGTCTCCGGGTGCCGCAGCCTCTTCCTCTGTCAGCGGTCACCGTTACCGCTGATTAGAGGAATGAATTTGCGGCTCCACCCCTATGGGAGTGGAGTCCATATTAATTTCTCTAATGAGCGGTACCATGTGACCGCTGAACAGGGGACGAGCTGCGGCACCAAAGACCGTGGGACGGGCAGGGGGAGCGTCAGGAGCGCCGGGACTAGGTGAGTATGCGACACGCTCTCTCCCCCTCACCCACCGACCCCCACCGCCGACCGTGACTCGAGTATAAGCCGAGAGGGGCACTTTCAGCCCAAAAATTTGGGCTGAAAATCTCGGCTTATACTCGAGTATATACGGTATGTTTGTATTTTAAATATAACTGCAGCGTTCAAGGCACCAGGTGTGTTTGACGCCCATTTTTTTCTATGTCCAGCCCACCCTATATATGTGAGTAATACCATGTGGTTAGTATTGGCTATTTACCTTAGGAAGTGGGCTGGACGTCCACGAAACACATAGTTTTATAGCCCTGAATAAAGTATGCAATTCTTCTGAACTCTTTGATTCCCTTGCCTGATTTTGGAGGAGCGCGGAATTGTTGGCATTTTGAATATCCTATCCAGAATTTCTTGAAGATCCTTCACGGGTCCGGTGCCATCTGCAGCCCTCCTATGATACTTGCTATATGTGTTGTGCATACTCACAAAGTGTAAAGGTGAGAATTTTACCTTGCAGTAAACTAATTGTTATGTTGGTAACTGCACTATTGCGCCCCTCTCTTTACCGTTTAAAGTGGACTTCATGGGAGACGACCAAGGAGGACACCATTGTTGGGGAAAAAAAAAATCATTAAAAAAGTCAGACTGGAATTTGCCAAACTGCATGTTAAGCCGCAAAGCTTCTGGGAGAATGTCCTATGGACAGATAAGACAAAAATTGAAGTTTTTGGAAGCATATCAAGAAAAGAACACTGTACCTACTGTGAAACATGGAGGAGGCTCTGTTATTTTCTGGGGCTACTTTGCTGCATCTGGCACAGGGTGTCTAAAATCTGTGCAGGGTACAGTGAAATCTCAAGACTAGCAAGTGATTCTAGAGAGAAATGTGCTGCCCTGTGTCAGAAAGCTTGGTGTCAGTCTCAGGTCATGGGTCTTGCAACAGGCTAATGACCCAAAACACACAGCTAAAAACACCCAAGAATGGCTAAGAGGAAAACATTGGACTATTCTGAAGTGGCCTTCTATGAGCCCTGACCTAAATTCTATTGGGCATCTCTGGAAAGAGCTGAAACATGCCGCCTGGAAAAGACAACCTTCAAACATGAGACAACTGGAGCAGTTTGGTCTTGAGGAGTGGGCCAGAATACCTGTCGAGAGGTGCAGAAGTCTCATTGACAGTGACAGGAATCGTTTGATTGCAGTGATTGCCTCAAAAGTTTGTGCAACAAAATATTAAGTTAAGGGTACTATCATTTCTGTCCAGGCCTATTTCAAGAGTTTAACTTTTAAAAAAAAAATTCTGTGGAAGCATGGTTGAAAACCAACGTCTGACTTTCATTTGTTCGTTTTCATAAATTTCTGTATTTATTATTACTTTTGTCAGATTCAAGTTATTTCTGTGACTATTGTGGGTTTTCTGTATTTAAATGAGGGGTACCAACAATTTTGACCACGTGTGTACCATGTATGAGTGCTGTGTGGGTATATATTGCGTGAGGGCATCATGCTGTGTGGGGACACCATACTGAATCAGGGTTTTTTTTTTTTTAAGGGTGCGTGCTATGTATGAGGGCTGTGTGAGGATATAGTGTGTGCGGACATCACACAGTGTGGTGGGCTTTGTAGGAACATCATACTGTCTGAGGATACATTACACAGTATGGAAGGGTTTGTGAGGACATCATGCTATGTGGGGATCAGTGTGGGGACATCTCGCTATGTGGGGAGCTCTCTGCTGACAACATACTATGTAGGGACTTTACTATGTGTGGGGACTGTGGGGCACCATTTTGTGTTGTGAGCTATTGATTAAGGTACAAGTGCTGAATAACAGAAGTAGAATAATATGCCACTTTATATAAACTTTATAAAAAGCAGTAAATTGTTTTTATTAGCTGCTACAGGGAAGAACATTTTACATGTGTTAACAGTAGCAGCGAGTCACGACACTTAATTCTGCTCAAAATTAAGTGATAAAAATTGATCTAAAACAGTAATAATGAACAGAATTAAGCATGGTCGGTTGGATCGGCCTTCCACAACAGTCACGGTCTTTGCTGTGGCCCCTTGAGAAAATTAATTCTCCACCCCTGAATTAGATGAATATGTTTAGAAGGTAAACCTGCAGATTACTGCTTTGGCTGTAGGTAAATACTATTATTATTTTTTTTTTTCTAAACATTTTCCATTTAAGGAAAAAAAGTGCCACTGACCCTGAAAAGCATAAGTTAAAACACATAGTCCCTAATTCTTTAAGACTGGCGTTGATCACCCTGGTGTTGATGAGGGGGTGTGCTGGAGACAAACACTTCTGATTTATAAAGAGGTCGCCGCCTCTTAATTAATCAGGAGCCTCGAGCCAGTGGTGTGCACCTCACCACAAATCTTAGTCCAGTCAAGCACTGGAAAGTTCTCACGCAGCGGTGGTGCCATAAATGAGATCACTGGAGCTGATCAGCTGATGAACTCCAGTGAACTCTCTCGCTGTGGCTCAGCGATACACTGCGGGAGTGATTACCTCCTGTCAGGGTAGCCTCCTCCGGCGGCTGGTTAGAGCCGTCATATCTCCCAATGTTCTACACATCGCCCTGAGACACTCGGGACGTGGACTACGACGGACAGGAGAGTATATGGTGATGTATTATTCTTAGGTTTTTTTTTTTATAGGAGACATGGGCATTGGGGATTGTGCGTTAGGTGAGTATATTGTGTTTTTTATTTGAATACAGTACATACCAAAAGTTTGGACACACCTCATTTTTAAATATTTTTCTGTATTTTCATGGCTGTGAAAATTGTAAATTCACACTGAAGGCATCAAAACTATGAATTAACACATGTGGAGTTATATACTTAACAAAAAAGTGTGAAACAAGTGAAATTATGTCTTATATTCTAGGTTCTTCAAAGTAGCCACCGTTTGCTTTGATGACTGCTTTGCACACTCTTGGCATTCTCTTGATGAGCTTCAAGAGGTAGTCACCGGGAATGGTTTTCACTTCACAGGTGTGCCCTGTCTGGTTTAATAAGTGGGATTTCTTGCCTTATAAATGGGGTTGGTCCTACTGAATAGACTGTTAGCTGCTTTTTTCTCGCCATAATACAAATTTTAAGTAAAGAAAAACGAGTGGCCATCATTTTAAGAAATGAAGGTCAGTCAGTCCGAAAAATAGGGAAAACTTTGAAAGTGTCCCCAAGTGCAGTGGCAAAAACCATCAAGCGCTACAAAGAAACTGGCTCACATGAGGACCATCCCCAGGAAAGGAAGACCAAGAGTCGCCTCTGCTTCTGAGGATAAGTTTATCTTAGTCACCAGCCTCAGAAATCTCAGGTTACCAGCAGCTCAGATTAGAGACCAGGTCAATACCTATTCCCGGTGACTACCTCTTGAAGCTCATCAAGAGAATGCCAAGAGTGTGCAAAGCAGTCATCTAAGCAAAAGGTGGCTACTTTCAAGAACTTAGAATATAAGACATATTTTCAGTTGTTTCACACTTTTTTCTTATGTATATAATTCCACATGTGTTAATTCATCGTTTTGATGCCTTCAGCGTGAATTTACAATTTTCATAGTCATGAAAATACAGAAAAAATTTTAAATGAGAAGGTGTGTCCAAACTTTTGGTCTGTACTGTATGTAATTAATTACTTTACATATTGTGTGTGCGTTTTTTTTAATGTTTGAGTACAGACATCGGCTGACGAGAGACTACTTCTCCCATTAGCTGCTCCTGCTATCACTGTTATCAGTGACCATAGATGTAACCTGATAGAAGTAGTGGTCTCATCCCACGCCTGCTGACCTGCGGTAATAGTTTTACTGCGTGTCACAGCTATAGGTCACAGTATCCCTGCGGGGTCACGCTGATAGCGTGACCCCCCAGCACTCTGACCAACGGTCTTACTAGCGGTAACGTTACCACTGATAAGAACCACCGTGCCGGTGTTTCCCACGCTGTCACACAGATGACAGCGTGGGAAATGCCATAGGAAGCCCGTAAAAACGCAAACGAAAACTCAGGAAATCCGCAAACCTTATTATACCTGCGGGTTTGTTCCGGATTTGAATGACTCAGTTGAAGTCAGTGGGTGAAAAATGCTAAAAATCCACACAAAGAATTGACATGCTGCAGAAAAAAGTGTAGATGCTGAAGGAAAGATACTGATCATGTGCAGAGCACTTCAGGATTGTCATTGAATTGGCTTGTATAAGGATTCCATAGCGTTTTTGGATTTTTTCCGTGCTGAAAAAACGCCACAAAAACGCACCGTGAGCACATAGCATAACTGTAGTAGAGATTCATGAATATTTAGAATGTCCATAAATCTTGACAACATAAACAGTGACATTATCTCTTAATTTTACTGTAGGTTGATCCCTCCACCCCACCCCCCAAAAAAACAATTGTAATTTATTTTAATTATATTACTATTTCATATTTATATAATATCCTTTGTATTATATCTCGTATGTAGCACTTTGACAGTTTTTTTTTTTTTTTTTAGTATTTATGACCTTTTATTTTCAAATTTGATTAGGTAATGCAGGGCTATAAAATCCTCGTCTGCATCTCGCCAAATCACTGTGTTGGCTTTAAAGCAACAGTAGCTGTGTCTTCATCAATAATTCAGCTCGCAGGAAGAAGCCACAATAACATTAACACATGCTATATGTTTCCTATTTTCTACGACCGTTCTTAAGATTAGCTGCTTCTTTAATGCAGGGAGTCACAAGCTTCTTATACAATTTTTAGTCTGTGCCAAAATTATACATTTTCCTTCATGTTGCTCAGGTTTATGTTTTTTTTATTTTATTTTTTTTTTAATGAGCCTACAATAACATCTAGATAAGCACAGATGTGTCAATTATGTTGTTAAACCAGGATTTTAGTGAAACCCCACAGAGGCAGAGTAGGACTGCTTTAATATGTTGTTCTTTTTATTGTATATCTTTAAAGCATCATTAATTCCAGGGTGTTGTACATATGAAAATGGTGACATACGTTACATGTAAGCAGACTAACACAGAGGGGGAGAGGATCCTGCCCTGATGGGCTTACAGTCTACAGGGTATTGGGGATGGAGACTGTCAGTGGTTGGGGCAGCTCTGGTGGTAGTGAGACGTCAGCGGGTTCCTTGCAAGCTGTAGGCTCTGCGAAGAGATGCTTTTTCAGGATGAAGATTCCAAATGTGTGAAAAACTACTTGTGCTGTATTCGCTGGGGGAATTGGAAACCACTCTTGGGACTGGCAGAGGGGAGAGACGGAGGAGTAAGCATATACTGTAGGTGGTATTGGAAGCCATGGGACTTTGAGTTGTTCCAGGCCAAAAGTATAGATAGAGAAGAATAGGTGTCCCAGGACAGAGCCTTGAGGGACACTAGTAAAGAGTGGGTAGAATGAGGTGATAGTGTGGGAATGGGAGACGCTAAATGTGCGGTTAGTGAGGTATGAGGAGATCCAGTAGATGGCAAGATCTTTGATGCCAATGGAAGAGAGCATCTGTAATAGGAAGGAGGGATCAACTGTGTAAAATGTAGAGGACCGGTCTAGAAGGAAAAGTATAGTGAATTGTCGGTTAGCTTTGGAGGTCACTATATCATTAGTAATTTTGGTAAGGGCAGTTTCAGCGTAGTGGTGAGGACAGAAGCTGTAAAGTAGATTGTCGGATGAGTGATAGGAGGAAAGTTCACTGTAGATGTGCTGTTCAAGGAGATCGGAAGCAAACGAGAGTAGTGAGGTGTCGATGATTGCTGAAGGGATGGCTTCTTCAGGATAAGCATGATTGTTGTGTGTTTGAAAGCAGAAGAGAAGGCACCAGAGGTTAAAGATAGATTGAAGAGATGGGTTTGGGCTAGGTCAGGTTCCCCACCCCTGGGCTAGGATAAGCATGGTGGTAAAATTGGGGATGAGGTCAAGGGCACAGGTGGTGAGGTGTGACTTACAGTACATTCCCACGATCAGTAATTGCGGGTTTGACGCTGCGTATTTTTACATCATCAAACTTGCAGCTGACAGATATTGCAGCATAGTGGATGGGATTTCTAGAAATGCCATGTCCACTGTGTGTGCCTGCGGATCACCCACGGAGATGGACATGCGGTACGTCTTTGAAGACTGCATCATGTCAAGTTCTCTTGCAGATACGCAAACCTCCACAAGATGAATTTCACCAATAGAATGTATTGGATGCGGTGAATCCGTATGGTTCAATGAACACATGCGGATTTACCTGCGTTCTATAGCTGACTACGAATATATGCTGCAGCCAAAGCACTGCTACTCCCGGATCGTGGGCACATATCCTTAGAGAGAGAATGAGCAAGCTTTTCTTCAGTGATGAAGAATGAATAGGGTTTTGGTCCATTGTGCAGAGGGGTTGCGGTGGATGAACACTGAGGCTATGTGCACACGTTGCAGATTCGTGTGTGGATTTTTCTGCGCCGTTTTTGCAGAATCCGCAGGTAAAAGGCACTGCGTTTTACGGATTTTCCGTGGATTTCCTGCGTTTTTTGTGCGGATTCCACCTGCGGTTTTACACCTGCGGATTCCTATTCAGGAGCAGGTGTAAAGCGCTGTGGAATCCGCACAAAGAATGGACATGCCGCGGAAAATACAATGCAGCGTTTCCGTGCGGTATTTTCCACAGCATGTGCACTGCGGATTTGGTTTTCCATAGGTTTACATGGTACTGTAAACCTGATGGATAACTGCTGCGAATCCGCAGCCAAATCCGCAACATGTGCACATAGCCTAAAGCTTTATCTGATGGGATTAATCTTCTTTTTGAAGTATGAGGCAAAGTCTTCTGCAGAAACGAGGCAGATCGGAGGGGATAACCATGAATGGAGTTGGGAATTAAAAGTGATGAATAACTTTTTGGGGTTATGGGATTAAGAAGATATGTGGGTTTTGAAATATTCCTGTTTAGCAGAGGTGATGGTTTACCTGAATGTGCTTTTTTGAATGTTCTAAAGTCTTCTTTTGGGTACAGCTTTTTTTGAGGTTTGTGTGCCAAGGTTGACTATTGATTCATTGCCATCTGGCATGAACGAGAAGAGTGACAGTCAATAGTTGATGTGACTGTGTAGAAAAGTTACACTGAAAAACAAAAACAAAACACATGTACTTATTGAAAACTAGATGGTGGCCCGATTCTAACGTATCGGGTATTCTAGAATATGCATGCCCACGTAGTATATTGCCCAGCCCACGTAGCAGATTGCCCAGCTACGTATGTCACAGGATAAAAAATAAACATATACTCACTTTCCGAGGGGCCCCTTGTAGTCATCTCGCCTCCTTCTCGCGCAGGCCCTGTGATGACGTCGCGGTCACATGACCGTGACGTCATGGCAAGTCCTTCTCGCAGACCATCCTTGCCACCGGAACCTGCCGCTTGCATGGAGCGGTCACCGGAGCGTCGCGAGGAGCGGGAAAGGCGGCGGAAGGTGAGTATATAATGATTTTTTTATTATTTTTAACATTAGATGTTTTTACTATTGACGCTGCATAGGCAGCATCAATAGTAAAAACGTGGTTACACAACATAGGGTTAATAGCGGCAGTAACGGAGTGAGTTACCCGCGGCATAGCGCGGTCTGTTACCGCTGGCATTAACCCTGTGTGAGCTTATTTTTGCTTATTATTTGCTTTTTTTTTTTTTGTGTGTGCGTTTTTGTCAGGGTACATTTGTATCTTGTGCATGCTAAGAAAAAAAAAATCTGATTCTACTTAAATCAGGTTTTGGCACCAAAAACGCAGCAAAACCTGATACTTGTGTTTTTGCAGCACTTATTGTTTTCAATGGGTGAAAAACCAAGGTATTGCCCAAAATAGAAAAAAAAACCAAGGTGTGTGCATGAGATTTCTGAAATCTTAGACTTTGCTGGTACTGTTAGGCTAAGTTCACACTGGGCATTTTTGCTGTGTTTTTATGCATTTTTTTTAATGCTAATTTTCAGCTGCATTTGCCAGTACCTGCTATGTCTGAGATTTCAGAAATCTCATGCACACATTGTTTTTTTTTTTTTTTGTCGTCAGTGTTTTTTTTTTTTTTTTGTCGTCAGTATTATGCGCTTTGCTTGCATTTTTGGACTTAGTGCATGTCACTTCTTCAGCGTTTTTCACCCATTGAATGAAAAAAACGCATGAAAATGCAGCAAAACCTATGTTGTTGCTGCAGCTTCTTTCCTGCTAAGCACTCGGTTTTTGCTGCAGAAAAAAAAGCAGCAATAACACCCAGAGTGAACTTAGCCTGAAACGCAGCTGAAAATTAGCACAAAAAAAGCATTAAAAAAGGTGAAAAAACGCAACGTGTGAACATATCAACATATGTCCAATGGTGCTACGGGCACTTCATAACAATGAGACAACCAATCCCATACCAAATAACATGTAGGATAAAGAAGAGATCCCCACCATTATAATAAAAAATCAAATTTAATTAATTACACCTTTAAAAACGATATAATAAAAAAACAGTAATAAAGCAAAATGCCGTCTAGGGTTAGGTTGTGCGGTCATGTTTGGCAATAAAGCCTTGCTGGCTGCTGACGTTCCAATTCATTCCTTTGCTGCTTGATGATACTGTTCAGTTTTCCCATCTTAAAAACTTTTATGGCATTTTGCTAGGATATGCATCATGACTGGTGGGTATCCAAACTCTAGGACCAAATTTGATACAGCAGTACCAAGTCCCCTGCATTATCTTTTAGACCCCCCCACCCCAGCCATATGCTGTGCAGGCAACTTCAGTGCCACCCCATGTAGGTGAAGGTGTGGTTTAGGCCTTGCTTAAACTTTTCTTTTCACGGTTTTTTTTTTTTTCTTGTTTTTCATGGATAGAATATGTAAAACATGTTCTTTCATCTTGTTTTTTGCTGACCGTGTGTTTTCAACAATATCTCGGAAACATGACTGTTTTTGATCAGTAATGGATCAAAATTGCCCTTACAAGTCTATGGGTTCGAAAAAAAAATCACTGACCGCTCACATGACCATGCGTGTGCTGTCCGTTATTACCGTTGCAATGAATAGGGGATGTGTATCATTTTTATTTTCATGCCTGAAAATCACTTAATGAAACTGATTGTAAAAACTCACAGACTGTCCATGCACTGATGAAAACCTGATCCGAAACAGATTAACCCCTTAATGTCCACTTATAATGGTGGGCATTAAGAGGCCTTATTCCTCAGTATTTTATTGCTTGCAAGGGGGTAACAAGACCACCTTACTAGCGATTGGGACTCGTGATTCTCATCGCGGAGGTCTGATGTGATAACAGGGTACGGTGGCCTGTGAGATCCAGTGACTCGCTGACTGCTCTCAATCACTACAGTACACAAGTACTGCAGTGTATGAGACCAGTGATCAAAATAAAAATTATGCATGTCTCACAGTGGGACTAAATGAAAAAGTGAAAATATGTAAAAAAAGAAGGGAAAAAAAAAAAAGTACACATCATGAAAAGCCGTTTCGCAAAACACAAGACGCTGCATTTGTGATAAAACAAAAGTACACATAACTGGTATTTCTGTGTCCGGAACGACCCGCTTTATAAAACTGGAATGTTATTTATTCTGTGTGGCAAACGCCATAAAAAAAGACAGCCAAAAATGTTGCTTTTTCATCATACGTACTCACAAAAAAGTGAATGAAAAGCAATTAGTCGTATGCAAAAAAAAAAAAAAAGAAAAATTGTATAAATGAAAACACCACTGTCCTGCAAAAAAATCAGCACTAATATGACTGACTCATTTTGGCAAAAAAAATAAAAAAGTTAAATTTCTCAGAATATAGCAATGCAAAAAAGTTCATTTTTCTAAAATACCGCAGTGTTTAGTGTAAAAACAGCAAAGCATAAAAAATATAAATCTGGTAATTGTACCGACGAACAAATCTGTCTTATCACTTTTACCGCCCAGTGAATGAAAAAAACTAAAAGCAATAACTGAATTGCAGGTTTTTGTTCATTCTGTGTATTGAAAAATCTGAATAAAAAGCAATCAAAAAAATTACGGTACGTACCCCAAAATGGTACCAAAAATATCTGCTTCAAATCGTCTTGCAATAAATAAGCCCTCGTACAGTTCTGTTCATCAGAAATATAAAAAGTTATAGCTCTGAGAATATGGCGACAAAAAAAAAACAACTTTATACAAAAGCATTTTTTCTGTGTTATGGCAGCAAAACCTAAAAACCCCTATTTTTCCTGCTGTTCTGGCTCCTCTGGGGCCTGACTAATGTCGCCAATCTATTCAAACAAAATCTGCGTACTAAAAGCCAAGGAGCGCGCCTACCCATCCGATCTCCTCCATGTGCTCAGACAGTAGTGGGGTACTGTCACGTTCGGGAGAAATTGCATAATAAATTGTCTGGTCCAATTTCTCCCATTACCCCTGGGGTAAACTATAAATTTGGAGCTGAAACAGTATTTTAGTGGAAAACATTAAATTTTTTTGTTCTCGCATCTAAATGTTATAAAGGTTTGTGAATCACCTCTAGGTTACACCCCTAGATGAATTCCTTGAGGGGTCTATTTTCCTAATGGGGCCACTTGTGGGGGGTTTCTGCTGTTTTTGCTTGTCAGGGGCTCTCCCAATACAACATGCCAGCCACAATCTATCCCAGACAAATAGAGCTCTTTTGTTTCCTATCCCTGCCATGTGAACGAAAAATTAATTTGTGGCACAATTTCTCCAGATCACAACAATACCCCAAATGTGGTCAACAACTTTTTTCTTTTGTAAGATCCAGTTCGACCCCCCCCCCCCTTTGGGATTGCATTTCTCCTTAATCATATGATTGCATTTTACATTATTAACAGGAGTTTCCTACCCTTCCATTTTAATATTTTTTCTTATTGTTTTAATGAACTTATTTATAGTTTTTAATAAAATAAAATTGAATTGTCAGAATATGTTACATATGTATAGCACCCACATGCTTCCGAATTAACTGTTTGACAACCGAGTGCAGTCCGATGTTTCACTCGCACCTATAGATTTGAATGGGCGAGTGTGAGCCGATCATCGGATGCACTCGATTGTTTTATCTTGTCAAATTGGCAAAAAATCGCCGATCTGCACTCCTCCATTAAATAAAATTGGTCCAGTCTGTATATTTATTGGATGGCACTCGTCTAATTTATTCGCATGTGTTGACGAGGCCTTGCAGTCCAATGTTTGTATATATGTTGCCTCCTGATTTCTAGAAAGTATAACTAAGCCAGCCTTCAATTTTTAATATCCTTGTTTTTAGTTGTTTAACACATGCCAACATGTTGCTTTAAATGTTAGGAAATACTTTTTGTTAATATTGCTAACTTCAATATTTTGTAACCGTGCGTAATGGTGGAAATGCAATAGAGCTTTAGTCTTGCAATTTGGTGATTGAGTTACTTAATTGTTTTGTAACATGTTGAGAAAATGTCTAATATCCCCGTCACAGGAACCACATATACATAGATCTTTGTTACGCTGAAAGAGACATAAACAGGATAGTCTGGGCATATAATAGTGATGACAAACCCTCAAATAGGCCATCAATATTGGCAGCTTTCTGCCTATGCACAGAGTACATAGAAAGCTGTCAATCAGTAGTGTGAATTGGGTTATACAGAGCTCAGAACTCAGCAAATTGATAGATGTGCAGCAGATAAGAGTCATTTAGCACAAAATGACTGTTCAAACCAAGTACAGGCACTCGGTGCACCCTTGTTGTGGCCAAACATTCAAGTGCACATTCCCACCTACTTGTTTTTTCTTTATCTACATTCCCTCTCTTCTTTGACAGTTCTGGCTTTACAGAGCCAGAGAAGGGCGGCAGTAGATGGGGAAAATAAGTAAATGGGAAGGTGCACTTAAAAATGTGGCCGCTCCAAGGGTGCACAGAGTGCCTGTTCTTGGATTGAACAGATATTCTGTGCTGACATTGTGAAGTTAAATGTCGCGTCCTGACATTTGATGCGGGCTCTGGCGCTAATCTCACATCCTTTCCTCCACATGACAACTGATTTGATTTTGATCAGCTTCCATGTGCCCCTAACAGCCGCTGGCGGAATCTCGATCCACCTGCGGCTGTTAATATGTTAAATGCCGCTGTCAATCTGACATTGTAATTTAATACAACCGCGCCAGAAGCACTTCACAATCCCCGCCCATCTATGACATGGTGAACATGGTAAAAAAAATAAATTGGAATTGCCCTTTTTTTGCAATTTCTCTGCACTTTTTTTTTCCCATTTCCAGTACATTATAGGGGGAAATCAATGGTGTCGTTCAAAAGTACAACTCGTCCCGCGAAAGACAAGCCCTCACATGGCCATATTGTCTGAAAAATAACAAAGTTACAGATAATCCTAAGGTCGTGAAGTGGTTTGGGGACTTGGTGGTGATATGGATCGATGATAAATGCCACCCACTGTGTGTCCATATTTTATGGGCCTGGTTTGCTGTCAGTAAATACAAATGCGGTATTCTTTTCAGAAATTGAAAACCCACTAGGGACAGTATTGACCTATAAGAGGAGACTTTGCTTTCCTATAGTCTTTAGTAACCTTGTGAAATAAGTTTCCCGTACATGTGTCACACCGCTCTTTAGGTTGTAAAGCCACATGATGGGGTGTCTCATCGCCCTCCTGTTTGGACTTCCAGTAATGCTGATGACTTACTTGAAGCCTACAATGACGTGTCATGTGTGTGTGTGATGCTATGGAGGCATCTAGTTACAATGGACTTTTTCTTTAGAGACTGGCCGGCAATGTTCTAAGAGTATCACGGCACATTTTGTAACCATTTTTCACGAGTCTGTCAGTTTTTGCTCAACTGTTTTGCAAAAGCGTGTTGTGAACAGAGCCTTGGTGCATTGCAGTTTTACGTTTGTCTCCTATATATCTATGTAATATGTGCACTCTCTTAATTAGACGGCATGGTTGTAACGCTCCAGTCAAAAATGTTTGAGGTTGATCGATTTTTGGAAAAATAAAAAATACTACGGGGGTGAATTCCCGAGGTGCAGATTTTGCTCCAGAAAATTAGTTTAATTCATCCGAATTGGGATGTTTCCGATGACTTCCGTCTCAAAGTCCACAGTCAGTACGCACTACAGTTTATTAAATTTGGGTCTTTTAAATAAAGCTATGCTCACCTCTCGTGCCGTTGCTGTTCCAGCGGTGGCGGCACTTGTGGACCCGGGCAGTGATGCGGTGGAATGACACATGATGCCTGGCGCCCAATCAGCGCTGACGTCACTGTCTCCACCTTCGGACAAACTGAGCACGAAGAGGAAGTCCGGGACCCGCTGCAATAGTCCCATTTCAGACTACGTTTTTTCTGAGATAGATGCAGGAGTTCTCCGCCTAGCCCAACGCTGCTGTATATGGGGGACCTTGGGAAATTAGACATTAGCTGAATGAATAGTCGCCTGATGGCTATTTAATTTGTTTGGGGTCCTTCAGGAAACGAGCGTACTTGGTGTCCTCACCAGTTAAGTGTGGTGTGGACCTTAAATATGGAGCACTTGTATTATTCCTCTTGGAGCACTGTTAATAGCGCTCCTGTGTATATAATATAAGCAAAAAAAAGGGAAACTGCACAAAAAGATTTAAAAAGTGGACTTTAATGCCCAGTAGCGTGGCAACTTTTCTGATAAAACAAATCCTTTCTCAAGCCAAGGCTTGAGAACGGAGTTGTTTTATCCGAAACGTTGCCACACTACTGGGCATTAAAATCCGCTTTTTAAATCTTTTTTGTGCCGTTCCCCTTTTTTTGCTTATTACCTGGGATGCCATTTGAATGCTGGTCAGGGAAGCGAGCACGCAATAAAGGTGCCGTTACACTAAGCGACGCTCCAGCGATATAGACAACGATCCGACCTAAACTAGATCGCTGTAGAGACGTCAAACACAGCAGCTCCAGAACGATGCAGGAGCGATCCAGTGACGTAATGGCGACTCACTTATCGTTCACACTCCATGTAAAAACATTGCTGACATCGTTGCTTTTGATGTCAAACATGACGATACACGCCGATCTAGCGACCAAATAAAGTTCCAGACTTCTAGCTCTGACCAGCGATATCACACCGGGATCCAGATCTATCTATCTATCATCAGCAAATTGCCTTAAAAGGACTCTGTTACTAGGCTTATACTATGTAATCCGAGACTAGTCTTATACTATGTAACCCGAGAGCAGCATGATGTAGACATAGACCCTGATTCCAGTGAAGTGTCACTTACTGGGCTGTGTTTTGCTGTTTCAATCCAGTCTGTGTATATCAGCAGGTGTTTATCACTACAGGACAACTTGGCTTGTGCCTCCTTATCCAACTAAATCCCCATATTTGTTAGTAGTTTTCTGTCACTATATAATTTACATAGAAAGCTGTATTGTGAACGGGTTTATACGCTGCTCTACAGCAGAGAAAACTTCATCACCCAAGTGAAATATCGCTGGATTCAGGATCTCTGTCTCTACATCATGCTGCTGTCACATTACATAGCAAAAAAAAACAAAAAACCTGCTGACAGATTCCCTTTAATATGGTGCCCAGTGTTGTTTTGTAGTGCTTCTCATTAATGCAAATTTTAAGCTGCATTTTATAGTACCAACAAAGTCTGAGGTTTCAGAAATCTCATGCACACACATTTGGTTTTATTTTCCTGACTGATTTGGAAAACTGCTGCAAGTTTGCAAACTGCAGCATGACACTTCTTTCAGCGTTTTTTCACCCATAGGAAACAGTGGGATTGCAAAAACACAGGTATCCGTTTTTGCTGCATTTTTGGTGCAAAAACCTAAGGAAGTTAAAGGGAATCTGTCACCCTAAAAATCGTATATGAGCTAAGGCCGCTGCCATTAGGGGCTTATCTGCAGCATTCTGCGATGCTGAAGATAAGCCCCCGATGTATCGTGAAAGATGAGAAAAAGAGGTTATATTATACTCACCCAGGGGCGGTCCCGCTGCGGTCCGATCCGGTGGGCGTCGCGGTCCGGTCCGGCGCCTCCTATCTTCATAGGATGACGTACTCTTCTTGTCTTTACGCTCCAGCACAGGCGTACTTTGTCTGCCCTGTTGAGGGCAGAGCAAAGTACTGCAGTGCGCAGGCGCTGAGCCTCTCGGACCTTTCCCGGCGCCTGCGCACTGCAGTACTTTGCTCTGCCCTCAACAGGGCAGACAAAGTACGCCTGTGCTGGAGCGTAAAGACAAGAAGAGGACGTCATCTTATGAAGATAGGAGGCGCCGGACCGCGACGCCCACCGGATAGGACCGCAGCGGGACCGCCCCTGGGTGAGTATAATATAACCTTTATTTATTCGGACTCCCATGACAGCACCACGAGAGAGAGGGGATCCGCCCCTTTAGGAACAGGAAACCCACAGATACAAAAGGGCGGCACCTCTCCCACGTATCAGTTGGTTTCCTGTTCCTAACGGGACGGGATCCTGCAGAACTTACAAAAGGATCCCAGGCCGGCCGGCCGACTCAGGTAGCGAGGGGGTCTCCTACCTCGGCCGGTGCGGAGCTCCTGGATGATGTCACGATGGTATCATCGTGTATAAGTATATGGTATCATGTATAAGTATATAAGGGGACAATACAAATATCTCGCTGAGGATCTGTTTATACCAAGGAAGGTGACGGGCACAAGGGGGCATTCTTTGCGTCTGGAGGAGAGAAGGTTTTTCCACCAACATAGAAGAGGATTCTTTACTGTTAGGGCAGTGAGAATCTGGAATTGCTTGCCTGAGGAGGTGGTGATGGCGAACTCAGTCGAGGGGTTCAAGAGAGGCCTGGATGTCTTCCTGGAGCAGAACAATATTGTATCATACAATTATTAGGTTCTGTAGAAGGATGTAGATCAGGGGATTTATTATGATGGAATATAGGAATATAGGCTGAACTGGATGGACAAATGTCTTTTTTCGGCCTTACTAACTATGTTACTATGTTACTATGTTACTATGTCCGGGCAGGGCTGCATGTCAGTGGCATTCCAGCAGGGAGCGGTCGCCGGTGGTGTCCTGTCTCCAAGCCAGCGCTAGGTAAGTATGTCCCCTGGGTCTCCTCCTTCTCGGGTGGCTGGGGTCTCTGTATGCAGCGGCACTTGGGGGCGCCACCCGGGGTGCTGCGGCTCTGTCCGGCGTCCCTCGCCGCTCTGTGCGCTGATGGGAAGCGCCGGGAGCCGGGGTGACGTCGGGGGAGGAGTCGGCAGTCACTTCCGGGTTTCCGGGGTCCTGCGCATGTGCAGTGTATCCCAAGATGGCGGCGCCCACCGGTATAGCGTCGCTGGCGTTCTGAGCCCCAGGGACAACCGCCTGCACCTGGGGGAGGCCGGAAAAATCAATCAGGGGAGCGCTAGGCACAGCTGCTGACCGGAGGAGGGGTTATTAAAAGAACTCCGGATCGTGGTTCCTTGCTTCTGGCCTCATATCGTTTGGAGATGGAGGACGAGCACGAGCACGAGCACGTGCAGTTACAGGAAGAGGTATCCCAGAAGCCTAAAGGGAAGGATCACGACAAAAGGAGTAGTGAGTCTGGCCACAAAAGCTCCTCCAGGCAGGGGTCTGGAGCGTCAGCCAGAGGAAATCCCCCTCGTATTCCGGTACTTTTCTTTGGGCAGCCGCTGGTAAGTGATCTTCGTGAAAGTTCACCCAGTGACATGATTCCCCTCATATGTTCTATTATAGGGGAAGAAATGTGCCGGGAAGGCGAAACACAGGGAATGTGGTATCTGCGGGGTTCCCCTACCTGATTCGTGCCCTAAAAAATTATGTGGCCCTTGTATCCAGCAGACGGTAGCGGAGGAATCCCTTACTATGACCACCAGCTTGAAAGAGATGATCAGAATGGAGGTCAGACAATCCTTATAAAAGGTCTTTCTCAAGGAGGAAGCTCTAAATCTAAAGCTCCATTACTCTCCGATTCTTCAGTAGAGGAGGATAAGGAGGAAGTTTTCTCCGGTTCAGCTGCATCGTCCTCTTCCTCGGATGAGGACACCGCCCGCTTCTGTCTACCCCTTGATCGAGTGTATAAGCTAGTTAAAGCGGTCAGAGGAACGATGGGCATAACAGAATCGAGACCCCAACTTTCCAAGGAGGAAATTATGTTTAGTGGGTTGGAGCAGAAAAAACGTAGGATCTTTCCGCTCAATGAGAAAATCCAGGATCTTATCAAAAGAGAGTGGAAAAAACCCGATAGGAAGGGTTCCTTACCTCCAGCGCAGAAGCGCAGATATCCATTTGATGATCCAGCAGTCACCAGTTGGGAAAAAGCCCCTAAGTTGGATGCGGCAATTGCCAAGGTGGCAAAACGGGCATCTCTCCCCTTTGAGGACATGGGGACCCTTAAAGACCCCCTTGATAGAAAAGCGGACACCTTTCTAAAGAGTACCTGGGAGATGGCAGCCGGTTCCCTAAGGCCTGCGGTGGCTTCAACCTGTACAGCCAGATCAATGATGGTCTGGCTGGATCAATTAGAGACCCAGTTGAAAGAAGGTGCATCTAGGGATTCTATTCTGACTGCCTTACCTATAATTCAAGAAGCAGCTGCCTTCTTATCAGATGCATCCATTGACTCCGTTAAAATGGCCGCTAGAGCAGCAGGTCTCTCGAATGCAGCCAGGAGGGCTCTATGGCTGAAATGTTGGCCAGGTGATATACAAACAAGATCGAAACTTTGTGCCATTCTATGTGAAGGGGAGTATCTATTCGGGCCCACCTTGGATGAACTCCTAGAGAAAGCGGGGGATGACAAAAAGAAATTCCCCAATCTGCTGGGGTCCTATCGTCGTCCCTTTAATAAGAGAAGGTTTGGTCGCGGAGGGAAGCGTACCTTTTCACCTTCAAGGGATCGGTCTAGATGGGAAGACAGACGTAGACGAGGTACGGGATATATGTTCCGTCGTTCCTCAAAAGAAAGAAAGAAAGAAGACAAATGACTAGGAAGCCCGGTGGGGGGTAGACTATTACATTTCGGTTCGGAATGGGCAGAGATCACGAATAGTGTCTGGGTACAAGATACTATTTCTCGGGGTCTTACACTTGAGTTTTGCCATACCCCACGAGATAAATTTATGTTAACTCCCTTGCGTTCTAATCCCCTAGAACAATCTGCGCTAGAAGAAGAGGTGTGGTCTCTTTGCTCTAAGAATGTACTTACACAGGTTCCAGAGTCTGATATAGGGAAAGGATTTTATTCTCCCTTGTTTCTTATACAGAAACCTGATAAGACGTATAGAACCATCATAAATCTCAGGCATCTTAATAGCTATCTGGTTAAGCATACTTTTAAGATGGAGTCTATCAGCTCAACAATAAAAATACTGTTCAAAAACTGCTTTATGGTGGTAGTCGATTTAAAGGATGCCTATTACCATGTACCTATTCATGTGGATTTTCAGCAGTACTTGAGAGTAGCAGTATTAATGGGAGGAATGATTAATCATTTTCAGTACAGAGCTCTTCCTTTCGGTATAACATCAGCCCCTAGAGTATTCACAAAAATAGTGGCGGAAGTGATGGCTCACTTGCGGGAATCTAATATTCTTATTGTCCCATACCTCGACGATTTCCTCATAGTAGGGAACTCGGTAGAACACTGTTTGTCCCAACTAGAACTAACTAGGGTTAAGCTGGAACGCCTGGGCTGGATAATTAATTTTGAAAAATCTCGGTTACAGCCTCAAAATTCAGAAGTTCCTAGGTTTATTATTAGATTCAACTACACAACAGTGTTATCTTCCGGATAATAAATTAGACCAGATTCAACATCAGGTATTAAAAGCAATTAATACACCCTCTATGACCCTTCGGCAAGCTATGTCCCTACTGGGGTCCCTCACATCCTGCATTCCAGCGGTAAGGTGGGCACATTATCATGCTAGATCCCTCCAGAAAGAAGTTTTGATTAAGGACAGGATCTTGAGGGGTGTATTAGAGGAAAAGATAACTTTAGAACCAGCGACTCTCGAATCCCTAAATTGGTGGCTGGATAGGGATAATTTGTCGGCAGGCGTTCCCTGGATGATAGAGGTATCCCGGGTTATAACTACGGATGCTAGCTCCTCAGGTTGGGGGGCTCACATGAATGACATTGTAGTTCAAGGCCAATGGGAACCATATTCAACATCTTCATCCAATCAGAGAGAATTATTGGCAATCGAATTGTCAGTTAAAAAACTCCTCATGTATCTGCAGGGCCACCACGTCAGGATCCTCTCGGACAACCGGGTGGCAGTCTCCTATATAAATCAAGGAGGTACACACTCCGAGACTCTGATGCAGATCACAGATCGTCTCCTCCGGATGGCAGAAGAGAATTTACAATCTTTGACTGCTCTACACATCACAGGAAAAGACAATATAAAAGCGGACTTTCTCAGCCGCAATGTTCTAAAACAAGGAGAATGGTCTCTAAATGGAGACATCTTCAAGCAGATTGTCCGCTTATGGGGTCGACCAGTGGTGGACCTATTTGCCACGAAGGAAAACAAAAAAGTAAAAAACTTTTGTTCCCTAAATCCCAGGGAAAATCCACTGGCAGTGGATGCATTCCTCATAAAATGGGATTTTTCTCTGGCCTATGCCTTCCCACCATTGAACCTATTACCCCTAGTGGTGAGGAAAATCAGAGAAGATCGTGCGAGACTCATTCTGATTGCTCCCTTCTGGCCCAGGAGAACTTGGTTTTCATGGCTCAGGACAATGTCGGTGGACGATCCCTGGGTGCTTCCAGACATCCCAAATTTACTCTCCCAGGGGCCGATACTCCATCCACAAGTGAAAGGACTTCATTTGACGGCTTGGAGTTTGAGCGGTCATTGTTAGAAAATAAAGGCTTCTCTCCTAAATTAGTTGATACCCTTTTAAAAAGTAGAAAGCCAATAACAACAAGAATCTACTCCAGAACCTGGAGAAAGTTCCTAACTTCTTCAGAATTTAACATTAATGATGGGGTACCAATACGTCAAATATTGGAATTTCTGCAAAGGGGGTTAGAGTTAAAACTCTCCACAAGCACATTAAGAGTACAAGTTTCAGCACTTGGGGCCCTGTTCTCATGTAATATTGCGGGCAACTACTGGGTGTCGAGATTTATTAAGGCGGTCGGTAGAATTAGACCGTTATATAGAAACAAAATGGTACCATGGGATTTAAATCTTGTCCTTTCTTCTTTGACAAAGCCCCCTTTTGAGCCGTTGAATGAAGCCTCAGTCAGGATGTTGTCTCTCAAAACAGCTTTCCTAATAGCTATAACATCAGCTCGCAGAATAGGAGACATCCAGGCGCTCTCTAGACTTCCCCCGTATACAGAATTTCTCCAGGATAGAGTTATCCTTAGACCGGACCCAGCCTACTTACCAAAGGTAGTATCCCAGTTTCACAGATCGCAGGAGATAGTTTTACCTTCATTTATCCCTAATCCTTCTAACCCTAAAGAAAGTGAGCTCCATACCTTAGATGTCAGGAGATGCCTTCTTCAATATATCTCAGTCACTAATGATTGGAAGAAGGATAATGCACTATTCCTGTCCTTCCAAGGTCCAAGGAAAGGGGCTAGAGCATCAAAATACATACTAGCTAAATGGATTAGGGAGGCTATCTCTCTTGCTTACACGACAGGTGGGGGTCCAGCTCCGCAAAATCTGAGGGCACATTCCACCCGAGCCATGGCGTCATCCTGGGCAGAGAGGTCTGGAGTGTCGGTCGACCAGATATGTAAGGCGGCCACATGGTCATCCCCTTCCACCTTTTTTAAACACTATAGGTTGGACTTGGGGTTCTCCTCAGATCTCACCTTTGGGTTAAGGGTGCTGCAGGCTGTGTCCCTCCCTAAAATGGCTTACATCTCTGTAAATCTCTCGTGGTGCTGTCATGGGAGTCCGAATAAAGCATTAAGCTACTTACGGGTAGCGGCATTTTTCGGAGGCCCATGACAGCACCCTTAGTTCCCTCCCTTTTCACATGGGGGTTGCACATCCTGGGTTTATAAAGAACTAAATAATTTAAAGAAGAAAGGGTTCTTCTCACGTGTGTTGTCTCAATTGTTACTTTATTAAAATCATTGTGTTCGACTGTATGTAATATTGTATTTACTTGTCATTAACTGCGGTAGTCCTCTCAGGCTCTGTAATCCAACTGATGCGTGGGAGAGGTGCCGCCCTTTTGTATCTGTGGGTTTCCTGTTCCTAAAGGGGCGGATCCCCTCTCTCTCGTGGTGCTGTCATGGGCCTCCGAAAAATGCCGCTACCCGTAAGTAGCTTAATGCTTTCTCATCTTTTAGGATACATCGGGGGCTTATCTACAGCTTTACAGAATGCTGTAGATAAGCCACCGATGCCGGTGGCCTTAGCTCGTATACTATTTTTTGGGGTGACAGATTCCCTTTAAATCAGGCTTTTTTTGGTGGCCACTAAACGTTATCAACGTGCACAAGAAACAGCAAAAACACAGCAATAAAGATGCAGCAAAAACTGCTTTTTGTAAGCAACTTCTTTACTGCTAAAAGAGCAGGTTTTGCCTGGGGGGGGAAAAACGCAACGTGTGAACATAGCATAAAGCTTTTATGGACACTTTGAACCTTCGTATATTTAGTTCACTCGAGGTGAAAAAAATGGACTTGTCTAAGCCACTATCTTTATTCCTTCATTTTACACTGTTTTTCATGTACAGTGGGGAAAATAAGTATTTGCTAAATGGCCAGTTTTGCAAGTTTTACCACCTACAAAGAATGGAGAGGTCTGTGATTATTATCGTAGGTACACTTCAACTGTGAGAGACAGAATCTTAAAAAAAAAAATAAAAAAAAAAAAATAAAAATCACATTGTGTGATTTTTACGCAATTAATTAGAATTTATTGCATGAAATAAGTACAGTATTTGATACAATAGAAAAACAGAACATAATATTTGGTACAGAAACCTTTGTTTGCAATTACAGAGCTCAGAAGTTTCATATAGTTCTTGACCAAGTTTGCACACACTGCTGCAGGGATTTTGACTCGCTCCTCCATACAGATCTTCTCCAGATCTTTCAAGTTTTGGGGCTGTCACTGGGCAACATTTAGTTTCAGCTCCCTCCAAATATTTTCTATTGGGTTCAGGTTTAGAGACTGGCTATGCCACTCCAGGACCATGAAATGCTTCTTACAGAGCCACTACTTAGTTCCTCTGGCTGTGTGTTTTGGGTCATTGTCATGTAAGACCCAGCCATGACCCATCTTCAATGCTCTAACTGACGAAATGAGGTTGTTGGCCAAAATTTTTCAATGCATGACCCTATCAATCCTCTCTTCAATACGGTGCAGTTGTCCTGTCCCCTTTGCAGAAAAGCTCCCCCAACGTATGATGTTTCCCCAACCATACTTCACGGTTGGGCCGTTGTCCTTGGGGTTGTACTCATCCTTTTTCCTCCAAACACAGGGAGTGGAGTTGATACCAAAAAGTTCCATTTTGGTCTCATCTGACCACATGACCTTCTCCCATGCCTCCTCTGGATCATCCAGATGGTCATTGGCGAACTTCAAACGGGCCTGGACATGTGCTGGTGTGAGCTAGAGGACCTTGCGTGCCCTGCAGGATTTTAATCCATGACCTCGTAGTCTGTTACTACGGTAATGTTTGAGCCTAAGGTCCCAGCGCTCTCCATGCCATTGACCAGGTCCTCCTGTGTAGTTCTTGGCTGATTCCTGATTTTTCTCAGAATCTTCCTTACCCCACAAGGTTAGATCTTGCATGGAGCCCCAGACCGAGGAAGATTGACAGTCATCTTGTGTTTCTTTAATTTTGTAACAATAACAGTTGTTGCCTTGTCACCAAGCTGCTTGCCTATTGTCCTGTAGCCCATCCCAGCCTTGTACAGGTCTTTTTGGCCCTGGTGTCCTTAGACATCTCTTTTGGTCTTGGCCATGGTGGAGAGGTTGGAGTGTGATTGATTGTGTGGACAGGTGTCTTTCATACAGGTAACAAGATGAAACGTGCAATTAATACACGTAATGGATGCAGAGTATGCGTTTTTCTTTAAGAAAAATTAACAGGTCTGAGAGAGCCAGAATTCTTGCTGTTTGGTATGTGATTAAGAAGTTATTTTATGCAATTTTAATTATTTAGAAATCCTACAATGTTATTTTCGGGTTTTTATTTTTAGATTCTGTCTCTCACAGTAGAAGTGTACCTACAACCTCTCTATTCTTTGTAGGTGTGAAAACTTGCAGAATCAACTGTGTATCAAATACTCATTTTCCCCACTGTAGGTGTTTTTCTTTAGTGATATATGATGGATGTGAGACCTGTGTATGTGATCTTATCTATGAGCACAGCTTCATTCCTCCACTGATTTTCTCCTTTTGACGCACATTAGGGATCTCCTTCCCCATGTTATTACGTGATGCTAGGGAGTGTAATTTCTCCCCCATCCTGCCATGGGTGTCTCTGTGGTCTCTATACTGATACATAGCCTATGTGTTTCAACACTTCCTCTTGTAGACCTGTTTCATTTACGCTGGTCAACCCCATTTTATTTTTTACCCAATGTCAATTTGCTGCATAGAAGCCGATTGGTGGTCTTTCAGTAGCCTGCTTAGATAGGTTGACTGCACTTTTATGTGCACAAAATATTATTGTTCTCGGCAGCACGTCTTGTTAACACACGATGATGTGCTGCCAAGGGTGGTTTTATATTTTTTTTTTTCAAGCAAGCTTAAAAAAATAATTTCACTTTTTTTTGTAATTGTCAGTCTCTTTAGACAGGCTGATGGTCAGGAAGTCCCCTGTCCTATTATGATATTTTTGACCCTAAGGGCTTTCTCTGGTGCAACTAAGAGACCAAAGGGTGAAAGCTGAGAGTGAGGACATCAGTTCAGAGCTGGCACAGAAAGAAATAGTGTACTGTCAGAAGTGGTAGCACAGTCAGCTAGGAGATGCAGAGACTAAAGGTACCTTCACACTAAACGACTTTGCAACGATAACGATAGCGATCCGTGACGTTGCAGCGTCCTGGATAGTGATATCGTTGTGTTTGACACGCAGCAGCGATCAGGATCCTGCTGTGATATCGCTGGTCGTTGCTGAAAGTCCAGAACTTTATTTGGTCGTCAGATCGGCGTGTATCGTCGTGTTTGACAGCAAAAGCAACGATGCCAGCGATGTTTTACAATGGTAACCAGGGTAAATATCGGGTTACTAAGCGCAGGGCCGCGCTTAGTAACCCAATATTTACCCTGGTTACCATTGTAAATGTAAAAAAAAACCCACTACATACTCAACTTCTGATGTCCGTCAGGTCCCTGGCCGTCTGCTTCCCGCACTGACTGTGAGCGCCGGCCGAAAAGCACAGCACAGCGGTGACGTCACCGCTGTGCTCTGCTTTTACTTTACGGCCGGCCGGAGCTCACAGTCAGTGCGGGAAGCAGACGGCCAGGGACCTGACGGACATCAGAAGGTGAGTATGTACTGTTTTTTTTTTTTTTTTTACGTTTACAATGGTAACCAGGGTAAACATCGGGTTACTAAGCGCGGCCCTGCGCTTAGTAACCCGATGTTTACCCTGGTTACCCGGGGACTTCGGCATCGTTGGTCGCTGGAGAGCTGTCTGTGTGACAGCTCTCCAGCGACCACACAGCGACGCTGCAGCGATCGGCATCGTTGTCGATATCGCTGAAGCGTCGTTTAATGTGAAGGTACCTTAAGGCCCCATGCATGAGTTCAGTATTTGGTGAATTTTTTTACCTCAGTATTTATAAGCCAAAACCAGGAGAGGAGCAATCATAGGAAGAGTATAATAGAAACACATCACCACTTCTGTATTTACCACCCACTCCTAGTTTTGACTTTCAAATCCTGAGGTAAAAAACTCACCAAATCCTCAATGTGTGCACATGGCCTTGCAGTAAAGTGATTGGGGTTTTATGGAAACTACTTACTTTTGATTAATTTTGCCTTTAGCAGCAAATGAACAATAATAATTAAAAAACAACATTTAAATACAGTTATGTCCATAGCCGTAAAATACGATTTCAATGTGTAGTGCAGGTATTAAAAAATAAATTGGATTGTTGTTTTTTTTTTTATTTCTGTAATAAATTGTCAATTTTATTTTTACCTGATACAGAATAATGCTCAGTAATGTTGTGTGTATATAGATGAAAAATGCTCGAGCAGTTATGTTGAAAATGAAATTCTATTTAATTGCCTGTAAATCACACTACACCATTATCTTGACTGTATACGAACACTAATGTTTTAGTTTGACTGGGATCTTGTTTCGTTGGTTGTTGCATATTTGTTGTTAGTTGAGTCACAGATTGAAGCACAAAAACCCTTCACTGCCCTTGTTAAAGGGAACCTGTCACCCCCAAAATCGAAGGTGAGCTAAGCCCACGGGCATCAGGGGCTTATCTACAGTATTCTGTAAATCTGTAGATAAGCCCCTGATGTATCCTGAAAGATGAGAAAAAGAGGTTAGATTATACTCACCTGGGCGGGTGGTCCGATCCGATGGGCGTCACGGTCCGGTCCGGGGCCTCCCATCTTCTTACGATGACGTCCTCTTCTTGTCTTCATGCTGCGGCTCCGGCGTACTTTGTCCTGTTGAGGGCAGAGCAAAGTACTGTAGTGCGCAGGCGCTGGGAAATGTCAGAGAGGCCCGGCGCCTGCTCACGGCAGTACTTTGCTCTGCCCTCAACAGGGCAGACAAAGTACACCTGCACCGGAGCCGCAGCGTGAAGACAAGAAGAGGACGTCATCGTAAGAATATGAGAGGCCCCGGACCAGACGGCGACGCCCATCGGATCGGACCGCCCGCCCAGGTGAGTATAATCTAACCTCTTTTTCTCATCTTTCAGGATACATCGGGGGCTACAGCATTACAGATTGCTGTCGATTAGCCCCTGATGCTGGTGGGCTTAGCTTACCTTCGATTTTGGGGGGTGACAGATTCCTTTTAATGGAATATTTGTTTGGTACCTTGTCTAGTATGAGTCTATTTTTCATAAATACCGTATATACTCGAGTATAAGCTGACCCGAGTATAAGCCGACCCCCCCCCCCCCCCTAATTTTGCCACAAAAAACTGGGAAAACGTATTGAATCGAGTATAAGCCTAGGGTGGAAAATGCAGCAGCTACCGGTGAATTATAAAAATAGATGCTCCATACCGTTCATTATTGCCCCATAAGATGCTCCATATAAAACTGTGCCACATATAATGCTCCATACATTTCATTATGGCCCCATAAGATGCTCCATATAAAACTGTGCCACATATAATGCTCCATACATTTCATTATTGCCCCAAAGGAGGTTCCATATAAAGCTGTGCCATATATAATGCTCCATACCGTTGATTATTGCCCCATAGATGCTCCATATATAGCTGTGCCATATAGAATGCTCTGCACCGTTCATTATGGCCCCATAGATGCTCCATACAAAACTGTGCCATATAGAATGCTGTGCACCGTTCATTATTACCCCATAGATGATTCATATAAAGCTGTGCAATATACACTCACCGGCCACTTTATTAGGTACACCATGCTAGTAACGGGTTGGACCCCCTTTTGCCTTCAGAACTGCCTCAATTCTTCGTGGCATAGATTCAACAAGGTGCTGGAAGCATTCCTCAGAGATTTTGGTCCATATTGACATGATGGCATCACACAGTTGCCGCAGATTTGTCGGCTGCACATCCCAAAGATGCTCCATACAAGGCAGGATGGATCCATGCTTTCATGTTGTTTACGCCAAATTCTGACCCTACCATCCGAATGTCGCAGCAGAAATCGAGACTCATCAGACCAAGCAACGTTTTTCCAATCTTCTACTGTCCAATTTCGATGAGCTTGTACAAATTGTAGCCTCAGTTTCCTGTTCTTAGCTGAAAGGAGTGGTACCCGGTGTGGTCTTCTGCTGCTGTAGCCCATCTGCCTCAAAGTTCGACGCACTGTGCGTTCAGAGATGCTCTTAGGCCTACCTTGGTTGTAACGGGTGGCGATTTGAGTCACTGTTGCCTTTCTATCAGCTCGAACCAGTCTGCCCATTCTCCTCTGACCTCTGGCATCAACAAGGCATTTCCGCCCACAGAACTGCTGCTCACTGGATTTTTTTTCTTTTTCGGACCATTCTCTGTAAACCCTAGAGATGGTTGTGCGTGAAAATCCCAGTAGATCAGCAGTTTCTGAAATACTCAGACCAGCCCTTCTGGCACCAACAACCATGCCACGTTCAAAGGCACTCAAATCACCTTTCTTCCCCATACTGATGCTCGGTTTGAACTGCAGGAGATTGTCTTGACCATGTCTACATGCCTAAATGCACTGAGTTGCCGCCATGTGATTGGCTGATTAGAAATTAAGTGTTAACAAGAAGTTGGACAGGTGTACCTAATAAAGTGGCCGGTGAGTGTACAATGCTGCTGCAATAAAAAAAAAATGACATACTCACCTCTCTTGCTGCCCGCAGCTCCTCAGCGTCCCGTCTCGGCGTCTCTCCGCACTGACTGTTCAGGCAGAGGGTGGCGCGCAGATTAGTACGTCATCGCGCCCTCTGACCTGAACAGTCAGAGCAAGAGGACGGGAAGACGGAGCGGCGCCCGGCGTGTGGAACGCAGACAGGTAAATATGTAATACTCACCTGCTCCCGGCGTCCCTGGCTCCTTATCCCGGACAGATGGTCTACGGGTGCCGCAGCCTCTTCCTCTGTCTTTTCGTCTTATTCTCTTGCCAAATCAGACAAGGTGATTTCCTGGATTTGTTTTCTCATTTTGACTCTCATAATGTCGACCATAGGCCTCTCTCATCTTTTTAAGTGGGAGAACTTGTACAATTGGTGGCTGACTAAATACTTTTTTTCCCCCATGTGTTCTCATTTTGGATGTGCTAATTGCTTTACAGTGTCCTCTTTTTTTTGTGTTTGTTTTCTCATCTTTATGAAAGGCATACAATGTGCAGGTCCCCCGCAACTCCACATCTGAATTGGGTTTGAAATAGAAGAAGTTTTATTTTGTCAGCACATGATCAGTGATGTGTATGAAGGAGGCTGGCTGGCTGACTATGATTTCAGAAGCTAAGCCTGCCTCTTTTTCAGTTTATGCATTGGTTTTGGGCAGGCTACTTATATTTCAAACATCTAAAGATTAATTTCTTTCAAAGGGGTTGTTACAGTGTAGACCGGTGCTAAGCTTGCACCATACACTTCAGATTCAGGCTGTGCTACACGGTTGGCATTGACTTCTAGCAGCAGTGACTGGAGCCATCTCCAATTGCTGCAATTTAATCCTTTAAATACTGCTGTCAATCTCCTGTTTTAAGGTACCGTCACACTCAGCAACGCTGTTGCGATATAGACAACGAGCCGACCTAAACTAGATCGCTGGAGCGTCGCTGTTTAGGTCGCTGTAGAGACGCCAAACACAGCAGCTCCAGAACGATGCAGGAGCGATCCAGTGACGTAACGGCGACTCACTTCTCGTTCTCGCTGGTTGTTAGCTCCATGTCAAACAGCTGGAGTGTACCGACTGGCTAGAAGGAGACGCTGCGATGCCCCCTATGCTCGTTGCTGGCGTCATTGCTTTTGATGTCAAACATGACGATACACGCCGACCTGGCGACAAAATAAAGTTCTGGACTTCTAGCTCCGACCAGCGATGGCACAGCGGGTCCAGATCGCTGCTGCGTGTCAAACACAACGAGATCGCTATCCAGGATGCTGCAACGTCACGGATTGTTGTCGTTCTCTTTGCAAAGTTGCTGAGTGTGACGGTACCTTTAGGATCTTATCCACTCTGCCCCCCCCCCTCCTTCTTAATGCTTTTGCTGGGTTTCAGTGGATTGCGATGGCAAGTATGGGCCTCGTCGCTACCATCTTGGGTTTCCTGCAAATTTATAGCTTTCAAAGTCTTCATATACTAAGCAAAAAATAATTTGTGGCAAGTCATTAACCAGGGTAAACGGACCAGTGTTGAATTAGTCTTCGTGACATATGACGTATGTTTACGTCATGTCGTGTCCCTGACTTTATCGCGGGTTCTGATGCTGAGCCCGCATCTTTCCCTGCACATGACAGCTGATTTAATCGCTTGCCATGTGCCTTTAAACAACGGCAGGTGCATCACAGCTCCACCTGTGGCTGTTAACCGGTTAAATCCCTTGACAGTGGGATTTAACATGCGCCCGACTGTAAGCTCGTCATTCCAGCAGCACACTTGATCACGTGTCGCCAATGGGGGGAGTCTGCAGAAGACCATTGTGCCAGTCGTTATTCTGCTCATGTGAATGTCAACATGTGTCTGGCATTCATATATCATTATTTCGGCTATTCATAGCAGGGCGGAAGCACAAGCAATCGGAAAATCGCAGCTTCAAGTCTCCTAAGGTGGGGCTATTAAATACAGTAAAAAGTGGGAAAAAGAAAGTTGCACCATTGAAATAAAATACAATAACAGGCGATCAAAATGTGGTATAATTAAAAACTTCAGCTCAGGGCACAAAAAAATAAGCCCTCACCCAACCCAAGATCCTGAAAAATGGTGACAAATGCAAACAATTTGTTCATACAGATTTCGAAAAAATTTTTCACCACCTAACCCCTTAACAACTGCCGATACGCCATTGAATGGCAGCAGTTAAGAGTATTTCCCAGCCATCGGGGGTACATGAGACCCAGGAGAACATGATTCAGGTTGGTTTCTATCGTCCCTGTCTGTCATGTGATCGCTGTTATCCACCGAATAACGGGGATCAAAAAAAAAGTGCGGTTTTCCATTCATTTCCCTCTATCTGATATGAACTTGCATACCAGAGTCCCTCAAGCACCCCCGAAAGCCTCCGCCACACCAGGATCCTCCTGCTCCTTTCCTCGGCCCTTCACTTCATCATCCTAGAAGAAAATGGCAGGCACATGCGCAGTGCACCCGCCCGGATTCTGCCGGCCAGTACCTGGCAACAATAGATTTTTCCTATAGACCCTATCACAGAGATCTAAATAATAATAATAATAATAAAAAAGTAAATCAAACCCTCCTTTATCACCCCCTTAGTTAGATAAAAAATAATAAAATGTAATTTTTTTTCCATTCTTTGCAGTTAGGGTTGGGTTAAGGTTAGGTTTACGGTTGGGGTTAGAGCTGGGGTTAGGGTTGTGTTAGGTTTAGAGTTATGTTGGGTTGTGGTTTGGGGTGTGTTTGGGTTAGGATTGGGTTTAGGGCTGTGTTAGTTAGAATTGGGGTATTTCCACTGTTTAGGCAAACCAGGGGGTCTCCAAGACATAGTGCCCGCCATAGATTCCAGCCAATTTTGCATTCAAAAAGTCAAACTGTGCTCCTTCCTTTCCGAGCCCTGCCGTGCGCCCAAACAGTGGCTTTCCCCCACATATGGGTTATCGGCGTACTCAGGAGAAATTGCACAACAAATTTTATGGTCTATTTTCTCCTGATACCCTTGTGAAAATAAAAGTTTGGGTCTAAAGTAAATTTGTTTGTGAAAAAAGTAAAACTTTAATTTTTTCTTTCCACATTGTTTTAGTTCTCGTGAAGCACCTGAAGGGTTAATAAACTTCTTGAATGTGGTTTTGAGCACCTTGAGGGGGTGCAGTTTTTAGAATGATGTCACTTTTGGGTATTTTCTGTCATGTAGGCTCCTCAAAGTCACTTCAAATGTGATGTGGTCCCTAAAAAGAAAATGGTTTGTAAAAATGAGAAATCGCTGGTCAACTTTTAACCTTTATAACGTTCTAACAAAAAAATGTTTCCAAAACTGTGTTGATGTAAAGTTGACATATAGGAAATGTTATTTATTAACTATTTTGGTTAACTCCACTCTCTGATTTAAGGTCACAAAAATTAAGTTTTAAAATTGCAAAATTTTCAACATTTTTGCCAAATTTCCATTTTGTCATTTTGGCAAGTCTTATCGAAGAAATTTTACTACTAACATGAAGTACAATATGCCACAAAAAATTGTCTCAGAATCAGTGGGATCCGTTGAAGCGTTCCAGAGTTATTACCTCATAAAGGGGCAGTGGTCAGAATTGTAAAAATTGGCTCCGTCACTAAGGTTAAATAAAATATAAACTATACATGTTTGGTATCTGCTTATTTGTAGTGACCTAAGGAAACATATTGTGGTTGTCTTACCATAGTGAAGATAGTAAATAAAGAATGCAAAAAGCAATTGTGGAATTACTTTTATTATTTTTTTTTACCGCACTTGGAATTTTTTCCCGTTTTCCAGTCAAAAGTCCAATTCGGCCCTCAAAAACACACCTTTATACCGCTATATTGATGGAAATATAAAATTATTTATGGCTCTCGAAGAAGGAGAAGAAAAATTAGAAAGAAAAAAATGAAAAATGGCCATGGCGTGAAGGAGTTAAGATCCGTCATACAGATCTACAGATTTGCTGCTAATTGTAATGGTTGTTACAAGGGGGTCCGTGGGGGCAAATCACTGCTTTGCATTATTGCACTGTCAGCACCACCCTCTTGGTAAAGACCATAAAAATTAGTACGAGATAGATATAGTATCTCTGGAACCGTATGGCGGATTTAAAAAAAAATAAATAAAAAATAAATAAAAATAAAACACTCCGAGGAGCTGAGCAAATACAATTTGAGCAAAAACTGGCCACGTCTGACCTGTCAGGTCCTCTTGAAGGTGTGTGGCCGTCTTCACCGAGACCAGGATTCAATCTTGAATCTTAAACCACTTTGCCTAATTATATATGTAATGATCTTGTTACACCCAAGCCACTAGCATTGTGCAATACTGCTGAGCTCCTAGGTTTTCCCGAATGCTTGGGCGGAGTGCATGTACCAACAAGTCAATGATGATGTGAAAATGTGTGCAAGCTGGTCTAGATATAGATAGAGAGATATATCTGTCTATCTATAATTATTATTATTATTAATAAAAGGAACCCTTTTGGCATTCTTCTGGCTTTTATTGAAGCTTAATTGATTTACTTAAAACTGAACTATCATTTTTTTTTTTTTTTTTATACCGTAATTTTGTCCAGCATGGAAAGCCATTGATCTTTTTCATAGTAAATTAGTAAATCAAACAACTTTTTTCTGAGTTTTGTCTTCATTCCTGAAAAAAAATCGTCTAAGTGGCCTCCAAACCGCTTCTTTTACCCATGCATGCTTGCCTGCTTTTAGCTGCATTCATCTCAGATCGTGCTCATTTGGAGTACGAATGATGGCAGTGAAAGGGTCGTGACAGGCCTCTTCCTCTGAGTGTTGCTCTTATCAGAACAATCTCCCACAGCAGGTTATCCAGAGTTGGTGACCTCAGCCAGGGTCTGTCACATCCATGCGTGGTTGGTCTAACCCACAGCATCTAGTTAAGGTCCACTAAGAGAAATAGTGGCAGCAATGTGTGATATTAAACAGGCCCTCCCTGCCCCCTGTATGCTACAATGGAAATAGGAGCACTGATTTGTTTCCACAAGTACCCTGTATGTGCCATGGGGGGGGGGGGACAAAATGGCAACTGGTTGCTTGTGGAGGTAAATACAATGGTACCTTTTTATGGGGCGGTAAGGCCATGTGCACACGTTCAGGATTTTTCGCGGTTTTTTCGCTATAAGAACGTGAAAAAAACGCTTACATATGCCTCCTATTATTTACAAAATATTCCGCATTTTTTGTGCAAATGTTGCATTTTTTTCCGCGAAAAAATCGCATCGCGGAAAAAAAAGCAACATGTTCATTAAAAATGCGGAATTCCACACACCTAGGAGTGCATTGATCTGCTTACTTCCCGCACCTGGCTGTGCCCACCATGCGGGAAGTAAGCAGATTATGTGCGGTTGGTACCCAGGGTGGAGGAGAGGAGACTCTCCTCCACGGACTGGGCACCATATAATTGGTAAAAAAAAAAAAGAATTAAAATAAAAAATAGTGATATACTCACCCTCTGATGGCCCCCGAAGTGTTCCCGCCTCTCCGGTGCATGCTCTCTTCCGTTCCTATAGATGGTGTGGTTCAGGACCTGTGATGACGTCGCTGTCTTGTGATTGGTCGCGTGACCGCTCATGTGACTCACGCGACCAATCACAAGCCGCGACGTCATCGAAGGTCCTGCACACACACACCATCTATAGGAACGGACGCCGCTGAGGAGATCGTCTGTCTGCAGGTGAGTTATAACCATTTTTTTATTTTTTTTAATTATTTTTAAACATTCTATCTTTTACTATAGGTGCTGCATAAGCAGCATCTATAGTAAAAAGTTGGTCACACTTGTCAAACACTATGTTTGACAAGTGTGACCAACTTGTCAGTCAGTTTTCCAAGCGATGCTACAGATCGCTTGGAAAACTTTAGCATTCTGCAAGCTAATTACGCTTGCAGAATGCTAAAAAAACCGGAAAAAGAACGCAAAAAAAAAATGCGGATTTCTTGCAGAAAATTTCCGGTTTTCTTCAGGAAATTTCTGCAAGAAATCCGGACGTGTGCACATACCCATATCAGTGCAGCCGAAGGCAGGCAAATAGACCAGGGAACAGCAGGGATTTCAAAGCCTCATGGATGCAACTGGTTTTACTAAAATGAAGACCAATCACCTAATAACGTTATTTGCATATTTTCAGGAGGTTTCATGGTGGACAAAATTTATTTAAAAATGAAGTTTTTAGTTACTCTTTTAAATTGTGTTATGGCTGACTCTACTGTAACATCCTTGATTGGAGAAAACTCTAATCCCAGCTATTTATCCCTTTAATTTCTGTGGACATTTTGCGTATGAGAATCAGGATTAGAATCCAAAATCAATCACACAGTTTTGATTAAAAAAATTAAATATTTCCTTATATAACATATTAATTTTTATTTGCATAACATATTACTCTACGGGAAGTATTCTTTAATTTTAATGTAATGTTCCTCATTGACCCGTTTATTACTATATATATCTATTTAGATTGTGATCCTCAATGGGGACAATCCCTATAATGTCTGCAAAGCGCTGTGGAATTAATGGCGCTATGTAAGCGAGTAAAAAATATACTATTTCCTGTTGGCTTGGCAATGTGACATAATGTAAAAAAAGAAAAAAGTATTTAAACTTTTTGGTTGATTTTGCGTTCTGACCTCAAATTTTTTTTCTGCAAAATGAGCAAAGGATCTATGTAATAGAGCAGAGCGCCAGCCGTAGCATGTAGATGACACCTTGTACGGATGCAGATGCTCATGTTAAATTATATCGGAGCTTATTGGTGGTCTTACAACGGTTTGTGTGCAAGGAATGATGGGAGTACTGTTTTAAATGAACAAACTGAGGAGTTTCTGAGCAAAACTTCAAAATCCTTTTTAACACAGCAGTGACAAAATCCTACTGAGCATCCGTCGGAATTGACAACCAACGCATGCTCCGTACTGGTAGAACTATTCCAGCCACTATTACGGATGTCACTGATCACATTTTGTTTCAGGGTGGGGATGGAGGCTTTGTCCGTTACCTTTTTGTGAGGTAAAACATGTTTTACCTCGCAGAAAGAATCAGCTGCGACCCCATGTTTCCTCCTCTGCCAAGGAGATTTGGCCCAATGAGACCATGTCCCTGTACGGTCAGACACAAACATTACACTGTACACAGTAGAGGCAAATTTATGAGAATATCCCAGCACAGGAACATTTCCTCCCAAGAAGAAGCTGGTGGTGAAACGCTCGTCGAGGTGAGGGGACACTTGGGTGGTCACGCTAACGCTAGATGCATTTTTTTCACCTATTAACCTCCCCTATATGACATTTTTGCTTGTTTTGTTACTGTTTTCTTTGTGATTTAATAAAAAAATTACTTTTGATTATGGATCTCTTCTCAACTCGATCCTTAGTACAGTTGGTTAGAGCTTTTGTTGTTAGTTCTAGATTTTGGTAGTGCCATTAAAAATATTTTGCGGATATTAGTGTTTAACTATACATGTAAAGAATATGCCTACGACTGTGAATATTTCGCTTTCTTTTTGTGAAGCAAACTATAAATAGGACAAATGTCTGAAAACTTCAGTGTGCATAATTATTCACCCCCATAAAGTCAGTATTTTTTTAGAGCTTCCTTTTGGGACAATTACAGCTGCAAGTCGCTTGGATACGTCTCTATGAGCTTTCCACATCTTGCCAGTGGGATTTTTGTTATTTCCTCAAGGCAAAACTGCTCCAGCTCATTCAAGTTAGGCCTGTTTCACACGTCAGTGGCTCCGGTACGTGTGGTGACAGTTTTCTCACGTACCGGAGACACTGACTCACGTAGACCCCATAGGGGTGGAGCCGCATATTCATCACTGTAATGAGCGGTACCACGTGACTGCTCATACAGGACAAGCTGCGGCGCTGAGAGGAAGCATCGCGGGAGCTGGGTGAGTATTTTAATGCCAGCGGGCGGGCGCACAGGGGGTGGGAGGTGACCGGGAACTTTATTTTAAAAACAAGCAAAAAAAACATGATTTTTCATTCCTTCTCTCCAGCGAACGCTGCTGGGGAGAAGGAATGAATGGCGGCTTCAGCACCACACGCATGGGGACAGCGCTTACTGTAGCGCTGTCTCCTGCACGGTCCGTGTGGTACTCAGTCGGCACACGGGCGGCACATGGTTGCCGCATGTGTGCCACACTGATGTGCCACATGAGCTCACGGACACGGATAGCTCGGGTACCGATTTTTCCGGTACCGGAATTATCTGGACGTGAGAGACTGGCCTTAGATGGTTTCCTCTGTTGAACATAAATCTTCAAGTCTGACCACAGAGTCTCAATTGGATTAAGGCCTTGGCTTTGTCTAGGCCACACTTAAAACATTTACACGTTTCCCCTTAAACCAGTCGAGTGTTGCTTTAGCAGAATGCTCTGGGTCATTATCTTGTTGAAAGGTGAACGTCTCGCATCACTGACACACTGAAACTGGTTTTGCCCAAAAATATCCCTGTATTTCGCACCATCCATCTTCCATTTTTCTTATCCCTGCTGCCAAAAAACATCCCCACAGCATGATACTGCTACCACCATGTTTCATTGTGGGGGTTGTGTTCTTGGGGTGATGAGCTGTGTTGGTTTGGCGCCAGACATAGCATTTACCTTGGTGGCCAAAATGTTCGATTTTAGTCTCATCTATGCACAGCACCTTCCTCCATACATTTAGGGAGTCTCTCACATGTCTTTTGGCAAACTCAAAACTAGACTTCCATTTTTTATGTATGTATACTTATACATACAAAGTTTTTTTTCTTGGCACTCTTCCATAAAGGCCACCTCTATGGAATGTATGACTTATTGTGGTCATATGGACAGATACTTCAGTCTCTGCTGGGAATGCTGCACCTCTTTCAGGGTTGTGTCTGTGCTGCCTCTCTGATTAATGTTTTTCTTGCCCGAGCTGAGAGTTCTGGTGGGCGGCCCTCTCTTGGCAGGTTTGTTGTGGTACCATGTTCATTGATTTGCATGGCCAAGTGTGATCCTAATATCGGATCAAACTAGGAGATGCAGCAATTTTTCTTCTCAGACTTCCTTGGCCTGAGCAAAAAAAATTGACCCATTCACACCCCTATAGACTAAGATAGGTCTGAGTGCGATCCAATGTTTTGTCGTATTGCACTTGGACCGATATGATTGTCTGCACTAATAATCCTGACATGCTGGTTAATGCTGATTAGTGTGACCATTTTCTCGTGCCTCCAAAATTGTAGCGTGCTGGCGCTTGTACATAAAAACCCCCTCCTCTTATAGCTTTGTTTGCACGAGATAAATTTGCAGCCGAAATTCTGCTCCAAATTTGGATCAGCATTTTCAGTACTAACTTGTGCAATTATGGCTGTGGTTTCTGCTGTGTAAATTCTATGGGTATACCATTAGTTTAACTCTGTGCATCCACAGCATAAGTTGACCTAATGCAGATATTAAATCCACAGCATTGGTCTATGTGTGGGGTTTCGCTGCAGTGTGTAATTACATTTTTCACAAAATCTCATCCAGAAAATTTGCTGCAAATTTGTTTCTATGCACATACCCTAAAAGTCACAATTCTTAAAATAAAATAATAAAACAAAAAATAGCAAAAAGGATATTTGAGTATATTATGTTAAACCATAAAGAAGAAAAGAAACTCAAGGAAAAAGAATTTTTCTCTTTTTCTTTTAAAAATGAATCTGATTTGTATCGTGTGCAGTAAGTGTCATTAGAAGAAAAGACACGACGGCACTT
The DNA here is from genome assembly GCF_051348905.1 of Ranitomeya variabilis. NCBI lineage: Eukaryota > Metazoa > Chordata > Amphibia > Anura > Dendrobatidae > Ranitomeya > Ranitomeya variabilis. The sequence continues at coordinate 408,001,805 of NC_135234.1, forward strand.
GCACAAATCTCCACTTGAAAAGCTCTTCTATTTCTTAGAACAGCATTCAAGCTTGACCTCCATCCTTCTGCACTGGTCAATCGCTTCCCATCTTTTCCATAAAGTACGTTTTTTGTATCAATCTAACTCGTAAACACTTATGATAGTTATTGTGATTATTCATTTGTTCTTCATAACCAACATGTAGATTAAAGGAGCAGAATAATCACGATTCAAGGGGATCCTGTATTAAAAAAACCTGATCAATGTTTATATTGACATAAAAGCCGTTTCTAGCCTCCTTTTCATGCTCTTATGCTTGTTTAATAGCCTTGAAACAAACTCTAAAAGGAAAATAATTGCGGTTACCTATTTGGACCATAACGGTCTATTGACCTTAGCCAATCCCTAAAGATCTGTTGACTGCAAGCCCATAGGGACCCTCAGCAATCAACTAAGGAGGCCTCCTCCATGTTGCACATACATGTTCTATCCTTGATTTTCATAGATGCCACACGTACCCATTATAGTCTATGGGGCTGTCCACATGTCCATATTTTTCATCGAATGTGTGATCCATGCAGAACCCATGGAGATGTGGCTGTTTTATTCCATCAGCACAGATGAAAAGATCCAATACACTGTGAAAAACTGGTATGGCTCACGAATGGCATCGGTGTACACAACGTGTGTGGTCCATGATAAACATTGCGAAGGATAGGAGAAGCTTTGTCATTTATCCAATTTTCAGAAACGCTGACACACGGATTTAGAACCCTGATGACACGTATTCAGTTTTTACACGCTGTGCTTGACAGGTTTTTCTCCAGCCGTGGTGTGGACAGGGCATGCCCTAGTACTGAATATGAGCTATTTTCCTCTGTCAGAGTAATTTGTCATAATGCTGTTATAATGCTGTAAGCCGCTTACAGCAGGTTTATTTATAGGCCTCGTGTTGCATTGCTTTTCCGAGCCGTCTACTGAAAATAAACTGGCATTGCTTTATTAGTATTCCGTAGCTTCATTGACGATCTCTCCGTGCATGTTTGCTTCTGCGGGGCTTATAAATCGCCTCTTGAGTAGCCTTGTTATACTCGTCTTGTGAAAATCATGTGGAACAATTGTCAAGATGTTTGTAGAGGTGTTTCCTTGCTTTATCTGACAGTTGTGTTACGGGATTACTTTTGCTATAGTTATGTGCGTACGCGGTACATTTTGCTACTATCCAACTAACGATGTGTCTTTTGGATTAAAATTGTGACCTCCTAACAATTTTTCAAATATCTTCTAATAATATACCAATATGGGGATCCTTTTTTTTTTACCCCCTTACCTATACTAGCAAACTATCTCCTTGCGATTGCAGATCTGAATGACCTAAGAATTTGTAATTAGTTGGACTTTTGACTCCTCACATTTATTGCTCTGCCAGCCCTAGCTTGTCATCGACTTGCCTTTTATGTGTCTAAGCTGAGGCGTAATGGCTAGTGGTTAAGCTCTTAGATGGTAAAAGACCTTAGTGTGCCCCCCAACTCGGACAATGCAGAGTCCTATAATAAATATGACAGGTTCCCATGTATCCTAAACAATGGCTGTGAAGTGGCAAGACCGTCCCATTTTTGGCCCCTTCTCAGCCATCAGAGCCTGAAGCCGTTAACAGAAGATGAAAAAGACTAAACACATGCACAACAAGTAGTTTTGACATTGCAGTGCATGTGTTAATTTTTTACCATTTATTGAGCTCTTTTGAGCTTTGATGTCGGCAGGTACGACTGACGTTACTCTGTTTGTGGGACTTTACACTGTAGAATGGGGCAGAACCTGTTCACGAAGTTTCAAAATAGCCTTGTTGCCATTACACAACCGGTACTATACATTAGTCTGTGTGTAGAAACTCATGATTTGGGTATAACATGTTAGTACATAAAACACTTCAGAATGTAGTAATATTGGTGATTTTCAGGTCCAGCAAGTCCACCTGTTTACCTGCTTTAGGGGACAAGCTTCAGAACAGCAACAAATGCCGTATAGTATTATGATGATTTTCAAATTCTGATCATTGGAACATCTATGTATACCGTACACATGTCCTGATATATTTTGTTAGGACCAGGCCCTTATTGGCAATCATTGTCTGCTCTGGTGGTCAACAGAAGACTCTACCTGTTGACATTGAATTGACTCCCAGGACTTTTCCGCCGGTTAGTGGTGGATGATCAGAGCTCCATATATTACCCCATATATGTATTGTATCAGGTGTAAGTACAGGCGCCTATCAGCGCCATACATTTACTTAGCTTGACCCCAAGAACTTTATGGAGCTTGCCTACAGGTGAATTTATGGTATAATTCTGACAATCCACTACAAATCAAATAGTCTTTGGTATGATCAGCTGATGTAATAACACTTATTTGTTTTCCTCGTAAGATCCTGATATGATTTTTTTTTTAAGGAACTGGAACAAAATGGCTGATTAGTTTTGGGTGGAATCAATAGAGTATGTAGACTTACAGAGCAAATCGTCGCCCATTAAAGTTTGCCATACGCATTAGACACCTGTCTTCTGAGCAATCATTTAGCCAACATCTCTCCGTTTCCCCTGTACACCAGAACATCTAGCTTGGCCGAGCACTCTTGTGCTCTCCAGGAGAATGTCGTCTAGCAGTGACTAATCGCTTTCCCATACAAAAAGATTGACCATAGAAATTCCAAATGCTTGGTCTTTCTCTCTCCTGAACTTGGGAGAGTCATGAAAGATGAGTCTTTCCTGTCTGATTGCATGCAGAACCAACAGTTATTTCTCTGAAGACCACCCACTGGACCCGCATGTTTACTAACACCAAGGATTTCAATGTGTAAAATGCAAGTGTTAGGGTACCGTCACACAGTGCCATTTTCATCGCTACGACGGCACGATTCGTGACGTTCTAGCGATATCGTTACGATATCGTAGTGTCTGACACGCTACTGCGATCCGGAACCCCGCTAAGAATCGTACGTCATAGCAGATCGTTTGAAACTTTCTTTCGTCGTCTAGTGTCCCGCTGTGGCGGCATGATTGCATCGTGTGACACAGGTTGTATACGATGTGCGCACAGTAACCAACGGCTTCTACATCGCAAATACGTCATGAAATTATCGCTCCAGCGCCGTGTATTGCAACGTGTGACTGCAGTCTACGACGCTGGAGCGATAATCATACGACGCTGCAACGTCACGAATCGTGCCGTCGTAGCGATGAAAATGGCACTGTGTGACGGTACCCTTTGGCCGGGGTCACACTAGCAACTGCAATGTGAGAAACTCGTGCGAGTCTCTCGCTTCAATACCAGACACTGCCGCCGGCTATCGGGAGCGGAGCGGTCAGCTGCATAGAAATACATTCAGCCGCGTGCTCCAGTCCCAAGTGCCGGCGGCAGTGCCGGGTATTGAGGTGCGAGAGACTTGTGCGAGTTTCTCACGTTGCAGTTGCAAGTGTAACACCAGCCTTACTGAAACGTTTCACACAACAGTGTATATATCAATTCGATCCGCTTCTCCTACTCTAGAACAGCCCGCCTACAGATCTACCATTTTCACATGACCGTTTCCTTTTAATTCTGGTTTATTGGAATCCTAAGGGAATGTTGCGAATTTGGCTGCGGATCTGCAGCAGTTTTCCATGTGGTTTACAGTAGCATGTAAAGCTATGGAAAACCAAATCCGCTGTGCACATGCTGCGGAAAATTCAGCGCAGATTTGCTGCTGTTAATTTTCTGCAGCATGTCAATTCTTTGTGCGGATTCCGCAGCGTTTTACACCTATTCCTTAATAGGAATCCGCAGGTGTAAAAAACGCAGGTGAAATCTGCACAAAAACTGCACTAAATCCGCGGTAAAACGCAGGGTGTTTCAACTGCGGATTTTGCAGAATCCGTGCGGAAAAATCCGCAATGGAATTTGGTCTGGTGCTGTCAGTTCGGTTTGACCTGTGTCAGACTTTGTGGGCGCTCATCCAGTCAATTTTTTATTCATACATTTACATTAGTAATTAGGGATATTGTAAAAGCTTCAGAAATCCTTACATTAACATGCTGCCAATGATGAGACGTGGGCTTTCTGGGAGTAGTGGATTTATAAACGTACACATCCATTTAGAGATCTACAAAGGAAAATACTCTAGAAATCTGGCACACGATGGCATATGTAACACGGACCCTTTACATTGTAAGTTTTAGTCAATTTTTTTGCCTCTCTTAATTGTACTAGTACAAGATCTATGAACAGATGCAGATTGAGATGAGTTGGTGTAAAGAGGACAAGATTGCCTAACATATCTAGTGTCTTGATTTTTTTAAAATTTTTTTCTACAGAGTGATGTCGAATGGGAATGGGGGGTGATATAAGGATCTTGCATGTCTGATTTAATACTGTCAATCCTTTTCTTCTCAAAGACCTGTCAGACTGGCTCTCCTAGACAAAGCCAGCATTCTTGTGTTTGGGAGATCATGGCTTTGTGATCTATTCATTTCCGATCTGACTTTTGTACAATAGGGATATGGCTACTCCTATCTATGGGACAAGTCCGAAGTTTCTGCCTCCTAAATCTGCATGTAGAAAGCCAAGTTTAGCTGTTATCTGAAATTAATACATTGATCTAGAAACTGCTCTTTTGTGTCAATAAATTAAACTGATCTTTTTTTTGTTTGGCTCCGTTTTTTATATAGTTATTAGTGTTTTTTTGTTGTTTTTTTCATATTTATTTTAATGCACAGCAAAAATGCTAAGGTTAAGGTGGTTTCTTAGCTTAAATTTGTAGTGTATTTTTATTCTAATCACTAAACTGTACATGTCTGAGAGCAATTCATCCAGTTCTTCACCTTTTGAAGTATTAAGTGTTCGGTCAGTTTTTACAGTATTGTGGGGATTAAGTGGCTGATTTTCTTTCATTCTAGTGACGGATGTTGAACTGAAGCGGCTGAGAGATGCTTTCAAAAGAACGTGTGGTGGCCCTTCTTATTATATGAGTCAACAGTGCTTCATCAGGGAAGTGTTAGGAGATGGAGTCCCTCCAAAAGTTGCGGAGGTAGGACATTATTGTGTTATGTTATTTTTTATACTCTCAATGTCTTTCTTTATCGATGTCTTGTTGTTCCTTACAAGTAATTATTACATAGCCCTTTCTAACTTTCCCACATTATTGCGGTCAGCTGTATTATAACCCCATAAATACGGTAATATGTAATCCTATAGTTAAATGCAGGGCAGCCTGAGCATAAACATTGGAGGAGAGTAAAGTCAAGCATGATGGATTATTAATCCTTTGTTCTTCACAGATATTACTGGCTATCAGAGCAATAAACTTGCCTTAATTGGGCACTTACAATGCAGGATAATTGTGAATGAGTGTTATTAAAGAGAACCTGTCACCAGTTTTTCCCTGTGTCAACTGAAACTATGACCGTGATCAGTTCCTGTGCTGCAGCCCATTAATGGTTATATGACTCCCTGACTCCCCCAAAAATCTTTTGAAGTTCTCCCGTGCTGTATGTTAAGCATGTCGGTCCAGACCAATAGGTGTCATTTCTGCGGTCTCCATCCCTCCTCCTGGCTTCTTTATCCCATTCTCCTGCTCTAGCAGGGCGAAATCTTGCGCATGCGCAGAGTAATCGCTGACTCGCACCAGCTAACTATGCTCTGCCCTATCGCGGGCAGAGTCTAAATCATAGCGGCAATCACACTTCTGTATTTCAGCTCTTCCTCTTCTCTCAATAGGGCAGAGCATCGTGGACCGGTGCCAACCAGCAATTTCTCTGCGCAGGCGCGAGATTTCTCCCGGCTATGTGGATGACGCAGAAGGCATCATCCACATCAGTTACAGCAGGAAAACGGGTATCGGCAGCGAGGAGAAGGGATGGAGACCACAGAGATGACGCCTATCGGATAGGACCAATAGGATTAACATACAGTGGGGGAGAACTTAAAAGGTTTTTTGGGGGGTATTCAGGGAGAGTCGGGGGCTATATAGCCATTGATTGACTGCAGCACAGGCGCTGGTTAAGGTCATAGTTTTAGTTCCACGGAACAAAACTGGTGACAGGTTCTCTTTAAAAGCGCCTATAGCTGTGGGTCAACAGCTATTGGTGGTTGGAAGGGATTGTACAAGAAAAAACATGGATACTCTTACATAAAATAGTGCCTCCCCGGTCCATAGGTTGTGTGTAGTATTGCTTCTCAACAATGGAATCAAGCTTCCATACTATCCAAAACCGATGAGCAGGTATGTCTGTTTGTGGGAAGTAAGTAGCCATGTTTTTCTAATTCTATACAAACCTTTTGGGACAAACGTGGTGGTTGCATTGGATACTGCAAATACAGAACCAACGGCTTATGGATCTGTAAAGCCAATGAAAGCTTACTCACCAGTCTGCATTCTATAAATCTTACTGTGACGTACTTGTCTAATGGTTGTGAACAATTGGAATGTACGAAGGACTTCTGATCATCTCCAGGCAGCAGCTTGCTGTATTCCCAGCTTTCTCAGCTAGTCGGTCTGTTACTGCTTCTCATCCAGGATAAGAACTGCCATTTTGATTATTTTCCTTAGAGTTATTTCTTTGTTCGCTGCAAATTATCTAGGATATTGCCGAAATAAAAAAAGCATCCAGCGCATCCCCTGTGGAGCTGTGCAGACGCTCTTTATGTTCCTATAGACGCTTTAATTGAATGCATTCATCTCACACGCGCTTTAAATGCAAGTTCGTCATACATTTACCACATGGAATTGTCTGAAAGGGGACAGGAATGGGATTGATAATGTTACAAAACCATTTCTTAAAGAGTTGTCCGAGTTGAAGAAATGAAACTAGCTGCAGGAAATGTTATAAAAATAAAAACCATTGCTCGCCTGCTAAAGGCAGTCTAAGGAGTAAAGTTTCTCCTTGTGGAGAGCGCAGGGAGACTTATTAAGTTTCCCATGGATTTTAAATATGCAAATATCCTCTTCAGAGAGGAAGAGGCAGTTAATATTGAACCTTTTAAAGGGCCTTGCCATTTGACTTGGGTCATGACTTGCCCCATGGTTTGGGTCATTTAAGTCCTATGTCCAGGCCCTTTTAATGGGTCAATATAGACATTTAGGCTTGCTACATCCATTAGATGGCACTAGAGTTCCTGTCCTCTTCCTCTCTGAAGAGGCTATGTGAATATATAAATTCCCACATGAGCATTGCATGGCCAGCAAGTCAGTTGATGTTGATTTGGTGCTCCTGCAGGAGAATCTATTAGACCCCCTCTCATCCAGCCAAATCAGTTCTCCTACTTTTCACCGATAAGGGGCAAAAAGCTGCAAATAGTCTATGCTTTGGCTTCTTATCCCAAGTTTTAAAGTGACTTAAAAATGCAAATGGATATATGGATTTATAGGGAGAGACCTATTTGTCTAGCTGAGCTGGTGGAATAAAGGTGGGTTCATACTTCGTAGACTAGTAACCTAGTCCCCGGGGTAAGATCTCAGAGTCAAATATGGATGTTTGTAATGCTGCAGCTGGTCTCTGCTTCATGCTTCGAGAGTCCACTTTATGGGGTTTTACATGAATTAATTATTTTTATCAAGCGCAGGAGGTTAAAAAAATTTAATCTGCAGTATTCATGCACCACTTCTCCAGCGATGCGTCTGCGCTGCTGCTTCCAATTTTTGTTGACGGACTTCAGTGCGCATAACCGCTGCAGCTAGTCAGAGCCAATGTAATTTGCTGTTGACAGCACCACTATAGCCTTTCGGGAAAGACCAGAAGGAGCGTTGCAGTAGAGGTGAGTATAATTGATTATGCTATTTATAATTCTAGAGCAGGCAGATGGATGTTGGAAAAAATTGACTCAAATGTTTTCATGTACCTGAAGCTATTTTTTCAATTTTAGCCGCTACAAATGAAAAATGCACAGAGGAACCTTCTACACGTAACCGGTTGCTGATTGAATGGTCCTTTTGTGTCTGGACTTTTTTGGGTTGTTGCATGTGATCCATGTAGTTAGGTGACCATGGTTTACAGAAGAGATCTTGACAATGAAGCCTGCAGTTTGTCCTCTGTGTCATTTTACTGCCTTGCTACTTTGATGACAACATCGGTCATCTCATTTGTAGAATTTTGATGTTTTAATTTTAAATTCTGCAGCTTCTCCCAAAATGTGCATGACAGCTCGGCAAACACCGCTTCTGACTGGCGGTGAAATCATCACCGTCTGTCAGACAGCCGCTGTTCCCACGCTGTCAAAAGACAGTGTGAGCCAGCAGCTGTGTTCGGAGGTATAAAGTTTACCTCCGGTCACTGTTGTCAACTGATGGGACTTCTACTCCCATCAGCCAACACCTGCTGCTGCTAATAACAGCGAGAGCAGGAGCGCCTGATGGGAGTTTTCATCAGCCGCCGCCCACACTGTCAATAAATAATTTAATGAAAAAAAACTGTGTGGGTTCCCTGTACTTTTGATAAACAGCCAGGCAAAACTCACATTTGGGGGCTACAACCCTCAGCTGTCAGCTTCAGCAAGGCTGGTTATCAATAATAGAGGGTCCCCACTCCCATTTTTTTTAAAGTTGTTTAAATAATTAACAAAAAGGGTCATGGGATCCCCCAATCTTTGACAACCAGCTTTTCTAAAGCAGACAGCTGGGGGCTGGTATTCTGAGGATGGTAAGGGGCCATGAATATTGGCCCTGCCTAAAAATAGCAGCCAGCAGCCGCCCAGAAGAGGCACATCTATTAGATGCGCCAATTCTGCTGCTTTGCTCGGCTCTTCCCACTTGCCCTGTAGCAGTGGCAAGTGGGGTTCATATTTGTGGGGTTGTCGCCTTTGTATTGTCACATGAAGCCCACGGCTTAGTAATGGAGAGGTATTTGTAAGACATCTATCCATTACACGAACATGGCATGAGTGACCAGTGGTGATGTCATCGAGGTTACTGCCGGTTACTGAGGCTGGATTCCCATCCCAGGCCAATGCACTGCGGTGACCTCGGTGAGATCCCCGCTAGCACAGTGAGAAAGTCTCATGGTACAGAGGTGAGTTCACCGCAGTTCAAATTCACTGGAGTGAAATTGTCCTGGTGAACTCTCCTCTGCACAGTGGGACTTTTTCTTTTTGGCCAGATGGGAAAAATTCATAATGGGGGGAATTTTTTTTTTTTGCACCTAATTCATTAAGAGCCCAGCATCAGAAAATGTACGAACATACTCCAGTGACGGACCGGATTACTTTTCTGCTATAATTGACTTTGTAAATTAGCAATTCCATCGAGCAAGCAAGCCATACCCCCTCCAACTAGGCTCCACGCACACTATTCAAAAAAGGAGGAGCTTGTGTAAAAATTCAGAAACATGCAAATTTTTCCAAAATGACCCGTTGGAAAAAATTGTTGTTTTTTTAAAAGCCAGTTTTCTTGTGTAAATTGCTCCTCGTTGTTTTTTATACAGCTACATGCAATTGGTGGATTTATGTGTTTGATAAAATTAATATTTTTGCTTTAAATGCAGATTTATAGTAGTATAGCTCTGTGGATTCTTTCCAGGGCTGTATTTATTTGTTTTGTATTTTTTATAATCCACACCGATGTAATATGTGTCGGCAAAAGCTAATAAATTATGAACTGAGTCATATAATTTTTACTGCTATACATAAACTTACTCCCAATTTTATTGTGCTTCTACATAATATTCAAATTAAAATAAAATGTAAATTTATGTTTCAAACATTTGGGTCGTGAAATTGGAAGGATTTATTGGTAGAAACACGTGTCGTGCATTGCAGCACACATCGGCATATTTTTTTGTCAGCAGGTTTTACATTTATTCACTTTTTCGCATTCTCTTAGCTGACAAAAAAATCTGCAGCTAAATATAACTGGGTCCTAAAAGTATCACCTTCATTGTGACCTTGTGCAAATTGCCTGCACAGAAAGAGGGTGGCAGCCATCATTATGCCTCTTGCACTTTCTCTTACATTGTTTATTAGCAAGTGGATATTTAAGGACAAATCTTCTCCAACAAAAGTAGTGATTCATGCTATGTTTCCTTGTGTTGCCTGGCAGATACCGAGAAATGTTAAATATAAATGTAAGCACGGTATAACTAGAACAGACAGGAAATGGAACATTTATTGAATTTACAGTAGCTAGTGGGGTTTCCTTTATCACTATATATTTCTTATAGCACTATATAAATGTTTTTTTGTTTTTTTTATATATAGAACTCTACATAATGTAATAGTGGGGGTTCACATATTGTAACAATTATAAAAGACCATGTGCTACTTTTACACTGGTGGCCTATCCTTAGGATAGGTCAACAATGTCTGATCAGTCGGGGTCCGACACCCAGTACTCACTTACCGAGCTGCTCTGTCTGCTTGTATTGGACAAGGCTTGGTACTACACATCCGCCTCCTATTCAAATCAATAGGAGGTGAATGTGCAGTACCTCGCAGCAGTCACTAGAAGTAGACATAGTAGCTCAGCAAGTGAGTACTTTCAGACAGTGACCGCAGACACCGATAACAGCTGATTGGCGGGGTGCCAAGCCTTGGCCGATCAGACATTGATGAGCTATCCTAAGGATAAGCCATTAATGTACAAATAGTGGACAACCTCATTAATCCCTTATCGACCACTGATATGCCTTCTAACAGCAGCAGTTAAGGGTACTTATTCCTCAGTTCCGCTTTTTAATGGCGCTGAGAAATAAGGTTATAGCGCCCCCCAGCGTCGGAAAATCTCAGGGGTCTCAGCTACCGGCAGAGTAGCAGAGACCCCAGAGAACATAAATCGGGTTTGTTTTTACCATCCCTAGTGTTTAGATCACCGTTATTCGCCCAACGACGACTGCAAAAAAAATTAAAGTCAGATTTCCCATTTATTTCTTTCAACTCTGATATGATCTAGCACATCCGAGAGAGAAATGGGGTCCCTCTAGCCCCCCCGGGACCTCCAGTGTTCCCCGGTCTCTCCGACTCTGTCCCCCGGCCCTTGGCATCTTCTTCCGGAAAGAAAATGGCGACGTAGTATATTGCCCAGCGACGTAGTATATTGCCCAGCGACGTAGTATATTGCTCAGCGCCATAGTATATTGCCCAGTGACGTAGTATATTGCCCAGTGACGTAGTATATTGCCCAGTGACGTAGTATATTGCCCAGTGACGTAGTATACAGCACAGAGCCATGTAGTATATTGCACAGCAAAGTAGTATACAGCACAGAGCCACATAGTATATTGGCCAGTCACGTAGTATATTGCCCAGCCACATTTGTCACAGGTTAAAAAATAAACATATACTCACCTTTCCGAGGGCCCTTTGTAGTCCACGGCAGCTTCCTGTCCCAGGGTTGGTCTGAGCGCAGGACCTGTGATGATGTCGCGGTCACATGACCGTGTAGCGGTCACATGACCGTGACGTCACGTCAGGTCCTTTCTGCGCAGGCGCACAGGACTTGTGATGACGTCGCGGTCACATGACCGTGACGTCATGGCAGGTCCTTCTGCCATAACATCTTTGCCACCGCAACCTGCAACGGAAGATGGCGGGTGGCGCGAGCGGCTCAGCGGACTACAGAGGGTGAGTATAGCAGGTTTTTTTTTTATTTATTATTTTTAACATTACATTTTGTACTATTGATGCCGCATAGGCAGCGTCAATAGTACAAAGTTGGGGACACACAGGGTTAATAGCGGCGGTAATGGAGTGCGTTACCCGCGGCATAACGCGGTCCGTTACCGCCGGCATTAACCCTGTGTGAGCGGTGACCGGAGAGGTGTATGCGGGCGCCGGGCAGTGAGTGCGGGGAGTAAGGAGCGGCCATTTTTTTCCGGACTGTGCGCGTCGCTGATTGGTCGCGGCAGCCATGACAGGCAGCTGGCGAGGCCAATCAGCAAACAAATAACCGCGACAGACAGACGGAAGTACCCTTGGACAATTATATAGTGTATATATATATATTATATATGTGTGTGTATGTATAGTCTCATTCTCATTCTCGATCAAGAGAGAGATCTTTTATAAAGGTGACTATGTAAGACAGCTGTCTTTAATGCAGGTAACGAGTTGGTTAGGACCGTCTAACTGGTCTGTAGGAGCCAGAACTCTTAATGATTGGTAAGGGATCAAATACTTATTTCTCACTGCAAATGCAAATAAATGTATATTTCTACAATGCAGTTTTTTGGATTTTATTTTTGATATTCTATCTCTCAATGTTAAAATTTAGCTACCCTTGAAATTATAGGCTGTCCATGTCTTTCAGTGGGCAAACTTACAAAATCAGCAAGGGATCAAATACTTATATATATATATATATATATATATATATATATATATATATATATATATATATATATATATATATATATATATATATATATATATATATATATATATATATATATGGGTCCTTCTCCGGTACCACACGATCAACAGAGCCAGCGAAGAGTGAACAATCCCAAGACCTTTATTTAGGCAAAAATACGAAAGGTCCATATACGATGCACCACGCAAAGGATAAAATAGTCCAGAACACGAATGCAGTTCAGTAACAGGATAAAAGTCCAACAATCCAGCAGACAGAGGATAACCTAGTCCATATACTCGTCTTTCACTCTGACGTGCTGTCTTCACATCATGGTTCCACACAGGACTGATCTGTGTCACCTCACTGATATTTACAAGTCTCCCTCCTCATTCACAGGTCAGGAGGAGGAAGATCTCAGGGGCTCATTGTTTGAACAAGCTAGGTCAACATGTCATTAGCATATTAGCAAACAATACTGTACTGTGGGGGCTGATATCAGATGGCAGCAACAGCCATTCATCAATTAGCAAATAACTCCTTCTACAAGAGAACACCATGAAAATAAGTAAAATAGAAATATACACAAAAATGATACCCACATAGCATACCACATATATATATGTGTGTGTGTATAATATATATATATAATATATATATATGTATATAATACAATACACACACATGGGATGGGAATGCGGGAGCCATGCATAATAGTATGAGGATGAGGAGGCCTTGCATAACAGGATGGGAATGAGGGGACAATGTATACCAGGCTTATACTCGAGTCAATACGTTTTCCCAGTTTTTTGTGATAATTAGGTGCCTCAGCTTATACTCGGTTCGGCTTATACGCTAGTATATACGGTAATTAAATTGCATTTTATTGCATGAAATAAGTATTTGATCACCTACCAACCAGCAAGAATTTTTGACTCTCACAGACCTGTTACTTTTTCTTTAAGAAGTCCTCCTACTCTGAACTCATTATGTGTATTAATTACACCTATTTGAACTCGTTACCTGTGTAAAAGACACCTGTCCTTACTCTTGAGGCATGGGAGAAGGTCATGTGGTCAGATGAGACCTAAATAGAATTTTTTTTATCTCAACTCCACTTGCCGTGTTTGGAGGGAGAAAGAGGAGTACAACCCCAAGAACACCGTCCCAACTGTGAAGCATGGTGGAGGAAGCCTCATACGTTGGGGTGCTTTTCTGCAAAGGGGACAGGACGGTTGCACCATATTGAAGGGAGGATAGGTATGGTCATCGCAAGATTTTTGCCAACAACCTCCTTCCCTCAGTAAGAGCAATTGAAGAAGATGGGTGATGGCTGGATCTTCCAGCTTGTCAATGACCCGAAACATACAGCCATGGCAACTAAGGAGTGGCTCCGTAAGAATTTCAAGTGCCTGGAGTTGCCTAGTTAGTCTCTAGACCTGAATCCTATAGAACATTTTGGAGTGAACAGAAACTGACCAGTAACAGCCCCGAAACATGAAAGATCTGGAGAAGATCTGTATGGAAGAGTGGGCTAAAATCCCTTCTGCAGTGTGTGCAAACTTGGTCAAGAACTACAGGAAACGTCTGACCTCTGTAATTGCAAACAAAGGTTTCTGTACCAAATATTAAGTTCTGTTTGTCTATTCTATCAAATACTTCATGCATTAAAATGCAAATTAATTACAATTAAAATTACAGACCTTTCTATTCTTTGTAGGTGGAAAAACTTGCAAAATTGACAGTGTATCAAATACTTATTTTCCCCACTGTGTATATATGTACCGTATATACGGTACATTTGAAAATGCTATTTTCTTCTCATAATTTGTATTAAAAAATAAAAAATCTTGCAATTTTCACATTAGCTACTGGACTTTTTTTTTTTTTTTAGATCTATATTCTTAGGTCCTCATTTTTCCTTTTTAAACATTTGCCAATATTTACAATGCTAGATTTATATTCTGGCTTATTTCCCATAGTTTTTATCTTAATGTCTTTTTTTTCTGTAACTATTTCTTCATGCACTGATTGACAAGAATTGGAGATCATCGAAATTCAGCTGCTTATTCCTTAACCTGTCTACAATATTAATCTGAATTGCAACTGCTCATCACAAATGCTGGCCTAAGCAATTTTCCCTCAGCAGAAATGGATGCTCGCTTTATTTAAGATTATACATTGCTATGGAAGTTGACCATGCATTGTTGTTCTATGTACATCACTATTTTATGCTAAAATGTGAGTTGTACATGTTGCTTTTAGCATCGTATTAGAATATTAAATAGCTTATGATTTTAGTGGTGACCTTATACGCCAACATTATGTTTATTGTCCAGGTGCTTCTGTTAGCTGCACGGGTAGCCATTTGCGTTTGTTTTTTACCGCCTTTTTACATTCTAACTTTATTGGCTAACCAGAAAAATTACCGTATATACTCGAGTATAAGCCGACCCGAGTATAAGCCGACCCCCTAATTTAGCCACAAAAAACTGGGAAAACTTAATGACTCGAGTATGAGCCTAGGGTGGGAAATGCAGCAGCTACTGGTAAATTTCAAAAGTAAAAATAGATACCAATAAAAGTAAAATTAATTGAGACATCAGTAGTAGGTTGTGTTTTTGAATATCCATATTGAATCAGAAGCCCCATATAATGCTCCATACAGTTCATGATGGGCTCCATAAGATGCTCCATACAAAATACGCTCTATATAATGCTCCATACAGTTTATGATGGGCCCCATAAGATGCTCCATATTAAAATATGCCCCCTATAATCCTGCATAAAGGTTAATAATGCCCCCATGAGATGCTCCATAGATACATTTGCCCAATATAATGCTGCACAAATGTTGATTACGGCCCCATAAGATGCTCCATAGAGATATTTACCCCATATAGTGCTGCACAAACGTTATGGCCCCATAAGATGCTCCATAGACACATTTGCCCCATATAGTGCTGCACAAACGTTAATTATGACCCCATAAGATGCTTCATAAAGATATTTGCTCCATATAGTGCTGCACAAATGTTGATTATGGCCCCATAAGATGCTCCATACAGACACTTGCCCCATTTGCTGTTGCTGCGATAAAAAAAAAAAACACTCACCTCTCGTCGCTCAGGCCCCCGGCAGTTTAAATATTCACCTTTCCTCTTTCCGTCCGCTGCTCTGTCTTCAGCGTCTTCTGCACTGACGTTCAGGCAGAGGGCACGCACTAACCACGTCACCGCACCCTCTGACCTGAGCGTCACTGCAGAAGATGAAGATGGAACGGCGGCTGGAACGAGGAGAGGTGAATATTGTGCAGCGCTGCGCTCCCATCCCCATTATACTCACCTGCTTCTGGTGCGGTGCAGTCCCTGGTTCCCCGGCGCCGCAGCTTCTTCCTGTATTGAGCGGTCACATGGTACCACTCATTACAGTAATGAATATGCGGCTCCACCCCTATGGGAGGTGGAGCCACATATTCATTACTGTAATGAGCTGTACCATGTGACCGCTCAGTACAGGAAGAAGCTGAGGCGCCGGGGAACCAGGGACGTGCAAGGACCGCACCAGGAGCAGGTAAGTATTATTAGACAGCCCCCACTCCCGCTCCCCTGCCGACCCCTGGGTATGACTCGAGTATAAGCCGAGAGGGGGACTTTCAGCCCAAAAAAATGGGCTGAAAATCTCGGCTTATACTCGAGTATACGGTATATTTGCAAGGCTCCTTCATCAGGTGTGGTTACATATGAAGAAGCCCCTCTGCTCTGAAAGCTTGCAATATATATTTTTTTCTGGTTATTACTCCTATAATATTTTTGTATTATTTGGGCATAAAAGTATTCATACAGATTTTCTTCTGGCTAGCACGGTACTACAATATAATTTTTGTGTGCAAGTTTAAAAAAAAAAAAAAGCCTCAATACAGAACGCAGATGGACCCCATTATATCCAGTAGGGTCCCTTTTCTACCATTGGCATCAGTATTGCAACTGATTCTTTTATGCGTGAATTCTGTTTTTGTTCCTCTTAAAGGAACAGACAAATGGAAGGTACAAACAGTAATGTGAATGTAGCCTTATACAGTATTTCTGGAACTATGCTTTGTCTAGCTACGTATAAATAAACATATTGTAAATGGGTTGGTAAGTTTGGTGAAACATATTAACCATCCAGTATTTCAAGGACCTGGCGGACCCTCACACGCGATGTGCTGTTGGGTAAACATGGTTTTCCCTTGGAGATATGAAGCACCAGAGTGTCCATTCAGGCTACACCCTTCATCTGTTCTCCAGAAATAAAATGCTGTCACATCATAGCTTAGCATATGATGTATCTGTGGATAACTTAAATTGGTATTTTCAAAGCAACAATGTCTAGAGTTTCTAGATTGTCACTCAAATATAGGGTTCATCAGTGTTCTGGTATATTTCACAGTATTGTTGCGGACAGTGCAGTTCTTACTGTCTGGTGCACACGAGAAAGCACAATGGAACTCCTACTATATTAGTGAGCAGGGCCTATTTTTTCATTGTATTTATATACAATGTATTGTATTTGTGTTCATATTCATTTTTTTTGTTTAATTTGGAGAATGTATCATCTTCATCTAAAATTGTCAGTGTTATTTCAACAAAAACAGCAGCACAAAATAATTAATAATAATAATTTTATTTTATATAGAGCCATCATATTCCGCAGCGCTTTACAATTATAGAGGGGATTTGTACAGACAATAGACATTACAGCATAACAATAATCACAGTTCAAAATAGATACCAAGAGGAGTGAGGGCCCTGCTCGCAAGCTTACACACTATGAGGAAAAAGTGGAGAGCCGAGAGGTGGATGGTAACAATTGCTTTCGTTGTTCGGACCAGCCATAGTGTAAGGCTCGGGTGTTCATGTAAAGCTGCATTAACCAGTTAACAGCCTAAATATGTAACCGTACAGACACAGAGTGCTATTGACTGCATAAAGTATATGAGAACATGATGCGAGGAACCTGATTATGGTTTAAGTTTTTTGAATAGGCCACACAGGGATAGTTGGGTTAATGCATTGAGGGGGTAGGCCAGTCTGAACAAATGCATTTTTAGGGCACGCTTAAAACTGTGGGGATTGGGGATTAATCGTATTAACCTGGGTAGTGCATTCCAAAAAATTGGCGCAGCACGTGAAAAGTCTTGGAGACGGGAGTGGGAGGGTTTGATTATTGAGGATGTTAACTTCAGGTCATTAGCAGAACGGAGAGCACGGGTAGGGTGGTAGGCTGAGACCAGGGAGGAGATTTAGGGTGGTGCTGAGCCATGGAGTGTTTTATGGATGAGGGTAATAGTTTTATACTGGATTCTGGAGTGGATGGGTAACCAGTGTAATGACTGGCACAAGGTAGAGGAATCGGTATAACTATTGGTGAGGAATATGATCCTGGCTGCAGCATTCAGGACAGATTGGAGACGGGAGAGTTTGGTAAGAGGGAAGCCAATTAGTAGAGAGTTACAATTGTCCAGACGAGAATGAATAAGTGAAACAGTAAGAGTTTTTGCAGAGTCAAAAGTAAGAAAAGGGCGAATTCTAGAAATGTTTTTGAGATGCAGATAAGAGCGAGCCAGTGATTCGATGTGGGGAGTGAATGAAAGCTCGAAATCAAGTATGACCCCAAGGCAGCGGGCATGTTGCTTGGGAGTAATTGTGGAACCACACACTGAGATGGCAATGTCAGGCAAAGGTAGGTTAGTAGAGGGAGAGAATACGGGGAGTTCAGTTTTTGATAGGTTCAGTTTCAGATAGAGGGAGGACATGATGTTAGAGACAGCGGTAAGACAATCACTGGTGTTTTCTTAAAAGGCAGGCGTGATATCAGGAGAAGTGTATAATTGGGTGTCATCGGCATAGAGATGGTACTGGAAACCAAATCTACTGATTGTCCAATAGGGGCAGTATACAAAGAGAAGAGGAGGGGGCCTAGGACTGATCCTTGAGGAACTCCAACAGTAAGGGAAGATGAGAGGAAGAGGAACCAGCAAAAGATACAGTGAAAGAGCGATCAGAGAGATAGGAGGAGAACCAGGAGAGAAAGGTGTCCTTGAGGCTGATGGAGCGGAGCATAGTGAGGAGGAGCTGATGATCCACAGTATCGAATTCTGCGGAGAGATCCAAGAGAATTAGCATGGAGTAGTGACCATTAGATTTAGCTCTTAGTAGATCATTAGATTAGAGACTTTAGTGAGGGCAGTTTCAGTAGAGTGTAAAGAGCGGAAACCAGATTGAAGAGGGTCGAGAAGAGAGTTGTCTGAGAGATAGCAGGTAAGACGGGAGTGGACCAGGCGTTCGAGGAGTTTAGAGATGAAGGGAAGATTAGAGACAGGTCTATAATTAGCGGCACAGTTTTGGTCGAGGGATGGTGTTTTAAGTAATGGATGCATGCATGCATGCTTAAATGAGGAGGTAAAGATACCGGAAGAGAGAGGTTGAATATTTTTGTTAGGCGAGAAGTGACAGCAGGAAAAAAGGGACTGGAGGCGATGTGACGGAATGGGGTCACCAGAGCAAGTGGTCGGACGTGAAGATGCAAGGAGCTTGATTACTTCTTCTTCTGTAACTGGTTCAAAGTCCGAGAATGAACTAGATGCAGTGGGAGAGGGAGGACAGTGCATGGTAAGAAGGGACTGGGAGATAATTTCCTGTCAGATGTGGTCAATTTTTTCTTTGAAGTAATTGGCCAGATCGTCAGCGCGGAGATCCGTGGTTGGGGCCTGCAGTCTTGGGTTGAGTAGGGAATGAAAAGTGTCAAAGAGAAGTTTAAGGTTATTGGACAGTGAGGTGATGAGGGTGTTGAAATAGGTTTGTTTGGAGAAGTGAAGCGCAGAGTTGTATGTTTTAAGCATGAACTTATAATGGATGAAATCTTTGGGTAGAAACGATTTTCTCCACAAACGTTCGGCGCACCTGGAGCACCGCTGCAGGAAATGTGTTTGCAGCGTGTACCACGGTTGTCGCCGTCTATGCAGAGTTGTTCTATGTATAGGAGGTGCAAAGAAATATAAGCAACATTGTAATTATTATTATTATTATTATTTATTATAGCGCATTTATTCCATGGCGCTTTACATGTGAGGAGGGGTATACATAATAAAAACAAGTACAATAATCTTAAACAATACAAGTCATAGCTGGTACAGTAATATATATCAGAGAAATATGCTTCTGTCTCCACTTATAAGCCACTTATTTTTCCCCGTTACCATCACCCACCTCCTGAACTTATCAGGCTGCGATATTTTTAGAAATATCTGTGGCTATGAATTTAACATGAAAATATGCAAGTCATTAGAGTGATTGTGTTATGATTGTGATAAGAATTACAGTGTCAAGCAAGATTTTCAGGCTATTGGTTACATAAGATTGAATATACATGAATATAATGCACTGTGTGTATCAAAACTATTATGTTTGGTAAAGTCCCTATTTTGTTGTGTTTTAGGTCATTTACTGCTCTTTTGGTGGGACATCAAAAGGCTTACACTTCAATAACTTGATTGTGGGACTAGTTCTTCTAACGAGAGGCCGAGATGAAGAGAAGGCTAAGTGTAAGTGTCACTATTCATTACGGACTTTTCAAGAAAGGGTCATAGCCCGAATAAATTTGACTTATGGGTTTAAAAAAAATGAATGTTTCACTGTGAATAGGAAATGTTTTGCTTCCTAATAATTTTTTAATGCTGCCCAATATCACTTATTCTTTCATTTTCCTAGACTGCAACTAGTGGTCTGGCTAATGATGAGCTACTATTTACCAAAAAAAAAACCCACAGCACCATGTTCTCTTGCTCGTTCTGTATACAGGTGCTTCTCACAAAATTAGAATATGATCAAAAAGTTAATTTATTTCAGTTGTTAAATACAAAAAGTGAAACTTTATATATTATATAGTAATTACAAACAGAGTGATCTATTTCAAGTGTTTTATTTCTGTTTATGTTGATGATTGTCTTACAACCCATGAAAAACAAAAAGTCATTATCTCAGTAAATTAGAATAATTAACAAAAACACCTTCAAAGGCTTCCTAAGCGTTTAAAAAGATCCCTTAGACTGTTTCAGTAGCTTCCACAATCATGGGGAAGACTGCTTACTTGACAGATGTCCAGAAGGCAGTCATTGGCACACTCCACAAGGACGGTAAGCCACATCACGTCATTGCTAAAGTAGCTGGCTGTTCAGAGTGCTGTATCCAAGCATATTAATGGAAAGGTGAGTGGAAGGAAAAAGTGTGGTAGAAAAATGTGCACAAGCAACTGGGATAACCGCAGCCTTGAAAGGATTGTTAAGAAAAGGCCATTCAAAAATTTTGGGGAAAAACACAAGGAGTCGACTGCTGCTGGAGTCATTGCTTCAAGAGCCACCACATATAGACATATCCAGAACATGGGCTACAAGTGTCGCATTCCTTGTGTCAAGCTACTCATGACCAATAGACAACGCCAGAAGCGTCTTACCTTCGCCAAGGAGAAAAAGAACTGGACTGTTGCTCAGTGGTCCAAGGTGTTGTTTTCAGATGAAAGTAAATTTTACATTTCATTTGGAAATCAAGGTCCCAGAGTCTGGAGGAAGAGTGGAGAGGCACACAATCCAAGCTGCTTAGGGTCTAGTGTGAAGTTTCCACAATCAGTGATGGTTTGGAAAGCCATGTCATCTGCTGGTGTAGTTCCACTGTGTTTTATCAAGACCAAAGTCAGTGCCGCGATCTACAAGGAAATTTTAGACCACTTCGTGCTTCCCTCTGCCGACAAGCTTTTGGAGATGGAAATTTCTTTCTCCAACAGGATTTGGCCCCTGTCCACACTGCCAAAAGTACCAATACCTGGTTTGAAAACAGCATTATCACTGTGCTTGATTGGCCAGCAAACTCTACTGACCTTAACCCGATAGAGAATCTATGGGGTATTGTCAAGAGGAAGATGAGCGACACCAGAGCCAACAATGCAGATCAGCTGAAGGCTATTATCAAAGCAACCTAGGTTTCCATTCCATAACGCCTCAGCAGTGCCACAGGCTGATTGCCTCCATGCCACGCCGCATTGATGCAGTAATTGATGCAAAAGGAGCCCTGACCAAGTATTGAGTACATTTACTGAATATACATTTCAATAGGCCAACATTTCAGATTTTAAAATCATTTTTCAAGCTGGTGTTATAAAGTTTTCTAATTTACTGGCATAATGACTTTTGGGTTTTTATTGGCTGTAAGCCATAATCATCAATATTAACAGATATAAACACTTAAAATTGATCACTCTGTTTCTAATGACTCTATATAATATGAGTTTCACTTTTTGTATTAAAGAACTGAAATAAATTGACTTTTTGATAATATTCTAATTTAATGAGAAGTGTGTGTATATTGTATGTATATGTATATGACTTTTCTTGTTTTGTTTTTTCTTCTCACAGACATTTTTAGCCTGTTTTCCAATGAGTCAGGAAGCTGTGTGGTTCGGGAGGACATGGAAAGCATGCTCTCAGTTGTAGATGGAGAAGTCCCATTGTCCCTTAAAAAATGTTTTGCAGAGGTAGGTTTTCATGTCGTCATGCATCACCTTTCATATTCTGATTTGTGAAGTTGATTTTTAAAAGCAAAACTTTATCAGAATGTTTTATTTGTTATATATTTATATGTATGTTTTGCAATTGTTTGGTAGCAAGATAGTATTCCCGCTACATGATGTTTTGACTTTTCTCTCTGTTTTCACTCTTCCCTCTGCTTGGATTTGGTTATCACATAGTATGAAATCTAGTGCTTACTGACAATTAAAATATATATATTTTTTTTTTAGGGTGAAAAGGTGAACTACGAAAAGTTTCGAAATTGGCTGCTTCAGAATAAAGATGCATTTACATTTTCCCGATGGTTGTTGTCTGGAGGAGTCTTTGTAACACTTACTGACGACAGTGACACTCCTACTTTCTATCAGACTTTGGCTGGGGTCACACACTGTAAGTGTTTTATTTTTTTAAAATCCGTGGTTAAAAGGCTAGTCAGGTGACAATGCGTTTTTTTAAAAAACCACCCAGATTGGTGTGTAAGAATGAAGAAAAAGATATACTTGGCCCACTGATCCCCCTCTCCAGCCCGTCCTATTCCAAACTCGCCTAGTCACCAATAGTGATGGTTCATTCGCGAACGACCAAGACAAATAGCTGTCTCCCTACTGTGAACGATGGGTGCCGGCACCCACAGGGTGTAAAATTCTGGTATTAACCTGTTATAGCTTCACCCACCCGAACCAAACTACGCCCACTTATGAATTGGTTGACTGCATGAGTCGGTGGGGTTTAGGCCACATTAATGTCCTCTTACATATGTGTTCACCTATTGTTAACACATTTAATAGGGATCCATTTAGGATCCAAAAGAGCCGGATCTTTTTTTCTGGTGAGCCAGATCACCAAAAAGAGCCGGACTCCCCATCACTAGTGTCCTCACCAACTGCTTTCTACTTCCTGCTGCAGTGGTGATAATTCAATACAAGGTCACATGACTAATGTAGTACATCACTACTATGGGAAGCAGTTGGCTACTGTGATCAGAAGATTGGGCAGATTCAATGTGGAAATGGCAAGGGATAGGTGAGGGCAGTATACAGGGTTTTTTTTTTGTTTTTTTTTAACCCCTTCATGACTGGGCCAGGTTTCATTTTTGTGCTTTTCAGTTTTCCTCCCCTTCTTCCTAGAGCCATTACTTTTATTTTTCTGTCCATGTACACATAGGAGGGCTTGTTTTTTGCATGACGAGTTGTTCTTTTGGATGATACCATTCATTTTACCACATAGTGTATGTTTTTTGGGGAATATGGTATACATTTTGTGGTGAAAATAACCTCGTAATATGATTCTGCTCACCACCAAACAAAGTCCAGTATTTTTAGTTATTTTAGTGGTGACAAAGCCAAATTATGCAGAATAAAAAAAAATTTCTTAAGTTGTTTTGCCATTTTCAGAAACTCGTATTGTTTTTATTTTTTGACCACTAGGGCTGTGTGACTGCTTATACTTTTGGGGGATGAGATGACATTTTTATTGATACCTTTTTGGGATAGATGCTTCTTACAGTATTTTTTGTGGAATTGCAGCCACCAAAAAATAGAAAAGTAATTTTGACCTAATTTTTTTTTTTCTCCGTTTACGTTGCTTACTGTTCGAGTTAATTTTAAGATTTTGATAGATCTGACTTTTCTGAACACTGTGCTAGTGCGTGTTTTTTATATTTGTTTTATTATTATTATTATTATTATTATTATTATTATTATTATTATTATTATTATTATTATTATTATTATTATTATTATCTTTATTTTTAATGGGGGGAAAAGGGGAGTGATTTGAATTTTTTTTTTCCATTATTTAATTTCTTAAAACAGTGTTAGTATTATTATTACTGTATTTTTCGGACTATAAAACGCACCAGACTATAGGACGCATTCCAAATTTTCAGAAAGAAAATGGTGAAAAAAAATTAAAGTGTCAAAAGAGGTCCGTCTTACAGTCCTGAATTCAGCTTACCCGGGGGAGGGGGATTGGCAGCACTGGTGGCACCAGGAGTCGGGCAATTCTTCCAGTGATCCAATGCTGCAAGGCGATGATCTCGCTCCCATCCCAGCCTGGTGTGGCAGGTTCGGTGGTGATCGATGGTGTGGGGGGCTCCGGCGACATTTTCTGATGTCCAACACTACAGGGTGATGATGGTGCAGCAGTGCTTGGTGGTGCTGGGGGTTCCCACGATATTTCCTCTTAGCCCGGAGCCCCAACACTTCTATTGCCTCGATGTTGAGGCCTCTGGGAAAGTGGCCGCCGGTGGCGGCGCATGCACAGATTGAGATCTTGGCAACGAGCTCTCTGAGCCGAGATCTCAATCTGCACATGTGTCGTCTCCGAGGGCCATTTTCCAGGGGGCCACAGCATCGAGGCAATAGAAAGGCCGGAGCCCCAGATACCACCGAGCACCGCCGCGCCAGCATCGCCCTGCAGGGTCGGACAAGGACCACCGAAAGAATCGCCCAACTCCTGCTGCCACCACGCTAAGTGTAAGTACCGTACATTCCGACTATAAGACGCACCCCCATTTCCCCCCAAAATTTTTTGGGAAAAAATTGCGTCTTAGGCCGGCGTCACACTCAGCGTAAGACAATACGGTCCGTTTTTTACGGCCGTAATACGGACAAATGTTCCCAAAATAGTGATCCGTATGTCCTCCGTAGGCAGGGTGTGTCAGCGTATTTTGCGCATGGCATCCTCCGTATGTAATCCGTATGGCATCCGTACTGCGATATTTTCTCGCAGGCTTGCAAAACCGACATCTAATGGATTTATGTGCTCAAATGTCCGTTAAAACATATACAGTATATACAGGTCCTTCTCAAAAAATTAGCATATAGTGTTAAATTTCATTATTTACCATAATGTAATGATTACAATTAAACTTTCATATATTATAGATTCATTATCCACCAACTGAAATTTGTCAGGTCTTTTATTGTTTTAATACTGATGATTTTGGCATACAACTCCTGATAACCCAAAAAACCTGTCTCAATAAATTAGCATATTTCACCCGTCCAATCAAATAAAAGTGTTTTTTAATAACAAACAAAAAAACCATCAAATAATAATGTTCAGTTATGCACTCAATACTTGGTCGGGAATCCTTTGGCAGAAATGACTGCTTCAATGGGGCGTGGCATGGAGGCAATCAGCCTGTGACACTGCTGAGATGTTATGGAGGCCCAGGATGCTTCAATAGCGGCCTTAAGCTCATCCAGAGTGTTGGGTCTTGCGTCTCTCAACTTTCTCTTCACAATATCCCACAGATTCTCTATGGGGTTCAGGTCAGGAGAGTTGGCAGGCCAATTGAGCACAGTAATACCATGGTCAGTAAACCATTTACCAGTGGTTTTGGCACTGTGAGCAGGTGCCAGGTCGTGCTGGAAAATGAAATCTTCATCTCCATAAAGCATTTCAGCTGCATTGACCCTGCCCTTGATGAAACACAGTGGACCAACACCAGCAGCTGACATGGCACCCCACACCATCACTGACTGTGGGTACTTGACACTGGACTTCAGGCATTTTGGCATTTCCTTCTCCCCAGTCTTTCTCCAGACTCTGGCACCTTGATTTCCGAATGACATGCAAAATTTGCTTTCATCAGAAAAAAGTACTTGGGACCACTTAGCAACAGTCCAGTGCTGCTTCTCTGTAGCCCAGGTCAGGCGCTTCTGCCGCTGTTTATGGTTCAAAAGTGGCTTTACCTGGGGAATGCGGCACCTGTAGCCCATTTCCTGCACACGCCTGTGCACGGTGGCTCTGGATGTTTCCACACCAGACTCAGTCCACTGCTTCCTCAGGTTCCCCAAGGTCTGGAATCGGTCCTTCTCCACAATCTTCCTCAGGGTCCGGTCACCTCTTCTCGTTGTACAGCGTTTTCTGCCACATTGTTTCCTTCCAACAGACTTACCATTGAGGTGCCTTGATACAGCACTCTGGGAACAGCCTATTTGTTGAGAAATTTCTTTCTGGGTCTTACCCTCTTGCTTGAGGGTGTCAATGATGGCCTTCTTGACATCTGTCAGGTCGCTAGTCTTACCCATGATGGGGGTTTTGAGTAATGAACCAGGCAGGGAGTTTTTAAAAGCCTCAGGTATCTTTTGCATGTGTTTAGAGTTAATTAGTTGATTCAGAAGATTTGGGTAATAGGTCGTTTAGAGAACCTTTTCTTGATATGCTAATTTATTGAGACAGGTTTTTTGGGTTTTCAGGAGTTGTATGCCAAAATCATCAGTATTAAAACAATAAAAGACCTGACAAACTTCAGTTGGTGGATAATGAATCTATAATATATGAAAGTTTAATTGTAATCATTACATTATGGTAAATAATGAAATTTAACACTATATGCTAATTTTTTGAGAAGGACCTGTATATATATGTCATTGAGACACATATATATAATCTGTATTTATATTTAATTCAGCGCGATATATGTGAAAAGCCGGTAATTCAATTGCCGGCTTCTCATTTCTCCTTCCCAAACCCGACATGATATGAGACATGGTTTACATACAGTAAACCATCTCATTTCCCCCTTTTTTTTGCATATTCCTCACTACTAATGTTAGTAGTGTGTATGTGCAAAATTTGGTTGCTGTAGCTGCTAAAATAAAGGGTTAAATGGCGGAAAAAATTGGCGTGGGCTCCCGCGCAATTTTCTCCGCCAGAGTGGTAAAGCCAGTGACTGAGGGCAGATATTAATAGCCTAGAGAGGGTCCATGGTTATTGGCCCCCCTGGCTACAAACATCTGCCCCCAGCCACCCCAGAAAAGGCACATGGAAGATGCGCCTATTCTGGCACTTGGCCACTCTCTTCCCACTCCCGGGTAGCAGTGGGATATGGGGTAATGAAGGGTTAATGTCACCTTGCTATTGTAAGGTCACATTAAGCCTGATTAATAATGGAGAGGCGTCAATTATGACACCTATCCATTATTATTCCAATTGTCTGAAAGGGTTAAAACACACACACACACACACACACACACACACACACACACACACACACACACACACACACACTATTAAAAATTATTTTAATGAAATAAACACACAGGT
This sequence comes from Ranitomeya variabilis, assembly GCF_051348905.1. NCBI lineage: Eukaryota > Metazoa > Chordata > Amphibia > Anura > Dendrobatidae > Ranitomeya > Ranitomeya variabilis. Next base: position 408,028,756 of record NC_135234.1, read on the forward strand.
TGTTTTAGTATTTTATTGCTCTCTCAATCCACCTGAAGACCCTCGCTTGGCAAAATAATAAACCCACAATATACATACCATCCGAGGATCTGTCAGGTCCCACGATGTAAATCCTTCTGAAGGGGTTAAATCAATTTACAGGCAGGAGCTGCGCTAAAGCACTCGCTCGTGCCTGTAATCCCCGGGTGCTGAAAGGAAAGCTGGGTGATCTGTACTTACATTGAGTTGCGGTGAGGCGCCCTCTGGTGGATGAACTCATATGAACTCGAGCGTGGGAACTTTTCCAAGGCTCCAGTTCATGAGGACATCCAGCAGAGGGCGCCTCACCGTGACTCAATGTAAGTACAGATCACCCAGCTTTCCTTTCAGTACCCGGGGATACAGGCACGAGCGAGTGCTTTAGCACAGCTCCTGCCTGTAAATTGATTTAACCCCTTCAGAAGGATTTATGGACCACTCCATACACCCGCTTCCGACTTGCACCATACAGCATATGTACTGTACATTGGATGTCATGAAGGTGTTAACGTTTGTATGGCATTTAAAGTTGGACAAGAATGACAAGTGTGTAGATTGGAAATGCAAGGGCCCTCCAGAGCCACTGGTGTTGCTTAGCATATGCATTTCATCCAAGAGAATTTGTGGACATTTGATTTTGGCATTTTACTGCCAAACATTTAGCACACCACTGCTTTCTAAGTGAATGCATGCTAGTGACTGACCCTTCGTAGATGCAGATTTATCAGTAGAGGAAACTACCTTAATCTAAAAAACACTGTTGAAGGCTAAATAATATTGCATTTCGGACTTTGTCTTGGCAAGCAAAACTATTATTTTACCTGGTCATCAATCAGGAATTTTATGAATTGATGCATGCTGATACATTCAGATATGATTCAGCGTTTCAGGAGAAAAACTCACCTTAAAAGACACTGGAGCGCTGTAGACTAATCTGATTGGTCAGGTCCCTTGCAGCCTCTCCCTTCCCGCTGCCAGTGATCGACAGGTCTCTTCCTGTGTGAGTGTATAGAGAGAGAGAACTGTTACTCTATGGCAGAAGGCGGAGAGAAGCTGCTGGGGACCCCCCTGTCCAACTAGTGTTTTGTGCGACTTGGTTCCCTGACTGCTTCTAAAGTATATTTTTCTCTAAAACACTGCAGCATTTAAGGTAAACATACTTGAGTAAAATTATGTACCCAGTGTCTAACACATGCTTCCTGTGTATCAAGCAGTCAGGTTCCCTTTCCCTTTAAGCCATTCACCTTCACCTAACCAGGCCAATTTTTTCAATTCTGACCAATGTCACTTTATGAGGTCTTAACTCTGGAACGCTTCAACGGATCCCAGTGATTCTGAGATTGTTATATTGTACTTCATGATTGTGGTAATTTTTTTTTATACGACTTGTGTTTATTTGTGAAAATATTGGAAATTTGTCAAAGTTAGAAAATATTGCAATTTTCGAACTTTAATTTTTATGCCCTTAAATCAGAGAGTTATGTCAGACAAAATAGTTAATTTTTGTCTAAGAAGTTATAAGCGTTAAAAGTTGACTAGAGATTTCTCTTTTTTACAACCAAATACAGGTCCTTCTCAAAAAATTAGCATATAGTGTAAAATTTCATTATTTACCATAATGTAATGATTACAATTAAACTTTCATATATTATAGATTCATTATCCACCAACTGAAGTTTGTCAGGTCTTTTATTGTTTTAATACTGATGATTTTGGCATACAACTCCTGAAAACCCAAAAAACCTGTCTCAATAAATTAGCATATCAAGAAAAGGTTCTCTAAACGACCTATTACCCAAATCTTCTGAATCAACTAATTAACTCTAAACACATGCAAAAGATACCTGAGGCTTTTAAAAACTCCCTGCCTGGTTCATTACTCAAAACCCCCATCATGGGTAAGACTAGCGACCTGACAGATGTCAAGAAGGCCATCATTGACACCCTCAAGCAAGAGGGTAAGACCCAGAAAGAAATTTCTCAACAAATAGGCTGTTCCCAGAGTGCTGTATCAAGGCACCTCAATGGTAAGTCTGTTGGAAGGAAACAATGTGGCAGAAAACGCTGTACAACGAGAAGAGGTGACCGGACCCTGAGGAAGATTGTGGAGAAGGACCGATTCCAGACCTTGGGGAACCTGAGGAAGCAGTGGACTGAGTCTGGTGTGGAAACATCCAGAGCCACCGTGCACAGGCGTGTGCAGGAAATGGGCTACAGGTGCCGCATTCCCCAGGTAAAGCCACTTTTGAACCATAAACAGCGGCAGAAGCGCCTGACCTGGGCTACAGAGAAGCAGCACTGGACTGTTGCTAAGTGGTCCCAAGTACTTTTTTCTGATGAAAGCAAATTTTGCATGTCATTCGGAAATCAAGGTGCCAGAGTCTGGAGGAAGACTGGGGAGAAGAAAATGCCTGAAGTCCAGTGTCAAGTACCCACAGTCAGTGATGGTGTGGGGTGCTATGTCAGCTGCTGGTGTTGGTCCACTGTGTTTCATCAAGGGCAGGGTCAATGCAGCTAGCTATCAGGAGATTTTGGAGCACTTCATGCTTCCATCGGCTGAAATGCTTTATGGAGATGAAGATTTCATTTTTCAGCACGACCTGGCACCTGCTCACAGTGCCAAAACCACTGGTAAATGGTTTACTGACCATGGTATTACTGTGCTCAATTGGCCTGCCAACTCTCCTGACCTGCACCCCATAGAGAATCTGTGGGATATTGTGAAGAGAAAGTTGAGAGACGCAAGACCCAACACTCTGGATGAGCTTAAGGCCGCTATTGAAGCATCCTGGGCCTCCATAACATCTCAGCAGTGTCACAGGCTGATTGCCTCCATGCCACGCCGCATTGAAGCAGTCATTTCTGCCAAAGGATTCCCGACCAAGTATTGAGTGCATAACTGAACATTATTATTTGATGGTTTTTTTGTTTGTTATTAAAAAACACTTTTATTTGATTGGACGGGTGAAATATGCTAATTTATTGAGACAGGTTTTTTGGGTTATCAGGAGTTGTATGCCAAAATCATCAGTATTAAAACAATAAAAGACCTGACAAATTTCAGTTGGTGGATAATGAATCTATAATATATGAAAGTTTAATTGTAATCATTACATTATGGTAAATAATGAAATTTAACACTATATGCTAATTTTTTGAGAAGGACCTGTATACAAAAATCATAATTTTTTGTGTAGAGACCACCTCACTTTTGAAGTGACTTTGAGGGGCCTATATGACAGAAAATACCCCAAATTTACATCATTCTAAATACTGCACCCCTCAAGGTTCTCAAAACCACATTCAAGTTTATTAACTCTTTAGGTGCTTCACGGTAATTATTGTAATGTTGAAGAAAAAATGAACATTTATCATCTTTTCACCAAAATGTTACTGTAGACCTAAATGTTTTTACTTTCACAAGGATAACAGGAGAAAATGCACCATACAATTTGTTGCGCAATTTCTCCTGAATACGCTGATACTCAATATGTGGAGGAAAACTACTGTTTAAGCGCACCACAGGGCTCGAAAGGGAAGGAGTGCCGTATGACGTTTTGAATGCAAAATATATATATATTACCCCCGCCCCAAAAAAAAAAAAAAAAAAAAAAAAAATAATAATTTTTTTTTTTTCATTTTCAAAAGGATCGCAGGAGAAAATTGACCCCAAAATTTATTGTCCAATTTCTCCCGAGTACACAGATACCTCATGTGGTTGAAGACTACATTTGAGGTGCAGTGTAAAACTTAGAAAGGGAAAAGCGCCATATTGGAGTTCATGTTTTGCCGGACGAGTTTGAGGGTGCCATATCACATTGGTAGAGCCCGTAAGGGCTAAGCAGGGTAAGCAGAACCCCCCCCCATAAGTGACCCCATTTTACAAATTACACCTGTTAATTAATTCATCTAAGTGTGTGTTGATCATATTAACTTTACAGGTGTGTCACACAATTTGATACCATTGGGTAATGAAGAAATAATGAGAGAGAGAGAGAGAGAGAGATTGATTCTTCATTGGGTTTCGTGTTTCGGCCGAAACCCGACTTTTCACGGTGGTCGGCCGATTTCACTCGACTCGACTTTTAAGACAGTCGGGTTTCACAAAACCCGACTCGACCCTAAAAAACTAAAGGTCGCTCAACCCTAGTGATGATCAATATATATAATTGTCTAAGGGGTACTTCCGTCTGTCTGTCTGCAACTTCCGTCACGGAAATCCCGCGTTGCTGATTGGTCTCGCCAGCTGCCTGTCCTGGCTGCCGCGACCAATCAGCGACGGGCACAGTCCGGCCGAGAATTAGTCCCTCCCTACTCCCGTCCAGTCAGTGCCCGGTGCCCGCTCCATACTCCCCTCCACTCAGCGCTCACACAGGGTTAATGACAGCGTTAACGGACTGCGTTATGCCGCGGGTAGCGCACTTCGTTAACGCTGCTATTAACCCCGTGTGACCAACTTTTTACTATTGATGCTGCCTATGCAGCATCAATAGTAAAAAAATATATGTTTAAAAATAATAAAAAACCAAAAAAACAGCTATTCTCACCTTCCGTCATCAGCTGAGGCGCGCGGCTGCTGCCAGCTTCCGTTCCCAGAGATGCATTGCGAAATTACCCAGAAGACTTGGCGGTCTCGCGAGGGTGAGTAAAGAACTATTTTTTATTTTAATTTTTTTTTTACAGGGTTATGGTTCCCACACTGCTATATACTACGTGGGCTGTGTTATATACTGCGTGGCTGCTATATACTACGTGGCCTGTGTTAGATACTGCGTGGGCTGTTATATACTATGTGGGCTGTGTTATATACTGTGTGGGCTGTGCTATATATTACGTGGCCAGTGTTATATACTGCGTGGCCAGTGTTATATACTGCATGGCCAGTGTTATATACTGCGTGGCCAGTGTTATATACTGCGTGGCCAGTGTTATATACTGCGTGGCCAGTGTTATATACTGCGTGGCCAGTGTTATATACTGCGTGGCCAGTGTTATATACTGCGTGGCCAGTGTTATATACTGCGTGGCCAGTGTTATATACTGCGTGGCCAGTGTTATATACTGCGTGGCCAGTGTTATATACTGCGTGGCCAGTGTTATGTACTGCGTGGCCAGTGTTATGTACTGCGTGGCCAGTGTTATGTACTGCGTGGCCAGTGTTATGTACTGCGTGGCCAGTGTTATGTACTGCGTGGCCAGTGTTATGTACTGCGTGGCCAGTGTTATGTACTGCGTGGCCAGTGTTATGTACTGCGTGGCCAGTGTTATGTACTGCGTGGCCAGTGTTATGTACTGCGTGGCCAGTGCTATGTACTGCGTGGCCAGTGCTATGTACTGCGTGGCCAGTGCTATGTACTGCGTGGCCAGTGCTATGTACTGCGTGGCCAGTGCTATGTACTGCGTGGCCAGTGCTATGTACTGCGTGGCCAGTGCTATGTACTGCGTGGCCAGTGCTATGTACTGCGTGGGCTGTGCTATATACTACGTGGCTGCTATGTATTACGTGGGCAATGTTATATACTGCGTGGGCTGTGTTATACACTGTTTGGTACGTGGCCTGTGCTATACACTATGTGGTTGCTATATACATGCATACACACATATTCTAGGATACCCGATGCGTTAGAATCGGGTCACCATCTAGTTTTGAATTAATGGGTGTTTTTGTTTTTTTGTTTAATAAACAATCAGCAGTGAATTTTGCTGAGTTAACCCCTTACTGACCTCGGACGGGATAGTACGTCTGAGGTCCGCTCCCCTGCGGGTGAGCCCGCATCAAAGCCGGGACATGTCAGCTGTTTTGAACAGATGACATGTGCCCGCAATAGCACAAAATCGCAATTCACCCGCCGCTATTAACTAGTTAAATGCCGCTGTCAAACGCAGACAGTGGCATTTAACTACCGCATCCGGCCGGGCGGCCGGAAATGACGTCATCGCCGACCCCCGTCACATGATCCGAGGACGGCGATGCTGCAGAATAGTAACCATAGAGGTCCTTGAGACCTCTATGGTTACTGATCGCCGGTAGCTGTGAGTGCCACCCTGTGGTCGGCGCTCACAGCACACCTGCAATTCTGCTGCATAGCAGCGAACATCAGATCGCTGCTATGTAGCAGGGGCGATCGGGTTGTGCCTGCTTCTAGCCTCCCATAGAGGCTATTGAAGCATGGCAAAAGTTAAAAAAAAAAAAAAAAGTTAAAAAAAATGTGAAAAAAAATATAAAAAAAATATAAAAGTTTAATTCACCCCCCTTTCGCCCCAATCAAAATAAATCAATAAAAAAAAAAATCAAACCTACACATATTTGGTATCGCCGCCTTCAGAATCGCCCGATCTATCAATAAAAAAAAGCATTAACCTGATCGCTAAACAACGTAACGAGAAAAAAAATCGAAACGCCAGAATTACGTTTTTTTGGTCGCCACGACATTGCATTAAAATGCAATAACGGGCGATCAAAAGAACGTATCTGCACCGAATTGGAATAATTAAAAACGCCAGCTCGGCACGCAAAAAATAACCCCTCAACCGACCCCAGATCATGAAAAATGGAGATGCTACGAGTATCGGAAAATGGCGCAATTTTTATTTTTAGCAAAGTTTGGAATTTGTTTTCACCACTTAAGTAAAAAATAACCTAGTCATGTTAGGTGTCTATGAACTCGTAGTGACCTTGAGAATCATAATGGCAGATCAGTTTTAGCATTTAGTGAACCTAGCAAAAAAGCCAAGCAAAAAACAAGCGTGGGATTGCACTTTTTTTGCAATTTCACCGCACTTGGAATTTTTTTCCCGTTTTCTAGTACACGTCATGGTAAAACCAATGATGTCGTTCAAAAGTACAACTCGTCCCGCAAAAAATAAGCCCTCACATGTCCAAATTGACGGAAAAATAAAAAGTTATGGCTCTGGGAAGGAGGGGAGTGAAAAACGAACACGGAAAAACGAAAAATCCCAAGGTCATGAAGGGGTTAAAATTGCAAACTACCATTGTAGTGCACAGTAAGTTGTAATTACCAGTACGTTGTGGTGCCCATCTAATGCTTCTGGAGACATGCGCCCGTAAATTAGGTGGGCTCTCATTGCTATAGAAATACCAAACGTGAATACTAAATGTGGTTTAGGCCCACTGTGGTGCTCAGAAGGAAGGGGACATTTGGATGTGGGAGCACAGAATTTGCTGAATCTTTTTTTGGGGGCAAGGAGCCATAGCTCTTTTCCAGAGCCTTTGTGCTATCAGTAACGTGGAAGCCCCCTATATTTCCGTTAACAGATGACAGACCAGAGCCGGGACTTGCTTTTTTTGTGGATAGAGTTGAAGATTTTATTTGGAACATTTTACATAATATTTGGGAACACGTTTATCTGGCGCTCTATGCTGACCACTTATATTGGAGTTTCCATCTAGATCTCGGAGTGTTGTTATTCAGATGAAACCCAAGGGAGTCACTCACTATAATAAGGCAGCAGAGTTACTCTGTACTCTGTCTGGCGCCTCTGTTCAGCAGTGTCCTTTTCAGAAGTGCACAAAACTGTGGCTGATTGAGATTTTATGCACACCTACAAAGACTGACACCCCCGGATCATAGGCCAGACAGCTTCCACAGTGTCTCCATCTGTCACTGAAATTTCCATCAATCACGTATTTCAGAGATTTTCATGGAAACCCTAGTGTAAGCGCTCAGCGCAGAATAAATGTGAGCCGAGCTTTACTTCGATCTTTGGGAAGCAGAATGAACAAATCAACAGCAGGTCAATTGGTTTTATTTATTTTTTACGCCATTGAAATTGATAAAAAAGTCATGTAACTGAAAATGGTAGCAATCAAAATGTCAACTCGTCCCACAAAAAACAAGTTTTCACGTGAGTAATTTAGGAATTGTTTTTTTTTAATGCTTTTTCATGCTTGGTAAAATTGATAAAGCAGCTTTATTCTTTGTGCCAGTACGATTACCGCAATACCCCATTTCTATCTTTTTTTTTTCCAATGTTTTGGTGCTTTCACACAATAGAAAACTTTTAATAAAAATAATTTTTGCTTCACTTTATTCTGAGAGCTATAACTTTCTCGTTTTTAATTTTCCGCTTATGGAGCAGTATGGTGGCCTGTTAGTGGAACAAGATGACGTTTTCAGTGGGTGAGAGATAGAGAGAGAGAGAGAGAGAGAGATATATATACATTATATAATTTTTTTTTTTCATTATCGTACACTCTGCACCCCATCTTGACTGAAAGAAAACAAATGTAATTGTTGCAAATTTATTAAAAAAGAATAACTGAAATATCACATGGTCATAAGGATTCAGACCCTTTGCTCAGTATTGAGTAGAACACCGTTTTGAGCTAGTACAGCCATAAGTTTTCTTGGGAATCATGCAACAAGTTTTTCACACCTGGATTTGGGGATCCTCTGTCATTCTTCCTTGCAGATCCTGTCCAGTTCCGTCAGGTTGGATGGTGAACGTTGGTGGACAGCCATTTTCAGGTCTCTCCAGAGATGCTCAATTGGGTTTAGGCCAGGGCTCTGGCTGGGCCAGTCAAGAATGGTCACAGAGTTGTTCTGAAGCCACTCCTTTATTTTAGCTGTGTGCTTAGGGTCATTGTCTTGTTGGAATGTGAACCTTCGGCCAAGTCTGAGGTCCAGAGCATTCTGGAAGAGGTTTCCATCCAGGATATCTCTGTATTTTGCCGCATTCGTGTTTTCTTCAATGGCAACCAGTCGTCCTGTCCTTGCTGCTGAAAACTACCCCCATAGCATGATGCTGCCACCACCATGTTTCACTGTTGGGATTGTATTGGGCAGGTGATGAGCAGTGCCTGGTTTTCTCCACACATACAGCTTTGAATTATCACCAAAAAGGTCTATCTTCGTCTCATCAGACCAGAGAATCTTATTTCTCATGGTCTGGAAGTCCTTCATGTGTTTTTTTTTTTTTAGCAAACTCTTTGCAGGCTTTCATATGTCTTACACTGAGGAGAGGCTTCCGTCAGGCCACTCTGCCATAAAGGTCCGACTGGTGGAGGGCTGCAGTGATGGTTGACTTTGTGGAACTTTCTTACTACTGCATCTCTGAAGCTCGGCCACAGTGTTCTTGGGGTTCTTTTTTACCTCTTCTTTTAGGCTCTTCTCCCACAATTGCACAGGTCTAGGAAGACTTCTTTTGGTCCCAAACTTATTCCATTTAAGGATTATGGAGGCCACTTTGCTCTTTGGAGTCTTGAGTACTGCAGAAATTCTGTTGTAACCTTGGCCAGATCTGTGCCTTGCCACAATTCTGTCTCTGAGCTCCCTGGCCAGTTCCTTTGACCTCATGATTCTCATTTGGTCTGACATGCACTGTGAGCTGTGAGGTCTTATATAGACAGGTGTGTGTCTTTCCAAAACAAGTCCTATCAGAAATACAGCTGGACTCCAATGAAGGAGTAGAACCATCTCAAGGAGGCTCACAAGGAAATGGACAGCATGTGACTTAAATATGAGTATCTGAGCAAAGGGTCTGAATACTTATGACCAGAGGATATTTCAGTTTTTCTTTCTTATTGAATTTTCAAAAATTTCTACATTTCTGTTTTTTCAGTGAAGATGTGGGGTGCAGAGTGTACATTAATGTGAAATGAACTTTTTTGAATTTACCAAATGGCTGCAATGAAACAGAGTGAACATTTTAAAGGGGTCTGAATACTTTCCGTACCCACTGTATATATACACACAAATGTATTTCTTGGATTAATATATTCTTTTTTTTTTTTTTGTTCTTTGTGATTTTTTTGTTGTTAAATATTGCATGAGCACAATGCTAAATTTCACAGTTGAAATGATGAATGGAATCCGCTCCATTACTCACCCCTCCAGATTTTGCACTCACTCTGGTAAAGTAAAAGTAAAACCTTCATCCCTCTAATACTCAGGAAAACCAACAGATTTGCTAATAACATGTATTTGAGAACAGTTTTATAATTTCTTGTACTTTCACTTTTTATGTTTCCCTTATAACTGAAAAGTCGTCTTTAAGCCAGAAATGGTTCTGCTTAAGACTTGTCAGCGGGCCCAGAGACGACATATTTTTGCTAGTGGCAAAATTGACACTAGAAACTGCTCTTCTTGCCAGCCTTGGCATCTTCCTCATCCATTAAACACCTGACAACTTTTATTTTCCATTCAACTTTGTAAGATTAAAATATAAAAAAAAAAAAACAGAACGGAATCTAAAAATCCATTAATTATTAACAGATGCAAGTGAATTCTGCATTTCAGCAAGTAAAGTGCTGTAGTATTTAGATGCCTTTTATGAAAGGCTGTTCATCTTTATTATTGTGTTTAGCCCTCCAAAAAGTAAAAAATGCAAGTTTCTATTTAAAATGGCATCTCTCCTTTGAAGTCATAATCACTTATATTTGCCTTTTTTATTTAGACACTGTAATTTAGGGTAAACATATAATGATAACAGCAGACCAGACTATCTATTCATTAAAAATATACTGTGCCATTTCTATGATAGCCAAAAAGAAAGAATAAAGCAGATCAATAGTTATAATTCTGCTGTTTTTATGAGTACTCTACCCTAAAACAATATGTAACTGTGGCACTGAGTAGGATTGAGTTTTACTGGTCATTACAGGAAACCCATAAAGGAATTCACTTGTGTTAACTAGACATCGTCTATCTATAGGAGAGGTGACTTCTTGTTGATCATGGGGGTCCAACCACAGGGTCCTGCGCCAATTTTTTTGCAGCCTCATTGAGAATAAATAAATCTGTGGTTGGACAGCTCACCTCATGCACCATTTTGTAATGGGGATAAAATTGTCCTACTCTGGTGACTGATGAAGGTCTCAATGGTCAGACACCCACTGATCATCAAGTTAACACCTGTCCTGCCAGTGTTTTTACTGGATAACACCTTTAAAGCCAACCTGTCATCAGGATTTTGCTAAGTAAACTACAGATATTGTCAGACTGGCGCTGTTACACTGATTAATATGATACCTGGGTTGAAGAAACTAGTCTTGTGGTTTTTGTTTAATCTGTGTTTGCAGTTTTGAGTTAATGTGATGCTCATGCTCAGGGGTGGGCCTATGGGTGGGTGCTCTGGCCTCATCGTCATCATTCCTGGTTTCAATAACAGGTCACTGAACCTTCAGCGACTTGCCTTCTATTTTAAATGCTGTGCTTGCGCATTTAGCCCCTTAATGACTGAGACAATTTTTTTTAAAAATCTGACCATAGCCAATTTATGTAGCAATAACTCTGGAATGCTTCAACATATCCCATTGGTTTTGAGATTGTTTTTTATGTGACATATTATGCTTTATGATAATGGTAAACTTGGGTTGACATATTTTAGCTTTATTTTATAAAAAATATCAGAAATTTGAGTAAAATTTTTTAAAAATGTGCAATTTTCAAACTTTTTACATTATCCCTCTAATCCAGACAGTCGTACCACACAAAAATATTAAGTAACATTTCCCACATGTCTTCTTTACATCGGCACCATTTGTAATATGTTGTTTTATTTTGTTATAATTTTAGAAGCTTAAAAATGTAGCAGTAATCTTTCATTTTTTCAAGGAAATTTACAAAACATATTTTTTTTTAGGGACCTGTTCCGTTTCAAAGTGACTTTGTGAGTTCTATATATTGGGAAACTCCCAAAATTGATACCATTTAAAAATCCGCTCCCCTCAATGTATTCTAAATTGCTTTCAGATAGTTCATTAACCCTTCAGGTGCTTTTCAGGAATTAATGCAAAGTAGCATAACAGGAATGAAGAAATGTATTTTTACCATCTGAATGTCGCTAACTTCTGAACAGACCACTATAGCTGGCAGACTTTAAGGCCATTATTTGTCTGTCAATTGCCATGGGAAACATCAGGACCACACAATCATAATCTTAGTGTGAAGATGGGGTTAAAGAGGGAGCCCCCCCCCCCCCTCTGTTGACCATTTTGGTACTGGAGTCACTATTGACAGCAGCATTTAAGGGGTTAAACAACCATGGTAGGTGCCAACACTGATCCTGGCTGATGCAACAAGTTGTCCGCTATAGTGTACAGCTGACAGCTGCTGGATTGTCACCTGAATGGGGATGCTTTTCTCATATCTCAGGTCCCTAAAAATACTTAATGGTGGACATTAAGGGGTTAATACTGTTGTCATCAAAAAAAGGCTGAGTGACTTGTCATTTAAGCCCAGAATGATGATGATGTTGCCAGAGCACCGAAAAAAGCCACCCACAGGTCAGCCCTGGAGCACTAGCATCTCATTAACTCAAAACTGCAAATAAAGATTAAACAACCACGAGTCGGATTTCTTCAACCCAGGTATAATTTTAATCAGGTATAACGACACCAACCTGACAATGTCTGTATTTTACTTGGCAAGATCCTGATGACAGGTTCACTTTAACAGAGCTTGTATTAGGCCAAGTGCAAATGTAGAGTATTTGATGAGTCTTTGACCTTAGAATATGTAAGCCAAAACCAGGAGAGAAACAGTCAGAGGATAAGTATAATATAAACACTAGTGATGAGCGAATATACTCGTTGTTCGGGTTTTCCCGAGCACACTCTGGTGACCTCAGAGTATTTGACTGCTCGGAGATTTAGTTTTCATTGCAGCAGCTGAATGATTACAGCTACTAGCCAGGCTGAGTGCATGTGGGGGTTGCCTGGTTGCTAGGGAATCCCCACATGTAATCAAGCAGGCTAGTAGCTGTATATCATTCAGCTGCCGCAATGAAAACTAAATCTCCGAGCACTAACAAATACTCGGAGATCACCCGAGCGTGCTCGGGAAAACCCGAGCAACGAGTACACTCGCTCATCACTAATAAACACCTCACCACTTCTGTATTTTTTAACTACCGTATATACTCGAGTATAAGCCGAGAATTTCAGCCCATTTTTTTAGGCTGAAATTGTCCCCCTCGGCTTATACTCGAGTCATTCCCAGGGGTCGGCAGGGGAGGGGGAGTGGGGGCTGTCTAATCATACTCACCTGCTCCTGGCGCTGTCCCTGGTTCTCCAGGCGCTGACAGCTTCTTCCTGTATTAAGCGGTCACATGGTATCGCTCATTACAGTAATGAATATGGACCCTACTCCACTCCCATAGTGGACAGTCAGTGCAGAGGATGTGGAAAACGCAACTGTGCCCAGCGGTGGAACGCGGACAGGTGACTATAGCAAGGGGGCCTGAGCGACGAGAGGTGAGTATGTGATATTTTTTTTTTAATCGCAGCAACAGCATATTGAGCAATATCTCTATGGACCATAATCAGCATTTGTGCGGCATTATATGGGGCAAATATCTCTATGGAGCATCTTATGGGGCCATAATCCGCATTTGTGGAGCATTATAAGAGGCAAATGGGTCTATGGAGCATGTTATGGGGCCATAATCAGCATTTGTGCAGCATTGTATGGGACAAATGTCTCTATGGAGCATCTTATGGGGTCATAATCAACATTTGTGCAGCATTATATGGGGCATATTTTAATATGGAGCATCTTATGGGGCCCATCATAAACTGTATGGAGCATTATATGGGGCGCATTTTGTATGGAGAACCTTATGGGGCCCATCATGAACATTAATTTTACTTTTATTAGCATCTATTTTTATTTTTGACATTTACCAGTAGCTGCTGCATTTTCCACCCTAGGCTTATACTCGAGTCATTAAGTTTTCCCACTTTTTGGGGCAAAATTAGGGGTCTCGGCTTATACTAGGGTCACTTTATACTCTAGTATATATGGTACTCCTGGTTTTGGCTTACAAATACTGAAGTAAAATACTGACCAAATACTCAGTGTGAACGTGGCCTAAGGCTACATTTCCATTATAAAATTTTGCAGTGGTTTTGATGCTGCAAAATCTTTGCACCTGTTATTTTATATTCGGTTACTTGCAGTTTTTCATTGCATTTTTGTGTGCATTTTTTTATCGCTTTTTAACGCTGTGATTTATCTTTTGTTGGTGTTATGCTTTAACCCTTTAACAATCGTCGATACGTCTTTTAACGGCGGCAGTTAAGGGTACTTATTCCTCAGCATCGCTTTTTAACAGTGCTGAGAAATAAAGGTATAGCGCCCCCCAGCGTTGGAAAATCTCCGGAGGTAGCAGAGACCCCAGAGAACATGATTCGGGTCGGTTTTTACCGTTCCCAGTCTTGTGATCGCTGTTATTCACTGAATAATGGGGACTGCAAAAAAAAAAAAGTCAGATTTCCCATTTTTTTCTCTCCTCTGATATGATCTAGCATACTAGAGGAGAAAGAAATGGGGTCCCCCGAACCTCCACCAGTACGTTCCCCGGACCCTCTGGCTCTGTCCAACGGCTTTCCACGTCATCTTCCCGGAAGAAAATGGCGGGTGCATGCGCAGTGCGCCCGTCGAGATCTGCCCGCCGGTACCCGGCAACAATGAGATTTTTCCTATTGGTTCATTTACACTCCCTGACAGAAGTTATGTCGCTTATCTATGTTATGTAAATAAAGGCTTATAACCTGACGTTAAATTCATCCATTGGTTCTATAAATTATTCTTTTGAAAGCTAAAACCCTCCGAAATGTGGTTTAGGTTAAGAAAATAAATTGGCATCAATGCAGAAATATTGATCAGTTAATGGACACAGAATGGTCAGATTTTGGAAAAAACAAACAAAAGTTTTGTCGCCCACAGAAAGTAATGTGATATTCAAACAAATAATGAACTTAAAATACAAATATATGTTGCATAACATTGGTGAGTGAAGTTGTGGTGCTATTAGTCATATTTAATATTTTGTGTGACTTCCATGAGCTTGAAGGACTGCATCCATGTGGTTCAACAATGATTCATACAATTTATTAATGAAGTCATCAGGAATAGCAAAGAATACAGTCTTGCATGCCTCCCGGAGTTCATCTAGATTCTTTGGTTTTGTCTTCCAAGCTTCCTCTTTCATCCTACCCCAAACATGCTCAATGATGTTCATGTCTAGTGACTGGGCTGGCCAGTCCTTGAGCACCTTGATCTTTTTTGCCTGGAGGAACTTTGTTGTAGAGATGGATGTATGGGATGGAGCACCATCCTGCTGCAAAATTTGACCCCTTTTATGATTTGGAATATAAGAGGTAGCTAATACTACTTGATATTTTAGGCTAATGATATTGCTTTCCACCTGGCAAATGTTTCCCACACCCACATACTGAATGTAACCCCAGACTATGATCTTTCCACCATTTAACTGTTTTCTGGGTGTATTTTGGATCCATATGGGCTCCAGTAGGTCTCCTGCAGTATTTGCTGCCACTGTGGTGTGATTCTACTGAAGCTTCATCAGAGAAATCCACCTTCTGCCACTTTTCCAGCATCCATCTGTTTAGCAGGCTGTGGGAGTTTGCAAATGCCACACGGTTTTTTATTTGCCTTTTGTTTAGTGCTGACTTCTGGGCACTGATTTGACCATGGAGGCCATTTTGAGACAGAATCCTACAAACTGTTCTAGTTGACACAGGTACTTGAGGTGACCGGGCCTGTTGGAGCTCTGTTGCAGTGGAAGAGGGGCTTGCTCTGGATTTGCTAACCAACTAACGTTCTTCCTGAGCAGTTATCTTGTGGGGTCTGCCGGACCTGGGCTTGTCAAACACATCTCCAGTCTCTTCAAATCTTTTTTTAATTCTTTGTACTTGACGCTGAGACACATTAAGGGTGCCAGCCACCTCTGCAGTGGATCTGGTCTTCAGCCTCTTGATGATCCTTGCTTTGGTCTCAGGGTTGATTTTTGGCATATTGTCAGAGCTCAAGTTGCAGTTCAAGTGAAGGTCTGGGGTGCTGGCTTTCTTTTTATACACACACACTAATTAACCGATCATTTACTGAGCACAGGTGAGGATGTAAACTAGGATTGGGTGCATTATATGACCAGGCGACAAAACTTTTGTCATACCAAAATCTGACCATTCTGTGTCCATTAACTGATCAATATTTCCTCATTGATGCCAATTTATTTTCTTAACCTAAACCAGATTTCGGAGGGTTTCAGCGTTCAAAAGAATAATATAACATAACATGGATAAGCTACATAACTTCTGTCAGGGAGTGTAGCTCACTGTCATAGACCCTATCACAGTGATCAAAATAAAAAAATAGTAAGCTGGGGCCAGAGTTAGGGTTGGGCTAGGGATAGGGTTGAGCTAGGGATTGGGTTGGGCTAGGGATAGGGTTGGGCTAGGGATAGGGTTGGGCTAAGGATAGGGTTGGGCTAAGGATAGGGTTGGGCTAAGGATAGGGTTGGGCTAGGGATAGGGTTGGGCTAGGGATAGGGTTGGGCTAGGGATAGGGTTGGGCTAGGGATAGGGTTGGGCTAGGGATAGGGTTGGGCTAGGGATAGGGTTGGGCTAGGGATAGGGTTGGGCTAGGGATAGGGTTGGGCTAGGGATAGGGTTGGGCTACGGATAGGGTTGGGCTAGGGATAGGGTTGGGCTAGGGATAGGGTTGGGCTAGGGATAGGGTTGGGCTAGGGATAGGGTTGGGCTAGGGATAGGGTTGGGCTAGGGATAGGGTTGGGCTAGGGATAGGGTTGGGCTAGGGATAGGGTTGGGCTAGGGATAGGGTTGGGCTAGGGATAGGGTTGGGCTGGGGTTAGAGCTTGGATTGGGGTTAGGCTATAGTTAGGGTTAAGGATGCGGTTGTGTTGGGGTTACAGCTGGGGTGTTGGGGTTAGTGTGGGGTTAGGGTTGTGGTTAGGATCATGGGTTGGGCTGTTAGGATTGGAGATAGAATTGGGGGGTTCCACTGTTTAGGTACATCAGGGGGTCTCCAAACGCGACATGGCGCCTGCAATTGATTCCTGCCAATTTTGCGTTCAAAAAGTCAAACGGTGCTCCCTCACATCTGAGCCCTGCCATGCGCCCAAACAGTGTCTTTCCCCCAAATTCCGGATATCGTCATATTCTGTAGAAATTGCACAGCAAATTTTGTGGTCCATTTTCTCATGGTATCCAGGTGAAAATAAAAAAAAGTTGGGGTCTAAAGTAAATTGTTTGTGAAAAAAGAAAAATGTTCATTTTTTCCTTCCACATTGCTTTAGTTCTTGTAAAGTACCTGAAGGGTTAATAAACTTTTTGAATGTGGTTTTGAGCACCTTGAGGGGTGCAGTTTTTAGAATTGTCACTTTTGGGTATTTTCTCTCATATTGACCCCCCAAATACACTTCAAATGTGATGTGGTCCTTAAAAAAATGGTTTTGTAAATTTTGTTGGAAAAATGAGAAATTGCTGGTCAATTTTTAACCCTTCTAACTTCCTAGCACAAGAAATGTTTCCAAAATTGTACTGATGTAAAGTAGGCATGTGGGAAATGTTATTTATTAACTATTTTGTGTGACATATCTCTCTGATTTAAGGGCACAAAAATTAAAAGTTTGAAAATTGCTACATTTTTAAATTTTTTTTGCCAAATTTCTGTGTTTTTTTTCATAAATAAATGCAAGTCATATCGAAGACATTTTACCACTAACATGAAGTACAAGATGTCATTAAAACACAATCTCAGAATCAGTGGGATCCGTTGAAGCAATCCAGAGCTGTAACCTCATAAAGTTTCAGTGGCCAGAATTGTAAAAATTGGCCTGGCCATTAAGGATAAAAATTGGCTCTGTCACTAAGGGGTTAAATGAATCTGCTTTGTTTTTGATACTTCCTGGTATTTGGCTTTGACAAAAGTTTATTGATATACATAGGTGCGGATTGCATTGGTCTCTGATGTGTTTCCGCCACAAACGCGCTTAAAGGGACTCTGTCACCTGAATTTGGAGGGAACAATCTTTAGCCATAGGGGTGGGGTTTTCGGCTGTTTGATTCACCCTTTCCTTACCCGCTGGCTGCAATATTGGATTGAAGTTCATTCTCTGTCCTCCGTAGTACATCCCGGCACAAGGCAATCTTGCCTTACACAGGCGTGTACTATGGAGGACAGAGAATGAACTTCAATCCAATATTGCAGCCAACATGCAGCCAGCGGGTAAGGAAAGGGTGAATCAAACAGCCGAAAACCCCGCCCATATGGCTGAAAATTGTTCCCTCCAAATTCAGGTGACAGTCCCTTTAAAAGGCATGTAAGTTTTTACCTGTGGATTTTCCGCATCTAATGCAAGCCTATGGGAAAATCTGCAAAGAAAACTCAGTGCTTGCGAGAGAAATTGACATGCTGTGGATTTGAAATCTGCACTGCAGATCACTGAGTAAAAAAGATGCATAGTGGGCATGAGATTTCTATAAATCCCATCCACTTTGCTGGAACCTTAGGACTCTGCGATTTGACACACAAAAAATATAAAGCTTAAAATATGCACTAAAAGCTCATTGTAGGAATGTATCCTAATGTAGCTGATCAGTTAGTTTATACCAAACACTAAATAATTGTTTATTCAGTAAAGATAAATAAGTATACAGATCCCCAGAACAAGGACTTTACAGCACGAATTGGTGAGGTATTTCTGCTCTGAAGGTTTCAGACTAGTGAATAACAGCCCTGACTATGTTGCAGACTGTGACTCAGAATATGCACAAGATATGTCATGCAATATACTTCTAATATCACTCTGCTTTTCATGTAGATCGTATAAGGAAGTGTAAAGTCATGCTCAGGCTTGGATTAGTACTGTAAAAAAACATTATTAAACATGATAGAGCTGAGACATTATTCCCTGCAGACTTTCTGTCAAATTCATTCGTTCCAACATATCAGAGCTAAATTAAGAAAAATGTGTGGAATTCATACTAATTTTGTAGTGCTCATTAATTATATTTAATTATGGTACATTAATTATATTTTTTAGTAATCCGAGTTGTGTTTTTCCAGAACTATAGGAGAAAACAATATACAAGCCCACAGACCATGATTGGAGTGGAGGTCGAGGATCTCCATCTTTGCTCCATTTATAGATTACTTGTCACTACTAGTTGAAAAGCAGCCAGTTTTTGCTCTCATATTATTACTTCTGTTCCGCTGGGTATAACAGGTTTAAAAAAACAACAACTAGCAAACAAAAAAAAAAAACCCATCATACAGGTGTAGAGTTCTGAGCCTTTTTATTTACTGCTATTTTTTTTAGGTTCTTTACAAGGGGTTGTGACTCAGTGTATTTACGGTATGTAGAGTAATAGTAAAAGTACCACTGGCCCTAAAGGTTGCAACCATAAAATTCAGCAGCCGCAAAGAAGAGATCCCAACCATCACAGTATTGATAAAACTTATATTCTGAAATACACCACACTGTGTAAGCGTGTGAACACTGTCACATCTAGTAAGCGTATATCCCCAGCACGCAAGCTTACAGGATATGCGGTGGGTACGCCAAACTGTCCAAATGTCCAGTTTCCCATTTGAATAGTTTCATGCACAACTTGCTCTGATTCTGTGAGTATCCAAATCTGTGCGCTGAGTATACTGGTAGTGCCCTGGCTGGCGGCTCCTTGGTAAAGACCATCAAAATTCATACTAAATTTAAAAGGTTCATATTTCTGGAACTTTATGGTGGATTTTAAAAAGGCAAAAAACAGTATGCTTAGGCCGGTTTCACACTTGCGTTCATAGCAGCTGCGGACTTCCTCTGTGAAGCCCCGCCCTCCGCCGCTAGCTCCGCCTATTTCTGCATGCGGCCGGCATGCGGCCTGTGTACCTATATTTAACATTAGGTACGCAGGTCGTGCCGCAGTATGCGGATGCTTCCGCATGCGTCGTTTTGACGATGCGGGAAAAAAAAAATGCTACAAGCTGCGTCCTACGCTGGTCTCCACATCGTCAAAACGGCGCATGCGGAAGCATCCGCATACTGCGGCACGACCTGCGTACCTAATGTTAAATATAGGTACACAGGCCGCATGCCGGCCGCATGCAGAAATAGGCGGAGCTAGCGGTGGAGGGCGGGGCTTCAAGGAGGAAGTCCGCAGCCCTCCGCAGCTGCTACGAATGCAAGTGTGAAACCGGCCTTAGCAACAGCGTAGATATAATAAAAGTAAAAACTGGAGACTTTTGACCTGATATAACCCTCTTTAAGACTGGCTCTGCAGATCCCCGGTTCCCTTGATCCGGAGAGGTGGCAACACATGCTCTGGCTGTCTTCATTCATTGCTTTAGCAGTTCCAAACAGGTCAAGCAAATACTCTCGACGGTATTCAAAGCTCCCATAGAAGTAAATGGAGAGAGCCAGTGCATGTGCCCCATACTCTCTGCTCTGGTGGTTGTATGCCATACATAATATGGAATCCGGAGAGATGTGTTACTCTGAAAGGTGTGGTAAATATTTAGCCAATTTCCTATGAATGTCTCTTGTGAATGTGGACATTTATAGTTTACTGTATTAGCAGAGCCTGAAGTTATCATTACGCCGCTTCTATGTTTTCACTTTATTAAATCAATAACCACTAATTAAAAAAAACAGCCAAAGGATATGAGCCACAACTCTTGAGTATTTTGTGTCTGTTTTTCACCTTTACATTTTTGGAGTTCTTCCTCCTTTTGTTTAGTTGTTTGTCTTGAGATGTTATAGGCATCTTGGCTAAAGGTACCATTACACTTAACGATTTACCAACGATCACGACCAGCGATACGACCTGGCCGTGATCGTTGGTAAGTCGTTGTGTGGTCACTGGAGAGCTGTCACACAGACAGCTCTCCAGCGACCAACAATGCCGAAGTCCCCGGGTAACCAGGGTAAACATTGGGTTACTAAGTGCAAGGCCGCGCTTAGTAACCTGATGTTTACCCTGGTTACCATTGTAAATGTAAAAAAACCCAAAACACTACATACTTACATTCCGGTGTCAGCGCCGGCCGTAAAGCACAGCACAGCGGTGACGTCACCGCTGTGCTTTACGGCCGGCGCTCACAGTCAGTGCTGGAAGCTGACGGCAAGGGATGTGACAGACACCGGAATGTAAGTATGTAGTGTTTTTTTTAATGAACATTTACAATAGTAACCAGGGTAAACATCGGGTTACTAAGCGCGGCCCTGCGCTTAGTAACCCGATATTTACCCTGGTTACCAGTGAAGACATCGCTGGATCGGTGTCACACACGCCGATTCAGCGATGACAGCGGGTGATCAGCGACCAAAAAAAGGTCCTGATCATTCGCAGCGACCAACGATCTCCCAGCAGGGACCTGATCGTTGGTCGCTGTCACGCATAACTATTTCGTTAACGATATCGTTGCTACGTCACAAAAAGCAACGATATCGTTAACGAAATTGTTGTGTGACGGTACCTTTAGTCTAGATTACCCAACAAACAATGTGTGCCCTGTAGTAGCTCTGCGATTTAGTTAATGACAAGGTGGGGGTTGCAGCAGTCTTTTCCTAATCACTGGGCTAATCAGCTAACCTTCTAGTGTGGCTTAGTCTGAATCTATCTCCCATATTAGCTTCTTATTGCTTCCTGTCTTTTTACGTCATGCTAAGTAGATTCTTAATATTCTTTGAGATTACGTGCTTGTGAAGTTCCTGCTTTTGTGATGTGAAAGTGAGCAGATGATGAAGAAATTGTTATTCCAATGGACAGAATTCCTGTTTTTGGTTTCCCAACCTATTTTCACCCTACTAGAATGCATGGAGCATGGTATATCTCTACTGTTGTGAACCAAAAAGAATCGCCCCAATAGGTAGGTGAATCTTTTTGTCTTATCATGTAAAGTAAGATTTTGGCCAAACTTTATTGCAGTGGGTCAATCAAATACAAATGGACTGTATTTTGTTAGTGTTTGGAGACGTTTGTTACAATTAACTTATGACGTGGACTGGGGGTCTTCAGCATTTTTATTGTGCCACATTAATTAAATGCCATATGTATTGGTTATGATTTATCTGGGCTTGTGTTTTGTGCATGTTATTAATTTGTTATCTTTAAAAAGTTTTGTGTTCCTCTCTTTTTCCTTATCTTTATGTTAATATTTTAGTTACTATTATGCATATGTTTCTAAAAAACAGTGGAATAACAATAACTGGAAGAGGGCTAAGTACCGTTCCATGTGGTGTTCAAGCCCCATTTCCAGAAATGTGTAAGAGCAGCTACAATGACGGTCCTTATTGCACCTGCTCCACCATGATCGAGCTATACTTTCTTCACATATGATCGTGCTGCTCATCGCCAATGCTGATGCACATATTCTTGGTCTGGATTCTTTCATGATCCCATGTATAATTTGACTTTGAGCTTTATTTAAGCTGTAAGAACAACATTCCTGTAAATTTCCCCTGCATTCTTCTAAACAAAGTTATAAAACAGTTTGGTGACCTAGCATTGGGGTCTATTTGACCCCTCTCTGGAGTCTGGTAGAGATGTACGGTTTACCCTTAACTCAAGGACTACCATTTTTAGGCTACAGCGTCAGGGGCTGGAAGAAGCGTTTAACCTTACTGGGCTACCTTATTTTGATTACTAAATAAACATAGTTTTGAGAAAGTTGTCACTCAAAAATGCCGATGTACTGTGGTTCTGTTTACAAATGCGTTGGTGCTTCCATCTGGCAAGGTGCATTGTTTTGGTGTGCTCCCTGACTCAAACCTGACCCAATTCTAGTTAGTGTAGCCTATCAGTTAAGGGGCATTTACACTGCAAGATGATCATGAGCGAGCATTGTTAAAAATACTAAATGGTAAAATAACTGTTTCTCGATTATCTTGCCATATAAACAGGCTGCCGATCACCTGATGAATGAGTAAACCGCAAGTTCATCTGGTAAAATGATCTTTTGCGCAGTGTAAAAGATTATTGTTCTCGACGGTGCATCATCCAGTGTAAACAGGACTCGCACTGTCGAGAATAATGGCAGCCTATGCACACTGAGCGATCTAGTATAGACCAACCAGTGTGCATCGTTTGCTTTCATCTGCCCGTGTAAGCGACTGCCACACGGTATAAGGTTACTAATCAGCGGTTGTATCGTGCCGCCGGGCGTTCCTTGTAAATTGCCCTTTACCCTGCTGTCAGTTACTGACATTAATCTAGTTCTACTGATCTTATGATAGAGGAGAATGATGGCATTAATAAGTAGGACACACTGAGAGCGCCTTAATTTACTTGTTTTATGATCTGGTAATAATCTGCCATCTTGTAGCAAGATCACTGAAAAAGTAAAAGATATGAATGAAGCTGTGATGAGCTGTAATATATCGTGTATAGTGCAAACAGTTCTTACTTGTCCATATAATATACTTCCAACTTTTGATGTTTGTTCCCATTAAAAATACGTTTTATTTATCGACTTTAACTTTGTCATATTTTAGCATCATCATTTTATGTGTTAGTGCCGTTTTTATACAAATGATTTAGGATTTGTATTTAATGGACTCCTTACAAATGATTGTGCCTCTCCTGACTATATAATAAAATCTACCTATGTTAGTCAGTGCTCTTTATTTTACTGGTCACAAATGTAATCTTTGTGTCTTACTGTAATTGATAAGTTCTAACCATAGCCAGCCACCTATGCAAATGTCATGCCAGCACAGTTTTTATTTATTTATTTTTTTTACGATAATTAAAACCACATACCAATAAATATTTTAACAGTTTTTTTTTTTCCTAATTGTTGCCTTTTTTTAAACTCTAATTTACATACATTATTATAAGGGCCGTCATCTTGTCTGATCAGCTGTTAACAGCATTTAGAGAATCCACATGGTTCAAAGGAAGCAATAACCTTGATTTATAAGCATGATCTGTGACCTGCGGAGAAGTTATTGCGTATAGAGGCAAGCTTGTGACCGTCACATACTGTGAATAGTTTCATTCCGTGTTATCAATTTGCAGGTAAATGATCCTAAAAATTGACTACTTAAAAAAAAAACAAACACAAAAGAAAAAATGTAAACTCATTCAATTTCTGGTAACACATTCTATTTAAATGGTCACTATGATTTCAATAAACTTTGCATGTATCAGTAATACAATTGAGTATGACAATTTAGATCTGAAGAATCTACTGCTTTCTCGACTCATGAGTCACTTCACTAACCATCCACTTTGAAAAAATACAGCTTAAATCTGTCTTGGTCAAAGCAAGACAGAGACTTCCAGCAAATACAAGTGCCATGTTATGCGGGCTGTTAGTCTGTGGGGCGAGATGGAGTGGGTAGCATGGAAAAACTCTTAACATAGATAGTCACAATGCAGCACTGAGCTGTTTTGCTATCAAATGATTTATCTGTCCCACAGAGCTGAATTCACAGCTTCACTGCTCAGTACTGCTGTCTATTGTCCTCTCTGCTGCAGCTTTAGTCTGCTTTCTAAATGGAGAGAGAAAAGCACAAATAAGTCTTTGTACTGTGGAGACATTGTAGAATCTCATCTCCACTCATTAGCTTGGGAAGAACTGAAAATTAGAGCGCGAGAGCGCAAACCCATAAAGGTGAAAAAATGAAGTCATGTAATGGCCATAAATAGTGTTACACGGGTACACTTTAAGGTTTCTATTAATTTTGATGTTATTTCCGAGCTACAGAAAATAACAATAGCCTAATAAGGCAAAGAGTATTTAATAATGGATTCCCATTTATGCAGGAAACTAACAGCTCTTACTGCTTCTCCCCCATGCCTAATGGATGTAGTCTTCGCTGTGGGACCTTCTCTACATTCTGTTTCCAAGACTATAATAGGTTCTTTTTAGTTATCAAACTATGGCAGATTCTCTGTATATGGGCTGTTCTTCACATCACACCAACACACAAAGCTTATTCATGTCTACAGGAGCTTCACTAGCCCCTTTCTAAAGCGGCAAATTTTCCATTTATGCACCCGTCACCCCCCCCCCCCCCATCCCCCTCCTTTTTCTTCCAGGTGCCATATTGTTCTGTCCACAAAGGACATATGAGAGCTTATTTTTATAATTAATGTTACCATACAGTGTGCTGGAAAAAGAGGAAAAAGTGTAAGCGGCAGTGAAATTGGAAAAAGTAAATCCCAAAATTTCGCCATTTGTTTTTGAGTTTTGTTTTTACAGCTTTGTTTGGTTAAAATGATAACATGATTCACCACTTTAGTATAAGTGTGGTGATACCAAACTTTTTCAAATTTTTTTTTTTTTTATTATTTTAGTGGTGAACAAAAAATTGAAACTTTTGTGTAAAAATAATATTTTTTGCTTTTCAGAAAATGCTGTGTGAGGTTTTGTTGTTTTTTGCATGTCAAGCAAATTTTTTGAAATATAATTTGGGATAAATGTGATATTTTGATGGCTTCTTAGAACAGTTTATTACTTACCGGTAT
This sequence comes from Ranitomeya variabilis, assembly GCF_051348905.1. NCBI lineage: Eukaryota > Metazoa > Chordata > Amphibia > Anura > Dendrobatidae > Ranitomeya > Ranitomeya variabilis. The sequence goes on from NC_135234.1 coordinate 408,054,032, forward strand.
TACATATTGATATGCTGATTTTTTTTTAACAGTGTTGACTGATTTTTTTTTTTTGTTATTTTTAATATATTTATTTTTAATGGGGGGGAAAGGGTAATTGTTCAAAATCGTGTTCTGTGCATCTGTTCGTCCCCTTAGGGGACTTTAATCTGTGATTGTCTGATCGCTTATACTATATGCAGCAATTCTTCAGTATTGTTGTATATAGCAAAAATCAGTCTCCTTTGTAGCCCAGTGACAGGCTATATTTCAATGGAGTACCTAAGAGCCAGACAAGAGACTTCAGCAGACCACTGGCTGCCAAAACAACCCATCACCACCCTGAGATGGGAGCGTACAACGGCGTGCCCCTGGTCAGCGCGGTTTAAATACCACTGTCACAAATCAACTGCAGCATTTAAGTGGTTAAGGGCAGAGCTCTCCACTGGCTGTTAGAGGCAGATACTGGCTGTCTATCACCGTTATCTGCCTCTGAGCTCGTTCCATACACCCGCTAACAACTTGAGCCGTACATGTTTTCCGATGTTGGGAAGGGGTTAAAGAATGTGCGCAACATACGTAGTTAAAAAACAGCAACTTTGCCCTTACCTTCTTATTAGAAAGCATCTTTGCTTTCAAAGTTATTTTTTACTTTGGCTTACTGCTCAGTGCCTAGGTTACCGGCCACCTCTGCAGTCAATGGTGGCCGGTCTCCTAGGCAAGCAGACCGGCTGTGATTAGCTCTTTACTATTGCGATCTGACCAGCTTCAGGTTCCTGTGCTCCGATGCTGCATATACAAAGCTATCTGATATAGCAAAATTGGAGAGTGCACAGTTTGGGTCAGCAGGACAACTTTGCCACTGGTCCAAAACTGTCAGTTAGGAGTTCACAAACACCACCAGCAGGCAGGGGAGCAGTGCACTCCTGAAGATCTGGGTGGAGTCAAATTTTTTTATTAAAAATGACAGACTGCAATCTGCAACGGATTGGTCTCCAAAAATGAGTAGCAGTCTCTAAACCACTTGCCAGGAAAGGATTCAATGCCAAGCATATGATGCTAACTAAATAAAATGTGCCAGCTTTTAAGAGTGGACTGATGGAGCTTATTCTTCTCCTGATGATCCAAGTTTATGCTCCTTTTTTCTTTCTTGGCTCGGTTTTCTTTGCTCTGACTTCTAGATTATAAAGAAGGGCTAGCCCACAATTATCCAAAGTACTTATTTATATGCTTCTAGGAAGACGTTCTCTTTTATGGTACTTACTAAAATAAGAATTTGCAAATTTGTTTCAAAAAAAAAAATACATGCTATTTTAAAGGAAAGCACACACTGCCTAATTATGTATAGTGGCACTGAATGTCTCACAGATTTTGTTATGGTCTTTAAAGGGAATCTGTTAGCAGGTCTTCACCTGCTACCCCCAAGCCATATATATGCACATGTAGCTCTTTCCAACACAAGTCCAGCAATGCCTTTACATGGCCAGTCTTTTCCTCCGTTTCTGAGGAAATCAGCATTTTAATTGATATGCAAATGAGACTGAAGAACCATTTGCAGACCTGAAGCTTTTGTCACTCCAGCTCTATGCCTTGCCCACTGTTGCCTCCGGTAAGCTTGACTGATGACTCTTTTGTCCTTAAGTCACATGACACAGAGGCTGACAAGTGGAGAAGGCGGTGCTGGGTGGGGGGGGGGGGGGTAGATCTAGAGGAACAGGAGCTTCATATCTACAAATAGCTCTTAAGCCTCATTTGCGCATCAATTCAAATCTGATGTCACTAGTTCCACCCATTGGCGCCCCTGTCCCATGACCGTGGGGCTGCGATGGGTTGGCTTGAAAGCCCGGCGCCAACAGGAGACCTTTGTGGTTATCATTACAGATTAGCTATGAGCACCCGCAACATGGCTGCTATATGTATCACAGGCGATCGGATGATGGCAGCTTCGAGTCTCCCATAGAGGCTATTGAAGCAAGTGTAAAAAAAAAAAAAAAAAAAAAAAAAGAGTAAAAGTTCAAATTACTCCCTTTTTGCCCCATTCAAAATAAAAAAAAACAACACACATTTGGTATCCTCTTTTTCCGAAACGCCCAATCTACAAAATTTAAAAATAATCGATTGGTACATAGAGCAATGAAGAAAAAGTTCAAATCTCCAGCATTGTTTTTTTGGTCTCCACAACATTACAATAGTATGCAATAACAGGCAATCAAAAGATTTTATTTACCCCAAAATGGTATCAATAAAGACATCAGCTTGGTGTGCAGCCCCAGCTCCGATAATTGGAGATGCTACGAGTCTTGCCAAATGGCACCATTTTTTTGTTTTTTTTTTTCCCAAACTTTGGATTTTTTTTAAACCTATACATGTTTGCTATCTGCAAACTCGTAATAACCTGGAGAATCATAATATTGATATTGACCGAAAAATAAAAGCTATGGCTCTGGGAAGAAGGGGAGCAAAAAAAATGGAAACTCCAAGGTCGTGAAATTGTTAAACTCAATGAACTGTACCAAGATATAATTCTTTCCTGAACTATAGTTGACATTTTCAGGATTCAGACATTCTTCTTAAAGACGTTCATCTTTCGCCACCTCGCGCAACATAAAATGCCGAAATAATTTCTCTAGAAATGATAGTAAGTTACTGTTTAGTATTTAGAGAGGAGAAGCCTAGTTTTTCCATTTTGCCAATGAATATGGATTTCCAAACTCTGTATATCATTGTACATTAACCCATAGACTCATGCTACAATGCACCCAGAAACCTCAATGACTTTTACAGGCTGTTTCTTCCAGCAAATTAACATTGGAAATCATTGTGGAGGACAGTGCACATCTTGATCTGCATTTTGTTAATCGAGACTGTAATCTTCACCTAGTAATGCCAAATCTTTATTCTGCACTCTTTAATTTCATGGACCGCTGCACACCTAATACAGCTATTTATAACCTAGCCAATTGAGTCTATTGTTGCAGTGGGCTCCTTTAGCCGGTTGATGAAAGATTAGCTGTTTAGCTAGTATTCTTTTTTGTTTCTATGTAGTTTTATAGAGCTGTGCATTGTTTCTTTAATCTGAATGATCAAAGGGCTGAAAAAGATGAAGGGCAGTTATAACCTTTAATAAAAATGGCAGTTTAAGCTCCGTATACATTATTAAAATACAATGATGGCATTATGAACTGTTAATTTGCTGTGGAACATAGCCGCTAGTGGTGTTTTGCCACTTTTTTCAGTAAGGATTGAACTTTTTCTTTACTTGTTCACTTAAAGGGAACCTGTCACCACGTTTTTGGAAGATGGGATAAAAATAGCGTTAAATAGGGGCAGAGGTGGGCGTTACATTAGTGTGTGTGTTATGCGTTTATTACCCACCTAAGTTGCCGAAATAACTTTGCAAAGTCTCCGTTTTCGCCTGTCAATCAGGCTGGTCAGGTCACATGGGCGTGGTGTCTTCACCCAGATTTGGCGTAGTTTTCCGTTGGTGGCGTAGTGGTGTGCGCATGCCCAAAGTCCGGAATCCTCTTCCAGGGGATTTAAAATAGCGCGGTGTTCGTTATTGCATTGGTGATCGGTGGGCACGGCCATCTTCCTTTGGCCGCGCGTGCGCAGAAGCGGCGCTCTGCTGGCCGCGGCTTCAGGAAAATGGCCGCGGGATGCCGCGCGTGCGCAGATGGATATCGCGGCGGCCATTTTCCTGAAGCCGCGGCCAGCAGAGCGCCGCTTCTGCGCACGCGCGGCCAAAGGAAGATGGCCGCGCCCACCGATCACCAATGCAATAACGAACAGCGCGCTCTTTTAAATCCCCTGGAAGAGGATTCCGGACTTTGGGCATGCGCACACCACTACGCCACCAACGGAAAACTACGCCAAATCTGGGGGAAGACAACGCCCATGCGACCTGACCAGCCTGATTGACAGGCGAAAACGGAGACTTTGCAAAGTTATTTCGGCAACTTAGGTGGGTAATAAACGCATAACACACACACTAATGTAACGCCCACCTCTGCCCCTATTTAACGCTATTTTTATCCCATCTTCCAAAAACGTGGTGACAGGTTCCCTTTAAAGGGACTGTATCTGTTTAGAAATCTAAAGATGCTCTCATTCAGAAAAGGTACCAGTCTTGTCCATAGGCTATAGCTGATTCTTTCAGCGCCAGATACAGACCATGGGCATGAATGATAGTGTTTTTATTGGAAGGATCTATGGTTTTTTAATAAGATACCGTCTCTGTAAAGGAAATCTTTCCTAGATTTTTGTGATTATAAGAGGGTCGCATGAATTAGTATATGAAAAAAACAAACACAAAGCAGATTCCATCAGCAAGTAGAAATCTTTATAAAACGTCCAAAGTCAGTGCCATTAGGCAAGTTGTATTTTAGAGGATTATTTTTATTATTGATCAACAACTATATTCTCAGTCAACCCAAAAGACTCATAAATATCTAAGCTTAATATTTTTGGAAGTTGGAGTGTTTTTTTTTTAGATTTGGCTATCTTAGGAGGATATCTGTTTGTGCAGGTAACTATTACTGTGCAGAATTATTAGGCAACTTAATAAAAACCAAATATATTCCCATCTCACTTGTTTATTTTCACCAGGTAAACCAATATAACTGCACAAAATTTAGAAATAAACATTTCTGACATGCAAAAACAAACCCCTAAAAAATGAGTGACCAATATAGTCACCTTTCTTTATGATGACACTCAACAGCCTTCCATCCATAGATTCTGTCAGTTGCTTGATCTGTTTACGATCAACATTGCGTGCAGCAGCCACCACAGCCTCCCAGACACTGTTCCGAGAGGTGGACTGTTTTCCCTCCCTGTAGATCTCACATTTTATGAGGGACCACAGGTTCTCTATTGGGGTCAGATCAGGTGAACAAGGGGACTTACTCGCTTACTCGCCTCTTTTCCAAATCACACCTCACCACCTGTGCACTTGACCCCCATCCCCTCCCACTTGCTCCCCAACCTCACTAACATGCTCATCCAGCCCTAACCCATCTCTTCAACTTATCACTATCTTCTGGTACCTTCCCCTCTGCCTCCAAACATGCCACCATCACACCCATCCTCAAAAGAACTAACCTTGACCCAACTTCTATGCCCAGCTACCGCCCCATATCACTGCTCCCGTTTGCTTCAAAACTCCTTGAGCAGCATGTCCATGCTCAAATTTCCTCCCACCTCTCATCTAACTCTCTCCTTGACAACCTCCAATCTGGCTTCCGCCCCAACCACTCCACCGAAACTGCTCTGACCAAAATTACTAATGACTTAGTCACAGCCAAAGCTAACAGACAGTTCTCCATCCTCCTCCTTCTTGACCTGTCCTCTGCTTTCGACAGTCGATCACTGCCTACTGCTACAGATTCTTTCTTCCCTTGGCATCAAAGACCTTGCCCTGTCCTGGATTGCCTAATACCTTTCCGACCGCACATTTAGTGTTTCCCACTCCCACACCACCTCCTCATCCCGCCCTCTCTCTGTTGGAGTCCCTCAAGGCTCTGTCCTAGGGCCCCTACTTTTTTCCATCTATACCCTTGGCCTAGGACAACTCATAAAGTCCCATGGCTTCCAGTACCACCTGTATGCGGCCGACACTCAGATCTACCTCTCTGGCCCAGATGTCACACCTCTGCTGTCCAGAATCCTGAAGTGTCTGTCAGCCATATCCTCCTTCTTCACCTATCGCTTCCTAAAACTCAATGTAGACAAAACCGAACTCATCATCTTTCCCCCATCTCAAGTATCCCCCCTACCTGACCTATCTATTATGGTAAACGGCATGACGCTCTCTCCCGCACCTGAAATCCCCTGCCTCGGGGTAACTCTCGACTCTGCCCTGTCCTTCAAACCGCATGACCAAACTCTTGCCACCTCCTTTCGCCTCCAACTCAAAAATATTGCCAGAATCCGTCCCTTCCTCAGCCCACAATCTACCAAAACTCTTTTGCATGCCCTCATCTCCCGCCTCGACTACTGCAACACACTCCTCTGTGGCCTCCCCGCTAACTCTCTTGCACCACTCCAGTCTGTCCTCAACTCTGCTGCCCGGCTAATCCACCTCTCTCCTCCCCTGCTACTCCCCTGCTTCTCCCCTCTGCAAACTTCTCCACTGGCTCCCGTTTCCCCAACAAATCCAGTTCATACTACTAACACTGATCTACAAAGCCATCCACAACCTGTCCCCTCCCTATATCTCTGAACTAATCTCCCAATATCTTCCCTCACGTAATCTCAGATCCTCCCAAGACCTCCTACTCTCTTCCACACTTAATCGTACCTCACACAACCGCCTCCGATTTCTCCCGAATATCCCCCATCCTCTGGAATTCCATGCCTCAACACGTCCTACTATCCACCACCCTCGGATCCTTCAGACAGAACATGAAAACCCATCTCTTCAAGAAAGCCTACAGCCTGCAATAACCATTCTGCTGCCTCGCCATCGCCAGAGCCGCCGCCTCTCCATCGCCATCGCCTCGCCCCCTACCTTCTGTCTCTTCCCCACTATCCCATAGAATGTAAGTCCGCAAGGACAGGGTCCTCTCCCCTCTGTACCAGTCTGTTACTGTAAACTTGTTTACTGTAAACTATATCTGTAACTCTGTATGTAACCCCTTTCTCATGTACAGCACCATGGAACTAATGGTGCTATATAAATAAGTAATAATAATAATTATTATTTTTTCTTCTTTGAGACCTTTACTGGCCAGCCACGCTGTGGAGTAGGAGGCATGTGATGGAGCATTGTCCTGCATGAAAATCATGTTTTTCTTGAACGATACCTACTTCTTCCTGTACCACTGCTTGAAGAAGTTGTCTTCCAGAAACTGGCAGTAGGTCTGGGAGTTGAGCTTCACTCCATCCTCAAGCCGAAAAGGTCCCACAAGTTCATCTTTGATGATACCAGCCCATACCAGTACCCCACCTCCACCTTCCTGGCGTCTGAGTCGGAGTGGAGCTCTCTGCCCTTTACTGATCCAGCCTCTGGCCCATCCATCTGGCCCATCCAGAGTCACTCTAATTTCATCAGTCCATAAAACCTTTGAAAAGTTAGTCTTAAGATAAAACGTCAAGACTGGGCCAAGAAATATCTTATGTTTTTTGTTCAAAGGTGGTCGTTTTTCAGCCTTCCTTACCTTGGCCATGTCACTGAGTATCTCACACCTTGTGCTTTTTGTTACTCCAGTAAAGTTGCAGCTCTGAAATATGGCAAAACTGGTGGCAAATGGCATCTTGGCAGCTTCAGAACCGAACAAAGAATTAAAGCTTTTAAGTGAGTACAATGGGTGCTTAAATGTTGCCCCTAGAAAAATTTGAAAGATTCTAGACTTCAATACAATATCTGGATTTAAGCTCTAGTCAGTGGTGTAACTATAGTACTATGGGCCTCAGTGCGAAATTTGTTCCCCCACCACCACCTTGGTCTATGTTTGTCAGATGCGTGGACCTTTGTAGTGTTCTAACTTCTAAAATGACATACGTGTTCCCCCCATTCCCAATTTTGTAGTAATCTCCCCCATCCTGGGCCCATCCTAGTATATTTGTCCCCCTTTCTGCTTCAGCATTCAAGCGAAGGGCAGTGCATGACATCACTGCCAATGCGTCTCCGGTGACTTGCAAGCCGATGTCAACTGCCAGCCTCTGATTGGCCAGCCATGTGTACTGCAGTGCAGGAACTTGGCGGGTGCCTACGCTGCGGTGCATTTCAGCTGAATGTGCTTCAGAGGACACACATATAGCTGAAATATGAGCTGGTGTCGGTGGGCCCCCCTCCAACACTGGCCCAATCACAACCTCTGTGACAGTGATCGTTATACCCATGGCTCTAGTCCTTGCATTCTAGTCATGGCAATATTTATTGCATACATCCTAGGCAGTGAAGTGTTTTGTGTAAAACATGGTTTTAAGAATTTTTTTGGTGATTTAGTTTTCCGTGCACCTTTCTATATTAAAAAGAAATCCAGAAAACTTGTACTTTTCACTCTTGCGACTGAGTTTCTTAATGGACTGATATTTCCTGTAGGCATGGCCCCTCAGTAGTCATTTCATTATAATCACAGGAAGAAACACAAAAAGTAATATCTCTGGAGTAAAGGGGGCAGACAATCTGGTACCTGCAGGTCAATAAATGATGGTCATACACAAGTGGTCAAAATTGTTGGTACCCCTCGTTTAATGACAGAAAAACCCACAATGGTCACAGAAATAACTTGAATCTGACAAAAGAAGTAATAAATAAAAAAAATCCTGAAAATGAACAAATGAAAGTCAGACATTGCTTTTCAACCATGCTTCCACAGAATTAAAAAAAATAAAAATAAAACATGAAATATTTGAACTGTTAATAGCACAACAGGAGCTGAGGCTAGATAGCTGTCCCACAATCATGTACAGAACATAGAATTAATTAGGTCTTAGGCTAGGTTCACATTGCGTTAATGTGTGCACGCTAACGGACAGCGTTGCATGGCGAAAATGTCGCAATTAACGCCGTGCAACGGGTCCGTTAGCGCACCCATTGACAGCAATGTGAAGTTTCCCTGTAGCGCATTGCTAGCGCGTGCCTTTTTCGGCTCGCGCTAGTGATGTGCCGTTCTTCTGTGGCGCGCCTTGGACGCTGCTTGCAGCGTCCGCGGCGCGCCCGAGGTCCGTTCCCCGCTCTCGCAGATCGGGGATCTGCGAGAGCGGGGACGTTAACGCGACCCCTAACGCGGCCCCTAAAAAACCATTGCGTTAGCGCAATCCGCTAGCGCTAAACGGATTGCCCTAACACAATATGAACCTAGCCTTATTCAGATGTCTGTGATTTTTGTTGTAGGCAAAAAATGACCTATTTTTCATCAGTATTTTGGCTCATATTTTCGGCACTTTTGGTAGAGTATCCGTTTTTACGATCAGAGCGTCATCAGTTTTTTTTTGTATGCAAAAAGATCTCAAATTGATGGAGGTTTCCCAAGCTTCTCCTATCAGTCAGTAAAAAACAGATGGCATTTGTGGCATACTGTTTTTTTTTTTTTTTTTACACTGACCAGAAGACTTGCATTCGTGAGTTTGTTCCATGACTCTGATCAAAATCAGACACGTCTCCATGTTTTGGTGCGAAACACTCAATCCGCAAAAATACGTAGACATGTGAGCAGTCACACAGAACGAGTACCTATTAGAGTCTATCAGTGATTGTGTGTGGTAATGTGGTGGGGGTGGGATTGTGTGTGGTAATGTGGTGGGGGCGGGATTATCTGTGGTAATTTGGTGGGGGGTGGGATTATGCGTGGTAATGTGGTGGGGGCGGGATTTTGTGGTGATGTGCGGATTGTGTTTGGTAATGTGGTGGGGGGTGGGATTATCTGTGGTAATGTGGGGGGTGGGATTATGTGTGATGATGCGCTGGGGGTGGGATTATGTGTGGTGATGTGGTGGGGGGCAGGATTATGTGTGGTGGTGGGGTGGGATTGTATGAGGTGGGGGGTGGGATTGTGGTGATGTGGTGCAGGGGCGGGATTAGCGAGTAATCACGATGAGATATATATAATCTCGGGCCATTCTGAACTTGGCAATACCAAATACAGTTATATGAAAAAGTTTGGGCACCCCTATTAATCTTAAGCTTAATGTTTTATAAAAATAGTTTTTTTTGCAACAGCTATTTCAGTTTCATATGTCTAATAACTGTTGGACACAGTAATGTTTCTGCCTTGAAATGAGGTTTATTGTACTAACAGAAAATGTGCAATCTGCATTCAAACAAAATTTGACAGGTGCATAAGTATGGGCACCTCACCAGAAAAGTGACATTAATATTTAGTAGATCCTCCTTTTGCAAAAATAACAGCCTCTAGTCGCTTCCTGTAGCTTTTAATGAGTTCCTGGATCCTGGATGAAGGTATTTTTGACCATTCCTCTTTCAAAACAATTCCAGTTAAGTTTGATGGTCGCCGAGCATAGACAGCCCTCTTCAAATGATCCCACAGATGTTCAATGATATTCAGGTCTGGGGACTGGGATGGCCATTCCAGAACAGTGTAATTGTTCCTCTGCATGAATGCCTGAGTAGATTTGGAGCGGAGTTTTGGATCATTGTCTTGCTTGAAAGATCCATCCCGTTTAACTTCAACTTTTTCACTGATTCATGAACATTATTGTCAAGAATCTGCTGATACTGAGAGGAATCCATGCGTCCCTCAACTTTAACAAGATTCCCGGTGCCGGCATTGGCCACACAGCCCCAAAGCATGATGGAACCTCCACCAAATTTTACTGTGGGTAGCAAGTGTTTTTCTTGGAATGCTGTGTTTTTTTGCCGCCAGGCATAACGCCTTTTTGTATGACCAAACAACTCAATCTTGGTTTCATCAGTCCACAGGACCTTCTTCCAAAAAGAAATTAGCTTCTCCTAATGTGCTTTTGCATACCTCAGCCGACTCTGTTTGTGGCGTGCTTGCAGAAATGGCTTCTTTCGCATCACTCTCCCATACAGCTTCTCCTTGTGCAAAGTGCGTTGTATAGTTGACTAATGCACAGTGACACCATCTGCAGCAAGTTGATGCTGCAGCTCTCTGGAGGTGGTCTGAGGATTGTCCGTGACTGATCTCACCATTCTTCTTCTCTGCCTTTCTGATGTTTTTCTTGGCCTGCCACTTCTGGCCTTAACAAGAACTGTACCTGTGTTCTTCCATTTCCTTACTATGTTCCTCACAGTGGAAATTGACAGGTTAAATCTCTGAGACAGCTTTTTGTATCCTTCCCCTGAATAACTATGTTGAATAATCTTTGTTTTCAGATCATTTGACAGTTGTTTTGAGAAGCCCATGATGCCACTCTTCAGAGGAGATTCAAACAGGAGAACAACTTGCAAGTGGCCACTTTAAGTAGCTTTTCTCATGATTGCATAGACCTGGCTATGAAGTTCAAAGCTCAATGAGGTTACAAAACCAAAAAAAGTGCTTTATTAAGTCAGTAAAAAGTAGGTAGGAGTATTTAAAACAAGAAAATGATAAGGGTGCCAATACTTATGCACCTGTCAAATTTAGTTTGAATGCAGATTGCACATTTTCTGTTAGTACAATAAACCTCATTTCAAGGCAGAAACATTACTGTGTCCAACAGTTATTAGATATATGAAACTGAAATAGCTGTTGCAAAAAAAAACAATTTTTATAAAACATTAAGCTTAAGATTAATAGGGGTACCCAAACTTTTTCATATAACTGTATGTGTATATTTGTTTTTTGTTTTTTAATTTATTTTGAATGGGGGGGGGTGATTTTAACTTTCATGTTTTTTTAAATTTTTTAAATATTTTTTTTAGAAGCTGCGATCATCCGATTGCTTGTGCTACATCAGCCCTGCTCTATGTAGCCGAAATGCTCAGTTGAAATGAGTGCCGACTGCTGGGCGGCGCTCATAACTATCCGGCTATGACAACCACAGGGGCCTCCTGCAGACCCCGGGTTGTCATGCCAACCCATCGGCGTTACGCGATCATGTGGCACGGGCTCCGATGGGCCGGGCTAATGACGCACTTCCTGCGCGTGCATGTTAAATGCCGCTGTCAGAGTTAGACAGCAGCATTTAACATATTATCAGCCACAGATGGATCGTGATTCCACCCGCAGCGGTTAGGGGCACATGACAGCTGATCTGATCAAACTGGGGGAGGCGTCCAATGTCTGATATACAAGTCATTGAACATTAAGGGGTTAAGTTAAAATGCATATCTAATGCTCAAATTGAAATGATATTAAAGGGATCTGTCAGCAGGTTTTTCCATTTAGCTTGATGGCAGTATAATGTAGGGACAAAGAGCATGGATCCAGCGATGTCACTTACCATGGTGTGTGCTTTAATTTTAATATACCATAATCAATGTTTTATCATCAGGAGATTATCACTGCTAGACACTGTCTTGTGGAAGCCAGTCCAGCTAATCTGTGTAACACCACTCCAACCACTGGTTGGCAGCTTCTCATTTATAGCACTGCTATATGTACAACAGAGAAAACAAGGGACCTGATTCATCAAGATCACCCTTGTTTAATTGTTTACACATTTTTGATTCATGAAGAGGCATGTGCGTCTTCATGAATTAGGAAAGTTGCACATGTGGCATGCGTTTCTTGTGCGCCTCAGCACAAATCGTACTTCAGTCAAGGACTGAATTTGATTGGTGGGGCTGCCATGCTCAGTCCTGCTCACTTTGTCAGAAGTGGGCGAAAATAGTGTGAGAATGCCAGAAGTCTCCAGTTATGGCAAAATTATGCAACTTTTCAAAGCTTTTTATGCCAGTATTCTTGCGTAAAGGCTTTGATGAATCAGGCCCAAGGATTCCATCAAAACTGTACCACGCAGTCCAGTAAGTGATACTTTGTTGGAATCAGGGGATCTCTTCCCCTATATCATGCTCACAGATTGCATAGCAAAACCCTGCTGACTGATTCCCTTTAATGACTCGTAGAAGCATACTATACGTAATCTATCCTATGGTTTTGAGTAGCAAACTGACTACTGTGTGGCTGCAACAAACATGCCGAATCTTCTCATGACTTGGAATTACAATTGTATGTAGGATTAAGGTAAATTACCTGGTGAATTAAACATGGATTGGATTTAATCTCCAGTAAAGGTGTGAAAAGAGTGGCACTCGCCAGCTGAGAAAACATATCACATTATTAACATGCAGGACTAAGGGTACCGTCACACAGTGCCATTTTCATCGCTACGACGGCACGATTCGTGACGTTCTAGCGATATCGTTACGATATCGCTGTGTCTGACACGCTACTGCGATCCGGATCCCCGCTGAGAATCGTACGTCGTAGCAGATCGTTTGAAACTTTCTTTCGTCGTCTAGTGTCCCGCTGTGGCGGCATGATTGCATCGTGTGACACAGGTTGTATACGATGTGCGCACAGTAACCAACGGCTTCTACATCGCAAATACGTCATGAAATTATCGCTCCAGCGCCGTGTATTGCAACGTGTGACCGCAGTCTACGACGCTGGAGCGATACTTATACGACGCTGCAACGTCACGAATCGTGCCGTCGTAGCGATGAAAATGGCACTGTGTGACGGTACCCTCAGAGCGCTTCACAAGACGGAGAGGCAGCATTGCAAATAAGGCCATTGGGTGTCCTCACAGTTGACCATTTCATGAAATGGCCATCCTCTGTAACCCTGCCTACCTGCCCTCTGCTTTCCGAGGGGCTGTTTGTCGTGCATATTAATAAACGGGCAAGTTTTATTGCAATTGGGGAGTGCCACTTTTTTTTTTTTTTTTTATTCACATCTGTTTAATGAGTCTGTAAGAACTCACTTGTATGCCGATCCTAATCAGATAATTTTCTTTCTTTTTTTGTTGTGATGTATTAGATTTAATGCATTTCTACAAATTTATAGAATAACAGATAGGTTGGCTATTTTCACCTACAGTATTTCTTTACATGATATGACCAAGCACTGGCAAATTTACGGCATTTGTAAAAAAAAAAAAAAATTAAAAAAATTGCTTGTATCACTATTTTCCAAGACCCATAAGTGTTTCATTTTTCGGTCGCTGAGGCTGACTGCTTGATATTTTGCACCCTGAGATTTTTTTATATATACCGTATGTACTCGAGTATAAGCCGACCCGAATATAAGCCGACCCCCCTAATTTTGCCACAAAAAACTGGGAAAACTTATTGACTCGAGTATAAGCCTAGGGTGGAAAATACAGCAGCTACCGGTGAATTTCAAAAATAAAAATAGATGCTCCATACCGTTCATTATTGCCCCAAAGGAGGTTCCATATAAAGCTGTGCCATATATAATGCTCCATACCGTTGATTATTGCCCCATAGATGCTCCATATATAGCTGTGCCATATAGAATGCTCTGCAGCGTTCATTATGGCCCCATAGATGCTCCTTATAAAGCTGTGCCATATAGAATGCTCTGCACCATTCATTATGGCCCCATAGATGCCCCATATACAATGCTCTGCACTGTTCATTATGGCCCCATAGATGCTCCATATAAAGCAGTGCCATATATGCTCTGCACTGTTCATTGTTGCCCCATAGATGTGCCATATAAATCTGTGCCATATATAGTGCTCTGCACCGTTGCCCCATAGATACTCCACATAAATCTGTGCCATATATAACGCTGCTGCTGCAATAAAAAAAACAAAACACATACTCACCTCTGTTGCTTGCAGCTCCTCAGCGTCCCGTCCCGGCGTCTCTCCGCACTGACTGATCGGGCAGAGAGCGGCGTGCACACTATGTGCGTCATCGTGCCCTCTGACCTGAACAGTCAGAACAAGAGGACGCGAAGACAGAGCGGCGCCCGGCGGGTGGAACGTGGACAGGTGAATATAAAATACTCACCTAGTCCCGGCGCTCCTGGCGCTCCCCCTGCCTGTCACACTGTCTTCGGGTGCCGTAGCTCTTCCTCTGTCAGCGGTCACCGGCACCACTGATTAGAGAAATGAATAGGCTGCTCCGCCCCTATGGGAGTGGAGTCCATAATCATTTCTCTAATGAGCGGTCCCACGTGACCGCTGTACAGGGGAAGAGCTGCGGCACCCGGAGACAGTGTGACAGGCAGGGGGAGCGCCAGGATCGCCGGGACTAGGTAAGTATGCCTCAGCGCCCTCTCCCCCGCACCCGCCGACCCCACCGCCGACCGTGACTCGAGTATAAGCCGAGAGGGGCACTTTCAGCCCAAAAATTTGGGCTGAAAATCTCGGCTTATACTCGAGTATATACGGTACCATTTTGGGATAGATGCCAAATTGCAATGTTGCAACTGGCGAAAGACAAAATGTTGGCGTTTTTGATTTTTCTTTTTTTCTCATTAACGCAATTGCCAATCTCCTTAGTATTTTGATGGCTGTGGTGAAAATACGTTTGTATTTTTTATTTTTACATTTTTTTCATATATATATTTTTTTATTTAATTTTTTAAATCTGTAGTTTGTAGTCCCCTTTGGCTACGTTCACATTTGCGTTGTTGGGCGCAGCGTCGTCGACGCATACCGACGCATGCGTCATGCGCCCCTATCTTTAACATGGGGGGAGCATGGACATGCGCCGGTATGCGTTGTACTGCGTTTTACGACGCATGCGTCATATAGATGCACAAGACAGGGCGCAGGGGACGCTACTTGTAGCGTTTTCCCTGCGCCGAAAGTACAGATCTGTAGGATCTTATGACAACGCATGCATCGCAAAACGCTGCGTTGTGTACATGCATTGTTGGTTGCATCGTGTCGCCGACGCTGCGTCCAACAACGCAAATGTGAACGTAGCCTAAGTGGATAAATGTTTGAAGTCATCACACTGCAGTGTGGAGAGCAGACTGTCAGTTCTCTTGTGGGGGCGTGTTTTTCTTTCCCCAGTATGTTGCTGCCTGCTTATGATTGGTCAGCATCAGACAGAGTACACACCCCCAGTGAAATCTCTCTGGTAATGCCTTCTTGGACATAGAATATATTAACTGCTTAGGTGCCAAATACTTTGATTGCTAATATCTCTGTAATGGAGGGGCAAAATGAAACAAGAAATTAAGCTTTATTCTGCTCAGCTTGCCACTGTTACATCGTTCGTTCAGTTCAACATGTGAAAATTTGGTGAAAAGTCCTCTTTAACTTCAAAGGCTGATTTTAGCAATAGGTCTGATGATGGTTTCGCAGTTAGCATAAAAAGATGACCTATTAATTTTATTTTTCGTTAAAGATTTTGTTTGACTTCTTGCATAGTGTATGGAAATATGTTATCTGTCTCTGGTTTTACCATATTTGTATAAGCCGCATATTTACGGCTCTTAAGCATCCATTCTTACTTTGTGCCCCATGATGGTATGTGTAGTGCATCAGTTCTGTGCCTAGATAACACTCTGACTAGCTTTGGTGCACTTTGCCAGCAAAATTGTGTCCTTGGATATTTTGTTTAGATGTTGGCAGCAATGTCACTGTTGTCAGCCTTTTTTGAGAGGAAAAGTTTGACTGCAGTGTCCTTCATTTGAGATTACTGACAGGAGGCACAAGGTATAAAGTACAATATATTTTTCTGACAACACTTTTACATCAATTTTCTCGACATTTGATAACCTCTAACCATTTTATTTTGATGTCAAGTTGACATTTAATATCATAAGTGTCAGCTTTATTGTATTTTATACTTGCAGTGAAAATTATACTTTTTTTTTTCTTACTTTTTATGCCAAAATATTTTTGTTATAAAAGAAAAACATTTTTAGGATGTGTTTTGTTATACTGGTTTATGTACTCTCAATGTATTTACGGTATTTTTAAGCCTTTACTAGTGTGTATTGATTATGCATTAGGCGTTTACTAGTATGTTCTTACAGGAAGACTGGAGAAATACATACTTTTCTATGAATCTGCATTTTTATATCCATGAGTATGTAAATTACTAGTACAGATAAGGATGTTAACATGCTCTTTTATGCATTTCATTAATAGTGGAAGAATCTGACATCATTGACCTGGAGAAAAGATATTGGCTGTTAAAGGCTCAGTCAAGGACAGGACGCTTTGACCTGGAAACGTTTGTTCCTTTGATTTCCCCACCAATTCATCAGTCCTTGAGTGAAGGTAATAGACACATATAATGTAACCTGATTACTAATAGAACATATAATGACTTTATGAACTCCCTTGTAAACCTAGATATCCAGGACTTAAAAAAAAAAAAAAAAAAAAAACTGCCTAAGCACCACCAACAGACAGGTAGCTGCTACCTACCTGTCCATTGTGCCCGGCGCTGAGCTGGCTCGAAGCAGTCGTAGACTTTTGCTGATGTCACGTCAACAGAGTGCTCATTTCTTTTCCTGTTGAAAGTACTGGACTACTGGTGTCATACTGATTGACAGCATGCTCTCCGCTGTCTAATTTGGGGGAAGCAAGCTGTCAATCAGCATGATGCCAGTAGTCTCGCCCTGTCAACAAGATGAGAAATTGCTGCTCTGTTGACACGGAGCAGCTCAATATACGGCAGGAGCAGTCAATGACCGGCGCTGGGTACAATAGACAGGTAGTTGCCTCTGTTGACAACTACATGCCTGTTAGTGCTTAGGCACATTTTTTTTTTTTTAAAGTCCCGGATATCCTATATAAGTACACTTATCTCAATAGTTTTTAATATTGTTAAAGACCATATATGTCTATTCTACCTAGTTTGTTGTTTCTGAATATATATGCCTACGGTTTTGTAGATTGCGTCTCATACAAGCACAACTCTTTGGACAATTTTTCCCCAATGGAAGTCACCACTATTTTATATATAGAATAAAAAAAAACCGCTGACGACAAAGCCACCAGAAAAGATATTAAAAAAAGATGTCAGAAAAAACGCTATGTTCTCACAGTAGGGGAAATAACTATTTGATACCTTGCTGATTTTGTATGTTTGCCCACTGACAAAGACATGAACAGTCTATAAATTGTAAGGGTAGGTTTCCGTAATTTTAGCATTGAGAGATAGAATATCAAAAATAAAATCCAGAAAATCACATGGTGTAAATTATATAAATTTATTTGCATTCTGCAATGAGAAATAAGTATTTGATCCCTCTGGCAAACAAGACTTAATACTTAGTGGCAAAACCCTTGTTGGCAAGCACTGCAGTCAGACATTTTTTTGTAGTCTATAATGAGGTTTGCGCACATGTCAGGAGGAATTTTGGTCCACCCCTCTTTGCAGATCATCTCTAAATCATTAAGATTTTGAGCCTGTCACTTGGCAACTCGGAGCTTCAACTCCCTCCATAAGTTTTCTATGGGATTAAGCTCTGGAGACTGGCTAGGCCACGCCATGACCTTAATGTGCTTCTTTTTGAGCCACTCCTTTGTTGCCTTGGCTGTATGTTTTGGGTCATTGTCTTTCTGGAAGATCCAGCCACGACCCATTTTTAATGTCCTGGCGGAGGGAAGGAGGTTGTCACTCAGGATTTTGCGGTACATGGCTCCATCCATTCTCTCATTGATGTGGTGAAGTAGTCCTGTGCCTTTAGCAGAGAAACACACCCAAAACCTAATGTTTCCACCTCCATGCTTGACAGTGGGGATGGTGTTCTTTGGGTCATAGGCAGCATTTAACTTCCTCCAAACAGGGCGAGTTGAGTTAATGCTGAAGAGCTCAATTTTTGTCTTATCTGACCACAGCACCTTCTTCCAATCACTCACAGAATCATCCAGGTGTTCTTTGGCAAACTTCAGACGGGCCTGCACATGTGCCTTCTTGAGCAGGGGGACCTTGCGGGCACTGCAGGATTTTAAACCTTTACGGCGTAATGTGTTACCAATGGTTTTCTTGGTGACTGTGGTCCCAGCTGCCTTGTGATCATTAACAAGATCCCCCCTGTGTAGTTTTAGGTTGATCTCTCACCTTCCTCATGGTCATGGATAACCCCACGAGGTGAGATTTTGCATGATGACCCAGATCGATGTCGATTGACAGTCATTTTGTATTTCTTCCATTTTCTTACTATTGCAGTCGTCTCCTTCTCACACAGGGTCTTTCTTATGGTTTTGCAGCCCATTCCAGCTTTGTTCAGGTCTATGATCTTGTCACTGACATCCTTATAATGCTCTTTGGTCTTGCCCATGTTGTAGAGGTTAGAGTCTGACTAATTGAGTCTGTGGACAGGAGTCTTTTATAAAGGTGACTATGTAAGACAGCTGTCTTTAATGCAGGTAATGAGTTGATTAGGAGCGTCAAACTGGTGTGTAGGAGCCAGAACTCTTAATGGTTGGTAGGGGATCAAATACTTATTTCTCACTGCAAAATGCAAATTAATTTCTATATTTTATACAATGTGATTTTCTGGATTTTATTTTTGATATTCTATTTCTCAATGTTAAAATTAACCTACCCTTAAAATTATAGACTGTTCATGTCTTTGTCAGTGGGCAAACTTACAAAATCAGCAAGGGATCAAATAATTATTTCTCCCACTGTACCCGTAGTCTTTTTTTTTTCTCTTTGACGTATACAACTTTCTCAGGTCCGTATTTTTGGTCAGTGTTCCATCAGTATTTGTAAGCCAATAACAGGATTGGATGCAATATGCAATGGAAGGTGTGAATGTTTCTATTACAGTTTTTCTCTTTGTAGTATCCACTCCTGATTTTGGTACACAAATACTAATATGTGAAAAGACTTCTGTTAAAATTGATTACTTTCTCTTACTTCAATTTCAGTCTTTAATATATTATAGAACATTTGAATGTTTTAGTTGGTTAGCCATTTATTGTATAAAATGTTATTCTTTACTAATTTTTTGGCTTAGTATTATAGGCATAGTTAGTTTTGAGGCTAATTACACATAGTTAATTGTTAGAATCTTACAAGAACAAGTCTAGTCCAGATTAAGACCTTTTCTTTTCTTATTTAAGGGTTGTTTAATGCTTTTGATGAAAACCGTGACAACCACATAGACTTCAAGGAAATATCTTGTGGCTTATCTGCCTGCTGCAGAGGACCACTAGCTGAGCGACAAAAATGTAAGTATCATTTTGCTTTTTATAGAGAGAGAATTCTTGTTTCTGGCCAAACTGATAATGACCGTGGCCTGTTGTGGTTATTGCCCAAAGCAATTGATTATATGTATGTGGCCATCTTCATGCATTGGCATTTCATGGTCCATGTACAAATTGCAATTTGCGGATCAACCATGGGTGCCCTGACCCATACTAACAGTTTCTTATATGCCTAAGAGGCTGTTAGTTTGGGTTAGAAGACCCACGGTTGGTCGGGAAATTGTGGGCTACACATGGGCTGTGAAATGTGTACTTGTTAAAGGGAATCTGTCAGTGGGATCAATCCATTTAAGCTGTTTTGATGGGCATGCAGGTCATTGAAAGCTGAATAAAATGTCATCTTGAGATCTGCGATACGATGTCTTATTCCAGAGAAATCCATTTTTTCCTTATAAATGAGCTGTGTTTTATCTATGGGCCAAGCACAGATCTCCCTGAGGATCTAACCCAGAGATTGTAAATGGGAGATGAGATACTTGTGTCGGACATGTAAGTCAGGATAGAAGACTGTCAGTCATTACATGTCTCACACTGGTAATGCCCCCTTTCATTTAACCCCTTACCGACATCAGGTGTAATAGTACGCCGAAGTCGGTATCCCCCCCCTTAGATGTGAGCTCTGGCGGTGAGCCCACATCTTTTCCGGGACATGTCAGCTGTTTTGAACAGCGGACATGTGCCCAATAGCTGCGGGTGGAATCGTGATCCACCCGCGGCTATTAACTAGTTAGATGCCGCTAACTAATTGACAGCGGCATTTAAATGGCGCTTCCGGCAATCGTGCCAGAAATACGCACATCGGTGAACCCCATCACGTGATCGGGGGTCATCGGTTCGTCGACATGGCAACCAGAGGTCTCCTGGAGACCTCTATGGTTGTCAGTGCTGGGTTGCCATGAGCGCCACCCGGTGGTCGGCACTTATAGCAAGTCAGTAATTCAGCTACATAGAGGCGATCTGACCATCGCCTCTATGTAGCAGAGCCGATCGGGCTATGGCAGCTTCTAGTCTCCTATGAAGACTATTGAAGCATGCCAAAAGTTAAAGAAAAATGTTTTTAAAAATATAAAAAAAAAATATAAATGTTCAAATCACCCCCCTTTTTGCCCCATTCAAAATAAAACAATAAAAAAATCAAACGTAGACATATTTGGTATCGCCGAGTTCAGAATTGCCCGATCTATCAATAAAAAAAGAAAAGATTAACCTGTTTGCTAAATGGCGTAGCGATAAAAAAAAAAGTTAAAACGCCAGAATTATGTTTTTATTTGTCGCCGCAACATATTGCATTAAAATGCAATAGTGCGCGTAAAAAAGAACGTATCTGCACCAAAATGGTATAATTAAAACATCAGCTTGGCACGCAAAAAATAAGCCCTCACCCAACCCGAGATCACAAAAAATGGAGACGCTACAGGTATCTGAATATGGTGCAATTTATTTATTTTTTTTAAGCAAAGTTTGGAATTTTTTTTCACTTCTTAGATAAAAAAGAATTTAGACATATTTGGTGTCTATAAACTCAAAATGACCTGGAGAATCATAATGGCAGGTTAGTTTTAGCATTTTTCCCGTTTTCTAGTACACCACATGGTAAAACCAATGGTGTCGTTCCAAAATACTCCCATCCCGCAAAAAATAAGCCCACATATGGCCATAGTGATGGAAAAATAAAATAGTTATGGCTCTGGGAACAAGGGGAGCGAAAAACAAAAACGCAAAACCGAAAAAAGCTCCGGTCATGAAGGGGTTAAAATACGCTCTGGAGGCAGAATCACAGTGAGATCTATGTCCGATCCATAGATCTTAACAGCTCAATAATGTATAAGAAACATGTAGATTCCCTGGAGCAATAAGGCATCAGATTATATATCTCAAGGTATCATTTTATTCCGCTGCCTTTGACCTACTTGACCATATAGACAGCTTAATAGGGTTGATTGTACTGGCAGCTTCCCTTTAAGCTTGCCTTCCTGGGACTAAGCACTTGTCTAAATGTCGATTTGTATGTTCCTTATTTTTATTCCACATTTTTCAGCAATATTGGTATCTGCTTCTTGGCATTTTTAGCAATGTCGGCACAGTTTTGTTATTTGCATTTAAAAAAAATCTAATATAGAGTTGCTGGACTTGAAAAACTTTTTTTTTGTGGCTAAATGAAGTATAATCTTTACAAATGCTAAGCAGAATGTGTTTGATGGCGGTCTACGGCTGGGTACAGCAAATCATAAATCGGGAACCAATTAACTCATTCCTGTGTCATCGTAAGAGAGGAGTTTATCAGGCAAAATTCAAATTTGCTTATTTGCGTGGATTTTCCTTACAAGCTCGATTCTTAAACAAGTTATTCACCCATGAATTTAATGTTCCTTTTATTTTTGCAGATCTGAAAGCATAATAAACATATAAACAATAAACATAAGATCTAAAAAAAAAAAAAATATCTGTAGATTTGAGAGTCCTCAGTGGTTACTACCTGACTTTCAGTTCTACATATTTTTCTATCCACTGGCTAACACGGTACCAAGATATATATCTTTCCTGTGAAAAAATCCTCGTACTCCCCTTACCGCTCACTTTTCCGGCCCCTCCGCTTCTCACAGTCATTCGTCTTGACATTGACGAATCTTCTTTTCAACACTGGTTGCACTAAACATATCTGGGCATGTATAAGTTTGCATCATGCTTTATTTTAATTTTTCGATGGACCCTTTATGGTTCAGAAAATGCCCCAATTTTGTTGAATGTGCACGAAAATGTCTTACAAAAGAACTACTTTTTGGTGAATACAAATTTTTGTTAAATTTGAGTAGAATTCGATTGCACTCGGATATATTTGCTTATCCCTAGTCATAATTGTAACAAACATACTGTAGGACTCAAGCTTCTTTTAGATATGTTTGTCTTTTATTTTTGTGTTTATCCATGTATATTTTATAAGGTCACAATTCATGACCTCAGCTGTGATGAGTAAGAATATACTGTAATATGACCTGGTAGCGCAAGAAGTAAATCTGCACTGACCAGTAAATGATCACGTAATCTTCTCTCTGAGCTGAGACTAAAAGGACTTAAGTCTACACGCAGTCTTATGAGGGTGGTGGGGGGAGGGAGAAGGATGCTAAACCACAAGTCTCAAGTGATGGCGCTGGGTTTGAAATTTTCATCTGGTCAGTGGTGCTGTTTTTCACTGCTTAAGAAATGTATGTTTGATTTTATTACATTTTACATTTTATTTTTCTAAAATAATATATATTAAACTAAAAATTATGATTTGTAAAAAAAAAAAAGTCTTAAGTTTTTGAACCTTTTGGCTCCATATCATAGCCAAAGGAGCTGTGTGTGCCATTTTATTGTTTGCTAATAGTTATTAATGTATGTTGATTTTTCAATAAGGCAACTACCGTGTCTCACCAAAAATAAGGCCTATCCTGAAAATAAGCCACAGCATGATTTTTTTTTCGAGGATGCCTAAAATATAAGCCCTGCTTCAAAAATAAGCCCAAGTTGTGGTTCAATAAGAAAATGTCTAGCAGAATGCTGCAGGACCATTCATCAAAGAGAGCAGACGCCCCCAAGAGAAAGCAGAATCACACTCTCTAGACCCCAAAGAATTAAAATTGGCAAGTGCCGATGGTGGGTGCGCTCTCACAGAGATCTGTGTCACCGTAGGGTAGCTTGCATTTCACTGCAGCTCTCATACACGGATCGGGTACCAGTATCACTCCGTTCCCGAGCTCAAGCGTTCTTTCCGATCACCAGTGGGAACCAACCACTGTCAGGAGGATTCTTTTAGGGATAAACCAATACTAGCAATCAGCCCAAGTACATAGAGAGTAATAATTGTAAACCACAAATACGCCATGTGCCCACCACTATAGGACTGGTATATAAGGTTCTGCACTATGAGAACAGCAGATCAGATAAGAAATGTGCAACTGAACCAGTAACATGATTAACACAAAATGTAGTAACAAAATTTAAATTTAAATATATCAATTAGCCAGTCAAATAATTAATCAAATGGTAAGACCTACAGTTTCTAAAAGGAATTCCTGTTGGAAATTGTAGATCTTGTCATTTGATGAGTACTCCACCTTTCATACCTTTCCTTATTTATTTATGTATTGCCATCTACATGCTAATTGATATCTCTACATTTTAATTAGCATTTTTCAATTACGGTAAATGTATTTTATCTAAATTTTAGTTACAAATTTTTCTTTTGAAGATTATTGTTCGTTGAATATAAGACCTCCCCAGAAAATAAGCCCTAGCGCACCTCTTGGCCTCCCAAAAATATGAGACCCTGTCTTATTTTCTGAGAAACATAGTAATAAGATTCATTTGGCTTCTACATTTTTAGACTGGGAAGCCAAAGGTTCCCAAGAAGTATTTTTTTCAACCCTGGAGCTCCAATTTAGAAACTGTATTTTCACATCCAAAATCTAACCTTTTAAGGCCTCATCTATTCTTGTTTTTTTTGTGTGTTTTTTTTAACTATTGATTTAAAAAAAAAAAAAAAAGATAGAAAAGAATAATATTGAGCATATATAAAATTACCAGTGTGAAGGAACATGTACATTATATGTATTTTTTTTCCTTAAATAGTTTGCTTCAAGGTATTTGACATAGACCGTGATGGTGTTTTGTCTCGTACGGACCTGGAAGAGATGGTTCTTGCACTACTAGAAGTCTGGAAAGATAACCGCACTGATGCCATACCTGTAAGCGCTCCACTCACTTTTGTTGTAACTGTCAGTCAATCTAATATTATTATTGATATTGTATTACAGATTACCCTATTAGAAGTAATGGTGGCATTGAGTTTCTACCTGCCCACTTCTTAAGCAATCAGATTACAGTTTTTTTTTCTAGTTAAGACACTGATTTTGTATTTCTAATAGGTTCAGTAGATAAGTCTTAAAGGGGTTGTCCGGTCAAAACCAATAACACTGCAGTCACATTGCATAAATCAAAAGAACAAGTGAGTCTAAAGCATAATTATCGTGAACAAGCCTTCCTAGGAGCGCTCGTTTCGTAGTAATCGTGTAGTCTAAACAGGCTGCCGACACCTGGGTGAAATTATCTTTTGGGCTGCACATTGTTCTTAGCAGCACATTGTCCCGTGTAAACAGGACTCGCGCTGTCGACAGCCATGGCACCCTATGCGTACTGAATAATCTATTACAATTTGTTCAGTGCAAATCTGACTTGTATAAACAGTCTATTAAATAATTGACAAGCATGTTGCTGGCGATGGACTAACACTGCACATTGCGCGGTGTAAAGACACCTTAATGAGACTTTGTAATACATTGTTTAAGAGAAATTTGCTTTTTTTTTTGCATTTAAAGGGAATCTGTCACCAGGTTTTTGCTACCCCATCTGACAGTAGAATGTTGTAGGGGCAGAGACTCTGACTCCAGTGATGTATCCCTTACTGGGCTGCTTGCTGTCATTTTGATAAAATCAGTATTTTATCTGCTGCAGATGTAAAAGTTCTCTGAATGCCGATCCCTGTATAACCCTGCCCACATCACTGATCGGCTGCTTTCTGTGTACATTGTACAAGGCCAGAAAGCAGCCAATGTACACAGAAAGCAGCCAATCAGTGATGGGGTGAGTTATACAGAGCTCATGAATATGCTTGACTACCTGGCAGCAGTTTTACTAGTCCTCTAGAGTTAATGTCCTGCTAATAAATCAATGATTCTGTCAAAGCTACACTAAGCAGCCAAGTAAGTAATGATTGGGTGGCAAAAACCTGGTGACAGATTCCCTTTAAGAGCCACTAAATCTCTCCTCCACCTCACCATTATTTAAAAAAAAAACAAAAAAAACAAAAACACTGGCCAAATTAGTCTTGTACAAGAACAGACGGTCAGTACTGTCAGAATATTGAAGTCGGGGGATTGAAAATTGCTGTGTCGAGAAGGGGTTAAATCTGAGAGGCTTGTTAGGAAAGTACTATAAGAAATGATTTGAAGATTAGGATTAAACCGTAGCCTGTAGCATCATATGGTGAACTGACACCTGGCAAAAACTCTTCACGATAGCGCACATCCAAAGAGCTCATGTCTAGCAACTGCATTTCTACACTTTCCCCTGATACCATTTTGCATGCTTTTATTGAATGCTTGCTGCTGTTACAGCTCACATTGGGTTACCGATATTCTTCACTTTTTGCAGGAGTTACACTTGAATCTTTCTGATATCATCGACAATATATTAAAAACTCATGACACAACAAAGGTAAGCTGCTCCGTATTTGGTACATCTGTATTTTTACCCGAATTCATACAATTAGTTTAAAAGGGTCTGCCCAACTCCGCAATTTAAGATAAGAATGCTGGTTTATATGCTGCAGACACTGGTAGCCTGGATCACAGAAACAGCCAAAATGATTGTGCTTCTATGTTTTTGGAACTCACAAAGAAATGAATGAGTATTAAAGGGAACACGTCACCAGGTTCACTGTTTGCCCCATATGAGACACGGCCCACCACCTTTCAGCGCTCATATATACAAGTGCTTCTCACTAAATTAGAATATCAACAAAAAGTTAATTTATTTCAGTTCTTCCATACAAGCAGTGAAACTCATATATTATAGAGTCATCACAAACAGTGATCTATTTCAAGTGTTCTGTTAATGTTGATGATTATTGCTTACAGCCAATGAAAACCTAAAAGTCATTATCAGTAAATTAGAATACTTTATAGCACCAGCTTGAAAAATAATTTTAAAATCCGAAATGTTGGCCTACTGAAATGTATGTTTAGTAAATGCACTCAATACTTGGTCGGGGCTCCTTTTGCATCAATTACTGCATCAATGCGGTGTGGCATGGAGGCGATCTGCCTGCGGCACTGCTGAGGTGTTATGGAAGCCCAGGTTGCTTTGAAAGGTGCCTTCAACTTGTCTGCATTGTGGGGTCTGGTGTCTCTCATCTTCCTCTTGACAATACCCCATAGATAATCTAAGGTCAGGCGAGCTTGCTGGCCAATCAAGCACAGTGGTATTGTTTTAAAACCAGATATTGGTACTTTTGGCAGTGTGGACAGGTGCCAAGTCCTGCTGGAGAGTGAAATTTGCATCTCCAAAAAGCTTGTCAGCAGAGGGAAGCATGAAGCGCTCTATAATTTCCTGGTTGACGGCTACACTGACTTTGGTCTTGATAAAACACAGTGGACCTACACCAGCAGATGACATGGCTCTCCAAACCATCCCTGATTGTGGAAAGTTCACACTAGACCTCAAGCAGCTTGGATTGTGTACCTCTCCAGACTCTGGAACCTCGATTTCCAAATGAAATGCAAAATTTACTTTCATCTGAAAACAACACCTTGGACCACTGAGCAACAGTCCAGTTCTTTATCTCCTTGGCCCAGGTAAGACACTTCTGGCATTGTCTATTGGTCATGAGTGGCTTGACACAAGGAATGCGTAGCCCATGTCCTGGATACGTCTGTGTGTGGTGGCTCTTGAAGCAATGACTCCAGCAGCAGTCCACTCCTTGCGAATCTCCCCCCAAATTTGGCCTTTTCTTAACAATCCTTTCAAGGCTGTGATTATCCCGGTTGCTTGTGTACCTTTTTCTACCACACTTTTTCCTTCCACTCAAATTTTCCATTAATATGCTTGGATACAGCACTCTGTGAACAGCCATCTTCTTTAGCAATGACCTTTTGTGGCTTACCGTCCTTGTGGAGTGTGTCAAGGACTGCCTTCTGGACATCTGCCAAGTCAGCAGTCTTCCCCATGATTGTGGCGCCTACTGAAACCGACTAAGGGACCTTTTTAAATGCTTAGGAAGCCTTTGCAGGTGTTTTTTGTTAATTATTAGTAGTGATGAGCGAGTATACTCGGTACTCGAGATTTCCCTAGCACGCTTGGGTGTCCTCCGAGTATTTGTAAGTACTCGGAGATTTAGTTTTCTTCGCCGCAGCTGAATGATTTACAGCTGCTAGCCAGCATAAGTACATGTGGGTGTTGCCTGGTTGCTAGGGAAATCTTGAGTACCGAGTATACTCGCTCATCACTATTAATTATTCGAGTTTACTGAGAAAATGACTTTTGGGTTTTCATTGGCTGTAAGCCATAATCCTCAACATTAACAGAAATAAACACTTGAAATAGATCACTCTGTAATGACTCTCTATAATATGAGTTTTACTTTTTGTATTGAATAACTGAAATAAATTAACTTTTTGATGATATTCTAATTTTGTGAGAAGCGGCTGTAGCATTTTAATACGCTGTATATATGCCCCTGCTCCAGCCTTCAACAAAAGAAAAACACCTTTTATTATACTCACCTGGAGGGCAGTCGAGTCTGAGGGGCATCACTGGTCGTGGTCCAGCGCCTCCCTTCTTCTTTCGATGCCGTCCGCCTTATGTGCTTTGTGTGGATAACTAGTGCTATGTCATCCACACAGTGTTTCCCGGCATAGCGCACCTGTGCATGCATACTTCTCTGCCCTGTCCTGGGCATTTACATAGCATATTAGTATGCTGTATGAGTGCTGAAAGGTGGTGGCCGTATCTCATAGGGGAAAACCTGGTGACAGGTTCCCTTTAAAGAAGAGACCTAACACGGAGCTACTGAGCTACAATGTTTCCATAGCTCAGGAGTCCAGAAATGACATAGCTCGCCTTGATGATTGGTTCAATAACGGTCACTTCTATGGCAGTTACAGAAACTTATGTCCAGAGCCTGCTTGGCTATTAACATATTCCTGGCTACCCCTGGTCGCTGAATATAGACAGATATTGTATGCTTATCTTAGATTTGAATGGCTAAGATGGGAATGTCCCCAGAATTTTCAACATTTAGTATTGTTGATCCAAAAAATTTGCGAGACACTTGTCCAGTGGTCAGGTTGGTAGTCTGTGGCTGCCATGCAAGAGCATTGAGAACCTCCTACTACCTGTGACATTATAGTGTCTCTTCTGATTGGGCAGCCGTAATGTAATGTCTAAGGGCCTTCAGATCCCACGTGACTCCTGGACAAGGTCTCTGTGAATCTTTTTGCTCAGTTGTTTTTCTTTGGCTTAATGCTAAATAGATGAAAGATCTTGAATGGTGGGAAAAACTGCACTCTGTGTACTTGATAAGCTTATTAAAGCACCATTCCGTTTTGTTTTTTAAATTGTATTCTAGTCTTATACTTATTTACTACTATACTTAGCCACTGCCTTCAGCTCTTCTTGGCGTTGCTCCGGTCCCATACGGGCCATATTGTGACCGCAACGTCTGACCGACTGGAAGTCAGAGGTAACGGTCACAAGTCTCCTAGACTTACACAGAGTTGTAACTTACGGGTCATCCAGCAAACGCTGGAGCGATCTGGTAGGTTACAAACTGCTGGAGATCGAAAGGAATGGTGCCAGGAACAGCTGAAGACCCGGTCTGGTAAGTGTAAGACTGGGGGCAGTTTAGTTGCACCACTCCAGCGCTGCAAAAAAATTTGAAAACTGCTTTGGATGTGTTTTAAGATTCATCCACTCACTATTGTTGTAATTTAAGAAACCTCTACTAGTAATAATGATTAATAAAAATAAATACCTATTTGTAATAATGTTCACTATTACAAATAACATTCTCATCTGCTAATACTTATACTGATAATACCGGTGTAATGAATGTAAATCACTTTCAATCCACTATATATTTTTTTTTTGTTGCTCAGTGCTCAGAAAAGAGAAAATTCAAGAGGTTAAATACATTTTATTGACTATTATCAATTACTTATTATGGCAGTCAGCCCAGTTTTTTGCTGTTAATGTTTTTGTTAGACCCACTGCTTTTTTTTAATCTAGTACTTTACAATATTTATGTGAACTTTTTTTTTTTTTAACAGAGTGGGCACCTTACCCTGGAAGATTACCAGATATGGAGTGTTAAAAGTGCTCTTGCCAATGAGTTTTTAAACCTTCTTTTCCAGGTAAGGATTTTAATCCTATCATAAATAATGGAATGATCTTCTACATGAGTCATTTTTTCCGCCCTGTTTGTATGAGAAAAATTATCGTTTATTTGTTTCTTTAAGGCTGTGTGCACACGTTGCTGATTTTTCACGTTTTTTTCGTGTTTTTCCCTATAAAAACGCTATAAAACCGCAAAAAAAAGCATACAATATGCATCCCATCATTTAGAATGAATTCCGCAATTTTTTGTGCACATGACGGGTTTTTTTCTGCGAAAAAAAACGCATCGCGGTAAAAAACGCAGCATGTGCGGGTTTTTTTGCGGATTTCCCACAATAAAATGCATTGGGGAATGTCCGGAAAAAAACGCGGCAAAAACGCATGCAGATTTCTTGCAGAAAAGTTCAGGTTTTTCTCAGGAATTATCTGCAAGAAATCCTGAACGTGTGCACATAGCCTAGATGTTACTTACCGTTTGCAGGAGTTTAACGGGTATGCTTCTATTCACATAATTTCCTATACCATCCAAAACACTTTTTATATTGTGTGTTAAAGTGCTTGTCTGATCACTAGATATTGATGTGCTATCCATGGAGTAGGAGTTGTGACGAGGCGCAAACAGAGGTGTACTTGACTTGATGTATGAAGCCAATTGAATTGAGCTGCTTTGCGGTGCTAGGTACTGCAAAAGAGCTCTTGCAACCAATTATGTTGACATGTGACATTTGATTGCATGTTATAAATATTAAGTCAAGATAGTGATATCAAAAGTTATGAGAAGAGATCTTTGGCACATATGAGGAAATGAATAAAATTAAATAGCAAAGGCATTTAATCTCCTAAGCGATACAGTTGTAAACTTAGCTCACACATTCAACGTTAAAGGAACAGTGGCTTCACTACTTGAAGAGTGGCAGAAGCTATCACTGGCTGCCATCAGAATTCTGAGGAAGCAGGTGGTTAAAAACCCTCAAATGCCTGCAAAAAGTTTTGGTGGCAGCAGGCACTCAGGTCTAGGCTGCACACTAAGGCACACACTAAATGCCAAACGTCACTATACCCCAGCTCCAAGACATAAACTACTAACCCAAAAGACCAAGAAAAATCATGTCCAACATACTCAAAACCACAATAATATGTAAAAAAAGTTCTGGTATTCTGTTCTGTTGGCTGATAAAATAAAACTGAAACCTTTTGGGCCTATGTGGTATGTCTTGAGAATTAAAAATGAAGCATATGCTGGAAAGAACATCCTGCCTACTGTGAAGCATAGTGGTGATTCGGTGATGTCTTTGGGTTGCTTTGCTTCCTCTGTCATTATAAACTGCTTATGTGAAGGGATAGATGGATTCAATTAAGTATCAGGAAAACCAAGGAGAAAACGTCATGTTTTCTTTGTGAAAAAAGGAAACCTGACTATCATTGGACCTCCAACAGGATAATGATCTAAGCATCCCTCCAATCTCCACAAAGGTTTGGTTTCAGAAAATTGCAAAGTGGCTGTCACTGAAACACATAGAAAATCATTGATGGGATTTCAATAAGTTGATTGCAACACATAAACCTAAGAATATTAGTGAATAGGAGGCCACAGTCATGACGATTTTGTGATTATTCTTCAGGGATGTAGCCAGAAGTTGTCTAGTTCTGCATTACATTTGCAGCAGTTGATAACAGGCATACACTGTGTTCCAAATTATTATGCAAATTGGATTTAAGTGTCATAAAGATTTAATTGTTTTGTTTTTCAAATAAACGCGTGAATTGTATTGTGTGTCAGGGCTCAGTGGATCACTGAAATCAATCTTAAACTCACGTGATAATTAGTTTTCCAGGTGATTCTAATTAAAGGAAAACTACTTTAAAATAATGTTCCACATTATTAAGCAGGCAACAGGTTTCAAGCAGTATGGGAAATAAAAAGGATCTGTCTGCTGCTGACAATCGTGCAATGCCTTGGACATGGTATGAAAACATTAGATATTTAACGAAAACTTAAAAGTGATCATCATACTGTGAAGAGATTTGTGACTGAAACAGAGCACAGACAGAGTTCATGCAGATAAAGGCATAATGAGGAAGGTTTCTGGCAGACAAATTCATTGGATTAAGAGCAGCTGCCAAAATACCATTACAAAGCAGCAAACAGTTGTTTGAAGCTGCTGGTGTGTCTGGAGTCCCTCGAACCTCAAAGTGTAGGATCCTTCAAAAGCTTGCTGTGGTGCATAAACCTACTAATCAGCCATCCTTAAACAGTGTTCACAAGCAGAAACTGTTGCAGTGGGCCCAGACATACATGAAAACTAATTTCCAAACAATCTCGTTTACTGATGAGTGTCGAGCAACCCTGGATGGTTCAGATGGATGGAGTAGTGGATGGTTGGTGGATGGCCACCATGTCCCAACAAGGCTGTGACGTCAACAAGGAGGTGGAGGAGTCACGTTTTGGGCTGGAATCATGGGGAACCAGCTGGTAGGGCCCTTTAAAGTTCCCAAAGGTGTGAAAATGACCTCTGAAAAGTATATAGAGTTTCTGACTGACAACTTTCTTCCATGGTATAAGAAGCAGAAACGTGCCTTCAGGAGCAAAATCATCTTCATGCTGACAATGCACCATCTCATGCTGCAAAGAATACCTCTGACTCATTGGCTGCTATGGGCATAAAAGGAGATAAACTCATGCTGTGGCCACCATCTTCCCCTGACCTCAACCCTATAGAGAACCTTTGGAGTATTATCAAGCAAAAGATCTATGAGGGTGGGAGGCAGTTCACACCAAAACAGCAGCTCTGGGAGGCTATTCTGACTTCATGCAAAGAAATACAAGCCCCCTTATTCAGTCTCCAAGCTTTATCCATCCTCCCAGTAGCCGATCAGCTGGCTGAGCATGTGCAGTTCTTGTTGTCATAAAAAAGTTCCTCCACCTCCCGGTCCCAAGTGTGCACAACGTGTGTGAGACGCTCACACATCTCTTAACATCTGGGTGAGATCGTTCTGCTTCACATGTGCGCAGTCAGAGCTGTGTGAGCGTGGGAAACCTCTCTCTGCAATGTACATTTTTTGATATGTACAAATAAAATCAAATTTGTATTTTGCAATTTAGATTTCAAACCCCCATGGCTATATCATTTTTTAAATCAGATGCCTGGCACCTTATCAAAATGCTACTAATTTAATTATTTTTTTTTTTGTATGAGAAAATGGATAAAATTGATATTTGTTTAATTTATGCAGAGATTATACATACCGCTCGGGTCTACTTCTAAAGTTAAGCAACCAACAAATAGTATTTCTGTTTTTTTTTCCTTTTTTTTTTTTTTAATTGGTTTTCTATGACATTCATTGGGAAAACTAAGTTACAAGGTATTTTCATAATTTATGCCATTTCCAAAGCAGTAATGCCAAATGTGTTATTTATATTTACTTCCCAATAATAAGTAACTTCAAAGGGGAAAAACTGGTATCATCTTTTCTTTTCTTCTTTTTTTTTTTTTTTTTTATGATTTTTTTTTTTTTTTTTAAAAGCATTCTTTTAATTTTGCTGGTGTGTTACACAGAAAACATTGACCCCTATTCATCAAGATCAACGTTGTTCATGCTATTCTTGATGAGGACCATGCAGGAATAAAATTCACTGCATTTTTTTAAGAGGCTTGATGAATTTGGCACATCTTATTATTGGCATGTGCCTTGCTGGAAATGTTACTTCACTAAGGGACTGAAGTAACATTTCTGGCATAAAAAACACCATCACTGTTGATGAATTTGACATATAAGCGTAACCACACCCCGAGTCCTCCGCGAAGTTTGCCAAATTTGTTTGAGGTGCCCAAAGCTGGCGCAAAAATGCCCAAAGTAAAAAATGTGCATCTTTTCAAAGTGTTTTATGACCGGTTTCTGGTGAAAACACTGTGATAAATAGTCTCTTACACAGGGTCGGGAGTAGATTCGCACATCATAGAGTTTGCCCCTGGCCCTGCAGCTTGTCCGCTCCCCCAGTCTGGTACCACCTCCTCCTTCACACTGGAAGCAGTCAGAAAGGAGTATGGCACTTTAAACCATTGTAGCTCTGCCTGCACTGTAGCTACAGAAGCAATGATCTAGGGCTTGTTTTAAAGGTTATAAATACAAACGTCCACTGAAACATAGTAACTTGTTAACAAAACTGGTCCTATGCCATCGTAAAAGACCAGTAAATAATAGAAATGGATACTCCCAATAACATAAATCCTACAGAAAACATGGAGGTCGAGTCCACAACATGTAAAACAAATACATTTTATTAAATACAAAAGCTTAAAAAAATAACAAAAAATAGTATATAGAAAAAGTCAACAAGCAGAAAAATGGCTCAGGTTTGAAGGACATTCAATATAGAAGTGCCTGCCAGCTTACCCATAACGTTGCCTGTGTGGTGTGTGGTCCAATGCAGCCCCGACGCGCGTTTTGCATAGTCTTCCTCTGGGGGCTGTTGTTTTAAAGGTGCAATTCTGAACTTTACAACAAGACCACAATTGCGGCTGTAGTTGTGACCAAGACAGATATCAGAGGTTAAAGTGAGTCTGTAGCATGGGCTGCAGACACACATTCAGCTTAGAATCTCCACTTTTCAACAAACCAGGATCGCGTTTGTAGCCATTAGTATGGCCCTTGGTAACCAGGATGTATCTCATACGTGCTTAGTTAAGGAGTTGCCACTCTGCTAAAACTTGTAAGATACGTCTTTCACAGGGAAAGGGTTAAAAATACAGAATGTAGGTGATAAAACCTGTCATCCTTGCTGGAAAACTTGCGCCTGGCGTTAATTTCTATTATCTCTGACTATCCTAGGGAAAGGCAAGCTGCAGGTTTTGTGTTGAAATGGCACATGAAAGAGCAGCTGTACTTTGGTCATTGGTTAATCGGTCATCTCATTATGTGCCGCTGAAAATGTTCTTAATCCTGAGAAATTCTGAGATAGGGCCGGAATCAATCAGTCACACACTATTACCCATAGTCAGGTTGATTAAATAAATGACAGTAAAAGAGATGGCATTAGGAGAAGTGGTGATGAAAACTGGCCCTTTTTGCCCGTACATTTTCCATTATGGCAGAGTTAAACTATGCAAGATTCTTTTCATGCTGATGAATGAGAAATCGGGCTTATCTTTTGCTACATTCATTTTCTGATGTTAACGTCGCTTCAGCTCAAATTATGATGGCAATTAGTTTTTTTTTTCTTTTCTTTCTAACTGAACATCCGCATTCCTGAAAAGAGCAGGCTACAGTTTAGCTTCAGACTAGTTTTATGTTCAGATCTTTATATGATCATACTATGGTATGCAGGCATTTCTGCCAAAACGTGTGCTGTGTACTTGTAAAGAGGGACAAAGCCCTACTATGTGTGGGATTTTATATTGTTGAATACTGCTTTTAAATGGATAGTAAGTAGATACCTTTTAACTAGATTCTTTGATAGTAAGCCATACTAGTAGTAGATATAATATGTTAAAGGGGAACCTGTCAACTTTACCTGCAGATGTAGGGTTAATTTGCAGGTAAATAGCACTACAATGCTGCTCAGCCAACTTACTGAAAATGCGGCTTCCAGGAGAATATGAACTGCTTTCCCCCCTGGAGCTGCTGGCTAATAGTTGTAGAGGCGGTACAGAGAATGATTCCAGTGTTGCAACACTCACTATACTGTGATCAGCGGCTGTATGGATGCCCAGCGCTTTGACACCTCTCTTTGGATAGATGCCCTAAAGAGCTGGCTGGTAATGTGCAAGTAAATAGCTTTTTCCAAGGTGACATGTTCCATATGAAGGGATTGTCTGTCTACTTTGTGTGATCCCTACTACTTAGATCCTATTTCTGAGTTGTTCTCACAGTGTCTGCTGATGTCGCCCCCAGCGATCATTTTTGAGCTGTTATGACCTTGACAGTAAATGTTCATTTTCACTGCAACACCACCATAAGAAAAGGTAAGCATTACCAGTGCCCTTTCTAATGCTTGGATTATCAGGTAATGTAGGACAAAATGGGGCATTTAACTCTATATTACTGCTTTCTCCATTGGCCAGGAAATTTAAAATGTTGTCCACTACTTGGACAACTTCTCATACTGCCACGCTTGGCCTCGATAAAATAAAAAAGCCTATACTCGCCTCCACTGTTCCCGCGGAGTCAGCACTCGCTCTCCCAGGCCTCCTGTGCTGTTGTAGTGACATGTGACTTCGGAGCCCAATCAGCGCTGGCATCACTGTCCGCGCTTCCTGTTGAATTGAACATGAAGAGGAAGTGAGAGATCAACTGCAGACTTCCTCTTCATGTTCGATTTGTCTGAAGGCGGAGACGGTGATGTCGGCATTGTTAGGGCGCCGGGGTCACATGTCACAACAACAGCATAATAGCCCCGAGACTGCAAGTGACGACTTCGCTGTAATGACAACAGCACAGGAGGTGAGTATAGTTTTTTTTTTTTTTTATTAGGGCCAAACATTTTAGATCAAGAAGGCGTAGACAAAATAGTGGACAACCCCTTTAAGGGCCTGAACAGGGAACCGTTTTACTTCAGAATTTTCTAAAACAAATTAAAGTGGACTTTCTAATCAAGACAGCCCCTTCAAACTTTCTCCTGTCACAAACTCAATTAGTAGGTTATTGGATAATTTCCCAATCATGTTTTATTGGGCATTGAATGACATTTAAATTTAATTTTATTGAGTATTCAAACATTTTTTTTGTTTTTTTTATGTTCCTTTATCACTTTGGCTACGTGAAAATACAATTTTTTTTTAATTTGTTGTTCCTACAACTGAAGCAATTTTATTCTTTGTACAAAGATGGGTATAGAAAGTTGCAATTTCTTCATTGAAATTTGTGGAGTATAAAAAAAAAAAAAAAGTCCACAAAACACAAAAACTGTGCAAACAGAGCAAGCCATAGTTTTCAAAGACCCATGTTGGCCCTAAACTGCACTGTCTGAATTGAATTCTGTTCTGAACAATGTAGTATTTGGTCTCCTTAGTAATCTGTCGAAGAAATACAGGCAAAATGTCTTCTGTACATATATTTTTATATTTATGTAGCAAAATGTAGAATGCACAAAAGATGAAAGTACTTTTACATGATGTTTAAAGTTAAAAGAGAAATGTGGTATTCTAAGAAATATGTAGGAAAGGCTTCAACTACACATCATTGGTAATAGCCACTGAGCAGCACAATAAGCTTATCCTCCGAGCAGCATTGATCTCTTATCACCAAGGTATGAAATAAATGTGCTTTCCGCATTCTTATCTCACTTTGTTGTAGTGATTGGCAGATCTCAGTCTCAGAGCACCCGTTAGACATTTAGGGATGCCTGGCACGTTGATGGGTTGACACCGAGCCAATATTGACTGCAGGAGAACCTTGGCAGTAAACTTTTTTCACCAGTAATAACAGTTGTTGATGAAAAATGTGATTATGGAACATTTGATTGACACTATACACAACATATGTGGAGGAGGCCACAATCTAAGAGGGAATGAGGGACTCGCCGGGAGTGGTCCACCCCCAGATGGCAGCAGGAAGTGCAAATGACCAGGAAATATCAGTTCAGGCATGGTGGGTCTCAGGTGCTCAGCCAAGACCAATCAGGTTTACATCTGCTAACTGAGTGGATCCCACTACTATTCAGGTTACTCCTCCCCAACAATTATAGTCTACTGTACATTATTCTCTCCCGTTTGGCAACTGCAAATATAGCTCTAAACCATTTTCTTAAACTGGACCCTCACCATCGTCAACATTATTATCATCATCATCATGTACAAACTATATCTGATCATCCTTCATCATAATCTTAAAATCTGTGTCCAGACCCTCTTCGTATATGTAATGATTAATCTACAGTGCCTCAAAAAAGTTTCATACCCTGTGAACTTTTCCATATTTTTTTACTTTGCACCTACAAATTTAAATGTTTTTTATTGGGATTTTATGTGACATACAACTGCAAAGTAGCAAGTATTTGCGAAGTGTACAGGAAATGATACATGGTTTTGTAAATATTTTAAGAGTTTAGCATCTTTTTTTTTTCTGACATGCCAATCATTTAACATGCTGCCCCATTCAGTGGCTTAGGAGCCATGCCATTTTTAAAAAAAAATAATGTAACAATAATATTTTGTACATTTTCTGTTATCACTTTGCCACATCACACCCTGAGAGAAAGCTTGCTGAAATACTTTCTTTTTTCTTGTCACCAATTAGGCCATATGAATGTCTTCGGGAGAAGATAAAACATTTAATAGTCACTATTTCTTCTTCCATGTGGTGAATTTCCTAGTTTCCGGCAGTAAGAATCCTACCTTGCTATTAAGCTCAGCATTTATCTATTCTCAGTAACAATAGGGGTAAGCCGCTGACTGACCCCACCGCTTATCTACCCAATCATCAGGCCTAGAGGGGAGAGTTGGGTGGCTTTCATAGACTTTACATGGTTGGCTAGTTCTTCTGCTATGCATTTAAAGGGAACCTGTCAGAAGGTTTGGCCAATATAAGATATGGCTACCGCCTTTCAGGGCTTATCTACAGCATTCTTTAATACTGTAGATAAGCCCCAAATCCAACCTGAAAGATAAGAAAAATATGTTTTATTATACTGACCCAGAGGGCAGTTCTGGTCCGATGGGTGTTGCAGGTCCGGGTCCGGCGCCTCCCATCTTCTTATGATCACCACCCTCATGCCTGCTTCATGGCTCCCTGGCATCGCGTTCCTGCGCAGGCATAATTATCTGCCCTGTTGAGGGCGCAGGCGCTGGGCCTCTCTGACCTTTCCCGACACCTGCGCACTGCAGTACTTTGCTCTGCTCTCAACAGGGCAGATAAGTACGCCTGCGCAGGAGCACAAGGCCGGGGAGCCATGAAGCAAGTAGGAGGGCAGCATCGCAAGAATATGGGAGGCACTGGACCCAGATCAGAGACTCCCATCGGACCGGACTGCTCCCTGGGTGAGTATAATAAAAGTTATAGAACTATAGAATGCTGTAGCTATGCCCTGAAAGGCGATGGCCGCATCTTATATCGGCCAAAACAGCTGACAGGTTTGCTTTAATGCAGAAGTTCACAACCTGTGAGCCGCCATGCCATCATATGCAGCACCCAGACACCTTTGGTACTCCTACGTTTGGGACTTCTTAGTTCAGTCCTCTAGATCGCAAAAAGTGTGTGCGAAAATGTGGCTCCTTCCATCATAGTTTGAAGGATGTGAAACACTAGATGCATAACTCTAATACTTACCAAAGATGATTGCTATTCTTGCGTGGGCCATATTTACTCCTTTTCCAGGAAATGTCAAGTGAGCAGGCAACTCTCGTTCTACAAATAAGTTAAGTCCCAGAAATAGAACCCCAGATATCGGTTATTTAGGACATGAAGTGATATAATATGGCAAAAAAATTAAAAGTTATACAGCGGAATATAAGAGAAACCACAAGAAAAGCAAACATCTTGTGATCGTTAACAACCTGATAGTTTCAAAAACCTACATATTGTTCATAATTTAATGTTAAATCAAGAAAGAAAACCCTGACTACATAGATTGACTTGTTAGACTGAACACAGTTAAAAATGTGTTATCCAAACATTTCAGAAGATTGGAAACCAAAATCTTTTATCTTTGCATATCCAGCTTGTGATCTTTAGCATATTCGAAATATAAATGTGAACATTTCCGGAATCCACACATCTGTACAGGCAAAACAATAAATATCTCGATCACATTGTCATGTACCAATTGTTATGTGGACATAATGGCTTCCTAGGATTAAAACTACATGGAGGACATGGGATGTAAACTGTGCAGCCCTATGAATCTTTCACTTATGCTTTCCTGAAATTCTAAATATCATGTCAGATAAAATGCAAAATGACATTCTCCTCCTCCAGGGCTTCACAGAGCCCGCGCTTGACTGTGAAAAGTCCCTTTGAAAGGTCTTCAGCCCCTATTTCTTGTGATTTTTAACCTCACACTATACTTGATCTCAAATCTGCTGTAATGGGCAGAGACAGGGTTATATATGTGTTTCTATAAGGTGTTCATTTGAATGAGGCTAAGTGGCAATACAAGTCACAACCCTAAGAAAAGAGGGGCTCGGTTTCCGTTTTCTTAAGATAATTAGCTATCGTGGCGTGAAGTGCACAGCTGTTATAACCGTGCTATAACTTGCATCGTGTAATTATACAGTGCCTTGCGAAAGTATTCGGCCCCCTGGAACTTTTCAACTTTTTCTCACATGTCATGCTTCAAACATAAAGATACCAAATGTAAATTTTTGGTGAAGAATCAACAAGTGGAAGACAATTGTGAAGTTGAACGAAATTTATTGGTTATTTTAAATTTTTGTGGAAATTCAAAAACTGAAAAGTGGGGTGTGCAATATTATTCGGCCCCTTTACTTTCAGTGCAGCAAACTCACTCCAGAAGTTCATTGTGGATCTCTGAATGATCCCATGTTGTCCTAGATGCCTAATGATGATAAATATAATCCACCTGTGTGTAACCAAGTTTCCGTATAAATGCACCTGCTCTGTGATAGTCTCAGGGTTCTGTTTGAAGCACAGAGAGCATCATGAAGACCAAGGAACACAACAGGCAGGTCTATGATACTGTTGTGGAGAAGTTTAAAGCCGGATTTGGATACAAAATGATTTCCAAAACTTAAACATCCCAAGAAGCACTGTGCAAGCGATCATATTGAAATGGAAGGAGTATCATACCACTGCAAATCTACCAAGACCCGGCCGTCCCTCTAAACTTTCATCTCAAACAAGAAGACTGATCAGAGATGCAGCCAAGAGGCCCATGATCACTGTGGATGAACTGCAGAGATCTACAGCTGAGGTGGGACAGTCTGTCCATAGGACAACAATCTGTCGTACACTGCACAAATCTGGCCTTTATGGAAGAGTGACAAGAAGAAAGCCATTTCTCAAAGATATCAATAAAAAGTGTCGTTTAAAGTTTGCAACAAGCCACCTTGGGAGACACACCAAACATGTGGAAGAAGGTGCTCTGGTCAGATGAAACCAAAATCGAACTTTTTGGCAACAATGCCAACTGATCTGTTTGGCGTAAAGGCAACACAGCCCATCACCCTGAACACACCATCCCCACTGTCAAACATGGTGGTGGCAGCATCATGGTTTGGGCCTGCTTTTCTTCAGCAGGGACAGGGAAGTTGGTTAAAATAGATGGGAAGATTGATGGAGCCAAATAAAGGACCATTCTTGAAGAAAAAGTGTTGGAGTCTGCAAAAGATCTGAGACTGGGACGGAGATTTGTTTTCCAACAAGACAATGATCCCAAACATAAAGCAAAATCTACAATGGAATGGTTCACAAATAAACGTATCCAGGTGTTAGAATGGCCAAGTCAAAGTCCAGACCTCAATCCAATCGAGAATCTGTGGAAAGAGCTGAAAACTGCTGTTCACAAACGATCTCCATCAAACCTCACTGAGCTCGAGCTGTTTGCCAAGGAACAATGGGCAAGAATTTCAGCCTCTCGATGTACAACACTGATAGACATACCCCAAGCGACTTGCAGCTGTAATCGCAGCAAAAGGTGGCGCAACAAAGTATTTTTTCAACCATAAGGGTATGTGCACACGTACGGATTTCTTGCAGAAATTTCCTGAAGAAAAATGGAAATTTTCTGCAAGAAATCCGCATTTTTTTTTTGCGTTTTTTTTTCGCGTTTTTTTTTTAGCATTCTGCAAGCGTAATTAGCTTGCAGAATGCTAAAGTTTTCCAGCGATCTGTAGCATCGCTTGGAAAACTGACTGACAAGTTGGTCACACTTGTCAAACATACTGTTTGACAAGTGTGACCAACTTTTTACTATAGATGCTGCTTATGCAGCATCTATAGTAAAAGATAGAATGTTTAAAAATAATAAAAAAAATAAAAAAATGGTTATACTCATCCTCTGCAGACAGCCAATCTCCTCAGCAGCGTCCGTTCCTATATATGCCGGTGTGGTTCAGGACCTTCGATGACGTCGCGGCTTGTGATTGGTCGCGTGAGTGACATGAGCGGTCACGCGACCAATCACAAGACAGCGACGTCATCGCAGGTCCTGAATCACACCATCTTTAGGAACGGAAGAGAGAGCATGCACCGGAGAGGCGGGAACACTTCGGGGGCCATCAAAGGGTGAGTATATCACTATTTTTTATTTTAATTCTATTTTTTTTTTACCAATTATATGGTGCCCAGTCTGTGGAGGAGAGTCTCCTCTCCTCCTCCCTGGCTACCAGCCTCACATAATCTGCTTACTTCCCGCATGGTGGGCACAGCTCCGTGCGGGAAGTAAGCAGATCAATGCACTCCTAGGTGTGCGGAATCCCCGCAATTCCGCATTTTTAATGAACATGTTGATTTTTTTTTCCGCGATGCGATTTTTTCGCGGAAAAAAATGCAACATTTGCACAAAAAATGCGGAATACCCTGTAAATAATAGGAGGCATATGTAAGCATTTTTTTCGCGTTATCACGTTTTTATAGCGAAAAAACGCGAAACAAAACCGCGAAAAATCCTGAACGTGTGCACATGGCCTAAGACGCACTTTTTTTCCTCCAAATTTGGGAGGAAAGTGTGGGTGCGTCTTATGGTCGGAATGTAGCATGTGGGGAGGGGGCAGCGGCTAGTGGGATCGCACTGTGATCCCACTTGCGTGAGGCAGAAAAATGTCCCTGCTGCAAGAATCCAGAGCTGGGAAAACCACAAGGTCCCGATGATTAAAGTGCAGTGAATATTCATTAACCGGTTCCCCGCCCACCTGTCAGCTGAGCAGTGAGCGGGGAAGCAGCAAATGAATAGTCCTTCACTGAAACACACGGTTTCCCCAGCGCTGGATTCCTGCAGCAGCTGTGGAGATCTGTGTGTCCAGTGGAGGAGGGGGGCAGCAGCAGGGGCCGGAGGGGACAAGTTGGCTGCGTACCTGCCTGGGCTGGATGCTGAGTGCTGGGCATAAAGACCTGTGTGATGTCAGAAGTGGGCGGGCCGGAATGTCACATGGCAGCATAGAGCCCTCCCTCTTCTGATGTCATCACAGGTCTTCAGACTCCCCACTAGAATCTGCAGGCTTCCCCTTATGACCTGTGCTATGGAGAGGCAGGGAGAGCTCTGTGTGTGCAGTCATGGGATGCTCCAGCTTTTCACCTCACCACAGTGGCTGGCTGGCACAATTAAAAGGATAGTCTTTACAACACACAATAAAGCACTCTGCCACTCCCGTGTTGAACTATAACTCCCAGCATGCCATAGGATCTGCAGGACATGCTGGGAGTTATAGTTCTCCCAATGGGATCTTAAAGCAGCACTCCAGTTTTATTTTTCAGTGCTGGAGTGGTGCTTTTAATATAAGCCCTGTGCCCCCATTCTTATACTCACCCTCCAGCGTCTTTATACAGTATTTTACAGACCCCACACTGGTCCCGCAGCACGATCTTCTACCCGCAGCTTCCAATATAATAACATACTATCATATATAATAACACCACATATAATAGTATGTCATTCAATTTTACCACTTTTTTTTTTTTTTTTTTTTTTTTTGCTTCAAATATTTTTTTTCCCTATTTTCCACCTCTAAAACCTGGGTGTGTCTTATAGTCCGGTGCGTCTTATAGTCCGAAAAATACGGTAAGTTAAAGGGGCTGAATAATATTGCACGCCCCAGTTTTTAGATTTTGAATTTCCACAAAAATTTAAAATAACCAATAATTTTCGTTCAACTTCACAATTGTGTTCCACTTGTTGTTGATTCTTAACCAAAAGTTTACATTTGGTATCTTTATGTTTGAAGCATATGTGTGAAAAGGTTGAT
Organism: Ranitomeya variabilis; assembly: GCF_051348905.1. Lineage (NCBI taxonomy): Eukaryota > Metazoa > Chordata > Amphibia > Anura > Dendrobatidae > Ranitomeya > Ranitomeya variabilis. The sequence continues at coordinate 408,097,369 of NC_135234.1, forward strand.
AAGTTCCATATACCAGTATCGTGGTTCCTCCATCAAAAATTACTTTCTTTTAGTGGGTGTTTTTTTGTACTTTCATATTTTTTAATTACCGGTAATACAATTCTCCCTTCTTTTTTCCTGAAACAGTTGATAGTTCAGTCGCTGTATAACAGAACATTATCCAAAATTCATTGCTGGTATGGGAATGTATGCATATCCTGGAATAGATAGACCTTCTAGCCCCATTATGGTCAGCCAGATTATATTATGAGAAGATTGCAATATGATATATTGAATTCATATTAGGAGCAGCACTTGGGAATTATGATTTTTACATTAAGCCTAGACAGACAAGGCATAACATGTGCTTATTATTACCATGGTTGTATAATCCTATTGTTTCCCACAGAAGAACAATGCCTGTATTTTTTCAGGTATCACTTTTCTGTCCTACAATGTTCTGCATTGTGAGACAAAGTGTTTATGTAGAGCTTGATCGGTAGCTTTCCTGTTATCCTGACACTTCGGAAAGGCCATATAAACTCTGTAATACCCTTAAGCCCTGCTGTTTACAAGAAAGCTGCTTATCATGTGGAATGATGGCCTGATATGTGTCTTTGTCAGTGTCAAATGATCCAAGAATCAAGCATCTGGGTAATACAAGCATTCATTGTGCTGGGAAAAGGATAAGTCAGCTTTATATAATACGACATGCTCTGTGCCTGTGCCAGTTTACTGCTTTTAATAGTGGAATTCAATAGAAATGCTGTAAGGAAGTCATTGTGAGAAAAGAAGCGGCAGCACTTTGTTGATAAAAGAGTTAGTAGTCATTGACCATATATACTGCTCACTCTCTGTGATTTGTGTTGTGCGGCCGTCCATTGTCTAGACTTGTGTGGCATTTAATGGTTTTACATGAACAATAACACAGCAGTCAGATACGTTTGAGTTGCTAAGTACAGTGTTGTAGTATGGCACTGCGTCTTTTTAATTATTTACAGTATATTTTGTTTCTTAAATGCAGCAGGCACTTTCTCTGGGGGGCTTTCCCTATTGATGGGGAAAAAAAATTATCTAATTTTTTTTCTTAATCTGTCAGCAAGTTTTTGTTATCACATCTGAGAGCAGCATGATGTAGGGGTAGAGACCTAACTCCAATGATGTATCATTTACTGAGCTGTTTGCTGCAGTTTTGATCAAATGTTTTTTTTTCTGTTGCACATCTACCAGTTGTCTGACTGCTGAGCTCTGTATAATCCTGCCCACACCACTGATCAGCAGCTTTCTTCCCATGTATAGTGTGCACAGAAAGCTGCCAATCAGTTGTGGGGGAGTGGTTGGACTACATGGCACAGGTTTACTAGTCATCTAGTGATAAAATCAGTGTTTTATCAGCAGGAGATTATCAAAACTGTCATGGGGATACCACAACAGTGAGGGACAAGAAGATCGCGGTGTCTGGTTACATGGACGCCTGCGCTGATAAGAACTGTTTCACCTTCACAATTAGCAGTGCAGGTTTCCCTTTCTCTGTTATTGCAAGGTCTAATCAATTTTGGTAATCTCCTGGAGCTCTGTGCCCTGAGTTGTCTCAGCTGTTCTGTGTTTGCCACTCCCCTCTTGCTCATGAGAGTTGCCAGTGATACTTACAACTTCCTGGTTTGAAGTTGGGGGCGTATACTGAGTTCAGAGCATACATTTAGAGTTGTATCGGGAGATACCTGCGTGAAGTTAGTTTGTGTGTGTCTCTTTATCCTTATTCCCATTTGGTTTGCCTCCCTTTCTCCTTTCCAATATTCCTTTCGTTTGTGAGTATTTTTGTATAATTGCGGTTTTCTGTTATCCCTGTCTGTGTCTCCTCTGTGTCTTTACAATTAGAGTAGGACTAGCGTTCTTGCTATCCTACTCACTAGTTAGGGTGATACTCAGAGTAAGACAGGGATAGGAATGTGATTGGCGTGCGAGGTGAAAGAACCCATCTAAGGACACCAGGGGAGCTCAGGTTCGCACAGGGCAAGAATTGTTTCCTTCCCTAGTAGCAGAGCTCCCTTTTCAGTCTGTCTCTCCATGCACCGTTTTGCTTCCATCAGAAGTGTGACAAAAACTACAGCAAACAGCCCTGAAAGTGGCACATCACTAGAATCGGGATCTCTGTTTCTGTTTTGTTGGACTAATACTTTAGGGGAATGCAGCTTACTATTTTACTTGCTATTATTATTACTATTATTATTTCATTTTATTTTTATTGTAAAATTTGAAATTTAAGGAAAAAAAATCTTTCCCCTAAAAGATAAGTTTCCAAAGATGCTAGCACTGATTCTTTTTCACTTTTGCTGTAAAGAAGCTTTGATTGTATTTTAGTATGTATTTCGTACTCAAAGTGAATTAAAATCCTGAGTGGAAAACAAGTCAAAAATTTCAAATTCAGCTTCTGATTCCCCATGTAATCCGCAAAAGCTGATTTCCTTTTATAAATGGTGTCTTTTTTTATTATTATTTCCTATTAAGTGGGATAAAATCCACATTGCATAAATTAACTTTTTTTCTTCTTCTTAGGTTTGTCACATAGTTTTGGGTTTAAGACCGGCCACTCCAGAAGAAGAAGGGCAGATCATCAGGTACAAGTTAATTTCTTCTTTTGTATGGCTCATGGCCAACAGTAGTTTACAACCTAAAATGATAACGTTATTTTCCTTTTTTTTATCTGCAGGGGATGGTTGGAGAGAGAGAGTCGGCATGGCCTTCAAGTTGGGCACAATTGGTTTCTTATATCTATGCAGTGGTGGCAGCAATGGAAGGAATATGTCAAATATGTAAGTGTTTATTTCGAGTGGCGCCTAGGATGTATATATCATAAACACGCATTTCTATAAATAATGTGGTAAATGTTTGTCCATTGAATGTTAAATGAACATCTTGAAGAGTTAAATTAAAATACTGAATGATGACCTAATTACAGGAATCGCTTGGCTCTTCCAATGGACAAGCGAAAATGTGTTTTGACAGATTAGCGTAACAGTTTTTCTATCTGCTGTCATTGCTTTGACATGTGCTATACCACCAGTCCCGAAGCATTAAAATATCCACGCCGTGCTGAAAGACATGTAACCATATAGGAATCGCATAAATCTTCTCCACCAAATGTGCTCTACATTCGCACAAGTTCATGAAAATATCTTATAAAGTACATATGTTATGAGATGACGAGATATTAGGGCAGGTAACCGTGCATCTCCTGTGTCTGTGTGTTATGCCCATGGCACACAAAGCACAGGCTGTTCTAAGAATGCCTGTCCCTATGAGTGACATATAAAGCTATGCTTTATGGAACTGCAGCTTAGGCTTCAACCAGATGTATAATTTTCTCCTGATGGAACACTTTTAAGGATAATTTAAGGAAAATACTAGCAACTTCTTCCCTTAAAGAGTACCCATCACCAATTTGGGGCTGCCCTTTTATATTTAATAAAGAGTGAGCAACCCTAGGTTTGGTGATTTTTATTTTTTTTTAAATATCATCTATTAACAAAAAAATAATCTTGTGTCCCTAATGTCCTTCTCTAGCAAAATTTTGTCCCAAACTTCCCTGTTGGATTCCGGCATGTGGAGTGGGATCTCACAAACCTGCGCGGCCCCTCTGACAGTGATCTAGAATCATAGAATGGTAGAATTGGAATAGACCTCCTGGGTCATCTGGTCCAATCACCTTCTCAATGCAGGATTCACTAAATCATCCCAGACAGATGTCTGTCCAGCCTCTGTTTGAAGACTTCCATGGAAGGAGAACTCACCATCTCTCGTGGCATCCTGTTGCACTCATTGATCACCCTAAGGTGGAACAGGCTGCCACGAGAGGTGGTGAGTTCTCCTTCCTTGGAAGTTTTCAAACAGAGGCTGGACAGACATCTGTCTGGGATGATTTAGTGAATCCTGCTTTGAGCAGGGGGTTGAACCAGATGACCGAAGAGGTCCCTTCCAATTCTACCATTCTCTGATTCTAGATCGCTGTCTGAGGGGCCGCGCAGGCTTGTGAGATCCCACACCGCATGCCGTAATCCAACAACAGGGAAGTTTGGGCCAAACTTTTGCTAGAGAAGGACAATAGAGACACAAGTTAAATTTTTTGTTAATAGATGATGTTTTTAAAAATCACCAAACCTAGGGTTGCTCACTCTTTATTAAATCTAAAAGGATCTCGGTCTTTGCAATAACTGAGCGTTGACTTTAATAAGCTGCTAATGAAAGCTAAAATCATTAGATAGGTTACCATTTGGGAACAGCTTAATAGAATACGCAGCAGCACTCGGTTAGTGCAATGAGTAAGATCTCACTCTCTTACTGCAAGAGTGATTGAGGAGGATTTTGGGACCTGCATGCTGGTATCCCACAACCTAAAAATTTGGGCCAAATCCCATCTCTCTGGGGCTGCTCACTCTTTTGATTAATTAAAAGGACAGTCCCAGACTGGTGATGGGTATTATTTATCTGGATTTGGATTCCTGTATCAGTTATATGAATGGAGTGGTAGTATGCAGGTGTGACCACTACTCGCATCACTGATGGAAGCAATAGTCCGCATATGTGGCCATCGCTTTTACTAATAGAGAATGGCGTGATGGTCATGCATGCTTACTACCTCTCCAATTGCAAGGGGGACATAGGACCCCTTTTCAAGGGATCATTCTTTTCTAGGTTTAGTGTTCCTTTAAACTACTGTGTGAAAAGTACACAAGTGTAGAATCTTCAAAGTACACTGTCTTACTGGGGTTGTCCAGTGAAGAGAAGTTATCACCTGTACTCATAATTCCAGCCGATGAAGTTTTATCGGATTGACCTCCACTGATCCTTAAGTTATCACCTATCCTGTGAATGGATGATAACAATTATGGTTGGGTTAAAGCATGATTCTAACTTTTGTACAGGCAGCATAATACAGTTAGTGGTATGTACTTCCAGTAGCCAACACTGCAAAATCCCAAAGAATATACCGTTTGAAGGCAATGTATTCCTGGGATTGTGCTGCCCCCACTTCACCCTACCTCTCTGCAGAGACTTAAAGGTTCATGTGAATTTGTGTATACGCTGCAGCCTGTCAATCATTGTTTTTTGGGATGAAGTGAGGTGGTGTGAGCACTACTGTCATGAATGTGCCACACATAAACGGTGTGCCCAGTGTACTCTATCAGTACTCCCGGTAGAGAAATGACACCATTTTTGTGCCATTTGGCTTCTGTAAGTACTGACTTACTGCTGTAATATTCTGCCTTCACATGGGGCGCCATATTATTGCAGATCCAATTTAAGAAAGCAATCTACTCGAAAATCGTGTGTAAAATATATATTGATCGTGAATATTTAGCTTGAGATGGATCATAGTAAGGTTATTTTTTTAGTACTGCGAAATGGCATCATTACGCGGTAAACATTTAATGACATTAGTGTATAATATGCCAGTCATAATCTTTATCTACGAACATGAGAATGTGCATAGGCTGCAGACAGCATGGTGAAAGCTGCCAAAAGTACATTTAAAAAGACATTATAAAGCACAGGCAGAATCCTCGGCACCGCAGGTTTAAAAGTAATGGTTTACTATGACATCTGTTTCAATAGGAGCTGTATGATGTGCTCATCCCTGAAGTCCTGATCAGTAGTGTCGTTAATGTAAAAGTGTCGGCATTCAATGCTGTTGCCTTGAGAAAAGGAACTTTTTTTAAGCGATAAGTTGATAAAGATCTATACTTTTTTTTAAAGATGTGTGTTATTTCTTAGCTTAAATAATTTTTTGTACATTTACTACATTGAAATGTGTACTGTACATCCCGGTGACCTGGTATGATCATTGTCACAACTGCCTGTTCCCCATTTGTTTTCAGAGAGGTTTTCAAACTAAACTTGTTTTTAGAAAAATGGCAGCAAGAGGCATAGAAAATACTGTCTGATAGTGCCAAGGTGATTGAAAACTCCCTGCTGGTGCCCCGCGGGGCTGTAAACCGCAGCCTGAATTTCACTGATGGGTCTTGTAGCGCAATGGCACGAATTTAGAATAGTCAGCATCTCTCCAGGATAATATAGAATTTCTCTAGTTTTTATCAAGAACAATTCTGTCAATAACATTCTAAGGGGTAACGTTTCTCCTTATGGAGAGTGACATACCATCTCTGGCTTGTCAAGGTAAGGAGGCTTATTCGCCGTGCAATGCTCCTCTGGGAATTTAAATATGCAAATTGCCTCTTCTGAGAAAAAGAGGACTTAACTCTATAGCGCCACCCGTTGGAAATAGCGATCCTACAAGTCACAATCAACCCTCTAACGAGTCGTGCAATATGACTCAGGATAAAAGCCAAATCAGTATCTCAATTCGCAGACACGGTGTTTCGGGCTGTTGGCCCTCGTCAGTGCGAAGCATGATAATAACATTCTATTGAGATGAGTGCAGTTCCCCAATGTAATATATTTAAAATAACGCTAAAGATGTATTACCTTAAAGCATCTTTAAATTAAAAAAAATATATATATATATAATATTTTATTTCAAGGAGGAATCTTTGGCACTGAAATGCTGTTTGGATGTTTTTTTAATACACACTACTAATGGTCTCTTCTACAGCAAAGTGCATAACTGCATTGGTCCACCACAGGAAGACAGAGATCTTTTAGGCTAGTCAACTAATCTACTACTAATCTTTTTTTAATAATTATAATAATAATTTAATTTTTATAGCACCAACATATTCAGCAGCACTTTACATTTTTGAGGGGACTTGTACAGACAATAAAAGACATTAGAGCATAACAATAATCACATAAATCTACAGATCAGATACCAAGAGGAATGAGGGCTCTGCTCGCAAGCTTACAATCTGAGGAAATAGGGGAGACACAAAAAAGTGGATGGTGGCAATTGCTTTCGTTTTTCTGACCAGCCAAAGTGTAAGAATTCGGGTGTTCATGTAATGCTGCATGAACCGGTTATCAGCCAGAATATGTAACAGTACAGACAAAGAGGGCTATTAAATGGCGTAAAGCGTATGAGAACATGGTATGAGGAACCTGGTTATGGTGAAAATTTTGAATAGGCACCACAGGGATAGTTAAAAAAAAAAAAAAATGTGTTGAGGCGGTAGGCCAGTCTGAAGAAATGCATTTTTAGGGCACGCTTTAAACTGTAAGTATTGTGGATTAATAGAATTATCCTGGGTAGTGCATTCCACAGAATTGGTACAGCACGTGAAAAGTCTTGGAGACGGAAGTGGGAGGTTCTGATTATTGAGGATGTTGACCTCAGGTCATTAGCAGAATGGAGGGCACGGGTAGGGTGGTGGAGTGAAACGAAGGAGGAGATGTAGGGAGGTGCTGAACCATGGAGTGCTTTGTGGGTGAGAGTGGTAAGTTTATATGGAATTCTGGAGTGTATGGGTAACCAGTGTAATGACTGGCACAAGGTAGAGGCATCGGTGTAACGGTTGGTAAGGGATATGATCCTGACTGGCTGGTTCACAAATGTATCCCTTTATGGTGATGGTTTTTGTTTGGCACAGCTTATAGCCTTTGACTTTTTTATTTTAATGGAATCATTGCATGTCTAACTTAAAGCAGGTGCTTTAATATGTTAGTGTTGCTATTAATATTTTTCAATCATTCATAATTAAATGCTTCCATAATGTTGACTTAATGACATGTATGGGTCATTCCATATCAAGTGATCCAAATATGAATATTTTTTTTACCTGACGTCTTTAGATTTTTTTTATTTTTTGTTTTTATGAAGTACAACTTTAGTTAATTACAAATTAAAAGTTTAGAATTTTTTTCTTCATCAGTTAATTTTTTACAGATTTTTAAAGTTTTAAAAAAGCACAGATTTTGGCCTGGTATGGCTTTACATTTTTTATCATATCTCAGGCTAGAATTAAGATATAGAGGTGGGAGAGGCATCATTTTTCTCAGAACGGTACCAGCTGTCATTTGATATGTCACAAGACTATGTTTCTTTATATTTTGTTTTGGTGAAATCAAATTTAAACATTTTGATGCGCAATTCTGAAAAAAACGTATGTTTTAAAATTGTGAAAACATGCATGTGTGTTACTTGTGTCCTTGTTTATGTTTGTACAGGGATTCAACTTGGGACCTATCAAATTTGTATTTTTTTTTTTAAGCCTTGAATCATGTGATTTTATGTTTGTGTGAGTTTCTTCCCTTTTTCTTTTCAAATTACAACTTATTGCATTCAACATTTATATGTAACAATAAAGAAACGCAACAAACTACCGAAGTGCCAGAATAAATACATCTTAATCATCATAACAACTTGCTCAGCATTTTCAACCTGAATTCATTGAACAAGCCAAAAGAAAAAACGTGATCATATCCTCAAGTGTGATTTTCTAAATACAGTCTGATCCTAAAAAAACAATATTAAAAGAACCAATATTTTTTACCACCTATTTATACATGGAACAATTTTTTTCTACTATATCACTAAACATGTCATTTCTGAAGTGTTTAAGAAGAATAGTCCAGTAGTTAGATCCTCGTACTATAAAATATGAACTAATCAAACAGTTAATAGTAGGTTTTTACACTGGCCTGTTATCATCAATGTGTCCCTTCTAGTGGGTGAAATGTCATCTTGCCCATAAGCGCTCACTAGCAATGGCCGTTTCCTTCTGTGTCAGAGTATGGACGGCTGTCATGGTGCTCGGCTCCACCTGAGTTATATCTGATTTTTGTTCACTTTTACAATGTCTGATTTTCTTGGATACACAAAGGACGGCACTGGACCAGAAGGTGCAGAAAAGTCACTTCTACGTCTTCATTTTCACAATCTTTGGAGAGTCCAGTAGCCGTCAGCGCTGATCATATTCACAGGTCACATCACCAGTTATGTCATCCATTGCCGATCTCGTGCCGCCTTCTACCACGTCATGGACGTCACTGTCTTTATTTCCACTACATGGGATGACAGTCCGGTATTGGGGAGTCCCTGTGATGGGTTCTGCTTCCTGTAACCGATATAACAAACTCTCCTTCTCCCCGTAGTCCTGGTTTGTACAATACATGAACTGGATGTTAAGAGTATTTTTCTCCCTCCATTTGAGGAGTTGCATCGGTGTTAAGATTTGGTGTGAATACGGCCTCTGGAGACCCGAGCTGCCGGCCTGTCAGCTGCTCTGCAGTCACTGTCTACCCCTGTTCTATCTCAGGTTTGGCCCTAACAAAGCTTCTCCTCTGTCCTCTCCTGCTTCTAAGCTCTAAAATAATAAAATAATACAGGAATATCTAAAAATCATGGATTATTTGATAACTATAGACCCCACACTTCTACACCACAGGCTGAACAGACCTGAAGTCAAGATTTTTGAACTGACACTGTAATAGTTTTATTTTTTAAAATATGATCCCATCACGATCCCAGCTTGTATTTTGGTACAGATGTGGCTAGGAGCATAACAGGCACATGTGCAGTTTGTGAAATTTTTTAATTAAACGTTTTTTTCGGAAATGCGTTTTAAAGTTTTGCGCTTGCGTTCGCATAGGTAAAATATTATCAAAGATACTCTTGTGTCATATCTTGTGAAAGCCTGTACAGTTCTGAGTAGAATGGTGTTTATTTTGTTTCTCTATCTCTTTTCTAGCCTGAGTTATGGGGAGAAATGTAAAGGCAGGCAACACCGAAATTCACACTTTTTCCGAACTTTGAAAATCAATAAAAAATAAAAAAAAATATCTAGAATTTTCTTTTCTTCACATTTTGCATTCTCTGACACACTATTACCAAATAACAAAATCTCAAAAGAATTAAAAATATAGTGGTAAAAATCATTGGTTCACTTGACATGGGATGACCCGTATAAATCTGTTGCTTTTTAGCTCAATTTTTCGCTCCTTTTTTTTTTTTTTTTTTGTAGGAATCTAAACCTGTTGTTATTGAGCCTTCCCCATCATTAAATGGCAGCCGGTACTCGCTGGGGGCATCCTCATTGGATCAAAGGGAAGATGACAAGACAGGCACTAATGTACATAGCACTACAGAAGAGAAATCATCCGATAACATATCTTCTGCGTCGGAAGCTTCAGAGACAACAACCAGCGGTAAGGTTAAGGGCTGTTTCCAAGCAGCGCTTTTATGTCTGGTTCTATCTGAGGTGAAGTCCATAGGGAACTGAATATGTTTTCCATTAAACAAGACCGTAGAAAGATGGCCGAAAATCAAATAAGGTGTCTATAGATTTTTGTTATATGCAATCATAAGTCCCTGAAGTTTTAATCCATTTGCTTAGAGAGAAAGAGAAGAAATGTGCTACAGAGTAATTTCTGTTCAGTCACAGAGACCTGCAATGCAGTTAACTTGTAGGAACTTAAAAAAAGAGAAAATGTAAGCATTTAACATCTTCACCTCCTGTGTTATCCGTGCAATTTACATGTCAGCCATGTGCAAGATCACAGACATCGCATGAGATCTGGGTATGCACTGATCCGGCTGAGAGCGATACATAATGTGCATTTTTTATTGTAAGAATTTTTAGGGTCGAATGTACAGTTTGTTCCAAATATTTGGACAGTGACATTCCAGGTTTGGCATTTGCATTTGGAAGCTGTTGCTCTGAACCCACAACATGCAGTGATAGGAGCTCTCAATGGAGGAGAAACAGACCATCATTAGGCTGAAAAAAAGAAATCCATCAGAGAGATACCAGAAATGTTAGGAGTGGTCAAATCAACAGTTTGGTAGATTCTGCAAAAAAAAAAAAAAATGCATTGATGAGCTTGGGAACTCAAAACGACCTGGACATCCATAGAAGACAACAGTGGTAGATGATTGCAGAATCCTTTCCATGGTGAAGAAAACCCCATTCAGAACATCCACCCAACATCCACCCAAGTGAAGTACTCTTTCCAGGAAGTAGGTGTTTCATTATCTAAGTTTACTATAGAGAGAAGACTTCATGAGGGCACATACAGAGGGTTCACCACAAAATACCACATCACACGAATAGAAAGGCTAGATTAAACTTTGCTAAAAAGCATCTAAAGAAGTTTGCCATGTTCTAGAATAGCATTCTTTCCATGAGACTTTTTTTCTCACTGCTAGCGGTGAGGTCACCGTAGTTCAGGGGAACGGCTGGGAGCGCAGCCTCTGTGACCTGCAGTAACCTCGATGACGTCGCCGCTAGTCACTGAGCCTGAGCTCACAGCAGCTCATTCACCAGTGGTTCTCAGCCTGACGGTCGCATCTTGGCACCATCCAAGTTGAAAATGGTTTATCCTCAGACACGGATTACGGCATGGGACAGAACGATGGACAGGTGAGGGGTATGGTTGGTTGTTTTTTGTTTTTTTTATACAAGAGACCATGGCTTCAGTGGAATGGGCGTTAGGCGAGTATAACTGTTTGCTATTTTTAAATAAAGTAAAAGTGTGTTTTTTTTTCCTTTTTCTAATTTCAAATAAGACTTTATTCTGGCTTTTTTTTTTTTTAAACCCCTTCCCGACCTTTGACGCCACGTAGGCGTCATGAAAGTCGGTGCCAATCCGACCTGTGACGCCTATGTGGCGTCATGGAATGATCGCGTCCCTGCAGATCGGGTGAAAGGGTTAACTCCAATTTCACCCGATCTGCAGGGACAGGGGGAGTGGTGCTTCAGCCCAGGGGGGGCTTCACCCCCCCTCCCCCCCGTGGCTCCGATCGCTCTGATTGGCTGCTGAAAGTGAAACTGCCAATCAGAGCGATTTGTAATATTTCACCTAAAAAACTGGTGAAATATTACAATCCAGCCATGGCCGATGCTGCAATACCATCGGCCATGGCTGGAAATACTGAAGTGACCCCCCCACCCCACCGATCGCCCCCCCCAAGCCACCGATTTGTCCCGTAGTCCCCTCCGTCCTGTGCTCCGCTCCCCCGTCCTCCTGTCCGCTCCCCCCGTGCTCCGACGCCCCCCCGTGCCCCGATCTCCCCCCCCTTATACTTACCGAGGCTCCCGGTGTCGGTCCGTCTTCTCCATGGGCGCCGCCATCTTCCAAAATGGTGGGCGCATGCTCAGTGCGCCCGCCGAATCTGCCCGCCGGCAGATTCGTTACAAGTACATTTTGATCGCTGTGGTAGGTTCTATCACAGCGATCAAAAAAAAAAAAAAAAATAACCCCCCCCCTTTATCACCCCCATAGGTAGGGACAATAATAAAATAAAGAAAATATTTTTTTTTCTTTTTCCACTAGGGTTAGGGTTTCAACTAGGGTTAGAACTAGGGGTAGGGTTACGGGTAGGGTTAGGGGTAGGGTTAGGGTTATGGCATGTGCACACAGTGCGGATTTGGCTGCGGATCCGCAGCAGATTGGCCGCGGATCCGCAGCGGATTGGCCGCGGATCCGCAGCGGATTGGCCGCTGCAAATTCGTAGCAGTTTTCCATCAGGTTTACAGTACCATGTACACCTATGGAAAACCAAATCCGCTGTGCCCATGGTGCGGAAAATTCCGTGCAGAAACGCTGCGTTGTATTTTCTGCAGCATGTCAATTCTTTGTGCGGATTCCGCAGCGTTTTACACCTGTTCCTCAATAGGAATCCGCAGGTGAAATCCGCACAAAAAAACACTGGAAATCTGCTGTAAATCCGCAGGTAAAACACAGTGCTTTTTACCTGCAGATTTTTCAAAAATCGTGCGGAAGAATCTCACACGAATCCGCAACGTGGGCACATAGCCTTAGGGTTAGGGTTGGAATTAGAGTTAGGGTTGGAATTAGGGCTAGGGTTGGAAATAGAGTTAAGATTAGGCTTGTGGTTAGGGTTACGGATAGGGTTAGGGGTGTGTTGGGGTTACAGTTGTGGTTAGGGTTGGGATTAGGGTTAGGGTTGGGATTAGGGTTAGGATTAGGGTTAGGGTTGGAATTAGGGTTACGGGTGTGTTGGGGTTAGGGTTGTGGTTAGGGGTGTGTTGGGGTTAGGGTTGTGATTAGGGTTATGGCTACAGTTGGGATTAGGATTAGGGGTGTGTTGGGGTTAGTGTTGAAGTTAGAATTGAGGGGTTTCCACTGTTTAGGCACATCAGGGGTCTCCAAACGCAACATGGCGCCACCATTGATTCCAGCCAATCTTGCGTTCAAAAACTCAAATGGTGCTCCCTCCCTTCCAAGCTCCGACGTGCGCCCAAACAGTGGTTTACCCCCACATATGGGGTATCAGCGTACTCAGGAGAAACTGGACAACAACTTTTGGGGTCCAATTTCTCCTGTTACCCTTGCAAAAATAAAAAATTCTGGGCTAAAAAAATATTTTTGAGGAAAGGAAACACATTTATTATTTTCACGGCTCTGCGTTATAAACTTCTGTGAAGCACTTGGGGGTTCAAAGTGCTCACCACACATCTAGATAAGTTCCCTTGGGGGTCTAGTTTCCAAAATGGAGTCACTTGTGGGGAGTTCCTACTGTTTAGGCACATCAGGGGCTCTGCAAACGCAACCTGACGCCCGCAGAGCATTCCATCAAAGTCTGCATTTCAAAACGTCACTACTTCCCTTCCGAACCCCGACGTGTGCCAAAACAGTGGTTTACCCCCACATATGGGGTATCAGCATAGTCAGGAGAAACTGGACAACAACTTTTGGGGTCCAATTTCTCCTGTTACCCTTGGGAAAATAAAAAATTGTGGGCTAAAAAATCATTTTTGAGAAAAGAAAATTTTTTTTATTTTCATGGCTCTGCATTATAAACTTCTGTGAAGCACTTGGGGGTTCAAAGTGCTCACCACACATCTAGATTAGTTCCTTGGGAGGTCTAGTTTCCAAAATGGGGTCACTTGTGCGGGAGCTCCAATGTTTAGGCACACAGGGGCTCTCCAAACGCGACATGGTGTCCGCTAATGATTGGAGCTAATTTTCCATTCAAAAAGCCAAATGGCGTGCCTTCCCTTCCGAGCCCTGCCGTGCGCCCAAACAGTGGTTTACCCCCACATATGGGGTATCATCGTACTCAGGACAAACTGGACAACAACATTTGGGGTCCAATTTCTACTGTTACCCTTGGGAAAATAAAAAATTCTGGGCTAAAAATCATTTTTGAGGAAAGAAAAATTATTTTTTTATTTTCACGGCTCTGCGTTATAAACTTCTGTGAAGCACCTGGGGGTTATAAGTGCTCACTATGCATCTAGATAAGTTCCTTGGGGGGTCTAGTTTCCAAAATGGGGTCGCTCCACTGTTTAGGCACACGGGCTCTCCAAACGTGACATGGTGTCCGCTAGCGATGGAGATAATTTTTCATTCAAAAAGTCAAATGGCGCTCCTTCCCTTCCGAGCCTTACCATGTGCCCAAACAGTGGTTTACCCCCACATGTGAGGTATCGGTGTACTCAGGAGAAATTGTCCAACAAATTTTAGGATCCATTTTATCCTGTTGCCCATGTGAAAATGAAAAAATTGAGGCTAAAATAATTTTTTTGTGAAAAAAAAGTACTGTTTCATTTTTACGGATCAATTTGTGAAGCACCTGGGGGTTTAAAGTGCTCACTATGCTTCTAGATAAGTTCCTTGGGGGGTCTAGTTTCCAAAATGGGGTCACTTGTGGGGGAGCTCCAATGTTTAGGCACACGGGGGCTCTCCAAACGCGACATGGTGTCCGCTAAAGATTGGAGCCAATTTTTCATTGAAAAAGTCAAATGGCGCTCCTTCCCTTCCGAGCCCTGCCGTGCGCCCAAACAGGGGTTTACCCCCACATATGAGGTATCGGCGTACTCAGGACAAATTGGACAACAACTTTCGTGGTCCAGTTTCTCCTTTTACCCTTGGGAAAATAAAAAAAATTTCGCTAAAAGATCATTTTTGTGACTAAAAAGTTAAATGTTCATTTTTTACTTCCATGTTGCTTCTGCTGCTGTGAAACACCTGAAGGGTTAATAAACTTCTTGAATGTGGTTTTGAGCACCTTGAGGGGTGCAGTTTTTACAATGGTGTCACTTTTGGGTATTTTCAGCCATGTAGACCCCTCAAACTGACTTCAAATGTGAGGTGGTCCCTAAAAAAAATGGTTTTGTAAATTTTGTTGTAAAAATGAGAAATCACTGGTCAAATTTTAACCCTTATAACTTCCTAGCAAAAAAAAAAATTTGTTTCCAAAATTGTGCTGGTGTAAAGTAGACATGTGGGAAATGTTATTTATTAACTATTTTGTGTCACATAACTCTCTGGTTTAACAGAATAAAAATTCAAAATGTGAAAATTGCGAAATTTTCAAATTTTTTGCCAAATTTCCTTTTTTTTCACAAATAAACTCAGAAATTATCGACCTAAATTTACCACTAACATGAAGCCCAATATGTCACGAAAAAACAATCTCAGAATCGCTAGGATCCGTTGAAGCGTTCCTGAGTTATTACCTCATAAAGGGACACTGGTCAGAATTGCAAAAAACGGCAAGGTCATTAAGGCCAAAATAGGCTGGGTCATGAAGGGGTTAAATACAACTATAATGTTAGTAATGGATAGGCATCTTATAGACAGGCCAAGTAGGAAGAGCTGGGCAAAGTGCCAGAATTGGCATATCTAGTAGATGTGCCATTTCTAGGCAGCTGACGGCTGCAATTTTTAGACTGGGGGGGCAATATAAATGGTCCCATAACAACCGATATATGCCAACCCCCAGCTGTCTGTTTTAGCTTGGCTGGTTGTCAAAAATGAGGGGAACCTCACAACTTTTTTTTTTTTCATTATTTATTTAAATAATTTAAAAAAACGGCGTGGTAACCCCTCTGTTCTTGGTTACCAGCCTTGCGAACGCTGACAGCAGAGAGTTGTAGCCCACAGTTGTCTGTTTTGCTTGGCTGGTAATCAGAAATACAGGAGAGCCCACACCTTTTTTTAAAAAAAATTATTTTTTTAGAGGGCAGGCGCTGGCTGATGAATACTCCCATCAGCCGCCACCTGCTCTCACTGTTAATAGTAGCAACAGGCGTAGGCTGATGGGAGTAGTAGTCCCATCAGCCGACACCAGTGACCAGAGGTAAACTTTTTACCTCTG
Source organism: Ranitomeya variabilis (assembly GCF_051348905.1). Classification (NCBI taxonomy): domain Eukaryota; kingdom Metazoa; phylum Chordata; class Amphibia; order Anura; family Dendrobatidae; genus Ranitomeya; species Ranitomeya variabilis. The sequence continues at coordinate 408,113,366 of NC_135234.1, forward strand.
ATCACAGCTGCAGGCTCATGCTATCATTTGACAGTGTTGGAACCGCCACTGTCTGACTGGCGTTAATGATTTTACCGCTGATCAGAGGCAAGGTTTGCCGCTCTGTCATGCACATGACAGCGCGAGTAACACCCGGTGTTTTTAGGGCCAAACCCGAACAGTAGCACAGACTTCCTGGTAAAGGTCGTGTTTCTGGTCCGTGCCCGAACAGTAGGTGATTGGTGTGGATCCTGAACTTTGCTGTTCATGTTAGCCCTTCTCTATTGATGATGTCACTGAAGACTGAAGCAGCCGGATTAATTCTGAAGTGTACAGGGCTAATTCTGCTTAGATTCAAGCAAATGCAGCAAGGTTGATTAAACGGTGCTTTACAGTGCAGATGGACATTGACCTAAACATACTGCAACCCTAATGCAAAGAAGTGGAATATTCTGCAATGGTCACATCAGTCACAAGATTTCAACCCCATTGATCATGCATTTCACATGCTTAAGGCAGAACGACCCACAAACAAGCTACAACTGAAGTCACCTACAGTAAAGACCTGGCAAAGCATCACAAAGGAGGAAACCCAGCGTTTGGTGTCCTCCATGGCTTCCAGACGTCAGGCAATGATTGCCTGCAAAGGATTCCCTACAAAGTATAAAAAATAAACATTTTATTTATGGTAAAGTTAATTTGTCCAATTACTTTTGAGATGAGGAGTCTTTATAGAAAAATGGTAGCAATTCCTAAGCATTTCAAAGGATATTTTTGTTCAACCCCTTTAATTTATCCTGTATTTCAATTGCATCTCATTTGTTTCATTTTAAATAAAAAATAGTGGCATACAGAGCCCAAATCGCGAAGATTCGGTCATTGTCCAAATATTTCCTGACCCTACTGTAATTTAAAGGGGTTGTCCACTACTCGGACAACCCCTTCTTAATTACCGTTTTCCCCCTGTAGAATAACACTTGCCTCTGGTGCCAGTGCTGTTCCAGCAGTGTTGGCACTGGCTCTCTTGGGAGCTCATGTGTCATTATGTTGCACAATTCCTGTGGCGAATTAGTGCAGGATGTAATTGACATCCAGAAGAAGTGAGAGGACGGAAGCAGCTCTCACTTTTTCCGGGTGTCTAGATTTGTCTGAAGGAGGGTAGAAAGAAGCCAGCTCTAATTTATCACAGAGATTAAGGGACATAACAATGTTACCAGAGCATAGGGAGAGCCAGTGCTGACACCGATGGAACAGCGCCACCTCTGAAGGCAAGTATAGGTCTCATTATGTTACTGGGGGGCTATAGGAGTTCAGAACGGATTGTCCGAGGTGTCAACAATCCCTTTAATTAATTAAGAGATGGCAACTATACTTGGAAAGGGTGAGGATAGTAGAAAGGTGGATGTGGCTTGTGAGGAAAAGGGTATGGCCTAAATTGCAATGATATTACGCCACTTTGAAAAAATTACTGCATTTTAAGACTGTCCACTTTATAGAAAAATATTTGGAATTGAGAGTCCTCAGTGGTTGATACCTTTTTAATGGCTAACTGAAAAGATGGTAACAAATTGCAAGCTTTCGAGACTACTCAGGTCTCTTCATCAGGCATAGACTAATTAATACAAATTCTGAAGAATCTCATATTTATGCACAACACAGCACAGAAAAATGCCATAGATAAGACAGGTGACGTGAAGCAGAACAATCATTATGGGAGAGTGATAAACAGTTATGTCCATAAATATTGGAACAGTTCATAGATAAGAGTATGAATGTTTTATTATCCTCTGATTGGGGTCTGGTTCTGTGTTGTGATACCCCCACCAGATCTGAGGAGCAAATTCCTTAATTTATGTAAAAAGACATAAATCCATGCAACACATTCATTCCTGCACTGAGTGTGTCAAAAGTTATCATAAGTTTATACTCCCAGACCCTTCTGTCTCTCTGAGATTTGAAATTACCCTTTAATACAAGTAATTTCATGTCCATGGTGCTGTGGTCTGGGATACCAAAATGTTTTGCCACAGGTAGATCCATTCTTTTTTCTCTTATTGTGTGGCAGTGAGAGTTCATCCTTGTTCTCAGTTTTTGCCCTGTCTCCCCTACATAGACCCTCATTGGGACATTTAATACAAATAATTAGGTACACTACATTAGATGTGATGCAGCTGAAAGTACCTGGGATCTTGTAGTCCTGATGTGAACTGGGGATGCACTGTCAAAGTTAGGGAGTTTAATCAAATTTAGCGATTCATGCGGTCTGATAACTACAATAAATGTTTAATCTAGCTTTATATCACTTACTAGTTGGTTACTTTTTCTCAGAAATGTATGCCAAGATTTAGCATATTAGGCAATCTCTTTTCCCACTATGTCTTTGTCAGTAACTATGGATTTAGTTTTTTAAATGCCTAATAAAATGTGATGCACAAGATGATGTATTGTTTAATTCTATTGTTTGTTAGATGTTCTTTTTTTAAGTTTGTTTTTACAATTTTCCATATTATTGCTACAAAAAAACAAAATAAAAGTAACTTTTTTTTTGAAACTTTCACAATTTCTGCTAAAGCAGACTAACTAATCCTGTTCTGTACAAGACTTACCAGCAGTGTCGTTATCATCACAGACTTGATTACAATGAAAATGAACACCTCTATGTACAGTTGATAAAACTGGATTCGCCATTCACAATAGTTGTCAGTTCTCCCCTCCTCAGTCTCCTTTCACAATGACCTTTGACCTGGTGAGCGCATACTAATTAAATAGTTCAAACCAATTCAGCAGAGTCAATCTGTGGCTGCTAATGTCCACATCCAGTCATTGCAGTTCTTGGCTCCTATTGAATTCTCCTTCCCCTGACGCCCTCTAGTAATGAAGGGCAGGGACATCTGGGAGAAACTAAGCTTTTTAATACATTTTACTTATTTATGTTTTTTTATAGTGAAAATGTGCCTTTCTTTTCCGTTCCAGTTTTCCTTTACTCCAGCACGCCAGGTGCAGACATGTGCTTTGCACGCCAGCATAACACTTCGGATAACAATAACCAGTGTATGGGTGGTCCCAATGGTAGCATATTATTGCAGCTTAATCCACAGAAACCTGGTGCTATTGACAACCAGCCACTGGTAACACAAGAGAATGTCAAGGTGAGTTGTACATTCAGTATATTGTTTAGATTTCTGTTGAATTTAATCAATAAGGTAAAAGTCTTAGACGCCTCCATGCCTATTAATATTATAAGGAAATTTTCCTATAACTTGTATATCTGTATAATAAATTTCACATGCCTGATTATAATCACAGGTTACACTTTTTTTTTTTAAATGTTTTTAAACATTAACGGGGACCCTGACTTCAGTGATGTGCCACTTAGCAGTCTGCTTGATGTAGTTTTGATAAAATCACTGTTTTAGCAGCAGGAGATTATCACTAGAGGATAGTAAACCTACTGCTATGCAGTCCTCAATATTCATGAACTCTGTATAACCCCTCCCACACCACTGATCTATTGATTGGTAAATTTCTGCGTAAACTCTGCATAGGCAGAAATCTGCCAATCAGTTGTGTGGGCAGGGTTATACAGAGCTTAGCTTTCAGAGACTTGGTAGATCTGTAGCAGATAAAATAGTGATTTTATCAAAATAACAGCATTCAGCCCAGTAAGTGAGGCATTTCTGGAATTAGGGACTCTTCCCCTACATCATGCTGCTCTCAAAAGGGGTAGCAAAGACCTGGGGACCGATAATGTCCCAGCATCTCCAGTTCAGCTCCTATGCCTACCAAAGGAAAGTGTTTCTTGTGAAGGGTCTGGCTGACTGATCATTTCAATAGCTAAATTAGCACGTTCACTGCCAATACATAGAGAAGGGTGAGGCAGTCAGCCAGTCCCCTTTCCTCACCATTGCTCACATGATGACACAGGAAACACTTTCCTGTGTTGAGCATGGAAAGGTAAAATGGAGGCACTGAGGGACCTATGCTAATTGGGGTACGTTTATTAATTAAAACTGCATAATTAACTCATTTAAACATTTTTAGGGAACACTTTGCAAAACACTGCTGCTACCATTCCTAAGCTCCATAAAAGTAAATTAATTAGACATTGTCAGGTTTATAATCATCACATCTAAGAACATTATAGTCTCGATCATTTAGACAAATTAATGAACATATGCCCCACATTGTGCATTATCTCTGAATTAGAGGATCATTTGCACAATTTTTCATATTGATCTGGACACACAGAGAAAAAAAAAGTTTTATAATTTTTTTTTTTAATAAATTTCTCCCCTCCGTTGCGGAGCTATGTGTTCAAAGTATTCGTCACTCACATTAGTGGGCATTCGCTGACAGTTGTTGACTGGGGGAGTGTATGGCTTCCTCTATAATGCTGAACAATCATAAGCAGGCTGCGAAACACTGGGGAAAGAAAGTATGCCCCCAGAATAGCATTGACACACAGTTCTCTCCTCTTACTGCAGATTGCTGAAATTTACTGGAGCCCAGCAGACCCGAGTGTGAGTAACTGCCAGCTTTCAGTTCTCACTTTTGGCAGTCATCATGGGGGGAGGGGCAGCGCAACAGAGTTGAGTCTCATTACAAACACTTATAGAAGCGCTCCTCTCATAATGCTGCCAGCTCTGCCAATCATAAGCAGAAATTCACATACAAGGGGGAAAAATACATCCCCATTATAGCTTAGGACAGGCTCTGTGTGAGACATTGACACAGTGCGCTCTCCTCACTGCCGAGTATGAATACATGTGCTGGAGTGCAGCAGACCTGAGTGTGATGAGCAGCTTTCATCTCCAGCAGTCAGTGTGGAGGACGGGTAGTACAGCAGAGTTGGCAGCATTATACTTGCTTTGACCATGCTAATGTGTATTTGGTCCTGCCAATAAATCTCATTTGAGTTGCGCAAAGAGCTACTAGAATTGTTTGTAATGAGTCTCAGCTTTCTCTATACTGCCCCTCTCCCTCACTGACTGCTGGAGTCAAGAGATATGAGCTGAAAGCTGTTAGTAATCACAGGTCTTGACACTTGAGGCATGTATGGGATGGAGAGTAAAGTAAAGTCAAGGAGCTGTAACATTTAATGTTCTCTTAGATAGTTTCAGAATTCAAAGAGTGAGATAAGGCTTGGAAGATGATGGCGGTGAAGCGATGCAGATTACTAGCACAATTGTAGGAACACTACAGGAGACCATTGACTTGAAAGTATAAATCTATAAAGCAAAACTGATGCCCAGAATGTTAAATAATGTCACTCCATGCCACTCACACAAAGCACTGTAGCCAAAACTGCAGCAGAGACAGGAATAGAATTGTAACATATGTACAAGATAAAAACAGAACAATTAGAAACATAAATCAAATTGCAACATTTTACTGATATTTTACTGTGAAATAAAGGGTTGCACAAAATTATAGAAACATGGCTGCTTTTTTCTGCAAACAATGCCACACTAGTCCACAGGTTTTATGCGGTATTGCAGCTTTATCTTTTCATGTCAATTGTGCTATGGTGAAACACGTGACTCTTTTCTTTAAAGAGCTTGTCATTTTTGGATTCAGGCTCCCCGTGTGTGTGTGTGTGTGTGTGTGTGTATACACACACAGTGGGGAAAATAAGTATTAGATACACTGCAAATTTGGCACGTTTTCCCACCTACAAAGAACGGAGAGGTCTGTAATTTTTATCGTAGGTACCAACTGTGAGAGGCATTATCTAAAAATGAAAACCAGAAAATCACATTGTATGATTTTTATATAATTAATTTGCATTTTATTGCATGAAATAAGTGTTTGATACAATAGAAAAACAGAACTTAATATTTGGTACAGAAACCTTTGTTTGCAATTACAGAGGTCAGACGTTTCCTGTAGTTCTTGACCAAGTTTGCACACATTGCAGCAGGGATTTTGGCCCACTCCTCCATACAGATCTTCTCCTTAGTTGCCTTGGCCGTGTGTTTCGGGTCATTGTCATGACAGGTCTGTGCGAGCCAGAATTCTTGCTGGTTGGTAGGTGATCAAATACCGTACTTATTTAATGCAATTTAATTATGTAAAAACCATACAATGTGATTTTCTGGTTTTTGTTTTTAGATTCTGTCTCTCACAGTTGAAGTGTATCTATAATAGAATTACCGACCTCTCTATTCTTTGTAGGTGGGAAAACTTGCAAAATTGACATTGTATCAAATACTTATTTTTCACACTGTGTTTGTGTATATGTGTGTATGTATGTATGTGTGTGTTTACAAATAATGCTATATGGCAGTTCCTACTAAATGTAACCAAATACAAACCCAGACTCAAAGTACTGAAGACTGAGTAATGAAGATATCCATATTATTAAAAAGGTTTTTTTGGGTTTTTTTTTTAAACTGACTAATAAAAACAATAAAAAAGCATAATGCGATATAGGGGACGCTGAAATTGCTAGTAAAGGGGCAGTGTTCTGTATCCAAAAATAGAGAATATATATTTGTAGATTAATAATCAGAGTTCTGTGACCCCACCCCATCCACAGAAAACCCAACACCACTAGGACCCTTAGGATATTAAGTATCAGAAATAAATCGCTAATAGAAAAATGAAAAATGACAGTATGGACTCATACGTTATGGAAAAATGTAATGGAAGATGATAAAATTACTAATGACAAAGATGAAGTGCCTACCAGTTCCCAAAGGTTAGTGAATAAATATGGTTATCAGAAAACCACAATACAACAAGGCTTACAATCAAAGGTAGTTGCATGTGCTAAGAATAAATATGAAACCTTTAGATAGAAGATTATGCATCAACATAATGGCCCACCAAAGCAAAGTAAAGTGTCAGCATCCACCATACACTTAAATGACCTCCTATAGCCATACTGGTGTGAAAACTGCCTGTAAATAATCAAGAAATACCTGGGTGAAGTTTGATAGACCTCTTAGGGATCGAGGAAGTCGAGCTCCGGGAACGCTGAGCTAGACGCTATCTAAAGGTTTCATATTTATTCTTAGCACATGCCTCCCAAAAATCGGAATAGAAAGCGATCAAAAAATGTTATGTGCCCAAAAATGCTACTAAATAAAAACGACAATTCGTCCAACAAAAAACAAGCCCGCACATGCTTCTATCAGCTTGAAAATGGTACCAATAAAAATGTCAACAGGTCCCGCAAAAAACAAGCTATCACATGAGTCTGTCAGCTGAAATATAGAAAAATTGTAGCTCTCAAAATATGGTAATGCAAAAAGTGTTTTTATCAAAAAAAAAGGAAATAGTGTTTTAGCCAAACCTAAAAATCCGATTTAAATCTGGTAACGCTGTAATCACACCGACCCGGAGAATAAAGCAGTTGAATCACTTATACCGCTCGAGGAACTGCTTAAAAAATAAATAAAACCAATTCTTCACCTGCTGTTGGTTTGTTAATTCGGCCTCCCAAAGATTGCAGTAAGGCTCGCCGCACATTTATCCTGCACTGCGCGTTTTAATCTGGTGTTTCCGTGTAAATCTCTGAAATACGTGATTCAGACAGTAGATTCCCTATAATGAGATATATGGAGATACTGTGGACGCCATCTGGCCTATGATCCGGAGGTGTCGTCTTTTTAAGTGCGCATAGAAGTGCGGTCCGCCACAGTTTTGTGCACCTGTGATAAGAAAGACATTGCTCAACAGAAGCCAGACGAAGACCAGAGAAACACTGCTGCCTCATTATAGTGAATGGATTTCTCGGAGGTTTTTTCTGAATCGGTTTATTCGGAGATTTAGTTGGAAACTCCGATGTTAGTGCTCAGCATAGAGTACAGGATAAATATCCAAAATGTTCCCAATAAAAGCTTCAACTCAATCCACAAAAAAGCAAGGCATCTGTCAATGGAAATAACAGGGGCTACCACGTTACTGGTAGTATAAAGGTTCTGGAAAAGCATTATGGCTCCCCCACCCTCCCAAAAAAGGAATCCAGTGAATTCTGCTCTCCTAAATCTAAATGTCTCCCCTTTTTGAGCCCCAGTGTGCCTAAACCACATTTAGTGTCCACATGTTTTGCATTTCTGTAACAAAGAGGGCCTGCCTAATTTATGGGGTGAGTGTCTCAGAATCACAAACTGCACTTAATGTATGGGCACTACAGTGGCAGATTAGCAATTTTCACTCAGCCACATCTACTGCTGCTTGTTTCTAGAAAACGCCCAGGGAGTCAAAATTGTCACTACAGCTGTAGATAAATTCTAGAGGAGTGTAATTTCAAAAATGGGGACTTTTGAGGGTGAATTCTGCTCTTCTGGCACTTAAGGGGTCTGTATATGGATCCTGCAAACTATTCTAGGTTAATTTTGTTCTCTGATTCAAATTGCGCTCTTCCCTTCCGAGTCTTGCCGTGTGGCTAACAGTACAGTGCAGCCACATATGGGGGGGTATATCTTCGTTCAGCACAATTTGTGAGACAACTTATGGTGTCATTTTTGCCCATTTTCCCTTGTAAAATGTAAAGTCTGGGGCTAAAATTAAATTTTAGTGGTAAAAATGTAATTGTTTTCTTCACTGCCCAATGGTATAAAATTCTGTGACACTCGTGGTGATAATATGATCACTGCACCCCTAGATATATTAATTGAGAGATGTAGTTTGTAAAATAAGGTCACTTATGGGGGGGTTCAACTGTTCTGGCACCTCAGTGGCTCTGCCAATGTGGCATGGCACCCTCAAAACATTCCAGTAAAATGTGCACTAGAATATGGTGCTCCTTCCCTTGTCAGCTTTGCACTGTGCTTGAGAAGTAGCTTTTGACGACTTATGGGGTATTGACGTACTCGGGAGAAATTGCATAACAAATGGTACTGACCATTTTTGTCTGTTAACCTTTTGAAAATTGAAAACTTGGGTCCAAAGCAACATTTTAGTAAAAAAAAATGTAATTTTCCTATGACTCAGCCCAATGTTTTACAATTGTGACTCGCCTGAGCGCTAAAAATGTATTTTTTCATTTTCACTGCTCAACGTTATAAAATTCTGTGAAGCCTATGTGGGTTCAAGGTGCTCACCATGCATGTAGATAAATTTCTTGAGGGGTGTAGTGTCCAAAATGGGGTCACTTGTGGGGGGTTTCCGCTGTTAAGGCACATCAGAAGCTTTGCAAGTACGACATTGCGCCCACTATCTATTCCAGCCAATTTTGCTCTCCAAAAGTTGAATGACGCTCCTTTCCTTTCGAGCCCTGCTGTGCTCCCAAACAGTAGCTTTGCACCATTCAGTGTATTCGGGAGACCTTGCACAACACATTGTTTGGTCAATTGTACCCTGTTAAGGTACCGTTACACTAAACGACTTACCGATATTTACCCTGGTTACAAGTGAACACATCGCTGGATCGGCGTCACACACGCTGATCCAGCGATGACAGCGGGTGATCAGCGACCAAAAAAAGGTCCTGATCATTCCCTACGACCAACGATCTCCCAGCAGGGGCCTGATCGTTGGTCGCTGTCACACTATAACGAGATCGTTAGCGGGATCGTTGCTACGTCACCAAAAGCGTGACGTTGCAACGATATCGTTAACGATATCGTTATGTGTGAAGGTACCTTTACTCTTTCAAAAATGCAAAATTTGGGGCTAAAGCGATATTTTTTGTGGGAAAAAGTAACATTTTTTTCCTTCTATTGCTTTAATACCAGAGAAGCCCCTAAAGCATTAATAAACTTTTTATGCATAGTTTTTTAAAATGGTGCCAATTTTGGGTGTGTTCTGTGGCATATGCCCCTCATGGTAGCTTCAAATGTGCTGGGGTCCCTAAAAAAAAAATGGTTTTGTAAATTGTGTTTGAAAATAGAGAAATTACTGATAAACTTTGAACCCTTCTAACGCCGTAACAAAATAAAAATAGTTTAAAACAGGATTCTGATGTGAAGTAGACATGTGACACATATTGTGTATTAACTCTTTTGTTTGATATGTCTATCGGGTTTAAGGGCATAAAAATTGAGTTTCAAATTTTCATAAATAAACTCAAATAATTTCTTCAAAATTTACCACTAACATGATAAAATAAGCTCAGAATCACTTGGATATAGTGAAGCGTTCCAGAGTTATGACCTGTGACAATGGTCAGAGCTGAAAGAATTGGCCTGATCGGGAGGGTGAAAATAGGCCTGGAAATGAAGGGGTTAAAAACCAATTCTAAATCTCCCTACTGACTGGCCAGTTTAAGTTTAAAGCATAGCTGAGCCAAATTACACTTGAAAATTGAGTAACTATTTATAAAGTTTCTCACGTCTGACATACATTAAATGTGGGATTAGAATTGCAAATTGATGTTAAACTTTCATATGCTAATGATAAAGTAACACTTTGACAAACTGTTTAGTCATTATCACATTTTCATGTTTTGTAGTTGAAAAAATTCTAAATTTAAAATGCATTAAAATCAAGTTCTGAGCCCTATCAAGTCAAAATGAATTTTTCAGATTTGTTAATGTCGTACATTATAGAATACATCTTTGAAGTGCGGACTTACGTGTAGGCAGGACAATCTTATGTAGTTAGATGAGTTGCATAGCTATCAAAGGAGTGTGGTTGTAATGGCTTCCCTTCCACATTATAATTCACTCTGCAGACCTGTGGCTCCCAATCTGTAGCAGGTCTACAGCATGTTACAGATGCTATTGTACTACACAGTCTGTAAAAGTGAGGCGAAGAATCTTTCTAGATATGCTTTATTGAAATGAATTTTACTCTTAACTGCCAATGATATGGATTTGATCTTAGTATTAAAAGGGTTGACCCAAAACGACATCTATCACCTATTAACAGGATTGATGATGTAGAATGTTATCCTGAAGTTCCCGGGGTGAATGAAGTGCTAGTGAGCATGTGTGACCAGTGTCATAGCGCCTGTGGTCACACATGCTCAGTAACCGTTCACACAGGGGACTTCGAGACCTTGGTTCTGTAGATCAATGGGACTCTTGGGCCAACAATCTTACATTTATAACATATCCTGTGGATAAATGTTGCTTATGGGACTTCTCCCTTAAGTTGTGATAATGCCATAACATAACTGGTGTCTCTAATGCATCATACTTTGATGCCATAAATCTGCTAGTTGGGAAACACTGCTTTGGGCTGTCTAAAACAAAAGGAATACTACTATGAAATAAATTAAGGAGATCATTAATTATTTCACCGATTTTAATTCTAAATACCGGTAAATATGAGAGAGTGTTTGACTCCATTGCAGTGCCTGTCATGAATTTCCAATATAATTGATATACATGTTACTGACATTACTTTCTTGTTTATGCCTATTGACAACATTTTTCAGAACTTAATACAATTATGTGAGAAGTAGACCATGGTTATATAACTGGTCTAAAACTTGTTCTCCAACCCAGCAGCAATGTACTCCTGCTTGAAGGTAATCTGTAAGTAAGATACCCCTCAAATATCCTAGTGGCATGCAGGTCTTTGCAAGACAAATCCAAGGACACCTTTACATATTTTATTTGTTGCTTCATTCCAGAGAATTCAATGTTTAAATTGATATGCTAATGACATGGTAAGTGTTCTTGGCCTCTATCTCCCTAGGTTTTCCTTCCCAGCTCCTGACTCTTTAGCTTGGCTGATAACTTCCTGTCAGTGTGACATTAGGCAAGGAAATCCGACACTAAGCGATCAATCAAGCTAAAGAGGCAGGTGCCTGGCAAGGAAGCAACCTTAGAAGAGTAGAGGCTTGGGAAGTTATCTGTCGCATCAAGAGCTATTAATGCCTCAATTTGTATGTGAGTTAGAATGCTTCTCACTTGCGAATGCAGCAACAGATATGAAGATATAAAGGTGGTAATGGATTTCGCTTTCAAAGTCCTACCATTATGTGCTATTCGGGGGTTGATCTAACTGACCAATTCCCTTCAGTAAATATACTTCCTATTTTTTTTTCTCCAGGTCATTGCAATAGCTTCTAGCTATGCTTTTGACTCTTATAGTTGTTTTGTCATCAATTATTTTCTCAGACCTAGAATTATGTATAAACAGCTTTGTTTCAGAATATAATGTTTTCCAATGCAGATTTGTCAGTGAAAAGTTAAAAATAAATATCTGTACCCATTAAAGTGGAAATTATTTTTATCATTCGTCATCTGATATCTGTGATGTGGTCTCAGGATCAATAAGAATAAAAGGAAAAATTGATTATCCGTTTTGTACTGTTTTTTTTATTGTTTTTAGAAGCAATAATTCATCGATCTCTTTATGAATTATAAAAACACAAAATAGTTCATTTTTAATTTTATTTCACAGTATACATGAGTAATTTAATATTCTCTATGGTTTCTTCTAGGTACCCTCCTTAACCCTGGAAGGGGGACGAATAAAACAAAATCCATCTCTTTTTCGTGGAAAAGATTATGAAATCGTTCCTGAGCCGGTATGGAGAGCATTGTATCACTGGTATGGAGCAAACCTGTCCTTACCTCGGCCGGTAAGTAGTAATTCCCATTCATGTCTTTTTATTCTAGCTTAAAAGGGAGCAAGGGTATATAATGTAAATGATTTTTCTTGCGCTTCACTGCTCATATTTATAGAGGCATGTTGGACCACATGGAAAATACTTGCCTATGATGTCCTACAAAGCATCCGACTGTGATAATGTGTCTGATATAAAGGTGGTAGTTGTGAAAGTGGTGTAGTAGAACCTGAAAGTAAAGTAAAAATATAACGTATATCCGTAGGTAACAGGAGTTTACAATACTTGCTAGAAGAAGATTTCTTATAAAAAATTGCCAACTCATTCAGCGTTATTGTTATTTTTACAATAGACTGGATTGAACGTTGGAATATTAGAAAAGCTTTATATAAGCTTCAGTCCTTATATTGGATTTACTTCTTTATTCAGTACATTGTCTTTTCATAAGGAGTAGACTCCTTTTTTTATCTAATATTTTAGTCTCATTTGAAAATCTCAGAAAAGAGTCTTGAAACATTGCAGATTCCTCATGTAAATATTGTATACCCCCTTAAGGACCAGGGGTATTTCCATTTTTGCATTTCCTTTTTTTTCTCCCCTTCTTGCCACGTCCATAACTTTTTAATTTTTCCATCAATATGGCTATGTGAGGGCTTGTTTTTTGAGGAACGAGTTCTACTTTTGAACGACACCATTGATTTTACAATGTCGTGTACTGGAAAACGAGAAAAAATTCCAAATGCAATTCCACAATTTTTTATTTTATTTTTTTTTTTGCCATGTTCACTAAATGCTTAATCTGACCTACCAATATGATTCTCCAGGTAATTTCGAGTTCACAGACACCAAACATGTATAGGTTTTTTTTTTTGAAAAAAAAAAAAAAGATCCAAGTCTCTAAAAAAAAAAAAAAAAAAAAAATAAATTGCCATTTTCCGAGACCCGTAGCGTCTCAATTTTTTAGGATCTAGGGCCCGGTGAGGGCTTATTTTTTGCGCGTCGATCTGATGTTTTTATTGATACCATCTTGATGGGTAAATGATCTTTTGATCGCCCGTTATTGCATTTTATTGCAATGTTGCAGCGACCAAAAAACGTAATTCTCGCGTTTCAATTTTTTTTTTTATAGCTACATCGTTTACCAATTAGATTAATTTTATATATTGATCGGGCAAGTCTGAACACGGCGATACCAAATATGTGTATATTTGTTTTTTTTATTGTTTTATTTTGAATGGGGCATTTAACATGTTAACAGCCACGGGTGGATCGCGATTCCATGCGCGGCTGTTAGGAGGACATGACTAGTGTGAAAATAGTGAGAGACCTGGAAATCTGCTATAGAAGTGACGGGAGAAGACTACCTAGTCTTGTTTCTTCCTTTGACACCCATCAGCTCTTCAAAGTATGTTTTTGCAGGAACGCCATGGTATTTCAGAGTAAAACCTTGCAGGCTGCCGTCACGCAGCCAGGCTCTGATTCATGCTGTCCGTGGTTGGGCAGCATCAATTTAGTGACAGGTACCCTTTATAACGCAAAGGTTACAAAGTTGTCCATTTAATTAAGGCATATTTTTATGTAACCTCGCATATATATCATACATTTTAGTGTGATTCAATTTGTACAGCGCCTATACTAAATGTAAATATTGCCACATGCAAAATGTATTTTTCCCGATGATTTTTTGAAAATTGTATTTTAAATTAACAATTCAATGATCAATGTCACAACCAGTGTTGCTGGAGCTAGTGTGCCATGTGGGTAGGCCTGGGGGTAACCACTACAAACCTACTTTGTAAAAAATGATTAAAACCTTACCAGTGTATGTCTCAGTTGATCAAAAAATTGCACAAAACTGACACCACTAAGGCTTGGTTCTTTTCAGTCAGCCTTAGGTTATTTCCTCATTTTCCCACATACTCAAGGATTCATTTAAGACAGGGATGTCAAACTCCACTGCATAGAGGGCCAAAATTAAAAACTTGGAAAAAGTTGCACACCAACTTTGATATTTATTGAAAAAATATGTACAATTGAGGAAGTTTTCCTGATCATTTAATATGGAAAGAAACTTAAAGGGGCTGTCCCACAAATAAAGTACATTTTAATTAATAAGTCTTAAGAAACATACCACATGACCGGAACACTGGGTATTTCCTTGTGGGCAGAGGCGCACAAGGACATCATGGTGTCCCATAGCAGAAGATCTAATTGGGCTCCATCCCCCTCCAAAAGAAAAAAGATTTCGGCTCTTCTGTGACCCCACCGAATATTATCTCACAACTTTGCATTACAAAGTAATTTTCCTCCTATTGAAGCTCCTAGATTGCCCCCATAAAGTATGATGCCAACAAAAGTGTTCCCCAAACACAGTATGATACCCCGAGAGTGAATTCCTCCACAGTACACTCCACACGCACGGTAATATGATACTACTGTACCCCACCTCAACTCCCCTGGCAAAGTATGGTAACATCATGATTCCCGAACTGTGATCCCCATACAGCCCTCCACACATAATAGACCCCGCTTAGTCTTCCATACGATATAATGGGCCCCACATAGTCCTCTATTTAGAATAATAGCCCCACGTAGTCCTCTGTATGGCGCTGCCGGCCAAATATAATCACCATGAGGTACAGATTTGGTTTGTGGGTAAGAGTTTGACACGTACAATTAAAGAGCACAAAACTAAACTTATCAAACATAGATTAATATGATGAAAACAATAACCATGGTCAATTTATGCAAAAAGAAGTTAACAAATGAAATATAGTAAAACGTTGCAAGCACTTTTCTTAAAATAAAAGGAAATAAACCAGAAATCTAATACTCAGATTTTGTGTATAGTATCCAGTACTAAGGGGAGGATGAAACTGGCTAATAATCTTCGATTGCCCCTCGTAGAAATGATAGACATCCACAAGATGGATGAGACCCATGAGATGACTTTCAGCTATACAACGTTTGGACGAGCGTTCACTTGTTCTTTATGAGAAAGCCGTCAACAGACATGTCTGGTGGTGGCTCATCTCCAGGAGAACAAAGTGATTGGCAGTCATAAATCGGACATGCCGATCAACATCTCCAATGACAATAAGTTATCCAGCGCCACTGAAACACATTAGGCACTCGGTTGAACTTTTCAGCAGGTTCGTTTGACATTAGTCTAATGCAGGAGTAGGCAAATAATTTTCCCTAGGGGCCACATGAGAGGCCATGACTGTTGTGGAGGGCCGAACCAATAGGCTTAATTCTGCACAATATTAATATTAACATATCAATTAAAATTATTTTAAATATTGTATCACTTAATATTGAGCAGCCCCCACACAGCCTCCTATATACGAGAGGAGCCCCCACACAGCCTCCTATATACGGGAGGAGCCCCCACACAGCCTTCCTATATATGGGAGGAGCCCCCACGCAGCCTCCTATATACCGGAGGAGCCCCACACAACCGCCTATATACAGGAGTAGCCCCTACATAGCCTCCTATATACAGGAGGAGCCCCCACACAGCCTCCTATATACAGGAGGAGCCCCCACACAGCCTCCTATATACAGGAGTAGCCCCTACATAGCCTCCTATATACAGTAGGAGCCCCCACACAGCCTCCTATATACAGGAGTAGCCCCTACATAATCTCCTATATACTGGAGGAGCCCCCACACAGCCTCCAATATACCGGAGGAGCCCCCACGCAGTCTCCTGTATATGGGAGGAGCCCCCACACAGCCTCCTGTATACGGGAGGAGCCCCCACGCAGCCTCCTGTATATGGGAGGAGCCCCCACACAGCCTCCTATATACAGGAGGAGCCCCCACACAGCCTCCTTTACACAAGAGGAGCCCCCACATAGCCTCCTATATACAGGAGGAGCCCTTACATAGCCTCCTATATACAGGAGGAGCCCCCACACAGCCTCCTATATACAGGAGGAGCCCCCACACAGCCTCCTATATACAGGAGGAGCCCCCACACAGCCTCCTTTACACAGGAGGAGCCCCCACACAGCCTCCAAAATACAGGAGGAGCCCCTACATAGCCTCCTATATACAGGAGGAGCCCCTACATAGCCTCCTATATACGGGAGGAGCCCCCACGCAGCCTCCCCATGTCCAGCATGAGAGCCCCATAGTCTCTCCATGGCTGTCTGCCCCTCCTCCACCAATGCATTCACCGCTGCCTGCATCCCAAAAATGCAGATAGCGTTGACACTGGGCGGCGGATGACAGGCTGGGGGAGGGCATGGTGCGGCCTGTGGGACTTTGCCCAGGTCTGGTCTAATGTGTTTGTGGGAAAATAGTCCTCCCGGGAGAAAAAAATGTATTTTATTTTTTATTTTCTCATTCACACAGTGGACAATATGATCTGTCAGAAATGTGTAACAATAATTGGCCAGCATAAGCGAGCATTCAGTATAGAGAGTGTGATTCTAATGTTTGGTTTTTCTTTTCCACCTGTCAGGCCTGCTAGTACGAACAATATGTTGGCTTTATTTGACTGTATGCCTTATTCTAGGTCATCAGAAACAGCAAATCAAACCTTCCCGAACTGGAACTTTTTCCCCGCTATCTGCTTTTCCTCAGACAGCAGCCGGTGACTCGCCAACAGCAGTCTAACATCTGGGTGAATATGGGTATGATGAGCCTGAGAATGTTTCCTCAGCATTTACCCAGAGGTAACGTAAGAATGCAGCAAGAATGGGATGGCACAGCTTTCATGCAAGTGTTACGCCTGCTAGTTCTGCAACCTGCATTTCCACCCAATGGGGCTTTAACCTAAGGTCATGCACAAGAAAGCTGATTAATACAAATGCACTAGAACAATACGGTAATAAATGGCTGTGTGCATGTAGTCTTTCTTTCTTCCAACTGCTTTTGACCAATACAATCAAGGAAACTGCTGCCCATAACTAAACATAAAAATGTCCACACACCTGATTCCCCATAAACCCGCATCTTCAGATCCTTGGATGAGCTGGATTTCACATTGTGCCGTGCATCCTTTACGTCCGTATATAAAGCCCATGTTTGCTACAGCCAAGTGCTTTACTATGTTTCCTCTCTTACTGCTTTTTGTTCTCACTCCTAAGACTGATCGTTGACCATTTATTTTATGTCATTTATAAATTAAAACAATATCTAATAACTTACCCTGAGCTGTGAAGAACTTAGTTTCCCGCTCTGGATAACTTGCTTTAATATATCTGTAGCACACACATACACACAAGACTGAAGCCCTGATTCATCATAGCTGTTTCTCCACCTTTCTGGAATCATTTCTGGCTTTTTAGTGAGTTTTTTTGTATTTGCTTCTTTGTCTCCATACATTTTGCACCACTTCATAAGTTGTCATTTTTTGGGTTTTTTTTATTTTATTATTATTCGATTTATCCTTGACAACTTTTCTTATCCAGATGTTTAAGATTGATGAAATGTGACTTTTGTCGCTTCACGATCTACTTCCTGCCTTTACGAAGGTTTCTGAAGCAGTTTTCAATTTGGTGCTTTTTTCGGCAAACGTGTAAGGGTATGTTTCCACGGTCAGTAAACGCTGTGGATTGGACGCTGCGTACAGCTACAGCGGCTAATCCGCAGCGGCCAGATGTTACAGCATAGTGGATGGGATTTTATGAAATCCCATCTACACTATGCGTGTAAGGACGCCTCCGGCTCACTCGTACAAAAGCCGGCAGCGCTTTGGACATAACGGACATGTGCTGCGTCCAAAGCGCTGCCAAAACT
The DNA here is from genome assembly GCF_051348905.1 of Ranitomeya variabilis. Lineage (NCBI taxonomy): Eukaryota > Metazoa > Chordata > Amphibia > Anura > Dendrobatidae > Ranitomeya > Ranitomeya variabilis. Next base: position 408,131,565 of record NC_135234.1, read on the forward strand.
GACAGTGGAAACATACCCTAACTGTTCAGCTGTTCAGCGATTTTTGCTGCTGGAAAGTATGAAATGCAGGTTAAAGACAAAAAAAAAGAGCATTTTTGATTTTTGCCTCAAAATCATGAACCCTGTGTACCATTTTGAAGAATTTTGCTCAAAAACGTTAGCGAATGCTACAAGAAAAAAAAAAAGTTACAAATGATGACTTGGGGCCTGAATACTGTGATTTCACTTTCAAATTATACACTGAAAGTGGCGGTCTGCCAAGGAGGCTGAGTACAGATCCCCCTCACCGGGATAAATTAGGGTCCATGTTTTGCTCTGAATCCATTATACCCTTTCTACAAAACAAAACAGAAAGAGAAATTGACTTCCTGAACCCAATGTCCAAAGCATAAATTATGGAGTGGGGGCATCTCTCACAATATAACATTAACTTTTGCCCCCTAGAATCTTTCCTTTCCCCTATACTTCTTTTCATGGCTAAAAAATGTACCGGTAGTTCATCTCTTGTGTTTGTTACATTGGACTGGAAAACAAAGTATATTGCATTTTTTACCATGTGTAGGGCTGTAACCAAAAAGCATCAACATGGGTGTGATGTTTCCATGGATGCTTAAGAAAAATATAAATGTCAATGAAAATCAAAATATAGTACGGTATATAAGTTTCAAAATCCATTTTATTTTATTCCAGGCATAATATTATTAGCAATGTTATTCCTGTAGTCAATGTTTTAAATTACGGAAGTTAACTATTGCCATCTTATGTTCACATTACCATGGTTCCAGCTTTATTAAATTATTATGGCCAGTCCTTGGAACGATACACAGTTTTTACAATCTTAAAGGGTTTTTCTGGGAATAAATAAATAAAAAAAGTTATTAAAATATTTGTATTATTAAACTCCTAAATACCCTTAATTAATATATTGCACTAGATTTGTTCATACAGGTAATTATTGTTGTACAGTAAAATGGCTTGTTTACACTGACAAAAAAATAATCCTAGATTGTTTATAGTCCACATAAAGAAAAAAGAAATGACGAGCACCACCGCTACACCTGCTATTGCAATGCACTTCCAAATAAATGAATGAATGCTGTAGAAACATATACCCTGATCCTGGGGTGCTCAACCAGAAAATGACAGCACTGAATGTCCACGAAGAGCAAGAAAAGAAAGGTTGGCACTCACCTGTAAAATTCCAATGTTTTTTTTCAAGGCTTAAAACATGTTCAGTAGGACGAGGGGGAGTGGAGTGTGAGGACCACTGCCTTTTTTGTGCTCCTGCGCTTCTATGGGTCCCATAGAAGCGCAGGAGCGCGAAACGCAAAATGGCAGTCGTCCTCACACTCCACTTCCCCTCGTCCTGCTGAACATGTTTTAAGCCTTGAAATAAACATTGGAATTTTTCCGGTGAGTGCCAACCTTTCTTTTCTTGTTCTTCGTGGACATTCTAGATTGTTTATAGCACAGGTGCCTGTGAGCATGCACAGTAGGGAGCACCGTCCCTTCATGTGCAGTAGGGAGCACCGTCCCTTCATGTGCAGTAGGGAGCACCGTCCCTTCATGTGCAGTAGGGAGCACCGTCCCTTCATGTGCAGTTGGAAGCTCCTCCGCTTTCTTTCATGTGCTGTGGGAAGCTCCTCCGCTTTCTTTCATGTGCAGTGGGAAGCTCCTCCGCTTTCTTTCATGTGCAGTTGGAAGCTCCTCCGCTTTCGTTCATGTGCAGTTGGAAGCTCCTCCGCTTTCTTTCATGTGCAATTGGAAGCTCTTCCTCTTTCTTTCATGTGCAGTAGGGAGCACCGTCCCTTCATGTGCAGTTGGAAGCTCCTCCGCTTTCTTTCATGTGCTGTGGGAAGCTCCTCCGCTTTCTTTCATGTGCAGTGGGAAGCTCCTCCGCTTTCTTTCATGTGCAGTTGGAAGCTCCTCCGCTTTCGTTCATGTGCAGTTGGAAGCTCCTCCGCTTTCTTTCATGTGCAATTGGAAGCTCCTCCGCTTTCTTTCATGTGCAGTGGGAAGCTCCTCCGCTTTCTTTCATGTGCAGTTGGAAGCTCCTCCGCTTTCGTTCATGTGCAGTTGGAAGCTCCTCCGCTTTCTTTCATGTGCAGTTGGAAGCTCCTCCGCTTTCTTCCATGTGCAGTGGGAAGCTCCTCCTCTTTCTTTCATGTGCAGTTGGAAGCTCCTCCGCTTTCTTCCATGTGCAGTGGGAGGCACCTCCGCTTCCTTTCATGTGCAGTCAGAAGCTCCTCCGCTTTCTTCCATGTGCAGTGGGAAGCTCCTCCGCTTTCTTCCATGTGCAGTGGGAAGCTCCTCCGCTTTCTTCCATGTGCAGTGGGAAGCTCCTCCGCTTCCTTCCATGTGCACTGGGAGGCACCTCCGCTTCCTTTCATGTGCAGTCGGAAGCTCCTCCGCTTTCTTCCATGTGCAGTGGGAAGCTCCTCTGCTTTCTTCCATGTGCACTGGGAGGCACCTCTGCTTCCTTTCATGTGCAGTCGGAAGCTCCTCCGCTTTCTTTCATGTGCAGTTGGAAGCTCCTCTGCTTCCTTTTATGTGCAGACGGAAGCTCCTCCGCTTCCTTTCATGTGCAGTGGGAGGCACCTCCGCTTCCTTTCATGTGCAGTCAGAAGCTCCTCCGCTTTCTTCCATGTGCAGTGGAAAGCTCCTCCGCTTTCTTCCATGTGCAGTGGGAAGCTCCTCCTCTTTCTTTCATGTGCAGTTGGAAGCTCCTCCGCTTTCTTCCATGTGCAGTGGGAGGCACCTCCGCTTCCTTTCATGTGCAGTCAGAAGCTCCTCCGCTTTCTTCCATGTGCAGTGGGAAGCTCCTCCGCTTTCTTCCATGTGCAGTGGGAAGCTCCTCCGCTTTCTTCCATGTGCAGTGGGAAGCTCCTCCGCTTCCTTCCATGTGCACTGGGAGGCACCTCCGCTTCCTTTCATGTGCAGTCGGAAGCTCCTCCGCTTTCTTCCATGTGCAGTGGGAAGCTCCTCTGCTTTCTTCCATGTGCACTGGGAGGCACCTCTGCTTCCTTTCATGTGCAGTCGGAAGCTCCTCCGCTTTCTTTCATGTGCAGTTGGAAGCTCCTCTGCTTCCTTTTATGTGCAGACGGAAGCTCCTCCGCTTCCTTTCATGTGCAGTGGGAGGCACCTCCGCTTCCTTTCATGTGCAGTCAGAAGCTCCTCCGCTTTCTTCCATGTGCAGTGGAAAGCTCCTCCGCTTTCTTCCATGTGCAGTGGGAAGCTCCTCCTCTTTCTTTCATGTGCAGTTGGAAGCTCCTCCGCTTTCTTCCATGTGCAGTGGGAAGCTCCTCCGCTTTCTTCCATGTGCAGTGGGAAGCTCCTCCGCTTTCTTCCATGTGCAGTGGGAAGCTCCTCCGCTTCCTTCCATGTGCACTGGGAGGCACCTCTGCTTCCTTTCATGTGCAGTCGGAAGCTCCTCCGCTTTCTTTCATGTGCAGTTGGAAGCTCCTCTGCTTCCTTTTATGTGCAGACGGAAGCTCCTACTTTCTTTCATGTGCAGTGGGAAGCTCCTCCGCTTCCTTTCATGTGCAGTGGGAGGCACCTCCGCTTCCTTTCATGTGCAGTCAGAAGCTCCTCCGCTTTCTTCCATGTGCAGTGGAAAGCTCCTCCGCTTTCTTCCATGTGCAGTGGGAAGCTCCTCCTCTTTCTTTCATGTGCAGTTGGAAGCTCCTCCGCTTTCTTCCATGTGCAGTGGGAAGCTCCTCCGCTTTCTTCCATGTGCAGTGGGAAGCTCCTCCGCTTTCTTCCATGTGCAGTGGGAAGCTCCTCCGCTTCCTTCCATGTGCACTGGGAGGCTCCTCCGCTTTCTTCCATGTGCAGTGGGAAGCTCCTCCGCTTTCTTCCATGTGCAGTGGGAAGCTCCTCCGCTTTCTTCCATGTGCAGTGGGAAGCTCCTCCGCTTCCTTCCATGTGCACTGGGAGGCACCTCTGCTTCCTTTCATGTGCAGTCGGAAGCTCCTCCGCTTTCTTTCATGTGCAGTTGGAAGCTCCTCTGCTTCCTTTTATGTGCAGACGGAAGCTCCTACTTTCTTTCATGTGCAGTGGGAAGCTCCTCCGCTTCCTTTCATGTGCAGTGGGAGGCACCTCCGCTTCCTTTCATGTGCAGTCAGAAGCTCCTCTGCTTTCTTCCATGTGCAGTGGGAAGCTCCTCCGCTTTCTTCCATGTGCAGTCAGAAGCTCCTCTGCTTTCTTCCATGTGCAGTGGGAAGCTCCTCCGCTTTCTTCCATGTGCAGTGGGAAGCTCCTCCGCTTTCTTCCATGTGCAGTGGGAAGCTCCTCCGCTTTCTTTCATGTACAGTTAAAAGCACCTCCCCATCCTTTCATGTGCAGTAGGAAACTCCACCTCACGCTATCATTTATATGTCAAATATTTTATCAATCCTATAACCAAATGGGGGGGGGGCTTCCATGCGGAGATGGGGTGGAGCATGGGGGGGACCAAATATGCCATTAACACAAATATTGTAAACAAGTTTTCCTGTGTAGGAAGATGTGATAGAAGTGCATACTTTGATCTGATACTGGATATTATCGGGGCTGTGGTAAAATGACATTTCACACACTGCTGTCCACCCTGTCGTTCCGGATGCTGAGTGGCTGCTGTGATCTAGAGAGAACCCATACCATGTACTCTGAAGACATCTCCAAGTCACAGGAGTGGAGTTTCTTACTGCTCAGGCTCACTGGCACCTAATATTCTAGGACAAGGTTTCTGTCAGTGTTACAAGCAGGCGGCCATGTTAATTATATAGGGATTACTCCAAAGGCAAAATAAATGTGATTTGCTGATTAAAAATATCTAAGAATTTATTAAGGATGACATTTCCTATATTTTTGTTTTATTCCTAGAGACCCCCTTTAAACAACCAGCAGTATTGTTTTGTATTGATGATGTTATTCTTGTGCAGACCATAGGCTTTGCTGCTTCAACATATTGAAAAATCTAAATGTGTAATTCTTCGGTTGTAGAGTATAAAATCTGTTTTTTTAGACTGGAAGACATGGTTTAGAAATACATTCCAGCCTTTACTCCAAATCTTACCATATAATTTGTATCCAAAACAATTAATAGCTTTATTAATGGTAATAAAAGGTTGGTGTCTTTTTCTTTTTGCTGTGCACTAATTGTCTTCCAATGAATTCTTAATCTTTGGGGTTTTTTATTATTTTCCAGATGAGCTTTCTTGCTGTAATCTTACAACTAATCCTTTTACCTGTAATTGCTGAAAATTTGCTGTTTGTTTTTAAGGGATTTTGTGGTACAGTGTGTGATACCGTTAAGGTAACATTGTTGCTTTGCTAATCAAAACGCTGTCTTGTGTAACCGTAGGTTAAGTAATTTTATGGTATTGCATGCTACCTTGTGAAATTATAAATATTCCAACCTAAAGCAATTAAAGAAAACAATGAAAAATCCCACGGCCAGGAACTATTGTCGGTGGCCTGGCGCCTTGTAAAGGGAAATCTATTGTTATTTTTTTATATCATTATATGAAATATTAGATAATTACATGTTTTGTATAAATTGCCATGTGCATTTTTGTATGCTGTTACTTTTACTTTATTTAATGTCGTTATTTTTTTTCTTCATTCTCATTCGCATTTAAGGTACGTCACACATTGAAATTTTCATCGCTGCGACGGCACGATTCGTGACGTCGCAGCGTCGTATGAATATGCGGTCACACGTTGCAATCACGGCGCTGGAGCGATGCCGAAGTCCCCGGGTAGCCAGGGTAAACATCGGGTAACTAAGCGCAGGGCCGCGCTTAGTAACCCGATGTTTACCCTGGTTACCAGCATAAACGTAAAAAAACAAACAGTACATACTCACCCGTCGGTGTCCTTCAGGTCCCTTGCCGTCTGCTTCCTGCTCTGAGTGCAGCCGTACAGTGAGAGCAGAGCGCTGCACCGCTGCGCTCTGCTCTCACTTTCCGGCCGGCACTCAGAGCAGGAAGCAGACTGCAAGGGACCTGAAGGACACCGACGGGTGAGTATGTACGGTTTGTTTTTTTACGTTTACGCTTGTAACCAGGGTAAACATCGGGTTACTAAGCGCGGCCCTGCGCTTAGTTACCCGATGTTTACCCTGGTTACAAGCGAAGACATCGCTGGATCGCTGTCACACACAACGATCCAGCGATGTCAGCGGGTGATCAAGCGACGAAAGAAAGTTCCAAACGATCTGCTACGACGTACGATTCTCAGCAGGGTGTCTGATCGCAGTAGCGTGTCAGACACAGCGATATCGTAACGATATCGCTAGAACGTCACGAATCGTAACGTCGTAGCGATGGAAATTTCAATGTGTGACGGTACCCTTAGTCGCATACTTGAAGTGAACACGTTTTGTCCGGTCTTAAGCTACAAGTCTGCAGTCACTTTATGTGATTGCAGACTTGTGACTCCTCACATGGCGCACACTGCTCACAGTGAGGATTAGCGGGTGGTCATGTGGCCACAAGTATGCGATTTGCATACTCCCAGCCACATTCCTGCCAGATTGTTTCCGAATTCACTGAATGCAAGTGTATTGAGAGAGGTCACTCCCGTCTAGTGGGCATGTGATCAAATCACGCTCCTGGCATCTGAGAATTTTGGCAGTGCACAATGTGAGGATTCACAAGTCTGCAGTCACATTGTAGCCTTAAATCCGGAGAATCCATTTAATGCTCTATTATCATTTCTGTTCCGCTGCATACAAAACATATCACAGTGCATAGTTATGTTTTGTGTATTTACTTTTAAATGCCATTTTACAATTTAGGTATAGATTTTGTTTATGTATCAACAATATTCTGCCCTAGACATTTCTACATACCTTTTTTTTGTTTGTTAAATCAACCATCAGTTTTACGGTAACCATCTTCTCCCGTCTTTAATTTCCTCTTATGTGAATAAAAGGAGACAGTTGATCGCAGCAGACAAAAGAAACAAAATCTATTACTAGTCCTTAATCAGCTTAGCCTTAGGATGTAAAAGCGGTGGAAATCCGTAACCCTTTACTGTCCAGACAGCTGTCTTTGCAAACTGCAGACAAAATGACTTATTAAAGAATTAGTAGTTTTCCTTAAACACATGACCTCAAAAAGATTGAATATTTTTCAGTCCTAATGGTCGATTTCATTTTATTAAATTTTGAAAAAATAAAATCTTAAAGGTTGCACTTCTATAGAGCCCTTAATTTGTCTTTTTGCCTTTTTTTACCAAAGGGGGAAAAAACAATACATAAAAATCTTTTCTGCTCACTCTATAAAGAGAAATCATGGGTATATTACCCCAGTCAGTAGGCCTGAGATCAAGCAACGGCCCTTGATGGCAAACAGGACTTTAAAGGTGATCAAGCTGGAATCTGTTACTAGATTCATTCTGCTCAATTGCAGTCAGGTATCATTTACTTTAAAATGCCACAGTGTTTCAGAGAAAACGTAATTTGAAAAGCCTATCGGGGACCATAGGGAGAAACCTGACTAGACCAGCATGGCCCCTAGTCGTATTCTCCCTGCCCTGCTTCAGGTGATGGACAAGTCTTTGCATAGGTACACACGGGAGAGACATGTCATCAACTGGTCTGCAGTAGGGAGAAGTCAGCTGGGGATCGTGGAGGACTAGTGTTTTCTCCCCAAGGTCCAAAACCGGCTTTTCATACTATATTTTCTCTGCAACACTGCAAAATAGAAAAAAAAATATTCACGAGGTCACTAAAATCAAGATCTACATGTACAGTATATCACAAAGTGAGAACACCGCTCAGATTTTTGTAAATGTGTTATCATGAACCTTTTCTGGGGACAACATTGAAGATATGACACTTTGATACAGTATAACGTAGTCACTGAACAGTTTGTATATCAGCATAAGTTTGGTGTGCACTCTAATAAATTAATACAAAGTCATTAATGTCTAATTCCCTGGCATCCAAAGTGAGTACAACCCTAAGTGAAAATGGCCAAATTGTGCCCAAAGTGTCAATAGTTTGTGTGGCCACCATTATTTTCGAACAGTGCCTTAAATCTCTTGGGCATGCAGTTCACTAGACCTTCACAGGTTGCCACTAGAATCCTCTTCCACTACTCCATGACTACATCACAGAGCTGGTGGATGTTAGAGACCTTGCGCTCCTCCACCTTCCATTTGAAGATGCCCCACAGATGCTCAATAGGGTTTAGGTCTGGAGAAATGATTGGCTAGTCCAGCACTTTTACCCTCAGTTTCTGTAACAAGGCAGTGGTGGTCTTGGAGGTGTGTTTGGGGCCGTTATCATGTTGGAATACTAACCCAAGGCTCAGTTTACAAAGGGAAGAGATTAATCTCTGCTGCAGTATGTCACAGTACATGTTGTTCTTCATGGTTTCCTCAATGACTGTAGCTCCCCACAGCCGGCAGGACTCATGCAGCCCCAAACCATGACACTCCCACCACCAGAGAAACAATTTTTTTTTTTTTTTCCAGATCTTCAGAGAGATCTTTGCCATGAGGTGACATGTTGAACTTCTATCTAGTGTCCAGTATGAGAGAGTGTGAGAGCGATTACACCAAATGTACCACACCTGCTTCCAATTCATACCTGAGACCTTGTAAGATTAATGCGTCATATGACACTGGGGAGGGAAAATGGCTGATTGGGCACAATTTGTGCATTTTCACTTGGGATGTGCTAACTTTTGCTGCCAGCGGTTTACACATGAATGGCTGTGTAATGACTTTAGAAGACACACCAAATTTACACGGTTATACAAGCTGTACACTGACTACTTTACATTGTATCGGAGTGTCATATCCTCAGTGTCATCCCATGAAAATATGTAATAAAATAGTTATAAAAATGTGAAGGGTGTACTCACTTTTGTGATATTCTGAACATGCTACTTTAAAAATATTCTTCACCTATTACCCTAGACTGGTATTGCAAAATATATAATAAGACACTAGTAACACAAAAGTGTATTTATTCCATCCTCGAAGTGTAATTATAACAGTGTAGTGCTATTGTCTGCAATATCGTTTTACTTTTAGAACGTTTTACTACATAACCCAAAACCTTGTTTTTTTTTATTTTTTGTGCACCAATCCTGTTAAAATATGGATGTAAAATATATCTATAACACATTCTTCTATCTTCAAAATCCTGCTAGTTTCCTTTTACGTATTCCAATAGTTAAAAACTTCCTTAACAACTATTGTTTTAATAGTTTCAGTGCATCTAAAAAAAAAAAATCAGAAACTTTGCTAATGATCTTGATGTCACTGCACACGTAATATGATCGTGGTATTGTATTCCTTGAATCTTAAGGAGAAATAGAAGGTAGTTGGATTACTAAATCAGTCTGTTTAAAGTTAGTCTTTAGTCTGTTACCATGGAATTACCATATATAATAATATATTATCATTATTTTATTTATTTTCTATTTTTTTAGGCACTTTGAAACTGTAGAAAAATGGTTTGTCAAGGTGGACCTCTCCATTCCTTCACACATTTATTATATTTGCCCATTGCATTATAATCTTTTCATTTTTTTTTATCTCATTGTAATGGATATCATCTAATAGTAAATGAAAAGAAAACCAAAATCTTAAACTGAAGACATTTTCTCAGTAGTTGAGGAAGGCACCTGTAGCTGTTTTCCTAAGAGATTGGTTAGCTCTGAACTATTGAATCACACACTTGAATTCTGTATAATTATGCTCACTTCTTTTCCCCATAAAATAGGAAATGTGCCATCTCCAAATGCGCCTTTGAAAAGAGTTTTAGCATATACCGGGTGCTTCAGCCGAATGCAGACGATAAAAGAAATCCATGAGTACCTTTCTCAGCGTTTACGCATTAAAGAAGAAGATATGCGTTTGTGGTTATATAATAGTGAGGTAATGTATGAAATTCTTAATGTTTTTATACATATGTAGACAAATATTTACTTGATTTATACTATAGACCAGTTCACACTTTTTTTTTTTTATTCTTTTTTTAAATACATGGTCAGCTCATTATTGTGCTCCTGAAGAAACTAACGGTGATTGGAACATTCATTAAAAGTTTCTAAACTTTCCAGGAAATGCATGAAATCCTAAATAATAATCTAGTAATTCCTGACTTTGTTTCCTTCTCCCTTGTTCTATTTTGTCTTATATTTCAATAAGATCTGAGCGGTGTATAAAAACCTTGTCCAACGATCAGCTGACAAATGAGCAAACACGTGATTGACTTCTGATCGATGTGTTATGTAGGTATTATAATCATTGAATGTTGACAACGCATCTCCTCATGGAAACGGGTGTGCTGCCAAACGTAATATAGCGGCTGTAGCATCGGCTATTTGCACCCATATGCTTTGCACATTTATGATTATTGCCACATGCACCGATGGATGTTCTATATTGTCAGTCAGTGCTCATTTAGGCCTCTTTCACATGTCCTGATATTTCAGGTACTAGAGAAATCTGTGTCCGTGTGTATAATATTTGTGGCATACGTGTGGCAGCCGTGTGCCTCCCAAGTGCCACATCAGTACCACATGTACCAGCGCCTGGAAAGCAGGCTCCCCGAAGTCCTTTGCTGAAGACCAATGTCATCGTTCTCCCCTGCTTGAGGTTCGATCAGTGCTAGCAGGGAACAATGATGAGAGTTGTATTCAGCTGATAACAACAAGAGTAGGTGGCGTCTGAGATTATACACCAGCCGCCGCCTGCTCAATATATAAATAAAATGCTTTTGGTTCCCCTGTATTTTTGATAACAAGCCAGGCAAAACTCACAGCTAAAAGGGCATGGATATTGACCTCCAACCCCCAGCCTAAAAATAGCAGACCGCAGCCGTGGTGGCAAGTGGGGTAAAATTTGTGGGATTGATGTCACCTTTGTATTGTCTGGTGACATCAAGCCCACAGATTAGTGACACCTATTCATTACTAATTATTATTATTATTATACATTTTTAAGGCGCCATTTATTCCATGGCGCTTTACATGTTGAAAGGTGGCAAATCTAGACTAATACATTAAACATGCGCAAAAAACAAGGCCCTAACAGGTACAAAAGGAGGGAGGGACCCTGCCCGCGGGGCTCACAGTCTGCAGGGGATGGATGAAGATACACTTGGAGAGGGTAGAGCTGGTTGTGCGGTGGTTCAGTAGGTCGAGGATCACTGCAGGTTGTAGGCTTGTCCGAAGAGGTGAGTCTTCAGGTTCTTTTTGAAGGTTTCCGTGGTAGGCGAGAGTCTGATGTGTTGTGGTAGAGAGTTCCAGAGTATGGGGGAAGCACGGGAAAAGTCTTGGATGCGGTTGTGGGAATAAGAGATGAGAGAGGAGTAGAGAAGGAGATCTTGTGAGGATCGGAGGTTGTGTGTAGGTAGGTACCGGGAGACCATGTCACAGATGTATGGAGGAGAAAGGTTGTGGATGGCTTTGTATGTCACTGTAAGGGTTTTGAACTGGAGTCTCTGGGTGATAGGAAGCCAGTGAAGGGCTTGGCATAGGCGAGAGGCTGGGGAATAGCGGGGAGACAGGTGGATTAGTCGGGCAGCAGAGTTATAAGGTAAATAGAGACACAGCAAGTATAAAGTCCTTTATTTGAAATAAAAACAAAACAGACTTTTCCATATTTATTTAAAAATAACAAACACAGTTATACTCAACTAGCCCCCATTCCATCCATTGTAGCCTTTGTCTCCTGTAAAACAAAAATAGAAAACCACAATATCACTCACCTGTCCGACATTTTGTCCCATGCCATAATCTGTCTGGGGATAAACAGTTTTCAACCTGGATGGTGCCAAGATTCGACCGTCCAGGCTGAGAACCACTGATGAACGAGCTGCTGCGAACTCAGCATCCGTGACTAGCGGTGACATCATCGAGGTTACCGGGGGTCACTGAGGCTGCGTTCCCAGCTGGGCTGAACTGCGAGGACCTCAGCTCTGGGGAAAAAAAAATCACCGAGTTCACTGCACGTTAGCTCAGTGAGTTCACCGCAGGTCACCATATAAAAAAAACACACCCTAAAAGATTGGCCTACAGTTGACCAAGCCACATGTTGAGGTGATAATGGGGAATTCAGGAAAGATCGCTATCACTCGAATGACTGATAAACGGCTATTTATTTATGGAGTCTTTCAGTCTTAAAGGGAATCTGTCAACCCCTTGGACGCATGTAACCTATTAACATGAGCAAGCAGGTTATAGAATGGTTAAAATAGTCATACCTGTATGCCTCATGTCAGCGGTCTTGTTGTGGAAAAATCCTCTTTCATTCGTTTATGGTAATGCGTTCTTCCAGGCTCTTTGAGGCGTGCGGTATCTGAAAGTGAACTCTGCCTCCGGTCTTCATTAGCGTGACAGCCCCCTCCCATCAGCGTCACATTGTCCTGTGACGTGTAGTGGTAGCCCCGGAATCCCGCGCCTGCCCCCTGCAATAGCGCAGTTATACAGTACCTATTCTGCCCTGCTATGGGCATTGCTTTTATCCTTCTTCTGCGCTTTCAAGTCACCACTACTCCCGCTCCAGTAACGTTCGGCATGTTCGATAATAAGGTGCTCTCCCCACGTACAGTGCCTCGCCTGCGCAGAAGAAGGAAGAACCAATGCCCATATTAGAGCAGAAACGTCAAGTATAATCGCGCTATTGCAGGGCGCAGGCACGGGATCCCGAGACACCCCAGTGCCTGGAAGAACGTATTACCATAAGGGAATAAAAAAGGATCTCTCCACAGCAAGCCCACAGATATGAGACATACAAGTTTGACTATTTTAACCATTCTTAAACCTGCATTCCCATTTTAATAGGTTACATAAATCCAAGGGCGTGACAGATTCATATATATATATATATATATATATATATATATATATATATATATATATATATATATATATATATATATATATATATATATATATATACCGTATATGCTCGAGTATTAGCCGACCCGAGTATAAGCCGACCCCCCTAATTTTGCCACAAAAAACTGGGAAAACTTATTGACTCGAGTATAAGCCTAGGGGGGAAAATGCAGCAGCTACCGGTAAATGTCAAAAGTAATAATAGATACCAATAAAAGTAAAATTAATTGAGACATCAGTAGGTTGTGTCTTTGAATATCCATATTGAATCAGGAGCCCCATATAATGCTCCATACTGTTCATTATGGCCCCATAAGATGTTCCATATTAAAATATGCCCCATATAATCCTGCATAAAGGTTAATAAAGGCCCCATAAGATGCTCCATAGACACATTTGCCCAATATAATGCTGCACAAATGCTGATTATGGCCCCATAAGATGCTCTATAAAGATATTTGCCCCTTATAGTGCTGCACAAACGTTATGGCCCTATAAGATGCTCCATACAGACACTTGCCCCATATGCTGTAGTGCCCTACAAATGTTAATTATGGCCCCAAACAGACACTTGCCCCATATAGTGCTGCACAAACATTATGTCCCTATATAGTGCTGCAGAAACGTTATGGCCCCATATAGTGCTGCAGAAACGTTATGGCCCCATATAGTGCTGCAGAAACGTTATGGCCCCATATAGTGCTGCAGAAACGTTATGGCCCCATATAGTGCTGCAGAAACGTTATGGCCCCATATAGTGTTGCAGGAATGTTATGGCCCCATATAGTGCTGCAGGAATGTTATGGCCCCATATAGTGCTGCAGGAATGTTATGGCCCCCATATAGTGCTGCAGGAATGTTATGGCCCCCATATAGTTCTGCAGGAATGTTATGGCCCCATATAGTGCTGCAGGAACGTTATGGCCCCATATAGTGCTGCAGGAACGTTATGGCCCCATATAGTGCTGCAGAAACGTTATGGCCCCATATAGTGCTGCAGAAACGTTATGGCCCCATATAGTGCTGCAGAAACGTTATGGCCCCATATAGTGTTGCAGGAATGTTATGGCCCCATATAGTGCTGCAGGAATGTTATGGCCCCATATAGTGCTGCAGGAATGTTATGGCCCAATATAGTGCTGCAGGAATGTTATGGCCCCATATAGTGCTGCAGGAATGTTATGGTCCCATATAGTGCTCCAGGAACGTTATGGCCCCATATAGTGCTGCAGGAACGTTATGCCCCCATATAGTGCTGCAGGAATGTTATGGCCCCCATATAGTGCTGCTGGAATGTTATGGCCCCATATAGTGCTGCAGGAATGTTATGGCCCCATATAGTGCTCCAGGAACGTTATGGCCCCATATAGTGCTCCAGGAACGTTATGGCCCCATATAGTGCTGCAGGAATGTTATGGCCCCCATATAGTGCTGCTGGAATGTTATGGCCCCATATAGTGCTGCAGGAACGTTATGGCCCCATATAGTGCTGCAGGAATGTTATGGCCCCATATAGTGCTGCAGGAATGTTATGGCCCCATATAGTGCTGCAGGAACGTTATGGCCCCATAGATGCTCCATACAGACACTTGCCCCATTTGCTGCGATAAAAAAAATAAATCACATACTGACCTCTCCGTCGCTCAGGCCCCCGCACTTTCAATAGTCACCTGCTCCTCGTTCCGGCGCTGATCTGTCTCCAGCACTGACGTTCAGCAGAGGGCGCGCACTGACCACGTCACCGCGCCCTCTGACCTCAGCGTCACTGCTGGAGACAGATCGGCGCCCGGAACGAGGAGCAGGTGACTATCGCGCAGCGCTGCGCTCCCCTCCCCGTATACTCACCTGGTCCTGCCGCTGTGTCGATCTTGCTTCCCCAACGCTGCAGCGCTTCATCCTGTACTCAGCGGTCACATGGTCCCGCTGATTACAGTAATGAATATGCGGCTCCACCCCTATGGGAGGTGGAGCCGAATATTCATTTACTGTAATGAGCGGGACCATGTGACCGCTGAGTACAGGAAGAAGCTGAAGCTGCTGCTGCCGGCGCCGGGGAAACAGGGACCGCGCCTGGACTAGGTGAGTATTTTTAGACAGCCCCCGCTCCCCCTCCCCTGCCGACCCCCGGTATGACTCGAGTATAAGCCGAGAGGGGCTGAAAATCTCGGCTTATACTCGAGTATATACAGTATGTGTGTGTGTGTGTGTGTATGTATATATATATATATATATATATATATATATATATACATATATATATATATATATATATATATATATATATATATATATATATATATAAAATATATATTACGCCGTAGCTCTAGTTCCCTTTTATAAGGAGTATCACCTTAACAATTAATATCATACTCACAGCAAGCAGTGTTCAGCTTTTTCCATAAGGGGTCAGGGGACCAACATTCAGATAAATGAGTGATCCCCTATTGATACCATTGCCTGTCAGGAATTAGTAGCATAATTTGTGACTATGCAAATAATGTTTAAAGATGTGAATACACCTTTAAATGGAATCTCTCACCAGGATTGTGCTACTGCATCTGAGCGCAGCGTGAGTGGAGACCCTGATTCCAGTAATCTAACTTACTGGGTTGCTTGCTGCAGTTTTTATAAAAAGTTTTCTCTGCTGCAGATCTACCAGTGCTCTGGATACCGAGCTCTGTATAATCCCGACCACACCATTGATTGGCATCTTTTTTTTGTACACCTCGAATAGGCAGATAGCTGACAATCAGTTGTGGGGGCAGGGTTTATACAGAGCTCATGAATATGCAGGACTACATGGCAGCAGGTTTACTAGTCCTCTGATAATCATCTCCCACTAACAAAACAGTGATTTTATCTAAACTACAGCAAGCAGCCCAGTAAGTGACACATTGCTGGAATCTGGGTCTTTGTCTTTAGTTTACTCTGCTCTCAGATTAAAGGAAATCTGTCAGCGGGTTTTTGCAATGTAAGCTGAAAACAACACGCTATAGTGGTTAAAAGACAGATTTAAACGATGCCTCTCTTATTAAGCTTCGAGGTTTTGTTTGCTTGCAATGTTTTAGCACCAGTAGTTTATTATTGCTGTGACTAGTTGGTCTGTGAGCCTTGGTCCAACACTCCCCCTTCTGTGATAGGCACCTCACGGACTATAGACATTGTATGCAGAGCCTGGTGTGGGCAGGGTTAGCTGTGGTGTGGGCGGGGTTATCTTCCTCAGCTCTGCTGCATTACTAAATCTAAAAACTGTGTCAGAACGGCTGCACCCAGAAATCTAAGTGATACATTGTTGGATTCAGCTTCTCTTTACCTACATCAGGCTGCTCTCAGATGAGGTAGCAAAATCCTGCTGACAGATTCCCTTTAAGTGGTGAAACCTGGGTGACAATCCCTTTAAATGTTGGAGTCTTTAAGGAGTTGGAGCTGCATTTAATTTCATTATATCATTTCCCAGCACACAAATAAATACGTGGTTTTCCTTCCCTGCTCTTATACTCTCTTATATGCCCATTTTGCATGGAAATGTTCTGTAGACATATCCCAAGTGACTGACCCTTGACTGTGCAGTAAAAGTGCTTCATGGAATGATTTGTGCTGCGGGTTGTTTATATGGTAAGAGACTCGGGCTGGAATTATTAATGCACTAATGGGATGTTTCAAGGAGATCATATAAACTGCAGATGTATAAAGATGCCTTAAACTATTCTAGGGATTTCTATAGCGTAATGCTATGTGGCACATGCTTATTATTTCAGAAGCCACTCAGTCTTATTCAGGCAGTTGTTCTAGAGCGCTCTGTAGTCGTCATTTACGCTGTCATAGAAATGTTAAGAAGTGCTAAATAGCCCTTCCCATGATGATCTGAAGTCTGGCAAGTATACGCAGAATTGCCAGTGCATCAAAGAATAGTTGTCATATTGTTTTGGTAAAGCGGTAGCATTGTCTTGGAACGTGGCAGACTGTTTTCTTGGAGCCAAACATTTGACTTGCCACTTTTTGGAGAAAAGATGAGCACAAAAATAATAATAGTTCTGTAAAACAGAGTTTCCTTGCCCACAGCTGTAGCGAAGCATATACACCCACTGCAAAAAATCAGTATTTCTAGAAACGAAAGCACCAATCTGGAGACTAGTAGTAACTCCAGGACTGACTTGTGGCGTTAGTTGTCCCACTCATTGCTTCTTTTCTCTGTTCTACCACATGTGACTGTCCACGTCAGTGTTTTCCGTGTGGGCCAGAAGTCATTTTACATTTGCCAGCCTGGTGAAAAACTCACAAGCTTTCATAGAAATCGTGATTTTTAGCCCGTGAAGTGGACATTGGGTAATGTAAGTAGTTAGGTCATATGGTATAGTCAAGGAGCAAGGTCATGTGGTATAGTCAAGGAGCAAGGTCATGTGGTATAGTGAAGGAGCAAGGACGTGTGGTTTGGTCAAGGAGCAAGGTCATGTGGTATGGTCAAGGAGCAAGGTCGTGTGGTATAGTCAAGGAGCAAGGACGTGTGGTTTAGTCAAGGAGCAAGGTCGTGTGGTATAGTCAAGGAGCAAGGACGTGTGGTTTAGTCAAGGAGAAAGGACGTGTGGTTTAGTCAAGGAGCAAGGACGTGTGGTTTAGTCAAGGAGCAAGGTCATGTGGTATAGTCAAGGAGCAAGGTCATGTGGTATAGTCAAGGAGCGGAACAAAGCCTTTATCCTGTATACACATTCATACATGTCTCACACATATGTTTTAATAAATATTGGTTCATTGTTGATGTTACATTAATATAATTTGTCCCTGTTAAAGGGGTTTTCTGAGGCTACTTGCTTCCACTTCTGGAGGTGAGCAGTGCTGACGACATGCCACGTGCACGTGTCGAAGAGGACAAGTGAATAATACCTGCTAAACGTGTACTTGTTCTGGTATGTGTATGGATACAGGATGTCACCAGTTTTGCTGGTGTCTTGATGTGGAAGTGAGTAGAGCCGGACAACCCTGGGGTCTTTTGGCTCTTTTCCATCTTAATACTCTCTGCAGCCCATCTACACATGAATACACTGGGAATGCGCCAGCAACCACTAGTTTTATTAACATGAACTGTTTGAATATGCTTCTCTTTAATAAATTCTGTACTTTTACAACGTACTTGCATAAATATTAATGTATTGCAATATTCCAAATATGTTACATATACATAGTGATTTTTTTCATAATGTGTAGACAATTTGGCCAAGTTAAAGGGGTTGTCTCTTACTTGGGAACCCCCTTTCACAAGCCCTAAGTTTCCCCTTGTAAAATAATGACCCCTATACTTCCCTCCAGTGTAGTTTCACTGGCTGTACCAGGGATCCCGTGACATAATGTCATGAAATCCCTGCTGTCAATCAGCTCTGGCTTCACTCTTCCTGCCTTCAGACAAACTACATGCTTCTGGAGAAAGGGAGAACTACTGCTCTCTCATATCTGCAGGATGTATGTGACTCATCCGAAGTCGGGAAGAGTGAAGCCACATGAGAAAATAGAGAACGGGTGCACTACTGTCAATATTTTCTGAAACTATTAGGACGGGGTTGCAATACCTAGTCTGTCACCAGTGAACCACAAAAAGGGGGAGAGGAGAAAGACTAGACTGATAATGGTATGCACATCCACATGAGAAAATGTAAGAAAACGTTTATTTCACCTTGAACACAATAAATTTAAAAACATTTAAAATACAGCACGCAACCCAATAACCATCACCCCCACAAAGACGGACTAAATAGACCTAAAAAAAAGTGAAGCCAGCACTGATTGAACAGAGACTACTTAAAAAGCAGCTCCTACCCCTTCAAATAAAATCCAGTGAAATCTGCGCTTCCAAATCCAAATGCCCCTCTCCTTCTTAGCGCCACTGTGCCTAAACCACAATAAGCGGACAGTTGTTTGGTGTTATTGTAGTGGGGAGAGCCCACTTAACAATTTACGGAGTGTGTCTCCAGAAGCACAAGGTGGGCACAATGTATGGGGGCACCACACTGAATGATGACACAGTGTATGGGTGCAAAACTCCAGAATTCTCTATAAAAAGGCATGGCATGAATGTTACAAGCTGTTGCAGCTGTAAATAAATTCATTGAGAGGTGCAATTTCTACAGTGGGGTCACTTTGGGGGTTTTCTGCTGCTCTTGCACCTTAGGGGCTCTACAAATGTCACCTACATACTATTCTGGGGCTCAAAAAGCTGACGACATATGATGCATCACCACATTCTGGAGAAATTGTGCAAAAAATTGTGGGGTCCAGTTTCACCTATTAACTCTTGTCTAAGTGACAAATTTGCGACAAATAAAAAAAAAAAAAAAAATGTTACCAATAAAATGTTAGATTTTCACTTACCAATGCTATAAACTTTTGCGAGGTACATGTGCTTTCAAAATGCTCACGATACCCCTAGA
Organism: Ranitomeya variabilis; assembly: GCF_051348905.1. Lineage (NCBI taxonomy): Eukaryota > Metazoa > Chordata > Amphibia > Anura > Dendrobatidae > Ranitomeya > Ranitomeya variabilis. The sequence continues at coordinate 408,150,832 of NC_135234.1, forward strand.
TGAATAACATAAACAGTGAATTTTTCAATACGGGTCACTTGTGTGGGTTTCTGCTATTCTGGCACCTCAGTGGCTCGGCTAATGGCGCCCACAATCTGTTCAAACGCAATCTGCATTCTAAAAGGCAAGTAGCGCACCTAACCATCCGATCCCCGTCATGTGCTCAAACAGTAGTGTACAAGCACATGTGGAATGCTGCCACATTCAATAAAAATTGCATAACAAATTATGGGGTCCATTTTGTCTTATTACCCCTTGTGGAAAAAATGTGGTGATCATACCATATTTTAGTTTAAAAAAAAATATATATATTTTTTTTTTTCCCACATCTATTTGGCTATAAAGTTTTGTGAATTATTTGTAGGTTAAAAATGCTTAGTACACCCCTAGATGAATTCCTTGAGGAGTCTAGTTTCCAAAATCGGGTCACTTTTTTTTTCATTTTTGCTGTTTTGGCACTTTAAGGGATCTGCAAATACAACGTGGCATTCACAATCTATTCCAAACTAAATTACTCTCCAAAAATCAATAGCTCTCTTGCTTTTCTGAGCCCTGTCATTTGCCCAAACAGTTTTTGACCACATATGGGGTATCATCGTGCTCAGGAGAAATTGCTTAACAAATTTTCCTCCTAATATCCATTGTGAAAATTACGCATCCACATTTTAAAAAAAGTTCTTTGAAGCCCCTAATAGGTTCAAAATGCTGAACACAGCCCTATATTAATTCCTTGATGGGTCTAGTTTCCAAAATGGGGTCACTTGTGAAGAATTTTCTGCTTTTGGGCGCTTTAGGAGCACCTGCAAGTAAGGCATGGCGCCCGCAATCTATTTCTGCAAAATTTGCGTCCCAAAATTCAAATGGCGTGCTCAGAGGAAATTGGGTAACAAATTGTGGGGTCCATTTTCTTGTACTATTCTTTGTAAAAGTACAAAAGTTGGGGCTAAAGCAACATTTTAGAGTAACTTTTTTTTTCTTATTTGACTTTGCATTAATTCCTGTGTAGCAACTAAAAGGTTAATTATTACTAACAATGCCAACAGTGTTCCTTAAATCAACCTATAACAATAGTATAGGATGCAGCTGTTCAATTAGAACACATAACTCCCATAGACCTATGGACGCAAACTGATACAAATTACTATGCCAAAAATGATAAAATAATTGTTTATTTAGATATTCAAAAAGTGCTGAGGGATAAATTATCCATGTACACTGTTGGACCAAAGGAGCACAATTGCAGGCATCACTAACGTTTAAACAACCTATGCAAATCAGTAAAGAAAATGGGCTAACCCAGTGCATTCCTGAACCCCAATGCGCGTTTCGCCCTGCTTCCTCAGGGGGCTTATCACATGTTTGCAATATTCATCCTTAGTATACATGAGGTTTAGTTTATGAATATATAATGGGTGAATGCACCGAATAGGCTCTGAATTCTGCAATATATAGAACTAAAATACTAGGTATCCCTCTCATTTACGCCATTGTTGATGTAAACTGTATACACGTTTTTAAGTTACTATTGCATGACATTGTTTTTGTAAGGTGGTCCTCCACCCATGTGCAGCCCATCAATGCACTCTTGCTTTTTAATCTGTCTGTTATTGTTATTTTGGACAGATCTAATTAAAGAATGATTATAACATTTTTGGCGTAGTAATTTGCTCCAGTTTGCATCTCTAGGACTTTGGTCTGTGGGAGTTGTTTATATGTTAAAAAAAAAAAAAAAATTCCTGAGAACAGTTTTCAAACATTTGAGGGGTGCGGTCACTTTTGGGACTTTTCCCTCAAAGTCCATTTAAATCGGAGTTGGTCCCTAAAGACACAGCTTTTGTAAATTTCTTGAAAAAACAAAAAATTGCTGCTAAACATTTAACCCTTCTAACATCCTAACAAAATAAATTGACGTTTGAAAAATGATGGCAATGTAAAGTGGGAAATGTTATTTATTATTTATTAATCATTTAGTACAGTATGACTAACTAGGTTAAGGATATAAAGATTGAAAGTTTGAAAATTGCGTATTTTTCTAAATTTTCACTCAAATTCTGATATTTTGACAAATAAATGCAAAACATATTGATCTAAATTTACCACTAATATTAAGTACAATGTGTACGTGGGTTACGTTGAAGTGTTCCAGAGTTCTTACCACATGACGTGACACTGGTCAGATTTTAAAAACTTGTCCCGATCACGAACGTTAAAATCGGTTAGGTCACTAAGCGTTAAATTGCTTTTTAGTACTAATATTATAGATTGTGTTTTATATTAAACAGAATTGATATTCTTAGTGTTTTTCCAATTTTCTTTGTCTAGTTTGAAAAGTAAGGGCTAATTCAGGTATTTTTGTAGTACACAAAAAAATTAAAAAATTTACATTTTTTTTTTTATCAGAGTTTGGTCTGTGTCAATTTTTACTATCAGAGTTTCATTAGTTTTTCTGATTTTCTTTTTTATTATTTTGTGCGAGAAGATTTGTTCTTTTATCAAACAAATTTGAATATTGGACAGGACTAGGATGCTGCTAGGGCAACATTTTATGGACCCAAACACTGGAAGGTTTAATCTGAGTTTGGAACCAAAAACTGACTAGTCTCCATTATTTTGATGACAATTCGGCCCAAAAAAAATACTTTGGAATGTGAATAGCTGTACAGACGATATAGGGTAGGAGCTTGATCTGTGGAAATCATGGCCAGATGTCATATGTGAAATATGGAAGTCAGAAAAAGTTTCAAGAGTTTCTTCTTTTTTTTTCTAGAACTATCTAACGCTGTTAGATGATGAAGACCATAAACTGGAATATCTGAAAATCCAGGATGAACAGCACTTGGTGATAGAAGGTGATTAAACCTTGTGAAATATCAAATGGTAGCAAATGTAAAATACCTGTTAATGGAAATCTTCCATGGATTTGGCATTAAATATTTATCTGTATAGTAGAATATAAACAGTATATGTGAACCCCAGACATAAGTGATCTATGGTGTATTGTTGCTACTTACTTCTTCCCGCAGATCTGATCCTCCAAATCAGTATAGGACTCTTGAGTTTCATGGATCTCATTCACAAAATTGATCACATTCGGGAATTTGTATTCATCAGATGTTTGAATAAATGTCGTTAATTCATTGGGTTTGTGTTCCGTCTGGTACAAAATTGGGCAAAACATGAATGTGTGAATGCGGCCTTATTTTCCAAAAAAAGGAGTATAAACCAACTCCACCTTACCCTTTTCTCCCTCTACTGCCACATCATTGTGCCTTTTGCCTTCTTAAGATAATATAGTAACATAGTTATTAAGGTTGAAGGAAGACTTTAAGTCCATCTAGTTCAACCCATAGCCTAACATGCCCTAACATGTTGATCCAGGGGAAGGCAAAAAAAACCATGTGGCAAAGAGTAAGCTCCACCTTGGGGAAAAAAATTCCTTCCCGACCCCACACACGGCAATCAGACTAGTTCCCTGGATCAATGCCCTAACAAGGAATCTAATATATATACCCTGTAACATTATACTTTTCCAGAAAGGTATCCAGTCCCCTCTTAAATTTAAGTAACGAATCACTCATTACAACATCATACGGCAGAGAGTTCCATAGTCTCACTGCTCTTACAGTAAAGAATCCGCGTCTGTTATTATGCTTAAACCTTCTTTCCTCCTCTTTACCATAAGGTAAAAGCTATCTCTCCCTATGCGGTTCCCCTCAAAATCAGACGCTGGTTTGAGACAAAATCCACGGTAGAAATCCAGGGCTTGAACACTTAAATTTCTGCTGCAGATTTGCATTTTGCTTTGCCCTAACTAACCCCTTTGAATGAGGCTAATCCCAATATTTCTACCCCCTGCTGGATTCCATGCCAAGACCACCCAAAACAGATCTGCTTGAACTACCATTGAAAACAATTCCACGTAATTTCTTGCTGACTTTAGCAGAAAAAGTGAATTCATACGAAAAATCAGCCGTGTGAGTGTGTTTTTACAATTTTTTTCATAGACACTGGTGAATTTAGCTATGTATGGCAAATAAAATGGCAGAAAAAAGTAACAAATTAGTGAAAGTCACATTTGTGCAAAAAAGTGAATGCAGTTTAGAGGGAGAGGACACGCAGCTTGATAAGTTTCCTTTCATTTATGCCACAAAGTGACTTACATTTCATTTTCTGACCATGAGACAGATGAGAATAGACTGTGTATGGAAAAAAACCCCTCACAGGTTGAATAATGTTCTGGCGACCTGCAGCTGCCTCTGGTGGGATCCCAGGGCCTTATTGCATTCAATGTGCAACTCTATGCAATGAGCTCCTAGGCTCCCTCTTGTGGTTGCTGCAGGTACTTGGCATGTAATGTTACATTTTTCTTTTCCGACGGTTTGGAGCGTTGCTTCCGAAACTTAATGTTCCAATCAAAAATATTTAACATTTTAAATTTGAAGCGGAATTCACTCATGGCTGATTTAATTTTAAATAGGGTTGTTTGGTAGCAAGCACATGCTTTTCTGCAAGCTTCATTCATCTAGATGAATTCGATATTCTCAGGAATCTGTGCAATAAAATTTGTGAATCCTCCCTTAGATTAAAAAAAAATGAATTACTTTTTAGTGTTGAAACTCATCTTAACGTTTTATACTAAGAGAAGAAGCAGATATACTGTATGTTGGCACACAAAATGATATACTAAGGTGTAGTACTCTATCCTATGTATAGTGCACCCTGGGGTAAAGTCCTGCAAGTATATACACTTTAATATTCTGATCAGTAATGTGTGTTATTGACAAATGTCTGTTTTTAAATATTTTACCCGTTACTTTTAGTTCGGAACAAAGATATGAGTTGGCCAGAAGAAATGTCATTTATTGCAAACAGCAGTAAAATTGATAGGCATAAAGGTAAGCCAGGAAGTTATCACATGTCATTTTGTTTAGATTTTGTATTCATCTTTTTAGGTAAACCAGTTTAATAGTAAAGATGTTTTTCTGAGACTACAATATTGATGGCCGGAGTTTGGCTTCCGACATACTCGCTGATTAGTGGAGCCACAGATCCCCAACAAGTGCCACCCTTTCTCAAACTTCAATAGTTTACCAGGCTCTTATGCATCTTGAACCATGACTAGTATACAATAAGAGACATGGTGCTTCTCAATCAGCTGCTCGTAGGTGGTGTGTTTTAGCCAGATTACAAAATGTGTCTCTAGTAGTTTGGATTTATATAATTGTCTTTTTTTTTATCTTTTGCCACTTCTAGTTCCCACTGAAAAGGGAGCAACAGGACTCAGTAACTTGGGGAACACTTGTTTTATGAACTCCAGTATCCAGTGTGTCAGCAACACCCAGCCTCTAACCAAGTACTTCATCTCAGGGAGACATTTGTATGAGCTTAACAGGTAATGAAGGATAGAGATAGATGGAAAGATAGTGCGCTGTGAGGTCTTCAGAGCTTGGGCTATTTTTTTTATAACCTAACCCTGCTTTACTCTCATGTGCTCTTTGGTTGTTATGATACTGTTTAAAGCCCTACTCCTTCAAGGCACTGTATGTATTGTATATGTGTGCGTTTGTATGTGTGTATGTAAGATAGATTTTATAAAAAAATATATAATTATATACACACGCAAACTAAGTGTGAGTGCATTTCTAACCCGGATTTAAAAAGGAAGTGTCTGCCTGTATTATCAAAGTTTTTATCCTCTTAATATATTGCAATCATCATATTATATAGCACTGTGTATTTACAATTGCTGATTTTATCCTTCTACCCAGTTAATTATTCTCTTTTCTCTTCTGTATGTAGAAACAGGAAGTCTGTTTTCCCTGCAGCTATCATTCCTCTTTTCAACTCCCGACCCAATTGCTCGCCTCCTCCCTCCTGCCAGAAACATTTGCATTGACTTATGACTAATACAGGGAAAATTGACCTCCTGTTTCTACATAGATCTTAGAAGGATTCAGCTACTCAGTTTTTAATCACATGATGTCATGGAAAACAGAAGAATTAAGTGGGTAGAAGAGCAAAATGAGCAGTTGTAAGTATGCAGTGCCATATACTGTAATGTTATGACTGCAAAGAGGATACAAGTTTTTAACCCCTTTCTGACATCAGACGTACTATCCCGTCGAGGTGGGGTGGGCCCGTATGACCACCGACGGGATATTACGTCATACGCGATCGGCCGCGCTCACGGGGGGAGCGCGGCCGATCGCGGCCGGGTGTCAGCTGCATATCGCAGCTGACATCCGGCACTATGTGCCAGGAGCGGTCACGGACCGCCCCCAGCACATTAACCCCCGGCACACCGCGATCAAACATGATCGCGGTGTACTGGCGGTACAGGGAAGCATCGCGCAGGGAGGGGGCTCCCTGCGTGCTTCCCTGAGACCCCCGGAGCAACGCGATGTGATCGCGTTGCTCCGAGGGTCTCCTACCTCCCTCCTCGCCGCAGGTCCCGGATCCAAGATGGCCGCGGCATCCGGGTCCTGCAGGGAGGGAGGTGGCTTACCGAGTGCCTGCTCAGAGCAGGCGCTGGTAAGTCTGCAGCCCTGCACAGCAGATCGCAGATCTGACAGAGTGCTGTGCACACTGTCAGATCACCGATCTGTAATGTCCCCCCCTGGGACAAAGTAAAAAAGTTTTAAAAAAAATTCTTCACGTGTGTAAAAAAAAAAAAAAAAAATCCTAAATAAAGAAAAAAAAAAAATATTTATTATTCCCATAAATACATTTCTTTAGCTAAATAAAAAAAAAAAACAATAAAAGTACACATATTTAGTATCCCCGCGTCCGTAACGAGTTAACCCCTTCACTAAACACCGTAAGAAAAAAAAGAGGCAAAAAACGCTTTATTATCATACCGCCGAACAAAAAGTGGAATAACACGCGATCAAAAAGACTGATATAAATAACCATGGTACCGCTGAAAACGTCATCTTGTCCCGCAAAAAACGAGCCACCATACAGCATCATCAGCAAAAAATAAAAAAGTTATAGTCCTGAGAATAAAGCGATACCAAAATAATTATTTTTTCTATAAAATAGTTTTTATCGTATAAAAGCGCCAAAAAATAAAAAAATGATATAAATGAGATATCGCTGTAATCGTACTGACCCGACGAATAAAACTGCTTTATCAATTTTACCAAACGCGGAACGGTATAAACGCCTCCCCCAAAAGAAATTCATGAATAGCTGGTTTTTGATCACTCTGCCTCACAAAAATCGGAATAAAAAGCGATCAAAAAATGTCACGTGTCCGAAAATGTTACCAATAAAAACGTCAACTCGTCCCGCAAAAAATAAGATCTCACATGACTCTGTGGACTCAAATATGGAAAAATTATAGCTCTCAAAATGTGGTAACGCAAAAAATATTTTTTGCAATGAAAAGCGTCTTTCAGTGCATGACGGCTGCCAATCATAAAAATCCGCTAAAAAACCCGCTATAAAAGTAAATCAAACCCCCCTTCATCACCCCCTTAGTTAGGGAAAAATAAAAAAATAAAAAAAATGTATTTATTTCCATTTTCCCATTAGGGTTAGGGCTAGGGTTAGGGCTAGGGTTAGGGCTAGGGTTAGGGCTAGGGTTAGGGCTAGGGTTGGGGCTAGGGTTAGGGCTAGGGTTAGGGCTAGGGTTGGGGCTAGGGTTGGGGCTAGGGTTGGGGCTAGGGTTAGGGCTAGGGTTAGGGCTAGGGTTAGGGCTAGGGTTAGGGCTAGTGTTACGGCTAGTGTTAGGGCTAGTGATAGGGCTAGGGTTATTGTTAGGGCTAGGGTTGGGGCTACAGTTAGGGTTGGGGCTAAAGATAGGGTTAGGGTTTGGATTACATTTACGGTTGGGAATAGGGTTGGGTGTGTCTGGGTTAGAGGTGTGGTTAGGGTTACTGTTGGGATTAGGGTAAGGGGTGTGTTTGGATTAGGGTTTCAGTTATAATTGGGGGGTTTCCACTGTTTAGGCACATCAGGGGCTCTCCAAACGGGACATGGCATCCCATCTCAATTCCAGCCAATTCTGCGTTGAAAAAGGAAAACGGTGCTCCTTCCCTTCAGAGCTCTCCCGTGTGCCCAAACAGGGTTTACCCCAACATATGGGGTATCAGCGTACTCAGGAGTCAGGACAAGTTGGACATCATCTTTTGGGGTCCAATTTCTCCTGCTACCCTTGGGAAAATACAAAACTGGGGGCCAAAAAATAAGTTTTGTGGGAAAAAAAAGTTTTTTTATTTTCACGGCTCTGCGTTATAAACTGTAGTGAAACACTTGGGGGTTCAAAGCTCTCAAAACACATCTAGATAAGTTCCTTGGGGGGTCTAGTTTCCAATATGGGGTCACTTGTGGGGGGTTTGTACTGTTTGGGTACATCAGGGGCTCTGCAAATGCAACGTGACGCCTGCAGACCAATCCATTTAAGTCTGCATTCCAAATGGCGCTCTTTCCCTTCCGAGCTCTGTCATGCGCCCAAACAGTGGTTCCCCCCCACATATGGGGTATCAGCGTACTCAGGACAAATTGGACAACAACTTTTGGGGTCCAATTTATCCTGATACCCTTGTGAAAATACAAAACTGGGGGCTAAAAAAAAATTTTTGTGAAAAAAAAAAAAAAAGAATTTTTATTTTCACGGCTCTGCGTTATAAACTGTAGTGAAACACTTGGGGGTTCAAAGCTCTCAAAACACATCTAGATAAGTTCCTTAGGGGGTCTACTTTCCAAAATGGTGTCACTTGTGGGGGTTTTTAATGTTTAGGCACATCAGGGGCTCTCCAAACGCAACATGGCATCCCATCTTAATTCCAGTCAATTTTGCATTGAAAAGTAAAATAGCGCTCCTTCCCTTCCGAGCTCTGCTATGCGCCCAAACAGTGGTTTACCCCCACATATGGGGTATCGTCGTACTCAGGACAAATTGCACAACAACTTTTGTGGTCTAATTTCTTCTCTTACCCTTGGGGAAATAAAAAAATGGGGGCGAAAAGATCATTTTTGTGAAAAAATATGATTTTTTATTTTTACGGCTCTGCATTATAAACTTCTGTGAAGCACTTGTTGGGTCAAAGTGCTCACCACACATCTAGATAAGTTCCTTAGGGGGTCTACTTTCCAAAATGGTGTCACTTGTGGGGGTTTTCAATGTTTAGGCACATCAGGGGCTCTCCAAGTGCAACATGGCGTCCCATCTCAATTCCAGTCAATTTTGCATTGAAAAGTCAAATGGCGCTCCTTTCCTTCCGAGCTCTGCCATGCGCCCAAACAGTGGTTTACCCCCACATATGGGGTATCAGCGTACTCAGGACAAATTGTACAACAACTTTTGGGGTCTATTTTCTCCTGTTACCCTTGGTAAAATAAAACAAATTGGAGCTGAAATAAATTTTGTGTGAAAAAAAGTTAAATGTTCATTTTTATTTAAACATTCCAAAAATTCCTGTGAAACACCTGAAGAGTTAATAAACTTCTTGAAAGTGGTTTTGAGTACCTTGAGGGGTGCAGTTTTTAGAATGGTGTCACACTTGGGTATTTTCTGTCATATAGACCCCTCAAAATGACTTCAAATGAGATGTGGTCCCTAAAAAAAAAAATGGTGTTGTAAAAATGAGAAATTGCTGGTCAACTTTTAACCCTTATAACTCCGTCACAAAAAAAATATTTTGGTTCCAAAATTGTGCTGATGTAAAGTAGACATGTGGGAAATGTTACTTATTAAGTATTTTGCGTGACATATGTCTGTGATTTAAGGGCATAAAAATTCAAAGTTGGAAAATTGCAAAATTTTCAAAATTTTCGCCAAATATTCGTTTTTTTCACAAATAAATGCAAGTTATATCGAAGAAATTTTACCACTATCATGAAGTACAATATGTCACGAGAAAACAATGTCAGAATCGCCAAGATCCGTTGAAGCGTTCCAGAGTTATAACCTCATAAAGGGACAGTGGTCAGAATTGTAAAAATTGGCCCGGTCATTAACGTGCAAACCACCCTTGGGGGTGAAGGGGTTAATGGGATTGCTTCTTTAACGTTGTTGGAATTTGAGGTTTCAGGTCACTGTTGTGCATGTAGAGAGATTTATCACCTAACCACCACATGCACATATATACAATGACATAACTAACTGTGTATGTACCCGTATTTTTCGTACTATAAGACGCACCGGACTATAAGGTGCACCCAGGTTTTAGAGGTGGAAAATAGGGAAAAAAAATATTTGAAGCAAAAAAGGCAGTAAAATATTTAATAACATGAACATACTATTATATGTGGTGTTATTAAATATAATAGTATGTTATTATGTTGGAAGCTACGGGACCAGTGTGGTGGCTGTAAAGTACTATATGAAGACGCTGGAGGGTGAGTATAAGAATGGGGCCCAGGGCTTATATTTAAAGCACCACTCCAGCACTGAAAAATAACACTGGAGTGCTGCTGTGAGATCCCATTGGGAGAACTATAACTCCCAGCATGTCCTGCAGATCTTATAGCATGCTGGGAGTTATAGTTCACCACAGGAGTGGCAGAGTGCTTTATTGTGTGTTGTAATGATTAACCTTTTAATTGTGGCAGCCAGCCAGCTGTGGTGAGGTAAAATGCTGGAGCATCCCATCCCATGACACCACAGAGCGCTCCCTCTTGTTGCCTCTCCACAGCACAGGAGGAAGCCTGCAGATTGTAGTGGGGAGTCTGAAGGACCTGTGATGACATCAGAAGAGGGAGGGCTCTGAGCTGGCATGTGATGCTCCAGCCCGCCCTCTTCATGACATCACACAGGTCCTTGTGCTGGAGCACTCAGCATCCAGCACAGCCAGGCAGGCAGGTATGCAGCGATCTTGTCCCCTCCGGCCCCTGCTGCCTCCTCCTCCACCAGACACACAGATCTCCCCAGCTGCTGCAGGAAACCAGCACTGGGGAAACCATGTGTGTCCCTGCTTAAGTGAAGGACTATTTATTTGCTGTTCCCAGCTCACCACTCAGCTGACAGGTGGGCGGGGAAGCAGCTAATGAATATTCACTGCACTTTAATGATCGGGACCATGTGGTTTCACCAGTGCTGATTTCTGAAGCTGGGCAGGGACATTTTTCTGGCTCCCAGTGGAATCCCACTCGCTGCTGCCCCCTCCCCACGTTACATCCCTACCATAAGACGCACCCACACTTTCCTCCCAAATTCGGAGGAAAAAAAGTGCGTCTTATGGTCAGAAAAATACGGTGTATATATATATAGTTTGGACACACCTCATTTAAAGATATTTCTGTATTTTCATGACTATGAAAATTGTACAATCACACTGAAGGCATCAAAACTATGAATTAACATATGTGGAATTATATTCTTAACAAAAAAGTGTGAAACAACTGAATTTATGTCTTATATTCTAATGGACATTAGACCAGTGTAAATCTGTGCTTTGGTCTGATGAGTCCAAATAAGTTTTATTATACTCGCCTCCCTGGCATCGCGCTCCTACCTACCTACCAAAGTACTGCAGTGCGCAGGCGCTGGGAAAGGTCAGAGAGGCCCTGCACCTGTGCACTGCAGTGCTTTATTCTGCCATCAACAGGGCAGAGAAGTATGCCTGCGAAGGAGCGCGATGCCAGGGAGCGATGAAGAAGCAGGAGGGTGCGGCGTCGAGAAGCGCTGGACCCGGACCTGCGACACCCATCGGACCGGACCGCCCCCCAGGTGAGTATAATATAACTTATTTTTTTTTTACTTGCCGGTCGGATCGGGGGTTTATCTACAGCATTATAGAATGCTATAGATAAGTATTGAAAGGCAGTGGCCGCATCTTATAGTGGCAAAATCTGCTGACAGGTTCCCTTTAAGTTAAATTGCAACAATGATCAGGTTGTTGTAGCAGAAGAGTTAATGAATGGACTTTTTGTCGTTCTAGAACAAACCCCATCGGAATGAAAGGGCACATGGCAAAGTGCTATGGAGACTTGGTTCAGGAGCTGTGGAGTGGCACACAAAAGAATGTGGCTCCTCTTAAGCTAAGGGTAAGCGGTTACACCTTACTTGTCACGTAATTCCTGATTTATTCCTTGCTAACAGCCTCTGAACTAGATAGACATGTTGAGACTTGTGCTTATTAACTTATCAAGCCTTTATTACCAAAGTATTCGTTATACTCCTTTGTAATAAAGTGCCATCACCCCCCAAGTACACCATGTCTGACCAACCTTTACCCTGACATCTGCTCTTCAGATTACTTTATTATGCCATCTTGCTTACATATTGGTTTGGCCACCCGTAATCTAAGATGTTCATGCAGTTGGCGCTTATCATTTGTTCTATTAATTGTGTTTTACTTTTAGCACCTAGCATCTTCTGTAAATGGGTTTTTCCGGATGTAAGTTTTGTTTTAGCTTAGTCTTATTCTTGAGCAATTTAGAGGCCTGTCAGTACCATGTACCACGTGGGATGTTCCTTCAAGTCCATACTTCGCAATCTGTACAGACATGGCATTGAGAAAAACTTTTTCTTTAAATCTTTATCTTGGAGTATTGTTTTTAAGTTTAATTGATATATAACATTTCTGTATTTTATATGGTATTTTTATCTATATCAATATTTAATCCCTTGTCAACATATGACTTCCTGGTACCATATGAGTCATCATATGTCGGGGCTCCGTCTTTGAAGTGGGATCAGAAGCTGAGCCTGCATTACTCCTGGCAGACATTGGTTGTGTTATTCAACCATCACATGCCTCTAACAGCAGCTAGCAGAGCGGTGTTATCTTCTTAAATACTACTGTCAATCAGCGACCGTTCCAAGTGGCTATCGGCCTGTCTAGTGACGCAATTTAGTGGTGCTGATGGGTTGCCTCAGCAGCCAGGGTTCTTCTGAAGACCTCTGTGCCTTTAATTATGGTGCTTTTGTGCATGGCGCTCATATGATTACGATTTTCATTACATAAAACATTACTGTGGTATTGCAGTATATAGTGTTAACGATCAGATGATCACAGGTTCAAGTCCCCTAAGACCCTAAGGGGACTTGCAAGTGTAAAAAAAAAAAAAAAAATCAAATTACCCCCCTTCCACCATTAAAATAAAAAAAAATGAACAAACATATTTGGTATTTTTACGTCTGCAAAAGTCTGGTATATCAAAATGTGAATTTAACCCAATTGGTAAAAGGAAAAAATTGTACCCCCAGAATTGTGTTTTTACGGTCACTCCAACAGTGTAAAAAAACCCCGCCAAATAGTATTAATACAAATGTCCAGTTTGGGTGCAATAAACAAGTCCTTAAACAACTCCATCAACTGAAAAAAATGAAATAGTTATGGGTCTTGGGACGTGGCAACACCAGAAAATGTTTTTATTTTTAAGAATTAGAATTTTTTGTCTTGTTAGTTGTTTTTTTTGCCACTTTAACAAAAAAATAATAATTTAGAATCTTTGTAATGGCACTGATGTGGGGAATCATATTTCTAGGTGACTTTACCGCACAATGCTGTAAAACAAAACCTAAAAGAAAAAAAATGGAGGGTTTTTTTTGCGCAGTTTCATCGCCTTAAATTTTTTTCCCCAGTTTTCTAGGATGTTGGATTTTTACTAAGAATAGTGTCATTCAAAGCTGCAGCTCATCCCGCTAAAAAATGTGGAAAGAAAAATAAGGTTATGGCTTTGACTCTTGGAAGAGGGAAAGGGAAAGCTAAAACGCGAAAAAAAAAGGAAAATAGCCCGGTTGGGTAGTAGTTAAAGAGGTTTTCCGAGATTTAAATGGGGGAATAAAAGACAACAGCAAATGTAAAAAAGGAATATAAATCCTGTTGTTCAATATCACCAAGGACCCAGAAAATCTATATACTATGTACATTCACACGGTTATTATCCACTGCCACTATCAAATGCAAAGGTAGAAATCTGTCACCCCCAAAATCGCTGGTGAGGTAAGCTCACCGGCATCAGGGGCTTATCTACAGCATTCTGTAATGCTGTAGATAAGCGCCCGATGTTACCTGAAAGAGGAGAAAAAGAGGTTATAATATACTCACCCAGGGGCGGTCCCGTCAAATTGGGCATCTCAGGTCCGCTCCGGCGCCTCCTATCTTCATTCCATGACGTCCTCTTCTGGTCTCCACGCCGCGGCTTCGGCGCAGGCGTACTTTGCCTGCCCTGTTGAGGGCAGAGCAAAGTACTGCAGTGCGCAGGCGCCGGGCCTCTCTGATCTTTCTCGGTGCCTGCGCACTGCAGTACTTTGCTCTGCCCTCAACAGGGCAAAGTACGCCTGTGCCGAATCCGCGGTGCGGAGACCAGAAGAGGACGTCATGGAATCAAGATGGGAGGCGCCGGAGCGGACCGGAGACACCCATCCGACCGGACCGCACCGGGACCGCCCCTGGGTGAGTATAATCTAACGTGTCTTTCTCCTCTTTCAGGTAACATCGGGGGCTTATCTACAGCATTACAGAATGCTGTAGATAAGCCCCTGATGCCGGTGAGCTTACCTCACCAGCCATTTTGGGGGTGACAGGTTTGCTTTAAGAACTTAAACTCTACGTACACTGACCGACCTGCGTCAATAAGCGCTGTAAACTTTTACCAATCTGCGGCCATTTAATAACCTGTTTACACAGGCAGATAGCACTTCAGATACACAATGAACAATCTTTAGTAAATTGCTGGGTGCACACTGGCTGCCATTGTTCTGTGTACACAGCACGATGTGCTGCCCATAACTATAATCTTTTATGCTGCACATAAGATCATTTGACCAGAAGAACGTGCGTATACACTGAAAGGTTATCAAGCTAAGGCTAGCCTTCTTAAGAATGTTCAGTCATTATAATCTTTCAGTGTGTATGGACCTTAACTTTTCATGGAATGGTCATTTATTTCCTTAGATGATTTAATTTTCTAAAGGTTTAGAACAGAAATATCTTGGTTCTAGTTTGCAGATTTTCATGTTCTCGATAACAATTTAAAATTAATCTTGTATGTTCTTATTCTACTTACAGTGGACAATAGCCAAGTATGCCCCTCGGTTCAATGGCTTTCAGCAGCAGGACTCCCAAGAGCTGCTTGCATTTCTTCTTGATGGCCTCCATGAAGATCTCAATAGAGTCCATGACAAGCCTTATGTTGAACTCAAGGACAGTGATGGACGACCAGACTGGGAAGTTGCCGCAGAGGTCAGTTATAACATGATGCAAGCTTTTTAGACAAGTGTTATTTAGTCTGTCCCCTATGTCCAATGTTATATTTGTTTTGTCCAATGTGAAGTGCAAAGAAAAATGTTATTCACTGTCAGAAATAGTGACTTAAGATAATTACTGATAGATAACAGAATTCGAATAGTTTCTATTTAAATATGAGTACATTTTTAGCAACTTAAAAGGAATCTGTCAGTAGGATCAACCCTTCTAAGCCATCTGTATGAGTATGTAGGTCATAGGAAGCTAAATAAAATGTTATCTTGAAATCATTGATCTGATGTCTTATTCCAGAGATATCCACGTTTTTCTTATATGTAAATGAGCTGTTAAAGTCTGAGCCCAACACTGATCTGCATGAGAATCTGCCTCCAGAGATTATTTTACATAAAAAGGGCATTTTATTCTCTCAAATAAAACATCAGATCTCCGATATCAAGGCGCTGAAGATCCCTGCCAGTCAATGCGAGCCAGCCGGTGTTCATAGGAGGTCGTGATTTCTGCTAAATCAGTTTAAAATATGTAAAAAAAAACAAACCACAAATGTTCAAATCCACCCCCTTTTGCACCATTGAAAATAGAACAAAAAAGAACAATACCCACATTTGGTATCACTGTGTTAAGAAATTTTCGATCTATCAAAATATGAAATAAATTAATTAGATTGGTAAATGGGTTAACAAGAAAAAAAAATCGAAACACCAGAATTCGTGTTTTTTTGGTCACAGTAAAATTGCAAAAAGAGGTGATCAAAACATTGTATCTACCCCAAAATGGCAGCAATAAAAGCGTCTGCTTATGGCATAGAAAATAAGCTATCACCCAGCCCCAGATTCCGAAAAATGTAAACTCTACGGGTCTTGAAAAATAGCAACAAATGAAAACTCTTTTTTTTCATACAAATTTCAGAAATTTTTGTACCACTTAAATGACAAATTACATGTTTGGTATCTGCGTACTTATACTGATCTGGGGAATCATATTGCCAGGTCATTTTTGCCAGGTAGTGAATGTGGTAAATAAAAAAAACAATTGTGAAAATGCACTTTATTTGCAATTTCATCAGAATTAGAATTTTTTTTCTTGTTTTCCAATACAATATATGGTAAAATCAATGGTGCCATTCAAAAGTACAACTCATCCCGCAAACAACAATCCCTGACGAGGCTATTTTGACAAAAATATAAAAAAGTTATGACTCTTGGAAGAAAGGAGAGAAAAAACTAAAGTGAAAAAAACAGAAAATGGCCTAGCTTTAACCCCTTCGCGCCACGCGCCGTACTAGTACTGCGCTGCCGGCACTGCATTTGTGCCAGCAGCAGTACTAGTACGGCGCCCCGATCACCGCGGTCTCACGCTGAGCGCCGCGGTGATCGGGTGCGGGTGTCTGCTGCGGGGTGTCAGCTGTCATATACAGCTATGCCCACGATCGGCGCTATCGCCGATCGCGGGTATTTAACCCCTCTGATGCCACTGTCAATAGTGACAGCGGCATAGAGGTGGATCGCGCAGGGAGTGCTATGCACACTGTCAGATCAACGATCTGATCTAAAACAGTGATGTCCCACCCTGGGACAATGGTAAAAAGTTTAAAAAAATAAAAATACAATGTATAAAAAATAAAATAAAAAAATCCCCAAATAAAGAAAAAAAAAACATTTCCCAGTAATTCCATTTATTTTTGTAAATAAAAAAAACACAATAAAAGTACACATATTTGGTATTGCCACGTCCGTAACGACCCGCTCTATAAAACTATCCCACTAGTTAACCCCTTCAGTGAACACCGCAAAAAATAAAAATAAAAAACAAGGCAAAAAACAATGCTTTATTATCATACAGGCGAACAAAAAGTGGAATAACACGCGATCAAAAAGACGGATATAAATAACCATGGTACCGTTGAAAACGTCATCTTGTCCCACAAAAAAAAAGCCGCCATACAGCATCATCAACAGAAAAATAAAAAAGTTATAGCTCTCAGAATAAAGCGATGCAAAAACAATTCTTTTTTTATATAAAATAGTTTTTATTGTGTAAAAGCGCCAAACATAAAAAAATTACATAAATGAGGTATCGGTGTAATCGTACTGACCTGAAGAATAAAGCTGCTTTATCAATTTTACCACACGTGGAACGGTATGAACGCCCCCCCCTAAAAGAATTTCAGGAATTGCTGGTTTTTGTTCATTCCGCCTCCCAATAATCGGAATAAAAAGCGATCAAAAAATGTCATGTGCCCGAAAATGGTACCAATAAAAACGTCAACTCGTCCCGCAAAAAACAAGATCTCACATGACTCTGTGGGCCAGAATATGGATAAATTATAGCTCTCAAAATGTGGTGATGCAAAAACTATTTTTTGTAATAAAAAGCGTCTTTTAGTGTGTGACGGCTGCCAATCATAAAAATCCGCCAAAAAAACGCTATAAAAGTAAATCAAACCCCCTTCATCACCCCCTTAGTTAGGGAAAAATAATAAAATTTTAAAAAATGTATGTATTTCCATTTTCCCGTTAGGGTGAGGGCTACGGTTAGGGCTACAGTTAGGGCTAGGGTTGGGGTTGGGGTTAGGGCTAGGGTTAGGGCTGGGGTTAAGGTTGGGGTTAGGATTTCAGTTAGAATTGGGGAGTTTCCACTGTTCAGGCACATCAGGGGCTCTCCAAATGCGACATGGCGTCCGATCTCAATTCCAGCCAATTCTGCTTTGAAAAACTAAAACCGTGCTCCTTCCCTTCCGAGTTCTCCTGTGCGCTCAAACAGTGGTCTCCCCCAACACATGGGGTATCAGCGTTCTCAGGACAAGTTGGACAACAACTTTTGGGGTCCAATTTGTCCTGTTACCTTTAGAAAAATAAAAACGTGGGGGCTAAAATATAATTTTCGTGGAAAAAAAAATATTTTTTATTTTCACGGCTCTGCGTTATAAACTGTAGTGAAACACTTGTTGGTTCAAAGTTCTCACAACACATCTAGATAAGTTCCTTGGGGGGTCTAGTTTCCAATATGGGGTCACTTGTGGGGGGGTTCTACTGTTTAGGTACATCAGGGACTCTGCAAATGCAACATGACGCCTGCAGACCAATCCATCTAAATCTGCATTTCAAACGGCGCTCCTTCCCTTCCGAGCTCTGCCGTGCGCCCAAACAGTGGTTTCCCCCCATGTATGGGGTATCAGTGTACTCAGGACAAATTGGACAATAACTTTTGTGGTCCAATTTCTCCTGTTACCCTTGGGAAAAAAAATTGCGGGCTAAAACATCATTTTGTGGAAAGAAAAAATGATTTTTTAATTTTCACGGCGCTACATTCTAAACTTTAGTGAAACAATTGGGGGTTAAAAGTGCTCACCACACATCTAGATAAGTTCCTTAGGGGGTCTTCTTTCCAAAATGGGGTCACTTGTGGGGGATTTCTACTGTTTAGGCGTGTCAGGAGCTCTCCAAACGCGACATGGGTTCCGATCTCAATTCCAGCCAATTTTGCATTGAAAAGTCAAATGGCGCTCCTTCCCTTCCGAGCTCTGCCTTGTGCCCAAACATTGGTTTACCCCAACATGTGGGGTATCGGCGTACTCAGGACAAATTGCACAACAACTTTTGTGGTCCAATTTATCCTGTTACCCTTGGTAAGATAAAACAAATTGGATCTGAAGTAAAAATTTTGTAAAAAAAAAAAAGTTAAATGTTCAATTTTTTTTTTAAACATTCCAAAAATTCCTGTGAAGCACCTGAAGGGTTAATAAACTTTTTGAATGTGGTTTTGAGTACCTTGAGGGGTGCAGTTTTTGGAATGGTGTCACTTTTGGCCATTTTCTGTCATATAGACCCCTCAAAGTCACTTCAAGTGTGAGGTGGTCCCTAAAAAAAATGGTTTTGCAAATTTTGTTGCAAAAATGAGAAATCGCTGGTCAACTTTTAACCCTTATAACTCCCTAACAAAAAAGAATTGTTTCCAAAATTGTGCTGATGTAAAGCAGACATGTGGGAAATGTTGTTTATTAACTATATTATGTGATATAACTCTCTAATTTAAGGGCATAAAAACTAAAAGTTTAAAATTGCTAAATTTTCACAATTTTCAACAAATTTTTTTTTTTTTTCACAAATAAATGCAAGTCATATCGAAGAAGTTTTACCACTATCATG
Organism: Ranitomeya variabilis; assembly: GCF_051348905.1. Lineage (NCBI taxonomy): Eukaryota > Metazoa > Chordata > Amphibia > Anura > Dendrobatidae > Ranitomeya > Ranitomeya variabilis. Next base: position 408,170,138 of record NC_135234.1, read on the forward strand.
AAGTACAATATGTCACGAGAAAACAATGTCAGAATCACCAGGATCCGTTGAAGCGTTTCAGAGTTATGACCTCATAAAGTGACAGTGGTCAGAATTGTAAAAATTGGCCCTGTCACTTAGGTGAAAACAGGCTTCGGGGTGAAGGGGTTAAAGGGGTTTATGAGGTACATTCACCAGTTTGGGAATGTTAATGGCCATATCTTGGAATAGTGTCTGCAGATCTGAGTAAAATGTTTTTATTTTTTTAATTTCTCATCTCGGTTGCAAAGATATTTGCTTTTAGAGATTAGGCTATAATTTGTGAAAAGCCCAAGGAAGTATTACCAGGGTTTCTTCTCTAGGGATATGTTCGTTTTCCACTGCATGATCTTGACCAGTCGTAAGCAGTAGGTACCATGCAGGGTAAAGGAGAAAATACCCCGCAAAGCTTAAAAGAATATGCCTTCTCTTGTGAGATGTAATGACAGACATCCCTGTTTTCAGCCCCACACTCTGTACCTGTGTAGAGCAGAGCCGAGTGTTAGTACAAACACCTCAATATCTCATCCCCCAGCAGTCAGTGTGGAGTATAGGGGAGTACAGAATATCCGAGTCTTGAAAGTTTTCAACTGTAATTATTGTGAGGGGGGGGAGCAAAGTTGAGCTTAGCATCATTCCAAACTACTCTGCTGTGGCAGTCCTGTTGTATCTCTCTCCTCGTACACTGACTGCCCTGAAATAATAGCTGGAAAGTGTAATCACACTCAGCTGTGCTAGTGTAAGTACAGAGATCAGGGCCGTGTCTCATTACATAGCTAAAAATTACATTATCAGTGCTGCATCCACTATTCCATGATGTGACCAGTTTATGATGCTAAACTTGGTGAAATGTCCTTTTTAACCCTTTCACGACAGGTGCCTTACATGTACTACGCATGTTGTGTCCCTCCCTTTGATGTGGGCTCCGGTGCTGAGACCACATCTTTCCCGGCACATGTCAGCTGTTTTGAACAACTGACGTGTGCCCCCGACAGCCAACGGGAATGAAAAACAAACAAAAATGAAAAAGGGTTGCAGAGTGAAGGAGTTTAAGGCTATGGTCACACATAAAAAAAACTAAGATAAATACAAAATTAGTAAATACCTTACAGTAAATAAATATATATAAATAGTGAATGAATTTAAACATAGGATTCTTAATTAACATAATTTTAATAAAAAAATGTAAAAGCCATATCACCACGTCAAGATATGACCCTATTTGGGACGGTCTTCATCCCTAGTATTATTATTATTTATTATTATTATTATTATTATTATTTATTATTACAGTAAAGTATAGTATAGTACTACATTAACCATATGTCAAATGACGTAAATGTGAATAAGGGACGAGCAGGACTAAGACTGACTAATGGACACCCAGTTATGTGAAGCCATATCAATATATATAATTTCCAGCTCAAAGAAAGGGAGGCCGCACCTTTCTCTACACAAAGTGCAAACATCTGAAACCTATGTTCACACATAGCAGAGTTGCTGCAAAAAATAATTTCACAAGAATCTAGAGATAAATCTGCAGCCAATGTTGCAGAGGATTTCCCTTTGAAAAACAGCAGTGCTTGTAAAAAGGAAGGTAAAAAAAAAATTACGGTAAACAAAACTTTCCTTTCTTTACGTTTCCATAATTTACTACTGGTAAGTGCCAGTAGGTGAGTATAGCTTTGTTATTTTTTAACATACCAAGCTGCTGCTAAAATGTGAATGCTTAGCTCAGTTTAAACCCACCCACGTCACTGATTGACAGCTTTCTGTGTACACTGTGTATATGTGGAAGCTGTCAATCAATGTTAGCGCGTTGTTGGATCACATGGCAGCAGGTTTACGAGTCCTATAGTGATAATCTCCTGCTGATAAAGCAGTAATTTTATAAAAACTACATCAAGTAGCCCAGAAAGACTACATTCCCACGATCAAGAAGTAGCAACGCTTTGGACACAGGGTATGTTCGTTGCGTCCAAAGCGCTGTCGTCTATTGACTGCAGATAAACCCGAATGTTTTCACTGAACTATGCGGATTTACTGCATCCAATACACTCTATTGATTAATTTTCTGCTGCGGAGATGCTAGAAATTAGCATGCTGCAGTCTTGAATGTCGTGCCGCATGTCAGTGTCCGCGGGTGATCTGCAGGCGCACATGCACACATGGTGGACATGCAATTTCTATAAATCCCATCTACTATGCTATAGCATCCACAACAATTCCAGATAGTGGAAAGGTACCCTAAGTGATACCTCAATGGAATACTATGCTTCTCTTGGGTAGTAAAAACCCGGTGACAGATTCCCTTTAAGACTGCTGACAAAAGTCATCACTGTATGTCTCATATCAGATGCATGTTGGTGATAAATAATCTTTTATCACTTTATATAAAGTACCTCTTCCAGGCTCTGGGGAGGATGGTATCTGGAAGATAACTCTGCCTCCAGTGCTTATTTTACATGAAGGGGGAGTTACCAGTGTTATATGTAATGGTTACCAGTGTCATGTGTAATGGTTACCAGTGTCATGTGTAGTGGCCGCTCTCTGTTATCTTGATCTCACTGCAGAGCTGTGTGTGATTATACTTGAAACATCTGCAGGTTCCTCTCAGCTTCCAACTCACAGACAGACAGGGCTGCAATATTGTTGCAAAACATCAGCGCTCAAAGAGCTGCAAAAAAAGTTTGCTAGAAGATAAATTTAATTTCTCCTGTTCTGTGTTAGTTACCGTATATACTCGCGTATAAGCCGACCCGAGTATAAGCCGAGACCCCTAATTTTGCCACAAAAAACTGGGAAAACTTAATGACTCGAGTATAAGCCTAGGGTGGGAAATACAGCAGCTACTGGTAAATTTCAAAAATAGATACTAATAAAAGTAAAATTAATTGAGAAATCAGTAGGTTAAATGTTTTTGAATATCCATATTGAATCCGGAGCCCCATATAATGCTCCATACAGTTCATGATGGGCCGCATAAGATGCTCCATTATAAAATATTCCCCATATAATGCTCCATAAAGTTTATGATGGGTCCCATAAGATGCTTCATACAAAAATATGCCCCATATAATGCTGCACAAAGGTTGATTATGGCCCCATAAGATGCTCCAAAGAAACATCTGCCCCATATGATTCTGCATTAAGGTTGATTATGGTCCCATAAGATGCTCCATAGAAACATTTGCCACATATAATGCTGCATTAAGGTTGATTATGGCCCCATAAGATGCTCCATAGAAACATTTGCCCCATATAATGCTGCATTAAGGTTGATTATGGCCCCATAAGTTGCTCCATAGAAACATTTGCCCCATACTGTATAATGCTGCATTAAGGTTGATTATGGCCCCATAAGATGCTCCTTAGACACATTTGCCCCATATAATGCTGCATAAAGGTTGATTATGGCCCCATAAGATGCTCCATAGACACATTTGCCCCATATAATGCTGCATAAAGGTTGATTATGGCCCCATAAGATGCTCCATAGAAACATTTGCCCCATATGCTGCTGTGATTAAAAAAAAAAAAAAAAATGACATACTCACCTCTTATCCTGAGCAGGCGGGGACATCGGCACTTGCGATATTCACGTGACCCCGTTCCACCGCCGTGCGCTGCTCTGTCTTCCGTCTCTCTGCAGTGACTGTTCAGGCAGAGGGCGCCACTAAACACATCACGCCCTCTGACCTGAACGTCATAGCCAGAGGACGCAGAAGACGGAGCGGCGCGCAGCGATGGAACGGGGGCAGGTGAATATCACGTGGCTCACCTCCCCCGTTATACTCACCCTCCCGGCGCGGTCCCTGCTCCTCCAATGCGATGGCGCTGGCAGCTTGTTCCTTTGTTCAGCGGTCACTGGTATTGCTCATTAAAATAATGAATATGCACTCCACCCCTATGGGAGTGGAGTCGCGTCCATATTCATTACTTTAATGAGCGGTATCAGGTGACTGCTGAACACAGGAAGAGCTGCAGGTGCCGGAGAAGTAGGGAGATGCAGAGACCGCGCCGAGAGCAGGTGAGTATGATGGATGGCTGCCGCTCCCCCTCCGCCGCCGACCCCCTGGGACAATGCCGAGAGGGGCACTTTCAGCCTAAACAATGGGCTGAAAATCTCGGCTTATACTCGAGTATATACAGTATTTGTCTCATTGGTAACTCCTTGTTCATGTAAAATAAGCTCTGGAGGCAGAGTTATCTTCCAGGCAGCGTCCTCCCCGTAATCTGGAAGAGATCATTTACTTATAAGAAACGCATGATTTTCTGGAATAAGACATCAGATTACAGATATCGAGGTATTATTTTATTCCGCTTCCCATGACCAGCATGTCCATATAGATGGCTTAGAAGGATTGATCCTACTGAGAGATGCCCTTTAATAATTTTTGGTCCCTCTGACATCACTCCATATGGATGGATGTTGTGGAGGGAACTATGTGGTGTTAAAGTTGCACAGATCTTTTATGTAGAGCAGCAAAGCAAATTGTAGGTGGCAATTTAAACTTTGTTGCAAAGTTTCATTTTAGTAGGTTCTCCTTATCCTAATATATGACTTTCCGTATGTGCCATCTGTTCCCTTGTGAAGTCGCCAGACTGTTAAATGTTTATGTAGCTGGAAGCATATTTCAAAATACTTCCCGAGCTTTGCCGATCATGCTCAGTTAATAGAAGCAGCAGCTAATTACTTTTATTTGCATCACATCTTATACACTGCCATGTTCCATTGGTTTATGCAGAGGTATAGACAAACGAATGTTTGGTAATATACTGTTCATGATGTGTTCTCACGTTACTGTTTTCTTCCTCTAAAGCTGGAAAGTAGAAATATTTATGTATGTTGTTTTTTCTGCCATGGTGATGAACTATGAATTTCTGTTTCTTAGGCCTGGGACAATCACTTGAGGAGAAATCGGTCTATAGTTGTGGACTTGTTTCATGGACAGTTGAGATCTCAAGTGAAATGTAAAACCTGTGGGCATGTCAGTGTCCGATTCGATCCCTTTAACTTTCTATCCTTACCATTACCCATGGACAGTTACATGCATTTGGAAATTACAGGTATTTGTCATTGTTATTTTCCAGCATTTCTTTATGCGTTTTTTCCTTACGTTTTTGTTGTGGAAAAAAGTGTTTGAGTATTAGCAAAGTGAATGAAATTTCTGAAATCTTATGCATGTGCTGCTTATTTTTTCCTTGCGGTTTTGCATCATATCGGCTACATGTAAATCTTTTTAGCTGTTTTCACCCATTTTAATGAATGTGAAAAAATCACCCCTAGTTTTCCTGCCAAATCTACAGTATTTGCAGACTATTTTTGTGCTCCAAATACTGAACATGTGCACATACTCAAATTAAACTAGATTATATATCTCTCTATCTTTCTTTCTTTTTTTTTCTACAGACTACATTACAATATTAAAAATTACACACTACAATAAATAGGAGCGGGCCTGCAGCCCTTGGCAGTAGCCACTACTTAGCGTACAGATATTGCTCTCCTTACATACAACAATTAAATTCGGCTACAGGCAGGGGTGTCAATAGTAGTGATGAGCGAGTGTACTCGTTGCTCGGGTGACCTCTGAGTATTTGACTGCTCGGAGATTTAGTTTTCATCGCCGCAGCTGAATGATTTACAGCTAGTAGACAGCTTGATTACATGTGAGGATTCCCTAGCAACCAGGCAACCCCCACATGTACTCAGCCTGGCTAGTGGCTGTAAATCATTCAGCTGAAGAGATGAAAACTGTACCTCCGAGCAGTCAAATACTCAGAGGACACCCGAGCAACGAGTACACTCGCTCATCACTAGTCAATAGCTGATCAGTGGGTATGCCGGTGTCAGATATCCCCCCAGTAATGCAGTGCGCTTATGTCAGGACTTATCTTCACAGTCCTGTATTTCCAAGAAGGTGAGACTGCTATAGTCTCTTTCACACCTTCAATCAAGTGTAGGTACAAAACAGTTGTCCAGTTCTCCACTAATCCATGCCACATACTGTATCTAGTTTCAGGTGCTCCTGTCTCACCTATCCCCCAAAAAAAGAAGAAAAATGGAGGCATCCTCCCAATAGTGAACTGGACTCCTGTCTTATACTTACACAAATGAAGATGATCATACCAGTACCATCTATTTGGAAATGGAGGACGGTGAAGATAAGTCCTCATTTGCAAACTTTGCATTACTTTTCAATTGATTTTACCAACATAAGCCCCCATGTAAATTTGAGTTATGTCGATTGAAGCCACGAATATCGGCATACTCAACCAACAGATTGTGTATGGGGCCCCCGAACAATTTATGGTGAAGTAAATACCCATCTGGTATATCTGATGCTAGACGTTTAATCATATTCTCTCCTGGAGATAAGCTGCCAGACATTTTTTAGCAAGACTCTTTCGTAGAGAACATAGGAACGCTTGGCTGAACGAGCTCTCCCATGTAGGGAAGACTCATCAAGTAACATCTCTAATGTGTATGGTGTGCCTTAGCTGCTGTTCTTCACTGAGGCTTTTTATCAAACTTTTTATTGTTATTGCAAATACCATTTTCTCACCTTTTGTTACACATTTTACCACCAGTCTTCTATTGATTCCCTATTTTAAGGATAGGTTATTAATAGTGATGGGAGAATCTATTCGCAGGACTCTGGTCCATCAGCCAGGTCAGTAATCTGTGACCACTAGACGAGAAGCCTGTTAATCTCCTTACCTCCTGGCATTCTCCCCTTTTCTTTGGATTAGCTGAGCTAGCGTGACGTCATCTTTAAAGAGTGACACAAGCAACATGTCGCCAGGCCAACTGATCAAAAGCGAGTAGCCAGGATTGGCAGGAGTTAAGGAGATTAGCAGGCCTCCTGTCCTGCGATCAGAGTACTGACCTGGCCAATGGACCCAGAGTCCTGTGTATGGATTCTCTTATCTTTAGTTATCATTCTAAAAGTATCTGAAAACACCATGAATTTGATCGATGAGCTGCCTTCTATGCCTCTGAGGCTCTGACATGCTTGACATTGTGAAATGGTCTAGTGAAAAGGGGTGAAAATTATTGACACAAAGTAGGTCAACCAATAGGTGGTGTAAACTTGGACTGGATAACAGCATGAACCACTATGATAAACTTGGCGCTTTGTTACACGGTCTAGTAGTGATGAGTGACCGTGCTCGGGTAAGGCATTATCTGACCATGCTCGGGTGGTAACCGAGTTTCTTCGGCGTGCCCGAATAATACGTTCAGGTCCCTGCTTCTGCATGTTACGTGGCTGTTCGCCATTGCCTGTTTGTTAGGTAATCCCTACGAGAGATGCAGCCACGGGGACTCAAACATCTTATTTGAGCCCGCAGGAGACACTCGGTTAGCACCTGACCATGCTGGGATAACACCTTATCCCAGCACGTTCGCTCATCACTGCTGTCTAGTCTCATTTATGTTGTTTAAAAATTACGATTGGAAATATGTTTCTCTTACATTTCCATGATATTACTCAATTGGACAATCATGATGCCTGGTCATTTTTACCACACAACGAACGCTATGAAAACAATTCCATAAAACAATGCCTACATTTGCAAGGATTTTTCCCCCAACTTCACTGCACATGGAATTTTTTTTCCAGTATCTTCTGTCGTAAAATGAATGGTGTCATTGAAAAGTACAACTTGTCCCATAAAAAGTAAACTTTAATACACCTATGTGGACAGAAAAGTAGAAAAGTTATGTTAGAAGAGGAGGAAATAAATGAAAACGCAAAAGCGGAAATTGGCCATGTCAGGAAGGTGTTAAAATTGATGACTATTCCTTAGGCTTGGATGATCAGTATGGTATCCAACCATTAAACCTTTCACTACCCGGCGATTTTCCATTTTTGTTTTTGTTTTCCTCCCCCTCTTCCAAGAGCCTTTTTTTTTCCTGGTCATATAGCCATATGAGGGCTTGTTTTTTGGGAGCCGAGTTGTACTTTTGAACAACACTATTCATTTTATCATATAGTGTACTGGAAAATGGGAAAAGAAATTGCAGAAAAAGTTAAATTCCATAAGTTTTTTTTATTTTTTATGATTTACCATTCTCAATATACAGTAAAACTGTATTTCTCCTACGCCTCATTGGGGGACACAGGACCATGGGTGTTATGCTGCTGCCACTAGGAGGACACTAAGTAGACAGAAAGATTAACTCCTCCTCTGCAGTATACACCCCTTCACTGGATACAATTTCATCCAGTTCTTGCTTAGTGTCTGTAGGAGGCCCTGTTTTTTTCAGACCCCAACTTTTATTTTAATTTTTGATTTTTAATTTTACGTAAATTTTTATTTTTTATCTAACGGAGTGAAGGGGGCGACGGGTCCTTTTTTTATAGGGTCCGCTCTCCCCCGAACCAATAACAGGCGAGCACGGCGAGTATACCTCCCCGTCCCTCTCCTGCGACGTATGGCGCACGAAAAGCTTGCGCCGGGGCAATGGTTCCTATACGGTCCCGATTTCCCCCCCCCCCCCCACCTGCAATAGAGCAATGTGCTCTGGAGAAAATGCAGCCGGAGGGGAAGATGTGCCGCAGCACCAACAAACCCCTTTGATCAGACGAGGATGCATCAGGGGCCTCTCCATCCCCATCCAGGGTGCATGGATTGAGTACACACCCTCACAGAACCGCCCTGCAGATGTGAGAACCGGTGAGCACTGCGGCTGTAAGTACATACCCCCCTGCTCCCCTGTGTGCGGCAGCGATGCGGTCCGGGTCCCTGGAGAGAGACGCCGCCGACCGGGGGTCGAAGGTGCTTGGCGGAGGTTCAGAAACGCTCCGTCGCGGCCGCACATCGCCGGCAGGCCCCAAAAATTTAGTCCCCAGCTTCTTCAGCCGGAGTAGGCCGCAGTGGGCAAAATCCCTCCCACGGCCGTAGCTCCGCCCCCTACATCGGTGCTTCTCGTCTGGGACGAGAAGCGCCCTCCAAATCTCGGGGGCCATATTTCCACACTCTCTGCACGGAGCCCACGCTTCTACAGCGCTCCAGAACCGCCATATCTCTCCCTGGGGACACAGACAGGACCGTGGGTAAGCTGCTTCAAGAAAGCTTAACCCCTTCCCTGGCGTATACTGCCCGCTCTGTCTCCAAAGGCACTATGTCTCAATCCAAGGAGACTAAAAAGGGTAACAAGAAGCACACAGTGTTTTTCACTGTATGTGCCACTTGCAATGCGGCCCTGCCCCGAGCCCACACTACTCCTTTGTGTGCAGATTGTGTCTCTCCCTCTGTGCAGCCGCCTCTTGCCGCCGCCGGTACTGTCGCCGATGCCGCAGCCGTCGACCCTGTAGAGCCTAGCCCCCTGAGTGGGCAGCCTCTGTCACGATCTGTGGCTTCCCTAGCCAGAGCAATTGACTCCCTCCGGGGCCCCTCTCCAGGTCGGACCGCGGAGGATTCAGACGACGGTATGGATCCGTCTACCAGCAGGGGGCGTACCCGGTCACTTTCTACCCGGGGCTCTAGAAAACGTGTTCACGTTTCATCCCCTGACCATGAGCTAGCGGGCCCTTCAGTGCCTGCAAGCTCTGCTTCCCGGTCCCCTTCCCCAAACTCGGATAACTCTGAATATGAGTCCGACATTTCCTACGTTCAGGACTCCCCCTCCTCCCAAGAGTCTCTCGACTCTCTCATCGAGGCGGTCAACCAGACCCTGAAGGTGACTGAGGACTCCGTATCGGAACCCGAACACGTGGTGTCTTTCAAAAAGACTAAACGTGTTCCAAAGGTTTTTGTCACTCACCCTCACTTCAAGGAGATTGTACAAAAACATAGGGATCACCCAGATAAACGTTTCATGGGACAAAAGTCCATTGAGGCCAAATACCCTTTTTCTCGGAAATTAATCAAGGACTGGCTGCAGTCTCCCTCAGTGGACCCTGCTGTGTCACACCTCGCGTCCAAGACCATCCTGTCTCTTTCGGACGGTTCCTCCGTTAAGAACCCCTCCGATCGCCAGATTGATTATCTGGCTCGTTCCGCCTTCGAGGCCACAGGAGCGTCTCTCTTCCCATCCTTCGCCGCCTCTTGGGTGGCTAAGGCTATGGTCTCTTGGACCGAGACTCTTTCCTCTACCATCCAAGCCAGTGACTTACCTCCAGAAGCCAGCATCCTGGTTAACCAGATAGCGCAGGCCGGAGACTTCATAGTCAACGCCTCTATGGACGCAGCCAATTGCGCTGCACAGGCAGCCGCCAATGCAATCTCCATCAGGAGAGCCCTGTGGCTCAGGGATTGGCGTGTAGATTCGGCTTCCAAGCATTCTCTAACAGCCCTGCCTTACCAGGCTGGTCGGTTATTTGGAGAAAAATTGGACCAAATGATCTCGGATGCTACCGGAGGGAAAAGTAAATTTCTCCCCCAGCAAAAACCTACCCGGCCCTTTCGGTACCAGCAGCAACCTCCATTTCGGCCTTTTCGGCCCAATGCCAACTGGTCTTCTACATCTACTACCCCCGCATCAGGACGAGGTGGCCGAGGCACCCAGGTCTCTTACAGACCTAATCGTAACTGGAGACCCAGGCCTAAACCACCCGGGTCTAAGGGATCCACATCCCATGGATCCTCCGCCCAATGACTCCTTGCAACATCCGGTGGGCACCAACAAAGTAGGCGGACGCCTGCTCTTGTTCCGTCAAGCCTGGCTCTCAGTCGTTTCCGACGAGTGGGTCAGAGAACTGGTGTCCACCGGATACAAAATAGAATTTTCCTCCCCCCCCTACGCGCTTCTTCCAGTCTTGCCCTCAAAGGTCAAAGGCCACAGCGTTTCTCCAGGCAATACGGGCACTACAAAGGGACGGAGTCATCATTCCGGTCCCCCTAGAACAAAGATTCAGGGGTTTCTATTCGAATCTATTCGTGGTCCCAAAGAAGGACGGATCACTACGTCCGATCCTAGACCTGAAGCTACTAAACAGATTCGTAAAAATCCGACACTTCAGGATGGAATCCCTCCGTTCTGTGGTCGCGTCTATGGAAAAAGGAGAATTCCTGGCATCCATAGACATCAAGGATGCCTACCTGCACATACCAATCTTCCCTCCGCATCAGCAGTTCCTCCGCTTCGCTTTTCGCGGGGAACACTTCCAATTTGTGGCCTTGCCCTTCGGTCTCGCCACCGCTCCCAGAGTCTTCACGAAGGTCATGGCGGCTGCCATGGCCATTCTTCATTCCAGGGGAGTGGTGGTAATTCCGTACCTGGACGACCTACTGATAAAGGGTCCTTCCTACCCAGCGTGCGAAGAGTCCGTCGTTCTCACGGTGGATACTCTTTCTCGCCTGGGATGGAAGATAAACTTCGAAAAATCTTCTCCAATTCCGGCTCAACAAATCTCTTTCCTGGGGATGATACTGGACACTTCCCGCGGTCTGGTCATACTCCCTCAAGACAAGGCTTTGGCCCTGCAGCAGGGAGCTCAGAGTCTTTCCCGTCCAGTCTCCCACTCCATTCGTGCCAGCATGCGAGTTCTCGAGCAGATGGTAGCTGCCATGGAAGCGGTCCCATTTGCGCAGTTTCACCTCCGTCCCCTGCAGCATGCGCTACTGTCGGCTTGGGACGGCAACCCGTCCTCCCTCGACCGCCGATTCATCCTGTCCCCACGGGTCAGGAAGACCCTCAGGTGGTGGACGCTGAAGTCCTCCCTAACCCAGGGAAGGTCCTTTCTCCCAGTACGGTGGCTGGTGGTGACCACCGATGCCAGTCTCATAGGCTGGGGAGCGGTCTTCAACCATCACACAGCCCAGGGGCGGTGGTCCACTCAAGAGTCTCGCCTTGCCATCAATATCCTCGAGATTCGAGCTATCAGGCTAGCATTGTTCCAGTTTCACCGCCTTCTGGCAGGTCACCCAGTCAGAATCCAGTCCGACAACGCCACGGCCGTGGCATACATCAACCGTCAGTGCGGAACCCGCAGCAGGACGGCCATGCTCGAGGTGTCTCACATCCTTCATTGGGCGGAGTCAAACCATTCGCCCATCTCAGCGATCCACATTCCAGGTGTGGAGAATTGGGCGGCGGACTTCCTCAGTCGCCAGGGCCTCGCCTCCGGAGAGCGGTCCCTTCACCCGGAGGTCTTCCAGCAGATTTGCCATCGCTGGGGGACCCCGGATGTGGATCTCATGGCTTCCAGGATGAACAACAAGGTTCCTCAGTTCTTTGCTCGGTCCCTCGACCCACGGGCCCTCGGAGTAGACGCCCTGGTCTTGCCTTGGCGCCAATTCCGCCTCCCGTACATTTTTCCTCCTCTTCCCCTGCTACCGAGGGTCATCAAAAAGATCAGGGCAGAGGGGGTACCAGTGATTCTCGTCGCGCCAGACTGGCCGCGTCGGGCATGGTACGCCGAACTGGTTCAGCTGGTAGCCGATGTCCCCTGGCGTCTTCCAGATCGCGTGGATCTTCTTTCACAGGGCCCGATTTACCACCAGAACTCAGGGGCCCTGTCTTTGACGGCTTGATCGTTGAGTCCTGGATTCTAGGCCAAGCGGGTTTCGCTCCCAAGGTGTCCTCCACCATGATCAGAGCTAGGAAACCTGTTTCCATGCGCAGTTACCACCGTACCTGGCGAATTTTTTTCTCATGGTGCGATGCACAGGGACGATCTCCTCTGGTATTTTCTATCCCTTCCATACTGGAGTTTCTTCAGTCCGGACTAGAGTCGGGACTTGCCCTTAGCTCCCTAAAGGGTCAGGTTTCGGCATTGTCAGTCCTTTTCCAGCGGAAGATTGCCAATAGGTTGCCGGTGAAAACTTTCTTCCAGGGAGTTTCCCGTGTGGCGCCTCCCTACAAATCGCCCTTGGATCCGTGGGATCTTAATTTAGTTCTCGGAGCTCTTCAGGAGATTCCCTTCGAACCGCTACAGGACGTTTCCTTGACCTTCCTTTCTTGGAAGGTAGTCTTCCTAGTAGCCATTACGTCCATCAGAAGGGTTTCGGAGTTGGCTGCACTCTCCTGCCGCCCTCCCTTTCTCATTTTTCATCCGGACAAGGCGGTATTGAGGACCTCTCCCACCTTTTTGCCCAAGGTCGTCTCTTCTTTCCACCTCAATGAGGAGATTGTTCTGCCTTCGTTCTGCCCGGCACCAGTCCATCGCATCGAAAAGGCTCTACACACTCTTGATGTGGTGAGGGCTCTTCGTCGGTACGTCTCGAGGACGGCTCCCTTCCGCACGTCGGACGTCCTGTTCGTACTTCCAGAGGGGCCCAGGAAGGGCTCTCCCGCTTCAAAAGCCACTCTGGCTAAATGGATTCGGTCAGCCATTCAAGAATCCTATCGTGTCAAGGGTGTTCCTATCCCAGCTGGGATCAAGGCCCATTCTACTCGGTCGGTGGGCGCCTCGTGGGCCATTCGGCACCAGGCGTCAGCACAGCAGGTCTGCAAGGCTGCGACGTGGTCCAGTTTGCACACTTTTACCAAGCATTACCACATTCATTCTATCTCTTCTGCAGACGCCGCCCTTGGCAGGCGCATTCTGCAAGCGGCAGTTCCTTAAGCCGTAAGCCAGTGGTACATGGGGTATTAGCATATTGCTCCCCACCCAGGGACTGCTTTTGTACGTCCCATGGTCCTGTGTCCCCCAATGAGGCGTAGGAGAAAAGGAGATTTTTGTGTACTCACCGTAAAATCTTTTTCTCCGAGCCACTCATTGGGGGACACAGCACCCACCCTGAGCCTGTTTTTTTGGCTTGTTGTTACTTCTTGGTTTTGACATAGTTTGTCTTTGTTCATGCTCCTACTGCTTTACTACCAAACTGGTTGAAATTGTATCCAGTGAAGGGGTGTATACTGCAGAGGAGTTAATCTTTCTGTCTACTTAGTGTCCTCCTAGTGGCCGCAGCATAACACCCATGGTCCTGTGTCCCCCAATGAGTGGCTCGGAGAAAAAGATTTTACGATGAGTACACAAAAATCTCCTTTTCATACTGTAAAGTTTATGCTACAAATACCTTTTTCAGCAATAAAAAACTTATTTATTAGAGGTACAATTAGAATCTATATCCAATCAATCAATGGTTTTAAAATATCATGGTAAGAATATATAAAATCAAATTAGTCCAAGTGTAACTAGTAAGATCAGTCCAGAAAATGTCCTGCTTAAACAATTGATGCACAAAGTTCCCCAAGTTAATGGTCTTGCAAATCAACCTGCAAAAAGTGCGAAAACTGCGGTTACCCCTCTCACAGTGGTGCTGTAGTCCAAAGCACGAGGTTCCTCTGTGAAGATAGTGGTTGCAGCCTTTTATTGCAATGTTGCAGTGGGCAAAGAATATGATCCTGGCTTTTTGATTTTTTTTTCTCGTTATTCTGCTAACTGATAGCATTCATTTATTTTATGTTTTGATAGATCAGTCATTTCTGAACTCAGCGATACCATATATATGTGTTATATAGTTACATTTGAAACCAAGTCTAAGAGCGCAGGTAGAGCTCAAAACGAGTCTGGTGATGAGACCCCCAAGTTCCCTCTTTACAGCTTAGATTGTTGGTGTGCAATTGTTCATCGCCTTGTCAAATATTTTAAATTTTTTGCAATAAAGGAATTTGTTTTATATACATACCTGGATCGGCGACTTGATCTTTCCTTCAAAAATTGACATTTCCTATTTGCATTTTTTAAGTTATTAAATTAGATGGCACAACGCCTGTACGGTATGGGCTAAGGCTGAACATGGATGAGAAGTACACAGGGCTGAAGAAGCAGTTGAGTGAGCTGTGTGGATTGAAGCCTGAACAGATCCTTCTTGCGGAGGTGCATGGCTCGAACATTAAGGTATACTGGTGGCCACCCAACTCATTTGTGATGACCAGACCATGTTCCTGTACGGTCAGACACAGCCATTACACAGTACACAGCAGGGGCACATTTCTAAGATTATCTCAGCACAGGAACATTTTATTTACACACATCCAATTGTGGAAATTATTATTATTACAAGAGATATTGACTAAAATGTACTTTTGTTTGTGGGAACTAGCTGCCCACATGCTTACTAATATATCCCACCCTTTGACTAGTACTGTAACAAAATGACCTTGTAATTGAGTTCACCTTAACGTGGTTTAAATGAATATGCTGTCGTTAAAGGGGTTTTCTGGGATCCTTCAAAAAATAGCCAAGGTAAAGAATGTAAAGAGAGAAAGAAAAGAAATAGTAGTAGTATTTATTCTTTGAATTCCCCATCAGTACACAAAGTACCGTGTATACTCGAGTATAAGCCGACCCCCCTAATTTTGCCACAAAAAACTGGGAAAACTTAATGACTCGAGTATAAGCCTAGGGTGAAAAATGCAGCAGCTACCGGTAAATTTCAAAAGTAAAAATAGATACCAATAAAAGTAAAATTAATTGAGACATCAGTTTGATGGGCCCCATTAGATGCTCCATATTAAAATATGCCCCATATAATCCTGCATAAAGGGTAATAAGGGCCCCATAAGATGCTCCATAGAGATATTTGCCCCATATAGTGCTGCACAAGTGTTATGGCCCCATAAGATGCTCCGCACAGCCACTTGCCCCTTACAGTGCTGCACAAGTGTTATGGCCCCATACAGATGCTCCGCGCAGCCACTTGCCCCTTATAGTGTTGCACAAGTGTTATGGCCCTATACAGATGCTCCGCGCAGCCACTTGCCCCTTATAGTGCTGCACAAGTGTTATGGCTCCATACAGATGCTTCGCGCAGCCACTTGCCCCTTATAGTGCTGCACAAGTGTTATGGCCCCATACAGATGCTCCATACAGCCACTTGCCCCATATAGTGCTGCACAAGTGTTATGGCCCCATAAGATGCTCCGCGCAGCCACATGCCCCTTATAGTGCTGCACAAGTGTTATGGCCCCATAAGATGCTCCGCACAGCCACTTGCCCCTTACAGTGCTGCACAAGTGTTATGGCCCCATACAGATGCTCCGCGCAGCCACTTGCCCCTTATAGTGTTGCACAAGTGTTATGGCCCCATACAGATGCTCCGCGCAGCCACTTGCCCCTTATAGTGCTGCACAAGTGTTATGGCTCCATACAGATGCTTCGCGCAGCCACTTGCCCCTTATAGTGCTGCACAAGTGTTATGGCCCCATACAGATGCTCCATACAGCCACTTGCCCCATATAGTGCTGCACAAGTGTTATGGCCCCATAAGATGCTCCGCGCAGCCACATGCCCCTTATAGTGCTGCACAAGTGTTATGGCCCCATACAGATGCTCCGCGCAGCCACTTGCCCCTTATAGTGCTGCACAAGTGTTATGGCCCCATACAGATGCTCAGTACAGCTACTTGCCCCTTATAGTGCTGCACAAGTGTTATGGCCCCATACAGATGCTCCGTACAGTCACTGCCCCATATAGTGCTGCACAAGTGTTATGGCCCCATACAGATGCTCCGCACAGCCACTTGCCCCTTATAGTGCTGCACAAGTGTTATGGCCCCATACAGACGCTCCGCACAGCCACTTGCCCCATTTGCTTTTGCTGCCATAAAAAAAAAAATCGCATACTCACCTCTCCGTCGCTCAGGACCCCCGGCACTTTTACCTGCTCCTCGTGCGGCTCCGTCTTTGGCACTGATGTTCAGCAGAGGGCGCGCACTGACTACGTCACCGCGCCCTCTGACCTGAGCGTCACTGCCAGAGGACGATGAAGACGGAGCCCCACTGGAACGAGGAGGGGTAAATATCGCGCAGCGCTGCGCTCCCCCTCCCCGTATACTTACCTGCTCCTGGCGCGGTACAGTCCCTGCTTCTTCCCCGGCGCTGCATCTTCTTCCTGTATTGAGCGGTCACCGTTACCGCTCATACAATAATGAATATGCGGCTCCACCTCTATGGGAGGTGGAGCCGCATATTCATTTCTGTAATGAGCGGGACCATGTGACCGCTCAGTACAGGAAGAAGCTGCAGCGCTGGAAGAAGCAGGGACCACGCCGGGAGCAGGTAAGTATTATTAGACAGCCCCCGCCCCCCCTCACCTGCCAACCCCTGGGTATGACTCGAGTATAAGCTGAGAGGGGGACTTTCAGCCCCAAAAAATGGGCTGAAAATCTCGGCTTATACTCGAGTATATACGGTAATAATTTCCCGAACATCAGGTGACTTATGGATGTGATGTTTTGGGGAGTAAGTACATAGATGGTGCGTGCATAGATTGTGCAGTAAAACTGTGATTGGCTCATTAAATATATTATTTAACATTCCCTACCAATTACCAATATTTGAAAAATCCTGAAAAACTCCTTAAGGCTATGTTCACACGCTGCAGTTTTTGCTGCGGATCCGCAGCGGATTTGCAGCTGCGGATCCGCAGACGTTTTCCATGCAGGGTACAGTACAATGTTACCCTATGGAAAACCAAATCCGCTGTGCCCACTTTGCTTTTTTTCCGCTTGAAAATCCGCGCGGATTTTCTGCGGAAAAAAAGAAGTAGCATGTCAATTCTTTCTGCGGATTCCGCAACGGTTTTCCACCTGCACCAATAGGAAAGTGCAGTTGGAAACCCGCAGTGGAATCCGTAGGAGAAACCGCACAAAAAACCGCAGGGAAAACCACCGCGGTTTTGCACTGCGGTTTTTCCAAATCAGGACCTGAAAAATCCGCAGCAAAAAAAGGATAGTGTGAACAAGCCCTAAAGGGGGGACTTGTTGTCAGATTTTTCCACCCAATCTGACAGAAGCATTATATAGAGACAGATACCTTGATTCAAGTAATGTACAGTATCACTTTCTATGCTGTTTGCTGTAGTTTTGATAAAATCACTATTTTATCAGCAGGAGATTATTAGTAGAGGACTACTAAACCTGCTGCCATGTAGTCCCTCTATATTCATGAGCTCGGTGTAACCCCGTCCCCACCACTGATTGGCAGCTTTCTGCCTATGCACAGTGCACACATAAAGCTGTTGTGGGTTGAGTTATACAGAGCTCAGCATTCAGAGAACTATTAAATCTGTAGCAGAGAAAGCCATGATTTAATAAAAAATTGCACGGACACATCGCTGGAATCATGGTCTCTGCCTGTACATCATTCCACTCTCAGTTAGGGTAGCAAAAACCTGGTGACATTCCTTTTCATACATTTGTGAATCATCACAAATTGAAAGAAAGCCAGCACTGCTCCACAAGTACTATCTAACTATACAAATGGGGTGGTGAAATGCTTACAAGGTGTAATAGCATAATTTATCAGATGGTTTGTACTGCACCTTATTCCACAATGGCAGATGTAACACTGTGTTAGAACAAGGCAAGCCTAGGTAATGGCTGTTTCTGTAGTTCTCCATGTATCAAATAACACATTTAGGTGTCAAATCAGCACAGTTTTTATGCTAGAAAACTGCCGTAAAAACTCTGAAAAGTTTCACAGCATTTTGGGGTTTTCACTCCAGTTTGACGCTGCTCCGCCAAAACGGTTGGAGCTAGGGAGGAGCGAAGATGGGTTACGGCCAACACTCAGCCCTCTGTCCAATTAATTAAAAGTACTGGGGATTTATACACCAGACTGGGGGAGCATTTCTTTAGAGGCGCACACCACTCACTAGATGCTCCGAGTGGCATGTGCCCTGTTATTGAATTCGACACGTTGCTCTCCAGCGCGCCCTTCATTAAGCCAGCCGTGCGCTACACCAATATTAATGAAGCACCCTCCTAGTCTCCTTCTACATTTTTAAGCTCATGATAATGGAGGAATGACGCTGAATAGCGCTGCAGTCAGTGAACAGTGCTTTCCTTTCTGACCTAATCATATTTAGAGCAAGCTTTAGAATTGGATGATGCCACTCTGTGAATGCGCTGGCCGGTAGGTTCTCATTTTAATAGACTCCTTTCCTCCACTGGCTGTAATACGTAATAATGGAGATGAGTCGTTCTGTGAGAGGACTACAGAGTGCAGCAAGTTAGCACTTTATTGTGCCCGTCACTTATGTGGTATATTTCAAATGATCAGGTCATAGTGGACAAGCAGTGTTCTAGCATGGCCATGCCTATACTACTAGGAATGACTGGATGACGGTGTCATGATAGCAATTCACTCCAACATAGGGCACTACATGACCATACCTGCAGTAAGCCTTAGTCATAGCACAGGACTATTGGCGTCACCAAAAGGTGTAATAGTCCAACATGCAAACATTTTGGACTAATACACATGTTTGCAACAAACTTGGGCGTACTGCCACCTCCTTCCAATATTTCTGCTCTTGTATGCTGGTCTGCTATGGACACCACTATGCGCACCCCTAATTAATGCTTCACAGGTGAGGACAGGACTTGGAGTGCGGGTCGTACTGCTAACTTTATATAATTATATCACAATCCGACTGTATTTTTTTGCAGAACTTTCCTCAGGATAACCAGAAAGTAAGGCTGTCAGTCAGTGGATTTCTCTGTGCTTTTGAGATTCCAATTCCTGGTTCTCCTACATCCGCTACAAGCCCAATTCAACAAGGTGAGTTATATGTGGCCTGCCAATATACTCTACATGTTTATTTGTGCTACCTACTATACATTTTACCAATGTATTGAAGGAAGGGTAAATGCAAGGTTCGAGACTTTGGGTCACATTTTGGGGTACCAGTCCTCCTTTTATAGCAATAATGAGTGTATTTTCAGATTACATTTGGTTTACGCCAAGGAAAACTCCCAGCACATTTACTAAATGTATCCATATAGTCCTGTTGACCTAACAAAATGGCTAAGTAATGCCTCCTTTAGTAGAGTTGAGCAAAGTTTTCAAAGTTCGGTTCTGATTATGATTGGCCTCATTGAAGTCAATGGGAGTAGAAATGAACAAATGTGTTCGGAACCGATCAGCAAACATAAATTCGGCACGAATATGGTAAATTCATATTCCAAGCATATTCGCTCAACTCTATTCTTAACATATCAGTGAGACGGAAATGAAGTGTGTGCAGAACCAAGAAAATATTGTTCAAAACTTTCGGCATACTATCCCTCCTTTTCCGTTTTTGACTCTGTGGGAGGTGATTTTTTTCCATAAGTAGACTACGTTTATTCTAGTAAAGTGTTGATAATGCACAGTTCATCAGCATCGACTACTTTTGTTGTTAAATGTAATTGATTTCCAGTTTTGATGAATTGTTCTAGAATTCCATTCATTATGTCATTTCCAACTCATTTTATTCATGATTGCTCATATAGCGCCATCGTATTCTGCCTGCAGCACTTTACAGACCTCATCATCACTGTCCCCATTGGGGCTCCCAATATAAATTCCCTATCAGTATGGCTTTGGAGTGTGAGAGGAAACCGGAAGAAACCCACGCAAACACGGGGAGAACATACAAACTCCTTGCAGATGTTGTCCTTGGTGGGATTTGTTGGAAGGCAACTATTCTAACCACTGAGAATTTTTTTTTTTTTAATTTCTAAAATTACAGACTCTAACCTGTAGTTATTGATTTAGGATTAATTTATGCTTTTCAGTGCTGTGTAATTATCAGATGTATCCTGTACACAAGATCAGAGGCATAACTTCAAGGTTCTGGGAACCAAATAATTATAATAATCTTTATTGATATAGCGCCTACGTATCCCGCAGCGCTTTACAATTCAGCAGTCCATATGAAACAGTCATAAGTAACAAAGTTAAAGATAATACAATAATTAAAGCAAAGATAGTCTAAAACAGGGTCCCCCATTTACCATGTGTCATGTATATTACTGGTCTCCGTTTATGTGGCGGGAGCACTTGGACCCCCCACTAGGTGTAACAAATGAATCTAAATATCCAGCCAAAGATAAACAAATGTTTACCCCCATAAAAGCCTGTGCATATTGTCGGATTAAATGTGGAGTGGATCTAGCCTTGGTCTGTACGGTGCCATAGTGAATAGATGATGATAGCTTGAACAGGGTTACATTGACATATATTCTCCATGTTCGAGTGATTTTCATGCTCATTGTATGCCAGTGCTATATTGCTGAGGACAAATATAATTTTACAGATTGATAAGCACCCATTATTACATCATCTGCAGTTGGCTTTCTAATTGGCTCTGTACGGTTCATGAAATGATTAGTTAAAGAGGTTTAAACCATAATCCATATTAAAAGCAAAGCAGTTTTAAGTGGATTACACTGAGCTTGTTCTTTAATTTGCAGATGCCACCACAGTGCCATCATCTAATGGACCACAAAGTCTCATGCCAAATGGAGGACTGAGTCGGCCACCAGTAATCCCAAATGGGATGCCAAATACTGTAGTGCCATGTGGGACAGAGAAGACAGTCGGGAATGGAGTACTCAATGGCCATGTCTCTGTCCATCCAGAAGGCCCTTTTATAGGCTATATCATTGCTATTCATAGAAAAATGGTAAGATGACACCTGTTATATGAGAAGAAAATACCACGTCCCTGTAGTATTACATGGAGGACATTCAGTTGTACTTTTCTAGTACAAGGATAACTTAAGTCTGTCAGAATGAGAATGTGGCTGTACATTTTGACTTCTAGACAGTGATCCCAAGTTCAAGAAACTGCACCTTTAATACACATAAAGTACTGACAAAAAACGGCTGTACATACTGTGTGTGTTTGTATAGCAGGTGATATAAGTATTGAACACATCACCAATTTTCTAAGTAAATCTATTTCTAAAGGTGCTATTGACATGAAATGCTCACCAGATATTGGAAACAGCCCAATCAAATCCACACAGGCAAAGAAATCAAACTATAGATGTCCATAAACTAAGTTAATTGTAATAATCAGAAATTACACAGGAAATTAGTATTGAACATGCATATTGAAGTTTATTTAATGCTTCCTATAAAAGCCTTTGTTAGGGATAACAGCATCAAGACACCTCTTGTATGGAGAAACTAGTCACATGCATTGCTCAAGTGTGACTTTGGCCCATTCTTCCACACAAACACTCTTCAAATCCTGGAGGTTCCATGGGCTTCTTCTATGAACTCTGAGCTTTAGTTTCTTCCATAAATTTTCTATTGGATTCGGGTCAGGTGATTGGCTGGGCCATTCTAGCACCTTTATTTCCTTTCTCTGAAACCAATTGATCGTTTCCTTGGCTGTGTGTTTGGGATCATTTTCTTACTGAAATGTCCACCCTTGTTTCATTTTCATCATCCTGGCAAATGGTAGCAGATTTTTATCAAGAATGTCTCAGTATATTTATCCATTCATCCTTCTTCCAAATATATGAAGTTTGCCAGTGTCGTATGCTGAAAAACAGCCCCACACCATGCTGTTACCACCTCCACACTTCTCTGTTGGTATGGTATTTTGGGGAATTTAATGCAGTGCCTATTGGCCTACAAACATGGTGTGTATTATGAACTCCAAAGAGTTCAATTTTGGTCTCATCTGACCAAAACTATATTCTCCCAGTATTCCACAGGCTTGTCTAAATTTTGTTGCGCGAACTTTAATTGATGTGTTACTTTTTCGGCTACTCCTCATTCATAATCTGAATTGTATTAGTAATTGTATCCATATTATTCTTACCTATTGTTGATGATCCTTGTTTTAGATGAGAACAGAGCTGTATTTTCTGTCTTCTCAAAAAAATCGCCCTAGCCTATTTGGGATGCCTCTAATTGTTCCATGCACTGTCCATACCCGGAAGAAAGATTTATATGATGCGGTGTGGATCCAGGTTTCCAGACTTGCAAGTCCTCTTCCACCGCAAGAAGCAAGTAACCACGCACAAGACTGGTAAGTCAACAGAATGAATATTGTACATACATTTTATGTTAAAGGAAATTACATCAAGTAATTGCCTATTGTTTAATCAGATTTTAACTATTATCTAAACTTTTTTTTTCATCAAATCTGTTTTTGTTGAAAAATTCTAAACATTTGATAATAGTTTTACAAACTCCTATCCAGACAAATTACTTGGCCATTATATTAGATTAACATCTAAGAGGTATTGTTACTAAAGGTACCGTCACACTTAGCGACGCTGCAGCGATATAGACAACGAGCCGATCGCTGGAGCGTCGCTGTTTAGGTCGCTGTAGAGACGTCAAACACAGCAGCTCCACAACGATGCAGGAGCGATCCTGTGACGTAACGGCGACTCACTTATCGTTCTCACAGGTTGTTAGCTCCATGTAAAACATTGCTGACATCGTTGCTTTTGCTGTCAAACACGACGATACACGCCGACCTGACGACCAAATAAAGTTCTGGACTTCTAGCTCCGACCAGCGATATCACAGCGGGATCCAGATCGCTGCCGCGTGTCAAACACAACGGGATCGCTAACCAGGACGCTGCAACGTCACGGATCGTTGTCGTTCTCGTTGTAAAGTTGCTCAGTGTGAAGGTACCTTTAGAGTCCATTGAGTGTGTCCTGGATGAAAAGAATCTGCTGGTCATTGACAATTAACAGAGAAGGATAAAGAAGCTGATTTTATGTTAACAATCTTAACTGCACAACTCTAGAAACCAGTATTTGAGCAAGGGAGGGTGTGATCAGGTATAATAGAGATCATTGATTTTCTTTTTTGTGCCATCAGCTTAACTTTTATCATAACTTTCCATGGTCAGTGAAATTATGAAACTTTACAAATCATTTTATTGGAGTATTTGTAAGACATTGTGAACCGCTTCTAAACTCATGCTTTCTCCAGTCAATTCACTTGCCTTCAGCTGTATTGAAGGGAACATTACTGCTTCCCCGTGTCTTTATCAAATCTTTCTGTAGATTCAAACATGCCTCTTTTGGTGGCTTCTTGCTTAGTAAATTCCGCTAAGAATTTCCGCCCAGGGTATGGTAGTTAGTGGGTGACTAGTCTTGGGGTGTTGCTTTTCCTGCAGTGAATGTCCCACTAATCGTGTTTTCACGTCCTGGTGAGTCTGAGTAACATGATTTGCAAGAGTGGCATCGCCACCATCTATTTACAAATGTCTACCTCCATGACCGTGCACAGTAAGCAAGGTGTACTCTCCCCAGCTTCATTGGTGCACTGCAAAGTATTGCAAAAACTTTAGGGAAATTTACTGAGCAAAAGCCCAAAACTAAAGACATGGGGAAGGTTTGGCAAAACCTGTCAAGTTCCCTTTAACATCAAAATGATTCATTTGGAGTATAGATGATGATAGTGAGGCACAGGAATGGAGCAGACCCTTTCACTAACTCTGATATCCATGCAGCTGAACGCAGGCAAATGGACCAAGGAAAGCTAGGATTTGGAAACAACTTACCTACAAATAGTTTTGCAGGAATGTATATACATCTCCTATTAAAGGGATTTGTAATGTTGTAAAACTTTTCAAACTTATAAAAAAATATGAAAGTTTGGATGCTTTTTTTTTTTTTTTTTTTTTTAGATCAGAATTTACTGTAATATCACAATTTGAAAAAAATATAAAAAGTTTTGCAGTTTCTGTTCTGGCCTAAACCCCAAAAAACAAAGAGACAGCGCCACAATGGATGGTGACAAAATAGGAGCTTACATTTCTTCTGCCTCCTGTAGCGACGTTTCGGTCAACAGACCTTTATCAAGCACTTGATAAAGGTCTGTTGACCGAAACGTCGCTGCAGGAGGCAGAAGAAATGTAAGCTCCTATTTTGTCACCATCCATTGTGGCGCTGTCTCTTTGTTTTTTGTGGTCTTGCTACTGTCCGGGATGGGCTCCCTGGTTTTGGACATGCGCCCTTGTGTCCGCTGAATTTAAACGTGAGCACTGCTGTCAGAGGTGCACGGGTAGGCTCCCACACCCTATAACTATGCAATATAAAACCCGGCACTCAACTTCAATTTGGCTGCTGTAAGGTTTATTGTGTAGTATCAACACTAAAACGTTTCGGTCCTGTGGACCTTCCTCAGTTACTACATCGTGAGAATAAAGAAATAAACATAATCATTTAACAGAAAGAAAAAAACAAAGCAAAAAAACATAGGTATTTACAACAATATGTACAAAGCATAAACATGGTCATGTATCGGAAGGAACAAGTACATTATAACGCTTAGAGACCGAGGCGTACCTAATTGTGAGGTTAGTAGAGAAGAAAATCTCTTTGCCAATAGAGCCCTATTGGTGTAGCTATAAGGAAGAAAAAAGAGGGGGTGGTATTACTACATTGTGGGCTAATGTAGTTCAGTGGTCCTCAGGCATTGGGCCCATGGTGAGTACCTTAATGTCCAGAGTGCCTCCAAGTTTGCAGCATTGAGGCTGGAAAATAATGAAGACGGGACAAAAGTCCTTGTAAGTTGGAGTGCGCCATGTGGCGGAGTCCGGTGGACGTGGCTAAATATCGGTGTGGTGGCGCCGCTGAAAGATGCGCTGGTTACCTGTGCTGTGTCCGGGTGTAGACGCGGTGTGATTATGGGCGGGACCGAGCGTGAAAGTGGTTACCAGGTAGTCAGGGAATAGAAAGCAGAGTCCGGTGTAGTAGGTGGAGTTGAGACCATAACGCTGCGTAATAGATGGTAGTGATGAATGATGATGATCATTCATCACTACCATCTATTTCACGCTCGGTCCCGCCCATAATCACACTTCTGTCCTCTCCCATTGGGCGCCCACTGACTGCCAGTCACGGCAGCCCCATGACGCACTTCCTGTACGTCATTTCCGGCGGTCCACGCCGTTCACATAAATTAGCGCTTACACCGGCCTACTGCACTCCGGCTTAGGTTGGGACAAGCGGTGGACACCGCGTCTACACCCGGACACAGCACAGGTAACCAGCGCATCTTTCAGCGGCGCCACCACACCGATATTTAGCCACGCCCACCGGACTCCGCCACATGGCGCACTCCAACTTACAAGGACTTTTGTCCCGTCTTCATTATTTTCCAGCCTCAATGCTGCAAACTTGGAGGCACTCTGGACATTAAGGTACTCACCATGGGCCCAATGCCTGAGGACCACTGAACTACATTAGCCCACAATGTAGTAATACCACCCCCTCTTTTTTCTTCCTTATAGCTACACCAATAGGGCTCTATTGGCAAAGAGATTTTCTTCTCTACTAACCTCACAATTAGGTACGCCTCGGTCTCTAAGCGTTATAATGTACTTGTTCCTTCCGATACATGACCATGTTTATGCTTTGTACATATTGTTGTAAATACCTATGTTTTTTTGCTTTGTTTTTTTCTTTCTGTTAAATGATTATGTTTATTTCTTTATTCTCACGATGTAGTAACTGAGGAAGGTCCACAGGACCGAAACGTTTTAGTGTTGATACTACACAATAAACCTTACAGCAGCCAAATTGAAGTTGAGTGCCGGGTTTTATATTGCATGCTTGTGTCCGCTGAGACCTTCAATCTATATATAAAAGGGTGCGGTTTTGACTTTCTTTTGTTTTGACTCTGTTCTGGCCTATGTCTAACACTAAAAATATCACTACAAAAATATAAATAGCAGCCAAAATTGCAATACCATGTCCAGACACAAATGCAGAACAGGATGCAGCAAGTCCCCCATGATAAAGTCATGGGCAGCACAAGTGCACAATACTAATAAAACAAGCCTTCCTAACCCACCAAACACCCATGGGTTGGCTGCCTAGTATTCTAAGTGCACACAGGCTTGCGTAGGGTGGCATTCACACCAGTATGTGACATACGCCTCACTTCCTGTAGTGTGCTTTGTGTCTGGACATGGTGTTGCAACCAAGGCTGCTATTTTTCCTTTAAAGTGAATTGTGTAAGTCTAACACTAAATGCGTATGTCCTGTTTTCTACAGGAATCTACATGGGTATAGGCAGTAATAATAGACTGGCTCTGATTTCTTTACTTTCTATAACAAAGTTTTCTGAGAAGGCTTTGATCGGAGAAAAGATCATTGTAAAGGGAGGGGAAGGATATGAGGTGTAACATCACCTTTTGCTTATGGTAGATCCTGTGTTGCCTAAAGAAAGGTTATACCCTTCATTGTAATCCTGTCTGTGTGAAAATGAAACAGCTGAAAGATTTTCTGTACAGAACAGGAAGTAAGTGCCTAATTTTAAGGCCGGGGTCACACTTGCGAGTGCAATGCGAGAAACTCACGCAGGTCTCTCGCTTCAATACCCGGCACTGCCGCCGGCACTCGGGAACAGAGAGTTCAGCTACATAGAAATACATATAGCCGCCCTCTCCAGTCCCGAGTGCCGGGTATTGATGCGAGAGACTCACGCGAGTTTCTCGCATTGCACTCGCAAGTGTGACCCCGGCCTAAGGCTTCCATACACATTTGTTCTAAGTTAGCCAGACCCCACATCGGTGGGATTGTCCAGCAATCTATTGTCTATGGGTCTCCCAACTTGAGTTAAAGGTATGTCCGTTTTAATTTAGTCACCCAACCCTTTTGTTCTCTGGTGGATTTCTGCATTTTTTAAAATCCAAATTGTAGATTTATCAAAATTATAAAGGACATAGACCTCTGCATAGTGTTCACTCTCTGCAGAGTTGCGTTTCACAGAACATAGCCTATGCCCTTGTAACAGAATAAAACGCAGGGACTTGTGCTGTGACGTGTGCAGCATATTAGTGCTGCAGATTTAACCGATTTATTCCAGTTTCTCGGCATTG
The DNA here is from genome assembly GCF_051348905.1 of Ranitomeya variabilis. Classification (NCBI taxonomy): domain Eukaryota; kingdom Metazoa; phylum Chordata; class Amphibia; order Anura; family Dendrobatidae; genus Ranitomeya; species Ranitomeya variabilis. The sequence goes on from NC_135234.1 coordinate 408,197,694, forward strand.
CCTGGGGTTAAACCTGCAGCAACGTCCACATGAAACGTGAGGATTTTCCTATGGATTTGCAGTGAATTCCACAGTGGAAAAAGCCAACTACATGCTAGATGTGGAGTGTATGGAAATGAATAAATCAGACTTCAATGTCACATCTAAGCATGAAAGGCAAAAGGAGACATCCGAAAGTATCCTTCCTGCACAACGTGTCGGCAGCCTCTTGTTTTTTCTTATTATTTTGAAATGACATAAAAATGCATCGCACACCATTAAACTAATCTTGTCATTTTCAGTGATGACAGCATGGGGTACCAATATCCGTTCACACTCAGAGTGGTGCAGAAAGATGGTAATTCCTGTGCATCATGCCCATGGTACAGGTAAGTAATGTTATGCTAGAATAGTATGGAAGACACTTTATTAGTATGTAAAATATTTATCTGACTTGACCACAAGGGACAATTTCATTCCACCTTTCCATCTACCTATGCATTGGCTGTATGTTGTAAAGAACTTTTTATTGTAAAAAAAAAAAAAAGTAACAGTTAAAGGTGTTTTCTTGTCAAAAGACATTAGCTGCTGAGCCCAGTGATTGGCTGCAGTTGTCACATGTGCTGAGAGTTGTGACGCCACCACTGCAGCCTGTCAATAAAGAAAGGACATAGGGCTGTGGCGAAGAGGCAGCTCTGGAGTTTGAGGGTTGGTCAACACCTGAGTTTATTATTCTACCCTTTGGATGCAAAGAGCAATAATAAAACACCTTTAGGCTATGTGCACACGTTCAGGATTTTTAGCATTTTTTTCAGCCTTTTTCCGTGGAAAAAAACGCTAAAAACAACGCTTACATAAGCATCCCATCATATTTAATGCATTCTGCATTTTTTGTGCACATGCTGCATTTTTTCCGCATCGGAAACACATTCTGGGAAAAAACGCAGCATGTTCTTTGTGCGGAATCGCGGCGATTCCGCATACATAGGAATGCATTGATCCGCTTACTTTTCGCATGGGGCTATGCCCACCATGTTCAAAGTAAGTGGAAAATGTGCGGATGGTACCCAGTGTCTTGAGAGGAGACTCTCCTCCAGGGACTGGGCACCATATCTTGTGTTTAAAAAAAAAAAAAAAAGAATTAAAATAAAAAATAGTTATTTACTCCTCTTCTGGCACCCCCCGGAGCCAGCCTAGGCCTTAGCGATGCTCTCGCCAGCTCCCGTTCACAGGGATGCATTGCACAAATCACCTGGATGAGGTAGCGGTCTCACGTGATGCTACGTCATCTGGGGTTATTGTCGCAAGGCATCACTGGGAACGGGAGTTGCCGGGATCATCGCGAGGAGCGGGAAGGCTGCGGGGGGCATCGAAGGTGAGAATATCACGATTTTTTTTTATTATTATTTTTTAAGTATCTTTTTACTATTGATGCTGCATACGCAGTGTGACTAACCTGTCAATCAGTTTTCCAAGCGATGCTACAGATCACTTGGAAAACGCTAGCATCTGCAAGCTAATTACGCTTGTAAAACGCTAGTGTTTAGCGGGAAAACGCATGCCAATTCCGCATGCGTTTTACCCGCGGCAGGAGTTGCAGAATTGCCGCAGCAATTTCTGCTGCAATTACGGACGTGTGCACATAGCCTTAATCGGGACGACTATTAAATAGGACAGTGGTGTGAAACCTCATGACCTTTTATCCAGCTCTCGGGCAGATTCTCAGGGACCACAGTGCTTGGATTGGCAGCTGTATTTCGACGGCCACCGGATCATTAATTTCTTCTTGCTCTGTGAGTGTGCGCACGCAGTGGTTACTACTGAGCATTGAGGCTCATGCAATGAAAGATTATGTCCTGACATCAGTGCCAAGGTCTGGACGTAGTTATTGGGCGAAGTTATCTTGTAATTTATACGGCCCCCGAAGAATGGTATAAATAATGTAAATGGCCCTTGTTTTTGCAAATGTGTGTTGTAACTTCTGTACACAATAGTTGGCAGTTCTGTATGAAACTTAAGACACTCACATGTTGTTCTTCCAATGTAGTGTACTTATTTCTGTGCACTATATGTCCTACTGGTTTCATCGCCACACAAGTACAGACAAAAAAACCCATCAACTTGTGGCCAAACATTTTTGTGGTCCAGGACACAACATAAGCAATATAAAAGTTATTACAGTTGTGCTCAAAAGTTTACATACCCCTGCAGAATTTTGCTTTCTTGGCCTTTTTTCAAAGAATATGAATGATAACACTAAAACCTTTTCTCCACTCGTGGTTAGTGGTTGGGTGAAGCCATTTATTGTCAAACTATTGTGTTTTCTCTTTTTAAATCATAATGACAACCCAAAACATCCAAATCACCCTGATCAAAAGGTTACAAACCCCATTTCTTAATACCGTGTATTGCCCCCTCTAACATCAATGACAGCTTGAAGTCTTTTGTGGTAGTTGTGGATGAGGTTCTTTATTTTCTGAGATGGTATGTGAAGAAACCAGAGTATATCTTAATTACCCAGACAGCTATGTTTTTGCAAACCAATAAGGACTTACTTTTCATCTGTATATTGGCTTGTGGATTTAAGTGTTTGTCTGGTGGTTCAAGAAGACAGACTTGCAAACTGATATACCATTTAACGTACTGTGTGAGTCTGTAATAGTGACTTGTACATAGTGTGTGTTTATCTTTGTTTATTGATGTGTGCTGATATGCTAATTGTGCATTGAAATCTGGAACCAGCTTGGTGACTTCTAAAGCAGAGCGGGAAAGACTGTGCAAATAGATTGAATGGTCAAGTAGTGCTACATGATCACATCACCATTCTTTACCTTATCTTGATGTTGGACTGAAGGACACTGGGTAATTCTAAAAATAGCTTACATGCCTTGGGTATAAAATGGAAGAGCTGTTGGTGTTGAGGGGCCTAAATTACAGAAGTCATGGCAGAAACTCTCTTCAGGATCTCAGCTGAGAGTACATTGGACCCGGCTGCCAGAACACAGGACTGCTCTCGGATATCTCCCTACGCTTGTCATTACCTCCTCTCTACGTGTATACCACAGATGGAGTAGCGACCCTAGGAGCTCTGATGTAACATCTTCCATTATCTTGGCGAGTCAGCGGAAGGGTGAGGCCCTGTAATGTGCACCATCTTGGTGTAATTGCTGAGATTGTTCTGTTTGCTATGGTGTGTTGTGGTTCAATAAAGTATTGTCACACTGTTTTACCTTAACCCTGTGTTGTCTGTGTAGTGTATTGCCCACCGGGAGATAGAGCAGGCGTTCAGTGGTATGAGCCCTGGTCCATGCAGTCTTGCTAAAGACAGCCGGGCCAGCAGACGAGAGCACCCACTGACCCCGTTTCTCCACAGTAAAGCTGCCCACTCTTCTTGGCAAATAGCCTCCAGTTCTTGTAAATTCCTGGGCTGTCTAGCATGAACTGCACGCTTGAGATTTCCCCAGAGTGGCTCAATGATATTGAGGTCAGGAGGCTGAGATAGCCAATCCAGAACCTTCACTTTGTTATGCTGTAGCCAGTGACAGGTTGACTTGGCCTTGTGTTTTGGATTGTTGTCATGTTGGAACATCCAAGTATGTCCCATGTGCAGCATGTGCAGATGAGTGCAAGTTTGCCTCCAGTATTTTCTGATAACGTGCTGCATTCATCTTTCCTTCAACTTTGACCAAGTTTACTGTGCCTTTGTAGCTCATACATTCCCAAAACAACAGCGATCCACCTCAGTGCTTTACAGTAGGAATGGTGTTCCTTTCATCATAGGTTTTGTTGACCTCTCTCTAAATGTAACATTTTATGGTTCTGGCCAAAAAGTGCAATTTTGGTCTCATCATTCCAAATTACTTTGTTCCAGAAGTTTTGAGGCTTGTCTCTGTTCTGTTTTGCGTTTTGTAGGCGAGATACTTTGTGTCACTTGCGCAGTAATGGCTTTTTTCTGGTGACTCGACCATGCAGCCGATTTTTCTTCAAGTGCCTACTTATTGTGCGTCTTGAAACAGCCACACTGGTAGTTTGCAGAGAGTCCTGTATTTCAGCGGATGTTATTTGTGGGTTTTTCTTTGCATCCCAAACAATTTTCCCGGCAGTTGTGGATGACGTTTGTATTGGTCTACCTGATTGTTGTTTTGTTTTTACAGAGCTCCTGATTTTCCATTTGTTAATCACAGTTTGAACGCTGCTGACTGGCATTATCAATTCCTTGGATATCTTTTTGTATCCCTTTCCTGTTTTATACCGTTCATTTACCTTTTCCCATAGATCCGTTAACAATTAATTCGTTTTCCCCATGACTCACAATACAGAGACGTCAGTGGCTGGATGAAAGATGCAAGAGTCTGTCTGGATCCCATAAACTCACTCCGCTTTTATGCACACACACTGATAACAAGCAAACAGGTCACAGGTGAGGATGTTACCTTTAGTAGCCATTCAAACCCTTTTGTGTCAACTTCTGTGCTTGTTATCAGGCCAAAATCACCAGGGTATGTGAACTTTTGATCAGGGTCATTTGGATGTTTTGGGTTGTCATTATAATTTAGAAAGAGAAAACACAGTAGTTTGACAATAAATGGCTTCACCCAACCACTAACCATGAGTGTGGAGAAAGAGTTTTGGTGTTATCATTTATATTCTCTGAAAAAAGGCCAAGAAAGCAAAAATTCTGCCGGGGTATGTAAACTTTGGAGCACAACTCTATATTAAAAGGTAACTTCGAATCACAAAAACACTGAGGGGTCTGGGGATATAAATTTGTGACAGTCCTTTATATACTCCACACAGTACTAAATCAGTCACAAGGATTTATGATTTATTACAAAATCCAAGCAATCTGCTCCAGAGACAGTGAGGGCACCAGGTCTCTTATCTTGCATGGATATTGGGACAATAGCGTTAATCAGCAGGATCTGTCACACTCATCCAGTAAAGGAGATTAGATATTAGCCAAATTAACCAGTTCAAGACTGGGCCATATACCCCCGTTTCTGACTACGCACAATTTCGAGTTTCTGTTCATGTGGTTTAAAGAGCTTTAAAAATTGTTCTCCTTTTTTATTTTCATGATACATGGGGCTTCATTTTATGTCACTGTCACATTCTCTTTTTCCTGCTGTTGGGCGATATTAGTGGAAAAATAAGTGAAATAAGTATCTGTTTTCCCATTTTCACCATGTTTCCCTTTTAACTGGGACTGGTATACTAGCCCCATTTACAGGGGAAATGCACAGCTGTCTGTCTTTTATGACCCAGCAGCTCCTGTTGCCTTCGTATACATCGCGCTCACAGCGCCATCAGCACTTCCTATTACTTTGTGTACACAGTGCTTCTTTAGTTCTGCGTATACAGCAATGGAGAAGATGCAGAGAGTAGTAATCCGTCCCTGCATTCTCTGTGGGGACTTCAGTAGTCTCTGATAGCCAGATCCCCACTTCAGAAGCTAAACGATTGTGTGTATCTGCGCTTCTGTGCAGTGACTTTTTAGAACGTTGCTGTTGAGTAGGAGCAAGGTTGCCTGGACATCAATAGTCTGTGGGGAGTTCGGAAGCCGTTAAATATATACTATGGTTTCAGCTGAGGCATCTGACAGATGTACTTTTTTTTCTCATGTTAAACAGCTCGTACCATGCATCTTGGCTATTGTCCGATTTTGAGATAAGTTAACGAAGGACACATCTGTACTTAAAAACAAAATGCCTACAACTGATACGGTTCCAATAGTCCATATTATTTAATGTTTTCCTTCCCATTGATTTCAATTTAGGTTTTGCAGAGGATGTAAGATTGACTGTACAGAAGACCGTGCCTACATTGGTAATGCTTACATTGCTGTAGATTGGGATCCCACAGCTCTACATCTTCGTTATCAGACATCACAAGAAAGGGTAAGGAAAAGGAAATTATTGTAGGCCTCTATAGAAGTGGGCATGGATTTCAATTAAAGGAGTTGTACACATCAAGAGACTTTTTTTCTCCTTAAATGCATCTAAAATCTCAATTTTTAAAAAAAAATTGGGACACTGTGTAAAATGTAAAGAAAACAAGAATGTCGCCTGGTCATGGCTGGTGGGCTCACATGAGTCTGCCAATTTCTGCTCTAAGTACTTAAATTTTTATAAGTATATTCTATATAGTAATAATGCAGTCTAAATCCCGCCACTGAAACAGACTTAACTTTTGGGAGTGAGGCTGGTCCCTGCTCTCCACATTTTCTCCTTAACATTGTGCACTGACAGTGCACTCACCAACACATGCTCAGTAGAGTAAACTGGCATCACTGATGACGCTTTGTCGCAGGGTGGGGTCAGAAGCTGTGCAAAGTGATCAAAGCTTCTGCCCCTTTCTGTTTGAGTATCCCAGCATGCACCGGGTATTCTCAAGCAAAATATCATCAAGCCATAAGTAAGTAAAAAAGCAAAACAAAACGTAAGCAGTTAGAATGGTAGGGACTTTTTAATTAAAGTTATATTAGAAAAGTGATTAGATTAGTACAATAAATAGACATGCATGCATGATTAAAATCAATATTATTTTAAGACCACCACTTTAATGAAACCTTATTTAAAAAAATAATTTTAGGCCAAAATGCATGCATTTAATTTAATTGAACTGAAAATTCTCACCAATTGTGGACAACGCCTTTAAGATTTTGCATTGAGCAGTTCTGGGAAGGTCTATGGTGCAATCTCTCTTCTTTCTTTCTTTTTTTTTTTTTTTTTTCATTTATACATTTATGTATTATTCTCCAAAAAGTTCCATGTTCTGTTTTTTTTTGTTCCTCTGTACAGATTGTGGAAGAGCATGGGAGTGTTGAACAGAGTCGTAGAGCACAAGCAGAGCCCATTAACCTGGATAGCTGTCTCCGCGCCTTCACCACTGAGGAGGAATTGGGGGAAGATGAAATGTATTATTGTTCCAAATGTAAAACCCATTGTTTAGCTACCAAGAAACTTGACCTTTGGAGGCTCCCTCCAATTCTGGTACCATTTTATATTGTTATTTTTCATGAATATTTGCAAGAATAATTTTAATGCTGTGCATAGCTATCCTCCCCTGACAAAATAACAAATTATATGGGTAATATACACATCTATATTTTTGTGTTAGTGCCAGGAGTGAGTACAGTTTAGCATTTTTTTATTTTTTCATTTTTAGGTCATTTTTTGATGTTGGCTTCTTCATGAATTCCATATCACCAATGTTATTATATTTTAGTTATCTTTTGCTGTTTTATTTGTTTTTGTAAATAGTTTTTGTGAAATAGGACTGCAGTGTTCTCCTCTCACTAATACAGGCCAGTGACTCTCTATACTGGGAGTTGTGAAACATTGGAAATTAAACACAAGACTCATATAACCTACTAGCTGTACTACCCGGCTTCGCCCGGGTTAATGACTGCTGTTAGCAAAATAGAATGTGATAACAAAAATTTATTCTGCACACAAAAACCACAAAACAAATAGATAGAAATGTAATTATTAAAAGGCAAAAACTAAGCTAATAGAAGCATTTCTTAACATATATTAGCTTTGTTATACTGAGAATGTCTTTGTTGCCTATATTAACCAATCAGAGCTCAGATTAATTAACTGTAGCAAAATAGAAGCTGAGCTGTGATTGGTTGCTATTGGCAGCCTGATAAATCCCCAGCCAACAGGAAGCCCTCCCCCCTGGCAGTATATATTAGCTCACACATACACATAATAGACAGGTCATGTGACTGACAGCTGCCGTATTTCCTATATGGTACATTTGTTGCTCTTGTAGTTTGTCTGCTTATTAATCAGATTTTTATTTTTGAAGGACAATACCAGACTTGTGTGTGTTTTAGGGCGAGTTTCATGTGTCAAGTTGTGTGTGTTGAGTTGCGTGTGGCGACATGCATGTAGCGACTTTTGTGAGATGAGTTTTGTGTGGTGACATGCGTGTAGCAACATTTTGTGTGTCGAGTTGCATGTGACAGGTTAGTGTAGCAAGTTGTGTGCAGCAAGATTTGTGCATGGCGAGTTTTGCGCGTGGCGAGTTTTATGTGTGGTGCGTTTTGAATATGTACAAGTTTTGTGTGAGGCAACTTTTGCATGTGGTGCAACTTTTGTACATGTGGCAATTTTTCTGTGTGTGCAAGTTTTGCATGAGGTGAGTTTTCCATGAGGTGAGTTTTGCACGTGTGGCGAGTTTTGCTTGAGCCTAGTTTTGCATATGGCGAGTTTTGCATGTAGCGAGTTTTGCACGTGGCGAGTTTTGAGTGGTGACTTTTGTGTTTCGACTTTTATGTGGCGAGGTTGGTGTGTGTGTGGTGAAATGTGTGCTGAGGGTCGTGTATGTGTTCAAGCACGTGGTAGTGTGTGGCGCATTTTGTGTTTGTGTTCATATCCCCGTGTGTGGTGAGTATCCCATGTCGGGGCCCCACCTTAGCAACTGTACGGTATATACTCTTTGGCGCCATCGCTCTCATTCTTTAAGTCCCCATTGTTCACATCTGGCAGCTGTCAATTTTCCCTCCAACACTTTTCCCTTCACTTTTTCCCCATTATGTAGATAGGGGCAAAATTGTTTGGTGAATTGGAACGCGCGGGGTTAAAATTTCACCTCACAACATAGCCTATGACGCTCTCGGGGTCCAGACGTGTGACTGTGCAAAATTTTGTGGCTGTAGCTGCGACGGTGCAGATGCCAATCCCGGACATACACACATACATACACACATACACACATTCAGCTTTATATATTAGATATACCTGTGTGTCATCTCACCTATATATAGTATATATCTGTGTGTCATCTCCTCCTGTATATAGTATATACCTGTATGTCATCTCCTCCTATACATAGCATATACCTGTATGTCATCTCCTCCTGTATATACTATATACCTGTAGGTAATCTGCTCCTGTATATAGTATATACCTGTATGTCATCTCCTGCTGTATGTAGTATGTACCTGTATGTCATCTCCTCCTCTATATAGTATATACCTGTGTGTCATCTCTCCTGTATATAGTATATATGTGTCATCTCCTCCTGTATATACCTGTGTGTCATCTCCCCTGTAAATAGTATATACCTGTGTGTCATCTCCTCCTGTATATAGTATATATCTGTATGTCATCTCCTCCTGTATTAGACCTCGTTCACACGTTATTTGGTCAGTATTTTTACCTCAGTATTTGTAAGCTAAATTGGCAGCCTGATAAATCCCCAGCCAACAGTAAGCCCACCCCCTGGCAGTATATATTAGCTCACACATACACATAATAGACTGGTCATGTGACTGACAGCTGCCGGATTCCTATATGGTACATTTGTTGCTCTTGTAGTTTGTCTGCTTATTAATCAGATTTTTATTTTTGAAGGATAATACCAGACTTGTGTGTGTTTTAGGGCGAGTTTCGTGTGTCAAGTTGTGTGTGTTGAGTTGCGTGTGGCGACATGCATGTAGCGACTTTTGTGAGATGAGTTTTGTGTGGCGACATGCGTGTAGCAACTTTTTGTGTGTCGAGTTGCATGTGACAGGTTAGTGTAGCAAGTTGTGTGCAGCAAGTTTTGCGCATGGCGAGTTTTGCGCGTGGCGAGTTTTGTGTGGTGCCTTTTGAGTATGTGCAAGTTTTGTGTGAGGCAACTTTAGCATGTGTTGCAACTTTTGTGCATGTGGCAATTTTTCCGCGTATGCAAGTTTTGCGTGTGGCGAGTTTTCCATGAGGTGAGTTTTGCACGTGTGGCGAGTTTTGCATGTGGAGAGTTTTGTGCGTGGCGAGTTTTGAGCGGCGACTTTTGTGTTTCGACTTTTGTGTTTCGACTTTTATGTGGCGAGGTTGGTGTATGTGTGGTGAAATGTGCGCTGAGGGTGGTATATGTGTTCGAGCACGTGGTAGTGTGTGGCGCATTTTGTGTGTGTGTTCATATCCCCGTGGTGGTGTGGTGATTATCCCATGTCGGGGCCCCACCTTAGCAACTGTACAGTATATACTCTTTGGCGCCATCGCTCTCATTCTTTAAGTCCCCCTTGTTCACATCTGGCAGCTGTTAATTTGCCTCCAACACTTTTCCTTTCATTTTTTCCCCATTATGTAGATAGGGGCAAAATTGTTTGGTGAATTGGAAAGCGCGGGCTTAAAATTTCACCTCACAACATAGCTTTGACGCTCTCGGGGTCCAGACGTGTGACTGTGCAAAATTTTGTGCCTGTAGCTGCGACGCCTCCAACACTTTTCCTTTCACTTTTTCCCCATTATGTAGATAGGGGCAAAATTGTTTGGTGAATTGGAAAGCACGGGGTTAAAATTTCACCTCACAACATAGCCTATGACGCTCTCGGGGTCCAGACGTGTGACTGTGCAAAATTTTGTGGCTGTAGCTGCGACGGTTCAGATGCCAATCCCGGACATACACACATACATACATACACACATACACACATTCAGCTTTATATATTAGATTGTAAGGAACCATGTGCATTCAAGAGGAAGACCTCCTTAGGGTATATTCCACACAATTTTTTATGAAGATTTAAAAATTGGCTTTACTGCAAAATCCACATAAAAATGCATCCAATACTCTTTGAATAGGCTTCCTATTGGTTTTACTGGGAAATGTTCAAAATAATGTGCAAATTGCCTCTTCTGAGAAAAAGAGGACTTAAACTCTACAGCGCCACCTATTGGAAGTAGCGATCCTACAAGTCACAATCAACCCTTTAACGAGTCGTACAATATGACTTAGGATAAAAGCCAAATCAGTATCTCAATTCGCAGACACGGTGTTTCGGGCTGTTGGCCCTCGTCAGTGCGAAGCATGAGAACTGATTTGGCTAGGTGAGAGGCTCTGGACATGGGGTCTAAGGGGTATCGTTTCTCCTTATGGAGAGTGACATACCATCTCTGGCTTGTCAAGGTAAGGAGGCTTATTTGCCGTACAATGCTCCTCTGGGAATTTAAATATGCAAATTGCCTCTTCTGAGAAAAAGAGGACTTAAACTCTACAGCGCCACCTATTGGAAGTAGCGATCCTACAAGTCACAATCAACCCTTTAACGAGTCGTACAATATGACTTAGGATAAAAGCCAAATCAGTATCTCAATTCGCAGACACGGTGTTTCGGGCTGTTGGCCCTCGTCAGTGCGAAGCATGAGAACTGATTTGGCTAGGTGAGAGGCTCTGGACATGGGGTCTAAGGGGTATCGTTTCTCCTTATGGAGAGTGACATACCATCTCTGGCTTGTCAAGGTAAGGAGGCTTATTTGCCGTACAATGCTCCTCTGGGAATTTAAATATGCAAATTGCCTCTTCTGAGAAAAAGAGGACTTAAACTCTACAGCGCCACCTATTGGAAGTAGCGATCCTACAAGTCACAATCAACCCTTTAACGAGTCGTACAATATGACTTAGGATAAAAGCCAAATCAGTATCTCAATTCGCAGACACGGTGTTTCGGGCTGTTGGCCCTCGTCAGTGCGAAGCATGAGAACTGATTTGGCTAGGTGAGAGGCTCTGGACATGGGGTCTAAGGGGTATCGTTTCTCCTTATGGAGAGTGACATACCATCTCTGGCTTGTCAAGGTAAGGAGGCTTATTTGCCGTACAATGCTCCTCTGATTTGGCTTTTATCCTAAGTCATATTGTACGACTCGTTAAAGGGTTGATTGTGACTTGTAGGATCGCTACTTCCAATAGGTGGCGCTGTAGAGTTTAAGTCCTCTTTTTCTCAGAAGAGGCAATTTGCATATTTAAATTCCCAGAGGAGCATTGTACGGCAAATAAGCCTCCTTACCTTGACAAGCCAGAGATGGTATGTCACTCTCCATAAGGAGAAACGATACCCCTTAGACCCCATGTCCAGAGCCTCTCACCTAGCCAAATCAGTTCTCATGCTTCGCACTGACGAGGGCCAACAGCCCGAAACACCGTGTATGCGAATTGAGATACTGATTTGGCTTTTATCCTAAGTCATATTGTACGACTCGTTAAAGGGTTGATTGTGACTTGTAGGATCGCTACTTCCAATAGGTGGCGCTGTAGAGTTTAAGTCCTCTTTTTCTCAGAAGAGGCAATTTGCATATTTAAATTCCCAGAGGAGCATTGTACGGCAAATAAGCCTCCTTACCTTGACAAGCCAGAGATGGTATGTCACTCTCCATAAGGAGAAACGATACCCCTTAGACCCCAAAATAATGTGAAAATACAGCACTGTGTGCACTAAAGTAGCTGTCCAATCAAAATCAGTCAGATACTTATTCAAAGAGTATTTGACTAGGTTTTTGGTGTGGATTTAGGAACAGAATCTATTTCTAAATTCTCTTTAAAAATCTCAGTGAACAGTGCAGAATCTATTTCTAAATCCTCTTTAAAGAACTCAGTGAACATGAAAGTGATGATTGTAGAAGGTAAGAGTCCTAGTAGAATTTCACCTTTCAGAAATGTATGGTTTAAACTTTCTTTCAATATGCCATGTCATAGAAAGCAACACCCCTTTAATATTTAGTGTAGTTACTAGATTGTGGTTCTTTGACCAAAAAAGTTTGTTTAACCCTGCATTAGAGCTTATAAAGAATTCTGGCATAATTTGTGCAAAAAAACATCTTTTCTGATGCTCACAATATTTATGCTATGTTCAAACACTTTTTACAACTTTAAAACCTGTACAGCATTTCCTAACAGAATAAAGCAAGTGTGAACAGGTGCAAACTGCAATGACTACTTAATATACTAATGAAAGACTGTGGCAACCTCTGTAAGTGCTAAGGTGATGTGCGCACATTGAGTATTTGCTTGCAGAAATTTCTGCAAGGTTTCTACATCTCTTGGCAGGAAAAACGCAGCAACAAAAACACGTGGTTTTGCTGCGTTTTTTGCCTAGTTTTTGTATGCGTTGTTCGCATGCATTTTTGTACAGCAGTAAAGGCTTTTTTGAGTGAAATAAAGATATTTTTTAAAACGTTTTGTGATGTAATTTCTTGGTTCAACACCACCTTTTTCATGCTGATGCAGTGGCATCAGGGTAATGGGATTAGGGCTTGGTGTTGGCAGCTGTCATTGATACCTAGCCCTAGGTTTAGTAATGAAAAGGTGCCAGCCCGACACCCTCATTACGAAGTCGATAAGTAAACACAAACAAACTCACACAAACCAACACACAGTATGTGGAGTCGGGAAGGAATTTTTTTCCCCAAAGTGGAGCTTACTATTTGCCACATGGTTTTTTTTTGCCTTCCTCTGGATCAACATGTTAGGGCATGTTAGGTTAGGCTATGGGTTGAACTAGATGGACTTAAAGTCTTCCTTCAACCTTAATAACTATGTTACTATGGTACAGTGTCACCGCCTATGTAGGAGCATTAACAGAAAGAACATACATAGGCTGTAACTAAACAGTAACTTAATTTTAAAGAAAAAAACTGGGAAAAAAAATTGCGTGGTCTCCTGCGTAATTTTAATAACCAGCAGAGAGAAAGCTAAGGGCTGATGTTAATATTCTGGGATGGAGCCAATTGCGATAAAGGTTCCCAGGCAATTAATATCAGCTCACAGCTCTTTGCTTAGCCTTTACTGGCTAGTTTACAGGGGGACCCCAGAAAAATATTGACGTAGGGTCCCGCTATAAAATCTAACCAGCAAAGGCTAGGCAGACAGCTGTGGGCTGATATTAATAGCCTAGGAAAGGGCCATGGATTTTGGCCTCCTCCAAGACTAAAAACATTCGCTCTCAGCCATCCCCGAAAAGGCGCATCTATAAAATGTGCCAAATCTGGCACTTAGCCTCACTCTTCCCACTTGCCCTGTAGCAGTGGCAAGTGGGGTTCATATTTGGGGGTTAATATCACCTTTGTATTCTCAGGAGACTTCAAGCCCACAGGTTAGTAATGGAGAGGCATCTATAAGACACCTATCCATTAACAACCCCATAGTGATGTTGTATAAAAAAAACAACACACCTAGAATAAAGGGCTTTATTGGATATAATGACAGAGACTCCTTTAATGAATCTTATTTAAACCATACTAACCGAACGCCTAATCCACCGAAGCCAACATCTCCTGCAGCAAAAATAAAATAATAAACCACAATATTCCTCACCTGTCCTCATAGAAGATAATCCATAATGCCCCACGACAATCGTGATCACTCTCACAGACAGCCTTCGATCACTGACAGGAGGTAATCGCTCCCGCAGTGTATAGCACTGAGCTGCCATGAGAAAGTTCTCATGCAGTGGTGCCGTAAGTGAGAGCACCGGAGCTGATCAGCTGATGAACTCCAGTGAACTCTCTCACGGCAGCTCAGTGATACACTGCAGTAGCAATTACTTCCTTTCAGTGTATCGCTGGCAGCCGGGTAGAGCGGTCACATCTCCCGATGTGACTGTTCTACACATGAGATCACCGTAGGACACTCGGGATTACGTGGACTACTGCGGACAGGTGAGTATATGGTGGTTTATTATTTTTGATTTTTTTTCTAGAAGACGAGGGCATCAGGGATTGGGCGTTAAGGTGAGTAAAATGCGTTTTTTATTTGAATATGTATGTATTTATTTTATTTTAACTTTGAGCACAGGCGCCGGCTGATGGGACTACGTCTCCCATCAGCGGCACCTGCTATCACTATTATCAGTAGCCCGATTGAAGGAGTAGTCTCATCAGCCCACGCCTGTTGACCTGCGGTTATCTATTTACTGCAAGTCACAGCTGCAGGGTCATGCTGACATCTGACAGCATGACCTCCGCGCCGGTGTTTCCTACGCTTTAACACAGATGACTGCGTGGGTAACACCATAGGAAGTACGTGAAATGCAAACAAAAACTCAGCAAATCCGCAAACATTTTTATACCTGCGTTTTTGCTGCGGATTTGACTGACTCAATTGAAGTCAATGGATGAAAACCGCTGCAGAAACGCACAAAGAATTGACATGCTGCAGAAAAAAACGCACTGCAAATACTCAAAGGAAATTTACTGATCATATGCAAAACACTTCAGGTGTGTCATTGAATTAGCTTCCAAAAAAGAAGAGAATGTCCAGCTTCACCGAATCCGTAAAAAAGCGTTTTCTTTATTGACAAACTTTAAGCATAGAGGATACAGACTTCAGCACGAGCCATATGGGTAAGAATCTCAACGCGTTTCTGGAGACTAAGCTCCCTTAATCATGACAACATTGACAGTCGTGACAATTGAATTAGCTTGCATAAGGATTCCTTAGCGTTTTTGGCATATTTCCGCTCGAAAACGCATCAAAAACGCACCGTTCACGCACATCCTATGATATATACAGACATTGAATATATGAAATTTATATTGCGTTATTGATATAGAGTATATTTAACCCCTTCCCGACCCATGACGCCACGTAGGCGTCATGAAAACCCGTGCCAATCCGACCCATGACGCCTATGTGGCGTCATGGAATGATCGCGTCCCTGCAGATCGGGTGAAGGGGTTAACTCCTATTTTACCCGATCTGCAGGGAGAGGGGGAGTGGTGCTTCAGCCCAGGGGGGGTGGCTTCACCCCCCCGTGGCTACGATCGCTCTGATTGGCTGTTGAAAGTGAAACTGCCAATCAGAGCGATTTGTAATATTTCACCTGAAAAACTGGTGAAATATTACAATCCAGCCATGGCCGATGCTGCAATATCATCGGCCATGGCTGGAAACACTAATGTGACCCCCCCCCACCCCACCGATCGCCCCCCCAGTGCTCCGTTATGGGGTCCGGTCCCCTCGGTCCTGTGCTCCGCTGCCCCGTGCTCCTGCCCGCTCCCCCCGTGCTGCTATGCCACCCCCCTGTGCTCCGACGCCCCCCCCCGTGCCCCGATCTCCCCCCCCTTATACTCACCGAGGCTCCCGGTGTCCGTCCGCCTCCTCGCTGGGCGCCGCCATCTTCCAAAATGGCGGGCGCATGCTCAGTGCGCCCGCCGAATCTGCCAGTCGGCAGATTCGTTAAAAGTACATTTTGATCGCTGCGATAGGTTCTATCACAGCGATCAAAATAAAAAAAATAATAAATAAACCCCCCCCTTTATCACCCCCATAGGTAGGGACAATAATAAAATAAAGAAAATATTTATTTATTTTTTTTTTTTTCTTTTTCCACTAGGGTTAGGGTTAGAACTAGGGTTAGGGGTAGGGTTAGGGTTACAGGTAGGGTTAGGGGTAGGGTTAGGGTTATGGCATGTGCGGATTTGGCTGCGGATCCGCAGCGGATTGGCCGCGGATCCGCAGCGGATTGGCCGCGGATCCGCAGCGGATTGACCGTGGATCCGCAGCGGATTAGCCGCTGTGAATTCGTAGCAGTTTTCCATCAGGTTTACAGTACCATGTACACCTATGGAAAACCAAATCCGCTGTGCCCATGGTGCGGAAAATTCCGTGCAGAAACGCTGCGTTGTATTTTCCGCAGCATGTCAATTCTTTGTGCGGATTCCGCAGCGTTTTACACCTGTTGCTCAATAGGAATCCGCAGGTGAAATCCGCACAAAAAAACACTGGAAATCTGCTGTAAATCCGCAGGTAAAACGCAGTGCCTTTTACCTGCAGATTTTTCAAAAATCGTGCGGAAAAATCTTACACGAATCCGCAACGTGGGCACATACCCTTAGGGTTAGGGTTGGAATTAGGGCTAGGGTTGGAAATAGGGTTAAGAATAGGCTTGTGGTTAGGGTTACGGATAGGGTTAGGGGTGTGTTGGGGTTACAGTTGTGGTTAGGGTTGGGATTAGGGTTAGGGTTGGGATTAGGATTAGGGTTGGAATTAGGGTTACGGGTGTGTTGGGGTTAGGGTTGTGGTTAGGGGTGTGTTGGGGTTAGGGTTGGGATTAGGGTTATGGCTACAGTTGGGATTAGTATTAGGGGTGTGTTGGGGTTAGTGTTGAAGTTAGAATTGAGGGGTATCCACTTGTTTAGGCACATCAGGGGCTCTGCAAACGCAACATGGCGCCACCATTGATTCCAGCCAATCTTGCATTCAAAAAGTCAAATGGTGCTCCCTCCATTCCAAGCCCCGACATGCGCCCAAACAGTGGTTTACCCCCACATTTGGGGTACCAGCGTACTCAGGACAAACTGGGCAACAACTGTTGGGGTCCAATTTCTCCTGTTACCCTTGCAAAAATAAAAAATTACTTGCTAAGACATAATTTTTGAGGAAAGAACAATTATTTTTTATTTTCATGGCTCTGCGTTATAAACTTCTGTGAAGCACTTGGGGGTTGAAAGTGCTCACCACACATCTAGATAAGTTCCTTCGGGGGTCTAGTTTCCAAAATGGGGTCACTTGTGGGGTGTTTCTACTGTTTAGGCACATCAGGGGCTCTGCAAATGCAACGTGACGCCCGCAGACCATTCCATCAAAGTCTGCATTTCAAATGTCACTACTTCCCTTCCGAGCCCTGACGTGTGCCCAAACAGTGGTTTACCCCCACATATGGGGTATCAGCGTACTCACAACAAACTGGGCAACAAATATTGGGGTCCAATTTCTCCTGTTACCCTTGCAAAAATAAAAAATTCTGGGCTAAAAAAATATTTTTGAGGAAAGGAAACACATTTATTATTTTCACGGCTCTGCGTTATAAACTTCTGTGAAGCACTTGGGGGTTCAAAGTGCTCACCACACATCTAGATAAGTTCCCTTGGGGGTCTAGTTTCCAAAATGGAGTCACTTGTGGGGAGTTCCTACTGTTTAGGCACATCAGGGGCTCTGCAAACGCAACCTGACGCCCGCAGAGCATTCCATCAAAGTCTGCATTTCAAAACGTCACTACTTCCCTTCCGAACCCCGACGTGTGCCAAAACAGTGGTTTACCCCCACATATGGGGTATCCGCGTACTCAGGAGAAACTGGACAACAACTTTTGGGGTCCAATTTCTCCTGTTACCTTTGGGAAAATAAAAAATTGTGGGCTAAAAAATCATTTTTGAGAAAAGAAAAATTATTTTTTATTTTCACGGCTCTGCGTTATAAACTTCTGCGAAGCACTTGGGGGTTCAAAGTGCTCACCACACATCTAGATTAGTTCCTTGGGAGGTCTAGTTTCCAAAATGGGGTCACTTGTGCGGGAGCTCCAATGTTTAGGCACACAGGGGCTCTCCAAACGCGACATGGTGTCCGCTAATGATTGGAGCTAATTTTCCATTCAAAAAGCCAAATGGTGTGCCTTCCCTTCCGAGCCCTGCCGTGCGCCCAAACAGTGGTTTACCCCCACATATGGGGTATCATCGTACTCAGTACAAACTGGACAACAACATTTGGGGTCCAATTTCTCCTATTACCCTTGGGAAAATAAAAAATTCTGGGCTAAAAATCATTTTTGAGGAAAGAAAAATTATTTTTTATTTTCACGGCTCTGCGTTATAAACTTCTGTGAAGCACCTGGGGGTTATAAGTGCTCACTATGCATCTAGATAAGTTTCTTTGGGGGTCTAGTTTCCAAAATGGGGTAACTTGTAGGGGAGCTCCAATGTTTAGGCACACAGGGGCTCTCCAAACGCGACATGGTGTCCGCTAACGATTGGAGCTAATTTTCCATTCAAAAAGTCAAATGGCACGCCTCCCTTTCCGAGCCTTGCCGTGCACCCAAACAGTGGTTTACCCCCACATATGAGGTATCAACATACTCAGGAGAAATTGCCCAACAAATTTTAGGATCCATTTTATCCTGTTGCCCATGTGAAAATGAAAAAATTGAGGCTAAAATAATTTTTTTGTGAAAAAAAAGTACTTTTTCATTTTTACGGATCAATTTGTGAAGCACCTGGGGGTTTAAAGTGCTCACTATGCTTCTAGATAAGTTCCTTGGGGGGTCTAGTTTCCAAAATGGGGTCACTTGTGGGGGAGCTCCAATGTTTAGGCACACGGGGGCTCTCCAAACGCGACATGGTGTCCGCTAAAGATTGGAGCCAATTTTTCATTGAAAAAGTCAAATGGCGCTCCTTCCCTTCCGAGCCCTGCCGTGCGCCCAAACAGTGGTTTACCCCCACATATGAGGTATCAGCGTACTCAGGACAAATTGGACAACAACGTTCGTGGTCCAGTTTCTCCTTTTACCCTTGGGAAAATAAAAAAAAATTTCGCTAAAAGATCATTTTTGTGACTAAAAAGTTAAATGTTCATTTTTTCCTTCCATGTTGCTTCTGCTGCTGTGAAACACCCGAAGGGTTAATAAACTTCTTGAATGTGGTTTTGAGCACCTTGAGGGGTGCAGTTTTTAGAATGGTGTCACTTTTGGGTATTTTCAGCCATATAGAACCCTCAAACTGACTTCAAATGTGAGGTGGTCCCTAAAAAAAATGGTTTTGTAAATTTTGTTGTAAAAATGAGAAATCACTGGTCAAATTTTAACCCTTATAACTTCCTAGCAAAAAAAATAATTGTTTCCAAAATTGAGCTGATGTAAAGTAGACATGTGGGAAATGTTATTTATTAACTATTTTGTGTCACATAACTCTCTGGTTTAACAGAATAAAAATTCAAAATGTGAAAATTGCAAAATTTTCAAAATTTTTGCAAAATTTCCGTTTTTTTCACAAATAAACTCAGAAATTATCGACCTATATTTACCACTAACATGAAGCCCAATATGTCACGAAAAAACAATCTCAGAATCGCTAGGATCCGTTGAAGCGTTCCTGAGTTATTACCTCATAAAGGGACACTGGTCAGAATTGCAAAAAACGGCAAGGTCATTAAGGCCAAAATAGGCTGGGTCATGAAGGGGTTAAAAAAACGAATATTGGTCAATTAGTGTAAGCCACCAGTCACGACAAGGCGTACTTTTCTTTGAAGAGACCATAAACCTAATATTTATCAAACATGCCACCTAGGTTAAAAGTCTACAAATTTAAAGGGCAGGTAGGATCAAAACACTAATTAAAAATACTCTTTACAACTTGTCTAACTAGGGATTGTGGCTTATTGGAAAATAGTGGTTTAACATGCACCAAAAAATTCACCAAAGTTGTGGTGCACATTTCTGGCACAAAGTAAACCATGTGATAGAACAAATAAAAAATGCGGCCAGCTCAAATCCATTTTGACCAAGTGTATACATCCAAGTAGAAAAAAAGGGGTTAGTTTCCAACTCCTGTTAAAATGATGGACTTTATTGGGAAAAAAAGGTTAAAACTATTATTTCATGTGGATTTTATAGATTTGACTGTATATAACAGCTACCATTTCAGACCCTGTCCTGCGTCCTTTATCTGAGCTAAAGCAAGATTTATCAAACAGCATGAACCACTATAATAAAGCTGACACATTTTAAGACTGCTTAGTCTAAGTTTGCACTGTCTAAGAATTAGTTTTTCATAAATATACCTCATTATGACTACATTTTATTATAACAATGTCTTCCTTTTTTTTTTTTTTTAAACTTATAATAGATCATCCACTTGAAGCGATTCCAGTTTGTGAATGGTCGCTGGATAAAGTCTCAAAAAATTGTCAAATTTCCCCGAGAGAAGTTTGACCCGAGTGCCTTCTTGGTACCTCGAGGGCCAGTACAATTTCAGAAAAGGAAACCAGGACTTCAGTGCGATGATCAAGTGGAAAAATGCTCATCGCAGGGAGACCTGAAGAAACCAGAACTGGCCAACTTAAGTCATGCAGGAGATGGGGATGCTCATGTGAAAATTCAGCCTGTAATCAGTTCTTCCAATGCAAATCCTAGTAAAGGTATGAAAAATAATTCCATAATAGCAAAAATGGGTGATAATACAGGTCAGGCGGGTAACTGTTCTCTACTTGAGGGGTCATCATGCCGCACACAAATCCTTTCTTAACGGGGTTGTCGACTATAAGAGCAGCCCCTTCTTTAATACTGTTTTTCCTCCTTATAACGTAAAAATACACTTCCTGCCTTCCGTACTGTAGTGTTACCATTAATGTCCGGTTTGTGGCCCCCACTCTTATTATTGAGCTGCTATGTACCCACTCCCTTCGGACTTCCAAAGGAAGGGAGAGGGCCACAGCCCTTTACAAATATTCTGTTATTACTCAATTTTTTCCATTGCATTTTTTGACACCACAGTGGAAACTAGTGGACCTCATTATAATTTTATTTGGTTCACTGGACAGTATATCATGCTATATTTGTTGTGGTAAATGGAGACCCTTACAAAAAAAATCACAAAATAAAGCACACTTTTTTTAGTCTACTTGATTAGGCTTGGGTGGTCTGTCTGTCTTTTTGTGCACTAATCATTAAAGGGTTTTACTCAATATAATAAGTTATCTTGTATTCTCAACATAGGGGATAACTTGATGATCTCGGTGGGGTCCCACCATTGTAACTTTCAGCAATCCTAAATACAGGGCTCCGAAATCTGTTAACTGAGCTCTCTAGAGACCCATCTTGAGTAGAGTTGTGTATGCTTGACCTCTTCTTCAATCAGTACCCATGGGACTGATATAAGTAGTCAAGTGCTGTGCACAGTTTTGTCTGGCAGTCCCATAGATAGGAGGCCAAGCATGCACACCTTCACTCCATTCATTCTGCATAGCCTAAGTCCTGGGCTCAGGAACTCTGATCGTGGGGAATCGCAGTGGACAGACCCCCTCCGATCACTAAGTTGTCCCATAGATACGGGATAAATTGCTGTCTTCGGATTAATCCTTAAATCTTCAGGTTTTGGTGCGCCTCCTCTGTTAAACCCTTATTACCCATATTTAGCAGGAAAATAGATGGTTTCTCAATCATCCTCTTTGCAAGCAGGTAACTTTTAATGCAACTGATCTTATGAAGTTTAGCCAAATTTCTTCAAGAATGTTCTGTACGTTTCTTCATCACTTATACTGTAACTAAAACTTGTGCTGAAGTTGAATGTAGTTGTTATTTTTGTCATTTTTATATGTGCTAACTCATGATCACATCTTTGCCTCAGCATCTCCTTTACAAGGAAGGAAAGCAGCTTCAAGCTCGTCTAGTAAAAACAGCAGTCCCAACAACAGCCCCAGATCCCTGGGAAGGAGCAAAGGCCGTCTCCGTCTACCACAGCTTGGAGGCAAAAAACTCTCAAGCAGTAAAGAAAACTTGGATCAAAGCAAAGACAATGTCTCAGACAATGAAGCAAGAGAGACTTTGGAATCGGTAGATTGTAATAAAGGACATGTTTTAGGTGGAAGCCAAACGGAGTTAGCTGCAAATCAGGACTCTCAGCCGGTGTTAACCAATGGACTGATTCATGAGCAGAACACATGCAACAACACTCAGCTCGATAACCACATAGGGGAAGAGGAGGATGTCACTGACCACCAAAGAGAAGACGCCTGCTGTCAGCCTATCTATAACCTTTATGCAATCTCGGTAAGTAAAATCTTTGGGAACTTTAAGGTGACATCTGTAAAATCGACTCAGATTGTAATTAGTAACAGTCTCATCGCCAATAACAACCAGCACTGCAGTGTAAAAATTAAATGAAATTGTCTGTAAAGTTGTTTCCATTTTCCTTCTTGTGAAATTGATCTTGTCATTCTAAGTAGGGCAAATTACATCCTTCAGCTGGTTTGCTTACTAAATCATATAACAATGAGTGGATGGTATTGGGCTGGTTCCGCTGCTGTGACTCCCCCTTTGTGTGTGCTGTGAGAGGGGAGGAAGAGCAGTAGTGGATCGTTCAGTCACTTGTCTATGAATGTTTTATTGTACAGCTGTGTTTCATTCACATTGCGCTACTTTGTAGTATAAATATTAGGCACAGTACCGATTAAGTAAGATATGTTTTTTTTCTTTAGTGCACTACATTATTTTTTCATTAAAATTTAGATGTGGTGATCGTATTGTTTTCCATAAATCATTAGTCCAAGTTAATGTGATGAAATTACTTTACTCTAAAAATCAAGTTTAATAGTCTGGCACTTTTTCCTAGCACTAAACTGAGATATAGGGTAGATACGTACTTGTATTTAAAAATCGGGCAGAGTTTCATCCAGAACAGAGGGACAATTTTATTTCTCACTTGTCATGTGTGCAATTTTTTTTTCAGCAGCTAATAACACAGGTCTGCAACTAAAAATCTGTTTGATTATTTTCATATAGTTTCCATGTATTTTGGTGTGCTGAAAACGAGAAAAATATTGGAAAAAATCCTGGACGTCAGGATTTACCACAAAATGCAAAATTCTCTTCAAATTTAGTATATTTTTCTCAATTTTTGATTGATGAATCAATTCGTAAAATCACTTCCAAAAGATGGAGAATGCTTCAAATACTTGGTCACCAAGTTTCCAGGCAAAATTGAAGGAAGGTGTGTTCGTCAGACATTAGAAGGCTTATAGCTGATCAAGAGTTTATCAATACCATCCACAAAAAGAAGGGTGGTTTGCATTTAGAGAGGTCGTAGAGAAATTTTTAGGCAATAACAAAGACCCTGATTACAAAAAAATCGTCGGACGAATGCTGAAAGCATTTCAAGCTTTAGGTTGCCTGATGAATTTGAAAGTGCATTTCCTCCATCCCCACCATGACAACTTTCCTGAAAATTTGGGAGCTGTGAGTGAAGAGTGAATGGAGCATTACAATGAGCAATACTGTTGGATGCTTCAGAGAGACATTCCAGATGCTACTAACAAGCGTAAATGTACCAAGAGAAGCCTCACAGGGAAGAAGAATCGATTTTAGTGTGTGTTAGTGAGCTCATTGCAGTTAAAAAATGATTTTCATGAAACATTTGTAATAAAAAAATTAATTTTATGAGTCTATTTTCATTTATTTTGAGGTATTGTCTTATTTAACAGTTACTTAAATTGTCAGAAAACGTGATGTCCTATGACACAACAGAGGTCATTTTCGTATTCAGCACACTTAAAAACATAAAGATTACGTGTAATAACCAAAACAGCTCTTGAAAAAAATTTTTTTGCAGATCTGTGTTATCATTTATAAGACCATTTACAGTTTCCTATGTTATAGAATTGCAATGTATCTGTAAAAATTGGATCCTATAATTTGGTTCTATGTGGCATCCGATTTTTCTTTTTACGCACCAATAGACTTGAATGGATGAGTCTCACCTGACTTACGGAAGAAACTAGTGCACACTGCAATTTTATGTACACACAGATTCGGTCAATCAAAATAATGACTCATCTGCATTACCTCATTGAATAACATTGGTCCCGAGTGTTGTCCGTTTTTTCCACTGACAGCATTTGGCCCAAAAATACGATTGTATGAACGAGTCCTTAATGTGGATTTTTTTTCTTAGCAGAAGACTGATCAAAGACCAGTAGGATAGTCCCATCATTATATCAATATGGTTTTGTGTTAAAATGTTATATGCAATGCCATAAAATTATAGTAGATTTAGACAAAAAATATTGGATTTATGGGACGTGGAATAAGATTTTGACTATTGTCTTTCATTATTGTTCTCCTTAGTGCCATTCAGGAATAATGGGTGGAGGTCATTACGTTACTTATGCCAAAAATCCTAATGAAAAATGGTACTGCTACAATGACAGCAGTTGTAAGGTAAGTTTGATGAGTACAGTATTTTTCGGACTATAAGACGCACCGGACCATAAGACGCACCCCAAATTTTCAGAATAAAAATAAGGAAAAAAAAATAATGTTTCAAATGGGGGTACGTCTTACAGTCCGAATTCAGCTTACCAGTGAAGGGATCGGCACAGGTGGAGAAGTGGTCACAGGGGTCTTTCGGTGGTCCAGGCTGGTGCGTTGGCCTCCCGGAAATCCCATCCCAGGCTGGTGCTCTGTGCTTGGGCAGGGGTGGAGGCTCTGTGCTCCGGGGCAGTGGCTGGGCTCCGGGGCAGTGGCTGGGCTCCGGGGCAGTGGCTGGGCTCCGGGGCAGTGGCTGGGCTCCGGGGCAGTGGCTGGGCTCCGGGGCAGTGGCTGTGCTGCGGGGCAGTGGCTGTGCTGCGGGCAGTGGCAGCAGCTCTCTGGGCTCAGTGGGGGCTCCGACGGCATTTCGTCAAAGCCCGGAGGCCCCCCGCTCATCCGTTAATGGCATGTTGCAGTGGCCTCCGAGAACATGGGCGCCGGGAAATTGGCCGCCAGGCTGGCGCACGCTCAGATTCATATCTTGTTGCCGAGATCTCGCCCTGAGATGTCGGGAGACGAGATCTTGTTGACGAGATTTGAATCTGAGCGTGCGCTGGCCCGGCGGACATTTTCCCGGCACCCATGTTCTCGGAGGCCACCGCAACATGCCATTATGAGCGGGGGGCCTTCGGGCTTTGACGAAATGCCGTCGGAGCCCCCACTGAGCCCAGAGAGCTGCTGCCACAGCCCCGCAGCACAGCCACTACCCGCAGCACAGCCCCTGCCCGCAGCACAGCCGCACCAGCATGGGAAGGGAGGCTGCATCGGGGCCGCTGCCGCATGATTTGTAAGTATATTGCGACTACAAGACGCACCCCCATTTTCCCCTAACATTTTGGGGGAAAAAAGCGCGTCTTGTAGTCCAAAAAATACGGTACTTCTTTTCATCGCCAGAATTTACACTGGACTGTTTGGCCACACCATGGGTACATATGGAGTGCTGGTGCTTGGTATGAACAGTTAATTTGTGCTAACATACTTCTTTTAAAGCACTGACTCTGTCACCACAGTCGTAATTTCAGGACAATCCTTAAATATAGGGCATTTTTTTGCCCTGTCTGTAAAAAAAAAATAAAAAAAAAATATTAAGGCGTCCATGAATGCAGATGATGTCTTGAATCAGAATTATGGGCTGTAGACATGTATCACTGAGTCATAATGATTTAATATGGTTTTCCCACGTGTGCGTAGAAAATATTGTCCGACCTTGATTTTTTAATGAGCTGTCCAGAAAAAAATAAAAAGACAAGTTGGTACGACAGATACCAATAGCACCTGGTGGAACCCCGGGACTTGGGTTCCATCATGGTGGCTGTAATTTCGATGGGAAAAAGACTGCTGCTTGCCTCCAGAAATGTCTCTGGAGGTTCCCAGGTTCAAAGTGTAGTAACATAAAACTTGGCACTCAGCTTGATTTTGAAATCCAGTGATTTTTAATGCAGTCCTGTCACAGTAACATGAGACGTTTCGGTCCTACTATATGGACCTTCATCAGTTTGACTGCTGTAGTAGTAAGGATGTATACAGTGGAAGATGATATATAACTGTATACTAGGGAGACAGGTCTCCGCAGAAAATTGCTTTATTCAAAGTGAAGGAATAGAAAGCTGCGCTTGTCTCTCCTACACCAACTCACCTGCAGTTATATATTATCTTCAACTGTATATATCCTTACTACTACAGCAGTCAGACTGATGAAGGTCCATATAGGACCGAAACGTCTCATGTTACTGTGACAGGACTGCATTAAAAATCAATGGATTTCAAAATCAAGCTGAGTGCCAAGTTTTATGTTACTACACTTTGAGCCTGGGAACCTACTTGTGCACCTCCACA
Source organism: Ranitomeya variabilis (assembly GCF_051348905.1). NCBI lineage: Eukaryota > Metazoa > Chordata > Amphibia > Anura > Dendrobatidae > Ranitomeya > Ranitomeya variabilis. The sequence continues at coordinate 408,224,071 of NC_135234.1, forward strand.
GTTGTGCTACGATATACTCTGTATAAAATCTGACAGTCATAAACAGATTCTCATATAAATTCTAATACATAGTACACAAATGTGAACACGAAATGTTACATCATTCTGGAAGGATTTTTACTAAAACACCATTTTCATGGCAATATGTAAGAATCTTTACTCATTCACAGGAGCTACACCCCGATGAAATTGATACAGACTCTGCCTACATCTTATTCTACGAGCAGCAAGGGGTGGACTATGCACAATTTCTGCCAAAGATTGACGGGAAGAAAATGGCAGACACTAGCAGCATGGATGAAGACTTTGAATCCGATTATAAAAAGTATTGTGTGCTGCAGTAACTATGGCTGTGCTTCCAATATGTCCAGCTGATGCGATGGGGAAGGAGAAGTATATCAAAGGGACGAATAATGTTCTGGAGACGTTATCCTATCTAAACATTTTGGTGTTGAGGTCACCAATGCATGTAGGGCCATTCAACAAAATAGACAGTAGATACAATGACATTGATTCTTTTAAATGTCCTTCAGTTTTTCTGTACGTTGTTAATATTTTATTTATTTTTAGCCCAGTTTCTCCTCTTCAAAAATGAAAAATGGGCCTAGGGCAAGCAAATTAGCAGTCATCTTCTCAGACCGTAAAATTTTTTTTTTTTCTTTTCAGTGCAATTTCAAAATTGTTTAAATGTCAGGAGCTATGGTGAAACACTGGTATTTACTTTCTTTATGATATTTAATAGTTTTTAAGTAATCTCACGGAATGATTGATTTGATTCCGAATATAAAATGCAGGAGCTTTGTAATTTAAGTCCAGTTCCTCTGATGTGTCTCAGGAACTGAAGTTGTATGGAGTAGTTTGTTTCAAGTGGTAGATCCATACAATCCAACCTACAGAACAGATATGTGATGGCTATTAAAGTCTATGATCTAGGGGCGAAGTTTCTTATTGTGGAGCCAGGCAATGCACCATAGGAAAAAGGTATGCAGTTTAGCTCTCCTCCAAGAAGAAGAAAGCTGCCTCTATATTGCCATGCAATGAAAGTACCTCACCATTATGTCACTGTGCAATGCTTTCAAAAGAACCTGTCAATTGCTCAGAAAAAATCATTTAAATACCTTGTAAAAATCCCAGAGCGCCTCTGATTCTGCAGTTTTTTTCCATTTTGTTGTGTGCCACTCCATTACAGATTTATTCCCATTTGTTGCTTTTGGAGTGCAGTATGTGAAATTTCTTAGTCCAACTGGAAGCTTCTTCAGAGTCTTTTCTGGGGGGTGTGCTTTCACACCTCCCTCTTAGAGGCTGCCAATCACAGTTTGGTAGATGATCTAGCATTCGCTCACAATGCCGAGCTGTGATTGGCAGTGGTGGGGTGGGAAGGGTGAAAGCACCCGCCCCCAGAGAAGACTCTGAAGAAACTCCAAGTTAGACTGCAAGCAGAAATTTCACATGCAGCGCTCTAAAAGCAACAAATGTGAATAACTGCAAAGGAGTGACGCAGAGCAAAAGAATAGTGAGGCAGAATCAGGGGAGATTTCAACAAGGTTTTCAACTCCATTTTTTGGAGCAAGTGACGTGTCATCTTTAACACATGCCATAATATTTTAGGATATCTAGCCAAACCAGAGTCTTCTCAAAAGATAAAGGTTATGTACACAATGTAGTGTCGCTACATATATGTTAATTTGTGTACTACTTACAGTTGTCCTCAATGATGGGATCTTGGCTTAGAAAGTTTACAATTATATTGTCCTGTAAGAGGTTTTTGCCATCTTCAGAGTTTTTTGTTCTAAAAGCTAGTTGGCCAAAATGGTGTGCTCCTTTCTTTACAACCATTTTGGCTTCAAAATACTATATTTTCATAGAATGAACTGTTTAATATAAGAGCCATTATACGTATGTTAAAGCATGTACGACAAATGGTGGAAATGTCAGAGAAATTCAAAATGTGAGTTCTTTGTCGATGCACGCCATTAGAACAGGTTTTTTCCATCGTTAGGACATAGGTAGCTTCCTATTTGGCCATCTGGTTATGCCAAATGAGGGCATACACTTTCAGCAAGCTCAGCCTGTCATACGGCAAAAGTTGTGAACAAGAAATACATTTTTTTTTCTACAAAAATCATGTCCTGTAAACAACACTAATAATTCACAACCCTCTATGGCTTTTGTATTACGCATTTACTTTTATCACACTGTAATAACTATACCAGTGGTTTTAGTGCGTGTAAACATCAGAACTTGGATTTTAGCAATATTAAATATAATAAGGTGATTACATTTTATGATGATACACACTGGGGGGAGATAGAAGTAAAGATGCATATAATAAGGCAAAAGGATGATTAGGATTGCTTTCCTATTCCCTTTAGTGCTAGCCTTTTATGTTGTATATTAGTCTACCAAAGCACAAATTATCAAAGTAGGAAAGAGTAACACTTAAGAGACTTGTTCCCTTTTATAGTGGAGAGGATATTAAGAGTTTTCCCAGTATTCAGAGCACTTGTCATTTTGACAAAGCCCTACTCCTGTAAATAGTAAGTGACAATGATGGCTGCTTCTTCTTTGATTGGAAGAGATTTCAGAGGACAAAAGGCAACCGATAAAATTGTTAAATGTTGTTAGAAATAAAATGGATATTTAAGATTTCCTTAAAGGAAAGGAATAGGAACTTTATTTTCCAGATTGCCCACATCACTGCAAGAGGCATCAAGACGTCACTAGTGGCAGTGTTCCCTCATAGCAGGACATTTTAATAAAAAGGGTAACAAGTTATAAAGTTTCCTTCCCCTCTAGTTTACTCCTCCAGATACAAAGGTACAACTGTTCTGCCACAGCAGGAATTACAGGGAATGGAACTTTTATATTCAAGGGCAGAAACAAGGCTAATAGAAAATAGAAAATAAATCTGAACATGCTTCTTACTGCAAGGAATTATGGCCCTTAAATTATAAGGCCTTAATAAGTAAATTAGAATTTATGTGCCTTTCCTAGTGGGAAATGGACTTATGGCGCACATCCCTTTTCTAATTAAATAATAATGGAAAGATTAGAGTTGTAAACCCTCCAGTGTCACCTTGCATATATTGACAGTAATATATATAATTGAGTGAAGTGGTCATTTTCAGTGTTTCTCAGGAATGCCTTTCTAGTTAACAGTGATTTATACACACACACACTGCAGAGCATGACATGTTTTCATCCATTACTCATTAGCCCTGAATGGCGGCATTGTACAGCCCCGAATAGGCGCATTGTACTTCTACTTAGCAGAGTTTGACATCTAACAGAGATCCTGTTCTTTGTCTTTAAGTGTTCAGTGACATTCATCAGTCAGTCTAATTGCTGCAAAAGAGCTCCTAATTCTGCTTTCATTCATATACTGACCCTGAGTGATATCATGCAGCCATGTACCCTGACGTCATTGTCTCACATAATCATCCTGAATTATTCATGTGTAAGCACAAGAAGAAACATGTAGACAGCACTTTATGTAAATATGCCAACAATAGTTCCATGACTTTCCTCCTCCTGAAGAAGGTTGACCAATGAATAAAGAACTCCACTGAAGTGTAACTGAATAACGTAGCTCTGCATAACCAACTCTCTAAAATAGGCTGTCCAGGCAAAATGAAAGGCCGCCCAGGTGAGGTAGTATGTGGAAAAATAAACCTGCATCCAGCCCAGGCCACTCAGTGATCAGCGTAGCGACTGGAAGACATGATGCCTGGCAGCATCCGATGTGCTGCTTGTCACCTGACTGCTGCAACCAATCACAGGGACAATGACATCACTGCTTCCTGTCTTTGTGCAGACCATGGAGCACCCTGTGGTGGAATCAGGTGGGTGCTGGTAGGCGAGTGTGGCTGAGTTTATTTTTTTTACATATTCTAGCTTCTGGGCAATGTTTTAGTTTGCCTGGACAACACTTCGAAGTGTTTATGGAAGGTATGTATGACAGGTACTGTAGTCTATATCTGTACCATCCATCATATTGGTCAAATAAGATATTAAAGTATTGAGTGGCAAAATCCCAAGCTTAAGGAGCATAACATTACTAATCTGAAATATGAGTAGATTGAGTAGCATAGATCAATTTCATATGGCATATCTGAAGTATACGACACTCTCTGGTTGTAGATGAGGTGCAAGTAGGGTTCAACCCATTGTCAAGCAAGTGAGGAACTCTGCACTCAAATTGCAGTGAATGAAACAAAATATTTTAATGGCAATCCAAATGGGTGGACCTTTGTCAGATCTGTACAAAATACATGAAAAAAAGTCAGATGATAACCATATGCATACATATTTACATATCATATAAAATTGTCATCTTACTTGCTAATATAGAAATGAGAACAGGCTTATATGGTAACCGTTTAGCGTTAGGAAATTCTCCAAGATTAAAGGATTTTTCTGAAATCACAATAGGAAAGTCCTAACTTTAAAATAGGATATCAATGTAATATTGGTGGGGATTCGACTCTTGGAACACCCACTGTTAAGCTGTTTGAAGGGATTGCAAAACTGAGCGGAGCTCTGCGAGTTCTTCATTGTTTTTATTGTTGCGTCTATCTGCATGCCTCACGACAACACGGTATTTCAGAATGGTTAAAATCCTCTGACTGAGGCATTGCTGCCTACCTTCATGTGATACTTATTAGTAGCTGCGCTGGCATTGCAGCGTTGAACACGTCAAACCCAATGGGACAACACTGGAATACCCAGCAAGTCTACTGTTAGCTGTAAAGTGTGCAGGTAAAGGGAGCAGTAACCATGGAAAACTCAGCTGTTTACTGAGTAGTGAAATCAATAATAAGGCCAGCGAGCGCGGCAGCCCCCTCAAACAGCTAATCACTGGAATTTTGACCAGTCATCAGTATTATGATCCAAGAAAACTCCTTTACTAGTTGATCATTCTTCAGTCACTGTGAAAAAGTTCTCTCTTACAGTCATCTAAACTGTGGTCCTCATACTCCCAGTTTGGAGTCATAGGGTGGCGTGCTTTTATCCACCCATTCAGTAATTCCGTGGGTGCGTTACACACAGAGAAGCATGCGTATGCACTTATGTATGGATGAGCATGTGTATACTAACAGTATACAACTCCATTCTAGCGGAGTATTGGGATCCAAGTGCGTGTAAGTTATAAAGCAATGCAAACCTTACTCAATTTAGAGAAGCCCATGAATATTGTTTTTTAGTTTTGTGATTGTTGGCATATCCCTGGGACATGTAATCAGTGCAAATCTGAAGCTGAATAATTCTTACATTGCTTACTAAAGGGTGGCAATGCTTTTCAGTTCTTTAACAAACCCAGATTCCTTCTTCTCGGGGCCCAATGTCTACTATTGTGGCTCAAATAATTAAGTAAAACTGCTTAAAATCCAAGAGGGCCACAGTTGTTTAGCAGGATTAAGTTGGTTGAAGACTTAAACACGCTTTGATCACATATTGATAGCAAATCCTAACAATATGCCTTCAATCACTATAAATGGAAACCCACTTTAAATTGTATAAAGCCAATATAAAAAGGTTTTTTTTTAAAGTGGATTTATCACAATGAAAGACCTCTTTACATTATACTACCCATTGTTCTACATAGATCAGTTCATACAATATGACCAATTTCTGTGCCAAAGTAAAGTGTGTGCTTTATTATTAAAATTGTGAGACCAAATATCTGAATTCATAGCCTTTTGAAGGAGTCATGGCTATCACGTCATGCAGCCCGCTGACAAATCGGGCTGAAAAGCACAGTAATTAAGAGCTCAAACAAACCATTCTAGTGCACTCTGAAGCAGTCTGTGTCCTTAGAGGACATATGCTCTTAAATGGGATTGTCCGGAACTAAATGTGAGGTCAGTGGCGGTTTGACACCTGGCACCGCCATCAATCAACTAAAATCTACTCTGGTGGTACTAGATGTCAGAACTCCACTGATCTCATATTAATGACCTATTTATTTGTATGATAGGATATCTGTTGTTTAGCCTTATACATCCCTCTTAACTTAAGGTGTTTTATCCTGTTTAAAGATTTTCTTTATGGAAAGATCTAATTCACGATAGAGCCAATGTCTTAATACATCATACATAAAAAGTCTCCTATTGGATCCCAATGCAAATAAAGCACAGGAAATAGTTTTTTCACTAAAAAAGTCACTTTTATACACAGACCTTATTTAAAGCCCCAAAATATTGCTGTAAAGATCTCATCCCGGGCACTTTGCCAAACACCTATATATTATGCAAGTTGCCAGATGACCGTGCCAGTGTGTATATTCCCCTAACCTTCAGTCAACACATTGTATCAGTACATAAAAATCCCAAAGTTTTATTGTGCATATATATCAACTCCTACATGTGTAATCAGAATTTTATATGCTAAGCTGTGTCAAATATTGCATTGAGGATGCAGTACTTGGTCCGCCATATTACTTCCCTGGAGTACTATAGGTTAGCGCCATTGGTCGTGTGTCATGGTTCACCGTTACCTTCCTAACATGCCTCCTTCTATAATTTCTAATAGGATATGCCTGTATAACAAAATACAAAGTAAGCTTCTATATTTTCTTACATGGTTACAAAATGTGAACTTACCACAGTTCGATTTACGATGAACAAACTACAGTGGACAATACTGGTGATTGTTAGGTGATCATTATTTATGTTGGTAGCACATTTATGTTTTTTAATCTTATTTGTTCTTATACTTGGTTGTAATTATAATTTTTTTTAAATTATAAAAATGAGCTGATGAATTAGCAGGACAATTATTAAATAAACCGTTAACTATGTTCAATTTGTAAATTCTTGTATAAAGCTATTGACAATGCACTGACTTTAGAAAGATTTTTATGTACATATGCACTCTGTAAATAAGTGTTGATGTTATTGAAACAAGACATGTATAAAAGTATTGGTAATTGTACATGGAGTGACCCTGTTTATCTGTAACTATTATTCCAACAAATTAAAAACTGTGGATGCAGATCTTATTCTTTGGAGCCTAAAGTTTTTTGTGTTTTGTCTGTTATTGATCAAGGCCTAGGATAGATGACATACTGTACCCCAGAGGAAGGAGGGACCTTTTTCGTGCCAAGGGCCATTTGGATATTAACATCATTCGCGGGCCGTGTAAAATTGCCAACATAAAATTTGCCCTAAAAGAGGAAAGGCACTGAACAGGAGGTGATAATGGAGAACAAAACATAAATGAAAGTTAGAAAATTCTTTATTAGATAATTGGCAACAACGTAGCACAACAGGACTAGGTGCCCACATTAATTAAAATGCATGAGAATGTAATTTCAAGAATGGTTAAAATAATATAGCCCGGACCATCAAAAAAAGGGTAGTATAAATGCGTGCTTGGAACAGATGTATGTAGAGATATAATTATAGTCCAATTCATTCAAAGATACAGATCAATGCATGTTATAAAGTAAAAAAAAAGGGGATAATGACTGGGATGTCAAATAACCTCGTAGTAAATATTGGACAAAGGATAGGATTTCGTGCACAACACCTAATCCATGTGTTATAATGTGCAATGTAAAAGCAATTGTGCCAGAAATGTGAGGAATGGCAATGATGAGGAACAGGTGCACGCAAATCTCTAGTGGTGATTTAGAGGTGTATATATAAGTGCATAGCCGTAGAATGTAAGTCCGCAAGGACAGGGTACTCTCCCCTCTGTACCAGTCGTGATATCGTAAATTTGTGTACTGTAAATGATATCTATAACCCTGTATGTAACCCATTCTCATGTACAGCACCATGGAATTAATGGTGCTATATAAATAAATAATAATAGCATGGAGGCCAACTAAAACAATAAAGAACACAAAGGATATCTGCAAGGGCAGAGGTCTGCAGACAATCAGGAGTGAATAGTACATAACCAGTGAGGTCCAAGTCTTCCAAGTGTGGCGCACACCCATACACATGTTTTGGAATTAATCCTGATTATATGTTGTGACCTCATGTTCGGTGATTTTCCTCTTTTGGGGCTATTGATTAATTCCGAATGGTCTGCTATGCTTATCCCAGAATATTTGTCGCCTACTTTTTTTATATTGTATCAGCATATATATCTTTGACATATATAAATTGCTCCATCCAGTTTCTCTGTTTACTTAAAAATTACCCTGCATATTTGGTCAAACATTTACCCCTAATTTGATGGCTAGAACTGCTTCTCTATGACTAGGTGTGTCATGTTAGGTGTTATTGATGTTTCTACTTGCAACTCCATTTCCAGGTTTGCAATAGTATGGAGCATAGTCGACTCTTAGGGATACGTTTTTTAAATAACTTGCAGCAGTAAGTTGTTCTAAACACAGATGTATATTTCCCTGCATGTCTCCTTACAGTGGGAAATTAATCACTCCTCACAACATTTATATAGGGTGGGCCATGTATATGGATACACCTAAATAAAATGGTTGGTGATATCAACTTCCTGTTTGTGGCACATTAGTATATGGGAGGGGGAAAACTTTTCAAGATGGGTGTTGACCGTGGCAGGCATTTTGAAGTCAGCCATTTTGGATCCAACTTTATTTTTCTCTTACCCCCATGACGGCACCACGGAGAGAGAGGGATCCGCCCTCAGGGACAGGAAACCTACAGGTGAAAAAGGCGGTACCTCTCTCCCAAATCAGTTCAGTTTCCTGTCCCTGACAGGGAACCTGCAGCGTGATCGTCGTGGGATGCCGGCGGTCCATTGGGGCGATTACTGGCAGCGGGGGGCCCTGCTGCGGATGCGATGGATATTCCTCCCCGAAGGCCACGATCCCAGGGTCGGTGGGCCTTGTGCATGAGCGGGGGAGAAGCAGTGAAGAAAGACCCAGTCTGCTTCTCCCTATATGAACTTAATAGCCGGTAATAGGTGACTGCAGTCACCTGGTGTCATACCGCCAGTTCTCCTGCTGGGCGTTATGGAACGGTGCTCCCTCCGCTGGCACCGGCGTGCGCCTGTGATCCCAGGGCTGAGGCTGGTCGGGTGCGGTTGCTCCTCCGGCGTGGTCTGCAGGTGATGGAACAGCCATGCTCCCTCAAGGAGCGAGACGCTGGAGAAAGGTGCGCGCACACGCGCATACCAGCTGCAAAGCATTCTGGTACTCCCAGAATTCTCCGCGCAGGGGTCACTTCCGGAGCGGCGCACGGCATCTCTGGGTAATGGATCCAGCGGTGCGCCCGCCCCACTTACACATAAAAGAGGGCAGAAAACAGATGGCCGGTGCTCAGGAAAAAGTGTCACCATGAGTGAGAAAGAGCAACTGGCAGAAGAAATTCTGCAGTCCCCGCCAAAAAAGCACCAACCGCAGCAACGTCAGCAGCACCACCACCAGCAGCGGCGACAGCATAATACTCCTTCCCAGTGTCGCAGCTCAGGATCTCAACGTAGCAGAGGCTCGGGTGGATCTGGCAGGCCAGGAACGGTTCAAGTCGAGGAAGCTACTCCTATGCCAGAACCGGTATCCCCCTTAAATTAGAAGGGTAAGTGATCTTCGTGAATGCTCAGTTTCTAAAGAGGGGTTTTTATTGTGTCTTTCTTAGGGGAAGAAATGTACAATGAAAACCAGGCACAGAGTATGTCCGATCTGCTCCGTAGAATTACCCGCTACATGGATAAAAAAACTGTGCCATATGCATAGAAAATACCATTTCTGAAGAGTCCCCAAGATTCGCATCCGACTTAAAACAATTAATTAAATCTCAGGTAGAGGATGCGTTAAAAAGTGCCAAAGGTTTAAAAAGAAATCATAGGTCCAAACATAGATCCCCGGAGCCAAGTTCCAGCGATGAAGATAGCAATACTTCTAAGTCTACGTTCACATTTGCGGTGTGCGCCGCAGCGTCGGGCGCCGCAGCGTCGCCGCATGCGTCATGCGCCCCTATATTTAACATGGGGGCGCATGGACATGCGTCGCACTTGCGTTTTGCGCCGCATGCGTCCCTGCGGCGCCCGCGTCTGGGCGCAGAGGACGCAGCAAGTTGCATTTTTGCTGCGTCAAAAATCAATGAAAAAAAGGACGCATGCGGCACAAAACACAGCGTTGTGCATGCGTTTTGCTACGTTTTTGTTTGCGTTATGCGTTGCGGCGCCGACGCTGCGGCGCACAACGCAAATGTGAACGTAGCCTAATTCAGACAGTTCGCTCTCCTCTCTTTCGTCCTCTTCTTCCTCGGAAGGGGGCCGCAATTGCTTTCCCATTGAGGAGACAGAAGCTTTAGTAAAAGCGGTAAGAACAACCATGGGACTAGTAGAGACCAAATAAAAACTAAACCGCGCAAGACTTTGTTTAGCGGGATAGAACAAAGGAGACGAAGAGCGTTTCCAGTAAATGATAAAATACATACCCTAATAAAAAAAGTGGGAGACCAGACAAGAAAGTCCTTTTAACCCCGAAAAGGAAATATCCTTCTGACGACCCAGCCTGTTCTTACTGGAGTAAGGCACCAAAACTGGATGTCGCCATTGCAAAAGCGTTGAAAAAATTTGCTTTACCTTTTGAAGATATGGGGACCCTAAAGGACCCTATGGATAAGAAGGCTGAGGTATTTCTAAAAGGTTCTTGGGAAGCCGCTGGGGGGGGGGGACTGAAACCAGCTATAGCCGCCACATGTACCGCCGCCGCTGCGTAGGTCCTAGGGTGCCAACCTCCGCGTGAGGTAGGGTAAGCTAGCATGGGGTGCCCTATGTACACACTAGGCTTTCTCCCCTCAATCTCCTATCTGCATCTATCCTTTCCGAGCCTCCAATACTCCTGAGAAGTTGTTCTGTTGTATCTAGATATTAAGAATTAAAAATTAGAAATCATTTTTATCTGATTTCTTATAGAATTTACCATGTACATTATATTTATGTACCTCAATCATGTGTCCCCAGTAGAGGTGTTGTACTAGATCTGCACAAGCTCTAACTCTGTTATGTCTAATACGATTAACGATAATTTAATAAATGTCTTACCAAAATAGAATTAACCTGCACATAAAATGGTGGTATATTATGGATGTGTGATATACATGCTCCGGGTTGTAACTTACGCATTGCAACTATGGCAGGGTTACACACAGTGATTATGCGATTCAGGGCATTGCGTAGGGACCGCGGATAGGAGCGCAGGCGCATTGGAAATGTTTACGTTCCAGAGAAGGCGTTGTATACAGCTGACTGAGTATTCGGTCAGCTGATGCGGTCCAATGAGCTTACATCCGGTCAGGTGGTCGGCTTCGTGCAGCACACAGACCGGATGCCGGTATGCAAGGTGCATGATAAAAAGCCAGCGTACATATTACTCACCACGCGCATGGATGGCAGCGTCGGCTGGACGGTCATGTTAAGACAACCCCAACAATATCCCCTGAGGAGTGTGAAACGAAACGCGTTGGGACAGTAGGGGAGGACGTCCACCGCCACCATTAAAACTGAATACTACGGTGTAATATGGTTCGAGGCGGGTGAGATCGTTCTGTATTTTTTTCATACCAGCCATATTGATGGATTCTTGAATATGCTTAATAAGGTTGATGAACAGTCTCAGGTGGACTGAATACCGTGCATTTTTGACTATTGAATTCATTGATTTACCCCAGGCTGCAGTGTATATATGTGCACGGCTTCTGCTGTTGCACTGGGGCCACAAAATCTTGTAGTGGTGCTAAAAGTCACCGTACCCAGTAGGTCATTTAAAGTGGTTTTCCACACCTAAGGTATGAGGTATTGGTCACTATAGTGGTTTTTGTGCCGTTAGACCCTATTGATTGTCTCTGAATAGGACACGACAGTTTTAGAAAGCATATCAGATATTGAGTATTATATTGATTTCTGTTAAGGATCTATAGCGCTATCCACACATTTGTTTGTATGTTTGTCTGTGTTATGCACCTTGCACTTTCGTTGTGAACTTTGGTTTTTAAATGATGTAGGAAAAGTTATATTTTATCCTATGAGTTCTAAACAGGCTCTTAACCTCTCGATGAACAACCAAAACACTTGTTAGGTTAAAATAATTTTTTATGCTGCGCAACAGATCACCAACGTTCATTGTAGTGCATCGTCCTGTGTAAACAGGAGTCGCACTGCCGAGAGCAATGGCACCCTGTCCGCACTAAGCAACCTATTAAAGATAATTCAGTGTGCGTTGTCTTAGTCTTGCGAAGTCTTCGTTTTGTGATGTTGTAAGCTATGTTTATGCTGCATCATTTTCCATCGTTTTTTGAGCTGTTCTGCTCTCAAAAACACTTGAAAAACATTAACAAAATGTGCAAATATAAAACAAACAAAAAAATGTTACACGATAGAAGTTAATAGGAAGGCTAAAAAATTGACTGCAAGATGCCCAGATGCATTCCTTGAGCGTTTAATCAGTGATTTATGTCCTAAAAACACCCATACAAAAGTCACCCCCAAAAAAGATGAAAAAACGTTAGCCAAAAGAATAAAATGTCAAAGAACTTCAGTTAAGGAACAAACAATGCTCAGACTAGCAAGACGCTGAGGAAACGACACTTGAAAAACTCATGTTTTTGACCCAAGGGAAAAGACACCGTGATCATACTCCTAATCTTGTGAAGTCTTTGATCCTCCATTTTCTCTTCAGGCCTCAGAAGGAGGCTTGCGTAATTTTTTTGGTCAGGTCATATAAAGCTAATAAGGGAACTGAATACAGAGACATTTTATTAGGAGACATGAATAATGGAAATAGTGTTATTAGGACCAATAACCACCAAATATGGAGGAATCCCAAAGGTAATAATAAATTGGGACATCACACCCCCTGGTGGGATCTCCAATACTTAAAGCAGATATCTCCAGCCTCCCAATGTTTCCTTCATTAATCTCACCAGTGAAGATTCAAATGGCACCATGTTGTTCTTGACCATATCTAAGAGGCCTTGCTAATAAATCCAAGTACCACCCGCCTTCCCCCCAATTTTAGCTCCCCTGATCTGCAGCTCTTAGCAATTAATATGCATGTACAGTATGCACCATGTTCCAAATTATTATGCAAATTTTTTCTCAGATTTTCCTAAATGGACGGTGCAAATGAGTCAGTCTAATAAGTCATCACCTGTTAGAGTGTACATTGAATTGTATTGAAGAAACCTCCCAATGATAACAGTATAGTCTCCAAAAAGAATAAAAACGCAAAATGCACTGTTCCAAATTATTAGGCACAGTAGAATTTCTAAACATTTGATAAGTTTTAAAGAACTGAAAATGCTCATTTGTTGAATTTGCAGCATTAGGAGGTCACATTCACTGAACAAAAAAAGCTATTTAACTCCAAAACATTCTAACAGGCCAAGTTACATGTTAACAGAGGAACCCTTCTTTGATAGCACCTTCACAATTCTTGCATCCATTGAACTTGTGAGTTTTTGGAGAGTTTCTGCTTGTATTTCTTTGCATGAAGTCAGAATAGCCTCCCAGAGCTGCTGTTTTGATGTGAACTGCCTCCCACTCTCATAGATCTTTTGCTTGATGATACTCCAGAGGTTCTCTATAGGGTTAAGGTCAGGGGAAGATGGTAGCTACACCATGAGTTTATCTCCTTTTATGCCCTTAGCAGCCAATGACTCAGAGGTATTCTTTGCAGCATGAGATGGTGCATTGTGATGCATGAAGATGATTTTGCTCCTGAAAGCACGTTTCTGCTTTTTATTCCATGGAAGAAAGTTGTCAGACAGAAACTCTATATACTTTGCAGAGGTCATTTCACACCTTCAGCAACCTTAAAGGGCCCTACCAGCTGTTTCCCCATGATTCCGGCCCAAAACATGACTCCTCCACCTTGTTGCTGAGGTCACAGCCTTGTTGGGGCATGGTGGCCATCCACCAACCATCCACTTCTCCATCCATCTGGACCATCCAGGGTTGCTTGACACTCATCAGTAAACAAGACTGTTTTTGAAAATTAGTCTTCATGTATGTTTGGGCCCACTGCAACCGTTTCTGCTTGTGAACACTGTTTAGGGGTGTCCAAATAGTAAGTTTATGTACCACAGCAAGCCTTTGAAGGATCCTACACCTTGAGGTTCAAAGTACTCCAGAGGCACCAGCAGCTTCAAAAAACTGTTTGCTGCTTTGTAATGGTGTTTTGGCAGCTGCTCTCTTAATCCAATGAATTTGTCTGGCAGAAACCTTCCTCATTATGCCTTTATCTGCATGAACTCTGTCTGTGCTCTGTTTCAGTCACAAATCTCTTCACAGTATGATGATCACTCTTAAGTTTTCATGAAATATCTAATGTTTTCATACCTTGTCCAAGGCATTGCACTATTTAACGCTTTTCAGCAGCAGAGAGATCCTTTTTATTTCCCATATTGCTTGAAACCTGTGGCCTGCTTAATAATGTGGAACATCATTTTTAAGTATTTTTCCTTTAATTAGAATCACCTGGAAAACTAATTATCACGTGTTTAAGATTGATTTCAGTGATCCATTGAGCCCTGAGACACAGTACCGTCCATGAGTTTATTTGAAAAACAAAACCATTAAATCTTTGACACTTCTTAAATCTTTGACAAATCCACTTTGCATAATAATTTGGAACATGGTGTAGGCTCTTTTTCCCATTGAAATTAATTTGAAGCTTATTAAAAGCAGATTGGAAGAGGCCCTGCACCAACATCTTGAAAACAAAACAAAAAAAAGCAAAATAAAACTCTGACCATGCCCTAGGAATACTAATAGAGAACCCTCCATTCTTACCTTCTGGAGTCGTCCTCATTGCTTTGTGAGCTTCATACGAGATTGGAAACGTCCAAAAATTGATGCTTCTAGAAGAAACGATTTTGTATTACTGGGTGTTCAGGAACCTGACGATCCACTTAATCCAAACTTATATGAAAATAAAATACTAAAAACATCATAGATTCAGCAAAGAAAAGAAGTGACAGGTAGAGAAAGATAAAAATGGAACGATCCTACAAATTGGAGAGATGGGAAATGTCCAGTGTCCAGACTCTGACCATGAAATATACAGACTATACACAAAGTACTGTGCAAAAGTTTTAGGCAAGTGTAGAAAAGTTCTGCAAGGGTAAAATACTTTTTAAAAATCTAGAAGTGTTAATAGTTTATTTTTACCAATTCGTGAAATGTAAAGTGAATTAAAAAATCTACACTGCTCAAAAAATAAAGGGAACACTAAGGGTAAGGGTATGTGCACACGTTGTGGATTGGGTTGGCCGATGCAGGTTCGCAGCAGTTTTCCATGAGTTTACTGTACTATGGAAAATAAAATTCGCAGTGCACATGCTGCGGAAAAAAACGCGTGGAAATGTAGCGTTGTTTATTCCGCAGCATGTCAATTCTTTGTGCGGATTCCGCAGCGGTTTACACCTGCTCCATAATAGGAATCCACACAAAATCTGCAAAAAAAATTGCGGTAATTCCACAGGATATCCGCAGTGCCGTTTACCTGCAGATTTACCAAATCAGTCCGGAAAAATCCGCAACACCTTCTGCAACGTGTGCACGTGGCCTTAAACAACACATCCTAGATCTGAAAGAATTAAATATTCCAGTTGTAAATCTTTATTCATTATATAGTGGAATGCGTTGAGAGCAGGAAAACCTAAAAATGATCAATGTGTAATTCACAACTAATATCCAATGGAGGTCTGGAGTTGGAATGATGCTCAAAATAAAAGTGGAAAATGAAATTGCAGGCTGATCCAGGAACTGCTGACACACTTCAGTCACATGAGGCCTAGCATTGTCATGTATCAGAAGGAACCAGGGTCTACTGCACCTGCATGTGGTCTCACAATGGATCTGAGGATCTCATCCTGGTACCTAATGGCAGTCAGGCTGGAGGGCTGTGTGGCCCTCCAAAAAAATGCCTCCCCAAACCGCAGCAGGCAGCAGAATGTTCTCCATGGCACCTCCAGACTCGTCACGTCTGTCACATGTGCTCAGTGTGAACCTGCTCTCATCCGTGAAGAGCACAGGGCACCAATGTCAAATCTGCAAATCTTGGTGTTCTCTGGCAAATGCCAATTGCCCTGCACGGTGTTGGGCTGTAAGCACAACACCCACTTGTGGACATCGGGCCCTCATACCACCATCATGGAGTCTGTTTCTGACAGTTTGAGCAGACACATGGATGTAAGGCTACGTTCACATTTGCGTTGTGCGCCGCTGCGTCGGCGACGCAACGCACAACGCAAACAAAAACGCAACAAAACGCACGCTAAAACGCGTTTTGCGACGCATGCGTCCTTTTTCACCGAAAGTTGGACGCAAAAAAAATGCAACTTGCTGCGTTTTCTGCGCCCAACGCTTGCGGCCCAAAAAACGCATGCGTCGCAAAACGCAGCACAACGCATGTCCATGCGCCCCCATGTTAAATATAGGGGCGCATGACGCATGCGGCGACGAACGCTAATGTGAACGTAGACTTAGTGGCCTGCTAGAGGTCATTTTTGCAGGGCTCTGGTCTGCTCCTCCTGTTCCTCCTTGCACAAAGGAGGAGGTAGCGGTCCTGCTGCTCGGTTGTGGCTTTCCTACATCCCCCTCCAGGTGTACTGGCCTGTCTCCTGGTATCTGCTCCATGCTCTGGACACTATGCTGACAGACACAGCTACCCTTCTTGCCCCAGCTCGCATTGATGTGCCATCCTGGATGAGCTGTATTACCTGAGCAACCTTTGTGGGTTGTAGACACTACTTCATATTACTGTATAGTACCTCTAGGGGTGAGAGCAATGAAAAAATGCAAAAGTGACTAAAACAGCCAAAAAAGGAAGAGAACAGAGAAATGGTCTGGAGTCACCCCCTGCAGAACCACTTCTTTATAGGGTTGTCGTGTTTAATTACCTATCATTTCTACCTGTTGCCTGTTCCACTTGCACACAGCAGGGGAAATTGATTCACAATCAGTGATGCTTCATAACTCGACGGGTTGATTTCACAGAAGTGTGATTGACTTGTAGCTACATTGTGATGTTTAAGTGTTCCTTTTATTTTTTTGAGCAGTTTATATCAAATCAATGTTTCCTGTGTACACCCAATTCTTTAATAATTTCTTCACTTGTCACTTACACACAGTTTTTAAAGGAACTTTGCGGGTAGGTTG
Source organism: Ranitomeya variabilis (assembly GCF_051348905.1). Classification (NCBI taxonomy): domain Eukaryota; kingdom Metazoa; phylum Chordata; class Amphibia; order Anura; family Dendrobatidae; genus Ranitomeya; species Ranitomeya variabilis. The sequence continues at coordinate 408,241,168 of NC_135234.1, forward strand.
CTCCAAACATCTTGGAGAACTAACCACTGATCTTCAGTGGCTGTAGGCATGCGTAAATCTCAATGAGCTTGAGGTCATGGATTCTGGGGGAAGAGGGGGGACGGCATATAAATTCGAGGACTTGATTGCAAAGTAACTACTGAGCATTGAGGTCACAAATATACAGTATAAACAAATGTACAGAAACATACAGTGCTTTGATAAAGTATTCATACCCTGTGACCTTTTACACATTTTTTTTTGCGTTACACCCACAAACTTAAATGTATTTTATTGGGATGTTATATGATATACTAACACAAAGTAGCAAGTATTTGTGAAGCGTTAAGGAAATGATGCATGATTTTCTAATTACACTGGTCAACAGCATTTTTGGTGCCAAAGATATTTCATCGAATTTAGGGTATTTTTGGGGTGCTGATTCTGAATATGTCATCAGTTTTGCCAGATTGGCTCAAGTTTTTGAGATTTTTGGTATCTTATTTATAGCACTTGTTGGTAAATGCGACGCATCATCTCATTAATTTCTTTGGATTAGTACTTGAACTGAGCAGTTCTCAATATAGTTTTGTGTTAATTAGTGTTCTAAAAGTTTGTTCATAGCTTGATTTTTGCACTAACTTTATGTTGTTGTCTGTTTTCCAGTGAAAAGCATGAACTCATCAAGAAGAAGTTGTCTTAACGATCCAGACTCATTCTGTTACATTTGTGGTGAATACACACTGCCAAAACATAGAAGAAACATAACAGACTTCGTAAAAAAAGTGTATTTTGCCTATTTTGGGGTTATGCTTGGGGACCAAGACAAGTTTTGGGCACCACACATAGTGTGCAAAGCATGTATCGAATTATTACGAAAATGGAGCAAAGGACAAAGAAAAAGCTTCAAATTTGGTGTTCCAATGGTGTGGAGAGAGCCAAAAAATCATCATGATGACTGTTATTTATGGTAAACACAGGTACAGGCACATCTTCACAATGAGGGACAGGCCTTCTTGCAGATTCCATGTTACTCCCATTTTCGTTTCTTATGCTTATTGAATCCTTGCACTTGCACTGCACAGAAATAAGTCATCATGATGATTTTTTGGCTCTCTCCGCACCATTGGAACACCAAATTTGAAGCTTTTTCTTTGTCCTTTGCTCCATTTTCGTAATAATTCGATACATGCTTTGCACACTATGTGTGGTGCCCAAAACTTGTCTTGGTCCCCAAGCATAACCCCAAAATAGGCAAAATACACTTTTTTTACGAAGTCTGTTATGTTTCTTCTATGTTTTGGCAGTGTGTATTCACCACAAATGTAACAGAATGAGTCTGGATCGGTAAGACAACTTCTTCTTGATGAGTTCATGCTTTTCACTGGAAAACAGACAACAACATAAAGTTAGTGCAAAAATCAAGCTATGAACAAACTTTTAGAGCACTAATTAACACAAAACTATATTGAGAACTGCTCAGTTCAAGTACTAATCCAAAGAAATTAATGAGATGATGCGTCGCATTTACCAACAAGTGCTATAAATAAGATACCAAAAATGTCAAAAACTTGAGCCAATCTGGCAAAACTGATAGCATATTCAGAATCAGCACCCCAATAATACCCCAAATTCATTAAAATATTTTGGACACCAGAAAAAAAATTTTTTTTTGTTGACCTGTGTTATTTAAAAAATGTAAATCTGAATTGTGATGTTCATTTGCATTGACACTTCACAAATTCACGGGGTCCACTTAGTGGATGTTACTCATGTGGTAATTGCATTGCTCGCACTAATATCTGTTAAGCCACCTCTTTTAAATCAGTTGATGGTCAAAAACCTAACGACTCAAGTAATTTATTATGCCAAATGTAACTGCCCCAAAGTATATGTTAGACTTGCGTCAAGACAGCACAAGAGCATGTACGTGACATTCTGGCTGCAAAAATAGTAACATAGTTAGCAAGGCCGAAAAAATACATTTGTCCATCCAGTTCAGCCTATATTCTGTCCGAATAAATCCCCAGATCTACTTCCTTCTAAAGAACCTAATAACTGTAAGATACTGTACATACAGTTAACTGATATCACACAATTAAAAACAATACTGCGGCACTTTAAAAGATCCAAGAATGTAGCTCAAAGACCTTCCAGGGAATAGATCACATTCACTGCGTCATTAGAGGAGGTGACAGCAAACATATTTTACACAAAGAAAATGTAAAGGGATAACCACTTTGGGTACCAAAGTCCCCTATGGCCTCAATGAATCCATTGGATTCACCACTTTTCTTTTATGTTTCTCACGTCTACTTTTTTAGCTGTTATAATATTATCATTAATAATGTATTCATATTGGTTGTACTTTTTTCTAGTTATACTGTATATGGTGAACATGGTTATGATCTTAAGGATAACATCAATCTTCCCTTCTTGTCTGAGTATGATCTGTAGAAAATAATCTACTGCAACTGGTGCTTTATGACACTTTTTCCTAAATATTTCCTCTCTGTTGACATCCCCACTATCATCATGGGTGATTTCAACATCCCCATTGACACTTCCACCTCAGCTGCCTCTAAACTTTTATCACTGACTGCCTCCTTTGACCTCACTCAATGGTCCTCTGAGGCCACTCACAAAGATGGCCACACGCTGGACCTCATCTTCACCCGCCTCTGCTCCCTTACTAATCTCACTAACACACCCCTCCCCCTGTCTGACCACAACCTACTGACATTCTCTTCCCTCTCCTCTCCTAGTGTGCAACCCCCACTCCACAAACTCCCTCGCAGAAATCACATCTCAACTTACAATCACTCTGAGTCCCTTCTCCCTCTTACCGACATAGCCTCCCTTCATGACACAGATGCTGCTTCTGCTTTTTATAACACCACAATAACAGCAACACTCAATTCGCCCGCCCCGCTCATGCATAGCAAAACTCACACAATCAACAGGCAGCCTTGGCTGACCAGCATGACCAAAGAATTGAGACGGGCTTCTAGGATCGCTGAGCGAAGATGGAAGCGATCCCGCTCTGCTGACCACTTCATCGCATACAAGCAGTCTCTCGCCAGCTTCAAGTCCGTGCTCACTGCCGCAAAACAAACTTACTTCTCATCTCTCATATCCTCCTTGTCTCACAACCCCAAACAGCTTTTCAACACTTTCAATTCTCTACTCCGTTCCCCTGCACCCCCTCCCTCCCCTCTCATTTCTGCTGAAGACTTCGCCTCTTTCTTTAAACAGAAGATCGATACGATCAGAGAAAGCTTTGGCCCACAGCGCCCACTGCCCCTCTTAGCTGCTCACCCCTGCTCCTCCAAAACCAGCTTCTCCACCATGACAGATCAGCTCTCCACCCTCCTGTCAAGATCACACCTCACCACCTGCACGCTCGACCCGCTCCCATCCCACCTCATCCCTAACCTTTCCACGGTCTTCATCCCAACCCTAACGCACCTCTTCAACCTCTCACTCACAATCAGGTGTCTTTCCCTCATCCTTCAAGCATGCCAAGATCACACCCATCCTCAAAAAGCCCTCCCTCGACCCATCCTCTGTGTCTAGCTATCGCCCGATATTCCTTCTCCCTTATGCCTCCAAGTTACTGGAGCAACACGTCCATCTTGAACTGTCATCCCACCTCGCCTCCTGCTCCCTCTTTGATCGGTTACAATCTGGCTTCCGTTCCCATCACTCAACTGAAACTGCCCTAACTAAAGTCACCAATGACCTACTATCTGCCAGGAGCAAGCGGCACTACTCTGTCCTCCTTCTCCTGGACCTGTTTTCTGCCTTTGACACTGGACCACTCCCTTCTGCTACAAATCCTCTCATCTCTTGGCATCACAGACTTGGCCCTTTTCTGGATCTCGTCATATCTGACAGACCGGACATTGTGTCTCCCTCCCCCACACCACCTCCTCACCTCGCCCCTTGTCAGTCGGTGTTCCTCAAGGCTCTGTTCTAGGACCCCTACTCTTCTCCATCTACACCTTCGGTCTGGGACAGCTCATAGAATCCCACGATATGCAGTACCATCTCTATGCTGACGACACGCAGATCTACCTATCCGGACTTGACCTCACCTCCTTACCAAAATCCCGCACTGTCTGCTATTTCAGCCTTCTTTTCTGCTCGCTTTCTACAACTGAACATGGACATAACAGAATTCATCATCTTTCCCCCATCTCACTCTACCCCTCCACCAGACCTATCCATCAATGTCAATGGCTGCTCACTTTCCCCAGTCCCACATGCCCAGTGCCTCAGGGTGATCCTCGACTCTGCCCTCTATGTCAAGCCACATATCCAAGCCTTTGCCTCCTCCTGCCGCCTCAAACTCAAAAACATTTCCCGGATTCGCGCATTCCTTGACCGCGACACCACAAAAACACTAGTGCATTCCCTTATCATCTCCTGCCTTGACTACTGCAACCTCCTACTCTCTGGACTACCCTCTAGCACTCTGGCACCACTCCAATCCATCCTACACTCTGCTGCTCGACTAATCTACCTGTCTCCCCGCTATTCTCCAGCCTCTCCCCTATGCCAAGCCCTTCACTGGCTTCCTATCGCCCAGAGACTCCAGTTCAAAACACTTACAATGACCTACAAAGTCATCCACAACCTATCTCCTCCATACATCTGTGACATGATCTCCCGGTACCTACCAACATGCAACCTCCGATCCTCTCAAGACCTCCTTCTCTACTCCCCTCTCATCTCTTCTTCCCACAACTGCATCCAAGACTTCTCCCATGCTTCCCCCATACTCTGGAACTCTCTACCCCAACACATCAGACTCTCGCCTACCATAGAAACCTTCAAAAAGAACCTGAAGACTCACGTCTTCCGACAAGCCTACAGCCTGCAGTGATCCTGAAACTACTGAACCGCCGGACAACCAGCTCTACCCTCTCCTAGTGTATCATCACCCATCCCCTGCAGACTGTGAGCCCTCGTGGGCAGGGTTTTCCCTCCTTATGTACCCGTGTGCCTTGTTTTTTGCTCATGTTTAATGTATTTGTCTATATTTGCCCCATATTTCACATGTAAAGCGCCATGGAATAAATGGCGCTATAAAAATGTATAATAATAATAATAAATATTGAATTCTTCGTTCTTTTTTTGCTGCCATCTGAACGGTATGGGCACTTTCAAGGTATGTGTACAAGATATATTTTAGAGGTCAGCGAATCCCTGAGTTTTTCAGACAGAAAAAGCTTCAGTACATACAATATGAACAAAGCCGGAAACCAGCTACAGCCATAAGCGAATTATTTTATAACCATTATTTATTGATATACTTTAAAAATTGAAATAGATAAAATAGATCTAGGATTATTATGCCCCGCATGCATGATAATTGCCTGTACTAGTGAGGTGATGTGAACGTCCCCATTTTTGTCATACTTCTTCAGAACACATTCGTCATTTTCTGCTAGTAAGCGATTTCCAAGTGGAAGCAGCTCATATAATACACCGGTCACTTTTTTTCTAGCTGCTTAACCCCTTTCCGATATCAGGCGTAATAATACACCGATATCTGACCCCCTCACAGCCAGAGCCCACATCTTTCCGGGACATGTCAGTTGTTTTGAACAGCTGACGTGCCCGCAATAGCCATGGGTGGAATCGTGATCCACCCACGGCTATTAACCAGTTAAATGCCACTGTCAAACTCTGACCGGCATTTAAATCGCGCTTCCGGCAATCGCGCCGCAAATACGCACTCTGGTGACCCCTGTCACGTGATCATGGGTCACCTGTGTGTTGGCATGGCAACCTGAGGTTTCCTGAAGACCTCTATGGTTGTCAGTGCTGGCTTGCTGTGAGTGCCACCCAGTGGTCAGCACTTATAGCAAATGAGTAATTCTACTACATAGAGGCGATCTGATCATCGCCTCTCTGTAGCAGAGCCGATCGGGTTGTGGCAGCTTTCTAGTCTATGGAGACTATTGAAGCATGCCAAAAGTAAAAAGAAAATGTTCGTAAAATATTAAAAAAACATAAGTTCAAATCACCCACCTTTTGCCCCATTCAAAATAAAACAATAAAAATAAAATCAAACGTACACATATTTAGAATCGCCCAATCTATCAATAAAAAAAAAGGATTAACCTGATCGCTAAACGGCGTAGCGAGAAAAAAAATTTCAAAGCGCCAGAATTACTTTTTTAGGTTGCCGAGACATTGCTTTAAAATGCAATAATGGACAATCAAAAGAACGTATCTGCACCAAAATAGTATCACTAAAAATATCATCTTGGCACTCAAAAAATAAGGCCTCACCTAACCCCAGATCACGAAAAATGGAGACGCTACGGGTATCGGAAAATGGTGCAATTTTTTTGTTTGTTTGTTTTTTTAACAAAGTTTGGAATTTTTTTTCACCACTTAGAAAAAAAAGAGCCTAGACACGAACTCGTAATGACCTGGAGAATCATAATGGCAGGTCAGTTTTAGCATTTAGTGAACCTAGTAAAAAAGCCAAACAAAAAACAAGTGTTATTGCACTTTTTTTTTTTTTGCAATTTCACCACACTTGGATTTTTTCCCCGTGTTCTAGTACACCACATGCTAAAACCAATGATGTCGTTCAAAAGTACAACTTGTACCGTAAAAAACAAGCCCTCACATGGCCATATTGATGGAAAAATAAAAAAGTTATGGCTCTGGGGAAAAGGGGAGCGAAAAGCGAAACGCAAAACTGAAAAAAGCTTTGGGGGTTAATGTCTTAGGAAACCTGAAGCAGTTAAAAAAAAATGTAAAGGACTGTTAGATTTTTTTTTTAGCATTTATTCAGTGCTTTTTCAGGCTAGTTACAGAGTGGTTTGTAGAAAGAGAACGGGCACTCACCATCTGCTATTTTGCAGTCTTTATTTTGACAAAATGTCAAAAGCAGGAACCGCAGGGAGAAATGTGATTCCACAAGACGACGTCCGTTTCGCGCTGCCGCGCTTCCACTGGTCTTGATCAAGACCCGTGGAAGCGCGAAACGGCCGTCTTATGGAATCACGTTTCTCCCTGCTGTTCCTGCTTTTGACATGTTGTCACAATAAAGACGGAAAAATAGCAGATGGTGAGTGACCGCTCTCTTTCTACAAACTTCGTCATATAAGTTGGATTTGCTTCCAATGTGAGCACCCGAGATCTGCAATTGGCATATACGCTATACAAAGAGACATTCGATTGTGTGCAGATGCATTTACCAGCTGTTGGTGCGGCAATTTGTTTTTTTCTTTTGATTTTTGTTACATTAAGTTACAGAGTGGGTCTGCCTGAAAAAGATGTTCTGTGCACATACTCTTATGGCCAGCTCTCAGTCCAAGGGCAGCAAAATGCAGCTGCCGGAAAGACACCTCGGACCACCGCATCAGGCAGCCCGATGGCACTCCCCTTAGATATGCCTCTGTGAGCTGATGAGTTCAAGCACTCGCCATTGCATTAAATGCCTCTGTCAGTGATTGACAATGGTTTTGAAATACTTAAAACAGCTGCAACCAAGGTAACCTACAGTATCATCGCTGCTGTTACAGGCAAATTCTGGCTGTGTATCACAACCGACATCTGCCAGGTATGGAATGGGTTTACCTCCAGAACCGGCTCCATAGAAACGCACACTTATGATAACATAGTTATGTAACGGTCCAGGAAAGGGTCAGTTTCACTTGTCTTTTTCTAAACATCAACAGACATGGAATTCCCTAACACATATGTGAACAAGTCCTTATTTTATTATTATTTATTATGGTGCCATTTATTCCATAGTGCTTTACATGTGAAAAGGGGTAAACATAATAAAAAAAACAAGTACAATAATCTTAGACAACAAAAGTCACGACTGGTACAGAAGGAGAGAGGAACCTGCCCACGAGGGCTCACAATCTATAAGGGATGGGTGAGGATACAGTAGGTGAGGGTAGAGCTGGTCGTGTAGCGGTTTGATGGTTACTGCAGGTTGTAGGCTTGTTGCAAGAGTTAGTTCTTCTGGGTGTCATAGCTTGTTACCTGACTAATCGGGTGGGGAGAAGGTAGGGCGCATTAGGGGTACTGTTACTTTGGTCTCTGACCCATTCATTTGCTTCAGAGCAAGGGGGTGAGGGTGGCACCACAGTCTTCATCTGCCTGGGGCACCAAAGTACCTTGTCCTGGCCTTGTATGTACATGTCTGCATATGTGTATATGTCTGTGTATGCATACAGTATACGTACATGTCTATATGTGCGTATATGTCAGCATATATGTCTCCGTTACTGCATTGTACATGTCTGTATTTCTGGAATTATATGTATTTAGTAAATGCGAGCTAAACATACAAATGTTTTACAGATACACCACATATACACTATTACCGTACATTAATGCATCTTACAAAATACATATAATTCCAGAAGTACGGACATGTCACATGACTTAGGATAAAAGCCAAAACCAGAATCTCAATTTGCAGACACTGTGTTTTGGGGTTCTGTCCCTCGTCAGTGCAAAGTGTGAGTTCTGCTTTGGCTGTGTGAGAGGCGTCTGACCAGGATCCAAGGGGTAATGTTTCTCCTTGCGGAGATGTTAAGCATGTCGAGAAGAGGAGACTTATATAAGGTGCGCTCAATTTTTAGGCAACTTCCTTTCATTTGGCAAAATGGGTCAGAAGAGAGATTTGACAGCCTCTGAAAACTCCAAGATGTCTGCAGAGGGATGCAGCAGTCTTGAAATTGCCAAACATTTGAAGCGTGATCACCGAACAATCAAGCGTTTCATGGCAAATAGCCAACAGGGTTGCAAGAAGTGTGTTGGGCAAAAAAGGCGCAAAATAACTGCCCATGAATTGAGGAAAATCAGGCGTGAAGCTGCCAAGATGCCATTTGCCACCAGTTTTGCCATATTTCAGAGCTGCAACGTTACTGGAGTAACAAAAAGCACAAGGTGTGCGATACTCAGGAACATGGCCATGGTAAGGAAGGCTGAAAACGACCACCTTTGAACAAGAAACATAAGATAAAATGTCAAGACTGGACCAAGAAATATCTTAAGACTGACTTTTCAAAGGTTTTATAGACTGATGAAATGAGAGTGACTCTTGATGTGCCAGATGGATGGGCCAGAGGCTGGATCAGTAAAGGGCAGAGAGCTCCACTCCGACTCAGATGCCAGCAAGGTGGAGGTGGGGTACTGGTATGGGCTGGTATCATCAAAGATGAACTTGTGGGACCGTTTCGGGTTGAGGATGGAGTGAAGCTCAACTCCCAGACCTACTGCCAGTTTCTGGAAGACAACTTCTTCAAGCAGGGGTACAGGAAGAAGTCTGTATCGTTCAAGAAAAACATGATTTTCATGCAGGACAATGGTAAATCACATGCCTCCAACTACTCCACAACGTGGCTGGTCAGTAAAGAAGAAAAAATAATGACATGGCCCCCTTGTTCACCTGATCTGAACCCCATAGAGAACCTGTGGTCCCTCATAAAATGCGAGATCTACAGGGAGGGAAAACAGTACACCTCTCGGAACAGTGTCTGGGAGGCTGTGGTGGCTGCTGCACGCAATGTTGATCATAAACAGATCAAGCAACTGACAGAATCTATGGATGGAAGGCTGTTGAAGGTCATCATAAAGAAAGGTGGCTATGTAGCGCCCCCACTGCCGCAGGGCCGAGGGGTACCCGGTACCGGGCCTCTGAGTCTCTGCTCTGGGGTTGTCACGGTGGCTAGACCCGGTCCGTGACCCTGCTGAGGGGCGTACAGTAATAGATGTGGATGGTGGTGGTGGTGCGGTGCAGTAAATAACAAGGACACCAGGTTGCAGTCTCTTTACCTCTTTACTGAAGGCTTCTGGGTCCTCAGTCCGGAATACGGTTAGCCGGGCTGCGCAAGTCCTGACGGTCCGATGGCACCTCCAGAGTTCCCTTCGCAGGTGGAAATCTGTGCCTTCCTTCTAGCGCTTATGTGTTGTGGTCCTCCCCTGCTGTGCTTACGGGATAGTCCCCACAACTGTTGTGTCTGTTTCTCGTGTTCCCTCACAACTCGATTCTGATGTTCTTCTTAATCTCGTCCCCCAGATCTTATGGTAGGACGCACCCATATGACGGGAAGGCTCGGAGCTCTTCCGGGACCTTGAGTCGCCCCTCTCCACAAGTTGCCCCCTATGTCTGCGTAGGTGATGTAGGTGAGACAGCCAGCCTATAGCTCTCTGCCCTGCCGTTGGTTTGAAGTAATGCTTGGAGCTCTGTACTTCCTCGGCGTTCCAGCCACCGGTTAGTTACGCCTCAGTAGGATGTTGCCTCGGTCTAACAGCACGACTCCTACTGGTATTCTCTCTGTTGCGTTGATCTCGTTTCTCACTCAGCACAATAAATCTCGCTTCTTGTCCTTTCTTAGGGCACCGCCGCTATGAAGTGCAGGCGCGGTCCCGTAGCTTTCTTCTCTGTTTGCCAGGCCTCTGTCAGGATCCCACCCCTGACAGGGACCCTACCGAATCTTCCCCTACAACACCCTCTGCCACAAGGTGTTGCCTGGTTCCAACCCAGTCAGCGTTCTCTCTAACTTCCTGCCTAACCCCCAGTTTTACCAGACTGTGAGGAGTGGCCTAATGAATAGTACCCTTAGCTCCCCCTGGAGGCCAGACTGTGAAATATATTGGTGTATGTGATACCTGGTCGGATGAACTCCTTCAGTGCCATCAGACGTACCATAGCCCCCCTTAGCGGTGGAGCCACAGTACTGCAACAACCAGGAATCTGGGGCGCTGCACTCCCCCCCCCCCCCCCCCGGTTAAATCCAGTACTCCTGGACTGGGAAGAAAACAACAATACATGTCAGCAAAAAGACATACAATTTTGAAAATGCAAGTACAAGTCAACTTTGTAACAGAGCTTCCCTTTATGGGAGGTGAGGACACTTGAACGTTACAAACATGGTTAAATGCTTTTTAAATAACTTTACTATAAATAACTTTTCTTACCCAACTGGGTATTCTACTAAGTGCAAAATTTTGAACAACAATCCAACTTTGCCTTTAAGGACGTACTCGCTAAATCCACTAAAGACCTTCTTATATCACATATAAGGCTAATTAACTTTTATGCATTCTCCTACTTTACGTCTGCAGGACCGCCTGTCCTAACTGCTCCAGACCTACTGCCTCTCCTTTCTATTACAGGACCGCTCCTTTCCGCCCGAGCCTACTGTCCTTCCACTACTATACACAGTATAGAACATATTTTTCTTTCAGTTCAAGATCACTGAGCCATCCCTATATGGCTCCTAAGAGGACTCACCACTAACCCCTACGGGTTCACTTCCTGTCCTCATTCTTCTATTAACATTATTGAACATTTCTTACAATCAACTAATTAGTTACATTTAACTTTCACATATCAACATCATCAATACTTTCTTTTCAAGACATTACTGCCATTCAACCATCTCAAGGCAACACTGTTCATAAGTGCAAGATGTGAACATGCCCTTTAAGAGAGGACCAAGTCTCTATGAGGTAGTGCAACTTCTCAAGCCGCAAGTCCGTATGCAGCAAGGACTCCAGTGCAGGTTCCAAGAACCGTATCTTCGCAAAGAGTCCGTCTTTTATGTAAAACCAGTAGAGAGCACCTTTAAGAAGGTGCAAACTATATACAAGGAGTTTGTATCATGCATTGTTCATGATTCAGCAGTTCTTTGATAACTTGTGCAAAACGTAGAAAACAAACACAAAGCAATAGGGATCTCGGGTCAACAAAGGGATCCCTTTAAGAATTAGCAGCAAAGTAGCAGAGAAAAACAATGAAAACAATTAACTTATTTACAGTCATTAAAGCTTACTCATTACTCAGTTTCTGGCAGCCCCCACCGAGGCTTTCTGCGGCCCGGATAAGCTGGACTCCAAGTTTACTCCCGCGGCCAGGTGTACCCCGTGGGTTCGGGTCTTCTGCACGACCAGGTTGTGCACTGCGATGAGGGTCTGCGTGGGCCGATGGATGATGCTGGCGGCGGCGGCAGCGGCAGCAGCGGCTTCAGCGGCAAGCTCTTCCCCCTCGGTTCGGGATACTGCCAGAACGGCGGTGCAACGCTGCATATCCCGGGCCCACCAGCTGCTCCCCTTTAGGTGCCGGCGATATGTGACCACATCCCCCGGCTTCAGGAAGGACTTGGCGCTGTCTCCGCACAGGCAGGGCTCCACTTCATCCCGGGTGATGCGGACTCTCAGGGCTGTTCCAATCTCCTGCACGAAGCCCTTTCCTGTCTGGGGCAGGTAAACAATTACGACGCCCCACTTCGGCAGGGAGCCCTCCAGCAGCTCACCACGCGCCTCCCGCTCCACTTCCCGCTGGAACTCCGCAATCAGGTGGTTCCAGTATTCTCCCCAAGGGAAGGGCCCCAGATCCGGCCCCCCTGGTTCTTTGGGGCCAAGCGGCGGGAGCGCTGGGGCACCGGTGGTCGCAGCGGCGGCCGGGTCTGGTGCAGAGGTGGGGCGGCCTGCCTGGGGATCGCGGCACTCAGTACCCCTACCTGGGGTGACTCCTCCATCGCCGCTCCATTCCCCGGGGGGAGGCGCACAAGCTGGGGACCGCGCAGGCAAAGGGTGCCCCATCGACAGCTCCCAGGGGTCCAGATCCTCCAGCGGGGGCATATCAGAATAATCCTCCGGTGACGGGGGTCGATGCGGGGCCATCCTTTTCTGCAGGCCTTCTCTGGTCTCCAGTCCCACCTCATCTGAGTCATAGTTTCGTTTCTTCGGCCTCCGCCCGCCATAGAAGATCAGGAGGCGGATCTCGGCTGCTGACGGACACGTCCTCAGGATGCAACAATATTTAGACTGGGCGGCCATTGTCTTTCGCGCTCTCCAGCTTGTCTACGCCCACTCCACGCCCCTCTTCTTCTCCTGCGCTCTCCTCAGCGCTGTAATGGCAGCGGATTTTGGCGGCAAGTGGCACAGCACAGTCTTTGCAATAAATCACAGTCCAAGTATAATAAATCACAGTTCCAAGGCACACATGACCCGATTCTTCAGGCTTAAGTAGATCCTGTTCGTGACGCCAAGTTGTAGCGCCCCCACTGCCGCAGGGCCGAGGGGTACCCGGTACCGGGCCTCTGAGTCTCTGCTCTGGGGTTGTCATGGTGGCTAGACCCGGTCCGTGACCCTGCTGAGGGGCGTACAGTAATAGATGTGGATGGTGGTGGTGGTGCGGTGCAGTAAATAACAAGGACACCAGGTTGCAGTCTCTTTACCTCTTTACTTTACTGAAGGCTTCTGGGTCCTCAGTCCGGAATACGGTTAGCTGGGCTGCGCAAGTCCGGCCGGTCCGATGGCACCTCCAGAGTTCCCTTCGCAGGTGGAAATCTGTGCCTTCCTTCTAGCGCTTATGTGTTGTGGTCCTCCCCTGCTGTGCTTACGGGATAGTCCCCACAACTGTTGTGTCTGTTTCTCGTGTTCCCTCACAACTCGATTCTGATGTTCTTCTTAATCTCGTCCCCCAGATCTTATGGTAGGACGCACCCGTATGACGGGAAGGCTCGGAGCTCTTCCGGGACCCTAGAGTCGCCCCTCTCCACAAGTTGCCCCCTATGTCTGCGTAGGTGATGTAGGTGAGACAGCCAGCCTATAGCTCTCTGCCCTGCCGTTGGTTTGAAGTAATGCTTGGAGCTCTGTACTTCCTCGGCGTTCCGGCTACCGGTTAGTTACGCCTCAGTAGGATGTTGCCTCGGTCTAACAGCACGACTCCTACTGGTATTCTCCCTGTTGCGTTGATCTCGTTTCTCACTCAGCACAATAAATCTCGCTTCTTGTCCTTTCTTAGGGCACCGCCGCTATGAAGTGCAGGCGCGGTCCCGTAGCTTTCTTCTCTGTTTGCCAGGCCTCTGTCAGGATCCCACCCCTGACAGGGACTCTACCGAATCTTCCCCTACAACACCCTCTGCCACAAGGTGTTGCCTGGTTCCAACCCAGTCAGCGTTCTCTCTAACTTCCTGCCTAACCCCCAGTTTTACCAGACTGTGAGGAGTGGCCTAATGAATAGTACCCTTAGCTCCCCCTGGAGGCCAGACTGTGAAATGTATTGGTGTATGTGATACCTGGTCGGATGAACCTTCAGTGCCATCAGACGTACCATAGCCCCCCTTAGCGGCGGAGCCACAGTACTGCAACGACCAGGACTCTGGGGCGCTGCAGCTATATTGGTCACTAATTTTTTGGGGGGTTTTTTGCATGTCAGAAATGTTTATTTCTAAATTTTGTGCAGTTATATTGGTTTACCTGGTGAAAATAAACAAGTGATATGGGAATATATTTGGTTTTTATTAAGTTGCCTAATAATTCTGCACAGTAAGGCTGGGGTCACACTACAGCGTAATACGGACGAGTGATAAGCGATAAAAAATCGCATAGCACTCGGACCAATGTTAATCTATGGGTTAGCTCCCATCATCCGTTTGTTTCTCGTCCGTATTATACTTGCAAGTGAAATCACAGCATGCTGCGATTGACCACGTATCTCAGCTGAGAAACGCCAATGCAAGTTTATGGGTGCGAGAAAAAATCGCACTGCACATGGACCATGCGTGTGACTTGCGAGAAATTCTCAGGCATTGGGCAGGTGACAGGAAATTGGCTCAGCCATTATTTGCTCATTTTGCAAGTGTGTGAGAAAATCTTACCATACGGATGACATTCGGATGACACACGGATACTTTTTTGAGAAAAAAACGCATCCTGGCATTGCACACGGATGACATACAGATCACCATACGGAGAACATTCTTGCGATTCTCGGCAGACAAAATCTGACAGATTTTTTATACATTGTGTGTGACTCCAGCCTAATAGTTACCTGCACAAACAGATATCCTCCTAAGATAGCCAAATCTAAAAAAAAAAACACTCCAACTTCCAAAAACATTAAGCTTTGATATTTATGAGTCTTTTGGGTTGATTGAGAACATAGTTGTTGATCAAAAATAAAAATAATCCTCTAAAATACAACTTGCCTAATAATTCCGCACACAGTGTATGAACGTGTGCTGTAGTGAAACTGCCATGGATCCTTTGTTATCAAGTAAAGTTGCACTGCTAAAGCGGAATACGGTGTCTCTTCCTGAGTGTGTGATATCGTCCGGAGACTGGACAATAGGATCAGCAGGATCTGCGAACGCAAAGTGAGTTTTATGCTATACTCCCACACCACACAACAGATTGGACATTATATAATATTTTCTTTGCGGGGTGCCAGGGTGTGCCGGACCAGAAGCCCCTTGCCATGACTACCACCCTGTGCACCTCACAACACCAATATAGCAGACGTGTGGGTCAGCACAGTGCTTTTAAATGTGTCTGTGTGCCGACCCGGTACAGCTGCTAGGGGAGTGGCTGGGGGGCATATGCCCCTCTGTCCCTTGCCCAGCCCGCCGCTGGTGGGGGGATATGGGGATTCTGAATATATTTGAATTGTTTTTTTCACTTTAAGACGACCACAGACTAAAACCTGTAAAAGGATTGTCCATGCTCAAGACAACAATCTGTAGTCATTGCCAAATCGTTACAATGTCTGCAGTGCCAAAGGTGTAGTTAGGGGTTCAGCTCAGGGAGGGGCAAAACATTTGATTGGGCCCTAACCAGGTAACTGTGTGTACAACTAGCGTGGCGTAGCCTTATCATAGGTATAGGGGAACCTCAGCATATAACTTTGTTGTTACTGAAAATCTCTATACAAAAATTAACACTGATATTACTACCATATAGTGACCATTTAGTGGTAGATACCAGTGCTGCAGAACACATAAGAGATTATAGTGAAGTTATTGATGGTAACTTAACAGCTAATGGTCTTTCCGATGGAGTAATTCACTTTTACCTTCTTTCCCATCTGATCCAGGCCGATATCACGACTTCTTCAGCCAGGACTCGTCTGCAGAGATTACAACAAAGACAAATTTGACTTAATTTCCAGCACTGTCCCCATCAATTCTCAACCTGCATAAACTCCTCATCCTGCTGTCACCCCAATAATGAGCTACTGCCATTTGTGTCCCTATTACTGATCCTACCTCGCATAATAATGCCCCCCACTGTGCCTCTTGCAAAGTAAACTGCCTCGTTTGTGATAAATTGCGCCCTTGAAAAAATATTAATGTCCTGTGCAAATGCCCTAGAAAAGAGTGCCCTCATTTGGTTATTAGAAAGTAATAATTCCCCCATTTGTCATTCACAATACCCTGAGTGCCCATACTGTATAATAATTATGCTTCTCAAGTGCCCACTTAACAATAATGTTCCATGTTCCTATATACAGTTCTTCTCTACACAGCATGAGCCTCCCTCAGCTCTCACATGCACATAATGATGGATCCACAGCTCCCAATACACAGCGCGATGCTCCCACATCTCATAGCATATTGCTCCCTATACACAGCATGACAGGAACCACAGTAGCCCCCTCACACTGTATGAGGGCCCCAGTAGCCCCCACTCTATGATGGCCCTCAGTTACCCCCACATTGTATGGTGGCCCCTAGTAGTCCCACCACTGTATGATGGCCCTCAATAGCCCCTCACACTGTATGATGGCCCCCAGTAGTCCCTCCACACCGTGTGATAGCCTCAGTAGTGGCCCCACACTGCATAATGGCCCCCAGTATCCACCCATACCGTATCATCATGGAATCATAGAATGTTACAGTTGGAAGGGACCTCAAGGGTCATCATGTCCAACCCCCTGCTCAATGCAGGATTCACTAAATCATCCCAGACAGATGTCTGTCCAGCCTCTGTGTGAAGATTTCCATTGAAGGATAATTCACGACCTCTCGTGGCAGCCTGTCCCACTCATTGATCACCCTCACTGTCAAAATGTGTTTTCTAATATCTAATCTGTATCTTTTCCCTTTCAGTTTCATTTCATTGCTTCTCGTACTTCCATGTGCAAATAATAATAATGATCCCTATACACGGTGACATCCCTTCAGATATTTGTATACAGCTATTAAGTCTCCTCTTAGACTTCTTTTTTGCAAGATAAACAGTCCCAGATCCTTTAACCGTTCCTCGTAGAACATAGTTTGCAGTCCGCTCACCATCCTGGTAGCTCCAGCTTTTCAATGTCTTTTTCAAAATGTGGTGCCCAAAACTGGACACAGTATTCCAGATGAGGCCTGACCAAGAAGGAGTAGAGGGGGATAATTACTTCACATGATCTAGACCAGAGGTGTCAAACTGCATTCCTCGAGGGCCGCCAACAGGTCATGTTTTCAGGATTTCCTTGTATTGCACAGGTGATAATTTAATCACCTGCACAGAATGATTCCAGCACCTTGTGGAATGCTAAGGAAATCCTGAAAACATGACCTGTTGGCGGCCCTCGAGAAATGCAGTTTGACACCTCTGATCTAGACTCTATGCTTCTCTTAATACATCCTAGACCTGTTTGCCTTTTTTGCTGCTGCTTACTACATTTCAGTTTTTTCCAGTCAAGATGGGGTGCAGAGTGCACATTAATGAGAAAAAAATGAACTTTTTTGAATTTACCAAATGGCTGCAATGAAACAAAGAGTGAAAAATTTAAAAAGGTCTGATTACTTTCCGTACCCACTGTATATGTATTATCTAGACATAGTAATGCACAATAATAAAGTGACTATAGTGCATAAATAAGCAAATAATTCCAATAAATAAGGTAAATGGAAAAGGAGAAAGGTTTTCTGGTAGGTTTACCCCCACATGTAGAGGGAACGATACCGATGGGAGGATTGATTTTACACAGAATTTGTAGGTAAATCTAAAAATCTTCCATATAAGGTGATGTATTAATGCACGCTGCTGATTGTCGTGTCAGTTCTACATACTGACCACTGTGTGAGTCTCCATGGAGGGTAGTTGTGTCAGAAAAGTGGCTGACTAATTAGCTCTGTGGTAAGATGCGTTGGGTAATCGATGGGTACAGAATATAAAAGATAAAGTTCGTATGAGGTTAGGCCTTATTTTGCACATCCAAAGACACGGGGAATCTGCT
Organism: Ranitomeya variabilis; assembly: GCF_051348905.1. Lineage (NCBI taxonomy): Eukaryota > Metazoa > Chordata > Amphibia > Anura > Dendrobatidae > Ranitomeya > Ranitomeya variabilis. The sequence continues at coordinate 408,259,151 of NC_135234.1, forward strand.
GTCCGGGTGTAGTAGATGCTGATGTCTTCAAAAGTGGTTGTTTGAGGTCCGGACGGTGGCCCAGCCGGTGGTGTGCGTCTGAAAGGATCACTACTGGTTGAACTCCACGTCCGGCTGAGTGGAGGTGAACGAGTCTCTTACTGCTTCAATGAACCCCGGTGACTAGATCCTGAATGACATCACAAAAATCCTGGCTGAACTGAACCAAATCCAACACTATTTGAAAGCTGCTTTTCTGACATAACTACTCTTCATGGAGACTGACACGGTAGAACTGACAATCAGCAGCGTGCACTAAGGCTGCTTTCACACTTGCGTTTTTGAACGCTGCGTTTTTTACCAAAAAAACGCATGCGTTTTTTTCCCCTATATTTAACATTGAAAACGCATGCGTTTTTTGGTGTACGCATTTGCACGCGTTTGTGAACGCATGCGTTTTTTAACTGCATGCGTTCATTTTATAAAATGCAACTTGTAGTATTTTGAGGGGCGTTTTTTTTTCCTAAAAAAACGCATGCGTTTACATGCGTTTTTTTTGGACAAAAAAATGCATTGGAGTCAATGGAGACGCATGCGTTTTTTTTACATGCGTTTGCATGCGTTTTTTTGACGCATGCGTTTTTTTTGGCACCACTGAATTAACTGTAGATAAAGATGTCTAGACACTGATAAGACTCTCCCATAGCAGCAAGGTTATAAAGGGAAGGTGGGGGGAAGTTTCTGGTCACTTCTCATCAGACTCCAAAGAAGACAGCACCCTGCCCGGACGCATTCTTGGACAAGACACAGAGCAATGTGAGTATATCCTAGCCAATGCATTCATTTTCAATTTTTTGGATCTACATCTCCTAATTTCTTCTATTTTTTTTCTTTCAACACGCATCAGAATGTCTTCTCCGGTTTCCTCGTCTGATGAGGAGTTCCAGCCACGTCAATCAGAAGTGGATCACGTGAGCGAGGTATGTTTTTTGTACGTCAGCTTGGTAAGTATTGACTGTCACATCGACACATGAGGCAATTTTTTTTTTTTAATTTTATAGAGCACTTCAACAGAGGGACAGAGAGGTACTGAGCAGCGGAGTCAAGGTCCAGGTGGAAGACGGCAGCGGGTATGTATACCAGGCAGACTGTCCTTATTGTAATATTCTTTTAACTTCCTTTCTGTACCCTTGTTTTTCTATACATATTTCTTATATCATCCTTTTCTGAAAGTTGTCTTTCATATTCCTGCCCTTTCTCATCTTCGTGTCTTATTTTTTACAAATGTGGTTGAGCAAACTTAAATGATTTTGTTTTAATTTTAGGTTTCACAACGGGACGACGACCGGATTGATAATGACCTGCTGATCAGTCTGGTCCAGGAGCGAGTCCCGTTGTGGGACAGCCGGGATAAACAGCACGCCGTCAATAGTGTTCTCCGTCGTTTGTGGAGTGAGGTGGCCCAAGCGTTGTGGGATGGCTGGGAGAATTCCACGCCACGGGTCCGTAATGCATTTGGTAAGTATTGCACGGTAGTGTGAAGCAACAGATCTTGGCCATGCTCTCTTGACTGTGTGTGATGAAAGAAACTTTTCGTAGTTTCTGTCATCACACACAGTCACAAGAGCACGGCCAAAAGTTCTTATTCTGACCATTATATTTTATTGTTATTTCACAGTGGAAAAAGTAAGGACACGTTGGCGTTCCATGAAGGACCGCTTCAACTGTGACCTACGTGCAGAGAAGAGTGCAGCTAGTGGTTCCGGAGCAAGGCACCGGCTCTACAAATACCACCGTGTGTTGGCCTTCCTGAGACCGGTCCTTCTCATGAGAACGTAAGTATTTCTCACATGCCTCCGGTTGTATTGCATTGACATAATCTGTCACTTTTAATTCCACAGGATGTACCGTCTTGTTGTAGTTTGGTATTAATTTTCTGTTTTGTTTTTTCACAGCACACACTGCACGACTGTCGCCACAGGTGCTGGAGCGGTCCTTCAGCCGGAAGCCACGGACCCGTCCCAGCCATCCAGCAGCGCAGCACCAGGTGGGTCTTCCACACTCACTGGAGACCAGGGGGCTGGCCCATCAGGTCTTCCCCTTTCGCAGTCCTCTTTCGCTGCACCCATTTTGGCGGGCTCATCCCGGCAGCGACAGAGGGCTTCGGATAGGTCCCTCATGCCCGAGTTTTTACACTTGAGCTCGGTTTTACATGATGCTATCAAGGCTTTAGGTGACAGAATGGATGCGAACCATAATCTCTTAAATTGCCGCATCCAGGATGTCGCCAAAAGCGTTGATCAATTGAAAGCCGACCTCAATAAGCCAGCTCAGCATTTTTTCAATCAAATCCTAGAGGGCATGTCGGAACACCTTAGCCCTGATCTCCAGCTGAGTGTGATGCAGGCCTGCAATGTTGCTTTTGTGCAGGCTATGCAGCAGAGTCAGAGTCGTAATGTGGCGGCCTATCCAACTGTGCCGTCACTGTCACAAGTAAACACTATTCCTACCTCTGCTGCATACCACTGCACGGCCACCTCTATTCCCTCTACAGGTGTACTCCACTACAGCGCCAACACGATGACGAGTGCTGTTGGACATCCCACCGCCACCACCGTGACGACCGCTGCTCCGGCTTGGACCTCCTCCGCTGACACCACGAGGACGCAGGACCCTGGCATGGCTTATCGGGCCGGCACCCTCCCGATGCAGCAGGACCCATCCATGCAATATCGGACCGGCCCACCCCAGATGCAGCAGGACCGAGGCCTGGCATACCGGACCGGACCCACCCCGATGCAGCAGGACCGAGGCGTTGCATACCGGACCGGACCCACCCCGATGCAGCAGGACCGAGGCGTTGCATACCGGACCGGACCCACCCCGATGCAGCAGGACCGAGGCGTTGCTTTCCTGGCAGGAAACCCCCCGATGCAGCAGGACCCATCCATGGCGTATCGCACCGGGCCCCCCATGATGCAGCACGACCAAGCCATACCTTTCCAGGCAGGACCCACCCTGATGCAGCAGGACACATCCATGGCTTTATGTTCCCCCCCACCAGCAATGCAGCAGGACACTGTTATGGGATTTGTTTCCCCCCCCCCCCCAACGAGGCACCAGGATCCTGGAAGGGTTTTTGTTTCCCCACCCCCAACGAGGCACCAGGACCCAGGCGTGAGTTTATCTTTCCCCCCATTGGACTCAGACATTGCCGAGCGCTCCACAATGGAGACTGACTGTGTGGAGCCGGGTCCTGACGTGTCTCCCGCCCACACTGTACAACATAGCCCAAGAAGACTTCCCCCAACCCGGAAAACCCAACGTAAAACTGGCAAAACGCATAAAAAACAAAAAACTTTGATTATTCCTCCCCCATCACCTACCGATGTGTCTCAACATTCCAGTGTGTCTCAAGCCCCTCATGTTTTAAGCCCCATCCCCGAACTTCCAGACCCTTCAAGTTTTGTTGCCCATTCTCCTGCCACCTCTGCCTCCTCCATGGTGAGCCAGGCTTCAGTTCTGAATACCCCCCAGTTACGTTACTCAACCCCAAGCCGGCGTGGTTCAACCCGGCGCGGTACCAAAAAATAAATTTGTTTTCTTTTTCCTCAATAAAAAAAAAGTTTATTTGAAAAAATTATGTTTGGTTTATTGTGTCTATCACCTCTCTCAATACACACCAATAAACTTCATCACACACTTATTCTTTTGGCCTACACATATCTCCAGTAGTATAAAATACAAGACAACATCTATATGTGTTTCTTTAGTATACAGATATGAGTTGGCCAAAAAAATAGTATTTATTTCCATACTCTTTTATTTTTGTACCTAGTGTAGTGTCACTGTACAAAGAGAAAATGGTGGAAATCAAGTTCAGAAATTAACTGAAACGGTCATATGTCAAAATATATACCTGACCGATTAAGTTGATTACTGCCTTGTATATTCACCATATTCTATATAGCTCATTATGTGACAATGGTTGTCAAACAGATGGGACAAGTGTTCTCACACTCTACATATCTATGCTCACCAGGCCAGGTGTAAGAAATTGTGAATTCATGATCATGTATATGTTTATCATGAATTTATTATTGCTTACACTTGACTTGATGGATATAGAGACCGTGACAGTCTTGACGCAATGACGTCAACAATATTAGAATTAATAAATAAAAATAATTAAAAATTTTGTACCATTATTATAAGTATGGGGCCCGTGGTTTATATCATTCTTTGAAAACCAAAATAGGGAGTGCAACATAGGTAAATTACGATGAAAAATTTAAAATTTATTACCTCAACAACTATCACCCACTCCTGGTTTTGGATTACAAAATATGATATACATATCTACTGCCCATCTTTGGTCAACCTTTGTTTAGACAGGAAAAAGATATTAGACATGGTGAACACAAAAAAGTTTATTAATTAGAAAAATGTTTATCAGTGTTTAATAATTGGTAAACATAAACATACAACAGGACATTTAAACAACATTGTCCTGCCATGACACACGTCCAATATCGGACACAAAATAGGCCGCAAATTGGTCCCGCATAAGACCAACGGCTGCAGTTGACCGCATCGGGTGATGCTGAAAATCAGGCAATGGGTGTGCAACAGGTTCATCAAGTTCAATGTGGGGTCGCTCCTTAGCCATTATATAATTGTGTAGCACCACACAGGCTTTGACCACCTCGTCCACTGTTTCCACTTTTAGATTGATGGCTGTTGCAAGAATGCGCCATTTAGCAACAAGAATGCCAAAGCTGCACTCTACGGTTCTTCTGGCCCTGGTCAGTCTGTAGTTGAATATTCTTCTAGTGTGGTCCAAGTCCCTACTAGAATAGGGCTTCAGGAGATTTTCACACATTTGGAAGGCCTCATCCCCAACCATAACAAATGGCAGCGGTGGGCCTTGAGTGTTGGGGAGAGGCTGTGGAGGGGGAAAATTAAAATTGTTGCCATACAACCGACGGCCCATATCCGAGCTCTTGAAGGTTTGGGAATCATTGCCACGGCCAAAAGCTCCAATATCCACGGCGATGAAGCGACACTCCGCATCCGCTATTGCCATAAGCACTACCGAAAAATATTTTTTATAATTATAAAACTCAGATCCGGTTCTGGCCGGTTTGACAATGCGGATGTGCTTTCCATCCACCGCCCCTAAACAGTTTGGGAAATCACACACGTTCAAAAATGTAGTTGAAATTTCCCGCCACATGTCCACGGTGGGTACGGGTATAAACTCCTCACGGAGTGCATTCCATAACGCACGACAGGTGTCCACAACAATTCCGGAGAGGGTTGAGATTCCAAGGCGATATTGGAAGTGCAGGGAAGATAAACTCTCTCCTGTGGCAAGAAATCTAGAAGAAAAAGAAACAAAAACAAAAAAAATTAAAAATCGGTTCTAATGGTGTGTTTTAAAAAAAAAATAATAATAAAAAAAAAAAAACATAGAAAACATGTCATAACAACAAAGTTGACGGTCATTGGTTTAGTTTAGGAACGTACCGTAATGTCACTAACAGACGTTCCTCAGGTGGAATCGCTCTACGGAGCCGTGTGTCCTGTCGCCTTATGGATCCTTCAACACGAGCCAGTAAATCCCGGAAAGAATCTTGAGACATTCTGGTATAATCCTGGAATTTCTCCGGGTTGGCATTCAGCTCCGCATAGAGCGTGTGATATGCTCCACGGCTCTCACGCACTTCAATGATGGGGTGCCTCCAAAAACGCCGACGCTGTCTCCTTCTCCATCTTTGGCGGTTTCGGTCTTGCTCCCAAGCAAAAACACAGGCAATGAAAATCTTGAAGCTGAACTCCAGTTTGAAATAAAAGTTATCCATAGAAAGATCCATCGTGACACCGGAAACAGTAGCAAGCTCTGAAAATTTCTGTTCCCCTAGGGTCAATATATTGAGAGACAATCATATACGCCCTCTCTATTCCCATTGGTTGTGTCTGGGTTTTTTTTTATTTATTTTTTTTTTTTTTGGAAAAATGTTAAAAAAACGCAAACGCATGCAAAAACGCATGTAAACGCGTGTAAACGCTGCGTTTTTTGGACACACGCGTTTAACGCATGCGTCAAAAAAACGCAGCGTTTACATGCGTTTACATGCGTTTTTGCACCATGCGTTTTTTTTAAAAAACGCATGCGTTCAAAAACGCAAGTGTGAAACCAGCCTAATACATCACCTTTCACAGAAGATTTTTAGACCTACCTAGAAATTCTGTGTAAAATCAATCCTCTATCAGTATCGTTCTTTCTACACGTGGGGGTACACTTACGTACGAGGTAACCTTTCTCCTTTTCCATTTACCATATTTATTGAAATTATTTAATTATTTATGCACTGTAGTCACTTTATTATTGTGCATTACTATGTCTAGATAATATATAAATAAGCTAGTAAGTACAACCCCTGTGTACTCTTTCCATAGTGCTATTTGGAATCTGGGTTTCAGAACACAGATTTCCAGCTTTGTTAGAAAAGTGTAATTTCAATCTAAACCACAAGAGGGCAGAAGAGGCCTGATTTTTGCACTTGAAAATGAATTCGCAAATGCTGAATCCCAATAGGACTTGGCTATTTTGGACATAGTGAAAGTCTTAAGGTTATAATTAGAGATGAGAGAATCTTTTGAAATTCATATTTACTAAGGCTACTTTCACACATCAGGTTTTCACCGTCAACCTTAATCCAGCGGTGCAGCGGAGCAACGGATCCAGGGTAAATTGTGAAAAACTGATGGGACGGATCCGTTTTTCCGCCGGAGCCGACTAGCGAATCCAGCAAAAAAACGGATCCGTCGCATCAGTTTTTCATCCGTTTCTATTATCCGTTTTACAATGGATTACGACGGATCCGTTTCTTCAAAACACCCATGGGAGGCTCCCAAACGTGATTGGCTACTGAAAACCTTTATATACAGTGTTTCTACAGCGCATCTTTGACAGGTTGTAGAGCAAGTGGCGAAGATGGAAGGCGTGATGTCAAATATTCTGAAGATTTCTGTGGATTTTACTTTTGAGGCGAATCGTTTGAAAGCGATTGTTCTGGAGAAGGAGCGAGAAAGACAGCGCATCATGCGTCTGCGCCGACGACGTTTGTGGATCCACCCAATCACAGCACAGAGAATGACACTTGGGGTGTATTCTACTTTATACCTGGAGCTACGAGGAAACCCCGAGAAGTTTTTCAGCTATGTGCGGATGAAAGCGGAGAACTTCGGCAGCAGTGTCAGAGGGGTGGGGTAAAGGAAAAGCTATATCCTCACCAGCAGCTTCATGTAACAAAGTTTACCATGATGCTCTAGTGCTGGTAGATGGGACCAAGGGATCAGATGTGAGGGAAGGCTGGGAAGGTGTAGATGGGTTGGGTCTGTCGAAGTGTCCCTCGGTGGCGGACTCCTGAGGGATTGCTCTAGAAAGGTTCAACTCCGCAGGCTCCCAAGTGCTGCAGACGATGCTGTGGAACAAAGAAAAAAAAATGGCCCTGGCTGAAACCCCAAAAAAGTGTTAGACATGTAAATATTTTTTATTAACTGCGGTGGGTAATACTTACCTTCTGCTCACCATCGTCGACCGGAGGAACAACAGGGCTCTAGCATATTTATATTTGCTCCTGCGTCCTCCCAATCCACTCCGGGCATGCATCTCTTTGTTGAACTCCTTCTTGAAGCGATCCCTGATTGACCGCCACCGCTTGGCAACTCTTTCGCCTGTAAAGTGAAAGCACAAATTGGTTAGTATACAACACATTACATCCAGCATCATAACTGAACTGTGAATACTTATGCGCTTGATCCTGGGCCTGAACACCAAGGTCCTCCCAATGGTCCACTGTACATGGCAGATTTGCTCCCAGAGCCAACGGGTCAAAACAATATCGGCATGGCGGCAGTCCCCCATATTCCACAGCGGCTCCCGCTCTCGGATTAGATCGAAGAGGAGGTCAATGTCTAGACCGGCCTCCTCACTGTCCGAGTCAGGAGCACGCTGCAAAGCCTGTTAAAAAAGACAAAAAACAAAGACATTAGACTCAAAACAACAATATAAAGTGGGGAAAAAAAATTTACTTACTTGATGGCGACCTCCCTGACTCTCACACCGACGACCCTGGGAGGCTTTTTGAGGACCTCTATATTGAGCCCCAGAATCAGAAGACTAAAAAAAAAATTATGTGCTTGGATATAGGCTATGTGTTCTGTGTATTGTGATGTCTGAAATGATCTGTTTTTATGTGTTGTGTGTACTGTGATGTGTGTAATGATCTGTTTTTATGTGTTGTGTGTACTGTGGCGTCTGTAATGAACTGTTTTTATGTGTTGTGTGTACTGTGATGTCTGTGATGATGTGGTTCCGTGATGCATGTAAGAAACTTACCAATTGCGAGCCCCCTCCGGGTATTTCTCCACCCCGTCCGTCTCCTTCTGGAAACACCTCTGATGCTGCAGCTTCCTGTTATACAAAAATTATATATGAATATAATATATATATATATATATATATATATATATATATATATATATATATTTTACGGGAACATCACCAAAAAGAAAAAAAATATTTACCTCACAGCACTGACGATGCGGGGGAGGGCTCCCAGAAGAAGACATGTCTGGCTACGGCTGGCTGCTGGCAGGCTGTGGGGGGCTGGCTGCTGGCAGGCTGTGGTGGGCTGGCTGCTGGCAGGCTGGCCTGGGGCAGGTTCAGCTCTGGCGGCAGGTTCAGCTCTGGTACCAGGTTCAAGCTCTGGTGGCAGGTCTGTGTCTTGCTGGCTGGCTGGTAAATGGATGAGTGAAGGCCTACCTGGCAGGCTTTATATCTGTTTCCTAATTGGGGGCTGGCCAATTGTATCGGAGCATGTTCAGTTAAAAAAAACGGAATCCGGCGCCAGAATCCGGTGCCTTCTGGTGCCCATAGGCTTCCACTCAAAAACCAGAAGTCGCCGGGATCCAGCACTTTCCGGTTTTTCACCACAGACAAAAAATGTTACTGTGTACGTTTTTTCCAGATGCCGGAAAAACAATTTTTGACGAATCCGACGAAAAACTGATGAAACGTGATGCCATCCGGCGAAATCCAGGGCTAATACAAGTTTACGAGAAAAAACTGATTCGGCTGCATTTTTCGCCAGATATGGTTTTCTCAAAATTAGCCGGATTGAGCCTGACGGCGAAAACCTGATGTGTGAAAGTAGCCTAACTTTACTATTCATTTTTAACAAAAAATTGATTTACCGCAAATCCATTTTGCTGCGAATGGAAAGCACTGCAAGGCCTCTATGTGACATGAAAAGATGCGTCTGACAATCTGAGGGCTCCTACGACTGTATTCAAATGGCTTTTAAGCTCTTGAATTCAAACACAGCATTTTCGTGTATAATTTCAAAGTGAGCTGAGCTTAACATACTGTATACATCTACAGGTAAACTGATGGTAATTGCTAGCAACCAACAGCCTGCTTAATAAACTACACGGACTTATTATACTTTTTAAAATGAAAAACTTCCAAAAAATTATCTTTTTTTTTTTTTTTTTGGAGGGGAGGGGGGCAGATGCCTGCCTTGCAAATGTTTATACACATGAGAAGTATACTGTTAAGAAGTCAGAGCTTTTTGACAAGCACCGGTCCATAATCTATCCCATATAGGAAGCAGAAATAAGTTTAGAGTTTGCAAACTGAAGAAGCATTGGTTTAACTTTTTTAGCCATCAAAAAAAATATTAATGGGATGGTCCGGTACCTAAAATGTATTTTCTAAATATCTATTCTTACACTCTAACCACTTTTGTCATTTGCTTTTTTACACAACGCCCCATACTTCTCCCTATCTAGCTAATCCCTAAATTAGTTTTTTTTTTTTACTGTACTCCCTATGATATTTTGTTTGAGAGGAGTCTCAAATGTGATGTCACAAGAGTCTGGGAATGTACTCACTCCCCACAACATCCACTGCCTCTTCTGAAACAGGACGTCACCAGGGGGCAGCACTGCAGCACTAGCAGCAGCAAAACAGTATAGAACATAATAATAATCAGGAAGGCAGGCCATGTGCTATGGCCGATCTAATCATTGGCATCAGCTGTCAGTGAATGATAATCCTCACTAATCTATACCTGATTATCCTAGTAATATATATGAGGTCGGCAGGCATCTTCCTGGTGAAAGTTTTGACAAGCACTGAACATAAGTCTAGCCTCTATTGTTGGTAAAATATTTGAAGGGTTTCTGAGGGATGTAATTCTGCATTATCTCAATGAGAATAACTGTTTAACTCCATATCAGCATGGGGTTATGAAAAATCGCTCCTGTCAAACCAATCTAATCAGTTTTTATGAAGAGGTAAGCTATAGACTGGACCAAGGTGAGTCATTGGACGTGGTATATCTTGATTTTTCCAAAGCGTTTCATACTGTACCAAACAGAGGTTGGTACACAAAATGAGAATGCTGGTTCTGGGGGAAAATGTGTGTAAATGGGTAAATGGCTTAGTGATAGAAAGCAGAGGGTGGTTATAAATGGTATATTCTCTAACTGGGTAGCTGTAACCAGTGGGGTACCTATTCAACATATTTATTAATGATCTGGTAGAAGGTTTACACAGTAAAATATCGATATTTGCAGATGATACAAAACTATGTAAAGCAGTCAATACAAGAGAAGATAGTATTCTGCTGCAGATGGATCTGGATAAGTTAGAAACTTGGGCCAACAGGTGGCAGATGCGGTTTAACAATGATAAATGTAAGGTTATACACCTGAGAAGAAGGATTCAATATCACTAATACACACTGAACGGGAAACCACTGGGTAAATCTGACATGGAGAAGCACTTGGGGATCCTAGTTAATGATAAACTTACCTGGAGCAGCCAGTGCCAGGCAGCGGCTGCCAAGGCAAACAGGATCATGGGGTGCATTAAAAGAGGTCTGGATACACATGATGAGAGCATTATACTGCCTCTGTACAAATCCCTGGTTAGACCACAAATGGAGTACTGTGTATAGGTTTTGGGCACCGGTGCTCAGGAAGGATATAATGGAACTAGAGCGAGTACAAAGAAGGGCAACAAAATAATTAAAGGGGATGAGGGAACTACAATACCCAGAGAGATTAGCAAAATTAGGATTATTTAGTCTAGGAAAAAGATGACTGAAGGGCAATCTAATAACCATGTAAAAGTATATAAGGGGACAATACAAATATCTCTCCGAGGATCTGTTTATACCAAGGAAGGTGACGGTCACAAGGGGGCATTCTCTGCGTCGGGGGAGAGAAAGTTTTTCCACCAACATAGAAGAGGATTCTTTACTGTTAGGGCAGAAAGAATCTGAAATTCCTTGCCTGAGGAGGTGGTGATGGCGAACTCAGTCGAGGGGTTCAAGAAAGGCCTGGATGTCTTCCTGGAGCATAACAATATTATATCTTACAGTTATTAGGTTATTTACAAGGACGTAGATCTGGGGATTTATTGCGATGGACTATAGCCTGAACTGGATGGACAAATGTCTTTTTTCAGCCTTGCTTACTATGTTACTATGTTACTATAGCTCAGAGGTCCCCAACGTTTCTGACCTTGAGAGCCACATTCAGCTCTGAGAGAGGGTTGCGAGCCACATCCAGCCTTGAGAGAGGGTCGCGAGCCACATTCAGCTCCCGCCCCCCTCACAGCAGTGGCAACCAAAGCCCCCATTACAGGCATAATGGTAACCAAAGCTTTTCCACAAAAATCAATCACCCCAAAGCAGTATACAAAGATCCAGGGGTTTCTACAATACCGCCCATTCAGTATTCTCCTATAAAGCATTCCCAAGACACTGTCACATCCATCTTCAAACACCTCCTCTGACAGGTGGTGTCATCTTGTCTCCAGCGTACCATAATTAAATCATCTCTAAACCCCTAAGACCAGGATATGTGCATCCAGATCTGCTCTTCTGTGCAGGGCTGCTCACAAAATTCACCATTTTCAGATGTGCTCTTCATACCTGTTTGTTAGAACTGGGGCTAATGCACTAAGCTGACAGACAGCCGCGAGCCACAATTCATGGGACCGCAAGCCACATGTGGCTCCCGAGCTACAGGTTGGGGACCCCTGCTATAGCTTTTCCTGGCAATGCACCAATTTTTATTCACTTTCAGAAGCAAGAAAAAAATCCCACCTTTTTCTTTCACAGTGAGGCTCCAAAAGCATAGCTATCCAATATTAATCCCTTTGCTTGTTGCTAACTGTACGCCTGTCAGCCCATGAGCAATTGAGCATGCATATATACTCTTATATATTATCTCCATATGGTCAATGCAATATGTTTTATGATAAGAACAAACTGTCCTATAGAAATGAACAGATTCCGTTGAATGATCCATCATCAGGACCCAGCTGTGCATATAGGGATAATACCGCTATGCATATTGGTAGCATTGAAAAGTTAACAATATATTCTTCAAGCAGCACCACCACTTTTAAAAAAACCCCAAAAACATTTCTGTAGGTTAAAGCAGTTCTTCTGCAATATTCCGCCATATAGAAATCAGAGAGGGAGGTCTCCCTACATTTGTGGTTTCTTTATTATATGGATGGCTATTCATATTAATGGCGGTCATGTAATAATTCACTGTAAAACAAATGTCCATCAGGCTACGTCTTAGGCTACGTTCACATTTGCGTTGTGCGGCGCAGCGTCGGCGACGCAACGCAAAACGCATGCAAAACGCAGCTTTTTGTGACGCATGCGTCCAATTTTGGCCTGATTTTCGGCGCAAAAAAAATGCATCATGCAGCGTCCTGTGCGCCCTGATGCTTGCGCCAAAAATGATGCATGCGTCACAAAACGCAAGACAACGCATGTCCATGCGCCCCCATGTTAAATATAGGGGCGCATGACGCATGCGCCGCTATGCGTCGCCGAACCTGCGCCTGACGCAACGCAAATGTGAACGTAGCCTTACCAGTAAAGTCAGCTGTTTGGAATGGATTTCATTATGACCTGCAGTGATTTGCCGCTCACTTTTATTTTAGACATTAATATATTGTCATGTTGTGCTTTCAGTTGAAAATTAAGTCATTTTTGGAAACTCCAAGGGAACAGTATAATATTGTGAACTAGGGACTTTGAGAATTGTAATACTTTTTAGACATTAATACTGATATTGGATCATGGTGTGGCTACTCCTGCAAAACACACTGAGGGGTTTCATATCCACAGTACTGTATCTATAATATGTGGTGATGCATTAATAAGCTCATTTCTTAAAATCCTTCCTCGGTCACTTACAGCGATCATTGCTCTCATTAGTACTATCACTTTCTATCGTCTCTAGCTAGTGAGGTGCTAACTCATATGTACAATAATATTTAGGCATTTGTGGTGCTGAATGCCACATAAATTTGTCCTGGTATTACCAAAGTGATTAAGACATATATGTATTTCCAGAAAGTGGTTAAATATGGAAATATTTGTTCTAAAACATCATTATAAGGGCCATATAACAGCAGTCATACAATTTACCACGACAATGTATGCCTTATGATTTTAATCCCTACTTATGAGCTGAATAATACATGTTCAGACAATGATGATAGTAAATCAGGTATTGACTGATGTGTAATATGGCCATATAGGGCCAGGGATAATTGGGATAACACTCTGGCCACCATTGCACATGGATTAATGTGAGTTAGTAAAGTGCTTTAAGAATTCCAAACAACATAACGTCTTTACATCTTATCAAAATGTAAGTGTGAAGGATGAGTAATACATTTTCATGATGTGTATCTTATCCTACATTATCTGTGTAATATCATATCGGTAGGCAGAAGGCGAGGTTTTACGACATCATTAAGCTACTGATAACAAGCAGAAATATCATAAAGTGGGGAGTGCTTAATGGGAATTCCTTACATACATTCACCACCTTTCTTTGCTCTCAGCCGATTTGCAGTAAAAATATAATAATATTGATGTATGTCAACCCAAAACTATAAATAAAAAGGCCAGTAACGCTGAGGTTCATGTGGACAATGTCAGTTTTACGTGACATGGAAAATTAAGAGGAAGTTAAACAAGCCCTCTGGTTATTGACAACATTTCTGCTGAAACTCTTATGCTATCTTAAATACGTTAAGTAACTATTATGGGGAAATGAGGATGATATCATGGCTTGCAGGGTTGCCAACTTCTTCAAACTTTTCTGGAGAACAGAAAGAAAATCAACGAAGCGTCATAATTAGGGCTGCTCGATCCGATCATGTAAAATCGGAATTATACCGATTTTCACTATGATCGGAATTCCGAATCCCGATACCGATCTTTGAATGTGATCGAAAATCGGAAGTGAGTATTTTTTTTTTGCACAATGCTTATGATTGACACATGAACCACCCAATGAAGAGCCTGTGAAGTGTGGGCACATCTTGAAATGCTAGTAGGCATTTTATCTACTGGCATGACTGTGATTGGCTGTGATCAAGCACTATAAGGCCATGTTCACACGTTGCGGTTTTTACCGCGGATCTGCAGCGTTTTTGGTGCTGCGGATCAGCAGCAGTTTTCTGGGGTCTGTGCGGGCTGCCAGGGGTCTGTGCGGGCCTGTCGGGTGTCTGTGCGGGCCTGTCGGGGGGCTGTGCGGGCCTGTTGGGTTGGGGGTCTGTGCGGGCCTCTCGGAGGGCTGTGCGGGCCTCTCGGGGGTCTGTGTGTGTGTGCAGGCATCGTCTGATGACACAGACTAAGCACCTTTTTATACCGTTTAAATCTTATAAAAGCAGGAAGTACGAAAAAAAGAATATAAAGGTAAACACTAAAATATCAAAAATTAAGAGAAGCCCAAAGGAAGAATTTAACAAGGGGAACAAATGTATATTAACCCCTTTCCAACTTTAGACGTATAGTTACATCTAAGATTGGCTCCCTCTGTTTGCTGCGGGCTCCAGAAATGAGTCCACAACTTTTCCAGCACATGTTAGCTGATTTCATCAGCTGACATGTGCCCCCAACAGCCACGGGTGGAATCACGATTTATCCACAGCTGTTAACATGTTCAATGCCACTGTCATTCTCTGACAGCGACATTTAACATGCTCGCACCAGTAGTGCGTCAATAATCCTGATGGGTTGGCATGACAACCCGGGGTCTGCAGCGGACCCATGTTGTTGTCATTGACGGATTGCTATGAGCGCCACCCAATTTCTGCTAGATACAGCAGGGCTGAAGCCCTGCTCAGTGTAACACAAGCGATCGGATGATCACAGCTTCTAATCTCCCATGGCGACTATTGAGGCAAGTGTGAAGTAAAAAAAAAGTTTTAAAAAATATTGAAAAAATAAAAAAATATAAACTATCAAATCACTCCCCCATTCAGGCCAATCAAAAAAAAAATAATTAAAAAATACACATATTTGGTATCGCTGCGTTCAGAATAGGCCAATATATCAATATATCAAAAAATAATTAATCTGATCGGTAAATGGCATAATGAGAAAAAAAAATCAAAATGACAGAATTACTGTTTTTGGCCACAACAACATTGCATTAAAATGTAATAACGGGCGATCAAAATATCGCATCTAGACCAAAATGGTATCAATAAAAACATCAGCTTGGCACACAAAAAATAAGCTGTCATTCAGCCCCAGATAACGAAAAACAGAGATGCTACGGGTCTCGGAAAATGGCAACTTTTTTTTTTTTTTTTGGAACTTTGGAATTTTTTTTCACCACTTAAATAAAAAAGAACCTAGACATGTTTTGTATCTACAAATTCTTAGTGACCTGGAGAATCATAATGGCAGGTCAGTTTTAGCATTTAGTGAACATGATAAAAAAGTGAAATAACAAACAATTGTGGAATTGCACTTTTTTTGCAATTTCATTGCACTTTGAATATTTTCCCATTTTCTATTTTGATATGTCGCTGTCAACCACTGAGGACTCTCAATTCTAAATATTTTTCCCATTTTCTAGCACACTATATGACAAAACCAATGGTGTCATTCAAAAGTACAACTCATCCCACAAAAAACAAGCCCTCACATGGCCATATTGAGAGAAAAATAAAACAGTTATGACTCTGGCAAGCAGGGGAGCAAAAAACGGAAACTCAAAAGGAAAAATCCAAGGTGATGAAGGAGTTAAATTCTCCTTGTATTTAGTACATAAGCCACATAATAGAAAAATAAAATACAGCCCAGGAGGGGGAGAGGTATGTCCAAAAGGTATAGATAGCAAGTACACTGAGAAAATACACTGTTACAATTCTATATCATCAATGGGAATATAACAAATCTCATAATCCAATATATATAATTATATCGTAAAGCAATTAATAATATAAATGTTCAGTGACAAAATATCTAATAAATGACAAAGTGCACATATAGCTGTGTGAAAAAGTGTTTGTCCTTCCTGATTTTTTTTTTTTGCATGATTGTCACACTTAAAAGCTTCAACTTTAAATATTAGACAAAGATAACACAAGTAAACACAAAGTGCAGTTTTTAAATGAAGGTCTTTTTTAACCCCTTAGTGACGGAGCCAATTTTTAAAAATCTGACCAGTGTCACTTTATGTGGTAATAACTCTGGAACGCCTCAACAAATCCCTGTGAGTTTGAGATTGTTTTTTCGTGACACATTATACTTTATGATAATGGTAAATTTAGGTCAATATGTTTTGCATTTATTTATAAAAAATATCAAAACTTTGAGAAAAATGTTACAAAATTAGCAATTTTCAAACTTTGAATGATTATCCCTTTAATCTAGATAGTCGTACCACAGCAAAACATTAATAAATAACATTTCCCACCTGTCTGCTTTACATCAGCATCATTTGTAAAGTGTTTTTTTTTATTTTGTTAGTATTTTAGGAGGTTTCAAAATGTAGCAGTCATTTTTCATTTTTTCAAGGAAATTTACAATTTTTTTTTTTTTTTTTGGGACCTATCCATGTTTGAAGTGCCTTTAGGGGTCCCATATATTGGGAAACCCCCAAAAGTTATACCATTTTAAAAACAACACCCTCTGACATATTGAAAACTGCAGTCAGGTAGTTTATTAACCCTTCAGGTGATTTTCAGGAATTAATGCAAAGTGGCATGACAGAAATGAAAATGTGTATTTTTACCACCTAAATGCCACTAACTTCTGAACAGGTTACAACAGCCGTCAGACTCTAAGGCCGCTATATGGTCATGAATTGCCATCATAGGTATCAGGACCACACAATCATGATCTGAGGGCACCAATTGGGATTAAAAGGAAGCCCCCACACTCTGTTAACCATTTAAATGATGTAGTCATTATTGACAGCAGCATCTAAGGGGTTAAACAGATTTGGATGGTGCAAACACTGATCGTGGCTGATGCAGCAGTTTGTCAGCTATAGTGTACAGCCAACAGCTGCTGGATTGTCACCTGTACGGGGAGGCTATTCTCTTATATCTCAGGTCAGTTAAAAGACGTATTGGCGGTCATTAAGGGGTTCATAAGGGAAAAAATCTAAACCTGCAGGGCCTTGTGTGAAAGATTGATTGCCCCCCCCCCCCCTTTAAAATATAAATTAGCTGTGAGTTATCACATCTTTGGGAAGCTGAGTTCAAATTCCCTTGCCACACCCAGGCCTCAATACTGCCACACCTGTTCTAAATCAAGAAATCACTTAAATAAGTCCCGCCGGACAAAGTGAAATAGACCAAAGGCTCCTCAAAAGCTAAAGATCATGCCGCGATCCAAATAAATTATAAAAAAAAATAAGCAAAGTATTTGACTGATATCTATCAGTCTGGAAAAGGTTATAAAGCCATTTCTCAAGCTTTGGGACTCCAGTGAACCACGGTGACAGCCATTGTCCACAAATCGTGAAAACATGGAACAGAGGTTAACCTTCCCAGGAGTGGCCGGTCGACCAAAATTACCCCAAGAGTGCAGTAACAACTCATCCAAGAAATCACAAATGACATCCAAAGAACTGCAGGCATCACTTGTCTTAGTTAAGGTCAGTGTTCATGATTCCACCATAAGAAAAAACTGTACTAAAATGGCTTTGCACGGCAGAGTTCCAAGATGAAAACCACTGCTGAGCAATAAGAACATAAAGGCTTGTCTCAGTTTTGCAAGAAATTATTTTGATGATCCCCAAGACTTTTGGAAGACTAACCTGTGGACTGACAAGACAAAAGTTTAACTTTTTGGAAGGTATATGTCCCATTACATCTGTTGTAGAACTAACACCACTTGGGTGATGCAGCAGGACAATGATCCAAAACACACCAGTAAGTCCACCTCTGAGAGGCTTAAGAAAATAAAATTAAGACTTAGGAGTGGCCGAATCAAAGTCCTGATTATAATCCGATTGAGATGCTATAGCATTATTATTATTATTATTATTTATTTATATAGCACCATTAAGTCCATGGTGCTGTACATGAGAAGGGGTTACGTACAGAGTTGTAGATATCATTTACAGTAAACAAATTTACAATGACAAACTGGTACAAAGGGGAGAGGAACCTGTCCTTGCGAACTTACATTCTATGGGATAATGGGGAAGAAACAGAAGGTTGGGGGTGCGGCAGCTCTGGCTGTTGGTGAGGCGGCGGAATGGTTATTGCAGGCTGTAGGCTTTCCTGAAGAGATGGGTTTTCAGGTTCCGTCTCAAGGATCTAAAGGTGGTGGATAATCAGACATGTTGAGGTGTGGAATTCCAGAGGATGGGGGATATTCGGGAGAAATCTTGGAGGCGGTGGTGTGAGGAACGAATAAGTGTGGAGGAGAGTAGGAGGTCTTGTGAGGATCAAATATTACGTGAGGGAAGATATTGGGAGATTAGTTCAGAGATATAGGGAGGTGACAGGTTGTGGATGGCTTTGTAGATCAGTGTTAGTAGCTTGAACTGGATTTGTTGGGGAATTGGGAGCCAGTGGAGGGATTTGCAGAGGGGAGAAGCAGGGGAGTAGCGAGGAGAGCGGTGGATTAGCCAGGCAGCAGAGTTGAGGACAGACTGGAGCGGTGCAAGAGAGTTAGCGAGGAGGCCACAGAGAAGGGTGTTGCAGTAATCGAGGCGGGAGATGATGAGGGCATGCACAAGAGTTTTGGTAGATTATGGGCTGAGGAAGGGACGGATTCTGGCAATATTTTTGAGTTGGAGGCGACAGGAGGTGGCAAGAGTTTGGAAGTGCAGTTTGAAGGACAGGGCAGAGTCGACAGTTACCCCGAGGCAGCGGATTTCAGGTGCGGGAGAGAGCGTGATGCCATTTACCATAATAGATAGATCAGGTATGAGCTGATATTAGTGCATTTTACAGCACAATTGGTGATCTTGTATTTATTTCTATGTAGCTACATAGTGGGCCCTAAGAATGATTTTCTCTGGTGCTCCCAAGTTGCTCCAGTCCGACTCTGATGGTGCGTCTCACTCAGCGGGCAGTAAAACAGTCTACTGGTCACCACTGACAGCCGGTGGACACCACACACCACAGACAGCCGGCGGACACCACTGGCAGCCATCAGATACCATGCACAGCAGGCGGTCACCACAGATAGCAGGCAGTCACCACAGACAGTGGGCAGTAACCACAGACAGCGGGCGGTCACCACAGACAGCAGGCAGTCACCACAGATAGGGGGCGGTTATCAGACAGCCGGTAGATGCCACAGATAGCCGGCAGATGCCACAAACAGCCAGTGGACACCACTGACAGCCACTGGACACCACTGACAGCCGGTGGATACCACGGACAGTCGGCAGACACCACGGACAGCGGGCAGTCACCACAGACAGCGGGCAGTCACCACGGACAGTGGGCAGTCACTACAGACAGCTGGCAGACACCACAGAAAGCCGGTGGTCTCCACAAACAGCCAGCAGTCCTCACAGACAGCTGGCGGTCACCACAGGCAGCCACAACTTCAGAAAGCACCATTTATTTCTATTTCTCCCCCTTTGTACTACCCTGTGGTGTACGATGGTCCTCAGTCTCTACAGGAGGGGCCACTACAGGACACTTTGCCCCAGGCTGTGGGGCCCGGTATTGGCTCAGTAAGACTGGGTGAACCAGGTCTCCTGGGTGGCTCATCGTCACGTCATACACACTCTTATTGGGCGGCACTGCCTGTAGCATGCTGTTCAGATCAAGTGTGGGTGTTGGGCATGGCTGCTGGGGTCTGGGGGTGATTGGCTGCGGCACGAGCCCCCAGTACTGAGGTGTCATGTACGGGGACGGTCCATAGTTATAGTAGGGATACTGAGGAAATGACCTTAAAAAGGCAGTTCAAGATCAGAAACTATCCAATGTGTCTGAATTGCAACAATTCTGCAAAGTTGAGTGGGCAAAAATTCCTCCAGAGCATTGTAAAAGATTCATTGCCAGTTGTCACAAACGCTTCATTGTAGTTGTTTCTGCTAAGGGTGGTCCAACCAGTTATTAGGTTTAGGGCACAATCTTTTTCACACAGGGCCCTTTAGGTTTGGATTTCTTTTCCTCTTAATAATATAGATTTTTATTTAAAAAAAAACCTCACACCACTCCAATGCCGTTTCACTACCGCTTTATCAAGGAGTGTGGTGGAGGGAAGAAATACAGCATATATAACGTATACATACAACTGCAGACCATTAGCAATGAGGAGCACCATAGTATCGGGAATCGCCATATTAGTGGCAGACACATCCCGAGCTGAGGGCAAGGTGCAACTCATGATATAAGGCCAAATCTATCTGATCCAGAGGTGTGCACGGTGCTCCCCGAGCCATCTTGAAAGAGGGAAGAAAACCAGAAAAGTGATAAATAGCACATGTTATTTACAATATGTAAAGAGGAGGGGAAAATACATTTGACCAATATATATATTGTGTAAAAGCCATATTTTTCTCACTTCACTTCAACTGTAAAATGATTTAAGCCCTTCAGATGGATTTACATCGTGGGACTGACTGAACGACGGAAGGTATGGGATATTGTTGATTTTTTATTTTACCTTTTTTACAGGACGAGGGTCTTCAGGTGGATTACGAGTATAATAAATAATTAAAACACCCTGTGTCTTTATTTCATTAAACTACTTTTAAATAATGTGTTTGTGTTTTATTAACCATTTCGTACTATTGGATTAGTAATGGATAGGTGTCATAATTCACGCCTCTTCATTAGTAACCTGGCTTAATGTCAACTTACAATAGCAAGGTGACATTAACCCTTCATTACCCCATATCCCACCGCTACACGGGAATGGGAAGAGAGAAGTGCCAGAATAGGTGTGTCTTCCAGATGTGCCTTTTCTGGGGTGGCTGGGGACAGATGTTTTTAGCCGGGGGGGCCAATAACCATGGACCCTCTCTAGGCTATTAATATCTGCCCTCAGTCACTGGCTTTACCACTCTGGCGGAGAAAATTGCACGGGAGCCCACGCCAATTTTTTCCGCGATTTAACCCTTTATTTTACCAGCTAGAGCGCCAAAATTTTGCACATACACACTACTAACAGTAGTGTGGAATATGCAAAAAAAGGGGATATGAGATGGTTTACTGTATGTAAACCATGTCTCATATCCTGTCGGGTTTGTGAAGGAGAAAGAAAAAGTTGAATTGAATTACCGGCTTTTCACATATCTCGCGCTGAATTAAATATAAATACAGTATATATATATGCAGCGCCCCAGAGTCCTGGTCGTTGCAGTACTGTGGCTCTGCCACTATGGGGAGCCATGGTGCGTCCGATGGCACTGAAGGAGTTCATCTGATCAGGTATCACAGACACCAATACATTTCACAGCCGGGCCTCCGGGGGGAGCTAAGGGTTCTATTCATTAGGCCACTCCCCACCATAGTGGGTAAACTGGGGGTCAGGCAGGAAGTTAGATTAGAAAGCTGACTGGATTGGACGAAGCAACACCTAGTGGCAGAGGGTGTTGTGGAGGAAGAGACAGTAGGGTCTCTGTCAGGGGTGGGATCCTGACAGAGGCTTGGCATTGAAAAGAACGTAACGGGTCCGCGCCAGCTCCGGGAAGCGGCGGGACCCAAGAAAGGACTAGAAGCGAGATAGATTGTGCTGAGTGAGAAACGAGATCAAGCAATAGGAGAATTCCAGTAGGGGTCGTGCTGTAAGACCGGAGCAACACCCTACTGAGGCGCACTACCGGTGGCCGGAACGCCGAGGGAGTATTATAACATTCAGCTTCAAGCGATACTCTAAACAGCGGCAGGACAGTCAGTTTAAGGCGGGCTGTCTAACACATATCACCTATGAAGTCTTGGGAGGCAATTGCGGGAGAGGGGCGTCTCTAGGGTCCCGGAAGAACTCCAGGCCTATCCGACAAACGGGTGCCGTTCTAACTGTAACATCAGGAAGGGACGGAAGATTAGAAGAACATCATTTAATCGAGTTGTGAGGGAACTTAAGAAACAGACACAACGGTTGTGGGGTACTTTCCGTAAGCACAGCAGGGAAGGACTACAACACATAGCGCTAAGAAGGAAGGCACCGATTTCCACCTGTGAAGTGAACTCTGGAGGTGCCATTGGACCGGCCGGACTTGCGCAGCCTGGTGAACCTTATTCTGGACTGAGGACTCAGAGATCTCCAGTAAAGAGGTAAAGAGACTGCAACCTGGTGTCCTCGTTATTTACCGCGACCTGCACCCCACAACTGCACCGTTACAACACCACTTATTGCACCGGACATCCCCCACTGACAGACAGGGCCACGGACCGGGTCTAGCCACCGTGACAACCCCAGAGCAGAGACCCAGAGGCCCGGCTCCGGGTACCCCTCGGCCCTGCGGCGGTGTGGGGGCGCTCCAAACTTGGCGTCACGAACAGGATCTACTTAAGCCTGAAGAATCAGGTCATGTGTGCCTTGGAATTGTGATTTATCGTGCTTTGACTGTGCTTTATTACAAAGACTGTGTGCTGTGCCATTTGCCGCCAAAAATCCGCCGCCATTACAGCGCTGAGGAGAGCGCAGGAATAGAAGAGGGGCGTGAGGTGGGCGTAGACAAGCTGGAGAGCGCGAACAACAATGGCCGCCCAGTCCAAATATTTCTGTGTCTTGAGGACGTGTCCGTCAACAGCTGAGGTCCGCCTCCTGATCCTGTTTGGAGGGTGGAGACCATGGAGACGGGGCCGCCCACAAAAGAGACCGCGGGAAGAAGACGCGGGAGAAGAGACAAAGATGGCAGCGCCAGAAACCCCGCATGAGAAAGATCGGGCGCGGAGAGAGGTTGGGCAGCCCGATGTAGCCCGGGGTACGCCGTCACCGTGGGAGCTGACCCTTGCCGGGCCAACGGTGGGCCGACCTCCCCGGCCGCCGTCGGAAGAAAGCATGGCCACGGCAGAGGCCCGGCAGATTGCTGCCCGCCTGGAGGCCGACGCCTGCGTGATTGCTAGGCTGGGCCAGCCCACAGAGATCTGCCTGGTTCCAGTGCCCCCTGCTTCTCCCAACCTGGCCGCGGCTGAAGGTGCGCCGCAGGCATCGGGCCTAAAGATCACGCCTGAGGCCGAACACCTGCGGCGCTTGATGGCTGCATGGCGAACCCGACCTAGTCCGGCCGTGCAGGTGGACCTGACCCCCACCGCGGAGGTTCCCTCATCCCACTGGGGGGTCGTGATTTCTTTTAACCCCCAATATGGACGCGGGGTTATCCAGGAAATCGGGGAGCCGCTACAAATCCACGTGGATCGGGAAGAGGTGGAGCCCTGCAGCGGAAGATTCCCCCGCGACCTAGAACCCGGTGACGCGGTGACCTACACCAGATGGAGGAGGGCTACGGGAGAGGCTGGCTGGGTAGCGCGGGGCGTGCAGCGATGTACTGCCTTCCAGGCTGCTGCCGGAACACCGGAGGAAGATGATCCCGTGGGGAAAGCAGCAGAGCCCGGCCCCGCGGAACCTCGAGAAGCCCGGTCTCGCTGTGCCCCGGAGGGACGTGTGCGTCTGCCAGTGAGAAGGGCCTCCCGGCGAGGGATTTTATCACTGCTGGGACCGGAACGGCATCCTGGCTCACCAGTGCGATCTGTTGGCCTGGTGAGACCGGATAGGAGACCACCACAGTAAGATTTTACTGCATTTCTTTTACTGTAAATAGTTACTGTTTTATTGCTTTTATGTTGCTGATAAACCCGTTCAGGGTAAACTTCTAAAGGGATCCTTTTGTTGACTCGGGATCCCTATTGTTTTTAGGTTATTTTCTATTTTTCCTACGTTTTTCAAAAAAAAAACTGAGAAATCATGAACTGTGCATGATCCGAACTTCTTTGTATATAGTTTGCACCTTATTAAAGGCGCTCCCTACTGGTTTTACTTAAACAAGGACTCTTTGCGAAGATACCGCACTGGAACCTTTGATGAGTATGGACTGGTAGCTTGAGAAGATGTGCTACCTCACAGAGATTTGGTCCCCTCTTAAAGGGGATGTTCATTTGTTGCACGTAAATGGTGATATTGCTTTAAGACCGGTAGCAATAATGTCAATGGAAGAAAATGCTGATAATATTTACATGTAAAAGTTATATGTATGCCATTAGTTAATTGTAAAGGAATGCTGATAATGTTCTCTGAAAGAAAAAGTAAAAGGAAGTAATGAGAAAGTTTAATGTTGTGAAAAGAAGATAGTTGATAATGTTGATAAGAAAAGGGGGGGGATAGAAGGTAAACCCTGCGTTCCCCATCGAAAGTTAGTAATGTGTTACTAAGGACAGAAAGTGAACCCGTAAGGGTTAGTGGGTGAATCCTTATAGGAGCCAAGTAGAGCCGGCTCAGTGTTCTCAAACTGAAAGAAAAGTTATGTTCTATACTGTGTATAGTAGTTGAAAAGGCAGTAGGCCCTGGCTGAACGGGGCGGTCCTGTAACAGAAAGGAGAGGCAGTAGGTCTGGTGCCGATAGGACAGGCGGTCCTGCAGATCCAAAGTAGGAGAATGAAAAAGTTAAAGTGCCTTATAATGTGATTATAGGAAGGTCTTTAGTGGATTTAGAGTGTGAGTCCTTAAAGGCAATGTTAAATTATTGTTCAACAATTTTGCACTTAAGTAGAATGCCCGGTTGGGTAACAGAAGTAAATTATAGCATGTTGCTATGATATTTTTGCCATGTTTGTAACGTTCAAGTGTCCTTACCTCCCATAAAGGGAAGCCTGTTCAAGTATACTTATTGTCATTGCACTCAACAAAATTGTATGTCTTTTTGCTAACTTGTATTGTTGTTTTCTTCCCAGTCCCGGAGTACTGTGTTTAACCAGGGGGGAGTGCAGCGCCCCAGAGTCCTGGTCGTTGCAGTACTGTGGCTCCGCCACTATGGGGAGCCATGGTGCGTCCGATGGCACTGAAGGAGTTCATCTGATCAGGTATCACAGACACCAATACATTTCACAGCCGGGCCTCCGGGGGGAGCTAAGGGTTCTATTCATTAGGCCACTCCCCACCATAGTGGGTAAACTGGGGGTCAGGCAGGAAGTTAGATTAGAAAGCTGACTGGATTGGACGAAGCAACACCTAGTGGCAGAGGGTGTTGTGGAGGAAGAGACAGTAGGGTCTCTGTCAGGGGTGGGATCCTGACAGAGGCTTGGCATTGAAAAGAACGTAACGGGTCCGCGCCAGCTCCGGGAAGCGGCGGGACCCAAGAAAGGACTAGAAGCGAGATAGATTGTGCTGAGTGAGAAACGAGATCAAGCAATAGGAGAATTCCAGTAGGGGTCGTGCTGTAAGACCGGAGCAACACCCTACTGAGGCGCACTACCGGTGGCCGGAACGCCGAGGGAGTATTATAACATTCAGCTTCAAGCGATACTCTAAACAGCGGCAGGACAGTCAGTTTAAGGCGGGCTGTCTAACACATATCACCTATGAAGTCTTGGGAGGCAATTGCGGGAGAGGGGCGTCTCTAGGGTCCCGGAAGAACTCCAGGCCTATCCGACAAACGGGTGCCGTTCTAACTGTAACATCAGGAAGGGACGGAAGATTAGAAGAACATCATTTAATCGAGTTGTGAGGGAACTTAAGAAACAGACACAACGGTTGTGCGGTACTTTCCGTAAGCACAGCAGGGAAGGACTACAACACATAGCGCTAAGAAGGAAGGCACCGATTTCCACCTGTGAAGTGAACTCTGGAGGTGCCATTGGACCGGCCGGACTTGCGCAGCCTGGTGAACCGTATTCTGGACTGAGGACTCAGAGATCTCCAGTAAAGAGGTAAAGAGACTGCAACCTGGTGTCCTCGTTATTTACCGCGACCTGCACCCCACAACTGCACCGTTACAACACCACTTATTGCACCGGACGTCCCCCACTGACAGACAGGGCCACGGACCGGGTCTAGCCACCGTGACAACCCCAGAGCAGAGACCCAGAGGCCCGGCTCCGGGTACCCCTCGGCCCTGCGGCGGTGTGGGGGCGCTCTATATATATATATATATATATATATATATATATATATATATACTGTATATATGTTTTTAATGAACATTTGAGCACATAAATCCATTAGATGTCGGTTTTGCAAGCCTGCGAGAAAATCTCGCAGTATGGATGTCATACGGATTACATACGGAGGATGCCATGCGCAAAATACGCTACCACACCCTGCCTACGGATGACATACGGATCACTATTTTGGGAACATTTCTGCGTATTACGGACGTAAAAAACGGACCGTATTTTCATACGCTGAGTGTGACGCCGGCCTTACACATCGTAATTTGTTGGGAAGGGTTCTGAGAGGTAATTTCTGTGTTTCACTTGACCATACTGAACTTCATGTAGCTGAATGATCATGCTCAGAAACTTTGGAGGACATCCTAATTGTTCCATGATTTGTCACAGCCCTTTCATACTCACTGTGTATGCTTTGGTGAGGTTGACAAAGCATATATACAGTCCCTTGATTTGTTCCTTTCATTCCTCTTGAAGGTTCATGAGTAGAGAAACCATATCAACAGTACTTCTGTTTGCTCTAAAGCCACACTCTCTCTCTTGGATCAGTCCTTCAGCGATAGTGGGCACACGTTTTTCCTGCAATGAAGAGTAGGGCTATTCTTCCAATACAACAGTTTAGATTTTTCTCCTTTGTTCTCAAAAAGGGTGACAATGACTGCATTGCAGAGGTCCTATAGTAGTTTGCATTGTTCCCAGCAGCAGGTAAAGAGTTCACAAAACTTGTTACTTAGTACTATGCCTCCATGCTTTCAGATCTCAGGTGGAATGCCATTAACCTTTGCAGCCTTACCACTTTTCAGTTGGCTAATGGCCTCAATAGTTTCTTCAAGAGTAGGGATCTCTTCCAATCCCATTTTCATTGACTGCCATGGAATGCAGTGGATTTCTAAATCTTGAGCTGGAAAGAGCTTGGAAATGTTATGTCCAATGGTTCAGGATGGCCGTCTTGTATGTGAGGAGCTTTTGTCTATGCTGCACCTACAGTACTTTGTACCTGATGCAAAGGACCATACACTGCTTTTGGAGATTGGAATGAAAAACCCTCACTAGCTTCTGCTCAAAGTTGAATTCTCTAAGCTAAGCTGACCCACCAGTTGTTCTGGATGACATGAAGCTTGTGCTGGAGCTTATTGCATACCAGTCAGAAAGCGGCTTTCTTATCAGGATAAGACAGTTGAGCAAGGTGTACTTGGTGGACAAATCTATTATTTGCTAAAAATTCCTGGATCTCTATTGTTTTCATCAAACCATAATTTTTTTTTTCTTTGAGAAGAAAACAAGAACTTTTACAGAGGTCTACAGAATGCTGGGTTTTATGTGTTTACAGAGTTTTTCTGAGGTAGCGTCTGTTATATTTCCAGAAGTCTAATCTGGAAATTTGCCTGGTAGATGGTTTATAAAGAAACTTTTTGACTTTGGTTTGAAGTGCAGCATGAGTTTGCCCTGCAAAAGACAGTGATCAGGGTGAAATTCTGCACCCAGCATTTCTCAGGGGTGTAGGATATTTCATAGAACTATTTGGTGCACCAAAATACATTCTATTAAGTGCCAGTGTTTGGATCTAGGATGCATACAAGTTGTCTTCAAAGGTTCCCATTAACATTGCAGTTTCCAAAGTTTTTTCAGAATACTCCTTTCCAGGGGATTGAGTCTTGCCTTCTCTGGCCTTAAAGTCAGCAAGAGCAATAACCTTTTCATCTATAGGCGCATTTTGTGTGAGTCTATGCTAGTCAACATATAACTAGTCGACTTAAAGAGTTGGACTATCTTTGATGAAGAGTGTGGCATACTGCTTGTTTCAAAGTGGTAGGCGCAAGGAAATGATGCAGTCAAAATGTCCAGTTGGCAAGTTTACAGGTTTGGAGGAGGAGGAATTTGTAACCATAAAACCAACCCCAGTAATTTATCTTTCACACTTTGGCTTGCCTGTCCAATATAGGGTGCAACCTGAGCCATGCTTTTGAATTCCCCTCTCCCAAAGATTTCAATGAGAGCACCAAGTCAACATCCAGCCTAAATGGAAAGTCCAGGAAGAGACCAGCACTCCCTTCATCCATAAAAAAGGCTTTATTTCAATAAAGATAGACTCAGGAACAATTCACACAGCAGGACTGCATGAGACAGAGAGAAACCATAAAAAAGATAAGGCAATGACATGTGTGGTCATTAATCACTGCCTGGTCCAGCTGTGTGAATTATTCCTGATATTATCTTTATTGAAATAAAGCCTTTTTTTCTGGCTGAAGTGAATGTTGGTCTCTTTCTGGATTTTTTGCTTTGAGTTTTTTCGAGTGTGCACTAAACTTCTACATTTTTTTATTAGCCAGCCTTAATAGTTCATGAGAGATGAAGAAACAGTGTCACTCTGAGTGGGCGTTATTTGCTGTGTTGAGCATGGTTTTAATGTTCCAGCATGCCAGTTTTAATCCAAATACACCTTGCAAGGCTGGTGCATTCCTTTTGTCTTTGTCATTTTGCTACTTTGAAATATGCCCAATGATCACGGCTAGCCAACTGAGGATGAAGAGTGAAAATGAGCCTTGGTTAAGTCATTTTTTATAGGTCTTCTGTAACCATCCTTGACCTCTTTGCTTGTGCTTTACCTGCTGTATTGCTTCACCTTCTTTGTGTACGATGCATGACAGCGACAATCCTGTCTTATTCCTAGGACTTTTGATGCTGCTAAATCAGGCAGCTTTGATTACTTTTTCCTTTGAGCCTGGGGTAGTGCTGGTTGATATTTAAACTCTTGAAGCTCGACTTCCACTGCCAGTCAATAAGTTGAGCCTGCCCGTTTTATTGTCCTATGTTTTGCTCTTGTTGTGCCATGCTGATATATACCATTTTCTGATCTCAGCTTGCATTTTGCTCACCTACTGTACTTGCTTTCTGTTTTGTCCTTGACGTGACCTCTAGGTATCCACCTTGAGTGACGACATTTCTTGCAGCATCAGCCTGCTCCATTGGTCAGCAGCTGCCGTCCAGGGGTCCCTGTGTAAGTCCAGACCCATGTACACGTGTTAAAGGGTGAAGGCCAAGACAACACTGGTGATATCTTAAATGGAGTGTGTTGTGCTAAGTCTGTTTGTGGAAGCTCTATTAAGAGCTACCAGACTTCCAGGAACAATGTACCTGTGACACCCTTTCCATGTGGAGCAAGCAGTGCTTTGCCTGGAAATTACTGCTTCGTCATCCAGGGTGCTGCCAGGTGATGCTGTTGTTGCCCGGTCAGCAAAAGTCAACCAATTTTTTGGAATGCCTTCACGCAGGGTCAGGATATGGTTTCCAGGGGACACATTCTGTTGTTTTGCCCCTTACCTGTCACTGCAGGACTTGGTGTGTGATGTGGGCTTCCCTCTACAAACCTGCACATTGGAGATTTTATGTGAGGAGCAGAGTGCACATTACTTACCCAACCATTTAATTCCTTAGTGACAAAGCCAATTTGGTACTTAATGACCAAGCCAATTTTTACAATTCTGACCACTGTCATTTTATGAAGTTATAGCTCTGGAAAGCTTCAACGTAACCCACTGATTTTGAGATTGCTTTTTCGTGGCATATTGTACTTCATGATAGTGGTAAAATTTCTTCAATGTGACTTGGGTTTATTTATGAAAAAAAAGGAAATTTGGCAAAAATTTTGAAAAATGTAGCAATTTTCAAACTTTTAATTTTTATACCCTTAAATAACATTTTCCACATGTCATCTTTACATCAGCACAATTTTGGAAACATAATTTTTTTGTTAGGACGTTATAAGGGTTAAAAGTTGACCAGCGATTTCTCATTTTTCCAACAAAATTTACAAAACCATTTTTTAGGGACCACCTCACATTTGAAGTGAGTTTGGGGGGTCAAGTTAACAGAAAATTCCCAAAAGTGACACCATTCTAAAATCTGTACCCCTCAAGGTGCGGAAAACCACATTCAAGAAGTTTATTAACTCTTCAGGTGCTTCACGAGAATTGAAGCAACGTGGAAGGAAAAAATGAACATTTTACTTTTTTCACAACACATTTACTTTGGAACCAATTCTTTTTTATTTTACAAGGGTATAAAGAGAAAATGGACCACAACATTTGTTGTGCAATTTCTCCTGAGTACGCCGATACCCCATATGTGGAGGAAAGCCACTGTTTGGGCACATGAAGGGAGGGAGCACCATTTGACTTTTTGAACACAAAATTGGCTGGAATCAGTGGTGGGTGCCAAGTCGCGTTTGGAGACCCCAATGTACCTAAACAGTGGAACCCCCCAATTCAAACTCCATCCCTAACCCCAACACACCCCTAATCCTAACCTCAACCCTAACCATAACCCTGAACACAACCCTAACACACCCTTAACTTTAATCCCAACCATAACTGTAATCCCAACCATAACCACAACCCTAACCCCAACACAAACCTAACCCCAAACCTAACCCTAGTCCCAACCCTAACCCTAGCCCAACCCTAACCTTAGCCCAACCCTAACCCCAACCCCAACCCTAACCCTAGCCCCAATCCTAACACTAGCCTAACCCAAACCCTAGCCCAACCCTAACTCTAGACCAACCCTAACTCTAGCTCTAGCCCCAACCCTAATCCTAACCCTAGCCCAACCCTAACCCTAATGGAAAACTGGAAATAAATACATTTTTTTTATTTTATTATTTTTACCTAAGGGGGTGATAAAAGGGGGTTTGATTTACAATTTTTTTTATTTTTATCATTGTGATAGGGTCTATCACAGTGTTCTACATGAACCAATTTGAAAAATGTCCTATTGTTGTCGGGTGACGGACGGCACATCTCTGGGGGCGCACTGCGTATGCGCCTGCTATTTTCTTCCTGGAAGAAGATGCCGACGGCCGGGGGACGGGACCAGGGGATGCACGAGGGTCCAGGGACACCGGAGGTACAGGGGGGGCTCTGGTGACCCCATTTCTCTCTTCTCTGATGTCCTAGATCATATCAGAGGAGAGAGTAATTAAATGGGAAATCTGACTTTTTTTTGCAGTCGCCGTTATTCCGTGAATCATGTTCTCTGGGAATTTCCAACTCTGGGGGGGTGCTATAACCTTATTTATGAATGCCGTTAAAAAGCGTAGTTGAGGAATAAATACCCTTAACTGCCGCTGTGAAAAGGCATATCAGCGGTCATTAACCCCTTCAAGACATGCCCCGTACTAGTATGGCGCATGTCGTGTCTCCCCAGTGATGTGGGCTCCGGCGGTGAGCTCACATCAAAGTCGCGACATGTCAGCTGTTTTGTACAGCTGACATGTGCGCGCAATAGCGGCGGGTGAAATCGCAATTCACCCCCACTATTAACCTGTTAAAGGGCCACTGTCACCCCCTCCAGCCGTTATAAACTAAAAGAGCCACCTTGTGCAGCAGTAATGCTGCATTCTAACAAGGTGGCTCTTTTAGATTTTGGTGCATGTATTCCCAAAATAAAGCGTTTTATAACTTCTCCAAAATGCCTGTCTTTCGCCAGGGAGGCAGGTCCTCACTCCCCTGCTTGAAACGCCACACTGCCGTCACTCAAATCTTCAGGGGCGCCGGGCGCCGCCCCCACCACACTGTTTTCGCATGAAATCCGGCGCCTGCGCTGTGTAGTACTGTCTGGTGCAGGCACAGTGAGCTCTGGCCGTCTGACGTTACAGCCAGGCTTGCAGACTGTGCCTGTGCGGCCACCCACCTTGTGAATCCCAGCCCCGCAGTGTGTTATGCATTATGCAGAGTGCGGGGCTGGGATTCACAAGCAGGGCGGCCGCACAGGCGCAGTCTGCAAGACTGCATCGGAGGTCAGATGGCCAGAGCTCACTGCGCCTGCACCAGACAGTACTACACAGCGCAGGCACCGGATTTCATGCGAAAACAGCATGGAGGGGGCGGCGCCCGGTGCCCCTGAAGATTTGAGAGACGGCAGTGTGGCGTTTCAAGCAGGGGGGTGAGGACCTGCCTCCCTGGCGAAAGACAGGTATTTTGGAGAAGTTATAAAACGCTTTATTTTGGGAATACATGCACCAAAAACTAAAAGAGCCACCTTGTTAGAATGCAGCGTTACTGCTGCACAAGGTGGCTCTTTTAGTTTATAACGGCTGGAGCGGGTGACAGTGGCCCTTTAAATGCCGCTGTCAAACGCTGACAGCGGCATTTAACTACCGTTTCCGGCCCTGCGGCCGGAATTGAGCTCATCGCTGACAAAATAAAACAATAAAAAAAAATCAAACCTACACATATTTGGTATTGCCTCCTTCAGAGTCGCCCGATCTATCAATTAAAAATGCATTAACCTGATCGCTAAACAGCATAGCGAGAAAAAAATTAAAAATGCCAGAGTTAAGTTTTTTTGGTCACCACAACATTGCATTAAAATGCAATAACGGGCGATCAAAAGAACATATCTTCCCAAAAGTGGTATCATTAAAAACGGCAGCTCAGTATGCAAAAAATAAGTCCTAACCCGACCCCAGATCACGAAAAATGGAAACGCTACGGGTATTGGAAAATGGCCCTTTTTTTTTTTTTTTTTTTTTTTTTTTTTAGCAAAGTTTTGAATTTTTTTTCACTACTTAGATAAAAAATAACCTAGACATGATAGGTGTCTGTGAACTTGTAATGACCTGGAGAATCATAATATCAGGTCAGTTTTAGCATTTAGTGAACCTAGCAAAAAAGCCAAACAAAAAACAAGTGTGGGATTGCACTTTTTTTTTGCAATTTCACCACACTTGGAATTTTTTTCCCGTTTTTTAGTACAAGACATGGTAAAACCAATGGTGTCGTTCAAAAGTACAACTCGTCCCATAAAAAATAAGCCTTCACATGACCATATTGACGGAAAAATAAAAAAGTTATGTGTCTGGGAAGGAGGGGAGCGAAAAATGAAAGCGCAAAAACGAAAAAGGGCCGCGGCGTGAAGGGGTTAAGGGGTTAAACCCAGAGTTCATCTGTCAGTCACAAAAGTTTGGATGGTGAAACCGAGATCCCCAGGTCCAGCTTTGGACTGGAGCACAAAATTATTCTCGGGGCCCACTATTTAGCTACACAGAAATAAATACAAGACCACCGATTGTGCAGTAAAACCCGCTAATATCCGGGTATAATACAAGGTAGTACATGTCTTAAGTATGTAGCAGGAGTTGGGGTAGCCCCCTCATAGAATATAAAGTAGCCCTCTCATAAAATATAATGCAGTCCCTCATAGAATATAATGTAGCCCCCTCATAGAATATAATGTAGCCCCCTTATAGAATATAATGTAGCCCCCTCATAAAATATAATGTAGTGCCCTCATAGTATAATACAGCCCCCTCATAGAATATAATGTAGCCCCCTCATAGAATATAGAGTAGCCCCCTCATAGAATATAATGCATCCTATATATATATATATATATATATATATATATATATATATATATTAAAAAGAAAAAAATCAGGTTCCTTTCATCATGTTCTCATACATTTCATGCAGTTAATAGCCCTCTGTGTCTGTACTGTTACATACTTAGGCAGTTAACTGGTTCATGCAGCTTTACATGAACACCCGAGCCTTACACTATGGCTGGTCCAAATAACTAAAGCAATTGTTACCATCCACCTCTCGTGTCTCCCCTTTTCCTCATAGTTTGTAAGCTTGCAAGCAGGGCCCTCATTCCTACTGGTATCTGTTTTGAACTGTGATTTCTGTTATGCTGTAATGTCTGTTGTCTGTACAAGTCCCCTCTATAATTTGTAAAGCGCTGCGGAATATGTTGGCGCTATATAAATAAAAAATTATTATTATTATTATTATAGTATAATGCAGCCCCCTCATAGAATATAATTTAGCTCCTTCATAGAATATAATGAAGCCCCCCTATAGAATATAATGCAGTCCCCCATAGAATATAATGTAGCCCCCCTCATAGATTATAATGTAGCCCCCTATAGAATATAATGCCGTCCCCCATAGAATATAAGAGTCAATGCAATGCCGTCCCCCATAGAATATCAGAGTATAATGCAACCCCCTCTTAAGGTATAATGCAGCCCACCTATAGAATATAATGCAGCCCCCTCATAGGGTATAATGCAGCCCCCCATAGAATATAAGGTAGCCCCCTCATAGGGTATAATGCAGCCCCTTTCATATAGTATAATGTAGCCCCCCACAGGATATAATGTAGGCCACTCAGAGTATAATGCAGCCCTCCTCATATAGTCTAATGTAGCCCCACATAATATAATGTAGCCCCCACAGAATATAATGTAGCCCCCACAAAATATAATGCAGCCCCCTCATAAGGTATAATGCAGCCCCCTTCATAGAGTATAATGCAGCCCCCCTCATAGGGTATAATACTGCCCCTCTCATAGGGTATAATACTGCCCCTCTCATAGGGTATAATGCTGCCCCCCTCATAGGGTATAATTCTGACCCCTCATAGGATATAATGTTGCCCCCTCATAGGGCATAATGCAACATGGACTCACTGATATTTTATATATAAAAAACAAATACAATACTCACCTCTCCTCCTCATTCCCACTCTGATTTCAGCTCTACTCTGGTATCAGCAGCTACACTCTCTGCTGTCTGCCCGGCCCACAGCGAGTATGCGATGAAATGACATCATCGCTCACCCGCTGTGTCAAAGGCAGAGGGGAATGATGGGAGAGGGAGCGTCATCTGATGCCCATACAGATGAATGCGATGCGCACTGGGCTATGGCGCTGGCATGGGCCCCCCTGACTTATGGCTCCATAGCGGCCGCATGGGCTGGGGGGCCCTAGGGGAGCAGGGGCCCTGGTCTGCCAACCCTGATAGCGGGCAGTGTTAGTCGGCTGCTGTTGCTAACACTGCCCGTTATTAAAGTGAAATGAATATTCACTCCTCTCCACGCCCATGAGGTATGGGGAACAGTGAATATTAATTTCTTTTTAGCAGCGGGGACAGGGTTTAGCCAGCTTCTGCCTCCTGTCACCCACTGCTGCCCTGCTTCCACTGGGGCCCCCATAGCAGTTGCAAGGTGTGCCACTATTAGCGACACGCCACTGGCTGGTGGCACCTGGAGCAGCAGGGGCCCTAGGCAGCTGCTGGTCCTGTATACCAGCAGGTGTCAGTGTCTGGGCCCACCGGAGAATCCTCCCATTCTCTGGTGGACCAGTCCGACCCTTCCCAGGTCATAGATGTTACATCACATAGTCTTCATCCTTGATAGATTGCCAAGGCTATAAGGGCTCCAACAACTCTGATTTGAAGGGAGAGTTTTCCTTCTCTTAGACTGGATGCTGACCAAGGTTAACAAGTCCAGATGACAAAGACCCAACTAATAACTCAGTACTCACCTCTAGTTTTTCTATGATCATCACGGTGCCTCTTCTTACCACACTGAAGCATGTTGAAATCCCAGGTCTCTTCACTCTATAGCAGGACTTCCCTGCACATATAGCTGGCTGCCAACTTGCTGAATGTGTGGCACCCCAGGAGTCTGGTTGCTACAGTGGCATTGCCTTCCTCAGGGGGTGTGATGTCATGCCTGGAAGCAAGAGGAGTCCCCTTTCCAGGTAATTTCAGCATACAACACCTTTCCTGACTCCAGAGCAGAAGGGGGAGCTCTAACACCTGTTTTAGGGGAGCTTCTGTATAAATTCTGGTCTGGAGGAGGGGTTAGTCAGTTCAGTGTGAGAGAGCAGACAATGAAGGAGGAAGAGGCAAGAAATGAGGAGAATCTGGGGGATAGGAGCTGCGACCGAACTCACCCCAGGACTAAGCGCCAAAGACTGGACCCCCGGAGTCCATGTTTGTGTGGGAACTTCAGGCCCCACAATCAAATCTGGAGGACAGGAGATTGCAGGTCTCCTGGCCCCAGCTGACACCCAAAGGCACAGCAGCATATGAGAGCCCAGAGTTACCACGAGGGAGTGACATCTGGAACAGGCTCAAGCTGCCGGCCATGAGGGTAGTGTTTCACTTAGTGGAGAGACAAAGAGGGACTTGGGGAGAACTAAAAACACCAAGCACCCAGAGAACAGCGCAGTAGGAAGGCCTCCATCCCCACCTGGCTAGGTGGACTCTGAATTGCTTCCAGGCTGCCCGGATCTCCATCACTAGCTGTGACTTGTGCCCCGGACTGCACCTTCAACCTGAGATTAAAGGTAAAGAAACTACAGTCATTGTGTCCATAGTTATTCCTGCACCCTCAGTCCTGCACCAAAACGTTCACAAGTCCATTACCAAAACTGTACCGGTAGCCCTGGGGCCCCGCTCCACCTGTGGGGAGCAGAACCATCCCAGCTGCATTACCATCGTTGCCAGCGGTCCCTTTAAGCAGTGTTGGCCACCCCGTCTGAGTACCACAGGTGGCATCACGAATAATCCCCTTTTCCTATACATACTTTATTCCTTTCCATCATCCATCCCTTTTAATTGTGCGCCCAGGGCCACGGACCAGGTCACCACTGCTGTGACCACCCCTTTAAAAGCTGTGCGACCCGGTTCCGAGTGCCCCACAGCCCTAGCACGTGTTGCAAATGCACGCAGAGTGAATTAGAAAAAAAAATTCATATTATGGAGAATACAGATTTTTGAAAATTAGAGAATCAATTCCACTTGAATCACCCATCTTTAGGTGCCACTTATGAGTTTTGTAACGCTGGGTCAAGTTCTCGAAATGATTAGAACTGAACTGCAATATCAGAAACACCTCACAAACAAGAACACACTGTTCTTGGGGAAAAATTACTGTCTTTTGGAGATGTCCCAAATGGTAACATTTTGTGATATTCCATTAGCTA
The DNA here is from genome assembly GCF_051348905.1 of Ranitomeya variabilis. NCBI lineage: Eukaryota > Metazoa > Chordata > Amphibia > Anura > Dendrobatidae > Ranitomeya > Ranitomeya variabilis. The sequence goes on from NC_135234.1 coordinate 408,296,350, forward strand.
ACTTTATCTGTCCATCTGATTATAATTATACAAAATAAACCTTGAGTCCCATGTTGTGGGATGGTTGGAATTTACAAGTGACTGACGCTTGTAAATATATAAAGCTATTGTTGCGTCAAGTCTATTCTAAATTACCCATGCCTATAAACAAATCACTTGGGTAATATAGTGAAACCAGTAACTAACTAGATCCATAAACTGATGGAAAAATTTCCATATAGTATAGCTGAGGTGTCCAGTAAATTCTTTGTGTACAGTACTTACATTATAATGCAACTCAAACATTTATAATTATTGCATAGTGCAAACCTGTATCACACGACTAGAGAGGTAATGGTGTTATAGTGGTGGCACAGGGAAGGTTTTACAGGTGCTTCTCAAAAAGTTAGAATATCATCAACAAGTTAATTTATTTCAGTTCTTCAATACAAAAAGTGAAACTCATATATTATATAGAGTCATTACAAACAGAGTGATCTATTTCAAGTGTTTATTTCTGTTAATGATGATTATGGCTTATAGCCAATGAAAAACCCAAAAGTCATTATCTCAGTAAATTAGAATACTTTATAACACCAGCTTGAAAAATGATTTTAAAATCCGAAATGTTGACCTACTGAAATGTATGTTCAATAAATGCACTTAAGGCTATGTGCACAAGATGCGGATGTCCTGCGGATCCGCAGCGGATTTTTCCGCGCAGAAACGCTGCAGATCCGCACTGTGATGTACAGTACAATGTTATTCAATGGGAAAAAAAAAAGCTGTGCAGATGGTGCAGAAAAATCAGTGCGGAATTGCTGCGGTTTTCAAAGAAGTGCATGTCACTTCTTTTGTGCGGATCTGCAGCGTTTCTGCACCCCTCCATGATAAAAATCCGCAGTGGCAAAAAACGCTGAAAATGCGCACAAAATCCGCGTCAATTCCGCATAAAAACCGCGGCAAATCCGCGGCTGCGGATTCTGCCAGGAGATGCAGATTTTGTGCAGAAAATTCTGCACCTCTTTTCCTACGTGTGCACATAGCCTAATACTTGGTCAGGGTTCTTTTTGCATCAATTACTGCATCAATGCGGCATGGCAATCAGAGATCAGCCTGTGGCACTACTGAGGTGTTATGGAAGCCCAGGTTGCTTTGACAGCAGCCTTCAGCTCGTCTGAATTCTTGGGTCTGGTGTCTCATCTTCCTCTTGACAATACCCCATAGATTCTCTATGGGGTTAAGGTCAGGTGAGTTTGCTGGGGAATCAAGCACAGTGATACCGTTGTTTTTTAAACCAGGTATTGGTACTTTTGGCAGTGTGGATAGGTGCCAAGTCCTGCTGGAGAATGAAATTTCCATCTCCAAAAAGCTTGTCGGCAGAGGGAAGCATGAAATAACATAGTAACATGGTAACAACATAGTTAGCAAGGCCAAAAAAAGACATTTGTCCATCCAGTTCAGCCTATATTCCGTCAGAATAAATTCCCAGATCTACTTCCTTCTAAAGAACCTAATAACTGTAAGATACAATACTATTACACTCCAGGAAGACATACAGGCCTCTCTTGAACCCCTCGACTGAGTTCACCATCACCACCTCCTCAGGTAAGGAATTCCAGATTCTCACTGCCCTAAAGTAAAGAATCCTCTTCTATGTTGGTGGAAAAACCTTCTCTCCTCCAGAAGAAGAGAATGCCCCTTGTGACCATCACATTCCTTGGTATAAACAGATATTTGTATTGTCCCTTTATATACTTATGCATGGTTATTAGATCGCCCCTCAGTCATCTTTTTTCTAGACTAAATAATTCTAATTTTGCTAATCTCTAATGCTCTAAAATCTCCTGGTAGACGGGTGCGCTGACTTTGGTCTTGATAAAAAACAGTGGACCTACACCAGCAGATGACATGGCTCCCCAAACCATCACTGATTGTGGAAACTTCACACTAGACCTCAAGCAGCTTGGATTGTGGCCTCTCCACTCTTCCTCCAGACTCTGGGACCTTGATTTCCATACGAAATTAAACATTTACATTCATCTGAAAACAACACCTTGGACTACTGAGCAACCATCAAGTTCTTTTTCTCCTTGGCCCAGGTAAAACACTTCTGGCATTGTCTATTGGTCATGAGTGGCTTGATGTAAGGAATGCGACACTTGTAGAACATGTCATGGATACTAATGTGTTGTGGCTCTTGAAACAATTACTTCAGCAGCAGTCCACTCCTTGTGAATCTCCCCCAAATTTTTGAATGTCCTTTTCTTAACAATCCTTTCAGTGCTGCAGTTATCCCTGTTGCTTTTGCATCTTTTCTACCACACTTTTTCCTTCCACTCAACTTTCCATTAATCTGCTTGGATACAGCACTCTGTGATCAGCCAGTTTTGTTAGCAATGACCTTTTGTGGATTACCCTCCTTGTGGAATGTGCCAATTACTGCCTTCTGGACATCTGTCAAGTCAGCAGTCTTCCCCATGATTGTGGAGCCTACTGAAACAGACTAAGGGACCTTTTCAAATGCTTAGGAAGCCTTTGCAGGTGTCTAGTGTTAATGATTCTAATGCACTGAGATAATGACTCTTGGGTTTTCATAATTATCAACATTAACAGGAATAAACACTTGAAATAGGTCACTCTGTAATGGCTCTATATAATTATTGAGTTTCACTTTTTGTATTGAAGAACTGAAATAAATTAACTTTTTGATGACATTCTAATTTTGTGAGAAGCACCTGTATATGTATTTTGCTTTTAATTCTTTGCACCAATGCTGCTGCTGTCTCTACCGAGCATACTTAAAACATTGGCCAATATAGTGGCTTTACATACCTCCACAGAGAATGGGCAAAAATTGCAAAAGAGAACATTAAAAAATATCCATATTGTAATGTTATATTAACAGACACCGGTGCACTTTTATGAAGTTTAGCAGTTTTAATTTCATTTATATACTGTATGTGGGTTATGCTATATCTCTTTGAAGACAACTTTTGGCAAGTTATGTGAGCTATGCGTAAAGGCTGAGATTTTACAGTTAAAATATTGCACCAGTGCCTAGTAAACGTCAGAATAATTTTCTTATACAGGTTGCCAACTAGACTTTCTTTTCTGTACAACACCAAAAATATTCAAAGACAGTTAATATTTTTGTGGACACATTGGAAAACTGTAATAAATCATGAATATTTTAAGTGATATACCGTGTATAGTCGAGTATAAGCCGACCCGAGTATAAGCCGCCCAAGACCCCTAATTTTGCCACAAAAAAATGGAAAAACGTAATGACTTGAGTATAAGCCTAGGTTGGGAAATGCAGCAGCTACTGGTAAATTTCAAAACTAAAAATAGATACCAGTAACAGTAAAATTGATTGAGACATCAGTAGGTTAAGTGTTTTTGAATATCCATATTGAATCAGGAGCCCCATATAATGCTCCATACAGATCATGATGGGCCCCGTAAGATGCTCCATACAAAATACGCCAATATAATGCTCCATAAAGGTCATGATGGGCCCCATAAGATGCTCCATTTTAAAATATGCCCCATATAATGCTGCACAAAGGTTGATGGCCCCATAAGATGCTCCATAGAATATGCCCCATATAATGCTGCACAAAGGTTGATGGCCCCATAAGATATTCCATAGAATATTATGCCCCATATAATGCTGCACAAAGGTTGATGGCCCCATAAGATGCTCCATAGATTATGCCCCATATAATGCTGCACAAAGGTTGATGGCCCCATAAGATGCTCCATAGCATATTATGCCCCATATGCTGTTGATGCGATTAAAAAAAATGACATACTCACCTCTCGTCGCTCAGGCCCCCGGCACTTGCGATATTCACCTGTCCCCATTCCACCGCTGCGCACCGCTCTGTCTTCCAGGTCTCTGCAGTGATTGTTCAGGCAGAGGGCGCACACTAAACATGTCATCGCACCCTCTGACCTGAACATCACAGCCAGAGGACACGGAATATGGAGCCCAGCGGTGGAATGGGGACAGGTGAATATCGCATGGCTCACTCTCCCCCATCATACTCACCCTCCTGGCACGGTCCCTGCTTCTCCAATGCGATGGTCTCTGGCATCGGCAGCTTGTTCCTGTGTTCAGCGGTCACATGGTACCGCTCATTATAGTAATGAATATGCGTTCCACCCCTATGGTAGTGGAGTTGCATCCATATTCATTACTTAATGAGTGGTACCATGTGACCGCTGAACACAGGAACAAGCTGCCAGGCGTCAGAGACAATCTGAGAAGCAGGGACCGCGCCTGGAGCAGGTGAGTATGATGTGACAGCCGCCGCTCCCCCTCCCCCGCCGACTCCCTGGGACAATGACTCGAGCATAAGCTGAGAGGGGCACTTTCAGCCTAAAAAAAATGGGCTGAAAATCTCGGCTTATACTCGGGTATATATGGTATGTCTACAGTCTATAATTCAGATATGAATAATGTAATCATCAACATTGTACTGTACAGTTCGCAGTGAGCGCAGCTATAGTCAAAATAATCTGTACAAGTTTCTCCAGCTTCCAAAAATTGTGGGTGAACGTTTTGTTTTTTTTTACAGAAAGGGGAAAAAATGGTCTATTTTTATAGACTGTCCAGTAATTTCTGGGCGATTGGCAACCCTAATTTGGCAGTGCTGCATCATTATTTTCTTCTGTGTAGTACAACAGCATATTGATGTTCTGCAGGCCACATGTATGGGAAAATTATTTGACCAAAGTGTTTCATAAGATCATTCTATAAAACTATTATTTGGTCCATGTTTGGTGGTATTATTTTTTAATTTGACATACTTATTATAATATTTTCTATAGTTCCTACATTTTGTGACAGTGGGTTTATTATTTTAGGGTGGCACAATGTAATTCAGAATGATTATGATTAGGGATGAGCAAATAGCTTTGGATAAGTGCTTATCCAAGTAGCTATAGCGCTTCCCGAATAGCTGCATTGGTAACCTGGATACCTGGAGAGCTCCCGATAATCAGCTGTTCGGCTCAGCAGCTGCATGCGTCACAGCTGTTTCACAGTTGTTGGGAGGAGAACCAGGCTAACAGTCCTTCTTGCGTGTCTGGGCCGGAACTGTCGGGGCTGTCACCATTACTCCGGGGGGGAAGAGATTTCTGACCGGAGCAGTTCAGGACACCTGACTGATGGGGGTGGGTCCAGCTTAAATAGCGGTGTGCACTGGAAGACGGGGCTTTTGGCGGGGAACCAGCGTGAGAGATCAGAGATGGTTGACTCCCTCTCGACTTACCCATGCCAGCTATCCGTGCTTTCCTACTTAGTTAGCAGTGCCATCCCAACTGACGACACAGAGTCCAGAGAGATCCCCGCACCACAAAGTGACCTGTGCGGTCTTCAGAGCATCGTTCTGCTCACAACCGCAGAGGCACCGCTGAGTCTTATCCCTGCGGTGCCTACTGAGTGCCTGCCTGCTCCTGTGGCCGTAACCGCTGGACTGCATACTACTTCTGCGGCCTTGTCTGCTGAACTGTTTGCTGTGTCCGCTGTGCCACAGACCTACCCCTCTACAACATCTCGTGCCCATGCCGGAGGATTCACCACCACAAGGAGACAGTGTATCGCCTTTCTGCAGGACCGGACCAGAGACATCTCCCACCACCGAGGGATCTTCCAGCCACCTCCTACCAAGGCCCAGAGACTGATAAGTTGAACTGTTGTTATCTTTATTATAATACCCTCCTGCTTGAACTATTGTTGTGTTGTATAAAATCCCTGTTAACCCTTACTCTGTCTCCTGTGTGTCACTGCATCTTACGCACCTGCTAGTATCCTACACAGTCACAACACATGTAACGAAAGCCCAAAACACAGGCTCTCCATGCATGTGTTGTGACTGTCACACAGCCGCGACACATGCAGCAGCGGAGCCGAACAGCTGATCATCGGGAGCGCTCCAGGTATCCACGTTACCAATGCAGCTATTCGGGAAGCGCTATAGCTATTTGGATAAGCAGTTATCCAAAGCTATTCGATCAAAGCTAATTATGATATATCACAAAAAGTCCAAGCAAGATGACATTTTCATATACATTTCCAAATCTCTCATTTCTGTTACAGATTAGAAAAAATCTTTGGGCCCGATTCATCAAAGCTTTTATGCCACAAAAGTGGCTTAAATGTTTTCAAAAGTGGTAACATTTTTGTGCAACAAGAAGCTGCTCAAAACACTAGCGACTTGGTGTATTCATGCCACTTTGGATCACAGAAATTGGCGGAGCAGGGGAGGAGTTGGGATGGTTCGGACCTCATGAAATTCATGAAATGTGCTGGTGTTTTCTATGCCAGAAATGCTACTCTAGTCAGAGGCACTGAATTCATTGAGTAGCGTTCACCTCTGAATTAATTTGGCACAGTATACTCTGTCAAGCCTACACATTCTGGACCAGTGTTACAGTTACTGATCTGTGGAATTCTTTGCTACATTTAGATGTGAAAATTTGCTCTGTACACTGACCACTGTATTTCAATAGCATTGAACAGAATTGCAGTGACCATGAGCTGTTTCGCTTTTACTCTTGTGTCGACATCATCAAGTGAACTTGATGAAAAATGAGTAAACACTAAAGTTCACCACTTGGTACTAATCTTGATCCTTCAACTCTATTGCAGTTGCAGCTGTGTTCTCAAGTGAATGACTACACCGCCAGTAAAAAGATCATTTTAGTTTTTAAGTGTCACTGCTATTTGATATGATGGTGTTTGGTAGCAGTGCCAATCTTAATCTGACTGTTTACTGAACAGAGTAAATAATTTCTAGGACTATCTATTGGAATAGCCATGTATTTATGAGTCAGTGATACACCAATATCTTAACTTCTATGTTCTGTAAGGTGGAACCTAATAATACAAGTTACCTTTAGAACACTATGAGCAGATGTGTACAAAGAAATCATGGGTCCCCATAGTGAAAGTCCTAATTTGGTCACCCTTCTCTCCACCCCCCCACCCCCCCAAAATAAAAAAATTCAGCGTAGTAGGCGGGCACTTACCTCCCAACTTTAAATACAGGGAGAGGATTATGGCACGTTCACAACAATTATGCAGCCACTGGAACCCCTTACTCTTCGAACCCACTATATTACTCCTTTCGTGGCACCAATAAATTATAATGTCCCCAAAAATGACCTCACTCCACAGTATATCACCACAGTGAATTCCCTTACACAATTTGCCCTCACAGTGTCCCTCCACATGTAAAGTATGATACCCCAAAGTGCCTTCAACACAGCATGATGCCCCCTCAATGCCACTAGCACAGTATGATGACCCCCACAGTTCCCTCCACACATTATGATGTGGCCACAACGTTCCCAATACGGCATGATATCCGCACAGTGAAAGCAACACAGTATATTTCCTCCCATAGAGTGATGACCAATATGGCATCCCTCACACAGCATCATGGTCCCAGCAGCCCCACACTCAGTATAATGGTTCAAAATGCCCCATACAATCAATGTCATGACCTTCACACAAGATGATTGCTCACACAGTCCCCCACTCCTCTGCAAATGGTCTCCCCCAGAGCCCCTCAAACAGTATGATTTTCACCACAGCTCCCCCACACAGTATAATTTCCCCAACAGCTCCTCACACACTATGTCTTTCCCAAATTACCTGACAACATGATTCTGCAGGTTCATACTATTATGGTGATAGGGAACATTACTATTTTAACAGCCTAACATTTTTTACTTTTCTTGAAAACAAAATGGTTTGTGTTGCCATTTTCCCACAACTTTTTTATTTTCCTGTCACTTGGGCAGTATGATTGTTTGATTGCTTATTATATATACACTGCACAATATAAATATAGTTACTCACTGGGACAATGAAGTAAAAACACTGCTGCTATGCTGTTAGTTTTAACCCTATAACACATCCAATTTTTGTTTTTGTAATTTTTTCCCTTGTACCATGAAACATATGTGCTGACAAGTGTGCTGAAATGGTGCACATCTATCAACTGTAAATTTCAGAACAAGAAAAATAAAGAAAAAACAACTCTTACCACCATATTTCACATGTAAAGTGCCATGGAATAAATGGCGCTATAATAATAACTAATAATAATAATAATAGCAGCCCAGTTATTCAATATTTTATGTCCTACTTTTCACAAGCTTTTCATTTGTTACTATTAGGATACATAACCGATTCCCATGGCTTTGATTGGCAATTGGATTATGCCATAATTTATGTTTACAATTTGCAATTCAATTTATCTTATTTCCTTATTCTCTTTATTGCTGAAAGCCCTTTGATGTAATGTAATACATGTCATATGGTGCAACCAATGATTTATTTATAATTGAAGACTTTAACACCAGTGTCCTGATATGATTTATATGTCTAAATTTATATATAACACGAGCACCATAAATACATTTCCTACTTGAACATTTTTATTGGCTGTGTGAAAAAACATATGAATATCTTTCACTTTGTTCATGGATTCCTACATTTAATGACATTTATTTCCTATATGTTAACATACCTGGGTAACCCTGAGGTACAGGCAGTACCTGACTTTACAAACATTTGACTTACACACATGACTCCTAGTTACGAACGTCGGATGTTCAAAAAAAAGACCAAACTAATACTGACTTCCTTAGTCAACTTTCCAGCCACCCCATGCCCTATTATAATGTCCCCCATCCTGGCCCTCATCTTGTAATAATGTTCCTCATATTGGTCCCTTCCTTTAATAATGTCCCTTCTCTTGGAACCTTTCTTTAATAATGCCACCCATCCTGTAATAATGTCCCGCATTCTGGCTCCATCCTGTAATAATGTCCCCCATCCTGTAAAAACTTTCCTCATCCTGGCCCCAATCATGTAATGATGTTCCTAATCATTGAACCTTTCTATTATAATGTCCCCCACTCTGGCCCCGTTTTAATAATATCCTGAACCCAAATTTTTACCATTCTGACCCCTTCCAATAATAATATACCCAATCCTGGCCCCCTACCTGTAAAAATGTTTCCAATTATGGCCCTGACCCCCATCCTATAGTAATGTTTCACATGGACCCCAACCTGTAATAATGTTCCCATCCTGACTCCTTCCTAAAATAATTTATCGCATACAGTCTCCCATCCTGTAATAATGTTCCCCATCCTAGCCCCGTCCTGTAACAATTTCCCCTATCCTGTAATATTGGGGGAATGTTATTACTAGCAGGGCCGGCTCCAGGTTTTTGTGGGCCCCAGGCGAAATTGTCTCAGTGGGCCCCTTTAATACATAGGAAGTAAACCTTTTGGCACTCAAAAATTGATCCACTATGGATTTAGCTTAGAAGAAATCTTTATTCATAACATTCAGCCGGTATTCAGCAAAGAACAGACATCAAAATGATCCAACGTTTCGGCAAAATAATGCCTTTTTCAAGGAAGTCTACAATTTAAAGAAAATGACAATAAGCAATAATAACCATTTGTTCAGCGTAAAAGGCTGAAAAGGGAGAAAAAAGGAGGTCCACCCAGGACGTGCAGCTGAATAAGAATAGTGTCGAGCAAAAAGAACCAAGCCTCTTGTATTAGAGAAAGAGTAAAGATGGATCTAATGTCCAACCAACATATAAGACAATAAGGAAGTGATAAAAGACACTAGGTCTTTTAAAATTAGATCTAAATACTACCCATAGGTCACCAGGGAGTGAATAGAGAGACAACACAGAAAAATAGGAAAAATAAAGAGAATCCATGCTACTGTGCAAATACCCATGCAAGACACCAAGAAAGAAAATCCTCAAGAAAAACCCACATAATAAATACCTGTATATGGTAATCAATGCACTAAGTGTATCATTAGCCGTAAGGCTAAAATCTTTAATGGTGCTACAAAAACGAAGGTAAAAAAACATAAGTATCCGAAAAACAAAACAATAGTGCTCTATGAATATATCTGAACCACTTAGTGCAGGCAACAATACAATATAATCTACCTGTAGCGGGTAACCGGCGTGTATCTGATAGTATCAGGAGGCAATATGCGTGCTCCAGCCAGAAACCGGGTATAAATGCCGTAAAATCATGACGCCACATCCGGTGTACGTTAAGTAAATGGTCCGGAAAGACCCGAAGAGAAACGAAAGCGCGCGCATGCGCAATCAGTAGCTGGAGACGCCGACATGAAAAAAAGGAAGGGGACAACGATGATCACGCCCACATGTTAGTAGACATGCAGGTAAAAACCGGCGCATGCGTAGTATACAATAAACCTTGTATTCATATAATAAAACAAAGCAAAATATATACTCCACGCCTAGAATGTACCACCCAGATAGATAAGGAAAAAGAACATGAACAGAACATAAAATAATCATAATATTCAGATGGCACTAAGTTTCTCAACAAGAACAAAGCACAAATAGATAAGAAAGGGGGTGTCACCCAGTAGAAGAACAGCCTTGAAAAGTAATGCCGAAGTCATAGGGGTATCTAAAAAAGAAAGAAGGAAGACAAATAAGGTGAAAATAAAACAACCATCACATACCTAACAATAGTACAAAGGTTAGTAAACTAATATTTCAAAACAGTCTCTATATGGCATCATATTCCCTATTCATACCATGCGGGTGGAGTGTCTGTAACGTATATATCCAAAATGCCTCCCTCTCCTTTAATTTCTGAATTCTGTTCCCACCACGTCTGGGGGAGGAAATACATTCCAATACCTGAAATCTCAGTTGGGCAACCGAGTGCCCTGCTGAGATAAAGTGGAAGGGGACAGGTAACATCATGCGTTTAAATCTAATCGTGGACTTATGTTGAGATATGCGGTCTCGGACATGCTGGGTAGTCTCCCCAACATATCCGAGACCGCAGGGACATTTAATTAAATATATAACAAATGACGAATCGCATGTAAAGAAACCTTTTATCTGGAAAAGTTTTCCAGATCTGGGGTGAGAAAAAGTGTCCCCCCTAGTTACATTCGAACGGGTCTTTCCGGACCATTTACTTAACGTACACCGGATGTGGCGTCATGATTTTACGGCATTTATACCCGGTTTCTGGCTGGAGCACGCATATTGCCTCCTGATACTATCAGATACACGCCGGTTACCCGCTACAGGTAGATTATATTGTATTGTTGCCTGCACTAAGTGGTTCAGATATATTCACAGAGCACTATTGTTTTGTTTTTCGGATACTTATGTTTTTTTACCTTCGTTTTTGTAGCACCATTAAAGATTTTAGCCTTACGGCTAATGATACACTTAGTGCATTGATTACCATATACAGGTATTTATTATGTGGGTTTTTCTTGAGGATTTTCTTTCTTGGTGTCTTGCATGGGTATTTGCACAGTAGCATGGATTCTCTTTATTTTTCCTATTTTTCTGTGTTGTCTCTCTATTCACTCCCTGGTGACCTATGGGTAGTATTTAGATCTAATTTTAAAAGACCTAGTGTCTTTTATCACTTCCTTATTGTCTTATATGTTGGTTGGACATTAGATCCATCTTTACTCTTTCTCTAATACAAGAGGCTTGGTTCTTTTTGCTCGACACTATTCTTATTCAGCTGCACGTCCTGGGTGGACCTCCTTTTTTCTCCCTTTTCAGCCTTTTACGCTGAACAAATGGTTATTATTGCTTATTGTCATTTTCTTTAAATTGTAGATTTCCTTGAAAAAGGCATTATTTTGCCGAAACGTTGGATCATTTTGATGTCTGTTCTTTGCTGAATACCGGCTGAATGTTATGAATAAAGATTTCTTCTAAGCTAAATCCATAGTGGATCAATTTTTGAGTGCCAAAAGGTTTACTTCCTATATATTATTATTTTTTCCTTTGGGCACCTACTCTTATTGAGTGCGCCACTCCTGACTGTTTTGGACCCCTTTAATACATACCACAATTCATGATACACAAATACAGCAGAGAAATGTAGGTATAGTACAATGCCAAAGATTTCACTACTTACATTGCATGAGTGATATCTATTGTAAATACTACAATAGCTCAGAAACCAGACAGTATAGTCCTCCGTACAGAATAATGAGCCATATATAATTATGGGCACCGCATAGTGCTCCATACAGAATAATGAGCCCCATATATTGGTCCATACAGTATTATGGGCACCACAAAGTGCTCCATACAGAATAATGAGCCCTACATAATGCTCCATACAGAATAATGAACCCCATATAATGTTCTATACAGTATAATGAGCCACATATATTGCTCCATACAGTATAATGAGCCACATATATTGCTCCATACAGTATAATGGGCCCCATATAATTCTCCTTACAGTATATAATAGGCCCCGTACATTGCTCCAAACAGTATAATGAGTCCCATGTAATGCTCCATATAGTATAATAATCCCTATATATTGCTCCATACAGTATACTGAGCCCCATATAATGTTCCAAAGATTATAATGAGTCCCATATCATGCTCCATACAGTATAATGAGCCCCATATATTGCTCCATACATAATGGGTTACAAATAATGCTTCATATAGTATATGATGAGCCTCATATAATGCTCCATACATAAAGGGCATCATATAATGTTCCATACAGAAAGGGCTCCATATATTGCTCCAGTATATGATGGGCCCTATATTTTACTCCATATATAATGGGCCACATATAATGTTCCATAAAGTATAGGATGGGCTCTATACGGTATAATGAGCCCCATATAGTGTTCCATTCAGTATATGATGGGCTTCATATACTGCTCCATACATAATGGGCCCCATATAATTCTCCATATATAATGCGTCCCATATGATGCTCCATATATAATGGGCCCCATATGATGCTCCAGTATATGATGGGCCCCTTATAATACCAAATATAATAGGCCCCTTATATTTTGCTTCATATATAATGGGCCTCATAAGATGCTCCATATATAATAGGCCCCATATGATGCTCCATATATAATAGGCCCCATATGATGCTCCGGTATATGATGGGCCGCCCCATATAATGCTCCATATATAATGGGCCCCATATATGATGCTCCAGTGTATAATGGGCTCCTTATATGATGCTCCAGTGTATGATGGGCCCCGACGGCGAGTTGGCCCGTCCCGCCTGCTCAGGGCCCCGGCACTTGCCCAGGTGTGTCGGGTGCTGATGCCGGCCCTGTTGATGGTGGTTCTGATTATGTATTCCTTGATTGCTAGTGCTTCTATTCTGTACTGTTAGTGGTTCTGTTGATGTATTAATGTACTGTTGGTGCTTTTGGTGATGTATTTATGAGTTGACGGGGAGTCTGGTGATGTGTTTCTGTGCTGTTGGATCTGGTGATGTATTTCTGTATTACTGTGACCATACCATAACTGTTATGTGCAATTATGATGGTTTGCTGTTATGATCTGGTGGCCTAGGAGCAGCATGAGACGTACTCTGGAGAAGGTGGTACCTGTACTGACCGCAGACCCTGAACTTAACACCGCAATTAGAAGTAGCCGTGGAATGTACCTAACACTCCCTGGACATCTCGACACAGCCGGAGGACTAATTACCCCTAGAGATAGAAAAGGGAAAACTATCTTGCCTCAGAGAAAATCCCCAAAGGATAGACAGCCCCTCACAAATATTGACTGTGAGAGGAGAGGGAAATAACATACGCAGAAATCAGAATTTAGCAAAGGAAGCCACTTCTAGCTAAATAGAAAGGATAGGACAGAGTACTATGCAGTCAGTATTAAAACACTAGAAAATATCCTCCACAGAAAATACAAAATCTCCACATCTAACTAAAGATATGGAGGGTATATCTGCATCTCTAGATATACCAGCTTGGCTGAACAAATCCTTATACAGACCAAGCTGGACAAGACAAAACATGGAAAATAACTTGAACGATCAGGCCCACAGCATGTGGACTGCAAAAAACAAAGCCAGAACTTATCTTTGTTGAAATGAACAGCAAGCAAGAGAGACCAGGCAGGGAAGTGAATCCTCCAGGAAACAATGGACAACTGGCACTAACTAAAGGGTCAAGCAAGACTAAATAGCCCAGTCAGAATTGCAATAAGTGGACACACCTGATGAATGCTGCGATCCAAAGACAGCAGCGCTACCACTTATAACCACCAGAGGGAGCCCAAGAGCAGAATTCACAACAGTTTGCATTTAAGGGGTTCATCGGTGAAAATAAGCTATCACCTATCCTTAGTTATCACCATATCTATATTATTTATTGGTGGTGGTCTGCTCCATTCATCCTCTATGGGGCTTCCAGAAAAAGCCAAGAACAGCAGCTACATAGGGAATGAACAGAACAGTGGTCAAATATGATGCTACATGGTAAATTTTAACCCTGTTCAAGGGAACCTGTCACCAGAAAAAACAATATTAACCTGCAGATATGGGATTAATCTGCAAGTTAATACTATTACTAACCTGCCCAGTGCCTGCATGTAGCCGAACACTGCGGGGAGAAAATTAAGTTTATTCTCTGGGGCAGCATTCAGTTTCAGTCACGGGCTCCCCGGTGCTGGTGCTGGTGGTGGTTCAGTCATTGCTCTGAGAATGCAGAGCGGCGGCTGTACCTGCACCCGCGGCCCTGACTGACAGCCAGTGTCAGTCAGGGCCAAGGGTGCGGTTACAGCTGCTAAAGCTACATGCAGGTGCCAGGTTGTAAGGCTATTATCCTGCAGAGGTCTTGATGGAAATGTCGGAGGCAAAACGAGAGCTCTCAGTCCATGAAGAAAGTGAGACCTCGCTCTTCAAGTGCGTGATAGAGATACCCGAGGACATGCGGGATGCATGTACCAGTGAAGGAGTACATGAGGCCTTTAAAAAGGCAGTAGAAGCATGTAGTGTGCACTGGGGCACCAGAGACGAAACAGTTGGTGATACTGTCAACTAAGGAAGTCACAGTGAAGCGGGTGGCTATCCTGAGGAATATGCACCTACAATGCCTCCACACGAAATGGATGATTCTGTTGAGGCATGACGAAAGCTGCTCAACGTCTAAGCTTGAAAGGAAAGCTCAAAGTCGGCTGGGCTTGGTGGAAGATATAGTGCAAGTACCCAGAAATCTGGTGGGGAAGGTCATCGGAAGATTTGGGAAAGTGATGCAGGAGATGGTGAATAGATCCGGTGTGAAGAGACTGAGGATTCCGGTTGATGACGAGGCCTAGGTCGTGGGTGAAGATGGGATGGTTCCATTCCTTGTTGTCGGGTCCATGGAGAGTCTTGGGAATATTCGGATGCTCCTGGGGTATCATGTGGCGTACGTGAAAGAAATAGAGCAGCTAAGACTGTACCGACTGTAAATAGCCGGTATGTGTCACAGAGCGAGTCTGCATTGTAAGCCTGAATTAATGATGTTGTTGTTCTGGGACCTGTAGTCCCACAAGTGTTTGTATAGTTGTGAAGGAAGGCTTGCAGGGCTAGTTTGAGAGCTGGGCGGGTTGAACTAGCCAAACACACCTCCCATCTATGGGAATGATTACAACTACATAATGTGACCATGGTGTGGTCACATGGGCTCTGTGGTCTCTGTAATGGAGAGTGTGTAAATCCTGGATGGCTTGTGTGTTCGGAGGTCCTGGGTGTGGATCGGATCCCTGAATAGCACACTGAGAGGCCGTGGATCTGAAGACTTGTGTGTTGGGAGATTCCGGGATCCTGAGAGGCCTGTGTTGGAAGTCCTGGGAGCAGGACTTCCTGAACAGCACATGGGAAGGCGTGTATGCAGAGTCTGTGATGGCACTGCATTGGGAAAGCTACAGTCCGTCTGAGGATCTGATCTGGACTGTCAGGTAGCCTGGTGAGAAAGGCATTGTCCGGAATGGTGATCCCAGTTCGGCGGTTTCCCTGGAGGAGAGAGGACTGACGGGAGGTCAGCGTGTGGATCAGGAGATCCAGAAAGGTAACACCCAGGAAGGGGGCTATCATAACGGCAGAGAAGTATCTGCCAGTGGAACAGACTGTTGGTGGGTGCTTGTGTTCCATGGACATTGATGAACTGTGTGCACTGACGGGGTCAGTTAATGAATTGTGCAGTCACCCATGGTGACTGGACGGAGGAAGGTCCAGCATGTTTAGAGGCTGCAACTTAATGTCATCTGTTGGTGCCTATTGTGTTTTATGAAGTATATAGTGAACTGTGCATAACTCAGTTTATGACTGCATAATGAACCGCATGGACTGTTTTTGTCAGAAGAACGTGCCTGTGTGACTAAGTCCCGTTGCTAAGCGAGTGTCCCCCAACACATGCGGTAAGCGCTATCTCACAATGTATATAAAAAATCCATTAACAAGGACTGGAATAAGTGTCATATCAGGAAGATTAATAGGCACACAAACAAACATGTGACATGGAGATAATTAATATGTGTATAAGACTTATGTGCACAAGGTCAGGTAATTGTGTTCATATATAAAGCTGTCAACATGACAGAACCATGGGTGAGCCCAAGGAAAAAATATACATAGGATAAGGACTGATGTCAGCTCCATGTGATGGAATGATATGGGAGAACAGCTAGAGAACAGAGAGCCCAGAAGTCAAATAGAAGGAATAGAGTGTGACTTCAAAGTGTTGAGTATACCTGATCCTAGAGCAGCTGACTACGTGACAACAAGTCAAAAGTGAAATCCACACATGTACGCATGGATCATGGGCATGAGAGAAATATCCATTGTGGAGAGTAGCTGGGGTGTGGGGATGCTAATTTTCAAGCGTCGCAGCTGGCGCCATTTTTCTGGAGTTAATATATTTTTTTCTAAAGACCATAATATAAACTGCAGAAGTGCAGTATTTAAACATAGGAGGCAGGTCGCTAAATGTTCAGTGACCTGTCATTTAAACCCACAAGGATTAGGATGAGACTAGAGCACCAAATAAAGACTCATTAACTGAAAATTTCAAACAAAGATTAAACAACAACCAGAATACAAATTTTTCATCCAAGGTATCATTTTATTCAGTATAAGAGCGCCAAGCTGACAACGTTTGTAGCTACTTCGCAAAAGCCCAATGACAGTTTCAATTTAAGGAATGAATTGCCCCACTAACGATGTTATTAATTTTGGCTGGGATAATCAAATCATTGAGTAACTAGTCAAGTGGACGTTTTCTTCCCGTGGACTAATAGTCCTACTGATCATGTTCTTATGCCCCTGTGGGTGGGAGTAACATTATTTGCAAGAGTGGTATCACTGCTGGATCTTTGCAAGTCTCTACCTTCCCGACAAGCCTGGTGTATGCTCCCTGGCCTTATGGCCGCACTACGCATGCCCAGGAGGCAGCGATGATTTAGGACACAGCCATCTACTGTATAAGCTTTGAAGAGCCAGCAGTGTCGGCTGGCTGTGTCCTGCATCACCACTGCCTCCTTGGGCCTGCATGATGAATAAGTGTGCAGATGAAGCTATGGAGTGTACACCCAGCTTACAACACATTGCCTAGGAGGCAGATAGTTGCAAAGAGCCGAGATGACACCACTCTTGTAAATTATGCTGCTCACGCCCACAATGGCATGATAATATGATTAATGGGACGATTAGTCTGGGGAATGAAAATGCCTTATTGACTAGTTTCCTACTCTTTTGCATATCCCAGGCCAAATCAAATAAACAATTTAAAGGGAATTGATTAAACAGAAAACAAAAGAAAAGGGGCTTGTTGGAAGCAGTAGAAAGTGGAATAAAGACACGGGGCTGTACGATTCCCATTAACCTCTAGCGGTAATAAAGAATATTTTGCTTATTGATAGCAGAGAGAGCAAGTCATCCCCATACAGTTCATAACCAACAAGAAGAAAAACCAATACACCAGTAATACCATGTACAAGGGACAAATAAGCCACATAGAGGCGTAGCTATGGGTTCATCTCTGGTGGTGGGAGGGAACTTCTAAGTAATTCCCCAACCAGCTAACCATGTTTACAACTACAGTGGTGTACCCTAATAGTTGGCATAGGGGAACCTCAACAGGTGACCATGCTGTTGCTGAAAAGAAATCACTATACAAACACCAACTCCGTTTTAACACCATATGGTGACCATATAGTGGTAACTACCAGTCCTGCAGAACATAAAAGTGATTACAGTTCAATTATATATAGTGACTTACAGCTGACATTTAGTGATGAGCAAGCACTAAAATGCTCAGATACTCGTTATTCGAGTCGAGCAAATCACAATGCTCGTGTGCTCGACCTGAGTAACGAGTAGAAAGAAAAATAGGAAACTCAAACATTTTTCTGGCACCCACACAAACCCCCTTAGGTTTGGAGGGGGTCTAAATGAAACAGCACTGAATTGGCATGGGAACAGCATAGTGAAGATAGCTGGAAGCATCTCTGAAACCCAGGTCACTGCTGGGAATAAAGTTGTCAGAATATTATGCCACTTTTACGGACTAACAACAAAACATACAAAACCGCAGTTAAAATGCATTTTGCTGGAAAAAACTTAAGAAACATTCTTTCCAAGATAATGACTTGTGTATAAGGCAAAATAAATAAGATAAAAAAATGCTCCTCCACACCTTGGGATATGTTCACATGCAGTGTTTTTTGCATGTTTGCATTGCTTTCAATGGTGAAAAAAACATTCTAGAGGTAATGTAATTTTATCATTTTAATACCTTATCTGGCCATGTGGTGTGTTAGACATGATCAAACACAGTCTGTTTAATTTATGAAGACGGGACTCTTAGAGTCACAATTTTTTTTCCACAGTCATCAGGTGGCCATCACTATTTGTAGAGAGCCATCAGGCGGCGCTTACCATTGTTAGAGGGCCAGCTTGTGGCCCTCAATCTAATTTTAGAGGGCCAGCATCCAGCACTCACTAAGCATTTTTGGAAGGCCAACAGACAGTTTCATAGCCGTACATTGTTACTGCAATATAATTTATCCCTTTGAGGTGGGCAAATGTTCTTTTTCAGATTAATATTGTAAAGTTTGAAACTTGGCGGTCAAGCAGGTGGCCCTGACAATTTATAGAGGGCCAGCGCAAGGCCCCCACTATTTTTAGAGGGCCATCAGGCATTTTATGGACAGATGAGACCAAAATACATTTTTTTGTAGAGCACATCATTCTATTGTTTACTGTAAATGGAATGAGGCCTACAAATAAAAGAACACAATAATTACAGTCAAATATTATGGAGGTTCAAAGACATTTTGGGGTTGTGTTGCTGCCTCTAGCCCTGGTTGTTTTGACTGTGTACAAGACATCATGAAATTTGAAGATTCCTAAAGGATTGTAGTGCCCAGGGTCAGAAAGCTGGGTTTGCATTTTAGGTCATGGGTATTCCAGCAGGACGATGACCACTAAACATACTTCAAGAAGCACCCATGGAAACCCATGGAAACAAAGCACTGGAGAGTTCAGAAGTGGTAATTCCAGCTCCAGTAGCATAAAGTCTCCCACCACTACCTCTTACATACAGATCCTACAGAGAAACTGTGAATTGACATACTAAATTAGTTAATTTTGTCGCTTTGATAAATTTCTCCGCATAGTTCACCATAAAAAATGAATCAGTCAATGAGTGCATGGAAAAAAGCAGCAAAAAGGCTTAGAATTTATGAAGCAATAATCCCTGACTAGATGCCTGTCATACACTATACCTACTGACACACCTCACCCAACATGAATTGTAGATAAGAGCAGTGTTATTTTAAATCATAGAAGAGATTTGAACCAGCCCTGAAAATAATTTTTCTTGTACGTGGCAGCAACAAACTATGGAGGAATAATAGTAGGAGTAATACTGTCAGCTTTGATGAATTTCTGAGGAAAAGATCAATGTAAAAATCATGAATCAGTCAATGAGTGCATGAAAAAAATCAGCAGCAAGGCTAAGAATTTATAAGGCAATAATCCCTGCCTAGATTCCTGTCATACACTATACCTACTGCCACACCACACCGTAGATGAATTGCAGATAGATAAGAGCTGTATTATCTACTATATAATTGTCTAAGGGTCACTTCCATCTTTCTGTCTGTCTGTCCTTCTGTCTGTCACGGATATTCATTGGTCGCTGCCTCTGTCTGTCATGGAATCCAAGTCGCTGATTGGTTGTGGCAAAACGCCCACGACCATTGCCACGACCAATCAGCGACGCACACAGTCCGGAAGAAAATGGCCACTCCTTACTCCCCGCACTCAGTGCCCGGCGCCCGCATACACCCCTCCGGTCACCGCTCACACAGGGTTAATGCCGGCGGTAACGGACCGTGTTATGCCGCGGGTAACGCACTCCGTTACTGCTGCTATTAACCCTGTGTGACCAAGTTTTTACTATTGACGCAGCCTATGCAGCGTCAATAGTAAAAACATATAATGTTAAAAATAATAAAAAGATACAAAATCATTATATACTCACCTTCCGCCGCCTTTCCCGCTCCTCGCGATGCTACGGCCGGTCCATGCAAGCGGCACGCTCCGGTGGCAAGGATGGTCTGGGAGAAGGACCTGCCATGACTTCACGATCACATGACCGCGACGTCATCACACCCTGGGACCGGAAGCTGCCGCCTGCGGAAGGTGAGTATATGTTTATTTTTTTAACCTGTGACATACGTGGCTGGGCAATATACTACGTAGCTGGGCAATATACTACATGACTGCCCAATATACTACGTGGCTGTGCAATATACTACGTGGCTCTGTGCTGTATACTACGTCGCTGTGCAATATACTACGTGGCTCTGTGCCATATACTATGTCACTGGGCAATATACTACGTCACTGGGCAATATACTACGTGGCTGTGCAATATACTACGTGGCTCTGTGCTATATACTACGTCACAGGGCAATATACTATGTCACTGGGCAATATACTACGTGGCTCTGTGCTGTATACTACGTCACTGGGCAATATACTACATCACTGGGCAATATACTATGTGGCTCTGTGCTGTATACTTCGTCACTGGGCAATATACTATGTCACTGGGCAATATACTACGTGGCTGGGCAATATACTACGTCACTGGGCAACATACTACGTCGCTGGGCAATATACTACGTGGCTGGGCAATATACTATGTGGCTGGGCAATATACTACATGGACATACATATTCTAGAATACCCGATGCGTTAGAATCGGGCCACCATCTAGTTGTAGAATATGGAAGGAATTTGAGCTGACCCTGAAAAGATTTTTCCTTGTACGTAGCAACAACAAACTATGGAGGTACACAAGTAATACTGTCAGCTTTGATGAATTTCTGAGGTACAGATTAACATAAAAAACAAGAATCAGTCAATGAGTGCATGGGAAAAAAAGCAGCAGCAAGGCTGAGAATTTATAAGGCAATAATCCCTGATTAGATGCCTGTCATACGCTATACCTACTGCCACACCTCACCGTAGACGAATTGCAGATGAAAGGTATTATTGTAGACTATAGAAGGGATTTGAACCGACCATGAAAAGATTTTTTTTTGTAAGTGGCAGCAACAAACACTGGAGAAGCGCAAGCACCACTGCCAGCTTTGATGAATTTCAGAGTACAGAGTACAGATCACCGTAAAAAACATGAATCGGTCAATGATTACATGGAGAAAGTCATCATTAGGATTTTAATTTATAAGGCAATAATCACTGACTAGATGCCCGTAATGTGCTATCCCTACTGCCACACCTCTCTGTAGATGAAGTGCAGATAAGAGTGGTATTATTATAGCATAATATAATCTTTTTGAATTAGTCCTGAAAAATACAATTATTTTAAATCAGCAGCATCAAAGACTGTTATTTCATCAACCCTGCTGGGGAATATAGTGGAGCTTTTAACATCTACTCAACCTGATATAGAGGAGACTAGGATCTTCTATACTGACTGTACAAACGCTCTTGTCCTGGCTGTGAAATCCTGTATGCAGTGTGAGAACTCCCTATGTGATGACCACCTGACAGCCCACAACAAGACACTGGATCATATATTACAAACAGAACCCTCTGGCTCTTTTGGCTTCCAAAAATGTTCCCTCAACTAGAAGGTGGAGCCTAAGAATAGCATTTTCTCTCATTACTAAGGAGTGAGTCTCCCATACTGGTAAAGCGTAAGCCCTAAGTGCAATTGATGCCAAAAATTAGAAGGAGGCACTCCAATACCCCTTGGAGTAAAAAATTATTGGAAGGCCTCTGAAAATGTTTTTCCCCCTTATTAAGGAGTGAGTATCCTAGACTGGTAATGCCTATGGGGGGTATACATACAGTTGTGCTCAAAAGTTTAGATATCCAGGCAGAATTTTTGCTTTCTTGGCGTTTTTTCAGAGAATATGAATGATAACACCACAACTTTTTCTCCACTCATTGTTAGTGGTTGGGTGAAGCCATTTATTGTCAAACTACTGTGTTTTCTCTTTTTAAATCATAATGACAATCCAAAACATCCAAATGATCCTGATCAAAGGTTCACATACCCTGGTAATTTTGGCCTGAGAACATGCACAGAAGTTGACACAAGTGGGTTTGAATAGCTAATGAAGGTAACACCCTGACCTATGACCTGTTTGCTTGTAATCAGTGTGTGTGCACATAAAAGCTGAGTGAGTTTCTGGGATCCAGACAGACTCTTGCATCTTTCATCCAGCCACTGACTGGAGCTGGGGAAAAGTCCATGACCCACTGGGGCTCATCCGGACCGAGCCCGTACTGAGGGGGTATCCCGAAGGGAGAGTGACAACAGACCCGTGTCCCCTAAATCAGCCCCAAGATCCACTCGTGCCGCAGCTGATACGCTGCAGAATGTACTCCTGCATCTTTTTGGCCCACAACACTGCGCTGGGACAAGGATGTGGATGTGGTTGCTGAAGGTGGTTGCAGGTGTGGAACAACTGGAGCAGGGTGGGAGGCATCTTAGCCTAAATCATGGACTAGGGAATGGCATGCATGCAGAACAGGGGAAGAGGCAGTGGTGTCACCTGCAGACACTATTTCTGGACCCTGGCGATTGTCATAAGTAGACAGGTGCTTTGCTTACATGTGCTTGAGCATGCTGGTGGTGGCCACCCTGGTAATTGTGCTGCTCCTGCCAATGCTGGCATGACAGATGTTGCGAATTGCTTTTTTTGTGTTAACTGGACTGTCTTTTAAAAAAGCACCAGATTTGGGAACACCTAACCCTTGGCTTGGCAACTTCACCCATGTTGGTGCTCTTGGGAACAATTGCCCGCCTTGTGTCTCTGGCCACCCCACTGCCTCTTCCTGCCTGTTGTTGTGCTGCAGATCACTCCCCTATGCTCTCCTGTCCTTGCTCTGCATGTCACCTTCCCAGGTTGGGTCAATGACTTCATTGTCCACCACCTCGTCTTCCACTTCCACACCCTGGTCCTCCTTCTGACTTGCTAACATAACAACACCACTTGTTGGCAATTGTGTCTCATCATCCACCTTTTGCAACAGTAATTACATTTACCTACCATCACCTTCTTGTGAGTGTGGAAGCTCAAATATTTGGGCATCACTACATGCGATAACTTCATGTCAAACTTGAAACGGACAGGGCAAGAGGCTAGAATCTATAAATGGAAATATGAACAACTCTTTAGAGTGTCCAAGTCTGGGATCACTTGTCTCCGGGCCCTCGGCATGGAGGGAGAAAGGAGGATCAGGGTGAGGATTATGTGGTTCAGAATCACGGCTACTGAGACTGGACCGTGTGGAAGACAGGGTGGTGCTGACAAAGTTACTGGAAACATTATCTGCAATCCAACAACCTTTTTACACTGGTCTGGCTTGAAGAATGGTGTTCTGTGCTCCCCTACAAAGTGGAACAGGAAGCTAGATGTGTGTGTTTGCTGTGCTCCCGTGGCAGGCACACTTTCATCTTGCTGTCATGTCGGACGCTGTTCATACTAGGGCGTTCGACAGACAGCGGTAATTCCGCTTTTGTCCACTATGCGCTCAGTGGCGTTGGCTAGATTTTATCTAGCTGGTCCGGGGTTAATTTAGCTGGTGCTCAGATTGGAAGCTGGGTCATGCCCACTGCCTTTAAATAGTTCTTCTGAACATTGGGCGTCGCCGATTATAGCTTCTGTCTTGTGCTTGGCTATCTCGGTCTGGAGTGGTGGTCTAGGAGAAGGAGTCTCGTATCTGGTGTTGTATTTCCCTTCATCATATTTTATCCTTCCTTTATTTGTACTTGTTTTGCCCTGTGCACTTATAGTGTGTTCCTGTGTGACTGCGGCGTGGTGCATATTTTCCATTATCCTTGTCTGTGCTAACTGTGGGTATTGGTGTGTGGTCTCTTCACTGGGTGGTGGGTTGTGGTTTCAGCCTAGGGTTGAAACAGGAGACAGGGTGAGGATGGAGGCCCAGACATGCACACCATCAGTGTAAACTCTGAGAGAAGGGTCAGTCAGGGTTTACCAGAGTTGAGGGAAATCGCAGGGGCCTAGGTTATTAGCTCTTGCCTACCTAGGCTTCCCGTGACATTATAATTGGCCAACATTATTTGAATTCCATGGATCCCATGACTTCCATAACCCGCCAGTTGGAGGCGCTGTCCCTACAGGTCACTGAGTTGAGGGGGGCAGTGCAGCAACAGGGACTAGCAGTATCTAATGTGCAAGCTGGAGCGGCAGGTAAAGTTGCTGAGCCTAAGTTTCCTTTGCCTGAAAGGTTTGCTGGGGAACGCAGTAAATTTGTTACTTTTCGTGAAGCTTGCAAACTATATTTTCGTATGGGCCCGATCTCCTCAGGTAATGAGGCTCAGCGTGTGGACTTGGTGTTGTCATTACTAAACGGGGATCCTCAAGCATGGACGTTTTCTTTGCCTTCTGATTCTGCTGCATTTAACTCAGTGGAGAGTTTTTTTTCTGCTCTTGGACACATTTACGATGATCCTGACAGAATGGCTCTAGCAGAATCTAAGATACGCGCTATTCGCCAGGGGGAGCGTGTTGCAGAGGATTACTGTTCTAAATTTCGCCGCTGGGCGGTCGACACACAGTGGAATGATCCCGCCCTGCGGAGTCAGTTTATTCATGAGGTTTCTGGAAGGGTTAAAAAAGCCCTTCTGATGTACGAGACTCCTGCTTCTCTAGATTCCGCTATGAGTCTTGTTGTCAGCATTGATCGCCGTTTGCGTCAGGGGGAGCATGAGACGCCGCCTATGGGAGAGAGTTTAGGTTCACGTGAGGTTGCTGCAGGTGAGCCCACGGAGCCTATGCAAATTGCAGGGGTGTCACATGTTAAGCATCGAGCCCCTGTGCTCAAGAAGCAGGGAGCCTGTTTTTACTGTGGTAAAACTGGTCATTTTGTTAACATTTGTCCTCTGCTGTCTAAGAAAAACGCAACGGCGGAAAACTTCTAAGCTCAGAGGGTGTGGAGGAGACCAATCTGAGCTTATGCATTTCCTTCATGGTGGTTTCTCAATGCCTGCTCCCTGCCAAAGTTATTATCGCTGGCAGAGAGCTGCCAATCACTGTTTTTGTGGATAGTGGTTCTGCCACAAATCTCATTGATGAGGAGTTTGTGCGCACAGCAGGTTTTAGGATCGAAAAACTGCCTCATCCTATCCGCGTGGTCACCATCAATGCAGCTCATCTCTCACAGGGGGAGATTACTGAGTTTGTGGCTGAGGTGAAACTCCACATTGGGGTTCTACATTTCGAGCAGGTTACATGTAAGGTGCTCAGGAATCTTCCTGCACATGTGTTTTTGGGTTTCCCATGGTTGTCTATGCACAACCCGGTTATTGACTGGAAAACTCAGGACATAATTCAGTGGAGCGAATTCTGCCAGGAGAATTGCCTGGCCACATGTGTGTCTGCTGTGACTTCAAGCGTTCCTGAGTCACTTCTGGATTTTGCAGATGTGTTCTCTGAGAAAGGTTGTTCAGAGTTGCCACCACATCACCCCTATGTCTGTACTATCAGGTTTAAACCAGGGGCCAAATTGCCTAAAGCAAGGATGTTTAACATCTCCGGTCCGGAGAGACAAGCATTAAAGGATTACATTGCTGAAAGTTTGAGCAAAGGGCACATCATGCCTTCGTCCTCGCCTGTGGCAGCGGGGTTCTTCTTCGTTAAGAAGAAAGATGGCGGACTACGCCCGTGTCTGGATTTCAGGGAGTTAAACCAGATTACGGTTCGTGATCCATACCCTATGCCACTGATACCAGATTTGTTCAACCAGGTGGCAGGTGCTAAGTGGTTTACCAAGCTTGACCTCAGGGGGGCGTACAACCTCATAAGAGTCCGTCAAGGTGATGAGTGGAAGACGGCTTTTAATACCCCTGAGGGTCATTTTGAAAATTTGGTGATGCCATTTGGGTTGACAAACGCACCTGCAGTGTTCCAACATTTCATAAATGATGTGTTCTCGCATGTTTTGGGGAAATTCGTTATTGTGTACATAGATGACATTCTCATATATTCTTGCGACCGTGATACTCATTTAGATCATGTCAGGCAGGTGTTACAGCTTCTCAGAGAGAATAATCTCTATGCAAAACTTGAGAAATGTGTGTTTTCGGTTCAGGAGTTGCCTTTCTTGGGTTATATATTATATTGTGTCTGCTTCTGAGTTTAAAATGGACGCCGCTAAGGTGCAAGCGGTGTTGCGTTGGGAACGGCCTGATAACCTAAAAGCACTTCAGCGGTTCCTTGGGTTTTCTAACTACTATAGGAAGTTTATCAAAGATTTTTCTATCATTGCAAAACCGCTAACTGACATGACTAAAAAGTACCAATTTCTCCATTTGGCCTGAGGCTGCTGTGCGCGCATTTGAGTTTCTTAAGAACAGTTTTGTTTCGGCCACCATTCTTGTGCAGCCAGACGTATCGAAACCTTTTGTCGTGGAAGTTGATGCGTCTGAGGTTGGTGTGGGGGCGGTGCTGTCACAAGGCTCATCCTTGAGCGATTTGCGTCCATGTGCCTATTTCTCCAAGAAACTGTCGTCCGCCGAATGTAACTACGATATCGGCAACAGGGAGTTGTTGGCAATCAAGTTGGCCTTTGAGGAATGGCGACACTTCTTGGAGGGGTTGGTTCATCAGGTTACTGTTATTACCGACCATAAGAATTTACTTTATTTGGAGTCTGCCAAGCATCTATCTCCCAGGCAGGCTCGCTGGGCATTGTTTTTCACGCGGTTCAACTTTGTTGTTACTTACAGACCTGGGTCTAGAAACACTAAGGCGGATGCTCTGTCTAGGTTTTTTCCGGGGGGAGAACCTCGGGAAGATCCGGTACCCATCCTCCAAAAGGGTGTTGTAGTTTCGGCTCTCACAACCGAGGTTGAGGCTGAGATTGCCGAGGCCCAGGAGGAGGTACCATCTGAGCTTTCCATCAACAAATCGTTTGTACCGCTTCATCTCCGCTTAAAGGTTTTGGCGGAGCATCATGATGCTGTCCTGGCTGGCCACCCAGGGGTCAGGGGTACTTTGGAGTTGGTGTCCCGTCAGTTTTGGTGGCCCAAAATCCGACAGGACGTGGTCTCTTACGTGTCAGCTTGCACCACGTGCGCTAGGGCTAAGATGACCGGTTCCCGTCCTGTTGGCACACTACTTCCTCTCGAGGTACCTAGTAAGCCATGGACGGAGATCTCCATGGATTTTATCACTGACTTGCCCTCCTCAGCGGAGAACACGGTCATTTTGGTGATTGTTGATCGGTTCTCAAAAATGTCGCACTTTGTGTCTTTGCCTTTGTTGCCTAACGCTAAGACTCTGGCTCAGGTATTTGTGCAGGAGGTGGTCAGACTTCACGGGGTCCCGTCTGACATCGTGTCTGATAGGGGTACTCAGTTTGTGGCAAAATTTTGGAAAGCGTTTTGCTCACGGCTGGGGATCAAGTTGTCTCATTCTTCAGCGTTTCATCCTCAGTCAAATGGTCAGACCGAGCGTATGAACCAAAATTTGGAGCAGTACTTACGCTGCTTTGTTTCTCATAACCAGGAGGAGTGGTCGACGTTCCTTCCTTTGGCTGAGTTTGCCATCAATAATCACCGCCAGGAGTCTTCTGGGGAGTCTCCGTTTTTTTGTGTTTACGGGCTACATCCTCAATTTTGTAATTTGAGTCAGGGGGGCTCTTCCGGCGTCCCGGAGGAAGACCAGTTAGGAGCACAAATGTCATCAGTCTGGAGGAGAGTTAAACAGCGCCTGTTGAGCGTGGGTGCTAGGTACAAACGTGTGGCTGACAGTAGGCGTGTGCCAGGTCCGGACCTGAGTGTGGATGACTGGGTGTGGTTATCCACAAAAAACATAAGACTCAAAATACCATCCCTTAAATTGGGTCCTAGGTTTATTGGTCCATTTAGGGTCGCTGCCATCATTAACCCAGTAGCGTACCGTTTGGAGCTTCCTTCGGTGTATAAGATTACACAACGTGTTCCACAGATCATTGCTAAAAAAGATGGTGGGTCTTGGGGACGCGACACCGATGCCTTCTCCAGTCTTGGTGGATGGTAATTTGGAATTTGAAGTCTCCAAGGTGGTTGACTCTTGTGTAGTGCGCCGCACTTTACAATACTTGGTACACTGGCGTGGTTATGGGCCTGAGGAGAGGTCTTGGGTATCAGCCTCGGACATTCATGCGGATCGGCTGGTCAGTATGTTTCACCGCCGCCATCCAGACAAGCCGGGTCCTATAAGTCGTGAGGGCCCTGGGGTCCCTCGTAGAAGGTGGGGTACTGTCATGTCGGACGCTGTTCATACTAGGGCGTTCGACAGACAGCGGTAATTCCGCTTTTGTCCACTATGCGCTCAGTGGCGTCGGCTAGATTTTATCTAGCTGGTCCGGGGTTAATTTAGCTGGTGCTCGGATTGGAAGCTGGGTCACGCCCACTGCCTTTAAATAGTTCTTCTGAACATTGGGCGTCGCCGATTATAGCTTCTGTCTTGTGCTTGGTTATCTCGGTCTGGAGTGGTGGTCTAGGAAAAGGAGTCTCGTATCTGGTGTTGTATTTCCCTTCGTCATATTTTATCCTTCCTTTATTTGTACTTGTTTTGCCCTGTGCACTTATAGTGTGTTCCTGTGTGACTGCGGCGTGGTGCATATTTTCCATTATCCTTGTCTGTGCTACATGTGGGTATTGGTGTGTGGTCTCTTCACTGGGTGGTGGGTTGTGGTTTCAGCCTAGGGTTGAAACAGGAGACAGGGTGAGGATGGAGGTCCAGACATGCACACCATCAGTGTAAACTCTGGGAGAAGGGTCAGTCAGGGTTTCCCAGAGTTGAGGGAAATCGCAGGGGCCTGGGTTATTAGCTCTTGCCTACCTAGGCTTCCCGTGACATTTGCCCACTGCGCTCACCATGAGCATCTCGTCCACTTCCCCATCCCTTACCACACACCTTGCCCATTGTAAATGCCATATAACATTTCACTGATGAAAAAAATGTGCAGTATTACTATTGCAGGAAATTTAGCCACCTCAAATGGAGTTCTTACACTGCAGTATCAATATAGCGATGCTATTTCTAGCCAACAAAGTTTTTTGTTTTTCTTTTGATGCACAACTGGAACACTATAAATGGTGTATAATATTTCACTGCTGAAAACAATTTGCAGTATTACTATTGCAGGAAAATTTGGCCACTTCAGATTGACTGGTTACACTGCAGTATCAATATAATGATGCTACTGAGATGCAACCAAGTCTGTGCTTTTGACGCACAACTGCTGCTGTAAAAATGGTGCATAATGCACAGAACAATTTGCAGGACTAATATCAAAAAGAATATTATTAACCCTGAAAAGGGGTTTTGGTATGAGTTGCAGGCTGCAGCATATAGGACTTTCAATTCACCCTTTCTTGTCTTACAGTCCTACATGATCCCTTCAGCACAATCTCTCCCTAAGTGATGCTAACAGCAGTATTAATATTGATTGTAATTAGCCCTAACAAGGACTGCTGTTGTAGTTGAAAGAAATATTTATGTGGTTGAATCCCTGCCTATACGCAGCTACAATTCTGTCCTTCTTTCAGCAGCACCTTTGCCTGCGCTGCCTTTTTCTGGGATGCAGTGTGAAGAGCATAGTGTCACGGTCGGATCTTATATAGACCTGATGATAATATACTGCCAGCCATCAGAGTAATGCCACAACCAAGATGGCTATGGCATTATAGTGACTGGCAGGCAATCCCCACATGTTTGTTTGGTGTTAAAAAAAGCGCCAAACATGGGAGCATGGACTCAAGTTTCCATTGAAAAAAATGCTCGCCGAGTAACGAGCATCTCAAGCACACTAATGCTTGAGCGAATAAGAAAATTGACGGGCCCAATCGCTCACTCATCACTACTGAGTACTGACATTTTGATGGAGACGTTCTTTTTTCACGTCTTTTCCATTTGGACCAGACAAACATAACAACGTCTTCCAGCCACAACTCATCTGCACAGTTTACATCAAAGAAACATTTGACTTCTCAATTTTCCAGCATTGTCTCCATGAATTCCCAACCTGCACAAACTCTTGATCCTGCTGTCACCCGTATGCTAAATCGCTGCTGCCGTATGTGTCCCTATTACTACACCTGCTATGTGGTACAAAAACAGGGCTCCTCTTACTGTCCCACATAACAATGACCATCAGTGTGCACGTTACAAAGTAAAATGCCGTCTTTGTGCCCTCTAGATGGTAAAACTGACCCCCTAGAATAAATGAACGCCTTAATTCCATTGGACGTACCGTATTTTCCAGCGTATAAGACGACTTTGTAACCCCTAAAAATTGTCCCAAAAGTCGGGGCTCGTCTTTTAAGCCGGGTACGGCGTGTGCAGGGAGCGATCCTGGATGTTCCCAGGGTCTGAAGGAGAGGAGACTCTCCTTCAGGCCCTGGGATCCATATTAATGTAAAAAATAAAGAATAAAAATAAAAAATATGGATATACTCACCCCTCCGACGAACCCTGGCTGTCACCGCTGCAAGCGTCTGCCTCCGTTCCTAAGAATGCAGAGAGTGAAGGACCTTCCATGACGTCGCGGTCAGGTGACCAATCACAAGACCGCGACGTCATCGCGTAAAAAAAAAATATTCACATGTGTAAAAAAAAAAAAAAATTTCCTAAATAAAGAAAAAAATATATATATATTGTTCCCATAAATACATTTCTTTATCTAAATTAAAAAAAACAATAAAAGTGCACATATTTAGTATCGCCACGTCCATAACGACCCGACCTATAAAACTGTCACCCTAGTTAACCCCTTCAGTGAACACCGTAAAAAATTTAAAAAAAAAACGAGGCAAAAAACAACACTTTATTATCATACTGCCGAACAAAAAGTGGAATAGCACGCGATCAAAAAGACAGGTATAAATAACCATGGTACCGCTGAAAATGTCATCTTACCCCGCAAAAAACGAGCCACCATGCAGCATTATCAGTGAAAAAATAAAAAAAGTTATAGTCCTCAGAATAAAGCGATGCAAAAATAATTATTTTTTCTATAAAATAGTTTTTATCGTATAAAAGCGCCAAAACATAAAAAAATAATCTAAATGAGGTATCGCTGTAATCGTACTGACCCGAAGAATAAAACTGTTTTATCCATTTTACAAAACGCGGAACAGAAGAAACCCCCCCCCCCAAAATTCATGAATAGCTGGTTTTTGGTCATACTGCCTCACAAAAATCGGAATAAAAAGCGATCAAAAAAGTCACGTGCCCGAAAATGTTACCAATAAAGACGTCAACTTGTTCCGCAAAAAACAAGACCTAACATGACTCTGTGGACCAAAATATGCAAAAGTTGTAGCTCTCAAAATGTGGTAACGCAAAAAAAAATATTTTGCAATAAAAAGTGTCTTTTAGTGTGTGACAGCTGCCAATCATAAAAATCCGCTAAAAAAATACTATTACTATAAAAGTAAATCAAACCCCCCTTCACCTCCTTAGTTAGGGAAAAATAATAAAATTTAAAAAATGTATTTATTTCCATTTTCCCATTAGGGTTAGGGTTAAGGCTGCGGTTAGGGTTAGGGCTACAGTTAAGGTTAGGGTTGGGACTAAAGTTAGGGTTATGGTTGGGGCTAAAGTTAGGGTTGGGGCTAAAGTTAGGGTTAGGGCTACAGTTTGGGTTAGGGCTACAGTTAGGGTTGGGGCTAAAGTTAGGGTTAGGGTTGGGGCTAAAGTTAAGGTTTGGGCTAAAGTTAGGGTTAGGGCTACAGTTAAGGTTGGGGCTACAGTTAGGGTTAGGATTGGGGATAAAGTTAGGGTTAGGATTGGGGCTACAGTTAGGGTTGGGGCTAAAGTTAGGGTTAGGGTTGGGGCTAAAGTAAGGGTTAGGGTTGGGGCTAAAGTTAGGGTTAGGATTGTGGCTACAGTTAGGGTTGTGGCTAAAGTTAGGGTTAGGGTTGGGGCTAAAGTAAGGGTTAGGGTTGGGGCTAAAGTTAAGGTTGGGGCTAAAGTTAGGGTTAGGGCTAAAGTTAGAGTTAGGGTTTGGATTACATTTACAGTTGGGATTAGGGTTGGGATTAGAGTTAAGGGTGTGTCAGGGTTAGGGGTGTGGTTAGGGTTATGGTTGGGATTAGGGTTAGGGGTGTGTTGGAGTTAGGGGTGTGGTTAGGGTTGGGATTAGGGATAGGGGTGCGTTGGGGTTAGGGATGTGGTTGAGATTAGGGTTAGAGCATGTTCGGGTTAGGGGTGTGGTTAGGGTTATGGTTAGGGTTGGGATTAGGGTTAGTGGTGTGTTTGGGTTAGGGTTTCAGTTAGAATTGGGGGGTTTCCACTGTTTAGGCACATCAGGGGCTCTCCAATCGCGACATGGCGTCCGATCTCAATTCCATCCAATTCTGCGTTGAAAAAGTAAAGCAGTGCTCCTTCCCTTCCGAGCTCTCCCGTGCGCAAAAACAGGGGTTTACCCCAACTTATGGGGTATCAGCGTATTCAGGACAAATTGGACAATTTTGGGTGGCGAAAATATCATTTTTGTGAAAAAATATGAGGGTATCAGCGTACTCAGGACAAATTGCTAAACAAATTTTGGGGTCCCCTGCCCTGTGTACACTGTCTTGGATGCTGCTGCTGCATACTATGTATCCATTGGAACATTGTGTGCCAGTATAAAGTCCTCCGTTGGTTGCTGGATGGATAAAATTATTTTCTCCAGGAAGCAAAACTTACACATGTCATTAGTTGAAGCAGGTCATTAATTTTTTCTATTTGAGCTTTGATGGACTCCCAAAAATACCACACTACAAATAACTGCGTCCCAGTATGTCTCATGGATTTCAATGATGTTTAATATCTAAATACTTCAATCCAGAAGAATGAGATGGCTATTATGACATCTTTCCCTGGAAGGTCTCTGAGGACACAGTGTACTTTTAAACTCTTCGTTTCCTATTGTTAAACAGGCCAGGGTTTATCAGCTACTTGCAGTGAGCAATCTTGAAAGGATTTCCTCTGTGTAATCCATTTGGCCAGCAGCATGAATCTGAAATGACCCATCTTTAAAAATAAAAAAAAATAAGATAGCAAACAGATGCAAAATCCATGCAATTAGCAGAAGAGTTAAAAGTAAAAAGTCAGTTTGCAACAATATTGTGTTTCAAAACAGAGCAATATTATTTTTATGTAATTATACCTATCTTTCTTGAAAAAAAATAAAATGATAATATGTCTTCACTTTGATTTTACTTTTCAATAGCAATTGCCTAATCTAACATTTCTATCCAAGCCTTCTATCCAATAATTTGACTGCTAGACTCCTGGAGAAATTCCCAGCTTGTAAGTGAAACATATTAAACAAAATAGGAAAAAGAGTGCTTATTCCTGAGTACTACCACAGAGTGAAGACAAGGGTGTATGTTCTCTTGACCTTTATTCATACACACAATGTGTTTAGAAGTTGGGTTGACTTCTTTATCAGGTACGCTTCATCAGGCTTCAATACGTTTCTTCTCTCCGGCATGTGGTTCAGCAGCAGCCCTTCATTCTTACAAATACGGAGTTGTGCCGGGTCAGCTTTTTCTCTTTTTCTTTTCATTTTCAGTGAAACATGGTATGGAGAGTATAGACTATCAGAAAACAGCCTGTAGTCTGCCGAATTACAGTCTGGCGGCAGCAGGTGATTCATTTCTTAGCAGCTGTGACTTACACACATTCTTAACTTTGCATTTATAAAGCAAATGCCCAATAAAATAATTGCATAGTATAGGTGCTTTCAGGCTTTAAATTAGTAAAATGTGAAGTTAATGTAAATCAGTGCAGCTGGGAGAATTCTCTGTCACCAAGGACGTATGTCTAATATATTCTATAGGAATGAGAATGATGACAAATAATTAAAGGAGCTGCTCAGCTAAAAAAAATGTACCTAAAGAAGTTGTCCAGTACTTGAACAACTCCTTGTAATACCCCATGCTTTGCCCCAATAAAATAAAAATCAAAGATGAAGGAGGTCCTCCAGCGGCAAATATCCACTATATAAATTGATGATCTGGTTGGAATAAAAAAAATCACCCTTTTATTGTCTCAACATAAGAAATATAAAAACTGGCCACCTAAGAGGATGACATGTATAGAAACCGATGCGTTTCAGCGAAGTGCTTTAATGATTAAGGCACTTAGCTGAAACGCGTCAGGTTCTATACATGCCATCCTCTTAGGTGGCCAGTTTTTATATGTCTTAGTTTGAGACAATAAAAGGTGATTTTTTTATTCCAACTGGATCATCATTTTATATGGTGGATATTTGCCCCGGAGGATCACCTTCATCTTTGATTTCTTTCCATGTCCTGGACTGGGATGACTCTGTGCGGCTTCACCTGATGCAGCTAGGTGGTTCTGGATGTGGTGAGCTGACTTCCATTCCCTTTCCCTTCTTTGCTAATAAAATTAAAAAAGCTTATTCTCACCTCCCGTACCATTCCTACAGTGTCAGCACTTGCTGTTGTTGTGACACTTGAGCCCGGTGATGTCACTGTCCCCACCTTCTGTCGAAATGAAGAGGAAGTCAAACATCAGCTGCAGCCCAGACTTCCTGTTTATGTTCAGTTCAACAGAAAGCAGGGACAGTGACACCAGCGCTGATTGGGCACTGGACTCATGTGTCATAACAACAGCATGAGAGCCCCGGGACCTCTAGTGCTGACACCGCTGGAACGGTGCCAGCACAGGACATGAGTATAAGCTTTTTTCATTTTATCGGGGCCAAATATTTAGATCAAGAAGGGGTTGTCCTAATAGTGAACAACTCCTTTAAATTAAGTTATGTTAGCAAGTTATGTAGCTTTCTAATATACTCTATGTCTGACAGGTGTCCTGATCTTCAGCTAGAAGCTCTAGTACTGGGTATCGTCTGGTACTTATCCGGTTTCTGTTTGACTTCATGGAGCATTTCCCTTGACTGAACATGACCAATGCTGCATGTGTTCTCTGTAAATAATTATGTTTTTGATCCTTGCACCTACAGTATGGAAAAACTGGGTCAACAGGTGGTCATCTCACTTTCTTAGAAAGAGATAATGCATTACTAAAACTACTAAATTAGAATATGATTTTTTACAACTTGACTGCAGATGAAACGTTCAGGACTTTCACATATATTTTAAAAGTAATTTGGTATGCTCTGTATCAAACAGATTCCTCATATTTAATTCCAATTAACACCAAATTGATGGTAAGTTTCCTGATAGTGACCATATAGGTCAATGTATAAACAAAGCTATTGAAATATGCTGAAAAAGAGAATGGACAGCACCTGCACAAATCACACATTGATCTAATGCCGCAAGGCAAAAATACGCTGTGAGGCACCAGGCTCTCCGCCCTGCCGATGCATTGTCGCTGCATGGTGGTAGGCTCATGGCTCCGCTCCATTAGGGAGATAGGGACCCACTAAGAGGTTTACCGTGACGTGGCAGTGGGCTTCATATACACTCCCTGACAGAAGTTATGTCGCTTATCCATGTTATGTAAATAAAAGCTTATAACATGACGTTAAATTCATCCATTGGTTGTATAAATTATTCTTTTGAAAGCTGAAACCCTCCAAAATGTGGTTTAGGTTAAGAAAATAAATTGACATCAATGCAGAAATATTGATCACTTAATGGACACAGAATAGTCAGATTTTTGCAAGACAAAAGTTTTGTCGCCCACAGAAAGTAATGTGATATTCAAACAAATAATTAACTTAAAATGCAAATATATGTTGCATAACATTGGTGAATGAAGTTGTGGTGCTATTTAAAATATTTAATATTTTGTGTGACTTCCATGAGCTTGAAGGACTGCATCCATGCGGTTCAACAATGATTCATACAATTTATTAATGAAGTCATCAGGAATAGCAAAGAATGCAGTCTTACATGCCTCCCAGCGTTCATCTAGAGTCTTTGGTTTTGCCTTCCAAGCTTCCTCTTTCATCCTACCCCAAACATACTCAATTGTTGTGATCCTAGTGGTAGAGGATCTCAAATGTACAAACTAAGTCTGCTAACACAAAAACTAGCTCATAGGGAGGTGGTAACTAGGCTGACCGAATATCTGATCCTAGCACACAACTAACAGTAGCCAGGGAACGTACCTACGTTGATTCTAGATGTCTCGCACCAGCCGGAGAACTAACTAACCCTTTCAGAGAAAATAAGACCTCACTTGCCTCCAGAGAAGGGACCCCAAAGATGAAATACAAGCCCCCAACAAATAATAACGGTGAGGTAAGAAGAAAAGACAAACGTAAGTATGAACTAGATTTAGCAAAGTGAGGCCCACTAAATAATAGCAGAAAATAGAAAGAGAACTTATTCGGTCAGCAAAAAACCCTATCAAAATATCCACGCTGAAAATCCAAGAACCCCCGCACCGACTAACGGTGCAGGGGGAGAATATCAGCCCCCAAGAGCTTCCAGCAAAAATCAGAATCACATTGTAACTAGCTGGAACAAAATATCAGAAATGCGGATAAACAAAAATAAGAAAGCAGGACTTAGCTTATCTTGCAAAAAGCAGGAGACAGGAGCCAAAAGACTAGACTGGTAACATCGATTCCAGGCACCATACTGAGTTTCCAGGAAGTCTAAATAGGAACACCCAGGCCAAACGACCCAGGTGGGTAAAAACCTGGAGACAGACAATCCAAGTGTCATACCGCTAGAGAACACAAGAGGGAGCCAAGAAATACAATTCACAACAGTACCCCCCCTTTAAGGAGGGGACACCGAACCCTCACCAAGACCACCAGGACGATCAGGATGAACCGTGTGAAAAGCACGAACCAAATCGGCCGCATGAACATCAGAGGCGACCACCCAGGAATTATCCTCCTGACCATAGCCCTTCCATTTGACCAGATACTGAAGCCTCCGTCTAGAGAGATGAGAATCTAAGATCTTCTCCACCACGTACTCCAACTCGCCCTCAACCAAGACCGGAGCAGGAGGGTCAACCGCAGGAACCACAGGCACAACATACCGCCGCAACAAAGACCTATGGAACACATTGTGAATGGCAAATGACACCGGAAGATCCAAACGAAAAGAAACTGGATTAAGGATTTCCAAAATTCTATACGGACCAATAAAGCGAGGCTTAAACTTAGGAGAGGAAACCTTAAGAGGGACATACCGAGAAGACAACCAAACCAAATCCCCAACACGAAGTCGGGGACCCACACCGCGGCGGCGGTTGGCAAAACGCTGAGCCTTCTCCTGTGACAATTTCAAGTTGTCCACCACATGACTCCAAATCCGCTGCAATCTATCCACCACGGAATCCACCCCAGGACAGTCAGAAGATTCAACATGCCCCGAGGAGAAACGAGGATGAAAACCAGAATTGCAGAAAAATGGCGAAACCAAAGTAGCGGAACTAGCCCGATTATTGAGGGCAAACTCAGCCAATGGCAAAAAGGTCACCCAATCATCCTGATCCGCAGAAACAAAACATCTCAAGTAAGCCTCCAGCGTCTGATTAGTTTGCTCCGTTTGGCCATTAGTCTGAGGATGAAAGGCAGATGAGAATGATAAATCAATGCCCATCTTAGCACAAAAAGATCGCCAGAACCTGGACACAAACTGGGACCCTCTGTCAGACACGATATTCTCAGGAATGCCATGCAAACGAACCACGTTCTGAAAGAATAAAGGAACCAGATCGGAAGAGGAAGGCAACTTAGGCAAGGGCACCAAATGGACCATCTTGGAAAAGCGATCACACACCACCCAGATGACAGACATACCTTGAGAAACCGGAAGATCTGAAATAAAATCCATGGAAATGTGTGTCCA
Source organism: Ranitomeya variabilis (assembly GCF_051348905.1). NCBI lineage: Eukaryota > Metazoa > Chordata > Amphibia > Anura > Dendrobatidae > Ranitomeya > Ranitomeya variabilis. The sequence continues at coordinate 408,334,535 of NC_135234.1, forward strand.
GGGCCTCTTCGGGACCGGCAAGGGCAAAAGCAACCCGCTGGCACGAGAACAGCAAGGCTTAGCCCGAGCACAAATCCCACAGGACTGCACAAAAGAACGCACATCCCGCGACAAGGAAGGCCACCAAAAGGACCTAGCCACCAAATCTCTGGTACCAAAAATCCCAGGATGCCCTGCCAACACCGAGGAATGAACCTCAGAGATAGCTCTGCTGGTCCATTTATCAGGAACAAACAGTCTATCAGGTGGGCAAGAGTCGGGTCTACCAGCCTGAAATCTCTGCAACACACGTCGCAAATCAGGAGAAATGGCCGACAAAATTACTCCCTCTTTAAGAATACCAGCTGGCTCTGAGACTCCCGGAGAGTCAGGCACAAAACTCCTAGAAAGAGCATCTGCCTTCACATTCTTCGAACCAGGCAGGTATGAAACCACAAAGTCAAAACGGGAGAAAAACAACGACCAACGAGCCTGTCTAGGATTCAGGTGCTTAGCAGACTCGAGATACATCAAATTCTTGTGATCAGTCAAGACCACCACACGATGCCTAGCTCCCTCGAGCCAATGACGCCACTCCTCAAATGCCCACTTCATGGCCAACAACTCCCGATTACCCACATCATAGTTCCGCTCCGCAGGCGAAAACTTCCTAGAAAAAAAAGCACAAGGTCTCATCACAGAACAACCAGAGCCTTTCTGCGACAAAACAGCCCCTGCACCGATCTCAGAAGCGTCTACTTCAACCTGAAAGGGAAGTGAAACATTAGGCTGGCACAAAACAGGCGCCGAAGTAAACCGGCGCTTCAGCTCCCGGAAAGCCTCTACGGCTGCCGGAGCCCAATTAGTCACATCAGAACCTTTCTTGGTCATATCCATCAAAGGTTTCACAACGCTAGAGAAATTAGCAATAAAACGACGGTAGAAATTAGCAAAACCCAAGAATTTCTGAAGACTCTTAACGGACGTAGGTTGGGTCCAATCATGAATAGCTTGGACCTTGACTGGGTCGATCTCCACTGTAGACGGGGAGAAAATGAAACCCAGAAAGGAAACCTTCTGCACTCCAAAGAGACACTTTGAGCCTTTCACGAACAAAGCATTATCACGCAAAACCTGAAACACCATCCTGACTTGCTTTACATGAGAATCCCAATCATCAGAAAAAACCAGAATATCATCCAGATAAACAATCATAAATTTATCTAGATACTTCCGGAAGATGTCATGCATAAAAGACTGAAACACAGAAGGGGCATTAGAGAGCCCAAAAGGCATCACCAAGTACTCAAAATGACCTTCGGGCGTATTGAACGCAGTTTTCCATTCATCTCCCTGCTTAATGCGCACAAGGTTGTACGCACCATGAAGATCTATCTTGGTGAACCACTTAGCACCCTTAATCCGAGCAAACAAGTCCGACAACAGTGGCAAAGGATACTGAAATTTGACCGTGATTTTATTCAGAAGTCGATAGTCTATACAAGGTCTCAAAGACCCGTCCTTTTTGGCTACAAAAAAAAATCCCGCACCAAGAGGGGAAGAGGATGGACGAATATGTCCCTTCTCTAAAGACTCCTTTATATAAGAACGCATTGCAGCATGTTCAGGTACAGATAAATTAAATAAACGTCCCTTAGGAAATTTACTACCAGGAATCAAATCTATAGCGCAGTCACAGTCCCTATGCGGAGGAAGGGCACTGGACCTGGACTCACTAAATACATCCTGATAGTCCAACAAATACTCCGGAAGTTCAGAAGGAGTAGAAGAAGCAATAGACACCGACGGGGAATCGCAATGAATTCCCTGACAACCCCAACTTGACCCAGACATTGCCTTCCAATCTAAGACTGGATTATGGGTCTGTAACCATGGCAGACCTAAAACGACCAAATCATGCATTTTATGCAGAACAAGAAAACGAATCACCTCCCGATGTTCAGGAGTCATGCACATGGTCACTTGTGTCCAATACTGCGGCTTATTCTCCGCCAATGGCGTAGCATCAATTCCTCTAAGAGGAATGGAATTTTTTAAAGGCTCCAGGACAAAACCACAGCGCTTGGCAAATGACAAGTCCATAAGGCTCAGGGCAGCACCTGAATCCACAAGCGCCATAGCAGGGTAGGAAGACAATGAGCAAATTAGAGTCACAGACAAAATAAACTTAGGATTTAAATTACCAATGGTGACAGGACTAATCATCTTTGTTAGGCGTTTAGAGCATGCCGAGATAACATGTGTAGAATCACCACAGTAAAAACATAACCCATTCTGACGTCTATGATTTCTTCGTTCAGCTCTAGTCTGAATTCTATCACATAACATTGAGTCAGGTGCCTGTTCAGACAGCACTGCCAGAGGATTAGCAGACTTGCGCTCCCGCAAACGCCGATCTATCTGAATGGCCAAAGCCATAGAATCACTCAGACTTGTAGGAATGGTAAAACCCACCATCACATTCTTAATGGCTTCAGAAAGGCCATTTCTGAAAATTGCGGCCAGAGCACACTCATTCCACTGAGTGAGCACGGACCATTTCCGAAATTTTTGGCAATACACTTCAGCCTCATCCTGGTCCTGAGAGATAGCCAGCAACGCTTTCTCTGCCTGAATTTCAAGATTGGGCTCCTCATAAAGTAAACCGAGCGCCAGAAAAAACGCATCAATGTTTGCCAATGCCGGATCTCCTGGCGCCAATGCAAAAGCCCAATCCTGAGGGTCGCCGCGCAAGAAAGAGATAACAATTTTAACTTGCTGAGCTGAGTCTCCAGACGAACGCGGTCTCAAAGATAGAAACAATTTACAATTATTCCTGAAATTCCTAAATTTAAATCGATCACCAGAGAAAAGTTCAGGAATAGGTATCTTAGGCTCTGACATAGGACTGCTAGTAACAAAATCCTGAATGCCCTGCACTCTTGCAGCAAGCTGATCCACACTAGTAATCAGAGTCTAAACATTCATGTCTGTAGCAGAGCTTCAAGCCACTCAGAGAAAAAGGGGAAGAAGAAAAAAAAAACAAACTCAGAACTTCTTTTCTTTTAATCCCGCTTCAGCAATGCATTAAAGGCCTGGAATACTGTTGTGATCCTAGTGGCAGAGGATCTCAAATGTACAAACTAAGTCTGCTAACACAAAAACTAGCTCATAGGGAGGTGGTAACTAGGCTGACCGAATATCTGATCCTAGCACACAACTAACAGTAGCCAGGGAACGTACCTACGTTGATTCTAGACGTCTCGCACCAGCCTGAGAACTAACTAACCCTTTCAGAGAAAATAAGACCTCACTTGCCTCCAGAGAAGGGACCCCAAAGATGAAATACAAGCCCCCAACAAATAATAACGGTGAGGTAAGAAGAAAAGACAAACGTAAGTATGAACTAGATTTAGCAAAGTGAGGCCCACTAAATAATAGCAGAAAATAGAAAGAGAACTTATTCGGTCAGCAAAAAACCCTATCAAAATATCCACGCTGAAAATCCAAGAACCCCCGCACCGACTAACGGTGCAGGGGGAGAATATCAGCCCCCAAGAGCTTCCAGCAAAAATCAGAATCACATTGTAACTAGCTGGAACAAAATATCAGAAATGCGGATAAACAAAAATAAGAAAGCAGGACTTAGCTTATCTTGCAAAAAGCAGGAGACAGGAGCCAAAAGACTAGACTGGTAACATCGATTCCAGGCACCATACTGAGTTTCCAGGAAGTCTAAATAGGAACACCCAGGCCAAACGACCCAGGTGGGTAAAAACCTGGAGACAGACAATCCAAGTGTCATACCGCTAGAGAACACAAGAGGGAGCCAAGAAATACAATTCACAACACTCAATGATGTTCATGCCTGGTGACTGGGAAGGCCAGTTCTTGAGCACCTTGATCTTGTTGCCTGGAGGAACTTTGTTGTAGAGATGGATGTATGAGATGGAGCACCATCCTGCTGCAGAATTTGACCCCTTTTATGATTTGGAAGAGGTAGCTAATACTTCTTGATATTTTAGGCTATTGATATTGCCTTCCACCTTGCAAATGTTTTGCACACCCCCATACTGAATGTAGCCCCATACCATGATCTTTCCACCACCAAATTTAACTGTTTTCTGGGTATGTTTTGGATCCAGTAGGTCTCCTGCAGTATTTGCGGCTGCTGTGGTGTATTTCTACTGAAGATTCATCAGAGAAATCCACCTTCTGCCACTTTTCCAGTGTCCATCTGCTTAGCAGGCTGTGGAACTTTGCAAATGCCACACGTTTTTTTTATTTGCCTTTTGTTTAGTGCTGGCTTCTGGGCACTGATTCGACCATGGAGGCCATTTCGAGACAGAATCCTACAAACTGTTCTAGTTGACACAAGGACTTGAGGTGACCAGGCCTGTTGGAGCTCTGCTGCAGTGGAAGAGGGGTTTGCTTTGGATTTTCTAACCAACAAACGTTCCTCCTGGGCAGTTGTCTTGCGGGGTCTACCGGACCTAGGCTTGTCAGACACATCTAAGGCCTCTTAAAATTTTTTTTAATTCTTTGTACTTGACGCTGAGACACATTAAAGGTGCCGACCCACCTCTGCAGTGGATCTGGTCTTCAACCTCTTGATAATCCAGGCTTTGGTCACAGGGTGGATTTTTGGCATGTTGTCAGAGCTCAAGTTGCAGTTCAAGTGAAGGTCTGGGGTGCTGGGTTTCTTTTTATACACACACACACACACTAATTAACCGATCATTTACGGAGCACAGGTGAGGATGTAAACTCGGATTGGGTGAATTATATGACCAAGCGACAAAACTTTTGTCTTGCCAAAATCTGACCATTCTGTGTTCATCAAGTGATCAATAGTTCTGCATTGATGCCAATTTATTTCCTTAACCTAAACCACATTTTGGAGGGTTTCAGCTTTCAAAAGAATAATTTATACAACCAATGGATGAATTTAACATCAGGTTATAAGCTTTTAATTACATAACATGGATATGCGACATAACTTCTGTCAGGGAGTGTACAGTCTGATCAGAATGTTAAACAAGAACCTCATCTTCAGTAATGTATAATATATTTATGCCTAGCGGCATTAGATCGATGTATGATTTTTGGAGGTGCTGTCCATTCTCTTTTTCAGCATAAAGCTATTGAAATGATCCAGTCAGCCAGTACCTTTCCCAAACAGCTCTAGCCACATGCCGTCACAATAATCACAGCTCTGTGTCAGACACAAACCAGAATAGGACCTGCCGTTTATCCAGGACAGGAGCTCATAACTAAATATTAGGGCACTTTTAACAATACATATATTAGTAAATTGTATAATTCACAATGTTAATCTCATTTTACTTTTTCTTTTAAAATAGGCAACTCTGCTAAACTCCACTGGCTGTCCCTTTGTACTGGTACTGGTCAATGGCATATTAGTTTTGCTCTCTGCAAGGTTTATTGGAAAATGTAACTACATTATTGTGGAGCTATTTTAGTTGTATGTATTTTGCATTCATTAACATATTGAACAACCGCCGATATGCCTTTTAACAGCAGTTAAGGGTACTTATTCCTTAGCGCCGCTTTTTAACAGCCCTGAGAAATGAGGCTATAGTGCCCCCAGCGTTGGAAAGTCTCTGAGGTCTCGGCTACTGGGGCAGCTGAAACGCCGGAGAACATGATTCGAGTCCCTAGTGTTGCGATCACGGATATTCATGGAATAACCACAAAAAAAGTACAATTTCCTATTTATTTCTCTCTCCTCTCATATGATCTAGCACATCAGACGAGAGAGAAATCCCCCGATCCCCCCGATACCTCCGGTACCTCTGGCACCTCCTGCATCCCCCAGTGGTGACCCCCAGCATCTTTTTCTAGGAAGGAAATGTCGGGCACATGCGTAGTATGTCCGCCAAGATTTGGTGGTCGACTCCTAGCAACAATAGGAGATTTTTCCTATTGGTTCATTTTGATCACTGTGATCCCTGTGACCCTATCACAGTGATCAAAATTAATAACAAATAGTAAATCACACCCCATTTATCACCCCCTTAGTTAGGTAAAAATAATAATAAGAACATGTATTTATTTCCATTTTTCCATTAGGGTTAGGGTTGAGGCTAGGGTTAGGGTTGGGGTTAGAGCTAGGGTTAGGTTGGGGTTAGAGCTAAGATTAAGGTTGGTGCTAGGATTAGGGGTGCGGCCAGGGTTAGAGCTAGGCATAGGGTTGGAGCTAGGGTTAGGCTTGGGTTAGGGTTGAGGCTAGGGTTAGAGGTAGGGTTATGGTTGGGCTAGCGTTTGGCTATGGTTAGGGTTGGGGCTAGATATAGAGTTGGGGCTAGGGTTGGGGTTAGGGTTGTGTTTGGGTTAGGGTTGTGGTGTTGGGGCTAGGGTGGTTTTAGGGTTAGGGTTGTGGTTAGGGTTATGGTTAAGATTAGGGTTGTGTTAGGGCTGGAGTTAGAATTGTGTGGTTCCACTGTTTAGGTACATCGCGGGGTCTCCAAACACGAAATGGCACCTGCCATTGATTCCAGCATTCAAAAAGTCAAACTGTGCTCCCTACCTTCTGAGCCATGCCATGCGCCCAAATAGTGGCTTTCCCCCACATACGGGGTATTGGCGTACTCAGGAGAAATTGCACAACACATTTTGTGGTCCATTTTCTCCTGATACCCTTGTGAAAATAAAAAAGTTTGTTTCCAAAGTAATTTTTTTATCAAAAAAGTAAAATGTTAATTTTTTCCTTCTACATTGCTTTAGTTCTCGTGAAGCACCTAAAGGGTTAATAAACTTCTTGAATGTGATTTTGCGTACCTTTAGGCTGTGTGCACACGTTCCAGATTTTTCACATTTTTTCGCTATAAAAACACGATAAAACCGCGAAAAAAAACGCATCCATTAAGCATCCTATTAATAAAATGCAATCCGCATTTTTTGTGCACATGTTGCGTTTTTTTCCACAAAAGAAAGCAACGCGGTAAAAAACGCAGCATGTTCATTAATTTTGCGGATTTTTTGCGGATTTCCCGCTATTTAATGCATTGGGGAAAAAAACGCATGCGGATTTCCTGCAGAAAAAGTCCGGAAATTTCTGCAAAGAATCCTGACATCTGCACATAACCTGAACGTTTCAGTTTTTAGAATGGTGTCACTTTGGGGTATTTTCTGTTATTTTGACTCCCCAAACTCACTTCCAATGTGAGGTGGTCCCTCTTTGTAAACTTTGTTGGAAAAATGAGAAATCACTGGTCAATTTTAACCCTTATAACATTCTAACAAAAACAAAATATGTTTCCAAAGTTGCGCTGATGTAAAGTAGACATATGGGAAACGTTATTTATTAACTATTTTGTGCGATATAACTCTCTGATTTAAGGGCCCAAAAGTTAAAAGTTTGAAAATTGCTAAATTTTAAAATTTTTTGCCAAATTTCTGTTTTTTCATAAATAAACGCAAGTAATATCAAAGAAATGTTACCACTACCATGAAATACAATATGTCACGAAAAAACACCTTCAGAATTAGTGGGATACGTTGAAGCATTCCAGAGCTATAACCTCATAAAGCGAGAGTGGTCAGCATTGTAAAAATTGGCTCGGTTATTAAGTACAAAATTGGCTCTGTCACTAAGGGGTTAAACTTTTAATAAGTCTTACATATTTATTTTTTATGCTTTTTTGGACCATTTAATCCAATAAAATGTTAAAAAAATGCTTATACCTAAAACTATAAAGATACACAGAATATGTGCATAGTTGTAATTATAGCTGTCAAGACTTTTATGAGAATCAGATGATATAATCATCGAGACAACAGAAGATTTGTTCCAAAGTGCATAGCATAAAATCTTAAACATAAGACCTTGACATGCCATTATGTCGCCTTAGTTTATCTGAACATAGTGAAGGCTTTTTTTTCATTCATAATGGCTTTACTACCTGTAAACATACCATTTTGGTCAAGGTAAAGCTGACTTTGGATTCTAGTTTGTTCCAGTTTTTTTCATTGCAACATTCACTAGTGCTGCAATCAAATAATGCGCTATGAAATTGTTAAATAGATGTATGATAATGGTTTTAGATGTAGTAAAAATAAATTCTGTAGTTCTCTTTTGTAATTACTAATTATAGACTCAAGCTTCCTAAAATAATTTTTCCATGTGTTTTGGTAAGAGGTGAGACTATAAATTTGGCTACTGCTAAGCCACAGGAGTCTCCTCCAGTCCAACCTTCCATTCTCCATGGTCACTTACTATAGTGCAGTGTTAGTGACATACTGTATATTATTCTACTTTATCAGCACTTCTGGCCTCTAGCAAAGGATAGCTGACGTTGCCCGATGCTGTACCTTCAGCTGATGAGCATGTAGGGTAAATGATAGATCTAGCTAGAAATATAATCTGCCTAGGTACTCTGTGATTTGTAAATCTGCAGAATGCCTACGCAGAAGATTTTTTTTCCACTGTTTGTGAATATCGTTTTCTAAACCTCATTTTGATGCAGACTGGCAGTGCAAAACATATTCTAGCCTTCCACGGTCATTGCGGGGGAACTCTGTAAGGAGCAGCTTGTTCTCCAATAAAGAGAATTTCTTGAACACATTCAGATTGGGTTTAGACGATAGTCTTTGAGCATTAGAAAAAGTTTATAATGCTTCCTACAAAGCCACCTATTTGATATACATTCTACAGTGTCATGGTATGCATTTTTAGTGGCATTTTTTAAATTGAATCTTTTTTTTACAAGCATTTGCTTATACAAAAGGATACAATTGCTTTATACATGGGATACAGGATACAACTTGCTTTATACATAGAATTAGGATGCATCTTACTTTTTTTTAGCTTACAGTAAAAAACAGCAAAGCTGATACTCAGTTTGTGCAGACATAATTTATTATTAGCAACTTGCCAAATATTTGGCTGAAGCAGTTTAGTCCCCTTAAAATAAATCCTTAAAAAAATATGATAAAACAAGTGATGGAAACAGAGCACAAGACCATCAAAATAGAACATTGTCTCAGAGAGATCACTTTACACAGCCCTGGTCCATGGTCTATATCAGTGCGCTCTAGCCGTTGGCAAATTTCCTAAGCTATTGGGTTCCCCATCTAGACATTTGATTCGTCAGCCTGGCATGGCACCATATGTGTGATGTGGGGTACACAGGTAATGTCTCTCCAGCCTGGCTTATCATAAGCCGAGCCTGGGATATTGGACGGTAAGGAAATTTGCACAGTTCCTATCCACTAACGTGGACCGTGGACCAGGGTTCTGCGAAGTGATCCGCTCATTTCTACTCATCACTAGTGTTGAGCGATACCGTCCGATACTTGAAAGTATCGGTATCGGAAAGTATCGGCCGATACCGGCAAAGTATCGGATCCAATCCGATACCGATACCCGATACCAATACAAGTCAATGGGACTCAAGTATCGGACGGTATCCCTGATGGTTCCCAGGGTCTGAAGGAGAGGAAACTCTCCTTCAGGCCCTGGGATCCATATTAATGTGTAAAAGAAAGAATTAAAATAAAAAATATTGCTATACTCACCTCTCCGACGCAGCCTGCACCTCACCGAGGGAACCGGGAGCGTTCTTTGCTTAAAATTCGCGCGTTTACTTCCTTACGTGAAGTCCCGGCTTGTGATTGGTCGCGTGCCGCCCATGTGGCCGCGACGCGACCAATCACAGCAAGCCGTGACGTAATTTCAGGTCCTTCAGGATTTTAAAATTACGTTCTGGCTTGTGATTGGTCGCGTCGCGGTCACATGGGCGACGCGACCAATCACAAGCCGTGACGTCACGGGAGGCTGGACACGCGCGCATTTTAAAAGACCACTGCAGCACATGATGATGATGATGATAATGAAACACAGGTGCCAACTGCTACGGCTTTCTGCTGTGTGCAGACCGGGAAAGAGGGCAGGGGTTAGGACTGGGTGGAAGATCATGCGGGAGATTATTATTAATATTATTTCTTTTTAGAACACCATTGATTCCATGGTGCTATACATGAGAAGGGGTTAAATACAAAACACAAATAGAAATTACAATGAACAAACTAAGGGCTCATTCCCACTTGCAATACAATCGTAAAAGTGCAATCTGATAAAAAAAAAAAACATCGGATTTTACTTGCCCCAATATTTGTTTATGGTGCAGCTCACATCTGCACTTATTTTCTCTATTGCACCAGAAAATCATATCGCACGCACCTATTTAAGTCTGTGGGTGCATGTGAAACATCGCACTGCACTCGGATATCACCCGAGTGCAGTACGATTCCTGCCGATGCCAGCAGCATAGGAGATCGAGAAATTAATGTCTCCTTCGTAGCTGTGCTGCAATCCTCTCATGCCAGAGGATCGGAGCACAGTGCACTGACACTCGGTTCCTGCTCGCAGCAGAACAGGAGCCGAATGTCATTAGCATTTTTAATCCAATGCTCTCTTAGGAGAGAATCATTTGATGCTATATGCTAATGCAACCGTGGCCTAATAGTGACAGACAGGTACAGAGTGGCGAGAACCTTACCCTTACATTCTACAGGATAATAGGGAAGGAGACAGTAGGCTTGGGGGTTACAGCAGATCCAATGTTGCTGAGGTGGCAGCTCTGTTAGTGGTGAGGTGACAGTGGGGTCATAGCAGACTGTAAGCTGTTCTGAAGGGATGGGTTTTCAAGTTCCGCTTTAAAGTTCCGAATGTAGGGGATAATCTGACTTGTTGGGGCACAGAATTTCACAGGATGGGGGATACTTGGGAGAAGTTTTGCAGGCAATTGGATGAGGAACTTACGATTGTGGAGGAGAGTAGAAAATCTTGGGAGGACCGGAGATTATGTTGTGGAACATATCAGAAAATTAGTTCAGAGATATATGGGGGAGACAGATTATGGATGGCTTTGAAGGTCAGTGTTATTAGCTTGAAGTGGATACATTGTGGGATTGGGAGCTAATGAATGGCTTTGCAGGGGGGAGAAGCAGGGTGCAGTGAGACAAAAGGTGGATTAGTCGGGCAGCAGAGATAAGGACAGACTGGGAAGGTACACTAATTCGATTGTGCCATTGGGGATGATGAGGTCTAAGCAGTGGCGTATCCAGGGGGGGGCAGCCGGGGCATGTGCCCCGGGCGCAGGCGACAGGGGGGCGCCAGTGGGCCGCCTGATGATGCGGCGGTCCAAGGAGGCTCCTCGTCCTGTACTGAGCGGTCCACAGGGGTGGAGCCACATATTCATTACTGTAATGAGCGGTAACGGTGACCGCTCAGTACAGGAAGAAGCTGCCGGTGCCGGAGAAGCAGGGACTGCACAGCGCCAGGAGCAGGTGAGTATAACGGGGAGGGGAGCGCTGTGCTGCGCGATATTCACCTGCTCCCCGTTCCGGCACCGCTCCGTCTTCAGCAGTGACGCTGAGGTCAGAGGGCGCGGTGACGTAGTTAGTGCGCGCCCTCTGCCTGAACGTCAGTGCTGAAGATGGAGCGGCAGCTGGAACGAGGAGCAGGTGAATATTGAAAGTGCCGGGGGCCTGAGCGACGGAGAGGTGAGTATGTGATTTTTTTTTTTATCGCAGCAACAGCAAATGGGGTAAGTATCTGTATGGGGCATCTTATGGGGCCATAACATTTGTGCAGCACTATATGAGCGACGGAGAGGTGAGTATGTGATTTTTTTTTTATTGCAGCAACAGCAAATGGGGTAAGTATCTATATGGGGCATCTTATGGGGCCATAACATTTGTGCAGCACTATATGGCGCAAGTGTCTGTATAGAGCATCTTATGGGGCCATAACGTATATGCAGCACTATATGGGGCCAGTGTCTGTATGGAGCATCTTATGGGGCCATAACGTTTGTGCAGCACTATAACGGGGCAAGTGTCTGTATAGAGCATCTTATGGGGCCATAACGTTTGTGCAGCACTATATGGGGCAAGTGTCTGTAAAGAGCATCTTATGGGGCCATAACATTTATGCAGCACTATAATTTGGCAAGTGTCTGTATAGAGCATCTTATGGGGCCATAACGTTTGTGCAGCACTATATGGGGCAAGTGTCTGTATATAGCATCTTATGGGGCCATAACATTTGTGCAGCACTATATGGGGCAAGTGTCTGTATAGAGCATCTTATGGGGCCATAACATTTGTGCAGCACTATATGGCGCAAGTGTCTGTATAGAGCATCTTATGGGGCCATAACGTTTGTGCAGCACTATATGGGGCAAGTGTCTGTATAGAGCATCTTATGGGGCCATAACGTTTGTGCAGCACTATATGGGGCAAGTGTCTGTATAGAGCATCTTATGGGGCCATAACGTTTGTGCAGCACTATATGGGGCATGTGTCTGTATAGAGCATCTTATGGGGCCATAACGTTTGTGCAGCACTATATGGGGCAAATATCTTTATGGAGCATCTTATGGGGCCATAATCAACGTTTCTGCAGCACTATACGGGGCAAATGTCTCTATGGAGCATCTTATGGGGCCATAATCAACATTTCTGCAGCACTATATGGTGCAAATATCTTTATGGAGCATCTTATGGGGCCATAATCAACGTTTCTGCAGCACTATATTGGGCAAATGTGTCTATGGAGCATCTTATGGGGCCATTATTAACCTTTATTCAGAATTATATGGGGCTCCTGATTCAATATGGATATTCAAAAACACTTAACCTACTGATGTCTCAATTAATTTAACATTTATTGGTATCTATTTTAACATTATGGGGATTTAGGAATGTACCATGGCTTGGTCATACAGTTTCAATAGAGTTAAGGTTCAAATGGGGGAGGTTTGGGGGGGGGGGGGGGGGGGGGGCGCCAAACTGATCCTTTGCCCCGGGTGCAGGAAAGGCTAGATAAACCTCTGGGTCTAAGACCCCACATGGAGTCAAGTCCATCTGAGTAATGTGGCCAGTTCAAAGTTCCTGCTCAAAAGTCATTTATAAAGGGGTAACAATACGTTGGGATCATGGGAACCGCAGTACGTGGTTCCCAGCTGCTATTACTTTTCCAGGTGGGCCGTCCCTGCCCAGCCAGGGGGAAAAGACAGCAGGCTGTTCTGAAACTCATCTGTTTGTGGGAAAAATCCCACATTGTGCAGGAGCTGTGGAGGGCAACAAACAACAGACAAATGAGTGGTTGGTGCCTCTGAACTTCAAGCCCGATAACGGTTGAAATCTCATTGCGACTATGGGCCTATCCAGTTTAACGTACAACCCTTGCCTGTCACATGTGCTGAATTTGGTGGTGCAGAGCTTCCTGAGAAATGAGCCCAAGTTGTCAGAGCTGCTGCAGAAAGTGAGGGCCTTTAGTGTGTGCTTCCGGTTTTTTCATCTTGCTGCTGCTCACCTGTCTGAGCTGCAGCATCACTTCTGTCTTCTAGCTCACTGCCTCATATGCAACGTACCAACAAGGTGTAACTCCACTTTGCATATGCAGAAGGAACTGTGCGCTAATATCCCACTTCTGTGTCTCCTTGAAAAAAAGCTTCAGGCAATGATGGATGAGGAGGTGGCACATGAGTAAGAAGCAGAGGAACAGGGACCATTCACACCATTATCAAACCAGTCATTCACACATGGCTCGGAGGGTGGGTTCCTGTACCAACAGCAGCCAGGTAAACAACTGTCCATTGAGGAAACAGATTTGGAAGATGAGGAGAAGCAGGAGGAACCGTGTTCAGAGTAAATTAGCACATAAAGCATTACTGGAGCATGGCTAGGGGGATAAAAAAGACAAAGAAAGATGATACACCTCCCTCCAAGGACTGCTTGCCATTGTCTCTGGTCAGCCTGGCACACATGAACAAATTCATGCTGTGATGCCTGCGCAATGACTGCCGAGTTGCCCGGATTGTTATCACTGCTGATAACTGGGTGACCACCTTGCTGGATCCCCGCTGCAAGAACTATGTGCCAACCTTACTTTCTTCACTTTAGATTGATCGAAAAATGCGGTAATACAAGTGCATGCTGGTAGATGCACTACTGATGGAGTTCCCACCTGACAGCGGGGGCTCAGTGGAAGTACAAGACAGAGGAGGAAGAAGTTGCCAACGCACCCATTGTTATGCTCCACTACAGTTTGACCATTATATTTTCCATTCCCAATGTTTTGGGACCTCCCAAAATTAAAAAAAAGAAAGGCTATTTTTCAGAGTACTCCCACAGAGGCTGTTTTGCTAAGTACACCTGCACAGGCTTTTTGTCAGAGTACTCACACAGAGATGGGTGCAGAGTACACGCACAGAACCTAACACTATTCATCACTCGAGCTGCGTCCTGTCCCTAACAAATCAGAGCAGAATGGTGACGCCACCTGTGATCCAGCAGTTATACAGGCCAGGTCATGTAGTGCACTGGCCAATCACAGTCATGCCAATACTTGGCATGGCTGTGATGGCTCCAGAAGTGCCCAGAGCCTAAAATGTTGTTGACTGGCTGTGCTGCAGCCTTTCAATAAGCTTTATTTGGCATTCAAACACCAACAATCCAATGGACTTCTGGAAAAAGTCTGTGTTCGGAGTTCAGCACTGGACTCTAGGTGTCCTGTACATACCCCAAACTTTCCTGTACAGGTTCGCTCATCTGTACTTATTTTCATCAGATGATACTGAACTTGACTTGGCCTCGGAAATAATTTCGGAATTATTTAAAAAAAGATTGTGAATTGGATTTGAACAATTTTGGAAGATGAGGCCCTCTCCCATGACTACCGCATACACACGGATGGTACAGTGAAACTGCGAATAATCATTACATCAGTTAATTTAGCCTCTTTTGGGAATTTCTGTCTACAGAGAACTATAAACAGTCTGAATCTGTCAATGAAGGCATGGAAAGAAGCTATCATGTTGTGGAATGTGGTAGAGATGTATGTTACCAGAAAGAACACTCATTTCCAGCAGATGATAGTCATTTGAGACAACATGAAACAGAACAAGATGGCAAAAAGCAATAACTTGACTTGGCCTCTGAAAAACTTTTGCCACAATTTTAAAAAGATTGTGACATGGATTGGATTGGAAAAAGGCTGTTATTGCAGCCAGGCTGTTATGTCACTCTACACTAGGCTTTTATGGCACTCTAGACCTGGCTGTTAGAGCACGTTGCACCAGCATGTTACGGCACGCTTCACCAGGCTGTTATGGTACTCTACAACAAGCTGTTATGGCGCTCTGCACCAGGCTTTTATTGGATGCAGCACCAGGCTGTTATTGCACTTTATACCTGACTGTTATCACACTCTACACCAGGTTGTTATGTCACTCTACACCAGGATGTTAGGGCACACTGCACCAGGCCGTAATGGCCCTCTACACCATGCTGTTATGGCACTGTATGCCAGGCTATTATGGCACTCTACACCAGGCTATTATAGCACACTACACCAGGCTGTTATGGCACATTACACCAGGCTATTAAGGCACTCTGTACCATGCTGTTAGGGCACTCTGCACCAGGCTGTTATGGCATTCTAAACAAGGCTGTTATGGCACTTTGCACCAGACTGTTACAGCACTCTGCACCATGCTGTTAGGGCATGCACTTGGCTGTTATTGCACTCTACACCATGTGTTATGATATTCTACACAAGGATGTTGGGGCAGAATGCAGAAGGCTGTTATGGCATTCTACACCAGGCTGTTGTGGCACTCTACATCAGACTGTCATGGCCTCTGCACCAGGTTGTTATGGCACTTTACACAAGGCTGTTATAGCACTGTGCACCAAGCTGTTAGGGTACCCTGCACCAGGCTGTTAGGGCACACTGCACTAGGCTGTTATGGCACTCTAAACCAGTCTGTTATGGCATACTACATCAGGTTGTTATGGCACTATGTACCTGTGCTTAGACTAAAATAATGGTGTGCAGCGCCCCAGAGTCCTGGTCGTTGCAGTACTGTGGCTCCGCCACTATGGGGAGCTACGGTGCGTCCGATGGCACTGAAGGAGTTCATCTGATCAGGTATCACAGACACCAATACATTTCACAGCCGGGCCTCCGGGGGGAGCTAAGGGTACTATTCATTAGGCCACTCCCCACCATAGTGGGTAAACTGGGGGTCAGGCAGGAAGTTAGATCAGAAAGCTGACTGGATTGGACGAAGCAACACCTAGTGGCAGAGGGTGTTGTGGAGGAAGAGACAGTAGGGTCTCTGTCAGGGGTGGGATCCTGACAGAGGCTTGGCATTGAAAAGAACGTAACGGGTCCGCGCCAGCTCCGGGAAGCGGCGGGACCCAAGAAGGGACTAGAAGCGAGATAGATTGTGCTGAGTGAGAAATGAGATCAAGCAATAGGAGAATTCCAGTAGGGGTCGTGCTGTAAGACCGGAGCAACACCCTACTGAGGCGCACTACCGGTGGCCGGAACGCCGAGGGAGTATTATAACATTCAGCTTCAAGCAATACTCTAAACAGCGGCAGGACAGTCAGTTTAAGGCGGGCTGTCTAACACATATCACCTATGAAGTCTTGGGAGGCAATTGCGGGAGAGGGGCGTCTCTAGGGTCCCGGAAGAACTCCAGGCCTATCCGACAAACGGGTGCCGTTCTAACTGTAACATCAGGAAGGGACGGAAGATTAGAAGAACATCATTTAATCGAGTTGTGAGGGAACTTAAGAAACAGACACAACGGTTGTGGGGTACTTTCCGTAAGCACAGCAGGGAAGGACTACAACACATAGCGCTAAGAAGGAAGGCACCGATTTCCACCTGTGAAGTGAACTCTGGAGGTGCCATTGGACCGGCCGGACTTGCGCAGCCTGGTGAACCGTATTCTGGACTGAGGACTCAGAGATCTCCAGTAAAGAGGTAAAGAGACTGCAACCTGGTGTCCTCGTTATTTACCGCAACCTGCACCCCACAACTGCACCGTTACAACACCACTTATTGCACTGGACGTCCCCCACTGACAGACAGGGCCACGGACCGGGTCTAGCCACCGTGACAACCCCAGAGCAGAGACCCAGAGGCCCGGCTCCGGGTACCCCTCGGCCCTGCGGTGGTGTGGGGGCGCTCCAAACTTGGCGTCACGAACAGGATCTACTTAAGCCTGAGGAATCAGGTCATGTGTGCCTTGGAACTGTGATTTATTGTGCTTGGACTGTACTTTATTGCAAAGACTGTGCTGTGTCACTTGCCGCCAAAAGTTCGCGCCAAAACCGCCGCCATTACAGCGCTAAGGAGAGCGCAGGAGAAGAAGAAGGGCGTGGAAGTGGGCGTGAACAAGCTGAAGAGCGCGAAAGACAATGGCCGCCCAGTCTAAATATCTCGGCCCCTTGAGGACGTGTCCGTCAGCAGCCGAGATCCGCCTCCTGATCCTCAATGGTGGGCAGAAACAGAGAAAACGAAACCGCCCACGAAGGAGAGAGCGGGAAAAGGACCAGGAAGAAGAAGTGAGCGACATGGAGGACGCCATGGCGAGCCGCCCGGAGCCGGAGCGTGGGGTCGGAGCAGAGGACTCCCCCAGCCACCCGGAGGGGCACCGCAACCAGGCCTCCACCGCTGATGCTGAATTCCTGCAGGCCGGAGTGGACGAGCTCAGCGACCGACCCCGGCGGACGCAGCTGAGCACTGAGGCCGGGTGGAAGAAGGCCATCATCAGGAGCCTCACCAGACATCCGTCGGCAGCCTCATCTGGTCCGGAGCAGGGAAGAAGTTCCAGCGCTTTGAAGCCGGAAAGCGGGACACTGCAAGCAGAGATGACAACGCCGCAGCGCGAGGCCCTGCAGCCAGCGTTCCAGACCCCAGTGGAGGCAGAGCAGACCAGCACCGGAGGAACCGCATCTGAAGCAGGTATGAAGGACGACCCTGCCCTGACAACTGACACCCCTCCCGCGACTGCTAGTGCCACAGCTGCTGACCCCGTTCCAGTGACTGATCTTGCAGCAGCCTCTACCTCTGCTGCAACAAATGCCCCTACTCAAGCTGCGCAGACCTCCATCGCTGCGCATGATTTAACCATACATGAAAGACGGATTAACGGCGTTTGTCCAGCACTGGGTGTAACCCTGGACCTCACTTTTCCCAGGCCGAGAAGGGTTAAGTGCCAGGTGCAGCCCTGGAAGCCGTCCAACTAAGCCTCGGAAACCTGAAACTGTAAATAGTTAACTGTTTATTTCCTTGCTGTTTTGCTGCTAAAACCCGTCCTGGGTTAACTCTTAAAGGGATCCCTTTGTTTACCCGGGATCCCTATTGCTTTTTATTTTTGCTTTCACTTTCATTTTTGCTTTTTGTTCCACAATGTTATAAGAACTGCCGTAATCATGAACAGTGCATGATACAAACTTCCTGTATATAGTTTGCACCTTCTTAAAGGCGCTTCCTACTGGTCTTACTTGGAAAGAGACTCTTTGCGAAGATACCATACCGGAGCCTTTGCTGAGTAAGGACTGGTAGCCTGAGGAGATACGCTACCTCATAAAGACTCGATCCTCTCTTAAAGGGGATGCTCAACTGTGTACTTATGAGTGATACTGTTTTAGAACAGTAATGTGATGATAATGCTTATATGTTGAAGTTACTTGTATTGAACTAGTTGGCTGTAAGACAAAGAAATGTTGATAATGTCCTTTAGAAGAAAGAATGAGAGCTAGAAGAAAGATGCAGTAGGCCCGTAGGGGTAGACATAGTGTCCTGCATAGTCGGTAGTAAGAAGAGTAAAGATGGAAGTTCGATATTTAATAATGTTGATAGAAAAGGGGGGATAGAAGGTAAACCCTGAGTCCTCCATAGTAAGTTAGTTATTGTAAAGAAAGAGTTAATAATGTGTTACAGAGGACAGAAAGTGAGCCCGTAGGGGTTAGGTAGTGAGTCCTCCTAGGAGCCATACGTAGATGGCTCAGTGCTTCTAAAACTGAAAGTAATGTTATGATCTATACTGTGTATAGAAGTTGAAAAGGCAGTAGGCCCTGGCTGAACGGGGCGGTCCTGTAACAGAAAGGAGAGGCAGTAGGTCTGGTGCCGATAGGACAGGCGGTCCTGCAGATTTAAAGAAGGAGAATGAAAAAGTTAAAATACCTTATAATGTGATTATAGGAAGGTCTTTAGTGGATTAAGAGTGTATGTCCTTAAAGGCAAAGTTAAATTATTGTTCAACAGTTTTTGCACTTAGTAGAATACCCGGTTGGGTAAGAGAAGTTAATTATAGCATGTTGCTATGATATTTTACCATGTTTGTAACGTTCAAGTGTCCTCACCTCCCATAAAGGGAAGCTCTGTTCAAATATGCTTATTGTTATTGCACTCAACAAAACTGTATGTCTTTTTGCTAACTTGTATTGTTGTTTTCTTCCCAGTCCCGGAGTACTGTGTTTAACCAGGGGGGAGTGCAGCGCCCCAGAGTCCTGGTCGTTGCAGTACTGTGGCTCCGCCACTATGGGGAGCTACGGTGCGTCCGATGGCACTGAAGGAGTTCATCTGATCAGGTATCACAGACACCAATACATTTCACAGCCGGGCCTCCGGAGGGAGCTAAGGGTACTATTCATTAGGCCACTCCCCACCATAGTGGGTAAACTGGGGGTCAGGCAGGAAGTTAGATCAGAAAGCTGACTGGATTGGACGAAGCAACACCTAGTGGCAGAGAGTGTTGTGGAGGAAGAGACAGTAGGGTCTCTGTCAGGGGTGGGATCCTGACAGAGGCTTGGCATTGAAAAGAACGTAACGGGTCCGCGCCAGCTCCGGGAAGCGGCGGGACCCAAGAAGGGACTAGAAGCGAGATAGATTGTGCTGAGTGAGAAACGAGATCAAGCAATAGGAGAATTCCAGTAGGGGTCGTGCTGTAAGACCGGAGCAACACCCTACTGAGGCGCACTACCGGTGGCCGGAACGCCGAGGGAGTATTATAACATTCAGCTTCAAGCAATACTCTAAACAGCGGCAGGACAGTCAGTTTAAGGCGGGCTGTCTAACACATATCACCTATGAAGTCTTGGGAGGCAATTGCGGGAGAGGGGCGTCTCTAGGGTCCCGGAAGAACTCCAGGCCTATCCGACAAACGGGTGCCGTTCTAACTGTAACATCAGGAAGGGACGGAAGATTAGAAGAACATCATTTAATCGAGTTGTGAGGGAACTTAAGAAACAGACACAACGGTTGTGGGGTACTTTCCGTAAGCACAGCAGGGAAGGACTACAACACATAGCGCTAAGAAGGAAGGCACCGATTTCCACCTGTGAAGTGAACTCTGGAGGTGCCATTGGACCGGCCGGACTTGCGCAGCCTGGTGAACCGTATTCTGGACTGAGGACTCAGAGATCTCCAGTAAAGAGGTAAAGAGACTGCAACCTGGTGTCCTCGTTATTTACCGCAACCTGCACCCCACAACTGCACCGTTACAACACCACTTATTGCACTGGACGTCCCCCACTGACAGACAGGGCCACGGACCGGGTCTAGCCACCGTGACAACCCCAGAGCAGAGACCCAGAGGCCCGGCTCCGGGTACCCCTCGGCCCTGCGGTGGTGTGGGGGCGCTCCAGGTGCAACCCGTGATCCGGCATTTATACAGGCCAGGTCATACTTAGCATGATTGTGATGGCCCCAGAAGTGCCCACAGCTTAAAATCTTGTTGATTGGCTATGATGCAGCCTTTCAACAACCTTTATTCTGCACCAAAGCAGAACAGTAAAACGGACATCCGGAATAAACAACGTGTTTGGAGTTCGGCACTGGACACCAGATGTTCAGTATGAACCCAGGACTTTACAGATTGAGTTCTCTTATTCCTAGTCAGGGATCATCTGACTTAAATCGTTACTTGCTCTTTAAATATGCTTCCACCCACTTGTCAGTCACCTCTTCCCCTCCCCTAATTCTTGAATGTATCCACTCTGAAAAACAGCTGAAACTCATTTCCATCAAAGCAAAACAAATAAATTGTCAGTGAGGCAGTAAAGTGTCAAGTTACTTAACCTGTAGAAATTCTATGGAGATGCAAGTGAGTCACTTGCCAGGGCCGTGGGGTACTCGGTATCGGGTCCAGTCTTAAGGGGGATGTCACGGTGGCTGCAACCCGTGGCCCTGGGTGCTCAATTAAAGGAAAAGTCTATTAGGGATTTTTATGAATAGAGTTCGTGTTCGTGACGCCACCTGTGGCATTCGGTCAACAGGGACCGACGCTTCTTAAAGGGGTCCTCTGGGGTGATGGTATGGCAGCTAGATGTTATACCTACCCACAGGTGAAGTAGGTCCCCAGGGCTCCCGGTGTATAGGTGAAGATGGTGAGAGGTGCAGTGAAGAACAAGGACACAGGTTTGCAGTCTTTACCTGGTTTACTGTAGCTTCAGGCAACCGCAGTCCAGGGCACCAGACAACAGGGACAGGCAGGGATCGGCCGGCTTAGAAGCGAATCCATAGTCCCCTTCACCAGGTGGAGATCAAAGCCTTCCTCCAAGTACGGTGGTGATCTGGTCCCTTACTGCCTAAGGCTTCCTAAGGTCCTCTCTGTCCCCCATGAAGGTTTGGACAACACCCGTATAATAGGTGAACTGGGCCTTTTTACAGGGTCTCTTGGATGACCCGGGCCCTATAATTATCACTGTATCTCCTGGGTCTAAATGGGGACAGGTAACTTGCAGTTCAGCTGTCCTGCCAGTTTCTGCTATGCCACTATAGAGTTCAGCACGGCCACGGTTTTCCGGCTACCGGAATCTGCACTAGCCAGGGAGGTAGCCTCTTCTCAGCGCTAGTTTGGAGCGCCCCCAGACGCAGGGCCGCGGGGTACTCGGTACCGGGCCTCTCTGTCTCGGTCTTGGGGTTGTCACGGTGGCCTGACCCGGTCCGTGACCCTGCTAAGTGGCGTCCAATTAAAAGTGGTGGTGCGTGGTGCGATGAAATAACGAGGACACAGGGTTGCAGTCTCTTTACCTCTTTACTGAAGGCTTCGGGATCCGCAATCCAGAGCACTGCTAACAGGGCTGGCTGAGACCGGCCGGTCCGAAGGCACATCCAGCGTTCCCTTTGCAGGTGGAAATCAGTGCCTACCTACTAGCGCCTGGGTGTTGTAGTACTTCACTGCTGAGAACCACGGGATAGTCCTCACAACTGTCGTGTATGTTTCTGATGTTCTTTCTCTCTCCATCCCCCAGATGATATGGATAGGACGCACCCGTATGACGGGGTAGGCCTGGAGCTATTTTATAGGGACCCTAGAGACGCCCCTCTCCCACAATTTGCCTCCGTTGTCTTCATTAGGTGATTTAGGTGAGACAGCCAACCTATAATTAACTGTCCTGCCATTGGTTTGAAGTAATGCTTAGAGCCCAATACTTCCTCGGCGTTCCGGCCACCGGCTACGCGCCTCAGTAGGATGTTGCTGATCTCGGGGCACGACTCCTACTGGTTCTTTCGCCTTTGTGCTGTGATCTCGTTTCTCACTTCTCCACAATAAACCTCGCTTCTTGTCCTTTCTTAAGATACCGCCGCAATGTAGTGCAGGCACGGTTCCGTAACGATCTGTCCTGTTCGCTAGGCCACTGTCAGGATCCCACCCCTGACAGGGACCCCCTTGAATCTTCCCAAGCAACCTCTTCTCTCACTAGGTGTTGCCTGGGCAAAACCCAGTCAGCTTCTCTCTAACTTCCTATCCAGCCCCCAGTTTTACCCAAGTGTGAGGAGTGGCCTAATACATAGAACCCTTTTCTCCCCCTGGTGGCCAGAGTGTGAAGTGTAATGTGTGACTGTGATACCTGGTCAGGTGAATTCCTTTAGTGCAATCAGACGTACCATCACTCCCCTTAGTGGCAAAGCGACGTTACTGCAACGACCAGGTCTCTTGGGCGCTGCAGCTCCACTGGTGTTTCTCTCCTGTGCTTTCTCCCTCCTGTTCTCATTCTACAAGCTGTTCTTTCCTTCTCAGTTTCCTCTTTCCGCCAGGAGCTGCAGACCCCCCATGTCTGCTCAGCTATTCTCCTATCGTACCAGCTCCGCCTCAGCTGATGTTCCACGACAAGCTCCCTTGTGGCAATCTCTCTCTCCAGGGGCTGTTGTACCTCAGACTACAGGGCTCCTTCAGACCTTCTGGCGCTCACTGCCGTCTGCCCTCTCCTCTGTCTCTCTGACAGGAACTGACTCTTTTTCCCTCCAACCAGAATGTATTTATAGGGGAGTTCACCCTAAACCAGGTTTAGCGCTCCCCCTTCTGGCCTGGAGTGTGAACGAGTTGTATGTGAGATTTATCTGGTGAAAGATATCCTTCATTGCTCCCAAGCGTGACATCCCTCTCCCCAAGGGGAAAGCAATGCCACTGTGACGACCAGGACCCTGGGGCACCACACAAGGTTTGAGAAGAAGTGTGTATTCCACAACACTCACCAGTGAGAGACCTCGCATACACACACAGATTGTGCTGCAACGTCCAGCAAATGTATTTTACTTTAGTAGTGGATTCACAGCTACACAGCTTAGTAGTGCTGTATAATGGCCTTCATGCTGCTGCTGCTTCTCTCTGTGTGCTGTGTATGGAACACTTCATAGCAGCAAGTCCCCCTACTAGCTCAGATAGAACATAAAATTAATGGTAGAGCCTGTTGACTGGTAAACTGGTGAAAACCCCAGAACATAATGTAAATAAATTGTATTATCTGTCATGAACACATATATGACAGCTTATCCCCCCATGCACATTAGAATAACATTGGTCAAACTCCCTGTTATCAACAGACAGTCTAAAGGCCCTGTCACACATAGCGAGATCGCTGCTGAGTCACAAGTTTTGTGATGCAACAGCGATCTCAGTAGCGATCTCGCTATGTGTGACACGTACCAGCGATCAGGCCCCTGCTGTGAGATCGCTGGTCGTGTCGGAATGGCCTGGACCTTTTTTTGGTCGTTCAGGTCCCGCTGACATCGCTGAATCGGTGTGTGTGACACCGATCCAGCGATGTCTTCACTGGTAACCAGGGTAAACATCGGGTTACTAAGCGCAGGGCCGCGCTTAGTAACCCGATGTTTACCCTGGTTACCAGCGTAAATGTAAAAAAAACCAAACAGTACATACTCACCATCTGATGTCCGTCAGGTCCCTTGCCGTCTGCTTCCTGCTCTGACTGCCGGCCGGAAAGTGAGAGCAGAGCACGGCAGTGACGTCACCGCTGCGCTCTGCTCTCACTGTACGGCGGCTCAGTCAGAGCAGGAAGCAGACGGCAAGGGACCTGACAGACATCAGATGGTGAGTATGTACTGTTTGTTTTTTTTTTACATTTACGCTGGTAACCAGGGTAAACATCGGGTTACTAAGCGCGGCCCTGCGCTTAGTAACCCGATGTTTACCCTGGTTACCCGGGTGCTGCAGGGGGACTTCGGCATCGTTGAAGACAGTTTCAACGATGCCGAAGTCGTTCCCCTGATCGTTGGTCGCTGGAGAGAGCTGTCTGTGTGACAGCTCCCCAGCGACCACACAACGACTTACCAACGATCACGGCCAGGTCGTATCGCTGGTCGTGATCGTTGGTAAATCGCTATGTGTGACGGGGTCTTAAGGTATGTTTGTATAAAGGGGCCTTTATACTCTCTCCCAACACATTATATCAGGAAAGATAAGGATTCTTCACATCAGATTTCAGATTATGAATTCTATTCTGCTCCATAAGATAAGCAGATGCCAGAGTAGTCTAGAAGTGGAGAACATTGTGTATGGGGGACATATTCAGGCCTGTGTATGGGTGGATTTTGGAACGAGAGCTGACAGCCAAAAAATTGGCTGAACAATTGCTTGTCCCACAGCTCTCAATTGTGTATAGGAGGGGACTTTATTCTGAAAAGCCAACTGAAACAACAGATATGCTTTAAAATATGTTTGATTGATGTGACATATAACATACTTTTTTTGGTTGGGGACAGCACACTTAAATTTATAAACAGTAACTCTGTATTGCAGACTTATGAATCCCCCAGTGTACACACTGGGGGACCAACGGGTAAGTATGTGTTATGCACACTCCCGACCAGAACTCAACTAGTGGGTCGCGGCTTCTTTCAATACACTTGTATTGAAAGAAGCCGCGACCACTAGACAGCTAAGTCACTAGATGTGGGCGGCCTTGCTCCGTACAAGTGTATGGAGTGAGTCCGTGCCCATTAGTCAATTCTGGCTCAGAAACAAGCAAATCCTCGTAGCGCACAGTACGTGCACTGTGGGAATTCATAAGTCTGCAGTTACACAGAGTTTAGACTGGACAACCACTTTAATGTTTTTTGTTTGTAGCATAACTTCCATGTTAAAAGAGGCCTTGTCACTAATCCTGACTTGTCAATTGTGGAATATGCTTGAATTTCGTATAGAATGAAAATTCTGCAGTTTAACAGAGAGCTTTGCATTGTGTCATTCTTCTTGTATTTCTCCTGAAAGTTTATGAATACCTAAACAGCTCGTCATTCCCATATTACCGGTTTAACACCAATTTTTTTTATATGCAACCTTTACTGACTTCATAAAAACCTAGATAATGATTGAATCTGTAAAAGTTATGATAATGGCAAAACTTGGGAAGAATCGTATGAGTCACTCGTACTATAGCATACATGTCAGTCCCAAGAAATGAGAAGGATCAAGTGAAATAAACTCAGCCTAAACTAATATAATTGCAATCAATACTTAGTTCAAGAGTAAGTGACTAAACAGTAGGACAAAGTGAAAAGAACATTATCTCCTTTTCATAACGAGTTGAGTAGACGTGGACCATTTTTCATAGACTATAAAAAACTGACCTTTAGAAAATAAAAGGGAAGTTTACAAGCATATATCAAACATAGACAGAACTGGTAAACATAACGACCCAATAAAAACATCATTGACGTTAACAAATCAGTGTAGAAGACATGTCTACGATCTTTATAAGATTGACTCATTATTGCATAATTTTTATTCTTCTTCCTTATGGATGACATTTATAGACGCACAAGAGACATTATGACTCCCTCAATTTCATCTTTTTTGCCACCGACTATTTACAACAATACCATTATTCACTTTACTGTACACTGGATATACTCTCACGTTCAACGCATTATTTGTAACCATTTTATATTGTCTATTAAACATCAATTGGTTTTAATTTCTTCTGCTGTGAGCCACCCTATAGTTATAACTACTGTCTGTTACTTGCAAATAATTTATTTATCTTTTGGGTCTTTCCATTCGAACTGCTCCTACTCATACTGCCAATAATCATAAGCACTGTACTGATGTCCATGTACTCCTAATTCCAACCTCATAGCAGTCCCCTTAGTGCCTAGCCTACAAGGATGTGTGTAGACTGCAGTTGCACAGCGTGAGTCATACAATCTTTTACATGTCTTTGTTGGAGAAGGCGGTTATCGACAGTTGCCCATATTTTGAGCAGGCCACTGCACATCAATAATGGTCATACCCACAATACAACATTCTTTCCAATACTCCCATGAGTACTTTTTAGCATGTTTAGCCCTGTTGTCTATAGGGTATGCACTTCAGACATAGAGAATATGCATTAATTCTCTATAGTGTAACTTCATTATCAGTATACCGTGCCAGAGATGTGGGCATTCTCATAATTTTATTAGTGTGCTTATTACCAGTGTTGTGACGTAATTGCATTTATTCTTGTTGAACTGTAAAATCACTCTATTCATTACATTTGCACTGCATCATCACTGTGATCACTACCCTTATATGAAGTTGCTGTAGATGTGTTTAGACATCAGTGGCTATTTTGTGACATCATTGTGTATGTGATTTTCCTACTGTGATATCATTGTGGGCATTTCTTACAGCTTCATAGTGTTTATTACTACATACCATGACATCACTTTGCTTATGATTTCTGTTTTGTGAATTTACTGTTTTCATTATAAACTGTAGAAAATAGTTACCGTAATATACCTAGTGCATAATCTTTGAATTATGAAGTTAGTGTCTATTATTATTTGGCTGTGACAAAACCATGTTTATCATCACTGTTCTGTGACCTTAGTTTCTAAACCATTCCCTGTAACTGGGTTCACTATCCTTGCACCAGGACATAACAGTGTTTATTAACCCAGCGGTGATTCACTATGTACATTTGGAGCGCCCCACTAGGGCCCTGCGGTACTCGGTATCGGGTCCGGTCATCATTAAAGGGATGGTCATAGTGGTAGCGACCCGGTCCGTGGCCCTGGGCGTCCAAGTAAAAGGAAATTACTTTAAAAGGGTTATTTGAAATAAAGTTTGTTCATGACGCCACCTGTGGTATTCGGTCAAGGATGACCGACGCTGCTAAAAGGAGTCCACTGGGGTGATGTTATGGCCAGCAGGGATGGTAGGGCTTCCCACAGGTGAAGCTGGGTCCCCAGGGCTCCCAGTGTCGTAGGGAAAGATGGTATAGTGCCAGAAAGAAGTAGAGGACACAAGGTTGCAGTCTCTTTACCTTTTCTACTGATGTACAGTAGCCACAGTCCAGGGTACTGGTAACAAGTGATGGTAAGGTCCGGTCGACCTGGAAGCAATTATGGATCCCCCCTTCAGGTGAGGTTAAAAGCCTTCCTTCTTCCGCTGTAAGGCGAGTCCCTTGCTGCCTATGGCTCCACACAAGGTCGTCTCTTTCCCTGTCCTAAGACAGTACTCGCATGGCAGGCAACGCAAGCCTTTTTACAGGTGTCTCTAATTCTGACTCCGGGCTTTATGTATTGCTGTGCATTCGGGTGTGGGTGTGGACAGACAACCTAGAATCCTCTACCCTCTAGTTTTTGCTATGGGGCATACAGTTTCACACAGCCTCGGGCTCCCGGTGCCCGGTTCTTGCGCTTCAGCATTGATGGAGCTCAGTCGCAGATCCCTTCCAGCTCCGTATTTTTCCTGTGCTTCTCCCCTCTGGCACGTTCTACAAATACAACACTGTCCACTTCTCCTCTCTGGCCTGGAGCTGCTCTCCTGCTCACCTCACTCTCCTCCAACTGCTTGTCTGACACAAACTAAACTAACTCCTTCTCCAAGCCAGAATATACATATATCTGGGTAAGCTCCCCTGAAATCAGGTTCAGAGCTCCCCCTACTGGCCTGGAATCAGAGCATGTTGTTGCATGTATGTTCCACCTGTTAAAGAGATCCTCCTCACTTCCAGGCATGGCATTACCCTCTCCGAAAGGAAAGCGACACCACTGAAACAGCCAGCTTCCTGGGGTGTTACACTGCCCCCCCGTTAAATCCAGTACTCCCAGACTGGGAAAAGAAACATAAACAACGCTATGGGGCATACAGTTCCGCACAGCCTCAGGCTCCCAGTGCCTGGTTCTTGCAGTTCAGCATTGAAGGAGCTCAGTTGCAGCTCCCTTCCAGCTCCTTAGTTCTCCTGTGCTTCTTCCCTCTGGCATGTTCTACAAATACAACACTGTCCGCTTCTCCTCTCTGGCCTGGAGCTGCAGCACCACGTGGCTGCATGGCCCAGCTCTCCTGCTTACCTCTCTCCCCTCCAACTGACTGTCTGACACAAACCAAACTAACTCCTCATCCAAGCCAGAATATATATATCTGTTGTGAATTGATTTGTCTTTTTCTAAACTTAATGGACTTAGAATTTGCCAGACGTTGTGATTTCCCCTTGCAGCCTTTGCAGAGTCCTATTCCTTTGAGGGGCATTGATGCTACACCGTTGGCTAAAAATAAACCTCAGAAGATTGTCGTTTTCTGGTGTTGTATAATTTACATGATGCTATTGTGCTGGGTTTCCCATGGTTACAGGTGCATAATCCGGTATTACATTGGAAATCTATGTCTGTGACTAGTTGGGGTTGTCAGGGGGTTCATGGTGACGTTCCTGTGATGTCAATTGCCTCCTCCCCCTCTTCTGAAATTCCTGAGTTTTTGTCAGATTTCCAGGATGTATTCAATGAGCCCAAGTCCAGTTCCCTTCCACCGCATAGGGACTGTGATTGTGCTATTGACTTGGTTCCAGGCTGTAAGTTCCCTAAGGGCCGACTTTTCAACCTGTCTGTGCCAGAACATACCGCCATGCGGAGCTATGTGATGGAGTCCTTGGAGAAGGGGCATATTCTGCCATCTTCTTCATCGTTGGGAGCAGGTTTTTTTTTGTTGCTAAGAAGGATGGCTCCTTGAGACCTTGTATTGATTATCGCCTCTTGAATAAGATCACGGTCAAATTCCAATACCCTTTGCCTTTGCTTTCTGATTTGTTTGCTAGGATTAAGGGGGCTAGTTGGTTTACTAAGATTGACCTTCGAGGGGCATATAATCTGGTTCGTATTAAGCAGGGTGACAAATGGAAAACTGCGTTTAATACGCCCGAAGGCCATTTTGAATACCTTGTGATGCCTTTCGGACTCTCTAATGCTCCATCTGTGTTTCAGTCCTTCATGCATGATATATTTCGGAATTATCTTGATAAATTCATGATTGTATATTTGGATGATATTTTGATTTTTTCAGATGATTGGGAGTCTCATGTGAAACAAGTCAGGATGGTATTTCAGATCCTTCGTGATAATGCCTTGTTTGTGAAGGGCTCTAAGTGCCTCTTTGGAGTACAGAAGATTTCTTTTTTGGGCTTCATTTTTTCTCCCTCATCTATAGAAATGGATCCGGTTAAGGTTCAGGCCATTCATGATTGGATCCAGCCCACATCCGTGAAGAGCCTTCAGAAATTTTTGGGCTTTGCTAATTTTTATCGCCGTTTCATTGCCAACTTCTCCAGTGTGGTTAAACCCCTGACCGATTTGACGAAGAAAGGCGCTGATGTGACGAATTGGTCCTCTGCGTCTGTTTCTGCCTTTCAGGAGCTTAAACGCCGATTTACTTCTGCCCCTGTGTTGCGTCAGCCGGATGTTTCTCTTCCTTTTCAGGTTGAGGTTGACGCTTCGGAGATTGGGGCAGGGGCCATTTTGTCTCAGAGGAATTCTGATGGTTCCTTGATGAAACCGTGTGCCTTCTTTTCTCGAAAGTTTTCGCCTGCGGAACGCAATTATGATGTCGGCAATCGTGAGTTGTTGGCTATGAAGTGGGCATTTGAGGAGTGGCGACATTGGCTTGAGGGGGCCAAGCACCGTATTGTGGTCTTGACTGATCATAAGAATCTGATTTATCTCGAGTCTGCCAAACGGCTGAATCCTAGACAGGCCCGATGGTCCCTGTTTTTCTCCCGTTTTGATTTTGTGGTCTCGTATCTTCCGGGTTCTAAGAATGTTAAGGCTGATGCCCTCTCTAGGAGCTTTTTGCCTGATTCTCCTGGGGTCCTTGAGCCGGTCGGTATTCTGAAGGAAGGGGTGATTCTTTCTGCCATCTCTCCTGATTTACGACGGGTTCTTCAGAAATTTCAGGCTGATAAACCTGACCACTGTCCAGTGGGGAAATTGTTTGTTCCTGACAGATGGACTAGTAAAGTGATTTCGGAGGTTCATTGTTCTGTGTTAGCCGGTCATCCTGGGATTTTTGGTACCAGAGATTTGGTTGGTAGGTCCTTTTGGTGGCCTTCTTTGTCACGGGATGTGCGTTCTTTTGTGCAGTCCTGTGAGACTTGTGCGCGGGCCAAGCCTTGCTGTTCCCGCGCTAGTGGGTTGCTTTTGCCTTTGCCGGTC
The DNA here is from genome assembly GCF_051348905.1 of Ranitomeya variabilis. NCBI lineage: Eukaryota > Metazoa > Chordata > Amphibia > Anura > Dendrobatidae > Ranitomeya > Ranitomeya variabilis. Next base: position 408,365,061 of record NC_135234.1, read on the forward strand.
CCTGAGAGGCCTTGGACGCATATTTCTATGGATTTTATTTCGGATCTTCCGGTTTCCCAGAGGATGTCAGTTATCTGGGTGGTTTGTGACCGGTTTTCTAAGATGGTTCATTTGGTACCTTTGCCTAAGTTGCCTTCCTCTTCTGATTTGGTTCCGTTGTTTTTTCAGCATGTGGTTCGCTTGCATGGCATTCCGGAGAACATTGTGTCCGATAGAGGTTCCCAGTTTGTTTCTAGGTTTTGGCGGGCCTTTTGTGCTAGGCTGGGCATTGATTTGTCTTTTTCTTCCGCATTTCATCCTCAGACAAATGGCCAAACCGAGCGAACTAATCAGACTTTGGAAACTTATTTGAGATGCTTTGTGTCTGCTGATCAGGATGATTGGGTGGCTTTCTTGCCATTGGCCGAGTTTGCCCTTAATAATCGGGCTAGTTCTGCTACCTTGGTTTCACCCTTCTTTTGTAACTCTGGTTTTCATCCTCGTTTTTCTTCAGGGAAGGTTGACCCTTCTGATTGTCCTGGGGTGGACTCTGTGGTTGACAGGTTGCAGCAAATTTGGGCTCATGTTGTTGACAATTTGGTGTTGTCTCAGGAGGGGGATCAGCGTTTTGCTAACCGTCGTCGGTGTGTTGGTTCCCGGCTTCGGGTTGGGGATTTGGTCTGGTTGTCTTCCCGTCATGTCCCTATGAAGGTTTCTTCCCCTAAGTTTAAGCCTCGGTTTATTGGCCCTTATAGGATTTCTGAGATTATCAATCCAGTGTCTTTTCGTTTGGACCTTCCAGCCTCTTTTTCCATCCATAATGTTTTTCATAGATCTTTGTTGCGGAAATATGTGGTGCCCGTTGTTCCCTCTGTTGATCCTCCTGCCCCGGTGTTGATTGATGGGGAGTTGGAGTATGTGGTTGAGAAGATTTTGGATTCTCGTTTTTCGAGGCGGAGGCTTCAGTATCTTGTCAAATGGAAGGGTTATGGCCAGGAGGATAATTCTTGGGTTATTGCCTCCGATGTTCATGCTGATGATTTGGTTCGTGCCTTTCATTTGGCTCGTCCGGATCGGCCTGGGGGCTCTGGTGAGGGTTCGGTGACCCCTCCTCAAGGAATCCTGCTCTTGGGCTCCCTCCGGTGGTTGTAAGTGGTAGCGCTGCTGTCTCTGAATCGCAGCATTTATCAGGTGTGTTCACTTTTGGCAATTTTGACTGGGCTTTTAGTCTTGCTTCACCCTTTAGTCAGTGCCAGTTGTCCATTGTTCCTGGAGGATTCACATCCCTGCCTGGTCTCTTCTGCTTTGCAGTTCATTTCAACAAGATAAGTTCTGGCCTTGATTTTGCTGTCCACATGCTGTGGTCTTGTTCAGTTCTTTTCTATGTTTTGTCTTGTCCAGCTTGGTCTGTATAAGGATTTTTTTAGCCAAGCTGGTATCTCTGGAGATGCAGATATACCCTCCATATCTTTAGTTAGCTGTGGAGATTTTGTATTTTCTGTGGTGGATATTTTCTAGTGTTTTAATACTGACCGCATAGTACTCTGTCCTATCCTTTCTATTTAGATAGAAGTGGCCTCCTTTGCTAAATTCTCATTTCAGTCTGTGTATGTTTTTTCCCTCTCCTCTCACAGTCAATATTTGTGGGGGGCTGCCTATCCTTTGGGGATTTTCTCTGAGGCAAGATAGTTTTCCCTTTTCTATCTCTAGGGGTAATTAGTCCTCCGGCTGTGTCGAGATGTCTAGGGAGCGCTAGGTACATTCCACGGCTACTTCTAGTTGCGGTGTTAGGTTCAGGGTCTGCGGTCAGTACAGGTACCACCTTCTCCAGAGTACGTCTCATGCTGCTCTTAGGCCACCAGATCATAACATATATCTGGGTAAGTTCCCCTGAAACAGGGTTCAGAGCTCCCCCTTCTGGCTTGGAATCAGAACATGTCGCATGTATGTAGAAGGCTCGCCAGGGCTGTGGGGTACTCTGTATCAGGTCCGGTACTTAAAGGGATGTGTCACGGCGGTGGTGACCAAGTCCGTGGCCCTGGGTGCCCATGTTAAAGGAAAGGTCTTTAAAGGGGTTTGTAAAATGATAAATGTTCATGATACCATCTGTGGTATTCCGTCAGAGGTGCCCAACACTGCTTAAAGGGGTACTCTGGGGAGTGATGGCACTGCAGCAAAGATGGTATGGTTTCCCACAGGTGAATCTGGGGTCCCCAGGGCTCTCAGTGTGTTTGGCAAAGATGGTGTGGTGCCAGAAATAAATAGAGGACTCAAGGTTGCAGTCTCTACCTGGTTAACTGATGCAAGGAAGCCACAGTCTCCAGGGTACCGGATCACAGGTACTGGTATGGTCCAGCCGGCTTGGAATCGAATCTGGAATCCCGCTAACCAGGTGGGGTTGGAAGCCTTCCTTCTAGCGCTGTGTTGTAGTCCCTTGCTGCCTTAAGCCTCTCACAAGGTCCTCACGTTCTCTCTGTCCCCCTCTAGGTAGGACACTACCCACATGACAGGTAACTCAAGCCTTTTTACAGGATCTCTATCACGACTTAGGCTCTATCTGCTACTGTGTCTTCGGGTATTAATGGTGGACAGGTAACTTGCAATCTGCTGTCCACCAGTTTCTGCCGTGAGGCATAGAGTTACCCCCACAACCTCAGCCGTCTGGCTACCGGTATCTGCCCTTCAGTATGGACAAAGCCCAGTTGCAGCTTCTCTCTCCAGCTATTAACTCTCCTTTGCTCCTTTTCCTCCTTCACACTCTCTACAGCTTGTTCTGTCCTTTTCTCTCTCCATGGCAGGAGCTGCAGCACCTGACATGGCTGCACAGCCCCACAGTTTCCTCACAGGACCTGCAGATCTTCTTGTCTGCACAGCCCTTTCCTCTGTCTCTCTCACAGACTGACTGACTACTTTCCCTCCAGCCAGAATATATATAGGGGAGCAACCCACAAACTGGATCAGAGCTCCCCCTGCTGGCCTGGAGTAAGAACATGTTGCATGTTTGTGAATACCTGATAAAGGGATCCTTTCTTGCTTCCAAGCATGACATCACTCTCCCCATGAGGAAAGCAATGCCACTGTAGCAACCAGTACCCTGATGTGTTACATATGTACCAGCTGTTAAAGGGATCCTCCTCACTTCCAGGCATGGCATTACCCTCCCCGAAAGGAAAGCGACACCACTGTAACAGCCGGCTTCCTGGGGTGTTACACATGTATTATCCAAGTTGATGGAACTCAGTCAGAGGCCTAATCAGATCTCATGCTTTGCACTGAGGAGGGACAACATCTCAAAACATGTGTCTGCAGATTGAGATTCTGGTTTGACTTTTGCCCTAAGTGATGTGGCGAGGCTCGTTATAGGGTCAACAGAGAATTTTAGGATTGCTACTTTAAATAGGTGGCGCTAGAGTTCAGGTCCTCTACCTATTTGAATAGACAATTTGCTTATGCAAGCTGTGTGACATGATGTTTTAAGGAGCAATAATCAACAAATCATATGTTTTGTGTTGAAATAATGGTTGGCTGAAAGTTCATTTTAGTAGCTCAGGCAGCCCCATTTCTATGTCAAGCCAATGATAGACAGAAAAGGGGCTAACATACATAATGAAATATACCCGTCAGTCAACCTCCTTCACATGCAGCAGTGGCCACATGCTGAAACTAGGAAACTGCCAAACACGGAAACTTGAATGGAATGTATCAATAAGTTAAATTCCAGTAAAATAATAGTTATTATTAAATAATAATTCCACAATGATTTTACGTTAAATTTGTCATTGAAATTATAATAAAAGAAATATCACTTCTCTCTTAAAGAGAAATGTACAAACTAAATTATTGCACTTTCCAGGCTTGTACATTTCAGACTAGGGGTACATGGCAGCATCATGTCTCTGAAAAGTCACACACCAAAAAAATGTGTGTAATTTTTCTGCGACTTGCCGTCGTGCGACTATTTTATGGCTACCATTTTGCTGTAAATAAAACAACCAAGTCGTTGACTAGTGGCTCACAAGTCATGCAGATTGCATTGAATTGTGTCACACATGACTTTCTACCAGTGACAGAAAATCCTACACAATTGGAAACATTTGCAACTCTGTTTCGTGGTGTCACAATTTCAGTGTCGTGTGACCCATGTAACCGTGTAGCCCTAGTCTGACATGGTAGACAATAGGCCTTTCATACATGTGGCTAAGTTCTCTTCCTAGTTTCATAGAAAAGAGTTGAGGATTTGATGTATAGTGATAGACTTGTTTTAAAGATGGTTGTTACCAGTTTTTAAACAACATTAGTGATGATGAGCAAACGTGCTCAGATATTGTGTTATCCGAGTATGCACTGGTGTTACCTGTTATTTGTTAGGAAATCCCTGCATGTGTTGCGGCTGTCTAACAGTCACGAATCATGCAGCCGCGAGGACTCGAAAATATTACTCGAGCATGCCAAAAATACTCGGATAATACCCAAGCATGCTCAGATAACACTGTATCCAATCACAATATTGATGAGCAAACATGCTCAGATAAGGTGTTATCTGAGCATGCTCAGGTGCTAACTGAGTGACTTCGGCATGCTCGAATAATATGTTCGAGTTCCCGTGCCTGAATGTCCCACGGCTGTTTGACAGCCACACTGTTACGATTCCTCTGCTCAGAGTGGCTGGGAATCTGTGATGGACAGTTCTGTCATCCTATCCTGTGCTTGGGGCGTGCAGAGCTGTTGATACTTTGATTGACAGCTTGGTTCACCTATCTGGCTGCCGTCACACTAGCAGTATTTGGTCAGTATTTTACATCAGAATTTGTAAGCCAAAACCAGGAGTGGAACAAATAGAGGAAAAGTTTAATAGAAACATATGCACCACTTCTGCATTTATCACCCACTCCTGGTTTTGGCTTACAAATACTGATGTAAAATACTGACCAAATACTGCTAGTGTGACGGCAGCCTCTGACTGGAAGGTTACACGATTAAAACACAGCAAAGACCACAGATATGGAGAGTATATCTCGTATATATTATTCTCAATACAGAGATGACTGGTTATTCCAGTCTCTGACTGGAAGGTGCAGAGATTTCCACAGGTGCTCCATGTTCTTGGTAATTGCCCTGATATTTAGGTGAGCTGTCTGGCTCAGATCATTGCTAGTCAAAAGCTTGTGTTTGTGGAGCGCCCCCACAGTGGAGTACTCGGTAGCGGGTCCTTCGGTTCTCAAGGGAGATGTCATGGTGGCTGATCCGGTCTGTGGCCCTCGGGATGTCCGTGGTTAAAGGGGAAAGGTCTTTAAAGGGATATGTTCATGATGCCACCTGTGGTATTCGGTCAGGATGACCGACGCTGCTTTGAGGGGTCCGCTGGGGTGATGTTATGGCAGCTAGATGGTATACCTTCCCACAGGTGAAGTGTGTCCCCAGGGCTTCCCAGTGTGTAGATGGTGGATGGTGTGAGGCGCAGTGAAGAACGAGAACACAGGGTTGCAGTCTCTTTACCTTTTTACTGAAGGCTTCCGCATCCACAGTCCAGAGCACCACATCACAGGGCAGGCAGAGTCCGGCTGGTTTGGAGGCAAATCCAGAGTCCCCTTATCCAGGTGGAAATCAGTAGCCTTCCTCTAGCGCCTTGGTGTTGTAGTACCTTACTGCTAAGCCTCTCATTAGGTCCTCACAGATGTTGTAGATGTTATCGATGTTATCTCTCTCTCTGTCCCCCAGATGGATAGGACAAACCCGTATGACCAGTGGCTTGAGGCTTTTTACAAGGACTCTATCATGCCCCGGCCTCTCGTTTGTGCCACCTTTCCTCCTGGGTATGGGGCGGATCAGTAACTTGCAAATAGCTGTCCTGCCGGTCTCTGGAGCAAGGCATAAAGGACTGTTGCTTCCTCGGTGTTCCGGTTACCAGGATCCTGCACCTCAGAAGGAGGCAGCCTGTGCAGGGCAGAACTCCTTCTGGTATCCACTCCTTTGCTATGACTTCTCACTCTCTACAATACAGTTCTCTTTTCGTGTCCTTTCTTAGGAACTGCCGCACTTAGGGCAGGCGCAGCTCCGTGACCCTCTGTCTAGGCCTCTGACAGGCTCCCACCCCTGTCAGGGACCAACTACCTAAGCAAAGCTCAGCCAGCAACTGCCTAACTTCCTCTTCAGGCTATCAGTTTTACCTAAGTGTGAAGAGTGCCCTAATAAATAGGAGCATAGCTCCCCCTGGTGGACTGGAGTATGAAATGTGTTGTATGTTTGTGATACCTGGAAAAGAGATCTCCTTTATTGCCTCCAAACGTAACATCACTCCCCCCTAGAGGAGAATGACATTACTGCAATGACCAGGACCCTGGGGCACTGCACTTGCCTGTACCCTGTGCTGTAAGTTCTGATCTTCTTCTGCTGCTGACCTTTGGACCATGTTCAGACTACTCGTTTGTTATTGCCCCTTTGCATCTGATATTCAGTTGCTGACCTTTGGACCATTTTCAGACTACCCATTTGTTATTGCCCCTTTGCATCTGATATTCCATTGCTGACATTTGGTCTGTGTTCTGACTATCCGTTTACTATTGCCCCTTTGCTTATCCGTAGTGATGGGCGAACTTGGGTTTCCATGGGAAACCGGTGTTACAGTTTGGGTCCAGTTTGGGCTGTAAAAAAAAACAGAAAATTTATAATAAACATTAGAATTAGGCTGCTCATTACCTTCTGCCGGTATTCAATGCATTCAGCAGTGAATACTGCCGGCAGTTAATGAGCGGCCCGGAAGCAAATGCGGCTGGGAGACAGCGGGATGGGAGAATGCGCCGCTGGACAGGTAAGTATAATTCTAATTTATATTATTAATTTTCTGCTTTTTTTACAGCCCCCCGCCCCATCCCATATATGTAAAGTCCGAGTTCGGGGTTCGGACGCAAGTTCGTGTCATGTTCGGCCCCGAACTCGAACGTTACAAAAACTTGGGCGAACCCGCCGATCCCGAACATCCGGGGGTTTGCCCATCACTACTTATCCACGATTTCTCTAGTATTCTGACCCTGGCATGTGACCTGACTGACGACTTCGTATTTTCCCTTGTTTACCATGTGATCTTTTGGTATTGACCACGGAACGTCTGACTGCGCTGATTCATGGCCTAGCCGTGGGTTGTGACTAGCGTCACACATAAAACATACATACGTACATTTTTATAAATGTGGACATCGCACTTGTATATGTTGCAATCATGTCGAGAATACTAGGGAATTAAACTCCAGAATTATCAATAAATCACATAAAGTAAAGAAATTTATAAATTGCAACACCACTTATGTAGTATATTTATTAACTTGTTTAATTTGTAAAATCCAATATGTGGGATTTACCACTAATCAATTGAAAGTCAGGATTAGATGCCATCTATCTGATGCAGCTAATGTTAAGATGGTAAAATGCTCAGCGGCTTCAAGACATTTTTCATTACACCATAATGGAGACACCACTATGTGCAGGGTTATTGGAAAAAAAAAGATTTATAAACCCTGTAGAGGAGGGGACCACCATAGAAAACTTTTAAATAGGGAATCGTAGTGGATCTATATGTTGCAAACTATGGCACCTTTAGGGATGAATATTAAACAGGATTTGACATATCATTATGTATAAATTTCTAAATTTATTGCAGCCTTCAAAAAAAAATAAAAAAATAATATAAATAAATAATGGATATTTATCAAAAGGTGAAGAATACTATTAGTGATTATGTGGTAACAATCACATGACTGGGACAGGATGTGGTATATAATGTTGTTTTTTTGTTCAGGATGGTATGCAAGGATCAAGAACCGCTAGGTTCGAAACGGGTCTGCCCACAGAACTCTTCCCACATTGGGGACTTGTGACTTTTAAGCTGAATGGATTACTTATTTTAAAGAATTTTCCTAAAAAATGTTGAAAGATTTAACAGACTGCCTGAGCTGGATTACCTATTATATTGATTGCTTTTCCTGCTGCACTGCAGTTTCTGTGCTCGGAGTCATGGGATACTTGGATGGTTGAGCTTACTTTCTTGCTTCTTCCTATGTTACATACAGGGACTGTCTAACAAACAAGCAATATTATGCCCTCCGCGGCCCTAAAGACCCTCTCTGAGAAAATGCTTCCGGCATGGCAGTCCAGCACCTCCAAGGTATAGAGCAGGGATGTCAAACTCAACTACACAGAGGGCTAAAATTAAAAGCTTGGACAAAGTAGCAGGCCAACCTTGATATTTATAAAATAAATGTCTGCAATTGAGGAAGTTTTTCAGTATCATCAAATAACTATGAACGTTTTCATATGGAAACAAACTAAAAGGGGTTGTTCCAAGAACAAAGTCCATTTTAATTAATAGATCAAAGAATAACATATTGGAATAATATAATATACTATGTAAGAGCAGTAAACAGCATATGGCCCAATGGCATAATTAATAGATGTAAAAACATAGGATAAAAAACCCTTGAATAATACACATAATAAAGTATGATGTTAACAAAAGTGCCTCCAAACACAGTATGATACCCCCACAGTGAATTCCTCCACATGCACGGCATGATGACCCTACTGTCAATTTTAAGTGAGCTCTTTAAGGCACACAAATGTTATGAAGTCTTTGCCAACAGGGATGTGGTTTCACCAATGTGGGATACCTTTTTTAAAAATATACTATTGCCATCACAGCCCCCCTTGCCCAAACTTCACCGGCCTATAACAGTACAAAGCATGTTCACCCTGGTGATCAAGTGGCAGTTAAAGAAGAGACATTGCAGGAGACAGAGTTAAGAATTAGGCCCAATGTAGTGGTGTGTGTGTAGTGGTGTGTGTCTCTGAGACTTGTAGTGCAGTGCATGATCTGCCAAACAATTCCCCAATGGGGGTACCTTTTTCAAAAATAGACTAGTGCCATCTCAGGCCCCTTGCCCAAAATTCACCGGCCTATAACAGTACTGAGCACGTTCACCCTGGTCATCTAGTGGCAGTTAAAAGACACATTGCAGGAGACAAGCTTAAGAAGTAGGCCCAATGTAATGTAATGCCCAATTCCCCAATGTGGGGTCCTTTTTTTACAAAATAAACTTGTGCCATCACAGCCCCCGTGCCCAAAATTCACCGGCCTATAACAGTACAGAGCACGTTCACCCTGGTCATCTAGTGGTTCTGTATGATGAGGATGAGGATAAGGAGGAGGATAACAACAAGCAGACCAAATCTGGAAGAGTATACCCCTGTGTGCTTGTGAAGAGGTGCATGAGAATACACCTCCCCAAAAGATAGAATGTATTTGAGGTTATGCTTTGCTGTTTTCACTTGGTGGTGTACAGAAGTCTTTCCCAATCCAGCCCTTGTTCATTTTTATAAGAGTCAGCCTGTCAGCATTTTCAGATGACAGGCGGATGCACTTATCTTTTATAATTTCACCAGCGGCACTAAAAACCAGCTCTGACAGAATGCTAGCAGCAGGGCAGGCCAGGACCCCCCAAGGCATAGAGAGCCAGTTCATGCCACGTGTCCAGCTTGGATACGATCTGCAAGGTACTCCCTCACCATCTTCACAAACATATGACAGCTGTGTTTGTAGTACCATCTATAGCGCATGAAAGTAGCTCCTGTTCTTGCTCCTCCTCCTCATTGACTACCAATCCACGATGAGAAGACATGAGGCTGGGTTGAGTATAATCCCCCGGTATGGTTCCTTGCTCCATGTCCTCGTACTCTGCCTGCAATGCATATTCTTTAATAGTGAGCAGAGAGGTTTTCAGAATGCTGATGCAGCGCCCCCACTGCCGCAGGGCCGAGGGGTACCCGGTACCGGGCCTCTGAGTCTCTGCTCTGGGGTTGTCACGGTGGCTAGGCCCGGTCCGTGACCCTGCTGAGGGGCGCTCCAAATAAAGAATAGGTGTGGATGGTGTTGGTAGTGCGGTGTAGTGCCGGTCGCAGTTAATAACGAGGACACCAGGTTGCAGTCTCTTTACCTCTTTACTGAAGGTCTCAAAGTCCTCAATCCTGAATACGGTTAACCAGGCTGCGCAAGTCCGGCCGGTCCGATGGCACCTCCAGAGTTCCCTTTGCAGGTGGAAATCTGTGCCTTCCTACTAGCGCTATGTGTTGTGGTCCTCCCCTGCTGAGCTTACGGGATAGTCCCCACAACTGTTGTGTCTGTTTCTCGTGTTCCCTCACAACTCGATTAGATGATCTTCTGCTAATCCTCCGTCCCTCCCTGGTGTTATGGTTGGGACGCACCCATATGACGGGTAGGCTCGGAGCTCTTCCGGGACCCTAGAGTCGCCCCTCTCCAAAGGTTGCCCCCTATGTCTGCGTAGGTGATTTAGGTGAGACAGCCCGCCTGTGACTGACTGTCCTGCCGTTGGTTTGAAGTATAGCTTAGAGCTCTGTACCTCCTCGGCGTTCCGGCCGCCGGTTGTTTGCACCTCAGTAGGATGTTGCCTCGATCTTACAGCACGACTCCTACTGGTATTCTCCTTCTTGCTTTGATCTCGTTTCTCACTCAGCACAATAAATCTCGCTTCTTGTCCTTTCTTAGGGCACCGCCGCTATGAAGTGCAGGCGCGGTCCCGTAGCTTTCTCTCTGTTTGCCAGGCCTCTGTCAGGATCCCACCCCTGACAGGGACCCTACCAAATCTTCCCCTACAACACCCTCTGCCACAAGGTGTTGCCTGGTTCCAACCCAGTCAGCGTTCTTTCTAACTTCCTGCCTAACCCCCAGTTTTACCAGACTGTGAGGAGTGGCCTAATGAATAGTACCCTTAGCTCCCCCTGGAGGCCAGACTGTGAAATGTATTGGTGTCTGTGATACCTGGTCAGATGAACTCCTTCAGTGCCATCAGACGTACCATAGCATCCCTTAGCGGCGGAGCCACAGTACTGCAACGACCAGGACTCTGGGGCGCTGCACTCTCCCCCGGTTAAATCCAGTACTCCTGGACTGGGAAGAAAACAACAATACATGTCAGCAAAAAGACATACAATTTTGAAAATGCAAGTACAAGTCAACTTTTTAACAGAGCTTCCCTTTATGGGAGGTGAGGACACTTGAACGTTACAAACATGGTTAAATACTTTTTAAATAACTTTACTATAAATAACTTTTCTTACCCAACCGGGTATTCTACTAAGCGCAAAATTTTGAACAATAATTTAACATTGCCTTTAAGGATGTACTCGCTAAATCCACTAAAGACCTTCTTATATCACATATAAGGCTAATTAACTTTTATGCATTCTCCTTCTTTAAATCTGTAGGACCGCCTGTCCTAACCGCTCCAGACCTACTGCCTCTCCTTTCTGTTACAGGACCGCTCCTTTCCGCCCGAGCCTACTGTCCTTCCACTACTATACACAGTATAGAACATATCATTTTTCTTTCATTTTAAGAGCTCTGAGCCATCTCTATATGGCTCCTAGGAGGACTCACTACTAACCCCTACGGGTTCACTTCCTGTCCTCATTCCTCTATTAACATTATTGAACATTTCTTACAATCAACTAATTGGTTACATTTAACTTTCACATATCAACATCATCAATACTTTCTTTTCAGGACATTATTGCCATTCAACCATCTTAAGGCAACACTGTTCAAGTGCAGGATGTGAACATCCCCTTTAAGAGGGGACCAAGTCTCTATGAGGTAGTGCAACTTCTCAAGCTGCAAGTCCATATGCAGCAAGGACTCCAGTACAAGTTCCAAGAACCGTATCTTCGCAAAGAGTCCGTCTTTTATATAAAACCAGTAGAGAGCACCTTTAAGAAGGTGCAAACTATATACAAGGAGTTTGTATCATGCATTGTTCATGATTCAGCAGTTCTGGATAACTTGTGCAAAAAGTAGAAAACAAACAAAAATAAGAAACAATAGGGATCCCGGGTCAACAAAGGGATCCCTTTAAGAATAACCCTAGATGGGTTTTAGCAGCAAAACAGTGGAGGAAAACAATGAACTATTTACAATCATTAAAGCATTTTTGCTTACTCTGATGGTGGCTGAGCAGGGGGTGGTCTTCGATCCCCGACCGAGGCAACACCTGTGCTGGTAGTTGGTCTCTCAGGTGCCATCAGATCAGTCGGTGTCTGGATTTGAAGGCTAACCCTGCTTGCAAGCTCGGCGGCTGCTACAAGGCGGACGGTGGTGATAGTAACGAGATCTGTCAAATCTGGATCAATCGGGGCCACGGCAACAGGTGACGCTCCCTCAGGTTCATACCGGTGAACGTTCCGAGCGCACCATCCTTGTGCATTCCGGCGGCGAGTGTAGGTCACCTGATCCCCCCTTTGCAATGGGTCACCATCTCGACTGCAGCAGGGAGTTTTTACGTTGTAGCTAGTAACGAAGACGTCAGTTGGTAGTCCCGGTTCCTGTATGGAGCCCCAACCCCTCTTCGGGTGGAAGGCTAACACAGTCCCCCGCTTTACCACGTCGTTCCTGTTGTGCGCAGGCTTCCTGCGTTGCGTCTTCGGCATATCAGATTGTTCTGTTCCATCTCGGTTTTTCCAGTGTTGGATCAGACATTGTCTATACTGTTCCCAAGTGAGCACAGCAAGGGTGAGGCTCTCCCCCGGAGCTCCATACGGCTCTTTCCAGGGGGTGTCCCACCGGAGGATCACCCCGTCCGGGCCTACATCTATGGGTTCCCCCATCTTGGTCGGTAGTGGAGGTACCAGCTTCCCCATCGCGTCGGGGGTGAGGACTACCCGCTCCACTGAGAGGAAACGGTTATTGTTGCTGGGGTGAGGAGCGGTCACAGGAGCGGGATCGGTCAGGGGAGCCGGATCGGTCGGGAGAGCAGAATCGGCCGGGGGAGTAGGGGTGCCGTCCATACCTGCGCCTTATGTGATTCCACCGATGTCGATCTGTTCCGTTGACGAGGACACTGGAATCGGCTGCAGCCCGGACCGTGGCTCTTCCGGAGTGGCCTCTTGATGTGGCTCCGCCCTCCATGGCTCCGTGGCTGGGATAGGTAGGTTTGGCTCCTCCACTGGCGGCTCCAAGGAGTTCAGGTCCTTCACCGGCGGTGGACGCGAGTCCGCCTCTGATGGGTGAGGGCAAGCCGGGATCACCTCGCCGTTGCTCGGGCACTTGCTGCTCATCGTCGCTGTCTGGCATTTGGCGGCAACGCATGCACCTGGCTCCGCCATTTCTCCGAGGTTGGGCTCCTTCTTCACCTCGTTCCCGCCGTTGCAAATCAGGGGGCGGTTCTCCTCTGCTGCTGGGTAGGTCGTCCTCTTGCAGCAAGAGTCGGAGGGGGCGGTCGCCACTTCTGGCGCCGTTCTGGTAGTCTCCTCCCATGGCACGCCCTTCTTCTCCTTCTGCGCTCCCTGTGGCGCTGCAATGGCGGCGACTTTTGGCGGGAACTTTTTGGCGGCAAGCGACAACACACAGTCTTTGCAATAAAGTACAGTCCAAGCACAGTAAATCACAGTTCCAAGGCACACATGACCTGATTCTTCAGGCTTAAGTAGATCCTGTTCGTGACGCCAAGTTTGCAGCGCCCCCACTGCCGCAGGGCCGAGGGGTACCCGGTACCGGGCCTCTGAGTCTCTGCTCTGGGGTTGTCACGGTGGCTAGGCCCGGTCCGTGACCCTGCTGAGGGGCGCTCCAAATAAAGAATAGGTGTGGATGGTGTTGGTAGTGCGGTGTAGTGCCGGTCGCAGTTAATAACGAGGACACCAGGTTGCAGTCTCTTTACCTCTTTACTGAAGGTCTCAAAGTCCTCAATCCAGAATACGGTTAACCAGGCTGCGCAAGTCCGGCCGGTCCGATGGCACCTCCAGAGTTCCCTTTGCAGGTGGAAATCTGTGCCTTCCTACTAGCGCTATGTGTTGTGGTCCTCCCCTGCTGAGCTTACGGGATAGTCCCCACAACTGTTGTGTCTGTTTCTCGTGTTCCCTCACAACTCGATTAGATGATCTTCTGCTAATCCTCCGTCCCTCCCTGGTGTTATGGTTGGGACGCACCCGTATGACGGGTAGGCTCGGAGCTCTTCCGGGACCCTAGAGTCGCCCCTCTCCAAAGGTTGCCCCCTATGTCTGCGTAGGTGATTTAGGTGAGACAGCCCGCCTGTGACTGACTGTCCTGCCGTTGGTTTGAAGTATGGCTTAGAGCTCTGTACCTCTTCGGCGTTCCGGCCGCCGGTTGTTTGCACCTCAGTAGGATGTTGCCTCGATCTTACAGCACAACTCCTACTGGTATTCTCCTTCTTGCTTTGATCTCGTTTCTCACTCAGCACAATAAATCTCGCTTCTTGTCCTTTCTTAGGGCACCGCCGCTATGAAGTGCAGGCGCGGTCCCGTAGCTTTCTCTCTGTTTGCCAGGCCTCTGTCAGGATCCCACCCCTGACAGGGACCCTACCAAATCTTCCCCTACAACACCCTCTGCCACAAGGTGTTGCCTGGTTCCAACCCAGTCAGCGTTCTTTCTAACTTCCTGCCTAACCCCCAGTTTTACCAGACTGTGAGGAGTGGCCTAATGAATAGTACCCTTAGCTCCCCCTGGAGGCCAGACTGTGAAATGTATTGGTGTCTGTGATACCTGGTTAGATGAACTCCTTCAGTGCCATCAGACGTACCATAGCTCCCCTTAGCGGCGGAGCCACAGTACTGCAACGACCAGGACTCTGGGGCGCTGCACTGAGAAGCGGGATGGTGACGCTAATTATGGCGTCTTCGCCGCTCACCATCTTGGTGCATTCCTCAAAGTTTTGGAGGATGGTACATATGTCGGACATCCATGTCCACTCCTTAGGTCTTATGTTATGACCCCAATGGCAGAGGGTCTCAGAAATATTTACTAAGTCTGCAAACACAAAAACCAGCTCATAGGGCAGTGGTAACTGGGCTGACCATATATCTAATCCTAGCACCACAAATAACAGCAGCCGGGGAACGTACCTACGTCGATTCTAGACGTCTCGCGCCAGCCGGAGAACTAACTAGCCCTAGAAGGGAAAAGAAAGACCTTTCTTGCCTCCAGAGAAAAGACCCCAAAAGTTGGATACAAGCCCCCAACAAATAATAACGGTGAGGTAAGAGGAAAAGACAAACGTAAGAATGAGCTAGGTATTTAGCAAAGAGAGGCCCACTAGCTAATAGCAGAATATAGTAAGATAACTTATATGGTCAGCAAAAACCCTATCAAAAATATCCACGCTGGAAATTCAAGAACCCCCGAACCGTCTAACGGCCAGGGGGGAGAACACCAGCCCCCTAGAGCTTCCAGCAAGGTCAGGAATCACATTTAGTACAAGCTGGACAAAAATGAGAGCAAGCAAATAACCCAAAAAACAAAGAAGCAGGACTTAGCTTAATTTTGCACGAACCAGGACCAACAGATAGGAGCAAACAGAAAGGATCTGATTACAACGATGCCAGGCACTGGACTAAGGATCCAGAAGGTTTATATAGCAACACCCCTGGACTAACGACCCAGGTGGGTGCAAACTGAGGGAAGAAAATCCCAGAGTCATATCACTAGTAACCAAAAGAGGGAGCCAAAAAGTCTAATTCACAACAGTACCCCCCCCTTAAGGAGGGGTCACCGAACCCTCACCAAGACCACCAGGGCGATCAGGATGAGCAGCGTGAAAGGTACGAACTAAATCGGCCGCATGCACATCAGAGGCAACCACCCAGGAATTATCCTCCTGACCGTAGCCCTTCCACTTGACCAGATACTGAAGCCTCCGTCTGGAGAGACGAGAATCCAAGATCTTCTCCACCATGTACTCCAACTCGCCCTCAACCAACACCGGAGCCGGAGGCTCAGCAGAAGGAACCACAGGCACAACGTAGCGTCGCAACAAAGACCTATGGAACACGTTGTGAATGGCAAACGACACCGGAAGATCCAAGCGAAAGGACACTGGATTAAGGATTTCCAATATCTTGTAAGGACCGATGAAGCAAGGCTTAAATTTAGGAGAGGAGACCTTCATAGGAACAAATCGAGAAGACAGCCACACCAAATCCCCAACACGAAGTCGGGGACCCACACCGCGGCGGCGGTTGGCAAAACGCTGAGCCTTCTCCTGTGACAATTTTAAGTTGTCCACCACATAATTCCAGATCTGCTGCAACCTATCCACCACAGAATCTACCCCAGGACAGTCAGAAGGCTCCACATGTCCCGAGGAAAAATGAGGATGGAAACCAGAGTTGCAGAAAAATGGCGAAACCAAAGTAGCGGAACTAGCCCGATTATTAAGGGCAAACTCAGCCAACGGCAAGAAGGTCACCCAATCATCCTGATCTGCCGAAACAAAACACCTCAAATAAGCCTCCAGAGTCTGATTAGTTCGCTCCGTTTGTCCATTAGTCTGAGGATGAAAGGCAGACGAGAACGACAAATCAATGCCCATCCTAGCACAAAAGGATCGCCAGAACCTGGAAACAAACTGGGATCCTCTGTCAGACACAATATTCTCAGGAATGCCGTGTAAACGAACCACATTCTGAAAGAACACAGGAACCAGATCAGAAGAGGAAGGCAGCTTAGGCAAAGGCACCAAATGGACCATTTTTGAAAAGCGATCACATACCACCCAGATGACAGACATACCCTGAGACACCGGGAGATCAGAAATGAAATCCATGGAAATGTGTGTCCAAGGCCTCTTCGGGACAGGCAAGGGCAAGAGCAACCCGCTGGCACGAGAACAGCAAGGCTTAGCTCGAGCACAAGTCCCACAGGACTGCACAAATGACCGCACATCCCGTGACAAGGAAGGCCACCAAAAGGACCTAGCCACCAGATCTCTGGTGCCAAAAATTCCCGGATGACCTGCCAACACCGAGGAATGTACCTCGGAAATGACTCTGCTGGTCCACTTATCAGGAACAAACAGTCTGTCAGGTGGACAAGAGTCAGGTCTACCAGCCTGAAATCTCTGCAACACGCGTCGCAAATCAGGAGAAATGGCTGACAAGATAACTCCCTCTTTAAGAATACCAACCGGTTCTGCGACTCCAGGAGAGTCAGGCACAAAGCTCCTTGAAAGAGCATCAGCCTTCACATTCTTTGAACCTGGTAAATACGAGACCACAAAGTCAAAACGGGAGAAAAACAATGACCAACGGGCCTGTCTAGGATTCAGGCGTTTAGCAGACTCGAGATACATCAGATTTTTGTGATCAGTCAAGACCACCACACGATGCTTAGCACCCTCGAGCCAATGACGCCACTCCTCAAATGCCCACTTCATGGCCAGCAACTCCCGATTGCCAACATCATAATTCCGCTCAGCAGGCGAAAACTTCCTAGAGAAGAAAGCACATGGTCTCATTACCGAGCAACCAGGGCCTCTCTGTGACAAAACGGCCCCTGCCCCAATCTCAGAAGCATCCACTTCGACCTGAAAGGGAAGCGAGACATCAGGCTGGCACAAAACAGGCGCCGAAGTAAACCGGCATTTCAACTCTTGGAACGCCTCCACGGCTGCAGGAGCCCAGTTAGCCACATCAGAACCCTTCTTGGTCATATTCGTCAAAGGTTTAACAACGCTAGAAAAATTAGCGATAAAACGACGGTAGAAGTTAGCAAAACCCAAGAACTTCTGAAGACTCTTAACTGATGTGGGTTGAGTCCACTCATGAATAGCTCGAACCTTGACTGGGTCCATCTCCACAGCAGAAGGGGAAAAAATAAACCCCAAAAAGGGAACCTTCTGTACTCCAAAGAGACACTTTGAGCCCTTAACAAACAAAGCATTCTCACGCAAAACCTGAAACACCATCCTGACCTGCTCCACATGTGAGTCCCAATCTTCAGAGAAAACCAGAATATCATCCAGATAAACAATCATAAATTTATCCAGATACTTCCGGAAAATATCATGCATAAAGGACTGAAACACTGAGGGAGCATTAGAGAGCCCAAAAGGCATCACCAAGTACTCAAAATGACCTTCGGGCGTATTAAATGCAGTCTTCCATTCATCTCCTTGCTTAATGCGCACAAGGTTGTACGCACCACGAAGATCTATCTTGGTGAACCACTTGGCACCTTTAATCCGGGCTAACAAGTCCGACAACAGAGGCAAAGGATACTGAAATTTAACAGTGATTTTATTCAGAAGCCGATAGTCAATACAAGGTCTCAAAGATCCGTCCTTCTTGGCCACAAAAAAGAATCCCGCACCAAGAGGGGAAGAGGATGGACGGATATGCCCCTTCTCCAGAGACTCCTTGATATACGAACGCATTGCGGCATGCTCAGGTAATGACAGATTAAATAATCTTCCCTTAGGAAATTTACTACCTGGAATCAAATCTATGGCGCAGTCACAGTCCCTATGAGGAGGCAGAGCACTGGATCTGGACTCGCTGAATACATCCTGATAATCAGACAAATACTCAGGAACTTCCGAAGGAGTAGAGGAAGCAATAGACACCGGCGGGGAATCAGCATGAATTCCCTGACAGCCCCAACTTGACACAGACATTGCCTTCCAATCCAAGACTGGATTGTGGGTCTGTAACCATGGCAGACCCAAAACGACCAAATCATGCATTTTATGTAGAACAAGAAAACGAATCACCTCCCGATGTTCAGGAGTCATGCACATGGTTACTTGCGTCCAAAACTGCGGTTTATTTTCCGCCAATGGCGTAGCATCAATACCTCTAAGAGGAATAGGATTTACCAACGGTTCAAGAACAAAACCACAGCGCTTGGCAAATGACAGATCCATAAGACTCAGGGCAGCACCTGAATCCACAAACGCCATAACAGGGTAAGAAGACAATGAGCAAATTAAAGTCACAGACAAAATAAATTTAGGTTGCAAATTACCAATGGCGACAGGACTAACAACCCTTGTTAGGCGTTTAGAGCATGCTGATATAACATGTGTAGAATCACCACAGTAAAAACACAACCCATTCTGACGTCTATGATTTTTCCGCTCATTTCTAGTCTGAATTCTATCACATTGCATTAAATCAGGTGTTTGTTCAGACAGCACCACCAGAGGATTAGCGGTTTTACGCTCCCGCAAACGCCGGTCAATTTGAATAGCCAGCGCCATGGAATCATTCAGACTTGTAGGAATGGGGAAACCCACCATCACATTCTTAATGGCTTCAGAAAGGCCATTTCTGAAATTTGCGGCCAGAGCACACTCATTCCACTGAGTAAGCACGGACCATTTCCGAAATTTTTGGCAATACACTTCAGCTTCATCCTGGCCCTGAGAAATAGCCAGCAAAGCTTTTTCTGCCTGAACTTCAAGATTGGGTTCCTCGTAAAGCAATCCGAGCGCCAGAAAAAACGCATCAATATTTGCCAATGCCGGATCTCCTGGCGCTAGCGAGAAAGCCCAATCCTGAGGGTCGCCCCATAAAAAAGAAATAACAATTTTAACTTGCTGAGCAGAATCTCCAGATGAACGGGGTCTCAGAGAAAGAAACAATTTACAATTATTCTTGAAATTCCTAAACCTAAATCGGTCTCCAGAAAACAGTTCAGGAATAGGTATTTTAGGTTCAGACATAGGGCTACTGGTAACAAAATCTTGTATGCCCTGCACACGAGCAGCCAGCTGGTCTACACTGGTAATCAAGGTCTGGACATTCATGTCTGCAGCAAGCACAAGCCACTCAAAGGTAAAGGGGAGAAAGAGAGGAAAAAAAAACAAAAAACTCAGAATTTCCTTTCTTATTATCCCACTTCTGCAATGCATTAAACATTCAATGTTGGCCTGGCATACTGTTATGACCCCAATGGCAGAGGGTCTCAGAAATATTTACTAAGTCTGCAAACACAAAAACCAGCTCATAGGGCATTGGTAACTGGGCTGACCATATATCTAATCCTAGCACCACAATAACAGCAGCCGGGGAACGTACCTACGTTGATTCTAGACGTCTCGCGCCAGCCGGAGAACTAACTAGCCCTAGAAGGGAAAATAAAGACCTTTCTTGCCTCCAGAGAAAAGACCCCAAAAGTTGGATACAAGCCCCCAACAAATAATAACGGTGAGGTAAGAGGAAAAGACAAACGTAAGAATGAGCTAGGTATTTAGCAAAGAGAGGCCCACTAGCTAATAGCAGAATATAGTAAGATAACTTATATGGTCAGCAAAAACCCTATCAAAAATATCCACGCTGGAAATTCAAGAACCCATGAACCGTCTAACGGCCCAGAAGGAGAACACCAGCCCCCTAGAGCTTCCAGCAAGGTCAGGAATCACATTTAGTACAAGCTGGACAAAAATGAGAGCAAGCAAATAACCCAAAAAACAAAGAAGCAGGACTTAGCTTAATTTTGCACGAACCAGGACCAACAGATAGGAGCAAACAGAAAGGATCTGATTACAACGATGCCAGGCACTGGACTAAGGATCCAGAAGGTTTATATAGCAACACCCCTGGACTAACGACCCAGGTGGGTGCAAACTGAGGGAAGAAAATCCCAGAGTCATATCACTAGTAACCAAAAGAGGGAGCCAAAAAGTCTAATTCACAACAGTCTTATGTGTGGAGTCTGAACTGAATATTGACGGCCTTGTTGATGTTGGTAGTCAACAACTGCCCTCTTCTGCTCACAAAGCCTTTCCAACATATGCAGCGTAGAGTTCCAGCGCGTGGGAACATCACACACCAGCCAGTGAGCTGGAAGCTGCAAACGTTGCTGAAGCACGACAAGGGCGGCTGAAGCTGTAGCTGACATTCTAAAATGGGCAGACAGACGCCGTACTTTCACTAGCATATCCAGCAGCTTCGGGTAGCTTTTCAGAAATCGTTGAACCACGAGGTTAAGCACATGGGCCAAGCAAGGTACGTGTGTGAGCTCACCTTGCCTCAGAGCTGCCACTAGGTTATGGCCATTGTCACAAATGACCATGCCTGGCTGTAGGTTCAGCGGTGTCATCCAAACATCTGACTTCTTTTTTAATGCTGTCCACAACTCTTCTGCATTGTGCGGTTTGTCACCTCTGCAGATTAGCTTCAGCACAGCCTGTTGCCGTTTGGCTGATGCAGTGCTGCAGTGCTTCCAGCTTCTGACTGATGTGTTAAATTCAGACATGGAGGATGAAGAGGAGGAGGTGCAGGAGCTGTAGACTGTGGAGGCAACCCTGATTGATGTAGGGCCAGCAATCCTCGGTGTGGGGAGGATGTGTTCCATCCCAAGGTCCGACTGGGTCCCGGCTTCCACTATGTTAACCCAGTGTGCCATCATTGAGATGTACCGTCCCTGCCCACAAGTACTTGTCCACGTGTCCATGGTTAGGTGGACTTTCTCTGTAACAGCATTGTTGAGGGCACGGGTAATGTTGTGGGAAACATGCTGGGGTAATGGCACACCGGGAGAAATAGTGGTGACTGGGGACCGAATACCTTGGGACGGCCGCTGCAATCAGGTTGCGGAAAGCTTACTTCTCAACGAGCCTAAAAGGCAACATTTCTAGTGCAAGCAGGAGAGAAATATTAGAATTTAGGACTGTGGTCTGTGGGGCGTTGGCAGGGTATTTCCGCTTGCATTCCAAAGACTGGGTTATAGACAACTTAAGGCTGTGCTGGTTCAAGGACGTGGACGGGCTTGCTGATGGTGCTGGTTGACTGTGGGCCACAACAGGTGCAGGGCTAGAGGCATCTTCACATGCACTGTGTACTGTGGATTGGCTTCTCCGCAAAACAGTTGAAGAAGCAGTGGTGTGATCTGCAGGCAGTGGTCCTGGAGCCTTGGGTTTGGCCCACAAAGTCAGGTGCTTTGCTGCCATGTGCCTGATCATGCTGGTGGTGGTCAGGCTGGTTGTTTTGCTACCCCTGCTGATGCACACACAGCAGGTGCTGCAAATGGCCTGTTTGGGGTTATCGGCAGAGTCTTTAAAAAATAACCAGACTCGGGAAGATCTAACAGTTGGAATGGTTACTTCCCTCATGTTGGTGTTACGGGGAATGGATGCACGCCTTCTGTCTGTGGCCACCACACTGCTTCATCCTGGCTGTTGTGGTGATATGCCTCCTTCCCCATGTGTGCTGCTGCCCTCACTCTGCATGTCCTCCTGCCAGGTTGGGTCAGTCACTATGTCATCCACCACCTTGTCTTCCATATCTGTACCCTGCTCCTCCTCCTGACTTTCTGGCAATTGTGTCTCATCATCATCCACCTCTTCTGACACTTTGCCACCATCGCGTTCCTGTGACCGGGGCTTGTCAAAGCTTTGGGCATCTGTACATGCAATCTCATCTGTCCCCACTTCAAGTTGACCGGCCGAGAGCACAGAATCTTGAAATGGAAAACTGAACAGTTCTTCAGAGTGTCCAAGTGTGGGATCAGTTGTCTCAGGGCACTCGGCATGGTGGGAGGAAGGAGGATCAGGGTGAGGAATATCCGGGCCACACTCATGGCTACTCAGACTTGACCGTGTGGAAGACATGGCGGTGGTGGTGGCTAAGTGACTGGAAGCATAATCCGCTATCCATCCAACAACTGTTTCACACTGCTCTGGCTTCAATAGTGGTGTGCTGCGGTCCCCTAGAAACTGGGACAGGAAGGTTGAGCGAGAAGATGTGGGTCTTTGTTGTTACACACTTTCACCTTGACCACGGCCTCATCCTCTGCATGCACCATCATCACGTCCACTGCCCGTACCTTGCCCCTTACCTTGCCCTTTTTAAATGGACTGCTGCACTATTTCAAATGATCAACACAAATATATTTATTAGTAGCGAATTAACATCTGATCAGTATGCCTGCAAATCTACGATTTTTCAAACCCAAACACCAGGCAGGCCTCAGCCTGATATAACAGACTGTATTCAATTTTTGGGGGCTTTTTTGTGAAGTAAATTTATGCAAAATAGTGCTGTATAGAATTAAGAGTATCAGACAGCAAAAAAAAGTGGTACACCGGCCTACAATGACTTGAAGCAAACTTGGAGCACGCAGATATATGAGCGCTGTCACGAAAATACCACACTGGCAAATATGTGACCTTTTTATGATTTTGGAAGCTAAATAGTGCTGTATAGAATTAGAGTATCAGACAGAAAAAAAAGGGGTCCACGGCCTACAATGCCCAAACTTGGAGCACGCAGATATATGAGGGCTGTCACAAAAATACCACACTGGCAAATATGTGGCCTTTTCTTTTTTTATATATGCAAAATACTGCTGTATAGAATTAGAGTATCAGACAGCAAAAAAAGGGATACACCGGCCTACAATGACCAAACTTGCACCATGCAAATATATGACGGCAGTAACGGAAATACCACACTGGCAAATATGTGGCCTTTTTTTATTTTGGAAGCTAAATAGTGCTGTATAGAATTAGAGTATCAGACAGCAAAAAAAAAGGGTACACCGGCCTACAATGACCAAACTTGGAGCACGCAGGTATATGAGGGCTGTCATGGAAATACCACACTGGCAAATATGTGGCTTTTTTTAATGCAAAATAGTACTCTATAGAATTAAAGTATCAGACAGCAAAAAAAGGGGTCCACCGGCCTACAATGACCAAACTTGGAGCACGCAGATATATGAGGGCTGTCACGGAAATACTATACTGGCAAAAATGTGGCCTGTTGTTTTTTTAAATGCAAAATAGTGCTGTATAGAATTAGAGTAACAGACAGCAAAAAAAAGTGGTAAACCGACCTACAATGACCAAACTTGGAGCACGCAGATATATGAGGGCTGTCATGGAAATACCACTCTGGCAAATATGTGGCCTTTTTTTTTATAATTTTGGAAGCTAAATAGTGCTGTATAGAATTAGAGTATCAGACAGCAAAAAAGGGGTCCACCGGCCTACAATGCCCAAACTTCGAGCACGCAGATATATGAGGGCTGTCATGGAAATATTACACTGGCAAATATGTGGCCTTTTTTTATATATGCAAAATAGCGCTGTATAGAATTAGAGTATCAGACAGCAAAAAAAGTGGTCCACCAGCCTACAATTGTAAGAGGGTGGTGCTGTTATGGACAGTAAGGAACACTCTGTCACTTTAAGAGGCTGCACCCCCTTGTCTGGCATGATGGTGGAATGCTCTGCTTCTCCCATGCGATAGTGGGTGTAATTAACTAGTCTGGCAGAGTGCAGGTGTGGAGCTGGAGCAGCGTGTGTGAGCTGAGGCTGCAGCAGAGAGGACTTTTTGTGCTGATAGCTGAAAGAGAGAAGAACTGTGTCCTGACATAGCTGCAAGAGAGCTACGAAGATACAGAGAAAGGAATTTACAGTTTCCAGGAGCATCCCTAGGATCCAGAAGCAAGGAGAAGACCACGTTTCACAGAGCTGACAGAAAGCCGTGCGCACCACCATATTAGACTGCTGGGGGCCCCCTGGGACTGGATCTGATTCTCCAACATCACCGTGAGTTTGTTCCTGTTTGGTGCACCTGTTAGGGCCTAGTGTAGACTTCAATAGTCAGTACACGGGAGCCGTGTGGCCTGCTTAGTAAAGGCCAGGGAGGTTATACGTAGAGTAGCATCATCACTTGTTTATTGTTTACATTTGCTGGTTAGACATATTTTGAGTCTGTAATATTTGGAACACCGTGCTATTTTACGGGAAAGATCATGTTTATAACTCTTTTAAATTGTCTTTTGCCATTGTATACCCCTGTTTGCATCTTCCTCATTCACTTCATCCCTTGCCTTCCAATAAATCTACCCTTTGTGATTTGCACCTCATCTTGTGTACAATAGTCTTCCTGCAATCGCTTCAAGTGGCGCTGTGAGCAGGGTACTGTCACTAAGATGGAGGCAGCAGACAGCAATGGTGGGAATGCTAATGTTAATGGAGATACTGTGGGCATTGGTGGAACCCCTGCAAGGACACTCCCTATGGTCACCATATTTAGTGTGCTACCAAAGTTTGACGGCAAGAATATGCCACTGTCCGACTGGGTGTCCCAGCTGCAAAGCAGCCTGAAGATTTATAACATCAGCCCAGGCCTTGAAGTGGACATTGCGTTAACTGCCCTAGAGGCAGAAGTCCGTAGAACCGTCTGCTTACAACCAGAACTCACCCGCAGTACCCTGAAGGAGCTAGTGAAGTTCCTGGAAGAGATCTACGGCGAGACTGCTAGCGCCGGACACCTTCGTGCCAAATTTTTCTCTAGGCTGCAGCGGGAAGAAGAAGGAATTTCTCAGTATGCAACAGCACTGCAAGAAATGTTAGCAGAGGTGCAGAGAAAGGAGGCAGATGGATTTGGCAGCATGGGCTCTAAAGACCGGATAGTCAGGGAGCAATTCATTCTGGGACTGCACAGCACATCCTTGAGGTGAGCACTGTCAGAACCGGTCCGGGCAGATCCGGCTCTTACGTTTCGTCAAATCTTGGCGGAAACAGTGGCCCAAAGTAAAGAAGAGAGCTATGCATCTGGGGTGATGCGTGTCCAGGGCGCCAATGCCAGATGGGACCCAAACCATCAGGAGATGCTGGTCCAGGTGGTGCAGGACTTGCAGCGGTCCCTTGTCAATGTGCAAGAGAAACTGACCCAAATGGAGGGAAGAGTGGGAGAACTACAACAGTCTGACCCACTGTACTCATGCAACCATTCTTCAGCCCGACCAATAAGGGATCAGTGGGAGAAAGCCCCCTCCCATCAGGCATCGGAGGCACAAGGACAGGCTCGCGGTACCCCCCGGCGAGGAGGAGGCATCCAATGCTGGGAATGTGGAGGACGGGGGCACCTTGCCAGAGACTGTCGGAACTATACTCAAGGCCAGTGGAAGCCGCCGTTAAACTACCAACCCCCGCAGTAGTGCAGCACTCTGCGGGGGAGGTGAGAAGAGAGGCCGCTCCATATCATAACGGACACTTGATTGCTGGGAGCCCCATCCTACGTGCTGTATTTGAAGGAGTTCTAGTGGATTGCCTGATAGATACCGGGTCACAAGTGACAACGATGCCAGAAGCGTATTTCAAGCAGCATTTCCAGGACCTGGCCAAGCCAGAAAAAGAGACATTGATCCGGTTGTTTGCTGCCAATCACCAACCGATCCCGGTCACAGGGGTCGTGTGGATGAATATTCGAATCTGTGGGCAAGAAGTTGGGAGAAAAGGGATCCTGCTAGTCCCTGAGCCTATCAAGGAAGATGTGCCTGTAGTACTGGGAATAAATATCCTAGGTGAACTCGATCAGATTATGTTTACTAAACGGGGACCTGGATATTGGAAGAAGGCTACTACACATAAGCCTACTCAAGAAGCCTTTCAACAACTGATCCGCGTCTGTGGGATGCAGAATAGTGTACCATCTTATCAGATGGTAGGGGTCATCAGGGCCCCTGGAAAAGAACCTGTAATCCTACCTCCCGAGCGAGAAACTATAGTATACCTTCCAGTGGGGACTCACCGCAACCTTGACGGGTTGGAAGTGGTTGTTCAGCCTGTGGTAGGCGGAGGAGTGGACCAAGAAGTCATGATAGCTCGTACGATAGCTGTGGTCCAGTGAGGACATGTCCCCATAAGAGCTTTGAATGTGGGCCCCGGGGAGGTCACCTTGCCATGAGGGACAGATCTGGCCCTGGTGTACCTACATAAGGGTGAAGTGGTGAGTCAGAAGATGTCTTTATCACCGAAAGAAGGTGCGGGGTGGACCCTAGCAGTGGCTGCAGGGGACGAAGAGACGCCATCCCTGGAGTGGAGTGGACGGGTCATCCTTGATCAAATGGAAGTGTATGTGAAAGCTCTGGGCCCTGAGCATGTGAAAGCAATAGAAACTACGCTGTGGGAAAATCAGGCCGCATTCGCCCGTCACGCCGATGATTTCGGCTGTACTGAAGCCATCACGCATGAGATATCGACTGGGGAAGCTCGTCCAATTCGAGAACGATTCCGGCAGATCCCGCCCAAGATGTATCAAGAGGTGAAAACATTACTGAGGCAGATGCTGGATTCAGGAGTGGTGCAGAGTAGTCAGAGCCTTTGGGCAGCCCCGGTGGTGCTCGTCAAGAAAAAGGATGGGACCATCCGGTTCTGTGTAGATTACAGGAAACTCAATGCCTGCACTGTTCGAGACTCATATCCATTGCCCCGCATCGAGGAATACTTGACAGCATTGGGGAAAGCCAAGTACTTCTCCACCCTGGACCTAGCAAGTGGATACTGGCAAGTAGCCGTGGCAGAGAAAGACAAAGAGAAAACCGCCTTCATCCTCCCTATGGGGCTGTTCGAGTTTAACCGGATACCCTTCGGGCTCTCCAATGCTCCAGGCACATTTCAATGGCTGATGGAAAAGTGTTTGGGAGGCTTAAATTTTGAGGCTACCCTGATCTATCTGGATGACATCATTGTGTTTTCGGCCTCATTCGAAGAACACCTTGCCCGGCTTGGACAGGAACTTGGAAGACTGTGGGCTCATAACCTGAAGGTGAAGCCAAAGAAGTGCCACCTCTTCAAGAGAGAGATCGAGTACCTGGGCCACATAATGTCACAAGATGGTGTTCTACCCTCGCCAGAAAAAGTGGCTGCTATCCAGAAGTGGCCAGTACCTCGAACAGTGAGAGAACTCCAGGCCTTCCTGGGACTGGCTGGGTACTACCGCCGGTTTGTTAAAGACTTCGCGAAGGTGGCGGGTCCTCTTAATGAGTTGTTGAGGGGGACCGCTGGAGTGCCAAAGACCCAGCGCATCCCCTGGGCACAGAGACAAGACAAGGCCTTCCAGGCTATAAAGAATGCCCTTACCTCAGCCCCAATTTTGGCCTACGCAGACTTTGATTAACCATTCCTGTTGTACACAGATGGTAGCCTTCATGGACTCGGTACAGTACTTTCTCAGATACAGGATGGACATGAGAGAGTCATCGGGTATGCTAGCAGGTCCCTGCGAGACAGGGAAAGAAACCCTCACAATTACTGCTCCTTCCGGTTAGAGCTCCTGGCCCTGGTGTGGGCCATGACAGAAAAGTTTGCAGGCTTCCCGACAGGTACCAAAGTTCAAGTTCAAACAGACAATAATCCCCTGGCCCACCTTGAGATTGCTAAATTGGGGTCTTGGAACAACGATGGGTGGCTCGCCTAGCCAAGTTCGACTTTACCATCCGTTATCGCTCTGCTACCGAAAACGCAAATGCTGATGGGCTGTCAAGAGTGACTGTGGAGACTCCAGTGGGAGATCTTGATGAGCAACTCGAAGAGGAAGAAACCCCAGACTTTCATAAGTTTAAGCCCCCAATGGTTGCGGCCAAGTCAAGAAGGGAGGCATGCGCATTACCCTGGTCCCTGGGGAGAACCAATGAGGAATGGGGACACGTTCAGGATGAAGACGAAGGGCTGAGACAGATGAAATGGTGGGTAACTCAAAAGCGGAAGCCTGGCAAACAAGAGAGAGATGATCTGGACTCTGAAATGAGGAGTGTGTTACACCAATGGGATAGACTGGAAGTGCGAGAGTCAGTGCTATATTGTAAGAGGCAACAGCCAAAAGATATGGAAGTAAGGTGGCAAGTGGTCATCTCAGGAAGAATGGCTCAAGAAGTAGCTAAAGAAGCCCACGAATTTGGAGCACACTTCGGCCTCACAAAAGACCTACCAATGGTTACAGCGGTATGTGTATTGCCCCTGGTTGGAGTCTGTGGTGGAAGAGGTTTGCTGGCAATGTCGAGTATGTGACCTCATTAAGAGTACCAAACAGAGGGCACCCATCCAAACCATACAAACTAAGGACCCGCTAGAAGTCTTGATGATCGACTATCTCCTCGTGGGACACTCGGCCCGGGGGCTGCAATACTGTTTTGTGATGACCGATCATTTCTCTAAGTTTGCAGCAGTCACTCCGACTAGAGATCAGACTGCGGAATCGGCGGGGCGAGCCATCTGTCAAGACTTCATCCGGGTGTATGGGTGCCCAAAGCGCATCCACTCCGACCAAGGTGCATGTTTCCAAGGCAAGGTGATGGAAGAATTGTATTGTACGTATGGCATCGAGCAGTCCCGGACCACCCCTTACCACCCTCAAGGCACCAGAGCTTGTGAACGCTTCAACCGAACCTTACTTCAAATGCTGAGAATGTTGGAGGAGGATAAGAAGGCGTGTTGGCCAGACTATCTGCCGGAATTGATCTGGACCTACAACAATCGGGTCCACTCCACCACGGGTTATACCCCCTATCTACTGTTGTTTGGAAGAGCTGGATGAGAGATCTTTGAGCTGAATTTGGAACAGCCAGAGGAGCTGATGGAGCGAACTGTCACCTCATGAGTTAAAGAGCATCGGCAACGATTGCAAACGATACGGCGGTTGGCAGGTCAGCAGCTGCAAGAAAAAGAACATACAGGCCGCAAACCGACTCAAGAGTTACCCCTCCAACCTGGAGACCGAGTTTTACTCAGAGAGGAACGCCCCAAGGGAAAACTAAGTGAGAGATGGGAAGTACAGCCGTGCAAAGTTATCGAGCGAGTGTATGCTAACGGCCCTGTCTACAAGGTACAGACTGAGACTGGGGCATCCACCCCTAGAGTACTTCACAGAAATATGCTGCAGCCTTGCCGGTCTGAGGTCTGTTCTACGCCATTGTCGCCTGAAGGCGCTACTCCACTTCCTGAATCTGTCCTGCTTGATGGTGAAATCGATGATGAGTGGTGGACCGTCCCTGACACAGTAGGGGGTCCTCAGCCGCACAGAGACGGTAATCCCATGGATGTACCAGTACCACCATGCGAGGACGAGACCAGACAAGAGCTCACAATGTCCCCTGCAACAAGTGTTCCTCTGGAAGATAGTCAAGCCTTGCCTGACAGCCAAGAGCTGCAGAGATCCCAGAGGTCTAATGCAGGGGTTCCACCAGTCCGATATGTAGAACAGTGTGCTCTGTCTGTTTTTGCAACTTTATTGCCTCCTCTATAGGTGCTGTTTCCGCATTGAACGTACCTCCATTACACTTTGACCCTGATGCTGTGATGGCCGAGGATGACCATCATTAAAAAGGGAGGCATGTAAGAGGGTGGAGCTGTTATGGACAGTAAAGAACACGCTGCCACTTTAAGAGGCTGCACCCCCCTGTCTGGTGTGATGGAATGTTCTGCTTCTCCCCTGCAATAGTGGGTGTAATGAACTAGTCTGGCAGAGTTCAGGTTTGGAGCTGGAGCAGCGTTTGTGAGCTGAGGCTGCAGCAGAGAGGACTTTTTGTGCTGATAGCTGAAAGAGAGAAGAACTGTGTCCTGACATAGCTGCAAGAGAGCTACGAAGATACAGAGAAAGGAATTTACAGTTTCCAGGAGCATCCCTAGGATCCAGAAGCAAGGAGAAGACCACGTTTCACAGAGCTGACAGAAAGCCGTGCGCACCACCATATTAGACTGCTGGGGGCCCCCTGGGACTGGATCTGATTCTCCAACATCACCGTGAGTTTGTTCCTGTTTGGTGCACCTGTTAGGGCCTAGTGTAGGCTTCAATAGTCAGTACACGGGAGCCGTGTGGCCTGCTTAGTAAAGGCCAGGGAGGTTATACGTAGAGTATTATCACTTGTTTATTGTTTACATTTGCTAGACATATTTTGAGTCTGTAATAGTTGGAGCACCGTGCTATTTTACGGGAAAGATAACGTTTATAACTCTTGTAAATTGTCTTTTGCCATTGTATACCCCTGTTTGCATCTTCCTCATTCACTTCATCCCTTGCCTTCCAATAAATCTACCCTTTGTTATTTGCACCTCATCTTGTGTGCAGTAGTCTTCCTGCACCGTGGTGGTCCCCCGGCCATCGCTTCACAATGACCAAACTTAAAGCACGCAGATATATGAGGGCTGTCACGGAAATACCACATTGGCATATATGTGGCCTTTTTTATATTCAAAATAGTGATGTATAGAATTAGAATATCAGACAGCAAAAAAAGGGGTACACCGGCCAACAATGACCAAACTTGGAGCACGCAGATATATCAGGGCTGTCATGGAAATACCACGCTGGCAAAAATGTGGCCTTTTTGTAATTTTGGAAGCTAAATAGTGCTGTATAGAATTAGAGTCTCAGACAGCAAAAAAAGGGGTCCACCAGCCTAAAATGCCCAAAGTTGGAGCACGCAGATATATGAGGCCTTTTTCGGTGAATTTAATACTCACACAAAAAAAAAGTGGCACAAGGCTAGCACACACAACTATGCTACGTATGCCTGACAAACTATGATTTTTCAACAGGCCTCAGTCCGACAAAACAGACTGTATATTTTTGTTTTTTTGGGGTGAATTTTTGGAAAAAAAATCCAACTAGGTATATAGTAAAGAAGCTGCAGCAGCAACAAAAACAGCAGACATTTAGGAAGCTTTGGGAGGGATGCAGTGGGAGCAATCGACGCACATACAGTGCCTGCAGGCCTTGCACTGATGTGGATATGCCATGCCCCGCCAACCTAACACTACGAAATCGGGACCCACGAATTAGCCCTAAAAAAGACTTTTGGTTTCTGAGGAGTTGTGGATTTAAGAGTTGCAGACCTACACTAACTCTAAAAACCACGATTCTGACCCTATCTCTGCACCAACTCTCCCTACTCTCGCTAAATCAGGAACAGAATGCGGCGAGCAGGGCGGCACCAGGTCTCTTAAAATCGGGATGATGCTGTGCAGCCAAGCCAATCACTGCATGACCACAACAAAGATGGCTGCGGCGTTTCATGGCCTGGCAGACAATCCCTGCACCATGATTGGGTCTCTAAAGTCCACCAAAAATGCTGGGTGGAGACACCAGTTACCGCCGAATAATCCCGGAAATGCTTGGTGCTTGCTGAGTACACTGAGCATTGTGATACTCAGGCAAGTAACAAGTAGTGGCGAGCACGTTCGCTCATCACTAGCATCTATGTGTTATAAGAGGCCTGATACATAGGCCACAAAAAAATTCTGTTATTAACGTCATACAGTAAGGAACCTGAGTTTAAAAACAGTTTGTAGCATCTAGTGTGTTATAGAGGCCTGATACATAGGCCAGCTACAAACAAATTCTTCTGTTATTAACGTCATACAGTAAGGGACCTGACTTGAAAAGTAGCTTTTAGCATCTAGTGTGTTATAGAGGCCTGATCCTTGGTCCAAAGAAAAAATCTTTTTTTCTGTGACTAACACGATACAGCACGCTATATTTCAACTTTGAATTTACTGTCACTGAAATTCAGATGTTTGCCTAGGTGGTGCAGAGTTTAAAACCTGATTTTTGGTTGTTAATACTGTGCTTCTACTTCACTATCTGAGCAGTATGACTGGGAAAAAGCGAGGCCATGGTGGAAGGGGAATTATGTTGGTGAAAGCACTAGTGAAGCAGCGTCACGTCCTATGCAAAGACAAAGGTACACCATTACCTTTCTTTGGCAGCCGCACAGCAGTACGCATTGTCGATGATGCCCAGAAAGACATGTAGTTGAGTGGATGGCAAGTGCAAGCTTCAAGTGGCCTCTCCTCCTCTGTCTCCACCTCAACATCACACCCATTACAGTCCACAGATGGGGCACCCAAATTCCCCTTGCTTCCCCCCGCATCCCAACTATCTAAGTGTCCAATTGACTGCACGGAAGCACGGAACCACAGATGGGTGATTCTGAAGAGCTTTTCACACATTCTATGCCATGTTCATCAGAAGTGTACTCAAAAGCTTTGCAGAGTCAAGATGAATAAATCTACACCGATGCCCAAAATTTTTTTAGCTTGGATCCGGGGCTGGAAAAATTACAGTCCCAACAGCATCCTGACCCTCATCATCAGATGATCACCCCTGGGGGAAGTTGATCCTGATTAGACTCAGATATCTGAGGCTCACGCGGACTGTACTGTGCTGTCAGGGCAAGAAGAGGAGGAGAGTGACTCTAATGGCCAGGAGTGTGATAACACAGAGGATGATGATGAGGAGTTGGCGTGAACATAGAGGTCTACAGCTGAGTAGGTCTTCTGAAGAAGAAGACGAGGAGGTTACGTTGTGTCCTCCGTTGCAGACATGTAGTGATGCAGCCACGGTGATTGATGCATCCTCAGCCACAACTGTGCCTCTGACCAGCAGCGCCCGTGGGTCTGCAGCCCGCAGGGATGGCAAAGGTTGCCTAGCCTGGGCCTTTTTTGACACTGCAAAGGATGAGCCAGCTTACGTAATCTGATAACTTTGCAAAATAAAAATGTGTCGAGGTAAAAACTGCAATAATTTGACTACTACAGTTACGACATTACCACAATGAATTTTAAACAAAACAATTCAGATGCAGTTGAAGTTCAGACTTTCAGCTATCATTTGAGGGTATCCACATTAAAATTGGTTGAAGGGTTTGGGAGTTTCAGCTCCTTAACATGTGCCATCCTGTTTTTAAAGGGACCAAAAGTAATTGGACAGATTAAATAATTTTAAATAAAATGTTAATTTCTAGTACTTGGTTGAAAATCCTTTGTTTGCAATGACTGCCTGAAGTCTTGAACTCATGGACATCACCAGACGCTGTGTTTCCTCTGTTTTGATGCTCTGCCAGGCCTTCAGAGCAGTGGTTTTCAGTTGCTGTTTGTTTGCTTGTTTGTGGGCCTTTCTGTCTGAAGTTTAGTCTTTAACAAGTAAAATGCATGCTCAATTGGATGGAGATCAGGTGACTGACTTGGCCATTCAAGAATATTCCACTTCTTTGCTTTAATAAACTTCTGGGTTGCTTTGGCTTTATGTTTTGGATCATTGTCCATCTGTAGTATGAAATGATGACCAATCAGTTTGGCTGCATTTGGCTGGATCTGAGCACAGGCTCTGAATACCTCAGAATTCATTCGGCTGCTTCTGTTCTGTGTCACATCATCAATAAACACTAGTGACCCAGTGCCACTGGCAGCCATGCATGCCCAAGCCATCACACTGCCTTCGCCATACTTTTCTCTTTCCATCATTCTGGTAGAGGTTGATCTTGGTTTCATCTGTCCAAAGAATGTTCTTCCAGAACTGTGCTGGCTTTTTTACATGTTTTTTAGCAAAGTCCAGTCTAGCCTTTTTATTCTAGATGCTTATGAGTGGCTTGCACCGTGCAGTGAACCCTCTGTATTTACCGTATTTTCCGGCGTATAAGACGACTTTTTAACCCCTGAAAATCATCTCAAAAGTCGGGGGTCGTCTTATACGGCGGATATGGCGTGTGCAGGGAGCGGTCCTGTATGGTTCCCAGGATCTGGAGGAGAGGAGACTCTCCGTCAGGTCCTGGGATCCATATTCATGTAAAAAAAAAAAGAATAAAAATAAAAAATATGGGATATACTTACCCTCTGACGGCCCGCGGCTCTCAGCGGTGCAAGCGGCGACCTCCGTTCCTAAGAATGCATTGAGTGGAGGACCTTCGATGACGTCATGGTCACGCGAACGGTCACGCCATATAAGATGACTGGGCGTATAAGATGACCCCCGTCTTATACGGCGAGTATATCACAAACTCCATATTTTATATGGAAAAGTTGGGGGTCGTCTTATACGCCCAGTCGTCTTATACACCAGAAAATACGGTACTTCCATGCAGTCTTCTCTTTATGGTAGATTTGGATATTGATACGCCTACCTCCTGGAGAGTGTTGTTCACTTGGTTAGCTGTTGTGAAGGGGTTTCTCTTCACCATGGAGATTATTCTGCGATCATCCACCACTGTTGTCTTCCGTGGGTGCCCAGGTCTTTTTGCATTGATGAGTTCACCAGTGCTTTCTTTCTTTCTCAGGATGTACCAAACTGTAGATTTTGCCACTTTTAATATTGTTGCAATTTCTCGGATGGTTTTTTTCTGTTTTCGCAGCCTAAGGATGGCTTGTTTCACCTGCATGGAGAGCTCCATTGACCACATGTTTACTTCACAGCAAAACCTTCCAAATGCAAGCACCACACCTCAAATCATCTCCAGGCCTTTTATCTGCATAATTGAGAATGACATAACGAAGGGATTGCCCACACCTGTCCATGAAATAGCCTTGGAGTCAATTGTCCAATTACTTTTGGTCCCTTTAAAAACAGGGTGGCACATGTTAAGGAGCTGAAACTCCTAAACCCTTCATCCAATTTTAATGTGGATACCCTCAAATGAAAGGTGAAAGTCTGAACTTCAACTGCATCTGAATTGGTTTGTTTAAAATTCATTGTGGTAATGTCTATAACCAAAATTAGAAAAATGTTGTCTCTGTCAAAATATATATGGACTTAACTGTACATGTATGAACCTTCACATGCACAATCAACATGCTTAAGTGTTGGAATCCCACTGCACAAAAATGTAGACCAGCAGACATCAATCACCATCAGCCGCCCCATCAATGGTATCTGCTGCCTCTTCCTCCTCCTCTGTTGCCATGCCAACTATTGAGATGCAGGTCTTTGATCGTAGAACCTCGGGTTCTTTACCCAATTGAGTCACGCTGACTGAGAGGCTGCCTTCAGCTGTAATGGAAGCGGACATGCCTGCTGTTTTCGACCGATCTCAGAGAACGATCACACCACAAGTTTCGCCATCCACAGTAACATCTCCACCTGCACCTCTCTCATGGTCCAGCAGCTTGTCTGCTTCACTGAACTCCGCCCTCTCACAGCACTGCAGTCAGCCCATGGTTCCGCAGTTGTCATCACAGAAAAGATTGTTTCCTCCTATGCATAGCAAAGCTAAGAGGTTGAACTCCACCATCTCTAATTTGTTGGCCACGGAAATGCAGCCTTTCCGCCTGGTGGACACTGAAGGTTTCCGAAAGCTGATGGCCATCACAGTCCCCCAGTAACAATTACCCAGTCGCCATTATTTTCGAAGAAAGCTGTACATGCGCTACACCAGCATGTAGCAGACATCACCCATTCCTTGACAAAATCTCTGTCTGCTAGGGTGCATTTCACCACAGACACTTGGATGAGTAAGCATGGCCAAGGGCATTACATCTAGCTGACTGGGCACTGGGTGACTCTGTGGGGACTGGGGCTGCTCCACAAGTCTTGGAATCCCCAAGGCTTGCAGGCCAAAGCTCTACATTTAACTCTTCCTCCACTGCTTCTGCCTCCTCTATCTCCTCTAGGGTCTCCACCTGCGCCCTCAACCTTTGCCTTCACAAGACACGTGTTTCAACAATGCATAGCAAACCCTCACCACCTCCGTACAGTGCAGCCAGGGCTCACCGCAATCAGGCAGTATTAAAATTGATATGCCTTGGAGATCGCAGTCATATACCTGAAGAGTTGTGGACAGCTCTCCAGGCTGAATTTGATCAATGACTGTCTCCACTGAACCTGCATCCAGGGAAGGTCGTGTCTGATAACAGTGCGAACCTGGTGGCGGCCCTATGGTGAGGCCAGCTCATACACATGCCTTGCATGGCTTACGTCCTCAACCTGGTGGTGCAGTGTTTTCTCAGCCACTATCGTGGCAGGGGTGACCTGCTCCAGAAAGCACGTAAGCTGTGTGCTCATTTCCGCCATTTGCACCCCTCTGCTCATCGACTTGCATCGATACAGAGGTCTTTGTCCATGCCAGTAAACAGGTTGAAATGCAATGCGCTGACATGGTGAAATTCCACTCTGTACATTTTGCAGTGACTGTGGCAGCAGCAATAAGCCCTGACGCAGAATGTCATGTCGCATAGCCTGGGCCAACGCAGTACGGAGTTGGAGCATATCACATTTACAGAGTGGGCAAAGATTAAGGACCTCTGCACCCTTCTGCACAGTTTTCAAATGGCTACTAAGAAGGTTACCACTGACGATGCCATCATCAGCATCACTATTCTGGTCACTTATATGCTGGAGCAGACTTTGAAAAGCCTGCGGGAGGAGATGGTGGTCCCAGAAGAAGAGGAGGAAGCAGCAGAGGCTGCGGAAGGGATAACATTGTCTCAAAGTTCAAGACTGTCGTCACACAGCTGGGTGCCAAGGGAGGGTGGAGTACTGCGATTGATGGGGGCTGGTGATGATAACAATCTGTTATTGAAGGTGCAAGATCCAAGGGACAAATGGAGGAGGAATAAGTGATGGGCAAGCAACTGTCAGATGAAGAGGATAATCCTCCCCTCTCTGTTGTTTGGGGTTGGTGGGAGGGGACGGAGGAAATGAGTCTCATTGTTACCCAGCCACCAACACAGCATGGACTCGGACCTCATGGTAGAGCCCGACATATGATTGCCTTCTTGCTGCACTATTTGCAACATGTTCCCATTATAGTAATGATTAGGTATAATGCTGACTACTAGGTTGCCACTTTATTAGATCCACGTTATAAAACCAAATTTTGCCAGATGATTCCCACCCTAGAAAGGAACCTGCGAATGCTGGAGTATTGAAACATGCTTTTATACAACCTTAAGAGAGCTTTTCCCCAAGACAGCAGTGAAGCACACAGTTCGCACTGCAGCTGTAGACTTCCAAACTCTAGCCCATCAATTTGTCAACGCCAAAACATTAGCAGCAGCAGCAGTGGTGGAAGTGGATGAAGCAATTTCTGTAAGTCCTTTGACACTTTTTTAAAACCAACTCGTGCATCAGCACAACAGAGTCTTACACGTGGTGAACAAATGGAGAAGATGGTGCAGGAGTATCTAGAACTAATTATCAATACCATCAGGGAGGGTTTGGGCCCTTTCACATTTTGGTCTTTCAAAATGGAGGAGTGGCCTGAGCTCACCTCACATGCCTTGGAGGTTTTATCGTGCCCTGCAGCCAGCGTTCTCTCAGAGCGTGTCTTCAGCGCTGCTGGTGGTGTCTTGACAGATAAGCACATACGGTTGTCTCCTGAAAGTGTTGACTACCTAGCTTTCATTAAGATGAACAAGTCATGGATCTCAAAGGACTTTTGCACCCCAATCGCAGACTGTACAGACTAGGTGATATTTCATTTTTTAGTGTGATGCATTAATGTAATGCAACTGCACGCTGTGGTATCTTTAGTTTTGCTTCTGTGGCTGCTGCAGATGATGATGTTAACACTAACTTGTGGAAATGTGAACTGTCATGGCTGGTTTACATCTGGTGTGTTAGCAGTAGTGGAAGACGTGTCGGTCCCAATTATACTATTTCAATTTTTGTGAAAGTTATTCCACTTCTGTGGTGTCAGGCCCTCATTTTTTAAAATGTGAACACTGCAAGTTTCCTGTCCATCTGCTGGATTGGGTGTAGTGAAAGACCTGCCAGTCCCTATTCTACTATGTCTACTGTGGTGAAATTGATGCCACTTTGGTGATATCTGCAAATAATTTTTTGGAAATGTGAACACTCATGGTTGAGTGTCCATCTGCTGGATTGGGTGTAGAGAAAGACCTGTTGGTCCCTATTAGACTATTTCTGCTGTGGTGAAATTGATGCCACTTCTGTGGTATAGGGCCCTCATTTCTTTAAATGTGAACACACCTTGTAGGGTGTTCATCTGCTGGATTGGTTATAGAGAAAGACCTTTTGGTCCCTATTAGACTATTTCTACTGTGGTGAAATTGATACCATTTCTGTGGTGTAAGGGTCTCATTTCTTTAAATGTGAACACACCTTGTAGGGTGTTCATCTGCTGGATTGGGTGTAGAGAAAGACCTTTTGGTCCATGTTAGACTATTTCTACTGTGGTGAAATTGATGCCACTTCTGTGGTGTAAGGCCCTCATTTCTTTAAATGTGAACACTCCTGGTAGGGTGTCCATCTGCTGGATTGGTTGTAGTGAAAGACCTGTCGGTCCCTATTCTACTATTTCTACTGTGGTGAAATTGATGCCATTTTGATGGTGTATGCCAATAATTTTTGGAAATGTGAACACTCCTTATTGAGTGACCATCTGCTGGATTAGGTGTAGTGAAAGACCTGTCTGTCCCTGTTCTGCTATTTCTACTGTGGTGAAATTGATGCTACTTTGGTGGTATCTGAAAATAATTTTTGGAAATGTGAACACTCATGGTTGAATATCCATCTGCTGGATTGGGTGTAGTGAAAGACCTGTTGGTCCCTATTCTACTATTTCTACTGTGGTGAAATTGATGCCACTTCTGTGGTGTAATGCCCTCATTTCTTTAAATGTGAACACTCCTTGTAGAGTGTTCATTTGCTGAATTGGGTGTAGTGAAAGACCTGTCGGTCCCTATTACACTATTTCTACTGTGGTGAAATTGATGCCACTTGTGTGATGTCTGCCAAAAATTTTTGGAAATGTGAACACTCCTGGTTAGGTCTCCTTCATGCATGTTGCCTGTAGCAGTAGGCCTCCGAGACCGTCAGGCCTCTACTTCCTTGCACTCAACTACCCGTGTTACTATCCTTACATTTTTCTGACAATGGTAGTCTAGAAAACTGATATTTATGCCACCTGAGTGTGGCTCAGCATGAAAGCAGGTAGAGGTGTTGCATGTGTTATCAGGGCTCCCAGCAAAGGGGCCTAGACGATCCCTCACCCACCTCGTCTTACTGTGACGTTCATTGGGAAGCTGTAAATGCTGTCCCGGACCCCGATACCTCATGCCTGGCTGATTGCTGCAGTTCCATGCTAAAATGCGTATTGTGGGTGAATTGAGGCCACTTTCCTGGTGTCTGTCCCTCATTTGATGTGTTTTGGCAGCATTTAGGGCCATTCTAAGGTGTTGTGCATGCGTTTGTTTTTGCCTCCCATTGACTATAATGGTGTTCAGCTATGTTCGGCGAATATTCGACTAATTAATCTGCGAATATTGCAAATTCAGTGAACATAATCCAAATTGAATATTGAAATATTCGCTCATCTCTACTTATGACCATGCTATATTTCAGTTTTTCTTTTTTGTTAAATTTGCAAAAATTTCTACATTTTTGTGTTTTTTTTCAGTCAAGATGGGGTGCAGAGTGTACATTAATGTGAAAAAATGAACTTTTTGGAATTTACCAAATGGCTGCAATGAAACAAACAGTGAAAAACTTAAAGGGGTCTGAATACTTTCCATACCCACTATAGTCCTCAATTAAGTGCTATGCCTGCCACACTTTCCCCATTATGAGCTGTAACCAGAACAATGTCCATCCTATTGAGTTATAACTGTATGCTGTTCACTTATTAGCTATAACCGTCAGACTGTTCACTCTTATCTATATATATAATCGTCTAAGGTCCATTTCCGTCTGTTTGTCTGTAATGGAAATCCCGCGTCGCTGATTGGTCGCGCCCGGCCGGCCGCGACCAATCAGCGATATTGGGGCAGTATTTAAACACCGCTTCACTTTTTTACTATTGATGCTGCCTAAGCATCATCAACTACTACTAACTACTGAACACTGAAGGGCATGCAATGAAGATTACGTCCTGAAACCAGTGCCAGAGTCAGGATGTACTTTGTGGGAGGAGTTTGTACGGCCACCGAAGGATGGTATAAATATCCAAATGGCCCTTGACAGAAAAAAAGATTCTTCACCCCTGCTGTATTATGATTCTATGCTGTATGAATTTTGTTTAATTGATAAGTCTTCTATATCTTTGTTTCCTATAGAGCCCTTACCATTCCACCCTCTTCGACCCCTCTGCAGCGCAGCTGTGATGTCAGCAGGGTGATGAGGTTATCACACTACTGCAGGTCAGCAAGTTGGAACTGGGTGCTGATAAGTGAACCTCCTCTGCTCTGACATCGCGGCTCATGTTTTCGATTGCATTCGCATCTCTATGATGCTAATGTGATTGAATACAGACTGCAGGAACTGGCATTTTCCCTGATCTTTGAGTCAGGTGTCAGTGTAAAAACTGGGTTGGAGAACTGTCCAAGGTCCACTCTTGGGGAGGCAGCATACTGATCTTGTCTCATGGGAGAAGATGGTCTGGCAAAACGTACCCCATAACAACAAATGCCAGGACATAGGAAAACAGCTTCAATAGAAAACAGAATAGTTGTTTAGTTGTGGGGTGTACGTTCGACAAATTCAGATATTAAAACAAGTATACAAAAGTAAAAAGTATGTTTAATGTCTAAAAAAAAACAAAGAGACACTATTATTCCGTCTGACTGCAGTCGAGTTTTTAATTTATCTCTGTGTTAGCAGTGGGGTCTTCCTGGGTCTCCTGCTATAGCATTCTTCTTCATTCAAATGTCGATGGACAGTTCACGCTGACACTGATGCACACAGCTGGCAGGACAGCTTGAATTTATTTGTACCTTGATTAGGGCTGCTTATCCACCATCCGGACTACATTGCAACTGTTCATCAATTTTTGTCTGTCATCCACAACCATGGAGATTAGAAACAGTGACATGGGTTGTAAACTTCTTGGACAAAGAAACATCAAGATCTCTGGAGATGGACTTATAACCTTGAGAGTATTGATATTTTTCAATAATTTTGGTTCTCAATTCCTAAGACAGTTCTCTCCTTCTCTTTCTGCTCTCCATAGACGAGTTTGAATGAGCATCACAGGCTTGAAACAAATTTCTACAATTTTGGAAAGGTGAAAATTTTGTTCAGCCTATTTGTGTGGTTTTGTGTGAAATTATGTACAATTTGAGTTTTGTTCTGTTTTTTTGTGTTGTTCCAATACAAACAAAGGAAATGACCATGTGTATAACAAACATATAATTGCAATACTTTTCTGGGAGCAATACTTCTTTTTCTGGAACTATTGCATGGGTGCCAACACTTTCGGACATGACTGTATAACATTGTAAAAATCTAACTTAAGTGCTTTACAAAAAAAGTGAAGTCGACAGTAGTGGGAAAGATTTAAAAAAAACTTTCCTGGAGCTCCACTTAACCAAGCCCAGGAATCAATTCACGGCCAAAAGAAAACAGGATATTTTCTGAGAGCCGACGTGCAATTTTCTGACTACCCAAACATTCTTTAGACATCTGTCTCACTTATTCCTCTGTGATGTCAAATTTGTTGCTATCTGTGTAATGTTAATAGTTGTCACTTTTATTATAACTAGAACTATTATTATTAGGGTTGAGCGACTTTCATTTTTTTAAGATCGAGTAGGGTTTTGGGAAACCCGATTTTGTCCAGAGTCGAGTCGAGTGCAGTCGGCCGATTATCGCTAAAAGTCGGGGATCGACCGAAACACGAAACCCAATGCAAGTCAATGGGGAAGCATAGTCGGCAGTGAGTGGAGGCCAGGAAAACACCTACAGTGCCCATTTTAATGCCAAAAACATCCATTCTTGTTTCTGAAGCTTGCCAATCTTAATTAACTGTATAATAATAGTTGGGCATAGGGAATTGGGGGAAAGTTGTGGGGGGAGTAGGGCTGGCTCAAGTTTTTCGTGGGCCCAGGAAATGCGGACTACGTCACGGCGGTGTTGCAGGGAAAGGTAAGTATTTAAACGTTGCAAGTGCTGTGATCCTGAGCAAGCAGGGGGGGGCCCACTCGTTCGCATTGGCACTGGCACAGGGCCCCTCAAAGTACGGCGGTGTGTTTGCATGGCGGGGGCGCCTCCCACCAGCAGCGACACTTTTGCGTACTCTGAGGGGCCCTGTGCCAGTGACGTCGCCAACGAGTATGCCCCCCCACCTGATGAAGGAACCTGCACTTTCATCTGCACCTTCCTCTTTGTCCCTGTGTAAGGTGGTATAACATGCGGGAAGGGGAACCTTACTTTCAGCAGGGTCAGATTCTGGCTGTGTAGAGTACAAGGGGAATGTAGTGGTCTAGGTCAATGTACCAGCAGACTCATTTAGCAGTGGCTGGGCAATGGGCAGGATGAGGAGGAAACAGATATAGGGCCAAAGAATAAAGTAGGCTAAATGCAGTTCAAAATTGGTAACAGGACTAAACAGGCGGCATTGCTTTGTTCAGTGGAGTAGCAAACCCAAGAGCAGCAGACACTGTTTCAAGGGCCTAACCACACTAGTAGGCCAAATGCAGTTTAATATCTGATAGTATAGGGCGAAAGCCAGAATGTGGAAGCTCAGCTTTGTTCAGTTGAGGACAACACCAGGGAGGGGCAGACACCTTTAGTAGGCCGGAAAAGCCTATTGCATTTTTTAAAATGGTAATTTGGAGCAGAAGGTTGAAGCTCAGCTTTATTTAGTTGAGGACAACACCAGGCAGGGGCACACAGACAGACACCTTTAGTAGGCCGGAAAAGCCTATTGCATTTTTTAAAATGGTAATTTGGAGCAGAAGGTTGAAGCTCAGCTTTATTTAGTTGAGGGCAACACCAGGCAGGGGCACACAGACAGACACCTTTAGTAGGCCGGAAAAGCCTATTGCATTTTTTAAAATGGTAATTTGGAGCAGAAGGTTGAAGCTCAGCTTTATTTAGTTGAGGACAACACCAGGCAGGGGAACACAGACAGACACCTTTAGTAGGCCGGAAAAGCCTATTGCATTTTTTAAAATGGTAATTTGGAGCAGAAGGTTGAAGCTCAGCTTTATTTAGTTGAGGACAACACCAGGCAGGGGCACACAGACAGACACCTTTAGTAGGCCGGAAAAGCCTATTGCATTTTTTAAAATGGTAATTTGGAGCAGAAGGTTGAAGCTCAGCTTTATTTAGTTGAGGGCAACACCAGGGAGGGGCAGAAGCCGTTAGTAGGCCCTAACCACCATTTTTTTTTTTAAAAACCACTTAATGAGAGCCGGAAGGTTGAAGCTCAGCTTTATTTAGTTGAGGACAACACCAGGCAGGGGCACACAGACAGACACCTTTAGTAGGCCGGAAAAGCCTATTGCATTTTTTAAAATGGTAATTTGGAGCAGAAGGTTGAAGCTCAGCTTTATTTAGTTGAGGACAACACCAGGCAGGGGCACACAGACAGACACCTTTAGTAGGCCGGAAAAGCCTATTGCATTTTTTAAAATGGTAATTTGGAGCAGAAGGTTGAAGCTCAGCTTTATTTAGTTGAGGACAACACCAGGCAGGGGCACACAGACAGACACCTTTAGTAGGCCGGAAAAGCCTATTGCATTTTTTAAAATGGTAATTTGGAGCAGAAGGTTGAAGCTCAGCTTTATTTAGTTGAGGGCAACACCAGGCAGGGGCACACAGACAGACACCTTTAGTAGGCCGGAAAAGCCTATTGCATTTTTTAAAATGGTAATTTGGAGCAGAAGGTTGAAGCTCAGCTTTATTTAGTTGAGGACAACACCAGGCAGGGGAACACAGACAGACACCTTTAGTAGGCCGGAAAAGCCTATTGCATTTTTTAAAATGGTAATTTGGAGCAGAAGGTTGAAG
Source organism: Ranitomeya variabilis (assembly GCF_051348905.1). NCBI lineage: Eukaryota > Metazoa > Chordata > Amphibia > Anura > Dendrobatidae > Ranitomeya > Ranitomeya variabilis. The sequence goes on from NC_135234.1 coordinate 408,409,086, forward strand.
CTCAGCTTTATTTAGTTGAGGGCAACACCAGGCAGGGGCACACAGACAGACACCTTTAGTAGGCCGGAAAAGCCTATTGCATTTTTTAAAATGGTAATTTGGAGCAGAAGGTTGAAGCTCAGCTTTATTTAGTTGAGGGCAACACCAGGGAGGGGCAGAAGCCGTTAGTAGGCCCTAACCACCATTTTTTTTTTTAAAAACCACTTAATGAGAGCCGGAAGGTTGAAGCTCAGCTTTATTTAGTTGAGGACAACACCAGGCAGGGGCACACAGACAGACACCTTTAGTAGGCCGGAAAAGCCTATTGCATTTTTTAAAATGGTAATTTGGAGCAGAAGGTTGAAGCTCAGCTTTATTTAGTTGAGGACAACACCAGGCAGGGGCACACAGACAGACACCTTTAGTAGGCCGGAAAAGCCTATTGCATTTTTTAAAATGGTAATTTGGAGCAGAAGGTTGAAGCTCAGCTTTATTTAGTTGAGGGCAACACCAGGCAGGGGCACACAGACAGACACCTTTAGTAGGCCGGAAAAGCCTATTGCATTTTTTAAAATGGTAATTTGGAGCAGAAGGTTGAAGCTCAGCTTTATTTAGTTGAGGGCAACACCAGGGAGGGGCAGAAGCCGTTAGTAGGCCCTAACCACCATTTTTTTTTTTAAAAACCACTTAATGAGAGCCGGAAGGTTGAAGCTCAGCTTTATTTAGTTGAGGACAACACCAGGCAGGGGCACACAGACAGACACCTTTAGTAGGCCGGAAAAGCCTATTGCATTTTTTAAAATGGTAATTTGGAGCAGAAGGTTGAAGCTCAGCTTTATTTAGTTGAGGACAACACCAGGCAGGGGCACACAGACAGACACCTTTAGTAGGCCGGAAAAGCCTATTGCATTTTTTAAAATGGTAATTTGGAGCAGAAGGTTGAAGCTCAGCTTTATTTAGTTGAGGGCAACACCAGGCAGGGGCACACAGACAGACACCTTTAGTAGGCCGGAAAAGCCTATTGCATTTTTTAAAATGGTAATTTGGAGCAGAAGGTTGAAGCTCAGCTTTATTTAGTTGAGGACAACACCAGGCAGGGGAACACAGACAGACACCTTTAGTAGGCCGGAAAAGCCTATTGCATTTTTTAAAATGGTAATTTGGAGCAGAAGGTTGAAGCTCAGCTTTATTTAGTTGAGGGCAACATGTTGTGAATTTGGATTCTGGGCTCCCCCGGTGGCCGCTTGTGGAATTGGACTTGTCATCCTTTTTCCTGTTTCACCTGGTTCCATCAGTAGTGGGTGTCGCTATTTAAGCTCATTTCTCTGGTGGTTTCTTGCCGGTCAACAATGTTATCTGATGCCTCTCAGTGCTTGTTCCTGCTTCTAGACAACTACTAGATAAGTTGGACTTTTGTCCATGTTTTGTTTTGCCTATTTGTTCCAGTTCACAGCTGAAGTTTTGTTACTGTGTCTGGAAAGCTCTCGTTGATCAGGGATTGCTACTCTGGCGTTATGAGTTAATGCCAGAGTTTAAGGTAATCTCTGGATGGTGTTTTGTTAGTGTTTTTCTGCTGACCATGAAAGTATACTATCTGTCTTCTGCTATCTAGTAAGCGGACCTCAAATTTGCTAAGACTATTTTCCTGCTGCGTTTGTTGTTTCATCTGAACTCACCGTCATTATATGTGGGGGGCTACTGTCTTCTTTGGAATATTTCTCTAGAGGTGAGCCAGGTCTTATATTTCCCTCTGCTAGCTATTTAGGTCTTAGGCCAGAGCTGGGCATCTAGCGATAAATAGGAAATGCTACCTGGCTATTTCTAGTTGCGCGGCAGGCTTAGTTCATGGTCAGTATAGTTCCATCTTCCGAGAGCTTGTCCCTCTATAGGCTTGCTATGATCTCTGCCTGCAGAGATCATGACAGTTTGACCGGCCAATAAAGTGTTAAAGACCCAGGTTGAGAAAGGAGAGTTATAAGAAGTCTGCTGGAATTTTTTTTTTTTTTTTTTTTTTTTTCCTCCAGTCTGCCTTGCTGCAGTTTTTTTTCTCTCTCTCCTCCTTATCTCTGTATGCTCTGTGTGCACCTGACAATAATGGATCTCCAGAGTGTAACTGCGGGTTTGAATAATCTCATCACGAAAGTACAAAATTTACAAGATTTTGTGGTACATGCTCCGGTATCTGAGCCGAGAATTCCTTTGCCGGAGTTCTTCACAGGGAATAGAGCTAGCTTCCAGAATTTCCGAAATAATTGTAAGCTTTATTTGTCCCTGAAGTCTCGTTCAGCTGGAGACCCTGCTCAGCAGGTTAGGATTGTGATTTCCTTGCTCAGGGGTGACCCTCAAGATTGGGCCTTCTCATTGCCAGCAGGGGATCCTGCGTTACGCGATGTGGATGCGTTTTTTCTGGCCTTGGGCTTGCTTTATGAGGAACCTCATTTGGAACTTCAGGCAGAAAAAACTTTGATGGCACTATCTCAGGGGCAAGACGAAGCTGAAGTTTTCTGCCAAAAATTCCGTAAATGGTCTGTGCTTACTCAGTGGAATGAGTGCGCCTTGGCGGCAACTTTCAGAGAAGGTCTCTCTGATGCCGTTAAGGATGTTATGGTGGGGTTCCCTTTGCCTGCAGGTCTGAATGAGTCCATGACAATGGCTATTCAGATTGATAGGCGTCTGCGGGAGCGCAAACCGGTGCACCATCTGGCGGTGTCTATGGAAAAGACGCCAGAAAGTATGCAGTGTGATAGAATTCTGTCCAGGAGCGAGCGACAGAATTTTAGACGGAAGAATGGATTGTGTTTCTATTGTGGGGATTCTACTCATGTTATATCAGCATGCTCTAGGCGTACAAAGAAGCTTGATAAGTCTGTTTCCATTGGCACCATTCAGTCTAAGTTTATTTTGTCTGTAACCCTGATTTGTTCTTTGTCATCCATTGCCACGGACGCCTATGTTGACTCTGGCGCCGCTCTGAGTCTTATGGATTGGTCCTTTGCCAATCGTTGTGGTTTTGATTTAGAGCCTTTGGAGACTCTTATTCCTCTGAAGGGGATTGACTCCACCCCATTGGCTAATAATAAACCACAATACTGGACACAAGTAACCATGCGTATCAATCCGGATCACCAGGAGATTATTCGTTTCCTGGTGCTGTATAATTTACATGACGATTTGGTACTGGGATTGCCATGGTTGCAGTCTCACAACCCAGTCTTGGACTGGAGAGCAATGTCTGTGTTGAGCTGGGGATGTAAGGGTATTCATGGGGACGTACCTTTGGTTTCTATTTCGTCGTCCATTCCCTCTGAAGTCCCTGAGTTCCTCTCTGATTATCAAGACGTCTTTGACGAACCCAAGCTTGGGTCGTTACCTCCGCACCGTGAGTGCGATTGTGCCATAGATTTGATACCGGGTTGTAAATATCCAAAGGGTCGTTTGTTTAATTTGTCTGTGCCGGAACATGCTGCTATGCGGGAATATGTAAAGGAGTCTTTGGAAAAGGGACATATTCGTCCATCTTCTTCTCCCTTGGGAGCTGGGTTTTTCTTTGTCTCAAAAAAAGACGGCTCTTTGAGACCATGTATTGATTATCGGCTTCTGAATAAGATCACTGTTAAGTATCAATACCCATTGCCATTGCTTACTGATTTGTTTGCTCGTATAGAGGGTGCTAAGTGGTTCTCTAAAATTGATCTTCGTGGGGCGTATAATTTGGTGCGGATCAGGCAGGGGGATGAGTGGAAGACCGCATTTAATACGCCCGAGGGCCACTTTGAGTATTTGGTCATGCCTTTTGGTCTTTCTAATGCCCCTTCAGTTTTCCAGTCTTTTATGCATGATATTTTCCGCGATTTTCTGGATAAATTTATGATAATATATCTGGATGATATTCTGATTTTTTCTGATGACTGGGACTCTCATGTCCAGCAGGTCAGGAGAGTTTTTCAGGTTCTGCGGTCTAATTCTTTATGTGTGAAGGGGTCTAAGTGCGTTTTTGGGGTCCAGAAAATTTCCTTTTTGGGGTATATTTTTTCTCCCTCTTCCATTGAGATGGATCCCGTCAAGGTGCAAGCTATTTGTGACTGGACTCAGCCCTCCTCTCTTAAGGGTCTTCAGAGATTTTTGGGCTTTGCCAACTTTTACCGCCGATTTATTGCTGGTTTTTCGGATGTCGTTAAACCACTGACTGATTTGACCAGACAAGGCGCTGATGTTGCTAATTGGTCCCCTCATGCTGTAGAGGCCTTTCAGGAGCTTAAGCGCCGTTTTGCCTCTGCCCCTGTGTTGCGTCAACCTGATGTGAATCTGCCTTTTCAGGTTGAGGTTGACGCTTCGGAGATCGGAGCTGGGGCAGTGTTGTCGCAGAAAGGTTCCGACTGCTCCGTCATTAGGCCTTGTGCCTTCTTTTCTCGCAAATTTTCGCCCGCAGAGCGGAATTATGATGTTGGGAATCGGGAGCTTTTGGCCATGAAGTGGGCGTTTGAGGAGTGGCGCCATTGGCTCGAGGGGGCTAGGCATCAGGTGGTGGTATTGACTGACCACAAAAATTTGATTTATCTTGAGACTGCCAGACGCCTGAATCCTAGACAGGCGCGCTGGTCTTTATTTTTTTCTCGCTTTAATTTTGTGGTGTCATACCTACCGGGTTCTAAGAATGTTAAGGCAGATGCCCTTTCTAGGAGTTTTGACCCGGACTCTCCTGGTAATTCTGAACCCACAGGTATCCTTAGGGAGGGAGTAATTTTGTCGGCCGTTTCTCCTGATCTGCGGCGGTCCTTGCAAGAGTTTCAGGCGGATAGACCGGATCGTTGTCCGCCTGATAGACTGTTTGTTCCGGATGATTGGACCAGCAGAGTCATCTCTGAGGTACATTCTTCTGCATTGGCAGGTCATCCCGGAATTTTTGGTACCAGGGATTTGGTGGCAAGATCCTTCTGGTGGCCTTCCCTGTCACGAGATGTGCGAGTCTTTGTGCAGTCATGTGACGTTTGTGCTCGGGCCAAGTCTTGTAGTTCTCGGGCTAGTGGACTGCTGTTGCCCTTGCCTATTCCTAAGAGGCCTTGGACACACATCTCGATGGATTTTATTTCAGATCTGCCTGTTTCCCAGAAGATGTCTGTCATCTGGGTGGTCTGTGACCGTTTCTCTAAAATGGTCCATTTGGTTCCTCTGCCCAAGTTGCCTTCTTCTTCTGAGTTGGTTCCTCTGTTTTTTCAGAATGTTGTCCGATTGCACGGTATTCCTGAGAATATTGTTTCTGACAGAGGTACCCAATTTGTGTCTAGATTTTGGCGGGCATTCTGTGCTAGGATGGGCATAGATTTGTCTTTTTCATCTGCTTTTCACCCTCAGACTAATGGCCAGACCGAGCGGACTAATCAGACCCTTGAGACATATCTGAGGTGTTTTGTCTCTGCTGACCAGGATGATTGGGTTGCTTTTTTGCCATTGGCAGAGTTCGCCCTCAATAATCGGGCCAGTTCTTCCACCTTGGTGTCCCCGTTTTTCTGTAATTCGGGGTTTCACCCTCGATTTTCCTCCGGTCAGGTGGAATCCTCGGATTGTCCTGGAGTGGATGCGGTGGTGGAGAGATTGCATCACATCTGGGGGCAGGTTATGGACAATTTGAAGTTGTCCCAGGAGAAGACTCAGCGTTTTGCCAACCGTCATCGTCGTGTTGGTTCTCGGCTTTGTGTTGGAGATTTAGTGTGGTTGTCTTCTCGTTTTGTCCCTATGAGGGTCTCTTCTCCTAAGTTTAAACCTCGGTTCATCGGCCCTTATAGAATATTGGAGATTCTTAATCCTGTTTCTTTCCGTTTGGACCTCCCTGCGTCCTTTTCCATTCATAACGTTTTTCATCGGTCGTTATTGCGCAGGTATGAGGTACCTGTTGTACCTTCAGTTGAGCCTCCTGCTCCGGTGTTGGTTGAGGGTGAGTTGGAGTACGTTGTGGAGAAAATTTTGGACTCTCGTGTTTCCAGACGGAAACTCCAGTATCTGGTCAACTGGAAGGGTTACGGCCAGGAGGATAATTCTTGGGTCAATGCATCTGATGTTCATGCTTCTGATCTTGTTCGTGCCTTCCATAGGGCTCATCCTGGTCGCCCTGGTGGATCTGGTGAGGGTTCGGTGCCCCCTCCTTGAGGGGGGGGTACTGTTGTGAATTTGGATTCTGGGCTCCCCCGGTGGCCGCTTGTGGAATTGGACTTGTCATTCTTTTTCCTGTTTCACCTGGTTCCATCAGTAGTGGGTGTCGCTATTTAAGCTCATTTCTCTGGTGGTTTCTTGCCGGTCAACAATGTTATCTGATGCCTCTCAGTGCTTGTTCCTGCTTCTAGACAACTACTAGATAAGTTGGACTTTTGTCCATGTTTTGTTTTGCCTATTTGTTCCAGTTCACAGCTGAAGTTTTGTTACTGTGTCTGGAAAGCTCTCGTTGATCAGGGATTGCTACTCTGGCGTTATGAGTTAATGCCAGAGTTTAAGGTAATCTCTGGATGGTGTTTTGTTAGTGTTTTTCTGCTGACCATGAAAGTATACTATCTGTCTTCTGCTATCTAGTAAGCGGACCTCAAATTTGCTAAGACTATTTTCCTGCTGCGTTTGTTGTTTCATCTGAACTCACCGTCATTATATGTGGGGGGCTACTGTCTTCTTTGGAATATTTCTCTAGAGGTGAGCCAGGTCTTATATTTCCCTCTGCTAGCTATTTAGGTCTTAGGCCAGAGCTGGGCATCTAGCGATAAATAGGAAATGCTACCTGGCTATTTCTAGTTGCGCGGCAGGCTTAGTTCATGGTCAGTATAGTTCCATCTTCCGAGAGCTTGTCCCTCTATAGGCTTGCTATGATCTCTGCCTGCAGAGATCATGACAGCAACACCAGGCAGGGGCACACAGACAGACACCTTTAGTAGGCCGGAAAAGCCTATTGCATTTTTTAAAATGGTAATTTGGAGCAGAAGGTTGAAGCTCAGCTTTATTTAGTTGAGGACAACACCAGGCAGGGGCACACAGACAGACACCTTTAGTAGGCCGGAAAAGCCTATTGCATTTTTTAAAATGGTAATTTGGAGCAGAAGGTTGAAGCTCAGCTTTATTTAGTTGAGGGCAACACCAGGGAGGGGCAGAAGCCGTTAGTAGGCCCTAACCACCATTTTTTTTTTTAAAAACCACTTAATGAGAGCCGGAAGGTTGAAGCTCAGCTTTATTCAGTTGAGGACAACACCAGGCAGGGGCACACAGACAGACACCTTTAGTAGGCCGGAAAAGCCTATTGCATTTTTTAAAATGGTAATTTGGAGCAGAAGGTTGAAGCTCAGCTTTATTTAGTTGAGGACAACACCAGGCAGGGGCACACAGACAGACACCTTTAGTAGGCCGGAAAAGCCTATTGCATTTTTTAAAATGGTAATTTGGAGCAGAAGGTTGAAGCTCAGCTTTATTTAGTTGAGGACAACACCAGGCAGGGGCACACAGACAGACACCTTTAGTAGGCCGGAAAAGCCTATTGCATTTTTTAAAATGGTAATTTGGAGCAGAAGGTTGAAGCTCAGCTTTATTTAGTTGAGGGCAACACCAGGGAGGGGCAGAAGCCGTTAGTAGGCCCTAACCACCATTTTTTTTTTTAAAAACCACTTAATGAGAGCCGGAAGGTTGAAGCTCAGCTTTATTTAGTTGAGGGCAACACCAGGGAGGGGCAGAAGCCGTTAGTAGGCCCTAACCAAAGTTGAAGGCCAAATGCAGTTTAATTTCTGATACTATAGGCCGAAAGCCAGAAGGTGGAAGCTCCGATTTAGACAGTGGAGGACAATTTGAATTAGGGACTGCAGACAGACTTAGTAGGCTGTCCCCTGTGGACCATGCATCCACCACATTAACCCATTGCGCCGTAATGGACACGTAATCTTCCGTGGCCATGCCTACAGGTCCATGCGTCTGTTGTCAGGTGCACCTTTGTACTCACAGATTGCCAGAGTGCATGGACAATGCGGTCTTCTACATGCTGGTGGAGGGTTGGGATGGCTTTTCTCGCAAAAGAAGTGTCGACTGGTTAGCTTGTAGCGTGGTACAGCGTAGTCCATCATGGCCTTATTAATAGTAAATAAAATATATAACTAGGCTCTATGAACTTTTAAATAGGTTCCAGGGGTACACGGGCAGCATTGGTGTGGTCAGTGGAGGAGTATTGCAAGTAGGGGCTGCAGACAGGCTATCAAAGGCCTAAAATACCAAACAGTAGGCACTCATGGCAGTTTTACATCGGTTACATGGATACACAGGCAGGCACTCCAGGCAGCATTGTGGTCAGTGGAGGAGTATTGCAAGTAGGGGCCGCAGACAGGCTATCAAAGGCCTAAAATAACAAACAGTAGGCAGTCATGGCAGTTTTACATCGGTTACATGGATACACAGGCAGGCACTCCAGGCAGCATTGTGGTCAGTGGAGGAGTATTGCAAGTAGGGGCCGCAGACAGGCTATCAAAGGCCTAAAATAACAAACAGTAGGCAGTCATGGCAGTTTTACATCGGTTACATGGATACACAGGCAGGCACTCCAGGCAGCATTGTGGTCAGTGGAGGAGTATTGCAAGTAGGGGCCGCAGACAGGCTATCAAAGGCCTAAAATAACAAACAGTAGGCACTCATGGCAGTTTTACATCGGTTACATGGATACACAGGCAGGCACTCCAGGCAGCATTGTGGTCAGTGGAGGAGTATTGCAAGTAGGGGCTGCAGACAGGCTATCAAAGGCCTAAAATACCAAACAGTAGGCACTCATGGCAGTTTTACATCGGTTACATGGATACACAGGCAGGCACTCCAGGCAGCATTGTGGTCAGTGGAGGAGTATTGCAAGTAGGGGCCGCAGACAGGCTATCAAAGGCCTAAAATAACAAACAGTAGGCAGTCATGGCAGTTTTACATCGGTTACATGGATACACAGGCAGGCACTCCAGGCAGCATTGTGGTCAGTGGAGGAGTATTGCAAGTAGGGGCCGCAGACAGGCTATCAAAGGCCTAAAATAACAAACAGTAGGCAGTCATGGCAGTTTTACATCGGTTACATGGATACACAGGCAGGCACTCCAGGCAGCATTGTGGTCAGTGGAGGAGTATTGCAAGTAGGGGCCGCAGACAGGCTATCAAAGGCCTAAAATAACAAACAGTAGGCAGTCATGGCAGTTTTACATCGGTTACATGGATACACAGGCAGGCACTCCAGGCAGCATTGTGGTCAGTGGAGGAGTATTGCAAGTAGGGGCCGCAGACAGGCTATCAAAGGCCTAAAATAACAAACAGTAGGCACTCATGGCAGTTTTACATCGGTTACATGGATACACAGGCAGGCACTCCAGGCAGCATTGTGGTCAGTGGAGGAGTATTGCAAGTAGGGGCTGCAGACAGGCTATCAAAGGCCTAAAATACCAAACAGTAGGCACTCATGGCAGTTTTACATCGGTTACATGGATACACAGGCAGGCACTCCAGGCAGCATTGTGGTCAGTGGAGGAGTATTGCAAGTAGGGGCCGCAGACAGGCTATCAAAGGCCTAAAATAACAAACAGTAGGCAGTCATGGCAGTTTTACATCGGTTACATGGATACACAGGCAGCTAGGTGGTGAGTGGAGGAGTATTTAAAGTAAGGACCGCAGACAGGCTATCAAAGGCCTAACATAACAAACAATAGGCTCATGGCAGTTTTACAGCGGTTACATGGATAGACGGGCAGGCAGCTTGGTGGTGAGTGGAGGAGTATTTAAAGTAGGGACCGCAGACAGGCTATCAAAGGCCTAACATAACAAACAATAGGCTCATGGCAGTTTTACAGCGGTTACATGGATACACGGGCAGGCAGCTTGGTGGTGAGTGGAGGAGTATTTAAAGTAGGGACCGCAGACAGGCTTCAAAGGCCTAACATAAAAAAATGGGCTGGCTGTAGGCACTTTATAATTGGTTCCAGGGGTACACGGGCAGCAGTGGTCTGGCCAGTGGAGGACTAGTGGAAGGAGGGACCGCAGACAGGCTTCAAAGGCCTAACATAAAAAAATGGGCTGGCTGTAGGCACTTTATAATTGGTTCCAGGGGTACACGGGCAGCAGTGGTCTGGTCAGTGGAGGACTAGTGGAAGGAGGGACCGCAGACAGGCTTCAAAGGCCTAACATAAAAAAATGGGCTGGCTGTAGGCACTTTATAATTGGTTCCAGGGGTACACGGGCAGCAGTGGTCTGGCCAGTGGAGGACTAGTGGAAGGAGGGACCGCAGACAGGCTTCAAAGGCCTAACATAAAAAAATGGGCTGGCTGTAGGCACTTTATAATTGGTTCCAGGGGTACACGGGCAGCAGTGGTCTGGCCAGTGGAGGACTAGTGGAAGGAGGGACCGCAGACAGGCTTCAAAGGCCTAACATAAAAAAATGGGCTGGCTGTAGGCACTTTATAATTGGTTCCAGGGGTACACGGGCAGCAGTGGTCTGGTCAGTGGAGGACTAGTGGAAGGAGGGACCGCAGACAGGCTTCAAAGGCCTAAAATAAAAAAATGGGCTGGCTGTAGGCACTTTATAATTGGTTCCAGGGGTACACGGGCAGCAGTGGTCTGGCCAGTGGAGGACTAGTGGAAGGAGGGACCGCAGACAGGCTTCAAAGGCCTAACATAAAAAAATGGGCTGGCTGTAGGCACTTTATAATTGGTTCCAGGGGTACACGGGCAGCAGTGGTCTGGCCAGTGGAGGACTAGTGGAAGGAGGGACCGCAGACAGGCTTCAAAGGCCTAACATAAAAAAATGGGCTGGCTGTAGGCACTTTATAATTGGTTCCAGGGGTACACGGGCAGCAGTGGTCTGGTCAGTGGAGGACTAGTGGAAGGAGGGACCGCAGACAGGCTTCAAAGGCCTAACATAAAAAAATGGGCTGGCTGTAGGCACTTTATAATTGGTTCCAGGGGTACACGGGCAGCAGTGGTCTGGCCAGTGGAGGACTAGTGGAAGGAGGGACCGCAGACAGGCTTCAAAGGCCTAACATAAAAAATGGGCTGGCTGTAGGCACTTTATAATTGGTTCCAGGGGTACACGGGCAGCAGTGGTCTGGCCAGTGGAGGACTAGTGGAAGGAGGGACCGCAGACAGGCTTCAAAGGCCTAACATAAAAAAATGGGCTGGCTGTAGGCACTTTATAATTGGTTCCAGGGGTACACGGGCAGCAGTGGTCTGGCCAGTGGAGGACTAGTGGAAGGAGGGACCGCAGACAGGCTTCAAAGGCCTAACATAAAAAAATGGGCTGGCTGTAGGCACTTTATAATTGGTTCCAGGGGTACACGGGCAGCAGTGGTCTGGCCAGTGGAGGACTAGTGGAAGGAGGGACCGCAGACAGGCTTCAAAGGCCTAAAATAACAAACAATAGGCTCATGGCAGTTTTACAGCGGTTACATGGATACACGGGCAGCTTGGTGGTGAGTGGAGGAGTAGTGCAAGGAGTGTCTGTCCCAGTACTCCCAAAATATAAATAGATGTTAATGTCTCGCAAAACAACCAAAACAAAAAAAAAGGTGGCATACTTAGGTACAGGGGTGGGCTCATCTGCTGAGTTTCTGACATAGTAATTTGGCAGTAACTATTTAATGGTGCCAATATAGGACACAGACACAGACTACTTTAAGTTGCATCATAGATGTCTACAAATTTGTATTGTCAGTGCCAGACATTGAATGATGTCAGCGAATAGACTAAAGATTGGTGGAGCTGTGCGACATAATTTTGCACGTGGTAGAGCACATTTTGAGCTGGGGTAGGGGGGAACTCTCTTGAGGCCGGCGGGACCGCCCCAGGGCCCCTCATGTTACAACGGTGTGTCTGACGTTGGGTGCGCACCACCACCGCCAGAGACACTACATTGTACTATGAGGGACCCAGTAGCAATGCCGTCAACCAAAAGCGAGCACACCCACCTCTTCAGACAAACAGCAGTCTCACGGGTGCTTGCGCCAAGTCGCGATACCACGGCCCCGTGTGGGGAGTTTTGCCATTTAGGGAGGTGTAAACATGTCGTATGCTGTACAATCAGCTGCAGCAAATTAGACATTAGAAAAGTAATTCACAGGCAAGAGCTTTTCATAGGAAAGCTAGGTGTCGGCCGGGCAAGGTGGGGCAAAAGATTTCGAAATCCAGTTGTGGTTCATTTTAATGAATGTTAGATCGTCAACATTTTGGGTAGCCAGACGAGTCCTTTTTTCGGTTAATATTGAACCTGCAGCACTGAATACTCTTTCTGATAGGACACTTGCTGCCGGGCAAGCAAGCTCCTGCAATGCATATTCTGCCAATTCTGGCCAGGTGTCTAATTTGGAGGCCCAGTAATCAAATGGGAATGACGGTTGAGGGAGAACATCGATAAGGGATGAAAAATAGTTAGTAACCATACTGGACAAATGTTGTCTCCTGTCACTTTCAATTGATGCAGCAGTACCTGTCCTGTCTGCGGTCATAGCAAAATCACTCCACAACCTGGTCAGAAAACCCCTCTGTCCAACGCCACTTCTGATGTGTGCACCCCTAACACTCCTAGTCTGCTGCCCCCTGGAGCTCGTGTGAGAACGATCACGTGCGCTGTGTGCTGGGAATGCCTGAAGCAAACGGTCAACAAGAGTTGATTGTTTGGTTGCTAATATTAGTTCCAAGTTCTCATGTGGCATAATATTTTGCAATTTGCCTTTATAGCGTGGATCAAGGAGGCAGGCCAACCAGTAATCGTCATCGTTCATCATTTTCGTAATGCGTGTGTCCCTTTTTAGGATACGTAAGGCATAATCCGCCATGTGGGCCAAAGTTCCAGTTGTCAAATCTCCGGTTGTGATTGGTTGAGGGGCAGTTGCAGGCAAATCTACGTCACTTGTGTCCCTCAAAAAACCAGAACCCGGCCGTGACACGCAACCAATTTCCTGTGCCCCCGGGAAAGGTTCGGCATTAAAAATATACTCATCCCCATCATCCTCCTCGTCCTCCACCTCCTCTTCGCCCGCTACCTCGTCCTGTACACTGCCCTGACCAGACAATGGCTGACTGTCATCAAGGCTTTCCTCTTCCTCTGGTGCAGACGCCTGCTCCTTTATGTGCGTCAAACTTTGCATCAGCAGACGCATTAGGGGGATGCTCATGCTTATTACGGCGTTGTCTGCACTAACCAGCCGTGTGCATTCCTCAAAACACTGAAGGACTTGACACATGTCTTGTATCTTAGACCACTGCACACCTGACAACTCCATGTCTGCCATCCTACTGCCTGCCCGTGTATCCTCCCACAAATAAATAACAGCACGCCTCTGTTCGCACAGTCTCTGAAGCATGTGCAGTGTTGAGTTCCACCTTGTTGCAACGTCTATGATTAGGCGATGCTGGGGAAGGTTCAAAGACCGCTGATAGGTCTGCATACGGCTGGCGTGTACAGGCGAACGTCGGATATGTGAGCAAAGTGCACGCACTTTGAGGAGCAGGTCGGAGAACCCAGGATAAGTTTTCAATAAGCACTGCACCACCAGGTTTAAGGTGTGAGCCAGGCAAGGAATGTGTTTCAGTTGGGAAAGGGAGATGGCAGCCATGAAATTCCTTCCGTTATCACTCACTACCTTGCCTGCCTCAAGATCTACTGTGCCCAGCCACGACTGCGTTTCTTGTTGCAAGAACTCGGACAGAACTTCCGCGGTGTGTCTGTTGTCGCCCAAGCACTTCATAGCCAATACAGCCTGCTGACGCTTGGCAGTAGCTGGCCCATAATGGGACAACTGGTGTGCAACAGTGTCATCTGCCGATGGAGTGGTTGGCAGACTGCGTTCTGTGGAAGAGCTGTAGCTTCTGCAGGAGGACGAGGAGGAGGAGGAGGAGGGGGTGCGAACGCCTACAGCCAACTGTTTCCTAGACCGTGGGCTAGGCACAACTGTCCCTAAATTGATGTCGCCTGTGGACCCTGCATCCACCACATTCACCCAGTGTGCCGTGATGGACACATAACGTCCCTGGCCATGCCTACTGGTCCATGCATCTGTAGTCAGGTGCACCTTTGTACTCACAGATTGCCTGAGTGCATGGACGATGCGCTGTTTAACATGCTGGTGCAGGGCTGGGATGGCTTTTCTGGAAAAAAAGTGTCGACTGGGTAGCTCGTATCGTGGTTCAGCGTACTCCATCAGGGCTTTGAAAGCTTCGCTTTCAACTAACCGGTAGGGCATCATCTCTAACGAGATTAGTCTAGCTATGTGGGCGTTAAAACACTGTGTACGCGGATGCGAGGATAAGTACTTCCTTTTTCTAACCAGAGTCTCATGTAGGGTGAGCTGGACTGGAGAGCTGGAGATCGTGGAACTTTCGGGTGTGCCGGTGTACATGGCAGACTGAGAGACGGTTGGAGACGGTATTGTTTCCGCCGGTGCCCTAGATGCAATATTTCCTCCTACAAAACTGGTGATTCCCTGACCCTGACTGCTTTTGGCTGGCAAAGAAACCTGCACAGATACTGCCGGTGGTGCGGAAAATGGTGTCCTTACAGTGACGGAAGGGATGTTGCGTTGCTGACTAGCTTCATTGGCCGAGGGTGCTACAACCTTGAGGGACGTTTGGTAGTTAGTCCAGGCTTGAAAATGCATGGTGGTTAAGTGTCTATGCATGCAACTAGTATTTAGACTTTTCAGATTCTGACCTCTGCTTAAGCTAGTTGAACATTTTTGACAGATGACTTTGCGCTGATCAGTTGGATGTTGTTTAAAAAAATGCCAGACTGCACTCTTCCTAGACTCGGATCCCTTTTCAGGGATTGCAGACTGAGCTTTAACCGGATGGCAACGCTGTGCTCCAACAGGTTTTGGCTTTGACACGCGTTTTGGGCCAGATATGGGCCCGGCAGATGGAACCTGTTGCGATGTTGATGCCTGCTGCGGCCCCTCCTCCACCTCCACTTCTGAACTACTGCCGCCTGCACCCTGTTCCCCCAATGGCTGCCAATCGGGGTCAATAACTGGGTCATCTATTACCTCCTCTTCGAGCTCGTGTGCAACTTCGTCTGTGTCACTGTGTCGGTCGGTGGTATAGCGTTCGTGGCGGGGCAACATAGTCTCATCAGGGTCTGATTGTGGATCTGTACCCTGAGAGGGCAATGTGGTGGTCTGAGTCAAAGGAGCAGCATAGTACTCTGGCTGTGGCTGTGCATCAGTGCACTCCATGTCAGAATATACTTGTAATGGGCATGGCCTGTTAAATGTTTCACTTTCTAAGCCAGGGACGGTATGTGTAAAGAGCTCCATGGAGTGACCCGTTGTGTCGCCTGCTGCATCCTTCTCTCTTGTTGTAGTTTTTGCTGAGGAGGACAAGGAAGCGACTTGTCCCTGACCGTGAACATCCACAAGCGACGCGCTGCTTTTACATTTACCAGTTTCGGAAGAGGAGGCAAAAGAGCTAGAGGCTGAGTCTGCAATGTAAGCCAAAACTTGCTGTTGCTGCTCCGCCTTTAAAAGCGGTTTTCCTACTCCCAGAAAAGAGAGTGTTCGAGGCCTTGTGTAGCCTGACGACGAAACTGGCTCCACAGCTCCAGACTTAGGTGGAATATTTTTATCCCCACGACCACCTGATGCTCCACTACCACTACCATCATTACCAGCTGACAATGAACGCCCACGACGACCTCTTGCACCAGACTTCCTCATTGTTTTAAAATCTTAACCAAAGTAACTTTATTTGTTGCTGTCAAACAACTTACACGGTGAGCTATAACTTCAGTATGATTTCAATATCCCTTAACAGGTTGGTGAGACCACAAGGAAAATCAGGCACAATGTTACACACTCTGTTTTCTGTGGCACAAAATCACAGAGATGACACACACGCAGGACTGTCACTCAAGCACTAATGTCAATATTAATCTCCCACCTAATTTATTTTTTTTTTTTTCTCAGGGAGACTTTAGAAACCAAATAATATTAAAAAAAAAAAAAAAAAAAAAGGCTTTCTATGGCCCACAATTAGAGAGAGAGAGGTGGCACACCCAGGAGTCAAGACTGGCGCACAAGCTGAAAGGGCAATATTACTCTCCCACTGTTTTTTTAATTTTTTTTTTTATTTCAGGGAGACTTTAGAAACCAAATAATATTAAAAAAACCAAAAAAAAAATAGCCTTTCTATGGCCCACTGAATGAGAGAGAGAGGTGGCACACCCAGGAGTCAAGACTGGCACACAAGCTGAAAGGGCAATATTACTCTCCCACTGTTTTTTTATGTATTTTTTGTTTTTTAAGGGAGACTTTAGAAACCCAATAATATTTTTTTAAAAAAATAAATAGGCTTTCTATGGCCCACTGAATGAGAGGGAGAGAGGTGGCACACCCAGGAGTCAAGACTGGCACACAAGCTGAAAGGGCAATATTACTCTCCCACTGTTTTTTTATGTTTTTGTTTTTTTTTTCAGGGAGACTTTAGAAACCAAATAATATTAAAAAAACCAAAACAAAAATAGCCTTTCTATGGCCCACTGAATGAGAGAGAGAGGTGGCACACCCAGGAGTCAAGACTGGCACACAAGCTGAAAGGGCAATATTACTCTCCCACTGTTTTTTTATGTTTTTTTTTTTTTTAAGGGAGACTTTAGAAACCCAATAATATTTTAAAAAAAAAATAAATAGGCTTTCTATGGCCCACTGAATGAGAGGGAGAGAGGTGGCACACCCAGGAGTCAAGACTGGCACACAAGCTGAAAGGGCAATATTACTCTCCCACTGTTTTTTTATGTTTTTTTTTTTTTTTTCAGGGAGACTTTAGAAACCAAATAATAAGAAAAAAAATAAATAAATAAATAGGCTTTCTATAGCCCACTGAATGAGAGATAGCACACACAGCAGTGGCACACAAGCCCTGACTGAGGCCAATATTTTTCTCCCACTGATTGATGTAGTGTTTTTGTGTTGAGGTAGATTTTAGAACACAAATCAAGGAAAAAAAAAAAAAATGCTTTCTATGGCCCACTGAATGAGAGAGAGGTGGCACACCCAGGAGTCAAGACTGGCACACAAGCTGAAAGGGCAATATTACTCTCCCACTGTTTTTTTATGTATTTTTTGTTTTTTAAGGGAGACTTTAGAAACCCAATAATATTTTTTTTTAAAAAAAAATAGGCTTTCTATGGCCCACTGAATGAGAGGGAGAGAGGTGGCACACCCAGGAGTCAAGACTGGCACACAAGCTGAAAGGGCAATATTACTCTCCCACTGTTTTTTTATGGTTTTTTTTTTTTTTCAGGGAGACTTTAGAAACCAAATAATAAGAAAAAAAATAAATAAATAAATAGGCTTTCTATAGCCCACTGAATGAGAGATAGCACACACAGCAGTGGCACACAAGCCCTGACTGAGGCCAATATTTTTCTCCCACTGATTGATGTAGTGTTTTTGTGTTGAGGTAGATTTTAGAACACAAATCAAGGAAAAAAAAAAAAAATGCTTTCTATGGCCCACTGAATGAGAGAGAGGTGGCACACCCAGGAGTCAAGACTGGCACACAAGCTGAAAGGGCAATATTACTCTCCCACTGTTTTTTTTATGTATTTTTTGTTTTTTAAGGGAGACTTTAGAAACCCAATAATATTTAAAAAAAAAAATAAATAGGCTTTCTATGGCCCACTGAATGAGAGGGAGAGAGGTGGCACACCCAGGAGTCAAGACTGGCACACAAGCTGAAAGGGCAATATTACTCTCCCACTGTTTTTTTATGTTTTTTTTTTTTTTTTCAGGGAGACTTTAGAAACCAAATAATATTAAAAAAACAAAAAAAAAAAATAGCCTTTCTATGGCCCACTGAATGAGAGAGAGAGGTGGCACACCCAGGAGTCAAGACTGGCACACAAGCTGAAAGGGCAATATTACTCTCCCACTGTTTTTTTATGTTTTTTTTTTTTTTAAGGGAGACTTTAGAAACCCAATAATATTTAAAAAAAAAAATAAATAGGCTTTCTATGGCCCACTGAATGAGAGGGAGAGAGGTGGCACACCCAGGAGTCAAGACTGGCACACAAGCTGAAAGGGCAATATTACTCTCCCACTGTTTTTTTATGTTTTTTTTTTTTTTTTCAGGGAGACTTTAGAAACCAAATAATAAGAAAAAAATAAATAAATAAATAGGCTTTCTATAGCCCACTGAATGAGAGATAGCACACACAGCAGTGGCACACAAGCCCTGACTGAGGCCAATATTTTTCTCCCACTGATTGATGTAGTGTTTTTGTGTTGAGGTAGATTTTAGAACACAAATCAAGGAAAAAAAAAAAAAATGCTTTCTATGGCCCACTGAATGAGAGAGAGGTGGCACACCCAGGAGTCAAGACTGGCACACAAGCTGAAAGGGCAATATTACTCTCCCACTGTTTTTTTATGTATTTTTTGTTTTTTAAGGGAGACTTTAGAAACCCAATAATATTTAAAAAAAAAAATAAATAGGCTTTCTATGGCCCACTGAATGAGAGGGAGAGAGGTGGCACACCCAGGAGTCAAGACTGGCACACAAGCTGAAAGGGCAATATTACTCTCCCACTGTTTTTTTAGGTATTTTTTTTTTTTCAGGGAGACTTTAGAAACCAAATAATATAAAAAAAAAAAATAAATAAATAGGCTTTCTATAGCCCACTGAATGAGAGATAGCACACACAGCAGTGGCACACAAGCCCTGACTGAGGCCAATATTTTTCTCCCACTGATTGATGTAGTGTTTTTGTGTTGAGGTAGAATTTAGAACACAAATCACGGAAAAAATAAATAGGCTTTCTATGGCCCACTCAGTGAGAGATGGCACACACAGGGATGGCACTGTAGCAGAAATGCCAATCTTAATCTCCCACAAAAAAAACAAAAAAAAAACAGGGACTGTCCTACAATTACTATCTCCCTGCAGTAATGTAAGCCAGGTATGGCAGGCAGCAATAGGAGTGGACTGATGCACAAATTAAATAAAAAGTGTGGACAAACAAAAAAGATAGCTGTGCAGAAAGGAAGGAACAAGAGGATATGTGCTTTGAAAAAAGCAGTTGGTTTGCACAGTGGCGTACACACAGCAATACAGCTATCACGGAGCCTTCTAGGGCAGCCCAATGAGCTACAGCGCTGAGGGGAAAAAAAAAAAAAAATAGCTTCCACAGTCCCTGCACACCGAAGGTGGTGTTGGACAGTGGAAATCGCTGCAGCACAAGCGGTTTGGTGGTTAGTGGACCCTGCCTAACGCTCTCCCTGCTTCTGACGAAGCGGCAGCAACCTGTCCCTAAGCTCAGATCAGCAGCAGTAAGATGGCGGTCGGCGGGAACGCCCCTTTATAGCCCCTGTGACGCCGCAGACAGCAAGCCAATCACTGCAATGCCCTTCTCTAAGATGGTGGGGACCAGGATCTATGTCATCACGCTGCCCACACTCTGCGTTCACCTTCATTGGCTGAGAAATGGCGCTTTTCGCGTCATTGAAACGCGACTTTGGCGCGAAAGTCGCGTACCGCATGGCCGACAAGCACAGGGGTCGGATCGGGTTTCATGAGACGCCGACTTAGCCAAAAGTCGGCGACTTTTGAAAATGATCGACCCGTTTCGCTCAACCCTAATTATTATATTTAAACAAATGTGAAAATCACATGAGAAATTATTTAACAGTACTACATAAAATTACAGAATGAATGGTTATCTGAGGAACCCAAGATTTAGATAAAGAAACCCAAACAACAAGATTAACAATGTAATGCAAACTTAGAAAATGAAAGAGAAAAATTTAGAGATATTCACTGTATATTTTGAGAAAAACTTTAGAAAGTCTAATGCAGCTACAAAGTCCAGCGTATGTCACTCAACTAAAGGTTTTGCTAAAATGCTAAATCCAAATTTCTGTACATTTAGACTAGACAGTGTTAAGATGTGCCAAATTTGTCATCCGGCATGAACCACTGTGAAAAATTTGACACATTTTAAGAAAGTCTAATCTAATTTTATGTCTAACATTTTGACTGTTTTAATAAATGTGCTCCAAAATCTCTAAATAATTGATGCAATAAAGTATATAAAATAAAATGCATAGATAAAGCAATTATTATCTGGCCATTACCTGTTTTAGCTTAACTCATTTATCCCCCAAGGTGGTTTGCATGTTAATTTACAGGCCAATTTTCACAATTCTGACCAGTGTCACTTTATGAGGTAATAACTCAGGAATGCTTCAATGGATCCCACTGATACAGAGAAAGTTTTTAAGCGACATATTGCACTTCATGACAGTGGTAATATTTATTTGATATAGCTTGAGTTTATTTGTGAAAAAAAATTAAAATTTGGCAAAAATATGGAAAATTTGGCAATTTTCAAACTTTGAATTCTTATGCCCTTAAATCAGAGAGATGTGTCACACAAAATAGTTAATAAATAACATTTCACACAAGTCTACTTTACATCAGTACAATTAAAAAAAAAAAAAAAAAAAATTTGTTAGGAAGTTATAAGAGTTAAAAGTTGACAATCGATTTCTCATTTTTCCAACAAAATTCACCAAAAATTTTTTAGGGACCCCCTCACATTTGACGTAACTTTGAGGGATATATATGAAAAAAATAAATATTTAACTTTTTTCACAAAAAATGTAATTTAGACCCACATTTTTAAATTTTCATAAGGGTAACAGGAAAAAATGGACCACAAAATTTGTTGTGCAATTTCTCTTGAGCATGCCGATACCCAATATGTTACGGAAAAACACTTTCGACGCACGGCAGAGCTCAGAAGGGAAGTAGTGCAATTTGACTTTTTGAATGTAAAATTTGCTGGAACAATTAGTGGACATGTCACGTTTGCAGAGCCCCTGATGTGCCTAAACAGTAAAAATCCCCCACAAGTGATACCATTTTGGAAACTAGACCCCTCAGGGAACTGATCTAGATGTGTGGTGAGCACATTGAACCCTCAAGTGCTTCACAGAAGTTTATAATGCTGAGCCATGAAAATAAAATATCACACTTTCCCCACAAAAATGTTTATTTTAGCCACAAGTTTTGCATTTTCATAAGAGTAGCAAGAGAAATTACACTGCACAATTTGTTGTGCAATTTCTCCTGAGGATGCCGATACCTCATACAGTGGGGAGAAAAAAGTATTTTAGTCAGCCACCAATTGTGCAAGTTCTCCCACTTAAAAAGCTGAGAGAGGCCTGTAATTGACATCATAGGTAGACCACAACTATGAGAGTCAGGCCGGCGTCACACTCGGCGTAAGACAATACGGTCCGTATTTTACGGCCGTAATACGGCCGAAATACGGTGAAATGTTCCCAAAATAGTGATCCGTAGTCAGGGTGTGTCAGCGTATTTTGCGCATGGCATCCTCCGTATGTAATCCGTATGGCATCCGTACTGCGAGATTTTCGCGCAGGCTTGCAAAACCGACATCTAATGGATTTATGTGCTCAAATGTTCATTAAAACATATATACAGTGTATATATATATATATATATATGTCATTGAGACACACATATATATATATTCTGTATTTAGATTTCATTCAGCGCGATAACTGTGAACAGCCGGTAATTCAATTACCGGCTTTTCATTTCTCCTGCACAAACCCGACAGGATATGAGACATGATTACATACAGTAAACCATCTCATATCCCCTTTTTTTTGCATATTCCACACTACTAATGTTAGTAGTGTGTATGTGCAAAATTTCAGCGCTGTAGCTGCTAAAATAAAGGGTTAAATCGCGGAAAAAATTGGCGTGGGCTCCCGCGCAATTTTCTCCGCCAGAGTGGTAAAGCCAGTGACTGAGGGCAGATATTAATAGCCAGGAGAGGGTCCATGGTTATTGGCCCCCCTGTGGCTAAAAACATCTGCCCCCAGCCACCCCAGAAAAGGCACATCTGGAAGATGCGCCTATTCTGGCACTTGGCCACTCTCTTCCCACTCCCTGTAGCGGTGGGATATGGGGTAATGAAGGGTTAATGCCACCTTGCTATTGGAAGGTGACATTAAGCCAGATTAATAATGGAGAGGCGTCAATTATGTCACCTATCCATTATTAATCCAATTGTAGGAAAGGGTTAAAAAACACACACACACACACACATGATTAAAAAGGATTTTAATGAAATAAACACAGCGGTTGTTGTAATAATTTATTGTTCTCGCAATCCATTTGCAGGCCCTCACTTGGCAAAATAATTAACGCACAATATACATACCTTCTGATGTCAGATCACGTCCCACGAAGTAATCCATCTGAAGGGGTTAACTAATATTACAGGCAGAGCTGCGATAAACCACTCGCTTGTGCCTGTAATCCCCGGGTGCTGAAAGGAAAGCAGGATCTGTACTTACATTGAGTCGCGGTGAGGCGCCCTCTGGTGGATGTTCTCATGAACTGCAGCCTGGGAACTTTTTCCCACGCTCCAGGTCATATGAGGACATCCACCAGGGGGCGCCTCACCGCGACTGAAGGAAATGTAGGTCAATGACCTACATTTCATTCATTCGCCGGGGAATTACAAGCAGGAGCACACCGCTGCATTTGCAGGGCTCCTGCCTGTAATATTAGTTAACCCCTTCAGATGGATTACCTCGTGGGACGAGACGGTTCACCAGAAGGTATGTATCTTGTGCGTTTATTATTTTTCCAAGCGAGGGTCTGCAAATGGATTGCGAGAACAATAAATTATTACAACAACCGCTGTGTTTATTTCATTAAAATCCTTTTTAATCATGTGTGTGTGTGTTTTTTAACCCTTTCCTACAATTGGATTAATAATGGATAGGTGACATAATTGACGCCTCTCCATTATTAATCTGGCTTAATGTCACCTTACAATAGCAAGGTGGCATTAACCCTTCATTACCCCATATCCCACCGCTACAGGGAGTGGGAAGAGAGTGGCCAAGTGCCAGAATAGGCGCATCTTCCAGATGTGCCTTTTCTGGGGTGGCTGGGGGCAGATGTTTTTAGCCACGGGGGGGCCAATAACCATGGACCCTCTCCTGGCTATTAATATCTGCCCTCAGTCACTGGCTTTACCACTCTGGCGGAGAAAATTGCGCGGGAGCCCACGCCAATTTTTTCCGCCATTTAACCCTTTATTTCAGCAGCTACAGCGCCCAAATTTTGCATACACACACTACTAACATTAGTAGTGTGGAATATGCAAAAAAAATGGGGATATGAGATGGTTTACTGTATGTAAACCATGTCTCATATCCTGTCGGGTTTGTGAAGGAGAAGGAAAAAGCCGGCAATTGAATTACCGACTTTTCACTAACACCGCTGCGTATTTCTCGCAAGTCACACTGCAGGTCCGTGTGGAATCCGTATTTTTCTCGCCCCCATAGACTTTCATTGGCGTATTATTTGCGCAATACGCTGACAAACGCAGCATGCTGCGATTTTGTACGGCCGTAGAAAGCCGTATAATACTGAACCGTAATATACGGCTAATAGGAGCAGCCCCATTGAGAATAATTGTGCCGTATGTAATGCGAGTTTTACGGACGTAGTTTCTGCGCTCTTACGTCCGTAAAACTCGCCAGTGTGACGCCGGCCTCAAACTGAGAGAAAAAAATCCAGAAAATCACCTTGTCTGATTTGGCAAGATTTATTTTGCTAATTATGGTGGAAAATAAGTATTTGTATATAGATAACATGATCAGTATTACAATTTAGGAAACTCCTGATAGGATATATGCAGCTATTGTCACTGCTGGAGAAGGTACACATTTTAACTCCTTTCTGACCTCGGACGGGATAGTACATCCGAGGTCAGATCCCCTGCTTTAATGCGGGCTCTGGTGGTGAGCCCGCATCAAAGCCGGGACATGTCAGCTGTTTTGAACAGCTGACATGTGCCCGCAATAGTGGCGGGTGGAATGGCGATCCACCTGCCGCTATTAACTAGTTAAATGCCCCTGACAAACACTGACAGCAGCATTTAGCTACCGCTTCCAGCCATCGGGACGGAAATGAGCGCATCGCTGCCCCCATCACATGATTGGGGTCAGCAATGTGTCGGCATTACAACCAGAGGTCCTTGAGACCTCTATGGTTGTTGATGCCGGATTGCTATGAGCGCCACCCTGTGGTCGGCGCTCATAGCAATGCAGGAATTCAGCTACATAGGAGCGATCTGAGCTTCGCTCCTATGTAGCTGAGCCGATCGAGTTGTGCCAGCTTCTAGCCTCCCATGGAGGATGGCATTGAAGCATGGCAAAAGTAAAAAAAATGCTTTAAAAAATATAAAAAGAATAAAAAAATGAAAGTTTAAAACACTAGGACTACTGGTATAGTCATTTTGACTACTTGCACTTTTTATTTCTCTTCTGTGACTACATTTTTCGGAATTCCGGCTTGAGACTCAGTGACTTTTCCTCAAATAGGATGTGAAAAAAAATTTGTGACAATAAATAATTTTGGTGAAAAAGTTGTGCGTTTTTTTCAAAATTTACCTTTAACTACTAAAGGTAATAATAATAATAATAATAATAATAATAATAATTTTTATTTATATAGCGCCAACATATTCCGCAGCACTTTACAATTAAGCGGGGACATGTACAAACAATAAAATCAATACAGGTTAAGACAATTTAAACAGTGACATTAGGAGTGAGGTCCCTGCTCGCAAGCTTACAATCTACAAGGCAATGGGGGGACACAATAGGTGACATTTTGACTACCTACTATACTATATTTTGCTGTCCTTTTGTCGCTAAATGTTGCTGTAAAGTTTTGTGCATAATTTTTTCACTGTATCTTATTTACCCTGATGTACATATAGATGTAGTTCAATTCAGATGTCAACTTTTCACATTTTCCTTGTGTTACCTGGTTCTATTAGGCCATGTGCACACGTTGCGGATTTCTTGCAGAAATTTCCTGAAGAAAACCGGAAATTTTCTGCAAGAAATCCGCATTTTTTTTTTTGCGTTTTTTTTCCGTTTTTTTCGCGTTTTTTTAGCATTCTGCAAGCGTAATTAGCTTGCAGAATGCTAAAGTTTTCCAAGCGATCTGTAGCATCGCTTGGAAAACTGACTGACAAGTTGGTCACACTTGTCAAACATACTGTTTGACAAGTGTGACCAACTTTTTACTATAGATGCAGCTTATGCAGCATCTATAGTAAAAGATAGAATGTTTAAAAATAATAAAAAAAATAAAAAAATGCTTATACTCACCCAGACATCTCATAAGCGGCGTCCGTTCGTCTTCCAATAGCTGGTCTGTGCGCACAGGGCCTTCCGTGACGTCACGGTCACGTGAGCGGTCACATGACCGCTCACGACCAATCACAGGACAGTGACGTCATCGGCAAGGTCCTTCGCCGCACATCAGCTACAGGAACCGAACGGCAGCGTGCAGCAGTGAGGCGGGAACACTGCGCGGGACATCGAGGGTGAGTATAGGACTATTTTTTATTTTATTTCTTATTTTTTGACCACTTATATGGTGCCCAGTCCGTGGAGGAGAGTCTCCTCTCCTCCACCCTGGGTACCAACCGCACATAATCTGCTTACTTCCCGCATGGTGTGCACAGCCCCGTGCGGGAAGTAAGCAGATCAATGGACTCCTAGGTGTGCGGAATCCCTGCAATTCCGCATTTTTAATGAACATGTTGCTTTTTTTTCCGCTATGCGATTTTTTCGCGGAAAAAATCGCAACATTTGCACAAAAAATGCGGAATACCTTGTAAATAATAGGAGGCATATGTTAGCGTTTTTTTCGCGTTTTTATCACGTTTTTATAGCGAAAAAACGCGAAAAAAACGCTAAAAATCCTGAACGTGTGCACATGGCCTTACTGTGTAATGCTGAACTGAAAAGATCTTGTTTGTAATACTGTAGGCTCTTATCTTATGCTAAAGAAGGGTGTTGTTTTTCTCTGGTCCTAGCAGTAGACAGTAGTCTGGATAGTAAGTTTACTTTCAGTTCAGCTGAAGAGACAAAGAGAACACATGCAGACATAAGAGCTCAAAAACTCATAGAAGTATATAACAGATACAACATTTTATTGTCATATTATTCAATTATTTTGTACTGTATAGTGTGAAGCAGCAATTTTTTGGGAGGAAAAACTATATTTGCATACAGCTTGATGTTATTAGTTATAGTTTACAGCTAGAAAGAATATTTTTTATCTGCAAATGGGCAATATGCATGAATATAGCAATAATGCAATGTAATGGTTTATGACGCGAAAACGATAAAAATTACGTGTTTTTTTCATTTTTCTTTTGTTTATGATCAACCATGTTCACATACAGTATAATTCTGCCAAAAAATGTATAAATTAGCTAAAACATCAAGACTTTTATAGGTCAAGTCAAAAATGAACGAACATTATATTTGTATAGTGGTAGTGGAGCGCCCCCAGACGCAGGGCCGCGGGGTACTCGGTACCGGGCCTCTCAGTCTCGGTCCTGGGGTTGTCACGTGGCTAGACCCGGTCCGTGACCCTGCTAAGGGGCGTCCAATGGAAGGTGTGAAGGTGGTGCGTGGTGTAGGTCACGATGAATAATGAGGACACAGGGTTGCAGTCTCTTTACCTCTTTACTGAAGTCTTCAGGATCCGCAATCCGGAGTACCGCTAACAGGGCTGGCTGAGACCGGCCGGTCCGAAGGCACATCCAGAGTTCCCTTTGCAGGTGGAAATCAGTGCCTACCTTCTAGCACCTGTGTGTTGTAGTACCTCCCTGCTGAGCACCACGGGATAGTCCTCACAACTGTTGTGTCTGTTTCTGATGTTATTTCTCACAACTCGTATCTGTTCTGATGTTCTTCTCCGTCCCCCAGTTGATATAGCTAGGACGCACCCGTATGACGGGTAGGCCTGGAGTTCTTCCGGGACCCTAGAGTCGCCCCTCTCCCACAATTGCCCCCTATGTCTGCTTAGGTGATTTAGGTGAGACAGCCAACCTATAATTAACTGTCCTGCCGCTGTTTGAAGTAATGCTTGGAGCCCAATACTTCCTCGGCGTTCCGGCCACCGGCTACGCGCCTCAGTAGGATGTTGCCTCGATCTTACGGCACGACTCCTACTGGTTTTATCTCCTTTTTGCTGTGATCTCGTTTCTCACTTCTCCACAATAAACCTCGCTTCTTGTCCTTTCTTGAAATACCGCCGCAATGTAGTGCAGGCGCGGTTCCTTAACGTTCTGTCTTGTTCGCTAGGCCTCTGTCAGGATCCCACCCCTGACAGGGACCCCCCTGAATCTTCCCCCGCAACACCCTCTGCCACAGGATGTTGCCTGGTTCCAACCCAGTCAGCTTTCTGTCTAACTTTCTATCCAACCCCCAGTTTTACCAGATTGTGAGGAGTGGCCTAATACATAGTACCCTTTGCTCCCCCTGGAGGCCAGACTGTGAAGTGTATTGGTGCCTGTGATACCTGGTCAGGTGAACTCCTTCAGTGCAATCGGACGTACCATCACTCCCCTTAGTGGTGGAGCAACAGTACTGCAACGACCAGGACTCTGGGGCGCTGCACTAGCAAACAGAACAGCTGGGATATGTTACTGGTGATTCTCATTGTATGCTGTTATATGAATATATACTGTATAAATGCTTGGATAGTATACAAGGAGATGACCCCAGAAAAAATGGCACGCAAGGCATTTTTGCAAAAGCTTGTTACAGAGTTGAGTGGTCTTTATGTTATATCTAGGGGAAAGGGTGGCATGTCCCAAGTTGCTACATTTTCAGATCTGGTGCTTCAAAAAAAATTTTGCCAGATAAAATAATAGATCTGTTAGCTATTGTATGACTTGCTGTAAGTCTTTGTGTGGGCAATGTACCGCCGTAAATGAAAGACGATGCCTGAAATGCGAATCAACAAATGTTTAGAAGGTCAATTATGCCGTACTTTTTAGGAGGAGAAGGAATATGTAGAATTGGAGCAGAATCTCAATAAAACGTTATTATGAAGTACAACCGGTATCGACCCAACGGCCTTCTTCAGGTACTGAGGAGAAGGAGCACTGACTGACCTAGTAGTCATTTTCTCTGCTTGTTGTTCTTGAGTTGTCGTTTATATGTGTGCACTTTAATAATAAATGATTGTAAAACGTCTATTATTATTGTTTTACTTAGTTTACTTTTGTTATTTCCTGTAGAAAAATATGAAAAATCTGAAAAAAACATACATTCCAAAGCATTACTGTTGGATCTCACAATAATAATACATAAAAAAAAATATAATTATTAATAAATAACCACAAATGAAACTCTAAAAATAAACGAAAACAAGTCAGTAGTCAGAATGACTACATTCAGTAGTTCTAGTCGGGGTCACGAGTCCAGTAGTCCTAGTTTTGAGTGTCAAACAGTACTCTTCATCAATCTGGCTCCAACTTAGTCTGATTGCTGTTGCCAGATCAGCTTTGCAGGTTGGAGCCTTGTCATGGAACATTTTCTTCAACTTCCACCGAAGATTTTCAATTGGATTGAGATCAGAACTATTTGCAGGCCATGAAATTGACCTTATGTGTCTTTTTTCAAGGAATGTTTTCACAGTTTTTGCTCTATGGCAGGACTACCACATTTTTTGTTCATCGGGCTATTCTGAACGTGGCGATACCAAATATGTGTATATTTGATTTTTTTTAAATTGTTTTATTTTGAATGGGGCGAAAGGGGGGTGATTTAAGTCCATGCCTCAGAGCTGTTATAAAAGCCAGAGGTGGAGAAACAAAATACTAGCGATGTTTTGGAGTGTTTTTTTTTGTTTGTTTGTTTTTCATGATTCCATAATTTTTTCCTCAGAATTGAGTGATTCCATAATTTTACCCCTATGCTTGGTTCAAAAAAGTAACCATTACTGACTACCACATTTTTTGTTCTTGATTTCTTTTACTGTTTCTTAAAGCCAGAAAGTTGCCATTTGAAATGACTTTAGTTTTGTGCCATGTCTGTGAGCTGCTTTTTTTCTACAAAATTAAACAACTGAATGAACATCCTCCAAGGCCGGTGATTCCATAATTTTTGCCAGGGGTTGTAGTACTGCTTAGCCATAAGGAGAGACTCGGGAGGGACGGAGCACTATTTGCCTCCTGGAGCGCAGATGTTTCTAGAATAGTTTGTAGACTCCATATACAGAGACAAAAAAAGGAGAAGCCAGCACTGCTTAAGGTCAGAACACAATACATAAGGTGCACATGCACATACTGAATTCTATCTGTATTTCAAATATGAGACATTTAGCAAACAATTGATCAATTCTTTGAGCTACCCCGCCACTTCACGGCATTCTCATAATGGGGCAGTCCTACTCTACGTATTTTATTTACATTGTGCCATTACGGCCTCCTAAATGTATTAAGAGTGAGAAAAAAAAAAGGAAAGACCACATTAAATAACGTTACCATAAAATGCAAACTGTACCTGGAGCATTTCAGAATCACTCCCTTGGTGCTGCGAAAGGCAAGCGCAGGTAAAAGCCGATCAGGTCCTGTGCGGACATTTCAGATCTGGCTTCCACACTTCCAAACCAGCACCTGATCAGCCTTTACCTGCGCTTCCCCTTTCCGGCACCAAGGGAGTGATTCTGAAATGCTCCAGGTACAGTTTGCATGTTATGGTAATGTTATTTAATGTAGTCTTTCCTTTTTTTTTTTTTTTTACTCTCAATACATTTAGGAGGCCGTAATGGCACAATGTAAATAAAATACGTAGAGTAGGACTGCCCTATTATGAGAATGCCGTGAAGTGGAGGGGTAGCTCAAAGAATTGATCAATTGTTTGCTAAATGTCTCATATTTGAAATACAGATATAATTTAGTATGTGCATGTGCACCTTATGTATTGTGTCCTGACCTTAAGCAGTGCTGGCTTCTCCTTTTTTTTGTTTCTGCATTGGTAAGTGGCTGACCACCACTGTTGCCGCGCACGCTGGGTCAGGTACTCCTTTCTTTCTGTGTTCATTGTGATTGATAGGCTGCTGTTCACACACACAGCAGCCCTGCCCTGCCTCAGGCTCTAGTTAATTGTGCACCTGTGTCTCAGCCTGTCTCCCCCTTTAACTTTGGTGCTGGTTTGGTAGTGTGGAAGCCAGATCTGAAATGTCCGCACAGGACCTGATCTGCCTTTACCTGCGCTTCACCTTTCCGGCACCAAGGGAGTGATTCTGAAATGCTCCAGGTACAGTTTGCATGTTATGGTAATGTTATTTAATGTAGTCTTTCCTTTTTTTTTTTTTTTACTCTCAATACATTTAGGAGGCCGTAATGGCACAATGTAAATAAAATACATAGAGTAGGACTGCCCCATTATGAGAATGACGTGAAGTGGCGGGGTAGCTCAAAGAATTGATGAATTGTTTGCTAAATGTCTCATATTTGAAATACATATAGAATTTAGTATGTGCATGTGCACCTTATGTATTATGTCCTGACCTTAAGCAGTGCTGTCTTCTTCTTCTTTTTTTTTTGTTCCAATATACAGAGCCCCTGATTGATAGAAGAGCAGAATGCCCCCTCAAGTGACCCCATTTTGGAAATTATTCCCCTTTGAGAATTTATCTACAGGTTTAGTGATGATTCTGACTCCATGGGTGTTTTCCAGAAACAAGCAGCAAAGAATGTTGCTGAGTGAAAATTGCAATCTTCCGTTGTAGCGACCATTATGCTGTAGTCACCAGTACGTTGTAGTGACCAGTACGTTGCAGTCACCAGTACTTTATGCCCAGCTTATGCTTCTGGAGACATGCACTTGGCACTGATGAGTGCCGGGTGTCAGCTGTCAGAATCAGTTGACAGTAGCGGTGATCGCGCGCGCACAGCATGTGTGCATGCAAAATCGACGGCACATATCCATACGTCCCAGTTCAATAAGGCCCAGGTCACAGGGACGTATGGATACACTTAAGGTGAGAAAGTGGTTAAAAAGTAATCATCATTTTATTATTTCATCAATATTACATATAAAAGAAATTTGCAACATATCTTATCAGAGAAATCTGATTCTTTGTCCTCCTGGACAGATCTTTAATTCTGAAACTGTTCAGCTTATGGGTAAAATCTGTCTTTTATGAATACATATTTTCCTATTAGGGCTCATACCCATCACCGCAGAAACAAATCGGTCCGATATCAGTCCAGAAAAGTGGGACGAGTGTCATGCAAGAGTAATGCGATTTTCATGAGAGTACAATGCGATATTTATCACCTAGCATCCGAATGACATCCGATTTACATGCAAATGCAATTTTAGCATGAACTGTTACATAGAGCAATTCTCTATGTCATTTACACACAGTTTTCAAAGGAAACATCCTTCCCTCTCTCTCACTATATATATATATATATATATATATATATATATATATATATATATATATATATATATATATATATATATATATATATATCATAGAATCATAGAATAGTAGAGTTGGAAGGGACCTCTTGGGTCATGTGGTCCAACCCCCTGCTCAAAGCAGGATTCACTAAATCATCCCAGACAGATGTCTGTCCAGCCTCTGTTTGAAAACTTCCATGGAAGGAGAACTCACCACCTCTCATTGTAGCCTGTCCCACTCATTGATCACCCTAACTGTCGAAAAGTTTTTTCTAATATCTAATCTTTGTCTCCTCCCATTCAGTTTCATCCCATCGCTTCTAGTCTTTCCTTGTGCAAATGAGAATAAAGATGATCCTTCAACAATGTGACAGCCCTTGAGATATTTGTAGACAGCTATTAAGTCTCCTCTCGGTCTTCTTTTTTGCAAGCTAAACATTCCCAGATACTGTAACCATTCCACATAGGACATGGTTTGCAGACCGGTCACCATTCTGGTCGCTCTTCTCTGAACCTGCTCCAGTTTGTTGATGTCTTTTTTAAAATGTGGTGCCCAAAACTGGACACAGTATTCCAGATGAGGTCTGACCAAAGAAGAGTAGAGGGCAATAATGACTTCATGTGATCTAGACTGTATGCTTCTATTAATACATCCCAGAATTGTATTTGCCCTTTTTGCTGCTTCATCACTGTTTGGGTTAGCGGAACGCACTAAATTTTAAGAGAGATGGTATAAGGTGCGTTCGCAGCTCGGAGTCCACCGTGCAGAGATGGAACCTGCTGCTGAGTAATGACGGATTATATGGCGGTACAATGTGGATACACACACGGGTTAACGTCACCCTGTGTGAAGGAAGCAAACCCTGTTGCGTCACAGGGCCATGGTACCGCACCAAGAGCGCAAGCAAGGAGTCTCAGGACTCTATCCCAAGACACAGGGTTAGAGTACGTTCAGACCACTTGCGCTCGACACCGCAACTGGGGTGTCAGAGTAACTGAAAATATAATTTAAATGCACAAGAGTGAGTGCTGTGCTGCTTTGGCGGATGCCACTAACCACCCAGACTTGGGATAGGAAAGCGCTCTAATAGCGTACGGCGCCGCACTGGCAGTCACAGCAATTGACGCTGTATCGTGTGTTTAGTACTGATGGCTCTGTTGGGCGCTAGATAGCAAACATCCACCTTACATGAGCAGTCATACACAAGGGAGGGGATGATTAATGAGTGACTTTCACACATCAACACGCACATGATTTCAAGTATACACTAGAGCATGGCCGTGCGGACATGGGAACCTTTTATAGCTGCGGCAAGTACAGGACCTTCCCAGAAGGACCAATGGGAGACTGCCACAGAAATTGAGCAGCTTCAGGACCTTCCTAGAAGACCAATGGGATTTGCTGCAGTATCTAAACATGTGACCCTTGATCTCCAACGAGAGATCTTACCCTGGGCATGCTCAGTATATGAAAAGCAGGACTTAGTCCCAGAAGGACCTGCTCACTGCTGAACATTGCTGGCTACAAGGACAGAGCCTGGAAGGGCAATAGTAACCAGTCGTCCAGTATCAGCCTGAGCTAGACGCTGGGACCGACATCTCCGCTGAGCAGACTCCACTGCGGCTGGAGAAGAATGGGAGACCGCAGCGGAGATGGCTTGAGATTCCACCTGTGCAGAGGCAGGGACTCGACACCTAACAATCACACTGTTGACTCATGTTCAGTCTGTGATCTATTAGTATACCCAAGTCTTTTTCACATGTGCTGTTGTTTAGCCCTATTCCTCCCATTCTGTATATGCTTTTTTCATTTTTATTGCCCAGATATAGTACTTTGCATTTTTCCCTGTTAAAAATCATTCTGTTAGTTGCTGCCCACTGCTCCAGTTTATTTATATCTTTTTCAATCCTCTCTCTCTTCTCTAGTATTAGCTATCCCTCCTAGCTTTGTGTCATCAGCAAATTTAATCAGTTTACCCTCAATTCCTTCATCTAAATCATTGATAACAATGTTGAACAATACAGGGCCCAGGACAGAGCCCTGTGGTACCCCTATATATATATGTCTATATAAATATATACAAGAACTGTCACCCCACTCAGGACACCCCCACTTTCCACACTTATAGAAATATATGTGTCATTAACAACAAGAAACTTATGAAGAATTTGCAGTCATCACTGGCCTCAATCTCCTCCCTCTCATGTCCTGACTCTGCACTGATACGTTATAATAAAACACTGAAAAGTACCCTGGATGAAGCTGCCCCTCTTTTACATAGAACAACTCGGCACAGATGGCGACAACCCTGGCACATGCTGCAAACATGTTTCCTACAGCGCTGCTCCACAAACGTCTGTGGAGGAAGTCCAATCTGGCCAACGATTTCATCGATTATAAGTTTATGCTTAAAACATATGCAAATTGCCTCTGCTGAAAAAAAGAGGACTTAACTCTATAGCGCCACCTACTGGAAGTAGCGATCCTACAAGTCACAATCAACCCTTTAACGAGTCGTGCAATATGACTTAGAATAAAAGCCAAATCAGTATCTCAATTCGCAGACACGGTGTTTCGGGCTGCTGGCCCTCGTCAGTGCGAAGCATGAGAACTGATTTGGCTAGATGAGAGGCTCTGGACTGGGGTCTAAGGGGTAACGTTTCTCTTTATGGAGAGTGACATACCAGCTGGCTTGTCAAGGTAAGGAGGCTTATTCGCCGTGCAATGCTCCTCTGGGAATTTAAATATGCAAATTGCCTCTGCTGAAAAAAAGAGGACTTAACTCTATAGCGCCACCTATTGGAAGTAGCGATCCTACTAGGATCCTACTAGTAGGATCGCTACTTCCAATAGGTGGCGCTATAGAGTTAAGGCCTCTTTTTTTCAGCAGAGGCAATTTGCATATTTAAATTCCCAGAGGAGCATTGCGCGGCGAATAAGCCTCCTTACCTTGACAAGCCAGCTGGTATGTCACTCTCCATAAGGAGAAACGTTACCCCTTAGACCCCAGTCCAGAGCCTCTCACCTAGCCAAATCAGTTCTCATGCTTCGCACTGACGAGGGCCAACAGCCCGAAACACCGTGTCTGCGAATTGAGATACTGATTTGGCTTTTATCCTAAGTCATATTGCACGACTCGTTAAAGGGTTGATTGTGACTTGTAGGATCGCTACTTCCAATAGGTGGCGCTATAGAGTTAAGTCCTCTTTTTTTCAGCAGAGGCAATTTGCATATTTAAATTCCCAGAGGAGCATTGCACGGCGAATAAGCCTCCTTACCTTGACAAGCCAGCTGGTATGTCACTCTCCATAAGGAGAAACGTTACCCCTTAGACCCCTGCTTAAAACATACAACTCTGCCCTTCACCTCTCCAAACAAACATACTTCAACAACCTCATCACCTGACTATCCAACAATCCTAAATGTCTCTTTGACACTTTTCATTCTCTCCTCAATCCAAAAGTGCAGACCCCAACCACACATCTAAGCGCTAATGATCTGGCCAATTATTTCAAGGAAAAAATCTACCTTATCTGAAGGGAAATTTTCTCCCAATCCCTTCATACCATGCACTGTCCTCCCTCCCTTACTGCATCTAGCTCACTTTCTGTCTTTGAACCAGTCAATGAAGAAGTGACAAGGCTCCTTGCATCTTCTCGCCCTACTGCTTGCACCAGTGACCCTATTCCCTCAAATCTCCTCCAGTCCATTTTCCCAGATGTCACCACTCACCTAACAAAAATATTCAACCTTTCTCTCTCTTCTGGTATCTTTCCCTCCTCATTTAAACACGCCAGCATACATCCATTACTTTAAAAAAATCCATCGACTAAAACTGTGCTGCTAACTATAGACCTGTCTCTAATCTTCCCTTCATCTCTAAACTCCTGGCATGCTTTGGCTACTCCCTTCTAATCTGCTAACTCTTAGATCACTCTTTTCTTGACCTTCAACAATTTGATTCCACTCTTTACACTCAACTGAAACTGCCCTCACTAAAGTATATAATAATCTACTAACAGTTAAATCTAATGGTCACTACTCCTTGCTGATTCTCCTGGATCTCTCTGCAGCATTCGCCACTGTGGATCATCAGCTCCTCCTCATTATGTTCCTATCCATCGGCCTCAAGGACACCGTTCTATCCTGATTCTCCTCCTACCTCTCTGACCTCTGCACTGTATCTTTTGCTCTCCATCTTACTGTCGGGGTTCAGGGGGATCAGTCATAGGCACCCTCCTCTTTTCCTTGTACAATGCCCCTATTGGACAAACAATCAGCATAGAATACCATCTCTATGCTGATAACACCCAATTATACACATCTACTCCTGACATCATGCCCGCATAAGTACAAATCACAATTGATTGCCTTACTGTTGTCTCCAACATCATGTCAAACTTCTCTCTGAAAATGAATGTGTCAAAAACTGATCTCCTTGTGTTTCCTCCCTCCACTAACCAATCTATGCTTGACATTGTCATTTCTGTGTGTGGTTCTACCTTTACTCCCCAGTAACAAACCCGCTGTCTTGGAGTCACACTTTATCCAGATCCTTCATTCATCCCTCACATTCAATCACTGGCTCGCTTTTGTCATCTACACCTCAAAAACATTTCTAGAATTCGACATTTTCTTACTTTCGACTCTGCAAAAACTGTTACTGACGCTTTTACTCATTCTTGCCTGGACTATTGTAACTCTCTATTAATCGGTCTCCCTCATACTCAACTGTCTCCTCTCCAATCTGTTTTGAATGCAGCAGCCAGGAACATATTCCTCACCAATCGTTACACCGATGCCTCTATCTTGTGCCAGTCATTGCACTGGTTACCTATCCACTCCAGAGATCAATATAAACTTATCACTCTGTAACAAGGTGGCACGGGGTGATAGTTGTTATGACCCCAATGGCAGAGGGTCTCAGAAGTTATTACCAAGTCTGCAAACACAAAAAAACCAGCTCATAGGGCAGTGGTAACTAGGCTGACCGTATACCTGATCCTAGCACCACAAATAGCAGCAGCCGGGGAACGTATCTACGTTGGTTCTAGACGTCTCGTGCCAGCCGGAGAACTAACTAACCCTAGAAGGGAAAAGATAGACCTTTCTTGCCTCCAGAGAAAAGACCCCAAAAGTTGGATACAAGCCCCCAACAAATAATAACGGTGAGGTAAGAAGAAAAGACAAACGTAAGAATGAACTAGGTTTTTAGCAAAGAGAGGCCCACTGACTAATAGCAGAATATAGTAAGATGACTTATACGGTCAGCAAAAACCCTATCAAAATTTCCACGCTGGATATTCAAGAACCCCTGAACCGTCTAACAGCCCGGGGGGAGAATATCAGCCCCCTAGAGCTTCCAGCAAAATCAGGAATCACATTTAGTGCAAGCTGGACAAAAAATAAGAGCAATGCAAATAACCAAAAAACAAGGAAGCAGGACTTAGCTTATTTTGCAAGAACCAGGACCAGCAGACAGGAGCAAACAGAAAGGAACTGATTACAACGATGCCAGGCACCAGACTGAAAATCCAGGAAGCTTAAATAGCAACACCCCTGGACTAACGAGCCAGGTGGGTACCAAGCTGGGGAAAGAAACTCAAAGTGTCATGTCGCTAGTGACCACAAGAGGGAGCCAAATAATCCAATTCACAACAGTACCCCCCCCTTAAGGAGGGGTCACCGAACCCTCACCAAGACCACCAGGACGATCAGGATGAGCAGCGTGAAAGGCACGAACCAAATCGGCCGCATGAACATCAGAGACGACCACCCAGGAATTATCCTCCTGACCATAGCCCTTCCACTTGACCAGATACTGAAGCCTCCGTCTGGAGAGACGAGAATCCAAGATCTTCTCCACCACGTACTCCAACTCGCCCTCAACCAACACCGGAGCAGGAGGCTCAACAGAAGGAACCACAGGCACAACGTAGCGCCGCAACAAAGACCTATGGAACACGTTGTGAATGACAAACGACACCGGAAGATCCAAGCGAAAGGACACTGGATTAAGGATTTCCAAAATCTTATAAGGACCGATGAAGCGAGGCTTAAATTTAGGAGAGGAGACCTTCATAGGAACAAACCGAGAAGACAGCCACACCAAATCCCCAACACGAAGTCGGGGACCCACACCGCGGCGGCGGTTGGCAAAACGCTGAGCCTTCTCCTGTGACAACTTTAAGTTGTCCACCACATGATTCCAGATCCGCTGCAACCTATCCACCACAGAATCCACCCCAGGACAGTCAGAGGGCTCAACATGTCCCGAGGAAAAACGAGGATGAAAACCAGAGTTGCAGAAAAATGGCGAAACCAAAGTAGCGGAACTAGCCCGATTATTAAGGGCAAACTCAGCCAATGGCAAGAAGATCACCCAATCATCCTGATCTGCAGAAACAAAACACCTCAAATAAGCCTCCAGAGTCTGATTTGTTCGCTCCGTTTGGCCATTAGTCTGAGGATGAAAGGCAGACGAAAACGACAAATCAATGCCCATCTTAGCACAAAAGGATCGCCAGAACCTGGAAACAAACTGGGATCCTCTGTCAGACACGATATTCTCAGGAATGCCGTGCAAATGAACCACATTCTGAAAGAACAAAGGAACCAGATCGGAAGAGGAAGGCAGCTTAGGCAAAGACACCAAATGGACCATCTTGGAAAAGCGATCACATACCACCCAGATGACAGACATGCCCTGAGACACCGGAAGATCTGAAATGAAATCCATGGAAATGTGTGTCCAAGGCCTCTTCGGGACAGGCAAGGGCAAGAGCAACCCGCTGGCACGAGAACAGCAAGGCTTAGCTCGAGCACAAGTCCCACAGGACTGCACAAATGACCGCACATCCCGTGACAAGGAAGGCCACCAAAAGGACCTAGCCACCAAATCTCTGGTGCCAAAAATCCCCGGATGCCCTGCCAACACCGAGGAATGAACCTCGGAAATGACTCTGCTGGTCCATTTATCAGGAACAAACAGTCTGTCAGGTGGACAAGAGTCAGGTCTACCAGCCTGAAATCTCTGCAACACACGTCGCAAATCCGGAGAAATGGCTGACAAGATTACTCCCTCTTTAAGAATACCAACTGGCTCTGCGACTCCAGGAGAGTCAGGCACAAAGCTCCTTGAAAGAGCATCAGCCTTCACATTCTTTGAACCTGGTAAATACGAGACCACAAAGTCAAAACGGGAGAAAAACAATGACCAACGGGCCTGTCTAGGATTCAGGCGTTTAGCAGACTCGAGATACATCAGATTTTTGTGATCAGTCAAGACCACCACACGATGCTTAGCACCCTCGAGCCAATGACGCCACTCCTCAAATGCCCACTTCATGGCCAACAACTCCCGATTGCCAACATCATAATTCCGCTCAGCAGGCGAAAACTTCCTAGAAAAAAAAGCACATGGTCTCATTACAGAGCAACCAGGGCCTCTCTGCGACAAAACGGCCCCTGCCCCGATCTCAGAAGCATCCACTTCAACCTGAAAGGGAAGTGAGACATCAGGCTGGCACAAAACAGGCGCCGAAGTAAACCGGCGCTTCAGCTCTTGGAAAGCTTCCACGGCTGCAGGAGCCCAGTTAGCAACATCAGAACCTTTCTTGGTCATATCCGTCAAAGGTTTAACAACGCTAGAAAAGTTAGCGATAAAACGACGGTAGAAGTTAGCAAAACCCAAGAACTTCTGAAGACTCTTAACTGACGTGGGTTGAGTCCAATCATGAATAGCTCGTAACTTGACAGGGTCCATCTCCGCCGCAGAAGGGGAAAAAATAAAACCCAAAAAGGGAACCTTCTGTACTCCAAAGAGACACTTTGAGCCCTTAACAAACAAAGCATTCTCACGCAAAACCTGAAACACCATCCTGACCTGCTTTACATGGGAGTCCCAATCATCAGAAAAAAACTGAATATCATCCAGATAAACAATCATAAATTTATCCAGATACTTCCGGAAGATATCATGCATAAAGGACTGAAACACTGAAGGAGCATTAGAGAGCCCAAAAGGCATCACCAAGTACTCAAAATGACATTCGGGCGTATTAAATGCAGTTTTCCATTCATCTCCTTGCTTAATGCGCACAAGGTTGTACGCACCACGAAGATCTATCTTGGTGAACCACTTGGCACCCTTAATCCGGGCAAACAAGTCCGACAACAGAGGCAAAGGATACTGAAATTTAACAGTGATTTTATTCAGAAGCCGATAGTCTATACAAGGTCTCAAAGATCCGTCCTTCTTGGCCACAAAAAAGAATCCCGCACCAAGAGGGGAAGAGGATGGACGGATATGCCCCTTCTCCAGAGACTCCTTGATATACGAACGCATTGCGGTATGCTCAGGTACAGACAGATTAAATAATCTTCCCTTAGGAAATTTACTACCTGGAATCAAATCTATAGCGCAGTCACAGTCCCTATAAGGAGGAAGAGCACTGGACCTGGACTCGCTGAATACATCCTGATAATCAGACAAATACTCAGGAACTTCCGAAGGAGTAGAGGAAGCAATAGACACCGGCGGGGAATCACCATGAATTCCCTGACAGCCCCAACTTGACACAGACATTGCCTTCCAATCCAAGACTGGATTATGGGTCTGTAACCATGGCAGACCCAAAACGACCAAATCATGCATTTTATGCAGAACAAGAAAACGAATCACCTCCCGATGTTCAGGAGTCATGCACATGGTTACCTGTGTCCAAAATTGCGGCTTATTTTCCGCCAATGGCGTAGCATCAATACCTCTAAGAGGGATAGGATTTACCAACGGTTCAAGAACAAAACCACAGCGCTTGGCAAATGACAGATCCATAAGACTCAGGGCAGCACCTGAATCCACAAACGCCATAACAGGGTAGGAAGACAATGAGCAAATTAAAGTCACAGACAAAATAAATTTAGGTTGCAAATTACCAATGGCGACAGGACTAACAACCCTTGTTAGGCGTTTAGAGCATGCTGATATAACATGTGTAGAATCACCACAGTAAAAACACAACCCATTCTGACGTCTATGATTTTTCCGTTCATTTCTAGTCTGAATTCTACCACATTGCATTAAATCAGGTGTTTGTTCAGACAACACCACCAGAGGATTAGCGGCTTTGCGCTCCCGCAAACGCCGGTCAATTTGAATAGCCAGCGCCATGGAATCATTCAGACTTGTAGGAATGGAGAAACCCACCATCACATTCTTAATGGCTTCAGAAAGGCCATTTCTGAAATTTGCGGCCAGAGCACACTCATTCCACTGAGTAAGCATGGACCATTTCCGAAATTTTTGGCAATACACTTCAGCTTCATCCTGGCCCTGAGAGATAGCCAGCAAGGCTTTTTCTGCCTGAATTTCAAGATTGGGTTCCTCGTAAAGCAACCCAAGCGCCAGAAAAAACGCATCAATATTTGCCAATGCCGGATCTCCTGGTGCTAAGAAGGCCCAATCCTGAGGGTCGCCCCGCAAGAAAGAGATAACAATTTTAACTTGCTGAGCTGAGTCTCCAGACGAACGGGGTCTCAGAGATAGAAACAATTTACAATTATTCCTGAAATTCCTAAACTTAAATCGGTCTCCAGAGAACAGTTCAGGAATAGGTATTTTAGGTTCAGACATAGGACTACTGGTAACAAAATCTTGTATGCCCTGCACACGAGCAGCAAGCTGATCCACACTAGTAATCAAAGTCTGGACATTCATGTCTGCAGCAAGCTCAAGCCATTCAGAGGTTAAGGGGAGGAAGAAAGAGAAAAAGAGAAAAAAAAAAAACCTCAGAATTTCCTTTCTTATTATCCCACTTCTGCAATGCATTAAACATTCACCTTTGGCCTGGCATACTGTTATGACCCCAATGGCAGAGGGTCTCAGAAGTTATTACCAAGTCTGCAAACACAAAAAAACCAGCTCATAGGGCAGTGGTAACTAGGCTGACCGTATACCTGATCCTAGCACCACAAATAGCAGCAGCCGGGGAACGTACCTACGTTGGTTCTAGACGTCTCGCGCCAGCCGGAGAACTAACTAACCCTAGAAGGGAAAAGATAGACCTTTCTTGCCTCCAGAGAAAAGACCCCAAAAGTTGGATACAAGCCCCCAACAAATAATAACGGTGAGGTAAGAAGAAAAGACAAACGTAAGAATGAACTAGGTTTTTTAGCAAAGAGAGGCCCACTGACTAATAGCAGAATATAGTAAGATGACTTATACGGTCAGCAAAAACCCTATCAAAATTTCCACGCTGGATATTCAAGAACCCCTGAACCGTCTAACGGCCCGGGGGGAGAATATCAGCCCCCTAGAGCTTCCAGCAAAATCAGGAATCACATTTAGTGCAAGCTGGACAAAAAATAAGAGCAATGCAAATAACCAAAAAACAAGGAAGCAGGACTTAGCTTATTTTGCAAGAACCAGGACCAGCAGACAGGAGCAAACAGAAAGGAACTGATTACAACGATGCCAGGCACCAGACTGAAAATCCAGGAAGCTTAAATAGCAACACCCCTGGACTAATGAGCCAGGTGGGTACCAAGCTGGGGAAAGAAACTCAAAGTGTCATGTCGCTAGTGACCACAAGAGGGAGCCAAATAATCCAATTCACAACAGATAGTCGTGCGCGAGTTCACTAGGTGACAGTCAATAAGCAACCCGAAGCCTTGCACATGAATAGACAGTTCTAGTCCCAGACTCAAGTCACAGTGGGTTACCTCAGATATACTTCATGCTGGAACGGATACACCACACGTCACACTCTTTAGAGCCCAACAGTGGCAACTGGTTTAATAAAGGTGAGGCAGAGAAGATAGGTAACAATCCCTGAACTGTCCCTATTCACAGCAACGGACTGCAGCAGCGAAGGCAATGGCTCCCAGTCGGCATCAAGGAGCAAAAAGTCTCTTAATTTCCTTCTCTGACAGAATCACTGACTGGGTGGATCAGGGAAATGCTGTAGATATAGTATATCTTGACTTCAGCAAAGCATTTGACAAAGTATCTCACACGATCTTTATTGAAAAAATGACTAAGTATGGAATGGACAAGGCAACTGTTAGGTGGATTCATAACTGGCTTAGTAATCGGACCCAAAGAGTGGTCTTAAATGGCTGCACATCCAGTTGGAAGAATGTCTCAAGTGGGGTACCTCAGGGCCCTGTCCTGACCCTGTATTGTTCAACATTGTTATCAATGATTTAGATGAAGGAGTTGAGGGTAAACTGATTAAATTTGCTGATGACACAAAGCTAGGAGGGATAGCTAATACTAGAGAAAAGAGAGAGGATTGAAAAATATATAAATAAACTGGAGCAGTTGGCAGCAACTAACAGAATGATTTTTAACGGAAAAATGCAAAGTACTACATCTGTGCAATAAAAATGAAAAAAGCATATACAGAATGGGAGGAATAGGACTAAACAACAGCACATGTGAAAAAGACTTGGGTATACTAATAGATCACAGACTGAACATGAGTCAACAGTGTGGTGCAGTAGCAAAAAGGGCAAATACAATTCTGGGATATATTAACAGAAGCATACAGTCTAGATCACGTGAAGTCATTATTGCTGCGCCTGCCTCTCCTCGATATCGAAGACCACTGTGGCCGCCACAGCATCCGTTACTCAGGGCAAAACAGGTCCGGGGACTGGGGTGAGGGTGGGTATGGCACTCACTGTGACTGCATTGGGCTGCGACAGTCCTCCACTGCGGCCGCACGAACTCAGGATCACGGCCGCGGCCGTCCTTCTTTCCACTGCTTCCGCTTTCTTGACTTCTCCTTCTTGCTCAGGGTCCTCTGCATCCACGGTGCTCCGGCTCCCAATGATCTTCCTCACTGGCTGCTGCACAGGGACAGGTAACTCACTCTGCATCTCTCTTCCTGTCACGCCATCTTGCTCTTCTGGGCTCCACTTGTTCATGAGTGGAGTCTCTTCCAGCTGCTCCACCCATTTCTTCTGATCAAGCTGGAAGGGCAGCAGTTTCTTCTTTGCCCACACCCATTTCGGGTGGGCATCCTCCACAAGGGGATGCGGACTTTGTTCTTCCGGTGCCAAATCTCTTGCATAATGCCCACGAAAGAAGGCACCCTCCTTCATTTTCGCACTACTGACCTCCGTTTCCCAGTCAGTGTTCGGCACCATCTTTAAGTCACTGACAGCTGCCATCTTTAATTCCTTCACGGCGGTCAACAATTCACAATCACTGTCAGTCGCCATCTTTAATTCCTTCACTGCGTTCAACACTTCACAAAGCTCAGGAGTCTTCTCAAAGTCACTGTCAGCCTTTCATCTGGTTCCAATGGGGAAAGATGCCGGGAACGCTATCTCAGCTGCTCTCACCCCTGTCGCAGACAAAGGATCCTTCTCTGACAGTCTTAGGGTTTTCAGGCTGCTGGGTTAGATCCTGCCGACTACACCAAACGTAACAAGATGGTATGGGGTGGTGGTCGTGGGCGAGTTCACTAGGTGACAGTCAGTGAGCACACCGGCACCTTGCACATGAATAAAGAGTTCTAGTCCCAGACCCAAATCACAGTGGGTTACCTTAGATATACGGCTTCTCTTCATGCTGGAAAGGATACACCACACGTCACACTCTTTAGGGCCCAACAGTGGCAACTGGTTTAACAAAGGCGACATAGAGAAGAAAGGTAAAAATCCCTGAACTGTCCCTATTCACAGCAATGGCTGCAGCAGCGAAGGCCCGGCAGGCCACTGGCAGCTCTGTTCCTTCCAAGGGGTACGGTATGCTCCCAGACGGGGTGCATGTCAACACGCAGGCAAGCCTGCCCAAGCACTGAACTACAGACAGGGACCTCCTGTCCCTTAGGAGGCTGCTGACCCAGCCCCTCAATAAACCCCTTACTATCCCTAAGCTACATACATTACATTTTACAATAGTAGA
This sequence comes from Ranitomeya variabilis, assembly GCF_051348905.1. Lineage (NCBI taxonomy): Eukaryota > Metazoa > Chordata > Amphibia > Anura > Dendrobatidae > Ranitomeya > Ranitomeya variabilis. The sequence continues at coordinate 408,453,292 of NC_135234.1, forward strand.
ACATGAGGACAAAACAAACACAGCACAATCATATCATTAACACATTGCAAGACAATACTCATTAATACATAGGTGACATATCACATGAGGTAAAGGTGAGAGGGGAGGCGAATGAGGGTCCCCGCCACCTCCTTACAACTCTCACCCACAAAGTGCTCCATGGTTCAGCACCACCCTACATTTCTTCCATTGTCTCAGTCTACCACCCTTCCCATGCCCTCCTTTCTGCTTATGACCTAAGATTAACATCCTCAATAATCCGAACCTCCCACTCTCGTCTCTAAAACTTCTTGTGTGCTGCGCCAATTCTTTGGAATACATTACCCAGGACAATTCAATTAATCCCCAATAACCACAGTCTTAAGCGTTCCCTAAAATACATTTCAACAGAATGGACAACCGCCTAAACATATTTATCCAACTCTCCCTGTTTTGCCCATATCAAATTTTCTTCAAAACCGTGTCCCTTGTCTTATCTGTTCTCACATCCTTTATGCATTTAATTGTCCTGTGTATCTGTACTTTTACACATACTGGTTGGTTACCGGTTCATACAGCATGAACACCCTATTTATTACATTGATGCTGGATAGTGTTGAGCGATACCGTCCGATACTTGAAAGTATCGGTATCGGAAAGTATCGTCCGATACCGGCAAAGTATCGGATCTAATCCGATACCGATACCCGATACCAATACAAGTCAATGGGACTCAAGTATCGGACGGTATCCCTGATGGTTCCCAGGGTCTGAAGGAGAGGAAACTCTCCTTCAGGCCCTGGGATCCATATTAATGTGTAAAATAAAGAATTAAAATAAAAAATATTGCTATACTCACCTCTCCGACGCAGCCTGCACCTTACCGAGGAAACCGGCAGCCTTGTTTGCTTAAAATGCGCGTGTTTACTGCCTTCCGTGACGTCACGGCTTCTGATTGGTCGTGTGCCGCCCATGTGACCGCGACGCGACCAATCACAACAAGCCGTGACGTAATTTTCAGGTCCTGAATGCCTAGAATTAGGCATTCAGGACCTGAAAATTACGTCACGGCTTGTGATTGGTCGCGTCGCGTCACATGGGCGGCACGCGACCAATCACAAGCCGTGACGTAATTTTCAGGTCCTGAATGCCTAGAATTAGGCATTCAGGACCTGAAAATTACGTCACGGCTTGTTGTGATTGGTCGCGTCGCGGTCACATGGGCGGCACGCGACCAATCAGAAGCCGTGACGTCACGGAAGGCAGTAAACGCGCGCATTTTAAGCGAACAAGGCTGCCAGTTTCCTCGGTAAGGTGTAGGCTGCGTCGGAGAGGTGAGTATAGCAATATTTTTTATTTTAATTCTTTATTTTACACATTATATCGATCCCGATACCGATTCCCGATACAACAAAAGTATCGGATCTCGGTATCGGAATTCCGATACCGCTAAGTATCGGCCGATACCCGATACTTGCTGTATTGGAATGCTCAACACTAATTATTGCTGGACTGTACAATGGAATCAATTGTTACCATCCACCTTTCGTGTCTCCCCTAGTTCTTCATAGATTGTAAGCTTTGCGAGCAGGGGCCTCACTCATCTTGGTATATATTGATTTATGTGAATTTTGTTAGTCTGTAATGTCTTTTATTGTCTGTACAAGTCCCCTCTAAAATATAAAGTACTGTAGAATATGTTGGCACTATAGAAATAAAATTATGATTATTATATATATAGATTAGATAAATACACTACCGTTCAAAAGTTTAGGGTCACCCAGACAATTTTGTGTTTTCCATGATAACTCATAAGTTCATTAATCAAATGAGTTGCCAAATGAATTGAAAATCTAGTCCAGACATTGACAAGATTCAAAAAAAGATTTTTATTTGAAATAATAATTTTCTCCTTCAAACTTTGCTTTTGTCAAATAATGCTCCCTTTGCAGCAATTACAGCATTGCAGACCTTTGGCATTCTAGCAGTTAATTTGCTGAGGTAATCTGGAGAAATTTAACTCCATGCTTCCAGAAGCCCCTCCTACAAGTTGGTTTGGCTTGATAGGTACTTTTTGCTTACCATATGGTCAAGCTGCTTCTACAACAGCTCAATGGGGTTGAGATCTGGTGACTGAGCTGGCCACTCCACTACAGATAGAATACCAGATGCCTACTTCTTCCCTAAATAGTTCTTGCATAATTTGGAGGTGTGCTTCGGGTCAATGTCCTGTTATAGGATGAAATTGACTCCAATCAAGCGCTGTCCACAGGGTATGGCATGGCGTTGCAAAATGCAATGATAACCTTCCTTATTCAAAATCCCTTTTACCTTGTACAAATCTTCCACATTACCAGCACCAAAGCAACCCCAGACCATCACATTACCTCCATCATGCTTGACAGATGGCATCAGGCACTCTTTCTAGCATCTTTTCTAGTGATGAGCGAGCACTAAAATGCTCGGGTGCTCGTTGCTCGGGTCGAGCAGCTTGGAATACTCCGGTACTCGGCCAGAACAACGAGCCCAATGTAAGTCTATGGGAGACCCGAGTATTTTTACTGCGATATCCCCCCCGGGGGTCCTTTTAAGGTCTAAAAATGTCTGAAAATGATGGAAACACTGCTCAAATGACACAGGGACACCATGGGGTTCGCCCCTGGAAGCATTCCTGACTCCTAGTTCACAGCTTTAATCAATTTTTTCAGAGATTCATGCCACAAAAGACACATTAAAACGAAACCAAAACGGATTTTGCTGGGAAATATGTCAAGGTACATCCTTTGCAGGTTAATGACTTGCCTGTAAGGCTAAATATTTAACCCCAGACCAAAAATTTCCTCCCCCACTTAGGCTTAGTTCAAACGCAGCGTTTTTGAAGCGTTTTTCAACTTTATCATTGCTTTCAGCCACTACAAATGCATTCACTGGGAAATGTCATTGTAACATTTAACACCCCTAGCAAGCCATGTGGTGTGTGACACATAAGCAGACCCATCTTGTTTCATTTCTGAAGGAGGGACTCTTAAAGTCACAGAGCCTATTTTTACTGGTGCATCAGGCGGCATTAATCTTCTTAAAGGGCCATTATGAAACAGTGGGTCTCCTAAGCTGTTGTAGCCTATGCTGTAGGTAGATGGGCTGCCAAGAATTACGACGCACCACAATACCCCTTTCATAAGATGTCCAGGGGGACTCCTGAAAAAGTGTTGCATTGAATTCAAGGCCTGCCCTGCTACCAATTCATATGCACCCCATTATGCCTTTGAACCCACATACTGGATGGGCCCCTGAAAATCCACTTCACAATATGCAATTATACTCCCGTACTCCTTTGTTTTACACATTGGCAGCAAGGCGAGCCCTGCTGCATAGTCATATGAACCCCATTACGCCTTGGAACCCACATACTGGATGGGCCCATAAAAATCCACTTCACAATATGCATTTTGTACTCCTGTACTCCTTTGTTTTACACATTTTCAGCAAGGCCAGCCCTGTTGCATAGTCAGTCATATGCACCGCATTAGGCCTTTGAACCCACATACTGAAAGGGGCCAGGAAAATCTACTTCACAATATACATTTTGTGCTCTATACTCCTTTGTTTTACACATTGGCAGCAAGGCCAGCCCTGCTGCATAGTCAGTCATATACACCCCATTACGCCTTTGAGCCCACATACTGGATGGGCCCATGAAAATCTACTTGTATTTTTTAATGGTAAGATGGTTCCCTCTTTGCACAATTATTTAGAGGAGAATTTGGCAATTTTATTTGACATGTTTTTAACACTAAGGTTCAGATACAGCTTTAAAAAAGGCTAATACTTGCAATACAAGGCAATTTTATTGCAAACTACAAAAGTCAAGGAATAGCATGATTGAATAGTGTGAGTGCGTACACTTTTGTTTATGTTAACATACACAGGTTAATAAGTACATATATGGATTAACTAAATATAGTGATTACGTATATATGAAGATTAACTACATACAGTATACTTAGATCATCACCAAGAGTCTTTTAAACATCATCCTTCTGGAATATCAGAGAAGCAACACCAAGACAGAGAACCCCTGGGAGATTACCTACATTGCATGGGCATCCCCAATTATGCATGTATCAGCACACTGAACATGTACAGGTACCCCAGTTTTGGCATCTGTCTTAGTCATGTTTCTCTGGTCTTATATAGTGAATAACACTATGTAGTAACTCTAGTTTCACCTACACCTTCAAGTGGCCACTTTTCATGGTTGGATGAAACTGAAATATCATGGAATCATCAGAAGAGGGGCCATAAACCCCTAGAAAATAAAAGCCTCAAGGATTTAGATCAAACCACCACCGGCATAGTTTCAGTAAACCTTAAAGGCCCCGTCTCACATAGCGAGATCGCTAGCGATCTCGCTGCTGAGTCACAAGTTTTGTGACGCAACAGCGACCTCGCTATGTGTGACACGTACCAGCGACCAGGCCCCTGCTGCGAGATCGCTGGTCGTGTCGGAATGGCCTGGACCTTTTTTTGGTCGTTGAGGTCCCGCTGACATCGCTGAATCGGTGTGTGTGACACCGATCCAGCGATGTCTTCACTGGTAACCAGGGTAAACATCGGGTTACTAAGCGCAGGGCCGCGCTTAGTAACCCGATGTTTACCCTGGTTACCAGCGTAAATGTAAAAAAAAAAAAAAAACAGTAACCCGATGTTTACCCTGGTTACCAAAAAAAACAAAACAGTACATACTCACCATCCACTTGCAGACGGCAAGGGACCTGACGGACATCAGATGGTGAGTATGTACTGTTTGTTTTTTTTGGTAACCAGGGTAAACATCAGGTTACTAAGCGCGGCCCTGCGCTTATTAACCCGATGTTTACCCTGGTTACCCGGGTGCTGCAGGGGGACTTCGGCATCGTTGAAGACAGTTTCAAGGATGCCGAAGTCGTTCCCCTGATCGTTGGTCGCTGGAGAGAGCGGTCTGTGTGACAGCTTCCCAGCGACCACACAACGACTTACCAACGATCACGGCCAGGTCGTATCGCTGGTCGTGATCGTTGGTAAATCGCTATGTGAGACGGGGCCTTTAATGTATTACAGTGACAAACAGCAAACATATAGAGGCTTAGAACTGTTTGTGAAGTTAATAAACAAACATTTATCAAGATTGTGTCACTATGAGCATTGTCTGTCACATCTGTAAATGTTTTACAAGAAATGCAGCTATGTGATTGTCTGAATGCATTGGGTATACAGTATTTTAATCTTGGTTACAAATTGCCATTTGTATATCTGTCATTTGTACATTTGAGGCAGCCAAAGTTATGGCTCCCAAGGAGAGAAACTAATATAGTGGACAAAGCTCTATTTTTAATGAACTACTGAGCCAAACTAACAGCATTGCTTTATCAAATTTATATGAAGTGTATTGTGTCCCATGTGAGCAACCAACCAAGTAGGAGCTTTTTAAGGGAGCTCTTTAAGGTACATGCAGCGCCCCAGAGTCCTGGTCGTTGCAGTACTGTGGCTCCGCCACTAAGGGGAGCTATGGTACGTCTGATGGCACTGAAGGAGTTCATCTGAGCAGGTATCACAGACACCAATACATTTCACCGCCGGGCCTCCAGGGGGAGCTAAGGGTTCTATTTACTAGGCCACTCTCCACAACACTGGTAAAACTGGGGGTCAGGCAGGAAGTTAGAGAGAAAGCTGACTGGGTTGGAGCCAGGCAACACCTTGTGGCAGAGGGTGTTGCAGGAGAAGATTCGGTAGGGTCTCTGTCAGGGGTGGGATCCTGACAGAGGCTTGGCAAACTGAGAGAACGTAACGGGACCGTGCCTGCTCAGTATAGCGGCGGTGCCCAAGGAAGGACTAGAAGTGAGATAGATTGTGCTGAGTGAGAAACGAGATCAAAGCAACAAGGAGAATACCAGTAGGGGTCGTGCTGTAAGACCGAGGCAACATCCTACTGAGGCGCAAACAACCGGTGACCGGAACGCCGAAGGAAGTATTTCTATATAAAGCTTCAGGCAATACTTCGAACCTACGGCAGGACAGTCAGTCTCAGGCGGGCTGTCTCACCTAAATCACCTATGCAGTCTTGGGGAGCAACTTGTGGAGAGGGGCGACTCTAGGGTCCCGGAAGAGCTCCGAGCCTACCCGTCAAACGGGTGCCGTCCCAACCGTAACATCAGGGAGGGACGGAGGATTAGCAGAACATCATCTAATCGAGTTGTGAGGGAACTTAAGAAACAGACACAACAGTTGTGGGGACTTTCCGTAAGCACAGCAGGGAAGGACCGCAACACATAGCGCTAGAAGGAAGGCACAGATTTCCACCTGTAAAGAGAACTCTGGAGGTGCCATTGGACCGGCCGGACTTGCGCAGCCTGGTTATCCGGACTCCGGACTGAGGACCCAGAGATCTTCAGTAAAGAGGTAAAGAGACTGCAACCTGGTGTCCTCGTTATTTATTGCACTGCACCACCACCACTACCATCATCCATCATATCTATCACTGTACGCCCCTCGGCAGGGTCACGGACTGGGCCTAGCCACCGTGACAACCCCAGAGCAGAGACTCAGAGGCCCGGTACCGGGTACCCCTCGGCCCTGCGGCAGTGGGGGCGCTACAACTTGGCGTCACGAACAGGATCTACTTAAGCCTGAAGAATCAGGTCATGTGTGCCTTGGAACTGTGATTTACTGTGCTTGGACTGTACTTTATTGCAAAGACTGTGGATTGTCACTTGCTGCCAGAAATTCCCGCCAAAACCGCCGCCATTACAGCGCTAAGGAGAGCGCAGGAGAAGAAGAAGGGCGTGGAAGTGGGCGTGAACAAGCTGGAGAGCGCGAAAGACAATGGCTGCCCAGTCTAAATATTTCTGCCCCTTGAGGACGTGTCCGTCAGCAGCCGAGATCCGCCTACTGATACTCAATGGGGGGCGGAGACACCGAAAACGAAACCGCCCACGAAGGAGAGAGCGGGAAAAGGACCAGGAAGAAGAAGTCAGGGACATGGAGGACGCCATGGCGAGCCACCCGGGGCGGGAGCGTGGGGTCGGAGCCGAGGACTCCCCCAGCTACCCGGAGAGGCACCGCAGCCAGACCTCCACAGTTGACGCTGACCTCCTGCAGACCGGAGCGGACGAGCTGATCCACCAACCCCTGCAGACGGAGCTGAGCACTGAGGCCGGGTGGAAGAAGACCATCATCGGGAGCCTCACCAGACGCCTGTCGGCAGCCTCGCTTGGTCCGGAGCAAGAAAGAAGTTCCAGCGCTCCGAAGCCAGAAAACAAGGCCCTGCCGGAAAGCGAGATGCTGCAAACGGAGATGACAACGCCGCAGCGCAAGGCCCCGCAACCAGCGTTTCAGACCCCAGCGGAGACGGAGCAGACCGGCACCGGAGGAACCGCATCTGAAGCAGGTAGGAAGGACGATCCTGCCCTGACGACCGACACCCCTCCAGTGACTGCTAGTGCCACAGCTGCTGACTCCGTTCCAGTGACTGATCTTGCAGCAGCCGCTACCTCTGCTGCAGCAAATGTCCATACTCAAGCTGCGCAGACTTCCATCGCTGCGCATGATTTAACCGTACATGAAAGGCGGATTAACGGCGTTTGTCCAGCACTGGGTGTAACCCTGGACCTCACCTTTCCCAGGCCAGGAAGGGTTAAGTGCCAGGTGCAGCCCTGGAAGCCGTTCAACTAAACCTCGGAAACCTGAAACTGTACATAGTTAACTGTTTGTTTCCCTGCTTTTTGCTGCTTTAAACCCGACTGGGTTAACTTTTAAAGGGATCCCTTTGTTGACCCGGGATCCCTATTGTTTTGTTTACTTTTTCTAAGTTTTGCACAAGTTTCCAGAACTGCCGCAATCATGAACAGTGCATGATACAAACTGCTTGTAAATAGTTTGCACCTTCTTAAAGGTGCTCCCTACTGGTTTTACTTAAAGAGAGACTCTTTGCGAAGATACCGCACCGGAGCCTTTGATGAGTATGGACTGGTAGCCTGAGAAAATATGCTACCTCATAAAGACTTGGTCCCCTCTTAAAGGGGATGTTTATCTGTGTACTTATGAGTAATACTGCCTTAGAACAGTAAAGTGATAACGATGCTTTGAAAGAAAGTGATAATGTTGATATGTAATCGTTAATGTAACTAACTAGTTAATTGTAAAAGAATGCTGATAATGTTCCCCAAAGGAAAGTGAAAATTAGAAGAAAGATGCAGTGGGCCCGTAGGGGTAGACGTAGTGTCCTGCATACATGTCAGTAAGAAAGTAATGAGAAAGTTTAATGTTTTATAGAAAGTGTTTAATAATGTGTTGAAGAACGAGGACAAGAAAGTGAACCCGTAGGGGTTAGTCAGTGAGTCCTCCTAGGAGCCATATAGAGATGGCTCATTGATCCTAAACTGAAAGTAATGCTATGTTCTATACTGTGTATAGTAGTTGAAAAGACAGAAGGCTCGGGCTGAAAGGAGCGGTCCTGTAAGAAAGGAGAGGCAGTAGGTCTGGTGCCGTTAGGACAGGCGGTCCTGCAGATTTAAAGAAGGAGAATGAAAAAGTTAAATTGCCTTATAATGTGATTATAAGAGGGTCTTTAGTGGATATTGAGTGTACGTCCTTAAAGGCAATGTTAAATTATTGTTCAAGAATTAGTACTAAGTAGAATACCCGGTTGGGTAAGAAAAGTTATTTATAGCATGTTGCTATAATATTTAACCATGTTTGTAACGTTCAAGTGTCCTCACCTCCCATAAAGGGAAGCTCTGTTCAAATATGCTTATTGTTATTGCACTCAACAAAAATTGTATGTCTTTTTGCTAATCTGTATTGTTGTTTTCTTCCCAGTCCCGGAGTACTGGATTTAACCAGGGGGGAGTGCAGCGCCCCAGAGTCCTGGTCGTTGCAGTACTGTGGCTCCGCCACTAAGGGGAGCTATGGTACGTCTGATGGCACTGAAGGAGTTCATCTGAGCAGGTATCACAGACACCAATACATTTCACCGCCGGGCCTCCAGGGGGAGCTAAGGGTTCTATTTACTAGGCCACTCTCCACAACACTGGTAAAACTGGGGGTCAGGCAGGAAGTTAGAGAGAAAGCTGACTGGGTTGGAGCCAGGCAACACCTTGTGGCAGAGGGTGTTGCAGGAGAAGATTCGGTAGGGTCTCTGTCAGGGGTGGGATCCTGACAGAGGCTTGGCAAACTGAGAGAACGTAACGGGACCGTGCCTGCTCAGTATAGCGGCGGTGCTCAAGGAAGGACTAGAAGCGAGATAGATTGTGCTGAGTGAGAAACGAGATCAAAGAAACAAGGAGAATACCAGTAGGGGTCGTGCGGTAAGACCGAGGCAACATCCTACTGAGGCGCAAACAACCAGTGGCCGGAACGCCGAAGGAAGTATTTCTATATACAGCTTCAGGCAATACTTCGAACCTACGGCAGGACAGTCAGTCTCAGGCGGGCTGTCTCACCTAAATCACCTATGCAGTCTTGGGGGGCAACTTGTGGAGAGGGGCGACTCTAGGGTCCCGGAAGAGCTCCGAGCCTACCCGTCAAACGGGTGCCGTCCCAACCATAACATCAGGGAGGGACGGAGGATTAGCAGAACATCATCTAATCGAGTTGTGAGGGAACTTAAGAAACAGACACAACAGTTGTGGGGACTTTCCGTAAGCACAGCAGGGAAGGACCGCAACACATAGCGCTAGAAGGAAGGCACAGATTTCCACCTGTAAAGAGAACTCTGGAGGTGCCATTGGACCGGTCGGACTTGCGCAGCCTGGTTATCCGGACTCCGGACTGAGGACCCAGAGATCTTCAGTAAAGAGGTAAAGAGACTGCAACCTGGTGTCCTCGTTATTTATTGCACTGCACCACCACCACTACCATCATCCATCATATCTATCACTGTACGCCCCTCGGCAGGGTCACGGACTGGGCCTAGCCACCGTGACATCCCCAGAGCAGAGACTCAGAGGCCCGGTACCGGGTACCCCTCGGCCCTGCGGCAGTGGGGGCGCTACATACACAAATGTTATCAAGTCTTTGCCAACAAGGATGTGGTTTCACCAATGTGGGGTACCTTTTTTAAAAATAGACTAGTGCCATGACTGCTCCCTTGCCCAAAATGCACCGTACAGAGCACATTCACCCTGTTGATCTAGTGGCAGGTGAAGGACACACTGCAGGAGACAGAGTTAAGAAGTAGGCCCAATGTAATGTTATGCCCAATTCCCCAATGTGTGGTCCTTTCTTTACAAGTTAAAATAGTGCCACCACAGCCCCCTTGCCCAAAATGCACCGTACAGAGCAAGTTCACCCTGGTGATCTAGTGGAAGGTGAAGGACACACTGCAGGAGACAGAGTTAAGAAGTAGACCCAATGTAATGTAATGTGCAATTCCCCAATGGGGGTACCTTTTTTAAAAATAGACTAGTGCCATCACAGCTCCCTTGCCCAAAATGCACCGTACAGAGCACGTTCACCCTGTTGATCTAGTGGCAGGTGAAGGACACACTGCAGGAGACAGAGTTAAGAAGTAGGCCCAATGTAATGTAATGCCCAATTCCCCAATGCGTGGTCCTTTCATTACAAATTAAAATGTGCCATCACAGCCCCCTTGCCCAAAATGCACCATACAGAGCACGTTCACCCTGGTGATCTAGTGGCAGGTGAAGGACACACTGCAGGAGACAGACTTAAGAAGTAGGCCCAATGTAATGTAATGCCTAATTCCCCAGTGGGGGTTCCTTTTTTTACTAAATAAACTAGTGCCATCACAGCCCCCGTGCCCAAAAATTCACCGGCCTATAACAGTACAGAGCACGTTCACCCCGGTCATCTAGTGGTTGTAGATGATGAGGATGAGGATAAGGAGGAGGATAACAATAAACAGACCAAATGTGGAAGCGTATACCCATGTGTGATTGTGAAGAGGTGCATGAGAATACACCTCCCCAAAAGAGAGAATGTATTTGAGGTTATGCTTCGCTGGTTTCACTTGGTGGTGTACAGAAGTCTTTCCCAATCCAGCCCTTGTTCGTTTTTATAAGAGTCAGCCTGTCAGCAAATCAGTTGACAGGCGGATGCGCTTATCTGTGATAATTCCACCAGCGGCACTAAAAACCCGCTCTGACAGAACGCTAGCAGCAGGGCAGGCCAGGGCCTCCAAGGTTCATGCCACGTGTCCAGCTTGGATACCCAATAATTAAAAGGCACAAAGGAATCTCGGAGGACGTTTGTACAATCTGCAAGGTACTCCCTCACCATCTTCACAAACATTGCACTTCTTGTGACAGCACCCCTTGCCTCTGTGGCGTCACGATAGGAGGGTCTGAGAAAACAGTCCCAGAACTTTGCCATTGTTCCCCTGCCTGTGCTGGATTGTACTTCTGTGTCTCTCGCTTGGACTCCTTGGTTGTACAACAAACTCTGACGTCTGCTGCCAGCGTTCTCACATGGGAATTTTCTAAGTAATTCTACTACAAGGGCTCTCTGGTACTGCAACATTTTAATACACCTCTCTGCCTCTGGTAGAAGAGTGTGAAAGTTCTCCTTGTAGTGTGGGTCTAGAAGTGTCACCAATTAGTAATGAGTGTCACCCAAAATTTTTATAATGGGAGGGTCACGTGAAATGCAGCACAACATAAAGTCAGCCATGCGTGCCAGACTGCTAACAGGAAAGACTTCCGTGTCCTCACCAACAGGATGACTGACCATGCTGTCTTCCTCCTCCTCATCCTCCTCCTCCCTGTCCTCAGGTCATCCCCGCTGAACAGACGGTATGACAGCTGTGTTTGTTGTACCGTGTATAGCTCATGAAAGTTGCTGCTGTTCTTCCTCCTCCTCCTTATTAACTACCAATCCACAATGAGAAGACATGAGGCTGGGCTGAGTGTAATCCCCCTGTTTGGTTCCTTGCTCCATCTCCTCATGCTTGGCCTGCAGTGCATCCTCTTTAATTGTGAGCAGAGAGGTTTTCAGAATGCTGAGAAGTGAGATGGTGATGCTAATTATGGCATCATCGCCGCTCGCCATCTTGGTGCAGTCCTCAAAGTTTTGGATGATGGTACATATGTCGGATATCCATCTCCACTCCTGAGGACTTATGTGTGGAGTCTGAACTGAATATCGACGGCCTTGTTGATGTTGGTAGTCAACAACTGCCCTCTTCTGCTCACAAAGCCTTTCCAACAGAAGCAGCGTAGAGTTCCAGCGCGTGGGGGCATCACACACCAGCCGGTGAGCTGGAAGCTGCACACGCTGCTGAAGCACGGCAAGGGCGGCTGAAGCTGTAGCTGACTTTCTAAAATGGGCAGACAGATGGCTTACTTTCAATAGCAGATCCGGCAACTCTGGGTAGCTTTTCAGAAAACGTTGAACCACAAGGTTAAGCACATGGGCCAAGCAAGGAACATGTGTGAGCTCACCTTGCCTCAGAGCCGCCACCAGGTTACGGCCATTGTCACACACCACCATGCCTGGCTGTAGGTTCAGCGGTGTCATCCAAACATCTGACTGCTCTTTCAGCGCAGTCCACAACTCTTCTGCATTGTGCAGTTTGTCACCTATGCAGATTAGCTTCAGCACAGCCTGTTGCCGCTTGGCTGAGGCAGTGCTACAGTGCTTCCAGCTTCTGCCTGATGTGTTGATTTCAGAAATGGAGGATGATGTTGTGAATTCTGCTCTTGGGCTCCCTCCAGTGGTTATAAGTGGTAGCGCTGCTGTCTCTGGATCACAGCATTTATCAGGTGTGTCCACTTCTTGCAATTCTGACTGGGCTATTTAGTCTTGCTTGACACTTTAGTCAGTGCTAGTTGTCCATTGTTCCTGGAGGATTCACATCTCTGCCTGGTCTCTCCTGCTTTGCTGTTCATTTCAACAAAGATAAGTTCTGGCCTTGATTTTTGCTGTCCACATGCTGTGGGCCTTATTGTTCAGTTCTTTTCCATGTTTTTGTCTTGTCCAGCTTGGTCTGTATAAGGATTTGTTTATCCAAGCTGGTATCTCTGGAGATGCAGATATACCCTCCATATCTTTAGTTAGATGTGGAGATTTTGTATTTTCTGTGGTGGATATTTTCTAGTGTTTTAATACTGACCGCATAGTACTCTGTCCTATCTTTTCTATTTAGCTAGTAGTGGCCTCCTTTGCTAAATTCTGATTTCAGTCTGTGTATGTTTTTTCCCTCTCCTCTCACAGTCAATATTTGGGTGGGGCTGTCTATCCTTTGGGGATTTTCTCTGAGGCAAGATAGTTTTCCCTTTTCTATCTCTAGGGGTAATTAGTCCTCTGGCTGTGTCGAGATGTCTAGGAAGTGAAAGGTACATTCCACGGCTACTTCTAGTTGCGGTGTTAAGTTCAGGGTCTGCGGTCAGTACAGGTAGCACCTTCTCCAGAGTACGTCTCATGCTGCTCTTAGGCCACCAGATCATAACAGTACAACTGGCCAACAATGAGTTAACCGCATCTCAGAAGAAGGGAAGGAAAGTGCTGAGCCATTTTTTTTTCTGTAGTCTGTTGTGTTTTTTTCTTTCCCTCTTTACCTCTGGGTGGCTCAGGAGTTTGGCTGTTATGAGCTGGTGGTTTAGGAGCAACATGGGACATGCTCTGGAGGAGGTGGTACCTGTACTGACCGCAGTTCCTGAGCTTAACACAACACTAGAAGTAGCCGTGGGATGTTCCTGTCACTCCCTAGACACCTCGTCACAGCCGGAGGACTAACTACCCCTAAAGACAGAATCAGGAAAGCTATCTTGCCTCAGAGAAAATCCCCAAAGGGTAGGACAGCCCCCCACAAATATTGACTGTGAGTGGAGAGGGAAATGACATACGCAGAATGAAACCAGGATGTAGCAAAGGAGGCCAGTCTAACTAGATAAATAGAACAGGAAAGAATACTGTGCGGACAGTATTAAAAACTAGAAAAATCCACCACAGAGTTTACAAAAATCTCCACACCTGACTAAAGGTGTGGAGGGTAAATCTGCTTCCCAGAGCTTCCAGCTTAACTGAATAAATCCATACTGACAAGCTGGACTAGAAAAAACATAGAAAGTGCAGAAAGATTAAGTCCACAACAAGTGGACTGCAAAAGAACAAAGCAAGGACTTATCTTTGCTGAACTGGTCAGAATATCAGGGAAATCCAAGCAGAGATGTGAATCCAACCAGGAACCATTGACAACTGGCACAGGCTGAAGGATACAACCAGGCTAAATAGTTGATCCAGAGAGATAATCAGTGGAAGCAGCTGCTGACTACTAAATCCAAGGAGCAGCAGTACCACTTAAAACCATCGGAGGGAGCCCAAGAGCAGAACTCGCAAAAATGCCACTTACAACCACCGGAGGGAGCCCAAGAGCGGAATTCACAACAGTACCCCCCCCTTGAGGAGGGGTCACCGAACCCTCACCAGAGCCCCCAGGCCGATCAGGACGAGCCAAGTGAAAAGCACGAACCAAATCGGTGGCATGGACATCGGAGGCAACAACCCAAGAATTATCCTCCTGGCCATAACCCTTCCACTTGACAAGATACTGAAGCCTCCGCCTCGAAAAATGAGAATCCAAAATTTTCTCCACCACATATTCCAACTCCCCATCAACCAACACAGGGGCAGGAGGATCAACAGAGGGAACAACGGGCACCACATATCTCTGCAACAAAGATCTATGGAAAACATTATGGATGGCAAAAGAGGCTGGAAGGGCCAAACGAAAAGATACCGGATTGATAATCTCAGAAATCTTATAAGGACCAATAAACCGAGGCTTGAACTTAGGGGAAGAAACCTTCATAGGAACATGACGAGAAGATAACCAGACTAAATCCCCCACCCGAAGCCGGGGACCAACACACCGACGGCGGTTAGCAAAACGTTGAGCCTTTTCCTGAGACAACGTCAAATTGTCTACCACATGAGTCCAAATCTGCTGTAACCTGTCCATTACAGAATCGACACCAGGACAATCAGACGGCTCAACTTGCCCCGAAGAGAAACGAGGATGAAAACCAAAATTACAAAAGAAAGGCGAAACCAAAGTAGCCGAACTAGCCCGATTATTAAGGGCAAACTCGGCCAACGGCAAGAAAGCCACCCAATCATCCTAGTCAGCAGACACAAAGCATCTCAAATAGGTTTCCAAGGTCTGATTAGTTCGCTCAGTTTGGCCATTTGTCTGAGGATGAAATGCCGAAGAAAAAGACAAATCAATGCCCATCCTAGCACAAAAGGCCCGCCAAAATCTAGAAACAAACTGGGAACCTCTGTCAGACACAATATTCTCCGGAATGCCATGCAAATGAACCACATGCTGAAAAAACAATGGAACCAAGTCAGAGGAGGAAGGCAATTTAGATAAAGGTACCAAATGGACCATTTTAGAGAACCAGTCACAAACCACCCAGATAACAGACATCTTCTGGGAAACAGGAAGATCCAAAATAAAATCCATGGAAATATGCGTCCAGGGCCTCTCAGGGACCGGCAAAGGCAAAAGCAACCCACTAGCGCGGGAACAGCAAGGCTTGGCCCGGGCACAAGTCCCACAGGACTGCACAAAAGAACGCACATCCCGCGACAAGGAAGGCCACCAAAAGTACCTAGCAACCAATCTCTGGTACCAAAAATCCCAGGATGACCAGCCAACACCGAACAATGAACCTCAGAAATTACCTTACTTGTCCATCTATCAGGAACAAACAGCTTCCCCACAGGACAGCGGTCAGGTTTATCAGCCTGAAATTCCTGAAGCACCCGCCGTAAATCAGGGGAGATGGCAGAAAGAATCACCCCTTCCTTAAGAATTCCAACCGGCTCAAGGACTCCAGGAGAATCAGGCAAAAAACTCCTAGAGAGGGCATCAGCCTTAACATTCTTAGATCCCGGAAGATACGAGACCACAAAATCAAAACGGGAGAAAAACAGGGACCATCGAGCCTGTCTAGGGTTCAGCCGCTTGGCCGACTCGAGGTAAATCAGATTCTTATGATCGGTCAAGACCACAACGCGGTGCTTGGGTCCCTCAAGCCAATGTCGCCACTCCTCAAATGCCCACTTCATGGCCAACAACTCCCGATTGCCGACATCATAATTGCGCTCCGCAGGCGAAAACTTTCTGGAAAAAAAAGCACACGGTTTCATCAAAGAACCATCAGAACTCCTCTGAGACAAAACAGCCCCTGCCCCAATCTCAGAAGCGTCAACCTCAACCTGAAAAGGAAGAGAAACATCCGGCTGACGCAACACAGGGGCAGAAGTAAATCAGCGTTTAAGCTCCTGATAGGCCTCAACAGCCGCAGAGGACCAATTCGTCACATCAGCGCCTTTCTTCGTCAAATCGGTCAGGGGCTTAACCACACTGGAAAAGTTGGCAATGAAACGGCGATAAAAATTAGCAAAGCCCAAAAATTTCTGAAGACTCTTCACAGATGTGGGTTGAATCCAGTCATGAATGGCTTGGACCTTAACAGGATCCATTTCTATAGACGAGGGAGAAAAAATAAAACCCAAAAAAGAGACCTTCTGAACTCCAAATAGGCACTTAGACCCCTTCACAAATAAAGAATTATCACGAAGGATCTGGAATACCATCCTGACCTGCTTCACATGAGACTCCCAATCATCGGAAAAAATCAAAATATCACTATGTACCCCTTGACAACCCCAACTAGTCACAGACATAGATTTCCAATCCAGCACAGGATTATGTCCCTGTAACCATGGAAAACCCAGTACAACAACATCATGCAAATTATGCAACACCAGAAAACGGCAATCTTCCTGATGTGCTGGAGCCATGCACATGGTCAGCTGAGTCCAATACCGAGGTTTATCCTTGGCCAACGGCGTAGCATCAATGCCCCTCAAAGGAATAGGGCTCTGCAAAGGCTGCAAGGAAAAACCACAGCGCCTGGCGAATTCCAAGTCCATCAAGTTCAGGGCAGCGCCTGAATCCACAAATGCCATGACAGAAAAGGACGATAATGAGCAAATCAAGGTCACAGATAAGAGAAATTTAGGCTGTACAGTACTGATGGTAACAGACCTAGCAACCCTCTTAGTACGCTTAGGGCAATCAGAAATAACATGAGCAGAATCACCACAGTAAAAACACAGCCTATTCTGGCGTCTGAATCCCTGCCGTTCTGCTCTAGTCAAAATCCTATCACATTGCATAGGCTCAGGACTCTGCTCAGAGGACACTGCCATATGGTGCACAACTTTGCGCTCGCGCAGGCGCCGATCAATCTGAATGGCTAGAGACATAGATTCGCTCAAACCAGCAGGCGTGGGGAACCCCACCATAACATCTTTAAGGGCTTCAGAAAGACCCTTTCTGAAAATTGCTGCCAGAGCCTCCTCATTCCATTTGGTGAGCACAGACCATTTTCTAAATTTCTGGCAGTATACTTCTGCCGCTTCCTGACCCTGACACAGGGCCAACAAGGTCTTTTCTGCATGATCCACAGAATTAGGTTCGTCATACAATAATCCGAGCGCTTGAAAAAATGCGTCTACATTAAGCAATGCCGGATCCCCTGATTCAAGGGAGAATGCCCAGTCCTGAGGGTCACCACACAGCAGAGAGATGACAATTTTAACCTGCTGAATGGAATCACCAGAGGAACGGGGTTTCAAGGCAAAAAACAATTTGCAGTTATTTTTAAAGTTCAAAAACTTGGATCTGTCCCCAAAAAACAAAACAGGGGTTGGAATTCTAGGCTCTAAAGCCGGAGTCTGGACAACATAATCTTGGATACTCTGTACTCTTGCAGCAAGTTGATCCACACGAGAAAACAAACCCTGAACATCCATGCCAACACCAAAATCCTGAACCACCCAGAGATTAAGAGGAAAAAAAAGACAAAACAGACTGCAGAAAAAAAAATGGCTCAGAACTTCCTTTTCCTTCTTTTGAGATGCATTTAATTCATTTTTGGCCAGATGTACTGTTTTGAGCTTGTGGTTTAGGAGCAACATGGGACGTGCTCTGGAGGAGGTGGTACCTGTACTGACCGCAGTTCCTGAGCTTAACACAACACTAGAAGTAGCCGTGGGATGTTCCTGTCACTCCCTAGACACCTCGTCACAGCCGGAGGACTAACTACCCCTAAAGACAGAATCAGGAAAGCTATCTTGCCTCAGAGAAAATCCCCAAAGGGTAGGACAGCCCCCCACAAATATTGACTGTGAGTGGAGAGGGAAATGACATACGCAGAATGAAACCAGGATGTAGCAAAGGAGGCCAGTCTAACTAGATAAATAGAACAGGAAAGAATACTGTGCGGACAGTATTAAAAACTAGAAAAATCGACCACAGAGTTTACAAAAATCTCCACACCTGACTAAAGGTGTGGAGGGTAAATCTGCTTCCCAGAGCTTCCAGCTTAACTGAATAAATCCATACTGACAAGCTGGACTAGAAAAAACATAGAAAGTGCAGAAAGATTAAGTCCACAACAAGTGGACTGCAAAAGAACAAAGCAAGGACTTATCTTTGCTGAACTGGTCAGAATATCAGGGAAATCCAAGCAGAGATATGAATCCAACCAGGAACCATTGACAACTGGCACAGGCTGAAGGATAGAACCAGGCTAAATAGTCGAGCCAGAAAGATAATCAGTGGAAGCAGCTGCTGACTACTAAATCCAAGGAGCAGCAGTACCACTTAAAACCACCGGAGGGAGCCCAAGAGCAGAACTCGCAAAAATGCCACTTACAACCACCGGAGGGTGCCCAAGAGCGGAATTCACAACATTTGGCGCTGGCATGGATGTTCAGGGATTGGCTTCTCGTGTGGATCAACTTGCTGCTAGAGTACAGGGTATTTCCGATTATATCGTTCAGACTCCGGTTTTAGAGCCTAGAATTCCAACTCCTGATTTGTTTTTTGGGGACAGGTCTAAATTTTTGAGCTTTAAAAATAACTGTAAACTGTTTTTTGCTCTGAAACCCCGTTCCTCTGGTGATCCCATCCAGCAGGTTAAAATTGTTATATCTCTGCTGCGTGGTGACCCCCAGGATTGGGCATTTGCCCTGGAACCTGGGAATCCGGCTTTGCTTAATGTAGACACCTTTTTCCAGGAGCTTGGGTTATTGTATGATGAACCTAATTCAGTGGATCATGCTGAGAAGACCTTGTTGGCCCTGTGTCAGGGTCAAGAAGCGGCAGAATCATATTGCCAGAAATTTAGAAAATGGTCTGTGCTGACTAAATGGAATGAGGATGCCTTGGTGGCAATTTTCAGAAAGGGTCTTTCTGAATCCGTTAAGGATGTTATGGTGGGGTTCCCCACACCTGCTGGTCTGAGTGATTCTATGTCTCTGGCCATTCAGATTGATCGGCGCTTGAGCGAGCACAGAGTTGTGCACACTATGGCATTGTCTTCCGAGCGGAGTCCTGAGCCTATGCAGTGTGATAGGATTGTGTCTAGAGCTGAACGACAAGGATTCAGACGTCAGAATAGGTTGTGTTTTTACTGCGGCGATTCCGCTCATGTTATTTCTGATTGCCCTAAGCGTACCAAGAGGATCGCTAGTTCTGTTATCATCAGTACTGTACAACCTAAATTTCTGTTATATGTGACCCTGATCTGCTCATTGTCATCATTTTCTGTCATGGCATTTGTGGATTCAGGCGCCGCTCTAAACTTAATGGACTTAGAATTTGCCAGACGTTGTGGTTTCCCCTTGCAGCCTTTGCAGAGTCCTATTCCTTTGAGGGGCATTGATGCTACACCGTTGGCTAAAAATAAACCTCAGTTTTGGACACAGCTGACCATGTGCATGGCGCCAGCCCATCAGGAAGATTGTCGGTTTCTGGTGTTGCATAATTTGCATGATGCTATTGTGCTGGGTTTCCCAAGGTTACAGGTGCATAATCCGGTATTAGATTGGAAATCTATGTCTGTGACTAGTTGGGGTTGTCAGGGGGTTCATGGTGACGTTCCTTTGATGTCAATTGCCTCCTCCCCCTCTTCTGAAATTCCTAAGTTTTTGTCAGATTTCCAGGATGTATTCAATGAGCCCAAGTCCAGTTCCCTTCCACCGCATAGTGACTGTGATTGTGCTATTGACTTGATTCCAGGCTGTAAGTTCCCTAAGGGCCGACTTTTCAACCTATCGGTGCCAGAACATACCGCCATGCGGAGCTATGTAAAGGAGTCTTTGGAGAAGGGGCATATTCGGCCATCTTATTCACCATTGGGAGCAGGGGGTTTTTTTGTTGCCAAGAAGGATGGCTCCTTGAGACCCTGTATCGATTATCGCCTCTTGAATAAAATCACGGTCAAATTCCAATACCCTATGCCTTTGCTTTCTGATCTGTTTGCTAGGATTAAGGGGGCTAGTTGGTTTACTAAGATTGACCTTCGAGGGGCATATAATCTTGTTCGTATTAAGCAGGGTGACGAATGGAAAACTGCGTTTAATACGCCCGAAGGCCATTTTGAATACCTCGTGATGCCATTCGGACTGTCTAATGCTCCATCTGTGTTTCAGTCCTTCATGCATGATATATTTCGGAATTATCTTGATAAATTCATGATTGTATATTTGGATGATATTTTGATTTTTTCAGATGATTGGGAGTCTCATGTGAAACAAGTCAGGATGGTATTTCAGATCCTTCGTGATAATGCCTTGTTTGTGAAGGGGTCTAAGTGCCTCTTTGGAGTACAGAAGATTTATTTTTTGGGCTTCATTTTTTCTCCCTCATCTATAGAAATGGATCCGGTTAAGGTTCAGGCCATTCATGATTGGATCCAGCCCACATCCGTGAAGAGCCTTCAGAAATTTTTGGGCTTTGCTAATTTTTATTGCCGTTTCATTGCCAACTTCTCCAGTGTGGTTAAACACCTGACCGATTTGACGAAGAAAGGCGCTGATGTGACGAATTGGTCCTCTGCGGCTGTTACTGCCTTTCCGGAGCTTAAACGCCGATTTACTTCTGCCCCTGTGTTGTGTCAGCCGGATGTTTCTCTTCCTTTTCAGGTTGAGGTTGACGCTTCTGACATTGGGGCAGGGGCCGTTTTGTCTCAGAGGAATTCTGATGGTTCCTTGATGAAACCGTGTGCCTTCTTTTCTCGAAAATGTTCGCCTGCGGAACGCAATTAGGATGTCGGCAATCGTGAGTTGTTGGCTATGAAGTGGGCATTTGAGGAGTGGCGACATTGGCTTGAGGGGGCCAAGCACCGTATTGTGGTCTTGACCGATCATAAGAATCTGATTTACCTCGAGTCTGCCATGCGGCTGAATCCTAGACAGGCCCGATGGTCCCTGTTTTTCTACTGTTTTGATTTTGTGGTCTCGTATCTTCCGGGTTCTAAGAATGTTAAGGCTGATGCCGTCTCTAGGAGCTTTTTGCCTGATTCTCCTGGGGTCCTTGAGCCGGTCGGCATTCTGAAGGAAGGGGTGATTCTTTTTGCCATCTCCCCTGATTTACGACGGGTTCTTCAGGAATTTCAGGCTGATAAATCTGACCGCTGTCCAGTGGGGAAACTGTTTGTTCCTGACAGATGGACTAGTAAAGTGATTTCTGAGGTTCACTGTTCGGTGTTGGCTGGCCATCCTGGGATTTTTGGTACCAGAGATTTGGTTAGTAGGTCCTTTTGGTGGCCTTCTTTGTCACGGGATGTGCGTTCTTTTGTGCAGTCCTGTGGGACTTGTGCGCGGGCCAAGCCTTGCTGTTCCCGCGCTAGTGGGTTGCTTTTGCCTTTGCCGGTCCCTGAGAGGCCTTGGACGCATATTTCTATGGATTTTATTTCGGATCTTCCGGTTTCCCAGAGGATGTCGGTTATCTGGGTGGTTTGTGACCGGTTTTCTAAGATGGTTCATTTGGTACCTTTGCCTAAATTGCCTTCCTCTTCTGATTTGGTTCCATTGTTTTTTCAGCATGTGGTTCGTTTGCATGGCATTCCGGAGAATATTGTGTCCAATAGAGGTTCCCAGTTTGTTTCTAGGTTTTGGTGGGCTTTTTGTGCTAGGCTGGGCATTGATTTGTCTTTTTCTTCCGCATTTCATCCTCAGACAAATGGCCAAACCGAGTGAACTAATCAGACTTTGGAAACTTATTTGAGATGCTTTGTGTCTGCTGATCAGGATGATTGTGTGGCTTTCTTGCCATTGGCCGAGTTTGCCCTTAATAATCGGGCTAGTTCTGCTACTTTGGTTTCACCCTTCTTTTGTAACTCTGGTTTTCATCCTCGTTTTTCTTCAGGGCAGGTTGAGCCTTCTGATTGTCCTGGGGTGGACTCTGTGGTTGACAGGTTGCAGCAAATTTGGGCTCATGTTGTTGACAATTTGGTGTTGTCTCAGGAGGGGGCTCAGCCTTTTGCTAACCGTCGTCGGTGTGTTGGTTCCCGGCTTCGGGTTGGGGATTTGGTCTGGTTGTCTTCCCGTCATGTTCCTATGAAGGTTTCTTCCCCTAAGTTTAAGCCTCGGTTTATTGGCCCTTATAGGATTTCTGAGATTATTAATCCAGTGTCTTTTCGTTTGGCCCTTCCAGCCTCTTTTTCCATCCATAATGTTTTTCATAGATCTTTGTTGCGGAAATATGTGGTGCCCGTTGTTCCCTCTGTTGATCCTCCTGCCCCTGTGTTGATTGATGGGGAGTTGGAGTATGTGGTTGAGAAGATTTTGGATTCTCGTTTTTCGAGGCGGAAGCTTCAGTATCTTGTCAAATGGAAGGGTTATGGCCAGGAGGATAATTCTTGGGTTGTTGCCTCCGATGTTCATGCTGAGGATTTGGTTCGTGCCTTTCATTTGGCTCATCCGGATCGGCCTGGGGGCTCTGGTGAGGGTTCGGTGACCCCTCCTCAAGGGGGGGTACTGTTGTGAATTCTGCTCTTGGGCTCCCTCCGGTGGTTATAAGTGGTAGCACTGCTGTCTCTGGATCGCAGCATTTATCAGGTGTGTCCACTTTTTGCAATTCTGACTGGGCTATTTAGTCTTGCTTGACCCTTTAGTCAGTGCCAGTTGTCCATTGTTCCTGGAGAATTCACATCTCTGCCTGGTCTCTCCTGCTTTACTGTTCATTTCAACAAAGATAAGTTCTGGCCTTGATTTTTGCTGTCCACATGCTGTGGGCCTTATTGTTCAGTTCTTTTCCATGTTTTTGTCTTGTCCAGCTTGGTCTGTATAAGGATTTGTTTAGCCAAGCTGGTATCTCTATACCCTCCATATCTTTAGTTAGATGTGGAGATTTTGTATTTTCTGTGGTGGATATTTTCTAGTGTTTTAATACTGACCGCATAGTACTCTGTCCTATCTTTTCTATTTAGCTAGAAGTGGCCTCCTTTGCTAAATTCTGATTTCAGTCTGTGTATGTTTTTTCCCTCTCCTCTCACAGTCAATATTTGTGGGGGCTGTCTATCCTTTGGGGATTTTCTCTGAGGCAAGATAGTTTTCCCTTTTCTATCTCTAGGGGTAATTAGTCCTCTGGCTGTGTCGAGATGTCTAGGGAGTGAAAGGTACATTCCACGGCTACTTCTAGTTGCGGTGTTAAGTTCAGGGTCTGCGGTCAGTACAGGTACCACCTTCTCCAGAGTACGTCTCATGCTGCTCTTAGGCCACCAGATCATAACAGATGAAGAGGAGGAGGTGCAGGAGCTGTAGACTGTGAGGGCAACCCTGATTGATGTAGGGCCAGCAATCCTCGGCGTGGGGATGATGTGTTCCATCCCAAGGTCCGACAGGGTCCCGGCTTCCACTATGTTAACCCAGTGTGCTGTCAGTGAGATGTACCGTCCCTGCCCACAAGCACTTGTCCATGTGTCCGTGGTGTAGCAGCTTTGTTGAGGGCACAGGTAATAATGGGACACATGCTGGTGTAATACCGGTACGGCACACTGAGGGAAATAGTGGCAACTGGGGACCGAGTACCTTGGTCAAGTTGCGGAAAGCTTCCGTCTCGACGAGCCTAAAAGTCAGCATTTCTAGCACAAGCAGAAGAGAAATATTAGAATTTAGGACTGTGGCCTGTGGGGCATTGGCGGGGTATTTCCGCTTGCATTCCAAAGACTGGGTTATAGACAATTGAAGGCTGTGCTGGGACAAGGACGTGGGCGGGCTTAATGATGATGGTGCTGCTTGACTGTGGGCCACAACAGGTGCAGGGGTAGAGGCATCTTCACATGCACGGTGTACTGGGGATTGGCTTCGATATAGCCTTTAAGTGCCTTTTGCCCTAGAATTTCTAGAATCTGTTGATGCAGTAGTCTGATGGTCTCCTCTTCAAGGAGACTATACTTCTTATCATGTATGTTTTCAATAGTCAGCCACAACATGTTCTGGATGCATGGTAAATAAAGTATGACCCTGGGTAATGGTGGGGGCTACATGAGTTACATTTGTTGTAAATGTCAATCTCCAATCTGTCAATATATTTAATTCCTTGTAATAAATTTTGTATATTTTATTATCTTGTGGATTCCTCAGTTTTCTCTCCGCCTTTGATGGAGAAAGTGTTTAGTATAAATTTGTTGTAAATGGTATAAAATACTGCCTCTTACGGCATTGCATCAGATAAAAGTGAATTTGCTCATAGAACGTGTGCGATTCATTTGTCTCCAAGCGCTTGTCGATTGAGGGCGTAATTCTACAATTTGGCCTCAGTGGTGATCTGGCATGTCTGACATTGGGTCAGAACGCAAACAGCTACAACAGTTTTGGCGCCCAACGTGGGGCCGTGGTAACCAGCCTATTCGTAATCCACATGTAGGAGCTTCCTGGGAGATTCAACCTGCAAATGCAGCTGCAGAAAGGTGAGAAATCTTATTCTTACACTCTGTTTTGCACTTGCAATCTCTTCTGGGTCTCCCCATATCACTAGATAAAGGCTGCCAACACGGTTCAAAGAACCTACATCACCAGTGAGTTTTGTGCTTTGTCTGTTTATGTACGTATGAGAGTTGAATATTAGAGTAATAAGATGATAATTGTTATCTGTATTTTCTGTCAATATACTAACTGGTTGTGTAGTGTGTAGTACAGAGCTGGGATAGACTTTGTGCAGTGTTGTGGTTTTGGTCATTTTGGATTGGCAGTACATCATATGAAGCTGTATTTTGTATAGGGCCGTGGTTTTTGTTGTTTGGCCTTAAAGTGCTTTCAGAGTGTCAGTGGACACTGCTGCAGCTTTTTTATATTTGTGTTAATTCCAAAGTGCAAAATAGGCAGGCTGTATGTATGTCTATGAGAACCTCTGAATGAGATGAGAGGAGAGTAATTGAGTATAAGGGATAAATAAATAAATCCCTGATTGATGAGGGGTTTCGTTAGGTGTGGTCCTCTGTATGTGACAGAAGACATTATTCAACTCAATTTGAGCTGAATTAGGTGGAGTGATTGATGAGATAAGGGATTTTGTTCTAGTAAAAATCAACTGAAAAGTAAAAGGAAAAAGATAAAAAAATCCCTGAATGAGCACGTATGAATGAATGATCACATAAGTATAGTTACTTATCTAATTGTTGCTGAGGGTCCAGGATGGATGAGTTGTGGATATTTTTAATGTACATTTAATTTACATCTGAGATTCAGTGAAACCCGTGTTATATATGGTTTGACATTGGATAGGTTTCTATATGTGTTTTGGCCGGACGCGGTCAGAATCAGCTAATTCAAGTTGTGCAGTTATCTGCCTGTATGGAAAAACAGTTTTTAATTCAAAGAGGATGAATGTTTTGTAGAGATTAAGTCTGAAAACTGCTGCATTCTGTTTCTGTGTGAAAGACAGTAAGCTCTTATCTCTGCTGAATACCTGAGGGGAGGGGTGAATCAAACCGCTGCGCGATTTGCTTGTGATTTTCTCCTCTCTGTCCTTTTCTCCACTCCACTCAAGATTCTCTGAATATTCTGTCCTTGGTGTAGTACGCGCTGGAAGATTTATGCTTAAAACAAAAGTACTGTATGGAAGTTGAAAGTAAAATATGGTGCCTATTTTAGAGGAAATTTGTGAAAGATTGTTTGGTTATCAGTGTGATTGAAAGATTGGTAAAAAGATTCACCTGCTTTAAGTTGAGTGATTGATATATAGCAAATTGAGGATCAACGGAGGAGGTAGCCAACTGCTCTGCTGATGTAGTAGGTTGGAGGCCTAACACATCTGGGCCTTCTTGCTACAGTCAGCTGGTTTTTGTTGCGGGTGAGAAGCAGAAAAAGCCTTCCCGCTCCATGGAGCTGAGCTGGCGGTTTAGAGGCCTAACACATCTGGGCCTTCCTTTTCTAGCCAGCTGATCTAACAGGTGAGAGGTGGTTTTAGCCTTCCGGTTACATCCTTTAGGCCTACCGGGTGAGAGGCAGAAAGCCTTCCCGCTAAATCTTGACACTCGCTCTGACTTGTCACGTGTGGCCGCCCGTAGAAGGTAAGGCACACTAAAAAGGGCATTTGCAGAATAAAGGTGAGCTGTCTGAGGAATAAGTTGAAGCCATGGGCAACTTGTTCTGTGTACAGTCAGGGCCCCAATGGGATCCAGAACCGCTATGCAGATTGTAAAAGACAGAGAAGGAAAGGAAGCAGTGAAAGATGTGTTACCAATATTGAAAAATGCAAAAATGCCAGTGTGTGGATGTTTGGATGTACAAACAGGCACAGACAAGGGAGGAAAATAGCAAGTGAATAAATGGTGTCTGAGAGAGTGCAGCAGGACGGAAGTAAGGTGTGTTATGAATGTTTTGATGCTCAAAAGTCCGACTATGACTGACACATTACTGCTACCGTCATACCTTTGTATAACCAGAGACCCAGAGCAGACAGATGGACTTGTAAACACTGTGGTCAGACAAACCCAGACTGGAGAAATACTTGTATGATCTGTGCTGCAACCCGACCTAAGTGAATTGCACTGAATCCTGTCCAGATAAGATCACATGTAGTGACATAAGAAGCTGACACAGGATTGTGGTTAGTGGGTAGTGGGGACATTGACTTTTTGGGAGTAAACTGACAGTAATCCTTTTGGGAAGGAAGCTGTAGAACAGCATGTCACCCCCACTGATCATCCAGTCATCTCCACCACCAGACCCACTACCAACCACATCAGGTAGGGTAAGACAGATACAGGAGTATTATCCCTGGAGGCCCTCTGACTAGCTAGCTTCGCTAAAACAATTGGCTGACCCTGAGAACCAACATTTCCCATTTTACAGACAAGTAAAGACAATATGACGGACGTATAAGTGCACCTGGGCAGACCTAAAGAGTTTAGTGAGCACAAAAGCAGGTGAAGTACTAGGACGCAAATTAAGACTTTTACAGATCTGACAAAAGGAGAGAATGTAGAGATGTACTTTGGACGGTTACAGCTAAAATGGGCAGACATGGGGTAAAAATTGGTAAATGCATTCATTGACGGTATGTCCAAAGGCTTATGAGACGCAGTACAGACAGCCAAACCTGAATGGAGAAATGTAGATCCAAAAGACCTCCTGAAGGTTGCTAAAGGAGTTGAACAAACTAAGACAATAAGACGACGTGTCATGTATGCTGGAGCACAAGGAAAATAGTAGACGTAGTAAGGGACCTAAGGAATTGTGGAGAAAATGGACACTACACCAACCACTGGAAAAAAAAAACCCTAAGACTAAGCAGACCAATCTCCACTTCCTTCAGACTAGGAAACTGACAACCCAGTGACAAATGTGTGCCCTGTTCCTGTCCCCTCCAGACCTGGTCCTGTGTTGATGACCACCATAACAATGCTGGGAGGGAAGGTGGCAGAGTTCTTGATTGACACTGGGGCAGCTGGGACTGTGGTACATAAAGACTTGATAATGCCAGACATGATTACTGACGAGACTATGGAATTCGTGAGGGTAGAGGGACAAGCGACTGAAGCCCCTATGACTAAAACAAATAAGACTAGAATCACGAGACAGCCAAGAGGTACTTACAAACTTACTGTTAGTGATAATACCCCTATGATTTTGCTGGGAGCAGAGTTGAGTGCTGTCTAGGCCACCATACTGTACTCTCCTGAGGGTATTACAGTCACAAGTCCCCTTTCATATAAACACTTGGGGCAGAGGGACACCAGGGTCTTCCACGTGCACATTATACCACAGGTAAATCATGCCCTATTATAGTTACACTTAATTCCATTCACTTGTCATTTTAGTAGTTTTCCTTACACAAGATGGTATAGTTACCGTGTATTTCTAGGTTGTCTTCATATAATATATAGTTTTTTTAGCCATTCATTCTATTGGCTCAAACCATTAGTCACTGTTTATTTGTCCTTTCCAATTCTTATACCTTATTGCAAGCAACTGGCATTGATATTTGGTATTTTTCAAATCCCTTCTTTTTGTATTTAAAACTGTTGGTTATGGATTTATATAGGGCTGCTACATTCTTAGAATAAGCTTGTGATTTGCTGTGCCCATGGCATTGTGCTCCCCCATTTTATGACTCAGCACCTTTCGTAATTATATATTTTAATATACAGTACAGACCAAAAGTTTGGACACACCTTCTCATTTAAAGATTTTTCTGTATTTTCATGACTAGGAAAATTGTACATTCACACCGAAGGCATCAAAACTATGAATTAACACATGTGGAGTTATATACTTAACAAAAAAGTGTGAAACAACTGAAATTATGTCTTATATTCTAGGTTCTCCAAAGTAGCCACCTTTTGCTTTGATGACTGCTTTGCACACTCTTGGAATTCTCTTGATGAGCTTCAAGAGGTAGTCACCGGGAATGGTTTTCACTTCACAGGTGTGCCCTGTCAGGTTTAATAAGTGGGATTTCTTGCCCAAATGGGGTTGGGACCATCAGTTGTGTGGTGCAGAAGTCTGGTACACAGCTGATAGTCCTACTGAATAGACTGTTAGAATTTGTATTATGGCAAGAAAAAAGCAGCTAAGTAAAGAAAAACGAGTGGCCATCATTACTTTAAGAAATGAAGGTCAGTCAGTCCGAAAAATTGGGAAAACTTTGAAAGTGTCCCCAAGTGCAGTAGCAAAATCCATCAAGCGCTACAAAGAAACTGGCTCACATGAGGACCGCCCCAGGAAAAGAAGACCAAGAGTCACCTCTACTTCTGAGGATAAGTTTATCCGAGTCACCAGCCTCAGAAATCGCAGGTTAACAGCAGCTCAGATTAGAGACCAGGTCAATGCCACACAGAGTTCTAGCAGCAGACACATCTCTACAACAACTGTTAAGAGGAGACTTTGTGCAGCAAGCCTTCATGGTAAAATAGCTGCTAGGAAAACACTGCTAAGGACAGGCAACAAGCAGAAGAGAGTTATTTGGGCTAAAGAACACAAGGAATGGACATTAGACCAGTGGAAATCTGTGCTTTGGTCTGATGAGTCCAAATTTGAGATCTTTGGTTCCAACCACTGTCTTTGTGCGACGCAGAAAAGGTGAACGGATGGTCTCTACATGCCTGGTTCCCACCATGAAGCATGTAGGAGGAGGTGTGATGGTGTTGGGGTGCTTTGCTGTTGACACTGTTGGGGATTTATTCAAAATTGAAGGCATACTGAACCAGCATGCCTACCACAGCATCTTGCAGCAGCATGCTATTCCATCCGGTTTGCGTTTAGTTGGACCATCATTTATTTTTCAACAGGACAATGACCCCAAACACACCTCCAGGCTTTGTAAGGGCTATTTGACCAAGAAGGAGAGTGATGGGGTGCTACACCAGATGACTTGGCCTCCACAGTCACCAGACCTGAACCCAATCGAGATCGTTTGGGGTGAGCTGGACCACAGAGTGAAGGCAAAAGGGCCAACAAGTGCTAAGCATCTCTGGGAACTCCTGCAAGATTGTTGGAAGACCATTCCCGGTGACTACCTCTTAAAGCTCATCAAGAGAATGCCAAGAGTGTGTGAAGCACTCATCAAAGCAAAAGGTGGCTACTTTCAAGAACCTAGAATATAAGACATAATTTCAGTTGTTTCACACTTTTTTGTTAAGTATATAATTCCACATTTGTTAATTCATAGTTTTGATGCCTTCAGTGTAAATGTACAATTTTCATAGTTATGGAAATACAGAAAAATCTTTAAATGAGAAGGTGTGTCCAAACTTTTGGTCTGTACTGTATATAATTTTCTTTTGGTAACATATTTTGTGAATCAAATGTAGTTCTTTAAGGGGTACTCTACCCAATCTAATAGGGCATAAATAATATTTGGACATTAATGTGTGACTTATATAAACACTTGTGTAAGATTGCAGAAATGGTGTATATGGCAAGAGTCCTGGTCGTTGCAGTACTGTAGCTCCGCCACTAAGGGGGGCTATGGTACATCTGATGGCACTGAAGGAGTTCTTCTGACCAGGTATCACAGACACCAATACATTTCACAGTCTGGCCTCCAGGGGGAGCTAAGGGTTCTATTTATTAGGCCACTCCTCACAATCTGGTAAAACTGGGGGTTAGGCAGGAAGTTAGAGAGAAAGCTAACTGGGTTGGAACCAGGCAACACCTTGTGGCAGAGGGTGTTGTAGGGGAAGATTCAGAGGGGTCCCTGTCAGGGGTGGGATCCTGACAGAGGCCTAGCAACCAGAGAGAACATTACGGGACCGCGCCTGCACGATATAGCGGCGGTACCCTAAGAAAGGACAAGAAGCGAGGTATATTGTGCTGAGTGAGAAACGAGATCAACGCAACAAGGAGAATACCAGTAGGAGTCGTGCTGTAAGACGAGGCAACATCCTATTGAGGCGCATAACCGGTGGCCGGAACGCCGAGGAAGTATAGAGCTCCAAGCCAAACTTCAAACCTACGGCAGGACAGTCAGTTATAGGCGGGCTGTCTCACCCAATTGACCTAGGAAGACACAGGGGGGTAACAACAGGAGTGGGGCGACGCTAGAGTCCCGGAAGAGCTCCGAGCCTCCCCGTCATACGGGTGCGTCCTAACCATAAGATCTGGGGGACGTGGAAGAACATCAGAATCGAGTTGTGAGGGAACACGAGAAACAGACACAACAGTTGTGAGGACTATCCCGTGGTGCTCAGCAGGGAAGGACTACAACACACAAGCGCTAGCAGGTAGGCACAGATTTCCACCTGCAAAGGGAACTCTGGATGTGCCATCGGACCGACCAGGCTTGCGCAGCCCGTTTAACCGTATTCCGGATTGAGGATCCTGAAGCCTTCAGTAAAGAGGTAAAGAGACTGCAACCTGGTGTCCTCGTTATTTACTGCACCCTGCACCGCACCACTACAACATCACCACCATCCCGCACACCTATCATTGGGCGCCCCTCAGCAGGGTCACGGACCGGGTCTAGCCACCGTGACAACCCCAGAGCAGAGACTCAGAGGCCCGGTACCGGGTACCCCTCGGCCCTGCGGCAGTGGGGGCGCTTCAATTTTGGCGTCACGAACAGGATCTACTTAAGCCTGAAGAATAAGGTCATGTGTGCCTTGGAACTGTGATTTATTATACTTGGACTGTGACTATTTGCAAAGACTGTATATTGCCACTTGCCGCCAAAAGTTCCCGCCAAGACCCGCCGCCATTGCAGTACCACAGGGAGCGCAGAGGAAGAAGAGGGGCGTGCCATGGGAGGAGACCAAAGCAGCGCCAAAAGTAGCGACCGCCCCCTCCGACTTCTGCTGCGAGATGACGACTTGCCCAGCAGCAGAGGAGAACCCCCCCTGATTTGCAACGGCGGGAACGAGGCGAAGAAGGAGCTCGACCCTGGAGAAATGGTGGAGCCAGGTGCATGCGGTGTCGCCGAATGCCAGACAGCGACGATGAGCAGCAAGTGCCAGAGCGACGGCGAAGCGATCCTGGCTTGCCCTCACCCACCAGAGGTGGATCTGCGTCCACCGCTGGTGAAGGATCTGAACTTCCTGGAGCCGCCGGCGGAGGAGCCGAGCCTGCCTATCCCGACCACGGAGCCATGGAGAGCGGAGCCACATCGGGAGGCCGCCGAGGAGGAGCCGCGGTCCAGGCTGCTGCTGATTCTAGTGTCCTTGTCAACGGAACAGATCGACATCGGTGGAATCACATTAGGCGCAGGTATGGACGGCGCCCCTACTCCCCCGGCCGATTCTGCTCCCCCGACCGATCCAGCTCTCCTGACCGATCCTGCTCCCGTGACCGCTCCTCACCCCGGCAATAACTGTTTCCTCTCAGTGGAGCGGGTGATCCTCACCCCCGACGCGATGGGGAAGCTGGTGCCTCCACTACCGACCAAGATGGGAGAACCCATAGACGTGGGCCCAGACGGGGTGGTCCTCCGGTGGGACACCCCCTGGACTGGGCCAGATGGAGCCCGGGAGGACGGCCTCACCCTTGCTGTGCTCACTTGGGAACAGTATAAACAATGTTTAATCCTGCATTGGAGACACCGAGACGAGACGGAACAACCTGACACGCCAAAAGCGCAACGCAGAAAGTCTGCGCACAGCAGGAAAGACGTGGTAAAGCGGGGTACTGTGCTGGCCTTCCACCCGAAGAGGGGTTGGGGCTCCATACAGGAACCGGGACTACCGACTGACGTCTTCGTCACTAGCTACAACGTGAAAACTCCCTGCTGTAACCAATATGGTGACTCATTGCAAAGGGGATCAGGTGACCTACACCCGCCACCGGAGTGCGCAAGGGTGGTGCGCTCGGAATGTCCAAGGCTGTGAGCCTGAAGGGGTGTCACCTGTTGCCCCAACCATGACTGATCCGGACTTGACAGACCTTGTTACTCTCACCACCGTCCGCCTTGTGGCGGCTACCGAACTTGCAAGCAGGGTTAGCCTTCAGATCCAGACACCGGGTGATCTGACGGCACCTGAGAGATCAACCATCGGTACTGACACCGCATCGGCCACGGATCAGAGACCACCCCCTGCACCGCAAGAAAACGGAGTAAGCAAGAATGCTTTATTGATTGTAAATAGTTCATTGTTTTTCTGCTGCTTTGCTAAAACCCGTCCAGGGTTAACTCTTAAAGGGATCCCTTTGTTGACCCGGGATCCCTATTGCCTTTTGTTTGTTTTCTACTTGTTGCCTCAGTTATCAAGAGACTGCCGAATCATGGACGGTGAATGATTCAAAAACTGATGTTGTAAATAGTTTGCACCTTCTTAAAGGTGCTCTCTACTGGTTTTATACAAGGAAAGGACTCTTTGCGAAGACACTGGTCTTGGAACCAGCACCGGAGTCCTTACTGCGAACAGACTTGCAGCTTGAGAAGTTGCACTACCTCATAGAGACTTGGTTCCCTCTTAAAGGGAATGTTCACATATTGCACTTATGAACAGTGTTGCCTTGAGATGGTTAAATGGCAATAATGTCTTGAAAGAAGAAGTTAAATGTAACTAACTAGTTGACTGTAAGAAATGTTGGTAATGTGCTCTGAAATAAAGTCCTGTAAAGGTGAAAGCTAGAAGAAAGATGCAGCAGACCCGTAGGGGTAGACATAGCGTCCTGCATACATGTCAGTAAGAAAGTAATGAAGGAAGTTTAATGTTTTATTTAATAGAAAATGTTTAATGATGTGCTAGAAAATGAGGACAGGAAGTGAACCCGTAGGGGTTAGTGGTGAGTCCTCTTAGGAGCCATACAGAGAAGGCTCAGTAATCCGAACTGAAAGATGGATGATATGTTCTATACCGTGTATAGTAGTAGAAAGACAGTAGGCCCGGGCAGAAAGGGGCAGTCCTGTAACAGAAAAGAGAGGCAGTAGGTCTGGAGCAGTTAGGACAGGCGGTCCTGCAGATGTAAAGAAGGAGAATGCATAAAAGTTGAATAGCCTTATAATGTTTTATAAGAGGGTCTTTAGTGGATTTAGCGAGTACGTCCTTAAAGGCAATGTTAAATTATTGTTCAGAAATTTGCACTAAGTAGAATACCCGGTTGGGTAAAAGAAGTTATTTATAGTATGTTATTTAAAGTATTTAACCATGTTTGTAACGTTCAAGTGTCCTCACCTCCCATAAAGGGAAGCTCTGTTAAAAAGTTTACTTGTACTTGCATTTTCAAAATTGTATGTCTTTTTGCTGACATGTATTGTTGTTTTCTTCCCAGTCCAGGAGTACTGGATTTAACCGGGGGGGAGTGCAGCGCCCCAGAGTCCTGGTCGTTGCAGTACTGTAGCTCCGCCACTAAGGGGGGCTATGGTACGTCTGATGGCACTGAAGGAGTTCTTCTGACCAGGTATCACAGACACCAATACATTTCACAGTCTGGCCTCCAGGGGGAGCTAAGGGTTCTATTTATTAGGCCACTCCTCACAATCTGGTAAAACTGGGGGTTAGGCAGGAAGTTAGAGAGAAAGCTGACTGGGTTGGAACCAGGCAACACCTTGTGGCAGAGGGTGTTGTAGGGGAAGATTCAGACGGGTCCCTGTCAGGGGTGGGATCCTGACAGAGGCCTAGCAACCAGAGAGAACGTTACGGGACCGCGCCTGCACGATATAGCGGCGGTACCCTAAGAAAGGACAAGAAGCGAGGTATATTGTGCTGAGTGAAAAACGAGATCAACGCAACAAGAAGAATACCAGTAGGAGTCGTGCTGTAAGACGAGGCAACATCCTATTGAGGCGCATAACCGGTGGCCGGAACGCCGAGGAAGTATAGAGCTCCAAGCCAAACTTCAAACCTACGGCAGGACAGTCAGTTATAGGCGGGCTGTCTCACCCAATTGACCTAGGAAGACACAGGGGGGTAACAACAGGAGTGGGGCGACGCTAGAGTCCCGGAAGAGCTCCGAGCCTCCCCGTCATACGGGTGCATCCTAACCATAAGATCTGGGGGACGTGGAAGAACATCAGAATCGAGTTGTGAGGGAACACGAGAAACAGACACAACAGTTGTGAGGACTATCCCGTGGTGCTCAGCATGGAAGGACTACAACACACAAGCGCTAGCAGGTAGGCACAGATTTCCACCTGCAAAGGGAACTCTGGATGTGCCATCGGACCGACCAGGCTTGCGCAGCCCGGTTAACCGTATTCCGGATTGAGGATCCTGAAGCCTTCAGTAAAGAGGTAAAGAGACTGCAACCTGGTGTCCTCGTTATTTACTGCACCCTGCACCGCACCACTACAACATCACCACCATCCCGCACACCTATCATTGGGCGCCCCTCAGCAGGGTCACGGACCAGGTCTAGCCACCGTGACAACCCCAGAGCAGAGACTCAGAGGCCCAGTACCGGGTACCCCTCGGCCCTGCGGCAGTGAGGGCGCTGCATGTGACTTATATAAACACTTGTGTAAGATTGCAGAAATGGTGTATATGGCAAGAGTAGTGAAATTAACACCTGACACCAGAATGTCTGAGGACAGGAAAATGAGTCAGGTACCAGACACCGTTTGGGCAAGGGGAAAATCTGATATGGGTTGGCTGCCCATTCCCCCTGTCATGATTAAATTGAAAGAAGGAACCACTCCTTCTTGTTTAAAGCAATACCCCTTAAGTCAGTCAAATCAATGGCCCTGAGAAGGATATTAAAGAGTATGTTAAGGCAGGGGTTCTAGTACAGAGATCTCCCCCCTGCAACACTTCTTTGTATCCCATTAAGAAAAAAAAGGACTCAAGGGTTCCCCTGACACTTACAGAATAGTTAATGACTTACCGGCTATTAACCCCTTCCCGACCTTTGACGCCACGTAGGCGTCATGAAAGTCGGTGCCAATCCGACCTGTGACGCCTATGTGGCGTCATGGAATGATCACGTCCCTGCAGATCGGGTGAAAGGGTTAACTCCAATTTCACCCGATCTGCAGGGACAGGGGGAGTGGTACTTCAGCCCAGGGGGGGGGGTGGCTTCACCCCCCCCCCGTGGCTATGATCACTCTGATTGGCTGTTGAAAGTGAAACAGCCAATCAGAGCGATTTGTAATATTTCACTATGAAAAATGGTGAAATATTACAATCCAGCCATGGCCGATGCTGCAATATCATCGGCCATGGCTGGAAACACTGGTCTGCACCCCCCACCGCCACCGATCTCCTCCCCAGTCCTCCATCCTGTGCTCTGCTCCCCTCCGTCATCCTGTCCGCTCCCCCGTCCTCCTGTCCGCTCCCCCCGTGCTCCGATCCTACCCCCCTGCTCCGATCACCCTCCCGTGCTCCGATCCCCCCCTTCTACTTACCGAGCTTCCTGGTGTCCGTCCGTCTTCTCCACGGGCGCCGCCATCTTCCAAAATGGCGGGCGCATGCGCAGTGTGCCCGCCGAATCTGCCGGCCGTTCCAGCTACATTTTGATCACTGTGATAAAACCTATCACAGTGATCAAAATAAAAAAAATAGTAAATGACCCCCCCCCTTTATCACCACCATACGTAGGGACAATAATAAAATAAAGAAAATATTTTTTTTTCCACTAGGGTTAGAACTAGGGTTAGAACTAGGGGTAGGGTTAGGGTTAGGGGTAGGGTTAGGGTTAGGGGTAGGGTTAGGGTTAGAACTAGGGTTAGCGTTAGAATTAGGCTATGTGCACACGGTGCGGATTTGGCTGCGGATCTGCAGCGGATTGGCCGCTGCGGATTCGTAGCAGTGTTCCATCAGGTTTACAGTACCATTCGCTGTGCCCATGGTGCGGAAAATACAGCACGGAAATGCTGCGTTGTATTTTCCGCAGCATGTTAATTCTTTCTGCGGATACCGCAGCGTTTTACACCTGTTCCTCAATAGGAATCCGCAGGTGAAATCCGCATAAAAAACACTGGAAATCCGCGGTAAATCCGCAGGTAAAATGCAGTGCCTTTTACCTGCGGATATTTCAAAAATCTCACACGAATCCGCAACGTGGGTACATAGCCTTAGGGTTAGAATTAGAGTTAGGGTTGGAATTAGGGAAAGGGTTGGAAATAGGGTTAAGAATAGGCTTGTTGTTAGGGTTATGGTTAGGGGTGTGTTGGGGTTAAAGTTGTGGTTAGGGTTGGGGTTAGGGTTGGGATTAGGGTTGGGATTAGGGTTAGCGTTGTGGTTAGGAGTGTGTTGGGGTTAGGGTTGTGATTAGGGTTATGGCTAGAGTTGGGATTAGGGTTAGGGGTGTGTTGAGGTTAGTGTTGGAGTTAGAATTGAGGGGTTTCCACTGTTTAGGCACATTAGGGGTCTCCAAACGCAACATGGCGCCACCATTGATTCCAGCCAATCTTGCGTTCAAAAAGTCAAATGGTGCTCCCTCCCTTCCGAGCCCTGACGTGCGCCCAAACAGTGGTTTACCCCCACATATGGGGTACCAGCATACTCAGTACAAACTGGGCAACAACTATTGGGGTCCAATTTCTCCTGTTACCCTTGCGAAAATAAAAAAATTGCTTGCTAATACATAATTTTTGAGGAAAGAAAAATGATTTTTTATTTTCACGGCTCTGCGTTGTAAACTTCTATGAAGCACTTGGGGGTTCAAAGTGCTCACCACACATCTAGATAAGTTCCTTGGG
Source organism: Ranitomeya variabilis (assembly GCF_051348905.1). Taxonomy (NCBI): domain Eukaryota; kingdom Metazoa; phylum Chordata; class Amphibia; order Anura; family Dendrobatidae; genus Ranitomeya; species Ranitomeya variabilis. The sequence goes on from NC_135234.1 coordinate 408,490,652, forward strand.
GGGTCTAGTTTCCAAAATGGGGTCACTTTTGGGGGGTTTCTTCTGTTTAGGCACATCAGGGGCTCTGCAAACGCAACGTGACGCCCGCAGACCATTCCATCAAAGTCTGCATTTCAAAAAGTCACTACTTCCTTTCCGAGCCCCGACGTGTGCCCAAGCAGTGGTTTACCCCCACATATGGGGTATCAGTGTACCTAGGACAAACTGGGCAACAACTATTGGGGTCCAGTTTCTCCTGTTACCCTTGGGAAAATTAAAAAATTCTGGGCTAAAAAAATATTTTTGAGGAAAGAAAACACATTTATTATTTTCACGACTCTGCGTTATAAACTTCTGTGAAGCATTTGGGGGTTCAAAGTGCTCACCACACATCTAGATAAGTTCCTTTGGGGGTATAGTTTCCAAAATGGGGTCATTTGTGGGGAGTTTCTACTGTTTAGGCACATCAGGGGCTCTGCAAATGCAATGTGACGCCCGCAGGCCATTCCATCAAAGTCTGCATTTCAAAACGTCACTACTTCTCTTCCGAACCCCAACGTGTGCCCAAACAGTGGTTTACCCCCACATATGGGGTATCAGCGTACTCAGGAGAATCTGGACAACAAGTTTTGGGGTCCAATTTCTCCTGTTAGCCTTGGGAAAATAAAAATTGTGGGCTAAAAAATCATTTTTGAGAAAAGAAAAATTATTTTTTATTTTCATGGCTCTGCGTTATAAACTTCTGTGAAGCACTTGGGGGTTCAAAGTGCTTACCATACATCTAGATTAGTTCCTTGGGAGGTCTAGTTTCCTAAATGGGGTCACTTGTGGGGGAGCTCCAATGTTTAGGCACACAGGGGCTCTCCAAATGTGACATAGTGTCCGCTAATGATTGGAGCTAATTTTCCATTCAAAAAGCCAAATGGCGTGCCTTCCCTTCCGAGCCCTGCTGTGCGCCCAAACAGTGGTTTACCCCCACATATGGGGTATCAACGTACTCAGGACAAACTGGACAACAACACTTGGGGTCCAATGTATCTTGTTAACCTTGGGAAAATAAAAAATTGTGGGCTAAAAATCATTTTTGAGGAAAGAAAAATTATTTTTTATTTTCACAGCTCTGCGTTATAAACTTCTGTGAAGCACCTGGGGGTTTAAAGTGCTCACTATGCATCTAGATAAGTTCCTTGGGTGGTCTAGTTTCCAAAATGGGGTCATTTGTAGGGGAGCTCCAATGTTTAGGCACACAGGGGCTCTCCAAACGCGACATGGTGTCCGCTAACGATTGGAGCTAATTTTCCCTTCAAAAAGTCAACTGGCAAGCCTTCCCTTCTGAGCCTTGCCGTGCACCCAAACAGTGGTTTACCCCCACATATGAGGTATCGGTGTACTCAGGAGAAATTGCCCAACAAATTTTATGATCCATTTTATCCTGTTGCCCATGTGAAAATGAAACAATTGAGGCTAAAAAATTTTTGTGTGAAAAAAAAGTACTTTTTCATATTTACGGATCAATTTGTGAAGCACCTGAGGGTTTAAAGTGCTCACTATGCTTCTAGATAAGTTCCTTGGGGGGTCTAGTTTCCAAAATGGGGTCACTTGTGGGGGAGCTCCAATGTTTAGGCACACGGGGGCTCTCCAAACCTGACATGGTGTCCGCTAAAGATTGGAGCCAATTTTTCATTCAAAAAAATCAAATGGCGCTCCTTCCCTTCCGAGCCCTGCCGTGCGCCCAAACAGTGGTTTACCCCCACATATGAGGTATCAGCGTACTCAGGACAAATTGACAACAACGTTCATGGTCCAGTTTCTCCTTTTACCCTTGGGAAAATAAAAAAATTGTTGCTAAAAATCATTTTTGTGACTAAAAAGTTAAATGTTCATTTTTTCCTTCCGTGTTGCTTCTGCTGCTGTGAAACACCTGAAGGGTTAATAAACTTCTTGAATGTGGTTTTGAGCACCTTGAGGGGTGCAGTTTTTAGAATGGTGTCACTTTTGGGTATTTTCAGCCATATAGAACCCTCAAACTGACTTCAAATGTGAGGTGGTCCCTAAAAAAAATGTTTTTTAAAATTTTGTTGTAAAAATGAGAAATCACTGGTCAAATTTTAACCCTTGTAACGTCCTAGCAAAAAAAAATTTGTTTCCAAAATTGTGCTGATGTAAAGTATACATGTGGGAAATGTTATTTATTAACTATTTTGTGTCACATAACTCTCTGGTTTAACAGAATAAAAATTCAAAATGTGAAAATTGCGAAATTTTCAAAATTTTCGCCAAATTTCCGTTTTTTTTTTCAAATAAACTCAGAAATTATCGACCTAAATTTACCACTAACATGAAGCCCAATATGTCACGAAAAAACAATCTCAGAACCGCTAGGATCCGTTGAAGCGTTCCTGAGTTATTACCTCATAAAAGAATTGCAAAAAACGGCCAGGTCATTAAGGTCAAAATAGGCTGGGTCATGAAGCGGTTAATGATGTTATAGTGAGTGTGACCTCAATTGTCCCTAATACACTTACCGTACTGTCACAGATCCCAGCAATGTCAAAATGTTTCACAATCACTGAGTTGGCAAATGCATTCTTCACCTCATCCACAGATTGTACTACTACAGTACGTGGCTGACCTCCTGCACTGCTGTCCAGAACAGATGTCCTTGCTGTGCTTTTTGGCAGGAAAGGGTTGCAAAGTCTCACGTGACAACCTACAGTATTGCAAACAAAAGGTGACATTTTTAGGCCACAATATTGCTAAAGTTACAAGACGCCTGATTAACCCCTTAACGACTGCAGATACGCCTTTTAACGGCGGCCGCTAAGGGTACTTAAACCACAACGCCGTTAATTAACAGTGCTGTGGAAAAAGTGAATAGCGCCCCCCAGAGTCGGATTTTCTCTGGGAAAAAGACGAAGAGAACAGATTGGACTATAAATAGGCCTGCACAACCACATAATGTAGAAAATGAGCAAAAAACATTTTATTGAACACCACAAAAAACACGTAAAAACAATTAAAATACAACCAGTGTAACCATAACACCCCTTATCCAGTATATAAACGGGTAGAAAAATATATACAATGTAACCCACCAGGCTAGCATAAGCACACACCCCTACAAATATAAAGAGTGTACATGTATACAGCACATAATAAAGAGTATGGATCTTACCAACAGGCTTGCACATATAGAATAAATAAATAACATGCAGAGAGAAGTGTATATCTGTGCAAGGCAATTGCGTGCCATAGATGTGCGGCTAGCTTGGGGAAAGCAGGGAAAGCAACAGCTCAAGCCCAAAAATGCCCTGGCCCAAAAGTGGCCATAAATCTGTCCGTGCCCTAAATAAACGGCAATAGGACAGTAAGGGGTGTAGGAAAGCAACCCACGCGTATCGCCGCCGCAGCGGCTTCGTCAGGGAAAGTGGGTTAGGTGGTGTCAAACTTACGTTTAAATAGAGGCGCTAATCCTCCATGATGAGAGCAGCTGCGTGGCTGAACTGGACCGGAAGACGCACATGGCTAAGTGGGGAGGTGGCAGAACGAAAGTGCTGAGGTTCTCCATGGAGACGGGTGGCGCATGCGCAGATGCGCCTCAGAAGTGAGCCGCACTGCGCAAGCGTCCAAGAGGGTCAGAGCGAGAAGCGCACAGAAGTGCTTGGAATGAAAAATGCACATAACAATGCACACTGAAAACATGTGTGCATATGGGCAATGGGACGGTAAGATATTAAAGGAGTCACCTGAAAGAAGGCAATGTTATTAGTGCATGTTAGTTACAAGATATAACATAAATGCAAATGACTGACAAATTAAATAATTTATGAATTATAAGCACATCTACACACACAAAAAAAGATGGACAGATAAATTTCACAGTCCACATCCTGAAATCAATTTGCTGGTGAAGTCTACAGGACATAACAATCATGAAACCGAAAAAAAGATGACAGAATGTCACAAATGTGTGACATATCCCAAAGGATTTCTTCGGTTGAACATTTTCAAACTTCTAAATAACCAACAAGAGTTAGTGTGAAGAAGGACAAAATACGTGTCCCCAGGTCATATTCCGAAAATCAAGTGCCAGAGTCAATAGACAGTTAAATGACACATAGTCCAAGCATAGGCCAACTATAGGACCTATGTAGAAAGCTAGAGCATCTTCCTCCGTCCAATTCCCGTGCAGTATCCGTAAACGCCCATACGGGTCCCGTTCCAAAATCGGTAAAGTCCAAGCCGATCCAGGAGGAAGTCCAGTAATTTGCTAAAAGATCCTAAACAAAAGGTCTTCAACAGCTCATGTACAGAGGCACAGGACAGCCGACATCTGATGCCCAGTATAGCCGATGGATGCTAGAACATATCCAATGGGTAAACTAAAGAGAGGAAGACAATGATAAAAATATTAAAAATATTAAATGTGAAACCACATCCATACAGTAGATCAACTGCCCAGAAAACCTGTGAAAAGAAGTTCTTCATTTAATCCAGAGGGAGCAACTGATTTGAGCTGAAAAATCCATCTGGATTCAATTTGTAAAAGCAGTTTGCGTCTATCCCCTCCTCTCTCATTAGGGGTGAGTTTTTGCAAACCCACCACCCTGAGGTTAGTTGAAGAACCACCGTGTTTATTGAGAAAATGTTCAGCCACTGGAGTAAGGGTCTTGCCTTTTCTCAAGTCTGAGGCAGCCAGATGTATCGTGGAGATATGTTTCTGGATTCGTCTCCTCAACTCTTGCGAAGTCTGCCCAACGTATATTAATTTACACGGGCAGATAAAAGTATAGATTACATCTCTGGATTTGCAATTGATGTATCTCTTAAGGGGATGTCGACTAAGGAGTGTGGGGTGAGTGAACGAATCACGGGTCGAGACCATGTGGGGACAGATGTTACAGTCCCCACATGGAAAAGAACCCCTCAAAATGATCCCTCTGTTCAACCTCACCGTGGGTCTTTGAAAGTGACTCCGGGTGAGTAGATCCCTCAGATTTGGTGCTCGTCTAGCCGTCATGAGCGGCCTGTCACTCGTGACATCCATAGTTTGTAAGTCAGCTCGAAGGATTGGCCAGTGTCTGGTTAGGATATCACTGACCTGTTTCCAACTATTATTATAGTCAGTGATGAACCTAATAGGTGACTCCTGGCATGGTCTCGTAGAGGAAAGAAGTGACCTCTGATTTTGGCCCTTAGCTCTTTGATAAGCTGTAGAGATGACACGTTTCGGGTAACCCCTTTGGTGGAAACGGTTCGAGAGGTCCCGAGCCTGAGTTGAAAAGTCTCAATCACGGGTACAATTACGTCTTATACGTAAAAATTGTCCCGTGGGTACACCCACCTTAGTATGCCAAGGATGGAAACTTGAGAATTCCAGAAGCGCATTTGTTGCCGTGGGTTTACGAAATAGGTTTGTCGCCAGATGGTTCTCATATGGGAAGATCCTTAGGTCCAGGAAGGTAACCTCACTGTCAGAAAAGGAGTAGGTAAGGTAGACATTGAGAGTGTTAGAATTCAAGTTGTTGAAGAAATCAATGCATTCTACCTCCGTACCTTTCCAAAGTATGAATACGTCGTCGATAAAGCGAAACCAGGCGTGTACGTGGGCAGCAAATGATGGTAGGGGATAAACAAATTTTTCTTCCCACCAGCCCAAAAAGATGTTAGCTTAGGCTGGTGCACATTTTGCGCCCATCGCTGAAGGTAGTAAACCCTATCGAAAAGAAAGAAATTATGATGGAGGACAAAAGATAGTAAATTAATCAAAAAAGAATCATGTCCTCTATCAATGGAAGTATTCTTGTCCAAGAAGTAAGTTATCGCCTCGATTCCTTCCTTGTGACCGATATTTGAATAAAGCGACTCAACTGTTGTGAACTCTATTTTTGGGCTCCCTCTAGTGGTCACAAGCGGTACTGTGTAGTGTTGTCTTTCTGCAGGTTGGCTTCATCACCTGGTTCGTTATCCTTGGTTGGTTTCCTATTTAGCTAACCTGGATACTCAGTTCCTTGCCTGCTATCAATGTATTCAGTGCTCTTCAGATTCCTGGTGACTACCTTGCTCCCAGTCTCTCCAAGACAAGCTAAGTTTTTGTTTGTTCAGTTTCTGATTATCAGCGTTCATCATGTTTTTTTTCCAGCTTGTTAAAATGTGATTTCTTACTTGCTGGTTGCTCTAGGGGACTGAGTTTCTCCCCTCACACCGTTAGTTGGTGTGGGGGTTCTTGAAATCTCAGTGTGGATATTTTGTAAGGGTTTTTTACTGACCGCATAGACCCCTTTCCTATTTTCTGCTATCTAGAATTAGTGGGCCTCTTTTGCTGAATCTGCTTTCACCCCTGTGTATGTGCCTTCCTCTTACCTCACCGTTATTATCTGTTGGGGGCTTCTATATCTTTTGGGGATTATTTCTCTGGAGGTAAGAGAGGTCTTTCTTTCTCTCTAGGGGTAGTTAGTTCCTCAGGCTGGCTCGAGACGTCTAGGATTTTAGACACGTTCACCGGCTGCCCCTAGTGTGGTTGGATAGGTTCAGTTTTGCGGTCAGTCCAGTTTTCCACCTCCCTAGAGCTTGTCCTATGTTTAGTCACCTTGCTGGAGTAATTTGTGATCCTCAACCACTAAGGATCATAACAGTATAGCAGGCCAAAAAGTGTTTTATGCATCGCAGAAGTGGGATTAAAAGAAGACCTGAGTACATTTTTTTTTTTTCTGTGCTGCAGTCTGTCTAGCTTCTTTCATCCCCTTGAACTCTGAGTGGTTTTGAGCTCAGCTGCAGACATGGATGTTCAGACTCTGACTTCTAGTGTGGATCATCTTGCTGCACGGGTGCAAAGTATTCAGGATTTTGTTATTCATAGCCCTATGTCAGAACCAAAGATATCCATTCCTGAGGTGTTTTCTGGAGATAGATCTAGGTTTCAGAATTTTAAGAATAATTGCAAGTTATTTCTATCTCTGAGACCTCGTTCCTCTGGTGATTCCGCTCAGCAAGTAAAAATTGTTATCTCCTTGTTGCGTGGCGACCCGCAGGATTGGGCTTTCTCTCTGGCGCCAGGAGATCCTGCGTTGCTTAATGTGGATGCGTTTTTTCTGGCTCTTGGATTGCTTTATGAGGAGCCTAATCTTGAGAATCAGGCAGAAAAAGTGTTGCTGGCCCTCTCTCAAGGGCAGGATGAAGCAGAGGTGTATTGTCAAAAATTTCGGAAGTGGTCGGTGCTTACTCAATGGAATGAGTGTGCCCTGGCTGCAAATTTCAGAGAAGGTCTTTCTGAAGCCATTAAGGATGTTATGGTGGGGTTCCCCACCCCTACAAGTCTGAGTGATTCTATGGCTTTAGCCATTCAGGTTGATCGGCGTTTGCGGGAGCGCAAATCTGCTCATCCTTTGGCGGTATTTTCTGAACAGGGACCTGAGTCTATGCAATGTGATCGAACTCTGACCAGAATTGAGCGACAAAGTCATAGACGTCAAAATGGGTTGTGCTTTTACTGTGGTGATTCTGCTCATGTTATCTCAGCATGCTCTAAACGCTTAAAAAAGGTTGCTAAACCTGTCACCATTGGTACTATACAGCCTAAATTTATTTTGTCTGTTACTTTGATTTGTTCTTTGTCGTCCTACTCGGTTATGGCCTTTGTGGATTCGGGTGCTGCCCTGAATCTGATGGATTTGTCATTTGCCAGGCGCTGTGGTTTTGTCCTGGAGCCTTTGGAATTTCCTATTCCTCTGAGGGGAATTGATGCTACGCCATTGGCTGAGAATAAACCTCAGTATTGGACGCAAATGACCATGTGCATGACTCCCGTTCATCAGGAGGTGATTCGCTTTCTTGTTCTGCATAATTTACATGATGTTGTCGTTTTGGGTCTGCCATGGCTGCAGGCTCATAATCCAGTTTTAGATTGGAAAGCTATGTCTGTGTCTAGTTGAGGTTGTCAGGGAATTCATGGCGATACTCCATTGGTGTCTATTGCTTCTTCCACTCCTTCTGTGGTCCCTGAGTTTTTGTCTGACTACCAGGATGTATTTGATGAGCCCAGGTCCAGTGTCCTGCCCCCTCATAGGGATTGTGACTGTGCTATAAATTTAATTCCTGGTAGTAAATTCCCTAAGGGACGACTTTTTAATTTGTCTATACCAGAGCATGCCGCGATGCGGAGTTATATAAAGGAGTCTTTGGAGAAGGGACATATTCGCCCATCCTCTTCCCCTCTTGGTGCAGGATTCTTTTTTGTGGCCAAGAAGGACGGTTCTTTGAGACCGTGTATAGATTATCGCCTTCTGAATAAAATCACAGTCAAATTTCAGTATCCTTTGCCACTATTGTCTGATTTGTTTGCTCGGATTAAGGGTGCCAGTTGGTTCACCAAGATAGATCTCCGTGGTGCGTATAATCTTGTGAGCATTAAGCAGGGAGATGAATGGAAAACAGCATTTAATACGCCCGAAGGCCATTTTGAGTACTTGGTGATGCCTTTTGGACTCTCTAATGCTCCTTCTGTGTTTCACTCCTTCATGCATGACATTTTCCGAGAATATCTGGATAAATTTATGATTGTTTATCTGGATGATATTTTGGTTTTTTTCTGATGATTGGGAGTCCCATGTGAAGCAGGTCAGGATGGTGTTTCAGGTCCTGCGTGCTAATGCTTTATTTGTGAAGGGCTCAAAATGCCTCTTCAGAGTACAGAAGGTCTCCTTTTTGGGTTTTATTTTTTCTCCTTCTACTGTGGAGATGGACCCAGTCAAGGTCCAGGCTATTCATGACTGGACTCAGCCCACGTCTGTTAAGAGTCTTCAGAAGTTCTTGGGTTTTGCTAATTTTTACCGTCATTTCATCGCTAATGTTTCTAGCGTGGTTAAACCTTTGACGGATTTGACCAAAAAGGGCTCTGATGTGACTAATTGGTCTCCTGCGGTCGTGGAGGCCTTTCGGGAGCTTAAGAACCGGTTTTCTTCAGCTCCAGTCTTATGTCAGCCAGATGTCTCTCTCCCCTTCCAGGTCGAGGTTGATGCTTCCGAGATTGGAGCAGGGGCTGTTTTGTCGCAGAGAAGCTCTGAGGGCTCTGTGATGAAGCCATGTGCTTTCTTTTCTAGAAAGTTTTTGCCTGCCGAGCGAAATTATGATGTTGGTAATCGGGAGTTGTTGGCTATGAAGTGGGCATTTGAGGAGTGGCGACATTGGCTCGAAGGAGCTAAACATCGTGTGGTTGTCCTGACTGATCACAAAAATCTGATTTACCTCGAGTCTGCCAAGCGCCTGAATCCTAGACAGGCTCGTTGGTCGTTGTTTTTCTCCCGTTTCAACTTCGTGGTCTCGTACCTGCCTGGTTCGAAGAACGTGAAAGCTGATGCACTTTCTAGGAGTTTTGTGCCTGACTCTCCGGGAGTTTCTGAGCCGGCTGGTATTCTCAGAGAGGGAGTGATTTTGTCTGCCATTTCTCCAGATTTGCGACGAGTGCTGCAGAAATTTCAGGCGGATAGACCTGACCGTTGTCCACCAGAGAGACTGTTTGTCCCGGATAGATGGACCAGCAGAGTTATTTCCGAGGTTCATTCTTCGGTGTTGGCGGGTCATCCTGGGATTTTTGGTACCAGAGATTTGGTGGCTAGGTCCTTCTGGTGGCCTTCCTTGTCGCGGGATGTGCGTTCCTTTGTGCAGTCTTGTGGGATTTGTGCTCGGGCTAAGCCTTGCTGTTCTCGTGCCAGCGGTTTGCTTTTGCCTTTGCCTGTCCCGAAAAGGCCTTGGACGCACATTTCCATGGATTTTATTTCGGATCTGCCAGTATCTCAGAAAATGTCTGTCATCTGGGTGGTGTGTGATCGTTTTTCCAAGATGGTCCATTTGGTGCCCTTGACTAAGCTGCCTTCCTCCTCCGATTTGGTTCCTCTATTTTTTCAGAATGTGGTTCGCTTGCACGGCATTCCTGAAAATATTGTGTCTGATAGAGGATCCCAGTTTGTGTCCAGGTTTTGGCGAACTTTTTGTGCTAAGATGGGCATTGATTTGTCTTTTTCGTCGGCCTTCCATCCTCAGACTAATGGCCAAACTGAGCGAACTAATCAGACGTTGGAAACTTATTTGAGATGTTTTGTTTCTGCTGATCAGGATGATTGGGTGACTTTTTTGCCATTGGCCGAGTTTGCCCTTAATAATCGGGCTAGTTCTGCTACCTTGGTTTCGCCTTTTTTCTGCAATTCTGGTTTCCATCCTCGTTTTTCCTCGGGTCAGGTTGAGTCTTCTGACTGTCCTGGGGTGGATTCTGTGGTGGATAGGTTGCAGCAGATTTGGAGCCATGTGGTGGACAATCTGAAATTGTCACAGGAGAGGGCTCAGCGCTTTGCCAACCGCCGCCGCGGTGTGGGTCCCTGACTTCGTGTTGGGGATTTGGTGTGGCTGTCTTCTCGGTATGTTCCTATGAAGGTCTCCTCTCCTAAATTCAAGCCTCGCTTCATCGGTCCTTATAAGATCTTGGAAATCCTTAACCCGGTGTCTTTTCGTTTGGATCTCCCGGCATCGTTTGCCATCCATAATGTGTTCCATAGGTCTTTGTTGCGGAGGTATGTGGTACCTGTGGTTCCTTCTGTTGAGCCTCCTGCTCCGGTGCTGGTCGAGGGCGAATTGGAGTACATGGTGGAGAAGATTTTGGATTCTCGTATCTCTAGACGGAGACTTCAGTATCTGGTTAAGTGGAAGGGCTATGGTCAGGAGGATAATTCCTGGGTTGTCGCCTCTGATGTTCATGCGGCCGATTTGGTTCGTGCCTTCCACGCAGCTCATCCTGATCGCCCTGGGGGTCTTGATGAGGGTTCGGTGACCCCTCCTCAAGGGGGGGGTACTGTTGTGAACTCTATTTTTGGGCTCCCTCTAGTGGTCACAAGCGGTACTGTGTAGTGTTGTCTTTCTGCAGGTTGGCTTCATCACCTGGTTCATTATCCTTGGTTGGTTTCCTATTTAGCTCACCTGGATACTCAGTTCCTTGCCTGCTATCAATGTATTCAGTGCTCTTCAGATTCCTGGTGACTACCTTGCTCCCAGTCTCTCCAAGACAAGCTAAGTTTTTGTTTGTTCCTTTTCTGATTATCAGCGTTCATCATGTTTTTTGTCCAGCTTGATAAAATGTGATTTCTTACTTGCTGGTTGCTCTAGGGGACTGAGTTTCTCCCCCCACACCGTTAGTTGGTGCGGGGGTTCTTGAAATCTCAGTGTGGATATTTTGTAAGGGTTTTTTACTGACCGCATAGACCCCTTTCCTATTTTCTGCTATCTAGAATTAGTGGGCCTCTTTTGCTGAATCTGCTTTCACCCCTGTGTATGTGCCTTCCTCTTACCTCACCGTTATTATCTGTTGGGGGCTTCTATATCTTTGGGGATTTTTTCTCTGGAGGCAAGAGAGGTCTTTCTTTCTCTCTAGGGGTAGTTAGTTCCTCAGGCTGGCTCGAGACGTCTAGGATTTTTAGGCACGTTCACTGGCTACTTCTAGTGTGTTTGGATAGGTTCAGATTTGCGGTCAGTCCAGTTTGCCACCTCCCTAGAGCTTGTCCTATGTATGTTACTTAGCTGGAGTAATTTGTGATCCTCAACCACTAAGGATCATAACAGTAGAGCATGCCCAAAAGTGTTTAATGCATCGCAGAAGTGGGATAAAAAGAAGACCTGAGTACATTTTTTTTTCTCTCCTCCCGCTTTTCCTTTGCTGCAGTCTGTTTAGCTTCTTTCATCCCCTTGAACTCTGGGTGGTTTTGAGCTCAGCTGCAGACATGAATTTTCAGACTCTGACTTCTAGTGTGGATCATCTGACTGCACGGGTGCAAAGTATTCAGGATTTTGTTATTCATAGCCCTATGTCAGAACCAAAGATACCCATTCCTGAGTTGTTTTCTGGTGATAGATCTAGGTATCTAAACTTTAAGAATAATTGCAAGTTATTTCTATCTCTGAGACCTCGTTCCTCTGGTGATTCCGCTCAGCAAGTTAAAATTGTTATCTCCTTGTTGCGTGGCGACCCTCAAGATTGGGCTTTCTCTCTGGCGCCAGGAGATCCTGCATTGCTTAATGTAGATGCATTTTTTCTGGCTCTTGGACTGCTTTATGAGGAGCCTAATCTTGAGAATCAGGCAGAAAAAGTGTTGCTGGCTATCTCTCAAGGTCAGGATGAAGCAGAGGTGTATTGTCAAAAATTTCGGAAATGGTCGGTGCTTTCTCAATGGAATGAGTGTGCCCTGGCTGCAAATTTCAGAGAAGGTCTTTCTGAGGCCGTTAAGAATGTTATGGTGGGGTTTCCCACCCCTACAAGTCTGAGTGATTCTATGGCTTTAGCCATTCAGGTTGATCGGCGTTTGCGGGAGCGCAAATCTGCTCATCCTTTGGCGGTATTTTCTGAACAGAGACCTGAGTCTATGCAATGTGACCGAACTCTGACCAGAATTGAGCGACAAAGTCATAGACATCAAAATGGGTTGTGCTTTTACTGTTGTGATTCTACTCATGTTATCTCAGCATGCTCTAAACGCTTAAAAAAAAATCGCTAAACCTGTCACCATTGGTACTATGCAGCCTAAGTTTATTTTGTCTGTTACTTTGATTTGTTCTTTGTCATCCTACCCGGTTATGGCTTTTGTGGATTCGGGTGCTGCCCTGAATCTGATGGATTTGTCGTTTGCCAGGCGCTGTGGTTTTGTCCTGGAGCCTTTGGAATTTCCTATTCCTCTGAGGGGAATTGATGCTACGCCATTGGCTGAGAATAAGCCTCAGTATTGGACGCAAATGACCATGTGCATGACTCCGGTACATCAGGATGTGATTCGCTTTCTTGTTCTGCATAATTTGCATGATGTTGTCGTTTTGGGTCTGCCATGGCTGCAGGCTCATAATTCAGTTTTAGATTGGAAAGCTATGTCTGTGTCAAGTTGGGGTTGTCAGGGAATTCATGGCGATGTTCCGTTGGTGTCTATTGCTTCTTCCACTCCTTCTGAGGTCCTTGAGTTTTTGTCTGACTACCAGGATGTATTTGATGAACCCAGGTCCAGTGCCCTGCCCCCTCATAGGGATTGTGACTGTGCTATAAATTTAATTCCTGGTAGTAAATTCCCTAAGGGACGACTTTTTAATCTGTCTATACCAGAGCATGCCGCGATGCGGAGTTATATAAAGGAGTCTTTGGAGAAGGGACATATTCGCCCATCCTCTTCCCCTCTTGGTGCAGGATTTTTTTTTGTGGCCAAGAAGGACGGTTCTTTGAGACCTTGTATAGATTATCGTCTTCTGAATAAAATCACAGTCAAATTTCAGTATCCTTTACCACTATTGTCTGATTTGTTTGCTCGGATTAAGGGTGCCAGTTGGTTCACCAAGAAAAATCTCCGTGGTGCGTATAACCTTGTGCGCATTAAGCAGGGAGATGAATGGAAAATAGCATTTAATACGCCTGAAGGCCATTTTGAGTACTTGGTGATGCCTTTTGGACTCTCTAATGCTCCTTCTGTGTTTCAGTCTTTCATGCATGACATCTTCCGAGAATATCTGGATAAATTTATGATTGTTTATCTGGATGACATCTTGGTCTTTTCTGATGATTGGGAGTCCCATGTGAAGCAGGTCAGGATGGTGTTTCAGGTCCTGCGTGCTAATGCTTTATTTGTGAAGGGCTCAAAATGCCTCTTCGGAGTACAGAAGGTCTCCTTTTTGGGTTTTATTTTTTCTCCTTCTACTGTGGAGATGGACCCAGTCAAGGTCCAGGCTATTCATGACTGGACTCAGCCCACGTCTGTTAAGAGTCTTCAGAAGTTCTTGGGTTTTGCTAATTTTTACCGTCGTTTCATCGCTAATTTTTCTAGCGTGGTTAAACCTTTGACGGATTTGACCAAGAAGGGTTCTGATGTGACTAATTGGTCTCCTGCGGCCGTGGAGGCCTTTCGGGAGCTTAAGAACCGGTTTTCTTCAGCTCCAGTCTTATGTCAGCCAGATGTCTCTCTCCCCTTCCAGGTTGAGGTTGATGCTTCTGAGATTGGTGCAGGGGCTGTTTTGTCGCAGAGAAGCTCTGATGGCTCTGTGATGAAACCATGTGCTTTCTTTTCAAGAAAGTTTTCGCCTGCCGAGCGGAATTATGATGTTGGTAATCGGGAGTTGTTGGCTATGAAGTGGGCATTTGAGGAGTGGCGACATTGGCTCGAAGGAGCTAAACATCGTGTGGTGGTCTTGACTGATCACAAAAATCTGATTTACCTTGAATCTGCCAAGCGCCTGAATCCTAGACAGGCTCGTTGGTCGTTGTTTTTCTCCCGTTTCAACTTCGTGGTCTCATATCTGCCTGGTTCGAAGAACGTGAAAGCTGATGCACTTTCTAGGAGTTTTGTGCCTGACTCTCCGGGAGTTTCTGAGCCGGCTGGTATTCTCAGAGAGGGAGTGATTTTGTCTGCCATTTCCCCAGATTTGCGACGAGTGCTGCAGAAATTTCAGGCGGATAGACCTGACCGTTGTCCACCAGAGAGACTGTTTGTCCCGGATAGATGGACCAGCAGAGTTATTTCCGAGGTTCATTCTTCGGTGTTGGCGGGTCATCCTGGGATTTTTGGTACCAGAGATTTGGTGGCTAGGTCCTTCTGGTGGCCTTCCTTGTCGCGGGATGTGCGTTCCTTTGTGCAGTCTTGTGGGATTTGTGCTCGGGCTAAGCCTTGCTGTTCTCGTGCCAGCGGTTTGCTTTTGCCTTTGCCTATTCCGAAAAGGCCTTGGACGCACATTTCCATGGATTTTATTTCAGATCTTCCTGTATCTCAGAAAATGTCTGTCATCTGGGTGGTGTGTGATCGTTTTTCAAAGATGGTCCATTTGGTGCCCTTGCCTAAGTTGCCTTCTTCCTCCGATTTGGTTCCTCTATTTTTTCAGAATGTGGTTCGCTTGCACGGCATTCCTGAAAATATTGTGTCTCATAGAGGATCCCAGTTTGTGTCCAGGTTTTGGCGGACTTTTTGTGCTAAGATGGGCATTGATTTGTCTTTTTCATCGGCCTTCCATCCTCAGACTAATGGCCAAACCGAGCGAACTAATCAGACGTTGGAAACTTATTTGAGATGTTTTGTTTCTGCTGATCAGGATGATTGGGTGACTTTTTTGCCATTGGCCGAGTTTGCCCTTAATAATCGGGCTAGTTCTGCTACTTTGGTTTCGCCTTTTTTCTGCAATTCTGGTTTCCATCCTCGTTTTTCCTCGGGTCAGGTTGAGCCTTCTGACTGTCCTGGGGTGGATTCTGTGGTGGATAGGTTGCAGCAGATTTGGAACCAAGTGGTGGACAATTTGAGGTTGTCACAAGAGAAGGCTCAGCGCTTTGCCAACCGCCGCCGCGGTGTGGGTCCCCGACTTCGTGTTGGGGATTTGCTGTGGCTGTCTTCTCGGTATGTTCCTATGAAGGTCTCCTCTCCTAAATTCAAGCCTCGCTTCATCGGTCCTTATAAGATCTTGGAAATCCTTAACCCGGTGTCTTTTCGTTTGGATCTCCCAGCATCGTTTGCCATTCATAATGTGTTCCATAGGTCTTTGTTGCGGAGGTATGTGGTACCTGTGGTTCCTTCTGTTGAGCCTCCTGCTCCGGTGCTGGTCGAGGGCGAATTGGAGTACGTGGTGGAGAAGATTTTGGATTCTCGTATCTCTAGACGGAGGCTTCAGTATTTGGTGAAGTGGAAGGGCTATGGTCAGGAGGATAATTCCTGGGTTGTCGCCTCTGATGTTCATGCGGCCGATTTGGTTCGTGCCTTCCACGCGGCTCGTCCTGATCGCCCTGGGGGTCTTGATGAGGGTTCGGTGACCCCTCCTCAAGGGGGGGGTACTGTTGTGAACTCTATTTTTGGGCTCCCTCTAGTGGTCACAAGCGGTACTGTGTAGTGTTGTCTTTCTGCAGGTTGGCAGCATCAGCTGGTTCGTTATCCTTGGTTGGTTTCCTATTTCTCTCTCCAAGACAAGCTAAGTTTTTGTTTGATCATTTTTTGATTATCAGCATTTATTATGTTTTTAGTCCAGCTCGCTAAAATGTGATTTCCTCGCTTGCTGGTTGCTCTATGGGACTGAGTTTCTCCCCCCACACCGTTAGTTGGTGCGGGGATTCTTGAAATCTCAGTGTGGATATTTTGTAAGGGTTTTTTACTGACCGCACAGACCCCTTTACTATTTTCTGCTATCTAGTATTAGTGGGCCTCATTTGCTAAATCTGTTTTCACCCCTGTGTATGTGCCTTCCTCTTACCTCACCGTTATTATATGTTGGGGGCTTCTATATCTTTGGGGATTATTTCTCTGGAGGCAAGAGAGGTCTTTCTTTCTCTCTAGGGGTAGTTAGTTCCTCAGGCTGGCTCGAGATGTCTAGGATTTTTAGGCACGTTCACCGGCTACTTCTAGTGTGTTTGGATAGGTTCAGATTTGCGGTCAGTCCAGTTTGCCACCTCCCTAGAGCTTGTCCTATGTATGTTACTTAGCTGGAGTAATTTGTGATCCTCAACCACTAAGGATCATAACAGTCTAGTTTCCAAAATGGGGTCACTTGTGGGGGGTTTCTACTGTTTAGGCACATCAGGGGCTCTCCAAACGCGACATGGCGTCCGATCTCAATTCCAGTCAATTTTGCATTGAAAAGTCAAATGGCGCTCCTTTGCTTCCGAGCTCAGCCATGCGCCCAAACAGTGGTTGACCCCCACATATGGGGTGTCAGCGTACTCAGGACAAATTGTACAACAACTTCTGGGGTCCATTTTCTCCTGTTACCCTTGGTAAAATAAAAATTTGGAGGCAAAAAATCATTTTTGTAGAAAAAATGCGATTTTTTTATTTTCACGTCTCTACGTTATAAACTTTTGTGAAGCACCTGGGGGTTTAAAGTGCTCACCACACATCTAGATAAGTTCCTTAAGCGGTCTAGTTTCCAAAATGGTGTCACTTGTGGGGGGTTTCCACTGTTTAGGCACATCAGGGGCTCTCCAAACGTGACATGGCGTCCGATCTCAATTCCAGCCAATTCTACATTGAAAAAGTAAAACGACACTCCTTCTCTTCCAAGCTCTGCGGTGCGCCCAAACAGTGGTTTACCCCCACATATGGGGTATCGACATACTCATGAGAAATTGCACAACAACTTTTGTGGTCTAATTTCTCCTGTTACCCTTGTGAAAATAAAAATTTGGGGGCAAAAAGATCATTTTTGTAGAAAAAATGCGATTTTTTATTTTCACGGCTCTACGTTATAAACTTCTGTGAAGCACTTGGGGGTTCAAAGTGCTCACCACACATCTAGGTAAGTTCCTTAAGGGGTCTAGTTTCCAAAATGGTATCACTTGTGGGGGGTTTCCACTGTTTAGGCACATCAGGGGCTCTCCAAACGCGACATGACGTCCGATCTCAATTCCAGCCAATTCTACATTGAAAAAGTAAAACGGCACTCCTTCTCTTCCAACCTCTGCGGTGCGCCCAAACAGTGGTTTACCCCCACATATGGGGTATAAACGTACTCAGGAGAAATTGCACAACAACTTTTGTGGTCTAATTTCTCCTGTTACCCTTGTGAAAATAAGAATTTGTGGGCGAAAAGATCATTTTTGTGTAAACAAATGCGATTTTTTATTTTCACGGCTCTACGTTATAAACTTCTGTGAAGCACTTGGGCGTTCAAAGTGCTCACCACACATCTAGATAAGTTCCTTAAGGGGTCTAGTTTCCAAAATGGTGTCACTTGTGGAGGGTTTCCACTGTTTAGGCACATCAGGGGCTCTCCAAACGCGACATGGCGTCCGATCTCAATTCCAGCCAATTCTGCATTGAAAAAGTCAAACGGTGCTCCTTCACTTCCAAGCTCTGCGGTGCGCCCAAACAGTGGTTTACCTCCACATGTGGGGTATCGGCGTACTCATGAGAAATTGCACAACAAAATTTGTGGTTAAATTTCTGTTTTTACACTTGTGAAAATTTTAAAAAATGGTTCTGAAGTAAAATGTTTGCAAAAAAAAGTTAAATGTTCATTTTTTTCTTCCACATTGTTTCAGTTCCTGTGAAGCACGTAAAGGGTTAATAAACTTCTTGAATGTGGTTTTGAGCAGCTTGAGGGGTGCAGTTTTTAGAATGGTGTCACACTTGGTTATTTTCTATCTCAGAATCAGCGGGATCGGATAAAGCGTTCCAGAGTTATAACCTCTTAAAGTGACAGTGGTCAGAATTGTAAAAATTGGCTCGGTCATTAAGTACCAAATTGGCTCTGTCACTAAGGGGTTAAAGAAGAAAACAGGCAGTGCTGACACAACAGCATAGAGGGAAACAGAGACCGTTAGCTTACTACTCAGCACAGTTAGACCCAGTGATTAGAGGGTCTCCTACATGTGTCCGTGCTGTAAGAGCTGCTGTATTACTGATAGGCATTTGAGCTCACACTGACTTTTCCTTTGACAATTTATACCCCACATGACATTAATGCCATACTCACACAAGTTCAACCAAAACACCTGTCTATGGCTAGACAGCTCAGACTTGAATGTGCTCTAATACTAATTCCTGAATACGTCACCCTCAAAAGATGTAATGTTCTGAATCCAGACACTCATCTGCCTGTGGATTCAGAAAAGGGGGAATTGGTGACAGCGTTGGCAGGTGAGGAAAAAAAAAAGAGTACTCCGGTATTTGACATGACGCATGAACATGACTGCATAGGAACTGATGAGTCAGGAGACAGTGGGTTTTACATATGTTCATGGAAAAAACCTGTTCCTAATGCATGTTCTGAGGTTTTCATTTTTGTAGATGGCTCCAGATACCACCAGGATGGGTGATTCTACACTGAATATGCAGTAGTATCCTCACATGAGGTAATCCAAGCTGAACCACTCCCTCCTCACATGTCGGTGCAGGAGGCAGAGTTGAAGGCACTCACTGAGGCTGAGCTGCTGCAGGTAAACTCGCTAATATTTACACAAATTTGAATTATGCATGGGGAATATCCCATGATTATTGCCCTATCTGGAGAAGAAGAACATTTCTTACATCAGCCGGTAAGTCCATTAAAAATGCAGAGCTGGTGAAACAATTAGTGGAGGCATTGATGTTACTGGAGCGCTCCCACGTGTAGGGCAATGGGGTACTCGGTACCGGGTCTATCTCTCTCGGTTCTGGGGATGTCACGGTGGCCCGACCCGGTCCGTGGCCCTTCTGAGGCGTGTCCAATTAAAGGTGTAGTTTGTCTGGTGTTCGTGACGCCACCTGTGGTATTCGGTCAGGGTGACCGACGCTGCTAGGGGTCCGCTGGGGTGATAGAATGGCAGCTAGATGGTATACCTTCCCACAGGTGTAGTATGTCCCCAGGGCTTCCCAGATGTGTAGGTGGTGATGGTGGACATTGTAAGGCGCAGTGAATAACGAGAACACAAAGGTTGCAGTCTCTTTACCTTTTACTGAAGACTTCAGCATCCACAGTCCAGAGTACCGTTCACAGGGCAGGCAGAGTCCGGCCAGTCTGAAGGCACATCCAGAGTTCCCTTATCCAGGTGGAAATCAGTAGCCTTCCTACTAGCACCTGTGTGTTGTAATACCTCCCTGCTGAGCACCATGGGATAGTCCTCACAACTTTCGTGAATGTTTCTGATGTTCTCTCTCTCTCTGTCCCCCAGATGGTATGGATAGGACAACCCGTATGACGGGGTAGGCCTGGAGCTTATTTATAGGCACCCTAGAGACGAGCCTCTCCCACAATTTGCCTCCGTGTCTTCTTAGGTATTAAGGTCGGGCAGCCAACTTGGAATTAACTATCCTGCCGGTCTCTGAAGTAATGCGTAGAGCCAATTACTCCCTCGGTGTTCCGGCCACCGGCTACGCTGCCAATCTCGGGGCAGGACTCCTCCCGGTATTATCTCCTTGTGCTGTGACTTCGTTGCTCACTCTCCACAATATACTTTGCTTCGTGTCCTTTCTTAGGATGTTGCCGCAATGGAGTGCAGGCGCAGCTCCGTAACGTTCTATCTCGTGCTTGACCTCTGTCTGCAGCTCAGATATTCCTCCTCCTTTCCCTCTGGGTCTAACCCAGATAGCTCCCGACTCGATGTTATCGGGTCAAAGCCCAGTCTGCTTCTTCCTGACTTCCTATCCAACCCACCAGTTTTACCCGTGTGTGAGGAGTGCCCTAATAGATAGAAGCAAGGATCTCCCTGGTGGACTGGAATGTGGTGTAGTGTGTGTGACTGTGATACCTGGCAAGGTGAACTCCTTTAGTACCATCAGACGTAATATCACTCCCCCTGGTGGAAGAGCGACATTACTGCAACGACCAGGACTCTGGGGCGCTGCATTACCAGTCCAGGTTGGCATCGTCAAGGTAAAAGCACACACGAACGGTGACTGTGGAGGCGGAGGGCAACAGAAGGGCGGACGAGGCTGCTAAAGTAGCAGCAAGGCGGCCTAGGGAGCAGTGGACGGTGGCGGGGAGTCAGCGTATTCCAGCCACACTGAGCCTAGATGTCCTGAAATCCCTCCAGTTGCCCAAACAGAGAAGGAACACTGTGGAAGAATGGGAGCTGAGCTGAACTCAGAAGGAGTATGGGAGAATAAGGATAAATTGTATATATCAAGGTCCCTGCTCCTAATTATGGCGCAAGCAACACATGGCCCCACTCCCACCTCAAAATGTCACATGTGTCCATGGTAGATGCTTTTTGGATCGCTCCTGGTTTCAGTTACGCAGCCGCAAAACTCTTACAGTCATGCCTTATCTGTGCACAGCACAACCCAGTTAAAACAGTAAAAATCCATAAGAAATTGACACTCAGGCCTCTGTACCCATTTCAGAGACTGCAGACTGACTACATACAGCTACCCAAGGTAGGAGTGTGTGAAAAGTGTCCTAGTATGTGTAGATCTCTTCTCTGGTTGGCTGGAAGCCTATCTGGTAAAATGTGCAAATGCTAAAGCGACTGCAGACAAACTGGTGAAAGAACTGATCTGCAGGTATGGTGTCCCAGAAACCATAGAAAGCGATAGGGGTACACACTTCATGGGAGAAATAATGAGGGAAGTCATGCAGGCACTGGGAGTACAGCAAGCATATCATGCACCATATAGACCAAAAGTAGTGGGAAAGTGGAGAGACTAAATGGGACACTTAAACTGAAAATTCAAAGGCCATGGCAGACACAGAAAAGAACGGAAGAAGGCAAAAGTGCCGAAACGCGCGTTGGGGACTGTGGCACCTCAGAGCTTCAGCTTACATTCAGGTAATATGCACTTGCTGTTTGTTTGGTTGTTCTTACAGACCTTTCTGCTCAGGTTCTAAGTGTGGTATACAGCCCTCTTGGGGACACTCTGCTGGAATGCAGTTTTGCACATTGCTTATAGGTATTACCTTGAGCTAATATTATTTATCTCCACGTACCTGAATGTATCTGTCTCTATCTGTGGTGCCACCCAAATCTGGCTTACCTTGTCACATCTCTCGTTTTTTTGTTTATTACCTTTTTTTTGTTTATTACCTTTTATATGGTTATTAATAAATTTCATAATTTTTAATTACTTTGGTTCTGTAGTGCTTTTCTAATACATGATTTTCATGCTTTATTGGCACTTACCTATTTCATTTTTATTGCACCTTTCCTTACTGGATAGTGGGTGCAGGCCTTGTTTATTGGTTTTACAGGAAAGAGCAGGGTAGAGTGCTTGCCTCTTGCACTCTTGTCAGTCAGACACACTCCAAATAGAAAGACAGGCTTGTCTCCTTTTGAAGTCCTGTTTGGTAGTTTGCCAAAGACTGGTCTTTACTTCCCACAGGTGCTACAAATGCAACACGGTGCTATGACAGCCCATGTCCTGGCCTTGCAGAAAAGACTTAATGTGGTGCATAAACATGTGTTTTCATCCATTCCAGATCCTAATGCCAGTGCAGACGTACATCAGCTGAATCCAGGTGATTGGGTGGACATGAACAGACACGTGAGAAGGAGCCTAGATCCACGGTTTGACAGCCCGTTTTAAAGTCCAGCTGACCACATTCACCTCAGTGAAACTTGAGGGAAAGCCCACCTGGATCCATGCCAGTCACTGCAAAAAAATATTTTCATCAGCAGAATGACTATTCTCCTAATCACCTTGCTGGCAGTGGTAGGAATTTTGCACCCTACAGAGACACTGGATAAACTTTTAAATGTTGACAGGGACAACAAACTTATTCAACATCTTGCTTTTCTTATAAAAGACACGGAAGGCCAAAAACTGTTGGACTGTTGGATCTGTACACACAGCCCAGTATCTGCAAGGACTATGCTGTACTTAGCCATACCCCAGGAGCCAAGGAAGGTATTAACACCACACTGCATTTACAATGAGACTTGGACTCAGATTTTCTAGGTTCCTAAAGGCTCTTAATGAGACTAATAAAATATAGAGATTCCTTTTTAAATCCAGCCAATTGGCTTAGCGGCCTAGCAGGATGGATTATTTTTGGTATTTTACAGACTTGCATGCTATTTTTATTGTTTTGTTTTGTTTATTGCTTTATGTAGCTGAAAAAGCGCTAATATATGCATTACATAAATTATTGTATGTATGCTGTATTGTATGTTTTAGGAAGGAATCTAATGCTGTGTCATCCATAGTGTATAATAGACCCCGGATAACCACTGCTGACTAGGGAAGTGAGAGTCTACACTGAGGGTGGATGGGCGAAGCAGGCAGAAAGCCTCCTTATGGGTACTAGACCCATGAGACAGTAGCTCCTTTGTGGACATCAGCTGACCCTGTGGCAAAGGTTATACCATTTACAAAAGGGGGAAATTGATATGGAAGGGTTAATGTTTTGCCTTTAAGTGCCTTTTGCCTTTAATTGCTAGAATTTCTGGAATCTGTTGATGCAGTAGTCTGATGGTCTCCTCTTCAAGGAGACTATACTTCTTATCATGCATGTTTTCAATAGTCAGCCACAACATGTTCTGGGTGCGTGGTAAATAAAGTATGACCCTGGGTAATGGTGGGGGCTACATGAGTTACATGAGTTACATTTGTTGTGAATGGTATAAAATACTGCCTCTTGCGGCATTACATCAGATAAAAGTGAATTTGCTCACTGAACGTGTGCGATTCTTTTGTCTCCAAGCGCTTGTCGATTAAGGGCGTAATTCCACAATTTGGCCTCACTGGTGATCTGGCATGTCTGACATTGGGTCAGAACGCAAACAGCTACAACAGCTTGTCTGCAAAACAGTGGAAGAAGCAGTGGTGTGACCTGCAGGCAGTGGTCCTGGAGCCTTGGGTTCGGCCCACAAAGTCGGGTGCTTTGCTGCCATGTGCCTGATCATGCTGGTGGTGGTCAGGCTGGTTGTTTTGCTACCCCTGATGATGCGCACATGGCAGGTGCTGCAAATGGCCTGTTTGGGGTTATAGGCAGAGTCTTTAAAAAATAACCAGACTCGGTAAGATCTCACAGGTGGAATCGCAACTTCACTCATGTTGGTGTTACGGGGAACAGATGCATGCCTTCTGTTTGTGGCCACCACACTGCTTCTTCCTGCCTGTTGGGCGGATATGCCTCCTTCCCCCTGTGTGCTGCTGTCCTCGCTATGCATGTCCTCCTGCCAGGTTGGGTCACTCACTATGTCATCCAACACCTCGCTTTCCACATCCGCACCCTGCTCCTCCTCCTGACTTTCTGGTAATTGTGTCTCATCATCGTCAACCTGTTGTGACACTTACCCACCATCGCCTTCGTGTGACCGGGGCTGGGCAAAGCTTTGGGCAGCTCTACATGCGATATCATCTGTCTTCACTTGAAGTTGCCGGTAGAGAGTCCGGAATCTTGAAATAGAAAACTGAACAGCCCTTCAGAGTGTCTAAGTGTGGGATCAGTTGTCTCAGGACACTCAGCATGGTGGGAGGAAGGAGGATCAGGGTGAGGAATATCCGGGCCACACTCACGGCTACTCAGACTTGACCGTGTGTAAGACATGGTGTTGGTGGTGGTGGCTAAGTGACTGGAAGCATTATCTACTATCCAACCAGCAACCATTTCACACCGGTCTGG
The DNA here is from genome assembly GCF_051348905.1 of Ranitomeya variabilis. Classification (NCBI taxonomy): domain Eukaryota; kingdom Metazoa; phylum Chordata; class Amphibia; order Anura; family Dendrobatidae; genus Ranitomeya; species Ranitomeya variabilis. Next base: position 408,514,655 of record NC_135234.1, read on the forward strand.
CTTCAATAGTGGTGTGCTGTGGTCCCCTAGTAACTGGGACAGGATGGTTGAGCGAGAAGATGTGGGTCTTTGTTGTTGCCCACTTTCACCTTGGCCACGGCCTCGTCCTCTGTGTGCACCATCATCATCATGTCCACTTCCCCGTCCCTTGCCTTGCCCATTTTAAACGGACTACTGCACTATTTCAAATCCTCAACACAAATACATTTATTAGTAGCGAAATAATATCTGATCAGTATGCCGGCAAATCTACGATTTTTCCAACCCAAACACCAGGCAGGCCTCAGCCTGATAGAACAGACTGTATTCAATTTTTGGGGGCTTTTTTGTGAAGTAAATTAATGCTAAATAGTGCTGTATAGAATTAGAGTATCAGACAGCAAAAAAAGGGGTACACCGGCCTACAATGAGCAAACTTGGAGCACGCAGATATATCAGGGCTGTCACGGAAATACCACACTGGCAAATATGTGGCCTTTTTTTTGTTTAATATGCAAAATAGTGCTGTATAGAATTTGAGTATCAGACAGCAAAAAAAGAGGTACACCGGCCTACAATGACCAAACTTGGACCACGCAGATATATGACGGCTGTAATGGAAATATCACACTGGCAAATATATGGCCTTTTTTTTTTGGAAGCTAAATAGTGCTGTATAGAATTAGAGTATCAGACAGCAAAAAAAGGGGTACACCGACCTACTATGAGCAAACTTGGAGCATTCAGATATATCATGGCTGTCACGGAAATACCACACTGGCAAATATGTGGCCCTTTTTTTATGCAAACTAGTGCTGTATAGAATTAGAGTATCAGACAGCAAAAAAAGGGGTACACCGGCCTACAATGAGCAAACTTGGAGCACGCAGATATATCAGAGCTGTCACGGAAATACCACATTGGCAAATATGTGGCCTTTTTTTTAATATGCAAAATAGTGCTGTATAGAATTTGAGTAGTGTATCAGACAGCAAAAAAAGAGGTACACTTGCCTACAATGACCAAACTTGGACCACGCAGATATATGACAGCTGTAACAGAAATACCACACTGGCAAATATGTGGTCTTTTTTATATGCTAAATAGTACTGTATAGAATTACAGTTTCAGAAAAAAGGAGTCCACCAGCCTACAATGCACAAAGTTTGAGCACGCAGATATATGAGGGAGGCCTTTTAGGTGAATTTAAAACACACAAAAAAAAATGGCACAAGGCTAGCACACACGACTATGCTACGTATGCCTGACAAACTATGATTTCAGTGGATTGTAAGAGTTGTGGATGTAAGAGTTGCAGACCTACACTACCTCTACAAACCACGATTCTGACCCTATTTCGGCACCAGCTCTCCCTACTCTCACTGAAACAGGAACAGAATGCAGCGAGCAGGGCAGCGCCAGGTCTCTTATACTCGAGATTATGCTATACAGCCAAGCCAATCACTGCACGACCACAACAAAGATGGCTGCAGCGTTTCATGGCCTGGCAGACAATCCCTGCACCGTGATTGGGCTCTAAAGTCCGCCAAAAATGAGGGTGGAGACACCAGTTACCGCCGAATAATCCTGGAAATGCTCGCCGCTCGCCGAGTACACCGAGCATAGTGATACTCGGGCGAGTAACGAGTAGTGGCGAGCACGTTCGCTCATCACTAATCTTTTCAGTTGTTCTGCATCTCACAAATGTTATGTGTGATCTAAACACCTCAAACTTGGATTCAAACTTGGATTCGTCTGTCCATAACACTTTTTTCCAATTTTCCTCTGTCCAATGTCTGTGTTCTTTTGCCCATATTAATCTTTTCCTTTTATTAGCCAGTCTCAGATATGGCTTTTTCTTTGCCACTCTGCCCTGAAGGCCAGCATCCCTGAGTCGCCTCTTTACTGTAGACGCTGACATTGGCGTTTTACGTGTACTATTTAATGAAGCTGCCAGTTGAGGACCTATGAGGCGTCGATTTCTCAAACTACAGACTCTATTGTACTAGTCTTGTTGCTCAATTGTGCAGCGGGGCCTCCCACTTCTCTTTCTACTCTGGTTAGAACCTGTTTGTGCTCTCCTCTGAAGGGAGTAGTACATACCGTTGTAGGAAATCTTCAGTTTCTTGGCAATTTCTCGCATGCAATAGCCTTCATTTCTAAGAACAAGAATAGACTGTCGAGTTTCACATGAAAGTTCTTTTTTTCTGGCCATTTTGAGAGTTTAATGGAACAACAAATGTAATGCTCCAGATTCTCCACTAGCTCAAAGGAAGGTCAGGTTTATAGGTTCTTTAATCAGCCAAACTGTTTTCAGATGTGCTAACATAAGCACAAGGGTTTTCAAGGGTATTCTAACCATCCATTAGCCTTCTTACACAGTTAGCAAAAACAAAGTTCCATAAGATCACTGGAGTGATTGTTATTGGAAATGGGCCTCTATACACCTATAAAGATATTACATTACAAACCAGACGTTTGCAGCTAGAATAGTCATTTACCACATTAACAATGTATAGAGTATATTTCTGAATCATTTAATGTTGGCTTCATTGGAAAAAAATTTGCTTTTCTTTTAAAAATAAGGAAATTTCTAAGTGACCCTAAACTTTTGAATGGTAGTGTACAGGTCCTTCTCAAAAAATTAGCATATAGTGTTAAATTTCATTATTTACCATAATGTACTGATTACAATTAAACTTTCATATATTATAGATTCATTATCCACCAACTGAAATTTGTCAGGTCTTTTATTGTTTTAATATTGATGATTTTGGCATACAACTCCTGAAAACCCAAAAAACCTGTCTCAATAAATTAGCATATTTCACCCGTCCAATCAAATAAAAGTGTTTTTTAATAACAAACAAAAAAACCATCAAATAATAATGTTCAGTTATGCACTCAATACTTGGTCGGGAATCCTTTGGCAGAAATGACTGCTTCAATGCGGCGTGGCATGGAGGCAATCAGCCTGTGACACTGCTGAGATGTTATGGAGGCCCAGGATGCTTCAATAGCGGCCTTAAGCTCATCCAGAGTGTTGGGTCTTGCGTCTCTCAACTTTCTCTTCACAATATCCCACAGATTCTCTATGGGGTTCAGGTCAGGAGAGTTGGCAGGCCAATTGAGCACAGTAATACCATGGTCAGTAAACCATTTACCAGTGGTTTTGGCACTGTGAGCAGGTGCCAGGTCGTGCTGAAAAATGAAATCTTCATCTCCATAAAGCATTTCAGCCGATGGAAGCATGAAGTGCTCCAAAATCTCCTGATAGCTAGCTGCATTGACCCTGCCCTTGATGAAACACAGTGGACCAACACCAGCAGCTGACATGGCACCCCACACCATCACTGACTGTGGGTACTTGACACTGGACTTCAGGCATTTTGGCATTTCCTTCTCCCCAGTCTTCCTCCAGACTCTGGCACCTTGATTTCCGAATGACATGCAAAATTTGCTTTCATCAGAAAAAAGTACTTGGGACCACTTAGCAACAGTCCAGTGCTGCTTCTCTGTAGCCCAGGTCAGGCGCTTCTGCCGCTGTTTATGGTTCAAAAGTGGCTTTACCTGGGGAATGCGGCACCTGTAGCCCATTTCCTGCACACGCCTGTGCACGGTGGCTCTGGATGTTTCCACACCAGACTCAGTCCACTGCTTCCTCAGGTTCCCCAAGGTCTGGAATCGGTCCTTCTCCACAATCTTCCTCAGGGTCCGGTCACCTCTTCTCGTTGTACAGCGTTTTCTGCCACATTGTTTCCTTCCAACAGACTTACCATTGAGGTGCCTTGATACAGCACTCTGGGAACAGCTTATTTGTTGAGAAATTTCTTTCTGGGTCTTACCCTCTTGCTTGAGGGTGTCAATGATGGCCTTCTTGACATCTGTCAGGTCGCTAGTCTTACCCATGATGGGGGTTTTGAGTAATGAACCAGGCAGGGAGTTTTTAAAAGCCTCAGGTATCTTTTGCATGTGTTTAGAGTTAATTAGTTGATTCAGAAGATTAGGGTAATAGGTCGTTTAGAGAACCTTTTCTTGATATGCTAATTTATTGAGACAGGTTTTTTGGGTTTTCAGGAGTTGTATGCCAAAATCATCAGTATTAAAACAATAAAAGACCTGACAAATTTCAGTTGGTGGATAATGAATCTATAATATATGAAAGTTTAATTGTAATCATTACATTATGGTAAATAATGAAATTTAACACTATATGCTAATTTTTTGAGAAGGACCTGTAGATATACAGATACATAGATACATAGATAGATAGATAGATAGATAGATAGATAGATAGATAGATAGATACACATAGATAGATATAAATTAGTGATTGAGATGTATTGTTAGTGCTTTGCCTGTGCAGCTTACTGTACATGTATTTTATTAATAAATAAAAAAATTCTGAAAAAAATGGCCTGGGATTCCCCAAAATTTTATTAACCAGCAGAGGGAAAGCGGACAGCTAGTGGCAGATGTTTATAGCCTGGAAAGGGGGTAAAATGGTAGAGATTTTAAATGACATTTACAGTTGCATGCAAAAATTTGGGCACCCCTGGTCAAAATTTCTGTTTTTGTGAACAATTAAGCAAGTTGAACATGAAATGACCTCTAAACAAGCTAAAGTTAAAGATGACACATTTCCTTTGTGTTTTAAGCAAAAAAATGACATATTTTTTTTAAAATTTAAATTACAAATAGGAAAATGGGCTGATGCAAAAGTTTGGGCACCCTTGGATATTTGTGTGATCAGATAAATTTGACCAAGATTTCAGACCTTTTTTGGCCTGTTAGCGTTATGGCTGGTTCACTATCATCGTTGGGAAAGGCCAGGTGATGCAAATTTCCCAGCTTTTTAAGGAACAGCCTCCTCTAACCTTGTGCCAAAAAATAGCAGCCAAGAGTTCTTCTAAGCAGCTGCTTAGCACTCTGAAAATGAAAATGGTGGAGGACCACAAAGCAGGATAAGGCTTTAAGCAAATAGCAAATTAAGAAATAGCAGTTAACAGGAACAGTGGAGATGAACATAAAGTCTGGAAGACCAAGCTAAATTTTATTGAAACCTGCTCAAAGGATTGGTAGAGAGAGGCAAATCATAACCACTGCTTGACTGCAAAAGACCTTTAGAAAGATTTAGTAGACTCTGGAGTTGTGGTACATTGTTTAATGCAATGGCTGCTGCTACTGCATGGTGTCCCCTTCTCCCTCCATGAAGACACGGCTTACTCATCACCCCGGCCGCTCTGAATGGTCCCCAGCGTGCTTCCTGCTATGCTGCAGTTCCCAGCAGCACACCTAGTGCTAATCTTAAAGGGGCAGAGCACATATAGTAAATGCCCTCAGCTTGAAGCTGAGAGGCATTTAGTATAACTACGTAAACCTGCAAGATGGTTCGAAGCCAATAGCTGGGAGTCATCTTGTATAAAACACTCCCTCTCCCTTAGGAAGTTGTCAACCAGTGAGTTGAGTCATTAGGTAGTTGGTGTTCTACCAGTGCAGATGTGAGGTCCACTGATCTTGGTGCGACCAGGTCCTGAATGTGAATCTCTGGTCCCGATGCGGCTAGCATCCTCAACTTGAATCCCTGGTCTCGGTGCAGCCAGTGTCCTGTACCCGAATCCCTGGTCACAGTGAGGCCATTGCCTGAGTGTACTCCCATGGTCCTGAAGTGGCCAGTCCTGAATCCAAAGTCCCCTGGTCCAGATGTGGCCAGTACTGTTCCCAAAGTCATCTGGTCCCGATGCGACCAGTGCTTGAACATTGTCCCCAGGTTCTGGAGTAGTCAGCCCTGAATCTGTAGTCCCCTGGTCCCGGTGTGGCCAGTCCTGTTCCCAGAGTCTCTTGGTCTCAGTGCTGCAAGTTCCTGAACATTGTCCCCTGGTTTGTATGCAATCAGTCTCTGATTCAGTAGTAGACTAGTGTGTCTGAACATAGCTCTAATCCGTGTCAGCGAACCTGACCCCTGGAGTCAGCAGCTGCAGTACTGGGTTCTGCCTAGGAGTCTGGCAGCCATCTGCTGCTCAGTCTGTCCACATCATCAGGAGCTCCATTGAAAGCCTATTAGCTGCTTAACTATGCCCCTTCCTAGGCAGGTCCGGTCTTGTGGCACAGTTGGTCCACAAATAAACTTGTGCCACCATTGGGAGTAACACATTGTTCTACTGTTCAGAGACACTTGCACAAATATGGTCTTCACGGAGGAGTCATCACAAGAAAACATCTCTTGCATCCTCACCATAAAATTCAACATCAGAAATATGCAAATGAACATCTAAACAAGCCTGATGCATTTTGGAAACAAGTCCTGTGGACTGTTGAGGTTAAAATAGAACTCTTTGGCCACAATTATCAAAGGTATGTGTGGAGAAAAAAAGCCACAGAATTTGACGAAAAGAACATCTCGCCTAAAATTGTCTCCAGGTCCTGCAGTAGCCAGTCCTGAATCTGTAGTCCCCTGGTCCCGGTGTGGCCAGTCCTGTTCCTTAAGTCCCCTGATTCCAGTGCTGCCAATTGCTGATCCAGTATCCTAGACCAGTGTGTCTGAACATAGCCCTAGTCGGTGTCAGCGAAGCAGACTCCTGGGGTCAGGAGCTGCAGTACTGGGTTCTGCCTAGGAGTGATACCTGGCTGCTTCCTGCATTTCAGTCTGTCTTCGAGTGGTTTATACATATAGTAAATACACATACATATATTATTTCAGTACTGTTTGTAAATTATAAATTATCTGAATGATCTATGCTTCCTCACTGTGAAATCCATACTTTTCCTGAGTTCTGACCTCACCTATGCCTTAGATGCATTAAAAATGTAAATCTCTGCAACCTGATCTCCATGAAAGCCTCTACTTCCCCAAATCCTCACTACTTTGGTTTGTGATGAGTAACAAACAATGCAATGTCTGCACAATTCTGTGTCGCACTGCATAAATAATTTACTTGATCCCTCACCTTCACCAAGATCAATAAGTACATCTAGGAGATTTAGTATAGGATTTAATCATTATCCAGTCTTTTGGAAAAATATTTTATGACTGGACAACCCTTGGATTTTCAATGCTTGTTTGCCAATAAGAACAAGTAAATGATAATGATTTCTGACTTTTTTTTTTAAATTGATTAGATAATGATTAGTTTCTAGTTGATAATAAACTATACTGGGTACGAAACGTCACTCCCATGTCTAGAGATAAGTCATTTAATTACTACAGGTTTAATCTCTGGGATTCCAATTGATGTAGACCAATTTGTTTTTTTTGGCCATGCACTCTGTAGGGAACTTCAATACAGTTCCATTTAATTCAATGGGTATGTGTTGGAGTATTCTGCACATTGGATGGCTAAAGTAACCTTGTGCAGGGAGAACTCATAAGTAAATACATAAAGTGGGGGAATTAAGTATTTGATCCCTTGCTGATTTTGTAAGTTTGCCCACTGACAAAGACATGAACAGTCCACAATTTTAAGCGTAGATTAATTTTAACATTGAGAGATAGAATATCAAAAATAAAATCCAGAAAATCACATTGTATAAATTATATACATTTATTTGCATTTTGCAGTAAGAAATAAGTATTTGATCCCTCTGGCAAACAAGACTTAATTTTTGGTGGCAAAACCCTTATTGGCAAGCACAGCAGTCAGACGTTTTTTGTAGTTGATGATGAGGTTTGCACACATGTCAGGAGGAATTTTGGTCCACTCCTCTTTGCAGATCATCTCTAAATCATTAAGAGTTTGAGGCTGTCGGTTGGCAATGTGAAGTTTCAACTCCCTCTATAATGTTTCTATGGGATTAAGGTCTGAAGACTGTCTAGTCCACTCCATGACCTTAATGTGCTTCTTTTTGAGCTACTCCTTTGTTGCCTTGGTGATATGTTTTGGGTCATAGTCTTGCTGGAATACCCAGCCACAACCCATTTTTAATGTCCTGGTGGAGGGAAGGATGTTGTCATTCAGGATTTTACAGTACATGGCTCCATCCATTCTCCTATTGATGCAGTGAAGTAGTCCTGTGCCCCTAGCAGAGAAACACCCCCAAAACATAATGTTTCCAACTCCATGCTTGACAGGGGGACAGTGTTCTTTGGGTCATAGGCAGCATTTCTCTTCCTCCAAACACAGCTAGTTGAGTTAATGCCAAATACCTCAATTTTTGTCTCATCTAACCACAGCACCTTCTCCCAATCACTCACAGAATCATCCAGGTGTTCATTGGCAAACTTCAGACGGGCCTGCACATGTGCCTTCTTGAGCAGCGGGACCTTGCATGCACTGCAGGATTTTAAACCTTTACTGCGTAATGTGTTACCAATGGTTTTCTTGGTGACTGTGGTCCGAGCTGCCTTCAGATCATTAACAAGTTCCCCCTGTGTAGTTTAACACTGATATCTCACCTTCCTCCTGATCAAGGATACCCCACGAGGTGAGATTTTGCATGGTGCCCGAGATCGATGTCGATTGACAGTAATTTGAATTTCTTTCATTTCTTACTATTGCACCAACAGTTGCCTTCTTCTCACCCAGCATCTTACGTATGGTTTTGTAGCCCATTCCAGCTTTGTGTAGGTCTATGATCTTGTCCCTGACATTCTTATAAAGCACTTTGGTCTTGCCCATGTTGTAGAGGTTAGAGTATGTGGACAGGAGTCTTTTATAAAGGAGACTATGTCTTTAATGCAGGTAACAAGTTGATTAGGCGCATCTAATTGGTTTGTAGGAGCCAGAACTCTTAATGGTTGGTAGGGGATCAAATACTTATTTCTCACTGCAAAATGCAAAAGTACCTGGGGGCTGTGCTGCCCTAAACAGTTTCTAGTATAACAAATGTTTAGAGCTGCCAGGCCGCAGTGTGCTTTAGTGGTGTTGTTCTTCTAAAAATTTGGCTGCAACAGAGCTGTAGAAGGTAGACAGGCTGTGCACATCTCATGACCAAGCTCTTCCTACCTACTGGAAAGAGGCACGAGACTCAGAGGTATTGCAGGATGGGGCTGTATATGCAATAAACCGAGAAGACTAATAAAATGCAGGATAGGAACTTTATATACGGGGGCTGATCGGAGCGAAATACTATAGGATGGAAGGTACGTACAGTATATATACAGGAGATCAAGAGGAACCATATACTGCTGAATGGGGGCTGTATATACAGGGAATGAAGAGTAGCAATATACTACAGGATGGGAGCTCTATGTACAGGGGGCCAAGAGGAGCAATATATTGCAGGATGGGGGCTGTAAATATAAAGGACCAAAGGAGCAATACACTGCAGGATGAGGGCTGTATATACAAGGGAGTGAGAGGAGTGATTTATTGTAGGATATGAGTAGTATACTGTATATTGTAGGATAGTGAGGAGCGATATACTGCTGTATATACAGAGAATAGAAAGGAGAAATAGACTGCAGGATATGAGTTGTACAGGGTGGGCCATTTATATGGATACACCTAAATAAAATGGGAATGGTTGGTGATATCAACTTCCTGTTTGTGATACATTATTATATGGGGGGGAAACTTTTCAAGATGGGTGGTGACCATGGCGGTCATTTTGAAGTCAGCCATTTTGGATGCAACTTTATTTTTTCCAATGGGAAGAGGGTCATGTGACACTTCAAACTTATTGAAAATTTCACAAGAAAAATAATGGTGTGCTTGGTTTTAACGTAACTTTATTCTTTCATGAGTTATTTACAAGTTTATGACCACTTATAAAATGTGTTCAAAGTGCTGCCCATTGTTTTGGATTGTCAAAGCAACCCTCTTCTCCCACTCTTCACACTGATAGCAACACCGCGGAAGTTGTGTATTTGTCAACATATTATGGTACTGCTACACGATTTAGTGTATTACCACTCCTATATTATGGTATTGCTACACAGCCAGGTGTATTACCATCTTTTGTTAATTGTTCTACGGTGTAACATACAGTATGTTTTACTAATGTTTAAACTGTATTAATACTTGACTAAGTAGGGAAAGCGTAGTACCTAAATGTAGCCATAAGATGGAGTACAGTAAACTGTTAGTCATAACATTGTGAATAGTCATGAAAGGAGGGGCCACTGTGGGGTAAGAAAGAGAGCTTCCTGTTTTTTTGTTCAGTGTAGCCTGGGAGCTGAACAGAGTGCCCTGACAGTCCAGACGGGCTTAATGCCCAGGACTACGCAGTGACCACGTAATATTCCAAAGCAGGAGCCAGGCCATTCACAGCAGTGTTGAAACAGAGGCTGAAGGAAAGGCTAGGAGAGTACAGAGACACAGGAGACTCCATAATGTGGCAACTTATCGCATGGGCTGATGAGCTCAGATCCAGGGTGAAACGGCTGAGGTATCCCCCAACCGCAGTGAGCTTAAGCAGAGAGGATGCTGCGTTACCATTAAAGGCAGTATGTCCCTGTAATGTGCTGGAGGCCATAGGAGAATACAGAACAGTGCTAGAGGGCAGGTCGCTCACCATGTGGCGGCTGAAGTCAGGGGCTGAAGTTCTAGTGTCTGGTGCGAAACAGACTCAAGAGCACCTAACTGTAGCAGAATTGGCCAGGGAGGATGCTGTGGGACAGTATGAGACGTCCGATCTGGGTACATGCCGTGTGTCAGTGAAGGAAGCACAGGAAAAGAGGAAGAAATGTGCAATGTGAAGCCTGTTGTTAAAGCAGTTAAAACAATGGATGTGCTGTGTAAAGAAACCAGTAAAGTTGTTCAGTTTGCAGTTAATATGGACTGTGTCTCAATTCATGTGGAACCATCTATAGGGAGCCTACAGCAACGCAGAAAAGACCCTGACAGCACAGAAAGTGGAGTCACAGGTATGCAGAGTAATGGGCATTATTTTCATGTGAGGAGAGGCCAGGGCACAGATGCCCCAGTATCCTCGGCCATGACTACGGCCCTGGCCGAACCTTACATATACAGGAGGCTGACAGATGCGATATACTGAAAGATGGGGTCTGTATACACTGAGGGCTGAAAAACGCTATACTTCAGGATGGAGGCTGTATATACTAGGGGCTGAAATGAGCCATATACTGCAAAATGGGTGCTGTATATACAGGAGGCTGAGAGGAGCTATATACTGCAGAATGGGGGCTATATATGCTATATATGCAGTGGATAGAGAGGAGCGATATATTGCAAAATATGAGTTGTATATACAGGGGCCGACTGAAGCGATGTATTTGTGATTCATTCTAATAATAAAGCAGAAAGAAGCTGTGAGTTTTCTTAAGTTAATTGTTTGTAGCAACATATCGTACAAGTGCAGAGTGATACTGTGGCACACCAGGAGTCTGGTTGCCACAGTTGCATTGCCTCCCTCCCAGAGGGTGATGTCATGCCTGAGAGCAAAGAAAGGTCCCCTTACCAGGTAACTTCAGCATACAACACCTTTCCAGACTCCAGACCAGAAGGGGGTGTGCTAACACCTGTTTTAGGGGAGTTTTCCTATAAATTCTGGCCTGAAGTCAGGGGAGCAGACAGCGAAAGAGGAAGAGGCAAGTGAGGAGAACCTGGGGAATTGGAGCTACGACTGATCTCACCCCAGGACTGAGAGCCAAAGACCGGACACCGGAGTCAGTGGTTGTGTGGAGACGGCAGGCCCAGCAACTAATACCGGAAGGCAGGAGATTGCAGGTCTCCTGGCCCCAGCTAACACCCTGAGGTACAGCAGCATACGAGAGCCCAGAGTCACCACAAGGGAGTGACACCTGGAACAGGCTCAAGATGCCTGCCATGCGGGGAAATGTTCCATTGCATGGACCGACTGTAACAAGGACTTGTGGGGAGCTTAAGGCACCAAGGAACTAGGGTGCAGTGCAGAGAGAAGGCCTCCAAATCCACCTAGCTAGATGGACCCTCAAATGCTTCCATGCTGCCCGGATCTCCATGACCACCTGTCAGTAGTGCCCCGGACGGCATCTGCCATTAAAGGTAAAAGAAACTACAGTCTTTGTGTCCTCCAGTCCTTTCCCGCACCCTCAGTCCTGCACCCCAACATCCACGATCCCTGATAGACTGTACTCGTAGCCCTGGAACCTTGCTCCACCTGTGGGGAGCAGAGCCATATCGGCTGTGACACCATCGGCCTCAGCGGTCCCCTTAAGCAGTGTCGACTACCCAATCCTAAACACCATAGGTGGCGTCATGTGAAATCCCCTACAAACATTCCCTCATCACTTTTATTGCACGCCCATGGCCATGGACTAGGTCAGTGCTGCCCTGACCACCCCTTTAAGAATCGTCTGACCTGGTGCCAAGTACCCCACGGTCCTAGCGGGCGTCGCAATACATGAGACTCAAGACTAAGAAGGGGCCTACTTTTCCCCTGGGCTATAATTTGCCAACCACTCCCTGATGTAAAAAATCCTAGACCATGTCATGAACATTGCCCTTTAGCTGCACACGTGACTTGAATGTGACTGCAAAGGGGATCTCTGCTTCTCACACTTATCCGCTTACCTATTGCAATAGGTTAACAGTGAGCTAAGCGCACCCAACAGCCAGTTCACACATTCACAACCCACTAATTGCTGCCACTGCTCGCCATTTTGTTAAACCAGCAGAATGTCAACTTTGTTTAAAATACTGGTACACCCACACACAGTGCTTTCCAGCTCTCAACAAGTACAATCTAGCATTCTGACATACACAGGTTTTGAGCAGCAAGGAACAAACTTATTAAACTTCAGGTTTAATATACAAAAAGGTACAGGACTGGCAAAAATTACAAAAAGCTAAAAGTATAAAAAGATATATACACAAGGCAAAAGAGTAAAAAAATAAAAGGGATAAAAACAGAAACATATTACGGATTGCATATGTGAGAGTTTCTTGTGGAATAGACACCACATAAATTTGGGTAGATCTACAATTCTCATTGTTTCTTTCAGGTTTGACCATAGGAGTCCCTGGATGAGATATAATGGATCTCATTCTGACGCCTCATCCACAGCCCTTACCCTTCCTCCTGGCCAGCTGAGAGGATGCTTAATTATATTCAAGGAAAGACAGTTTCAGGACATAATTCTAACTTATGTTATATTTTCCCATCGGACCCTCCTCGTGGAATAATGTGACCACCATGATTCCCAGCATATTCTTACACACCAAACATGACTATAATGTATCCCTAATTTGGGTTGATATTACATTTCTGTGGTTTCCCAAGGTCAAAATTCTGGCACTTGAACCACATACTGTCATGACTGTTGTCGGATATCCCAGGACCAGGGGGCTCCTTCCCTGTCCCTAGCGCTAGGGGCGCCCTATGTATCCCTGCTCCCTGGATTTCTTCTATTGGTGAAGATGCTGGGACCATGTACCTTGCTGAGCTCTTGAATCTGCCCTTAATCTTTTTCCTCCTCCACCCATGGAAGGGGGTATTAATATTGTATGAAAATACACAAACCAGACTAGCAAGGTTTACTTAAAGGGATAAAGGAAAATACAAATCAAATTAATATACACTCACAAACTTCAGAGTGGAACACTGTAGAGTGAAGGAAAGGAAAAAAACAAATAGGAGAGGATGAGCAAATGCACACTATCGAATAACCAAGCAACAGTCTTTAGATAAACACCCCAAATGCCTCCTCAAACAACCAACTATACCAGCTCCAGAGCCAGGCAGCAAGAAACTAACACTGGCATCCCTGATAGTCAGTGTTGAGTATATATAGGAGAGTGGAGTGGCCAACACTGAACAGCTGAGACCATCAACGCTGGAAAGCTCTAGCAACTCTCAACTGAGCAGTTTAAACTCCTGCACTGCTAGCAGAAACCTGCACCATTTAAAATGATGATGAGGTGCAGGAGTGCGGGAAATCAAATGATGCAGTCTTCTGGCACCTCTCTGTCATCGTAAACCCATGTCACATAGACAGATATGTCCCCCAATCACAGATATATTCATGGATTGTGTTGACATCAGATATTTTGAGATTATTATAAAGATGGCATAGAAAAATTGCATTTCCATTGTGTCATGTAATGTCCCTGGAATTGGTTAGAGACGTCAAGTCTATATTAGTGGTAATTACCCTTACCTGCATATTATTAGTACCAGAAGCAGACACAGACAGAAGCGGGCTCTTGTACAGGAACAATTTATGTTGTTCAAATATTTTGAAATTTTCATCAAATAAACAGAAATATACAAAAAAAAACGGGAAAGGCATGGATGGTAATTTCTGTGAGATCTTTGAATAGGAGGATGTTTTCATAAAGAGAAGGTAATCTATTGGAATTTCTGGTTAATGATAGCAGATCATTCCTTGTTTGAGAAGAGCAGAAAGAAACAATGGCATCTCTTGGGATTTCAGCTGCTAAGAACTGAAGTTTGGAATTCTTAAAGCATTGGACACTATGTTGTCGTTAGTCGGGTAGCGAGTCCTCCAAGCCATAATTAGTTTCCATGTTGCATTTTTTCTTCTGAATTGTTTGATTCATTAGCCGATTCATTTTTTAGGTCTTCGATAATAGGGCAGTCAAAGGATAATAAAAAGGCATTGCATATTTTTCTTACAAATTCCTTGGAAGGTAATGCATCAGTAGCTGGAATAGCATCTGTTAAACTCCTGCTTCTAATGTACTGTATCGATTATTTCCTATTTTGTCCAAATTATTGCTTTGGAGAGATTCCCGGTCAATATTAAACTGATTGCTTATGTTTATAGTCTTCATAGCTAATGTTCGAGATCTCAGGGGGGTTGTAGGCTTGTTTTGAATTTAAGTCCTTTTTATTATTATGCTGAGAGTAGTGTTGTGGCATAAAACTGAAGGGATTCCCCCTTTTTTTGGATCCATGCATATAGGACTATTTGAACCTGATAACAACCTATGATAAGAACCTTGAGTGGATAAAACTTCAGTAGTAAAAAAAATCCTCTGGGCTCATTTCCTGGTATTCTGTATCACCATGCTGACAAATGGAGACTGCATCTAAGCAGACTCCCTCCCAGGTGCCTCATATACATCTGAGCCACTCATATATCCTTTATTGTTATAGATATCACCATCCAAATATTTCCGATTGGAAATAAAATGTAGATTATCATAGTATGAATTCTCTGAGTTCCAATCCAACAGGGAATTCCTTGATCCATTAGAGCTGTCTGGCTCTCTGCTCTTCTCAGAAACCTGGAAAGAGGTGATTCTCTGTATCTGCCCAGGAGCTAGTTTCACTCATCTCAATTTCTGCACCCCTTGACTCCTGTCATTTCCATTTTGCACCTGTTACTTAATAAATGTTGATTTAAAAGGAGCAGCAGGGAAAGCAGTCTCATCCTGTGCTTAAGCAAGAGCTGCATAGCACAGCTCAGTCTGCCAGATTCATTGCACTTGCCATCTCCATCACTTTGCTCTTAGTCCCATTCGTGTGTCTGTGCCCGATCCAGACTCCTGTCTCTCTGACAGAATCATAGTCCCTGTGTTTCGATCTCTCTTGTTTTTAATAGCTGAGCCACGGCTGCTCTCTCTCTCCTTTTGACTGGGTCAGACCCGGGACGAGCGGCAACCACTGCCTCCTGCTTGTGACAGGAGGACAGACCTTGTACTCCATACTTCACCACTGCGGACATACGATTCCTGGGTCCTGTTTGGTGATGGTCTTCTGGTCCTGTTCACCTTTTGGACCATATGTCAGCATCCAGGAGATGGCTTTTGAAGTGGGGTTCAATCCACTCCTCTGCTCTGGTGACATCACCGCTGCTGCATGGGGAACAGGAGAACTTGAATCGTTCAGCTTCATCTTCCAAACTTCCATTAAAGCTTGCTTCTTCTTTATTGCAGGTGTTCCACTTCTTAATTGTAATCCAGCCATGGTCCAGTGATTCTACAGCACTTTCTGTGCTGAAAAGGGTCTACTTTGGAGTAAATAAAGGTAGCTTTTTTGAATTAAATACTGGAGCGCTTGTAAAGAACAGTCGCTCCAGGCCAACAGCAAACCACACACCCTCTCAGGAACAATTTATGCGATCTAATAGCTCATCATAATGCTCAATTCCACCTACTTTGGAGGTGGAAGTGGTTGCACCAAGGGTATGTCAGCCCCCGATGAACACCTTTATAATGAGTTACTATACAGTGAAAACATTTGGTCCTCCAATAAACTGTCGATTCCTTCTTAATTTAATTATTTATTCTACAACAGAGGAGTTAATTCCAGGTGTGCAGTGATATCAAATTTTTATTTCTCTAATCCATAGCAAACCATGTTTGGTTAGGTTGACCCACTGAAGCAGTACAAAGAATTGATCCATGAGCTATACCATTCATGTGTAGAGCTAAACTACACTTGTTAGACATGTATGAGAGCATATATATATTGAAACTTTTTATGTCTTCTTATTCTTTAAATGAAAATATAAATGATTAAATACTTTTTAAGCTAAAAAAGGTTATATGGTATTAACAAAGATAATATTTTCTTCTATAATGAAACAGTCGCCACAATTTGGAATATTTTCCCTTAAACAGTATTTTATTTTTTGTCATGCTCATTCCAAAATATACTTAGACATCTTTTTCTTCCTAGGAAGTTATTGTCATAGACTCTCTAGGATGATAAGGAGACAATGAACTGGGCACTAAAATTGTTTAGAAAAATGTTGAGAACCAGTTGCCGTAAGTGATTTTCCAGTTTAGTTTATAAATGTTACATTGTAGATGAGAGGAGACAGCGCACCTTATTTTTCCTGTCTGAGCCTTTTCCCATTGTCCACCAGTAGCATCCTGCACAACTGGTCTGCTAGGACATTCCATATTCAATCCTTTAAAAAGCACAGGGTTAAAAAGTATTTCATGCTATAAATAAAATAATAACTTACATGAAGTACTTCACAATAAATAAACCCATTTTGGAAGTAGAACACTATCCATAAGAATAAAACACATGCACAATAAGGCGGATAAAACTTTTTGGATCTCATTTTGGATCTCTGTTTCTTCAGCTGAGGCACAACTTTTTTACATAATTTATTTTTAGCTTCGCAGTTACAGGCTAAGTACACAGCTTTGTAATCACAGTAATTGGCACACAGTTTGGTTCACAAATCGGCGACATGTGCAAAGAATCTGCAGACAGAATCTAAATGCTACTGGCAGATTTTGTTGCAGAAAATTGGCTACAGATTTCACCCTACTCTCTTACAAAACAGTGAATATTGTGGAATCTGCAATAATAATCAGAGCAGGAATGACCATGATCTGAAATGAGAAGGCACTAAAATGCTGCTGCTAAGAGAACATAGTTTTTAAAGGGAACCTGTCACCCCCAAAATCAAAGGTGAGCTAAGCCCACCGGCATCAGGGGCTTATCTACAGTATTCTGTATTCTGAGGGGTCCCACTGCGGTCCGATCCGATGGGCATCGCAGTCCGGCGCCTCCCATCTTCTTACGATGACGTCCTCTTCTTGTCTTCACGCTGTTGAGGGCAGAGCAAAGTACTGCAGTGCGCAGGCGCCGGGCCTCTCTGACCTTTCCCGGCGCCTGCGCACTGCAGTACTTTGCTCTGCCCTCAACAGCGTGAAGACAAGAAGAGGACGTCATCGTAAGAAGATGGGAGACCCCCGACCGGACCGCGATGCTTATCGGATCGGACCGCCCGCCCAGGTGAGTATAATCTAACCTCTTTTTCTCATCTTTCAGGATACATGGGGGGCTTATTTACAGCATTCCAGAATGCTGTAGATAAGCCCTTGATGCCAGTGGGCTTAGCTCACCTTCAATTTTGGGGGTGACAGGTTCCCTTTAACTACTGTAAATGCTGTCAGCTGTTAGTGGATAACTTTTTCTAAAATATTATTCTTTGCCAAAAGCACTGCTAACTACTATATAAAATACAATAATAATACAACATCCCAAAGTGGTATCAAGGGATAAAGAGGCATCAACAGAAGAAAATTAAAATATCAATATTTTATTGTATAACATATTTAAAATGATATTTCTAAAAAAATCTTTCCACAAAAGAACATCTTAAAGAAGACAGCAAAAAGGGGCAAATTACGTGCTATGGACATGAGCAGCAATTCAAATATATTGAGGAGATACACATTCCTGAAAAAATTATGATGTAGTCCTATCTAGTACCAAGAAAATACAGTATGTGCAAAACAATGCAAAGAAAGTGCAAAGCGCAATAATAATATATTGGTCTGACAATACAGTATATACTAGTAATATTATAGTCAAGTGACTAGGATATATGTATGCAGATTCCTCTGAGGAAAAATGATTATAGCTTACCAAAAAAATCACATTTAGTGGGGTCAAATAATACAAATCACAATGTGCTGAAATAGAAACCAAGTGGGTAATGGATAAACTGCCAAAATGCAGGAAGCACTATGTAATAGCGAAGGACTTACATTAAATAGAATATGCTGCATTGTGTGCCCTTTGCTGCCACCCCGACAGCGCCGTTTTGCCTATCAGACTTCTTCCATATGGGGGCATGAGGCCCCTCCTCCACCAAAGAAGTCAGACTCTGCGCAGATGGAGACAGTGAGCGGGTGGGCACGGTGCGGCCCGTGGACCTGTGGTTTCCAGCCCCTCGGCTGTCTCGGTCCGCGGGCCGGACTGAGACAGCCAAAGGGTCGGATGTGGCCCCCCCGGTCCGCACTTTGTCCAGGTCTGCTCTACATACATATATCTTTATTATTAATGTGTAAAAACATTTAAACATATATGTTCATGGGAACACAGTCTTACATATATTAGCTAAAAAACAAGTGGTTATATTTGCATTAATCCTCTGAATCAAAATATATCTAAAAAATGGATCCAAAATACAGCAATTAAATACAGTTGTTACAGGAAGAAAAATGAATAAATCAATGTTAGTAGAAAAGGAGAAGGATGAATTCCCTATGAATGGTTGTCAGGGATATCAGCTGGGGGAATCGTTCAGATCCCACCACTGCCACCAGTTTGTCAGGGAGAGCACTGGAGAGATTATTCAGATCCAACCTCTGCCACCAACTTGTCAGGGGATTCAACTCCACTGCCTCCAATGGTCAGGAGTCAGGACAATTGACTGAGTGATGATGGAGGCCACTACTGTGTCTTCTACTGAGCTGGCTGTTGTGGAACTTACAGTGAGTGTATGGTATATACATCTCCGATTCCAATGGATGGAATATATATATATATATATATATATATATATATATATATATATATATATATATCCCAGTTCGATAACTGCCAATTCCACAATAACAAAAGTAAATGCTACTACTACTGCCACTACCAATCGTTTATTCAAGCCAGGTGGACGCCAGTTACAGGTAGCGTATGGCTTCAGGGATTCAGGATTAAGCCCCCTGAGGAAGCGGGATTAATTATACGCGAAACGCACACTGGGGTAGCTGACCGGCATCTGGACGGGACCTGTCGCACTAATGGGTAATTAACTTTTATCCCATTTTACTTTGCACACTGTTTTTGCATATGGGCATGCGGCGATATCATTGGCATTATTGATGCAGTTTACATTGTTTAACTGAATCGCCACACGCTTAAGACAGTCTTATTGATATGTTGGCGGCATACTGATTGTATATTTGGTAACACGTATTTACATCTGGCATGTTTAATACTGTCCTGGTCCTTGTTGGTCCTTGATCTCGGGTCACTCTTTGTATCCATGGATCATTCACATGGTTTTAATTGACTACTATATGGTAATATTTTTGTATTTTTGTAAGGTTTAAGTCTCAATAAAGTTACATGAGATTATTTACCCTTTGGCTATTTTTGGACTCTTAGTTCTCCTGGGTTTCAACATTGCTATTAGAGTCGCCATTAATACCCTTTTTGGAATTACTTATAACTGATGTTTATTCTTCACACCTGTGCTGTGATTCTCTCATGTGAGATAATGCGATCACAGTAAGTTGACACTCAGCTCCAACTCTGTCAGTGTCATTAACATTTTCACCTATACACACTTCTCAGCATGTGATGTGGAGTGCTCCTGCAAGGGTTAATTTATCTCCTCTAACTCAATCCAGCTCTCAGCCTCTGTTTTAGGTTATTGTTAGAGCAGGATCCATTTTATTTTGCTTGCCTCCATTTTGTGTAAGTGTCACAAAAGTTCAGAAAAACAAGTCAATATTCACTATTCTTCATTGTGCTGTTATTGCTGATTGCTAAGAACTAATTGTAGCAGGGAATGTCCTTGGTAAGATAACGAATAATGTTCTGTGTAAAAATATGTTTTCAAAACCATAGGAAGACTAGGGAGTAAAACACTCCGACGCTTAGCCCATATATGGAGAATCCGCCTCCAACACAAGAATGCATAAAAAGTGTGTGTAAGCTTAAATAAACTAGAGATACTTCAGATACAGCCCTGGTGTATTGTGTCTTATCTCTCCGGTGCCGTGACGTCATCTCTACAGTGGACTCATCAGAGAGTAGGTCGAGACCTGCGACAACAGTTATAAAGTGATTTCCATCTACAGTTATCTTCTGTTTCTTTCAGGGAAGAAGAAATTAACTATGGATCACATCAGCATCCTAGCCAGTCCCACATGTGAACAACTTCTCTTGTGTCACCCAGATTTTTATAGTCCTGACCATAGGTTATATTTCCAGGATCACCTGATTGGACTATTTGAAAATTGCTGTTTAGTGACTGGAAGGTCAGCTAAGGACCTGTGTTTTTTTCCCTAATTATTAGACTAAAATAGCCCCAAATTGTCAGTGTGAAAACTGTAAGATTAATAATTTTGTTTTTTAAATAAAAGATTGTATGAAAAAAATTCCCACTAGTTGTAAACAAAAATACATTTAACACAAAAATCTGATTTAAACATTCGATAATTTTCTGATAATAGCTTCCCTTGAAACCGGTAACGGAACTACAAGTTAAAATCATTGCACTTGTGATTACAGAATAAGGCATCTTACTGTAGCTATGTTAAATTAATCACTGATCTGGCCTTCATTGTTACATTGTTACAGTAAGCGGTTAAGCACCTACTTGAACTCTATTGCAAAATGTTGCATTTTTAACTAGAAAGACCAATGTTATTGACCACTTTGTTCCTTGAAGCCATTGTTTTATTTTAATATTGTAAGTCATTTTACATTTCTAAATAATCATTAACAGGTACCGTTTTGTCTATAAAGAAAAAAAATCCTATGCACCAATAGCCTTCCTTTAAACACTTTGTCAGTTCATCTGTTATCATAATAACCTTGACTATTCTATGGCACGTAAAATGCATACAAGTCTGCTATTATTTAAATGTAATTTATATTACTTGGACATTATGATAAGCTTTTCTTGCTAATGAAAAGGGATTCTCTGACATTTCTCAGGCAAATCAATGCGTGACATTCCCGGATAAACTATGCCTGATTCCAGGAATAAACCAATTTTTTAGACTACCCCAACTACAATGAAGTCTTTATAAAGGGCTGTGAGTTGTATCAACCTCATGTAGCAGGAGAAATGCCAGAGTGCATTTGAAATTGAGAAATGTCACCAGGTAAGAATGTGACGCAATCACAAGTCTGCAGAAATTTGATCTATTTGTCTATATGACTGTACGTGATTCTATCTATCTATCTATCTATCTATCTATCTATCTATCTATCTATCTATCTATCTATCCCATGTCTATCTATCTATCATTATTTCACCAGCCACTCAAGCTGCCGCCTCACCAACCACCCGAGCTGCTGCGTCACCACCGCCAGAACTGCCACCTCACCACCACCAGAGCTGCTGTCTCACCACCACCAGAGCTGCTGCACCCCCGACCTTCGGTCTCTTTCCCATTATCCCGTAGAATGTAAGTCCGCAAGGACAGGGTCCTCTCCCCTCTGTACCAGTCTGTCATTGTAAAATTTGTTTACTGTAAATGATATCTATAACTCTGTACGTAACCCCTTTTCTCATGTACAGCACCATGGAATTAATGGTGCTATATAAATTAATAATAATAATAATAATCTATCTACCTATCCTATCACATATCTATTCTATCACTCTATATCTTATCTATCTATCACTCTATACCTTATCTATCTATCGCTCTATACCACATCTATCGCGCTATACTATATTGATCTATCTGCAAAAATGTTGAAGCAGCACCAGCCTTGCACAGAGTGTTTGGGTGATAAGCCTCCCAGGTAATTACCAAACTGTCCAAACCTAGCTGACCTCTTCAACAATGATTTTAGAACACAAGGAAGGAAAAGTCACAGATTTATGGAAACCACAGGAAAGATAGGCATTTTAATGATATGCAATTGATGAAAAAATGGTAGCATTCAAACCATCTCGAAATGAACATTTCTCCAAAGTTGTTCTGAGTCTGACAACACCAGTTTTTCATGCTAGTGTGAGTGGCCTGTATGGCCTAAATGTGCTACAATGGCATCTCCGCATTTGACTCCCATTGAGCGCATCTGGGACATCATTGGAAGGCAATTGCAAAACCAAACCCATCAGCAGGTGTTGATGATTTGCATGCCCAAGTGCATTCACTGTGGCAGAACATTCTTCAGACATCCATTTTTATCTTCATTGACAACACGTCAGTGCTTATAAGTGAGTGTATTTCTGCGCATAATGCTCATGCTCAATACTAAATAACTTATTAATTTTTTTTATCATTTGCGCATCACTACCATGTCTGTCGATCCTGTGTTTTCTGTCATGATAGAGTTCTGACTTTGTTTTCTGCTGTTCCCTCTCAGGACTGGTCATGCGGGAGTTAATCCCCTCGTCTTCGTTTTGGAGCTGGCTGGGCTTTTTAACTTCTCTGTAGTCTGCTGGCCGGCGTCAGTGATAGCTCATTCTTCCTGGCTAGAGCAGCTGACCCATATACCCTGGGGTTCCTTCTGCCTCTGCCTTTCCTTATTTGTATTAGACCTGTTCCCTATAGTGTATGGCTCGGTCTGATTTCTGACCCCACCTCTTGTTTTCCGTCTCTGTACCACGTTCCCCGACTGGCTTTTGACTCTCTGGCTTGTACCCTGACTTACGTCTCACATTTTGGATACCGTGCTCCTGTTTGGCTCTGACTTCTGGCTTGTCTCTGACTACGTGCTCTGCTGTTACTTCTGGTACCTCGTCTCCTGTGTGTTGCAGACCGGCCTGTCTGACTACTCTGTCGCCTCCTACTGGCGCTCCACGCCTTGCACCGTGGTGCTACACAGTGAGTGCTACCTTGTCCCCCTTACCTGCACCCCCTGGGGGAGGTTGCGTGCAACTGCCTTGCAGATGCATCACATTTTCTATAAATCCATGACTTTTCTCTCTTAGTGTTGCCATTTCAATGAAGAGGAGTGTATCTACAGTATCTATCTGATATTCTCTGGGGCATTTTATTTTTTTCTACCTACATGCTTATGTTTGGGCAACATCGCACAGAGAAAAAGTAAACGCCCCAATAAAGAATCTTTGCTAACTGGCCAATATACTGGAGGGAGCTGTGGAGCCATTATACTGTTTGGGGCTTCTATGGGGGCCATCTTACTGTCTGGGGGAGCTATTAGGTTCATAATATGAGCTTTAGTTTAGAGGCAAACATACTGTGGGGGAGCTGTGATGGCCATCATACCGTATATGGTGGGAACAACATTTTTTCAGCATCATACTTTATGGAGGGCCCTAAAAAAGGCAGAAATAGTGATTGCAGCCAAGTACACCCCCTATTGATTTAAATAGGGGGTGGATGGGCAGTACCCAGCTGTGGCCACAATGTGGTGGACGTAGCTATGTAGCTCTGTAAGTTACCAGTTCTGATAGCCATCAACACCGGAATCAGCTGATCGATGAGGGTGTCGCACCCCCACTGATCATACATTGATTACCTATCCAATGTTATAGTCCCTGACAACCCCTTTAAAGAAATATAGGAAAAGCCACATACAGTATACTCCAGTTGAGCATTCTTTTTCTTAAAGAAGCCTTTAACCCCTTAATCCCATATGACGTACTATCCCGTCAAGGTGACCTGGGACTTAATTCCCAGTGACGGGATAGTACGTCATATGCGATCGGCCGTGCTCACGGGGGGAGCGCGGCCGATCACGGCCGGGTATCAGCTGACTATCGCAGCTGACATCCGGCACTATGTGCCAGGAGCGGTTACGGACTGCCCCTGGCACATTAACCGGCGGCACACTGCGATCAAACATGATCGCAGTGTACCGGCGGTACAGGGAAGCATCGCGCAGGGAGGGGGCTCCCTGCGTGCTTCCCTGAGACGATCGGTACAAGGCGATGTACTCACCTTGTACCGAGCGTCTCGTCCCTGCAGTCCCCGGATCCAAAATGGCCACGGGGCTGCATCCGGGTCCTGCAGGGAGTACTTCCGGGTCCACAGCAGGCGCTGGTAAGCCTGCACGGCTGTATGTCAGATCGCTGATCTGACAGAGTGCTGTGCAAACTGTCAGATCAGCGATCTGTGATGTCCCCCCTGGGACAAAGTAAAAAGTAAAAAAAAAAATTTCCACATGTGTAAAAAAAAAAAAAAAAAATCCTAAATAAATATAAAAATAAAAAAAATTATTCCCATAAATACATTTCTTTATCTAAATAAAAAAACAATAAAAAAAATTATAGGTCTCAAAATGTGGAGACGCAAAAACTTTTTTGCTATAAAAAGCGTCTTTTAGTGTGTGACAGCTGCCAATCATAAAAATCCGATATAAAAAAAGCTATAAAAGTAAATCAAACCCCCCTTCATCACCCCCTTAGTTAGGGAAAAATAATAAAATTAAAAAAATGTATTTATTTCCATTTTCCCATTAGGATTAGGGCTAGGGTTAGGGTTAGGGCTAGGGCTAGGGTTAGGGCTAGGGTTAGGGCTAGGGTTAGGGTTAGGGCTAGAGTTAGGGCTAGGAATAGGGCTAGGGTTAGGGCTAGGGTTGGAGCTAAAGTTAGGGTTAGGGTTGGGGCTAAAGTTAGGGTTAGGGTTGGGGCTAAAGTTAGGGTTAAGTTTGGGGCTAAAGTTAGGGTTAGGGTTTGGATTACATTTACGGTTGGGATTAGGGTTAGGGGTGTGTCAGGGTTAGGGGTGTGGTTAGGGTTACCGTTGGGATTAGGGGTGTGTTTGGATTAGGGTTTCAGGTAGAATTGGGGAGTTTCCACTATTCAGGCACATCAGGGGCTCTCCAAACGCGACATGGTGTCCGATCTCAATTCCAGACAATTCTGCATTGAAAAAGTAAAACAATGCTCCTTCCGAGCTCTCCCGTGCGCCCAAACAGGAGTTTACCCCAACATATGGGGTATCAGCGTACTCGGGACAAATTGGACAACAACTTTAGGGGTCCAAGTTCTCTTGTTATCCTTGGGAAAATAAAAATTTGGGGGGCTAAAAATCATTTTTGTGGGAAAAAAAAGGATTTTTTATTTTCACAGCTCTGCGTTCTGTAGTGAAACACTTGGGGGTTCAAAGTTCTCACAACATATCTAGATAAGTTCCTTGGGAGGTCTAGTTTCCAATATGGGGTCACTTGTGGGGGTTTCTATTGTTTGGGTACATCAGGGGCTCTACAAATGCAACGTGACGCCTGCAGACCAATCCATCTAAGTCTGCATTCCAAATGGTGCTCCTTCCCTTCCGAGCTCTGCCATGCGCCCAAACAGTGGTTCCCCCCACATATGGGGTATCAGCGTACTCAGGACAAATTGGACAACAACTTTTGGGGTCCAATTTATCCTGATACCCTTGTGAAAATAAAAAACTGGGGGCTAAAAAATAATTTTTGTGAAAAAAAAATTTTTTTTTATTTTCATGGCTCTGCATTATAAACTGTAGTGAAACACTTGGGGGTTCAAAGTTCTCACAACACATCTAGGTAAGTTCCTTGGGAGGTCTAGTTTCCAATATGGGGTCACTTGTGGGGGGTTTGTACTGTTTGGGTACATCAGGGGCTCTGCAAATGCAACGTGACGCCTGCAGACCAATCCATCTAAGTCTGCATTCCAAATGGCGCTCCTTCCCTTCTGAGCTCTGCCATGCGCCCAAACAGTGGTTCCCCTCCACGTACAGGGTATCAGCATACTCAGGACAAATTGGACAACAACTTTTGGTGTCCAATTTCTCCTGTTACCCTTGGGAAAATAATAAATTGGGGGCAAAAATATAATTTTTGTGAAAAAATATGATTTTTTATTTTTACGGCTCTGCATTATAAACTTCTGTGAAGCACTTGTTGGGTCAAAGTGCTCACGACACATCTAGATAAGTTCCTTAAGGGGTCTACTTTCCAAAATGGTGTCACTTGTGGGGGGTTTCAATGTTTAGGCACATCAGGGGCTCTCCAAACGCAACATGGCGTCCCATCTTAATTCTAGTCAATTTTGCATTGAAAAGTAAAATGGCGCTCCTTCCCTTCCGAGCTCTGCTATGTGCCCAAACAGTGGTTTACCCCCACATATGGGTATTGTCGTACTCAGGACAAATTGTACAACAACTTTTGTGGTCTAATTTCTTCTCTTACCCTTGGGAAAATAAAAAATTGGGGGCGAAAAAATCATTTTTGTGAAAAAATATGATTTTTTATTTTTACGGCTCTGCATTATAAACTTCTGTGAAGCACTTGTTGGGTCAAAGTGCTCACCACACATCTAGATAAGTTCCTTAAGGGGTCTACTTTCCAAATTGGTGTCACTTGTGGGGGTTTCAATGTTTAGGCACATCAGGGGCTCTCCAAACGCAACATGGCGTCCCATCTCAATTCCTGTCAATTTTGCATTGAAAAGTCAAATGGCGCTCCATCCCTTCCGAGCTCTGCCATGCGCCCAAACAATGGTTTACACCCACATATGGGGTATCAGCGTACTCAGGACAAATTGTACAACAATTTTTGGGGTCCAATTTCTTCTCTTACCCTTGGGAAAATAAAAAATTGTGGGCGAAAAAATCATTTTGTGAAAAAATATGATTTTTTATTTTTACGACTCTGCATTATAAACTTCTGTGAAGCACTTGTTGGGTTAAAGTGCTCACGACACATCTAGATAAGTTCCTTAAGGGGTGTACTTTCCAAAATGGTGTCACTTGTGGGGGGTTTCACTGTTTAGGCACATCAGGGGCTCACCAAACGCAACATGGCGTCCCATCTTAATTCCAGTCAATTTTGCATTGAAAAGTAAAATGGCGCTCCTTCCCTTCCGAGCTCTGCTATGTGCCCAAACAGTGGTTTACCCCCACATATGGGGTATTGTCGTACTCAGGACAAATTGTACAACAACTTTTGGGGTCCTTTTTCTCCTGTTACCCTTGGTAAAAATAAGACAAATTGGAGCTGAAATAAATTTTGTGTGAAAAAAAGTTAAATGTTCATTTTTACTTAAACATTCCAAAAATTCCTGTGAAACACCCGAAGGGGAAGGGTTAATAAACTTCTTGAATGTGGTTTTGAGCACCTTGAGGGGTGCAGTTTTTAGAATGGTGTCACACTTGGGTATTTTCTATCATATAAACCCCTCAAAATGACTTCAAATGAGATGTGGTCCCTAAAAAAAAATGGTGTTGTAAAAATGAGAAATTGCTGGTCAACTTTTAACCCTTATAACTCCCTAACCAAAAAAATTTTGGTTCCAAAATTGTGCTGATTTAAAGTAGACATGTGGGAAATGTTACTTATTAAGTATTTTGCGTGACATATCTCTGTGATTTAAGGGCATAAAAATTCAAAGTTGGAAAATTGCAAAATTTTCAAAATTTTCTCCAAATTTACATTTTTTTCACAAATAAATGCAAGTTATATCAAATAAATTTTACCACTACCATGAAGTACAATATGTCACGAGAAAACAATGTCAGAATCGCCAAGATCCGTTGAAGCGTTCCAGAGCTATAACCTCATAAAGGGACAGTGGTCAGAATTGTAAAAATTGGCCCGGTCATTAACGTGCAAACCACCCTCGGGGTTTAATGGGTTAAAAGAAATGTTCATTTTCATATCTGTTTATAAATTAGTAGAATAATGTTTTACATACATTTTTCAGACATTTTTAGTAAGTGTAAAAGCCTGCTAGATGCTGTTGTATGTCTAATTAGTCCTTACACTGTTTAAATGAAGAATGACTGTATGCCTCATATTTCTTGAGTGTGGATGTTATTATTAATATCAGGTGCATACGCACCCACAACATGAGTGTGATACCCCTACATCCTACCACAGTCATTTAGTTATACATTAAAACAATAAAAGATAAATATACGATTTATAATTACTACCCAGCAGTATTATGCAAACATAAATATCCAGGCTGGACTCTGAGATACATTAGCGCATCAGATAAATATTTCTTGAGCGGTTTAGTGTACATTTTTATCAATATAAATGTGATATTCTGACCCCTCATCTAATATATGAAGTGCTAATGAAATTCTACATACCTGGGGAGATTAGAGGACTTCTGGCTCTCCTCTCCCTGGCAGCTGTATCTTTACAATATTTTGGTCTGATCGACTGGAATACTGTAAATTCCACAATAATAGCATACTGTAACCCATTAAGAACAACAACAACTTTTTTTTTCATATCTGCATTCTAAAAGCTATAGCTTTTTATATTACTGTTGACCTAGTTATAAGGGGGCTTGTTTTTGCTGGATGAGGCACCAATTGGGCATACATACAGTATAAGGTAATGATTAATAACTTGAAAGAAAGGGGGTTAGAAGAAACCCCATTGTTTTCAGGGTTTTTTGTTTTAGGGTTTTGTTGTTAGGATGTTCACTGTGCTGAATAAATAATACATTAACTTTATTCTGTTGTCATTACAGTTAGGCTCCCTTCACAAGTTCATTTTTTATGTTTGTATGTGGCCCATTTTTTAAGAACCGCAAGCACGGACACACAGGTTTTTTACATGGACCATGTGCTCTGGCAGCGGGGGGAAAGCAGTACAGTTAGCGCTTTTCCATGCCGCCGGTGACTACAACTATCATCATACTCACCTGGTCTCCTTGCTATCATCAAGACCAGGCAACGCTAATGAGAATTGCAGTCAGCACCCATCATCTGTGAATAGCGTGCATGATTTAAACAAATTTAAAGGGAACCTGTCACCCCCCAAAATCGATGGTGAGGTAAGCTCACCGTCATCAGGGGCTTAGCTACAGCATTCTGTAATGCTGTAGATAAGCCCCCGATGTTACCTGAAAGAGGAGAAAAAGAGGTTATAATATACTCACCTGGGCGGTCCCGCTGTGGTCCGTGGTCAAATGGGCGTCTCAGGTCTGCTCCGGTGCCTCCCATCTTCATTCCATGACGTCCTCTTCTGGTCTCCGTGCCGCGGCTTCAGCGCAGGCGTACTTTGTCTGCCATGGTGAGGGCAGAGCAAAGTACTGCAGTGCGCAGGCGCCGAGCCTCTCTGACCTTACCGGCGCCTGCGCACTGCAGTACTTTGCTTTGCCCTCACCAGGGCAGACAAAGTACGCCTGTGCCAAAGCAGCGACGCGGAGACCAGAAGAGGACGTCATGGAATGAAAATAGGAGGCGCCGGAGCAGACCTGAGACGCCCATCGGAGTGGGACCGCCCCTGGGTGAGTATAATCTAACGTCTTTTTCTCCTCTTTCAGGTAACATCGGCGGCTTATCTACAACATTACAGAATGCTGTAGATAAGCCCCTGATGCTGGTGAGCATACCTCACCATCGATTTTGGGGGTGACAGGTTCGCTTTAAAAAACGGTGTGGGGTCTCCCTTATTTTTAATACCCAGCTGAGAGAAAGCAGACAGCTTGGTAATAGTGTTATTATTCTAGGAAGGGGGTACGAAACAAAAGAATGAGGGGGTTCCCCTATTTTTAACCCATTATCTACCAATGTCCTTTCTTTGGGACGCCTAATCTTTAGCCTCTGGCAACTAAGATTTTATAATTTTTATAATTAGGTTCAATTTTTTGTGTTGTGTTTGTAAAATGAATGTTTTGAAAATAGGAAATCATGTCATTGTCATTTTTAATTGAATATTGGGATGCCCTTTTCTGAAAAATACGTACTTGTAAAAATTTTTATTTGGCAAGTAGTGGGTTAATAAACAACAAAAGGCTAAACAGACAACTGCAGGCTGATCTTAATAGGCTGAGAGGGGCCATGGATATTTACCGCCTCTCAGATTAATAATGCCAGACCTCAGCAGCTCCAGAAATGACGCATCCATTAGATGCGCCAATTCTGATGCTTAGCCTTGGCTCTTCCCACTTGCCCTGGTGCGGTGGTAAGCAGGGTAATGGTTTTGGGTTTGATGTCAGCTTTGTAATGTCAGCTGGCATCAAGTCCAGGGGCTAGTAAAGGAGAGGCATCAATAAGGCACCCACATTACTAAGACCATAGTCAAAAGTAATAAACACACAGAGAAAAGTCCTTTAATTGTAAAAATCAATCCCTGACCATCTTTTACCCAATTCTTACCATGCAAAGAAAAAATAAATTGGAACTGCATTACTGCTATAGATATAGCTATAGATATGTTAAAAAATTAATTTGATATTTGTATGCCTATCTGTGTGAGGTTGGGGCCACACGATAACATGCGCCAGCAGTATTCTGGGAAGTCACACAATTAAAAGTATTTGTGCAAATTGTTTTGGACTTGCTGTCACATGACTATTTTAGACCATATGATTTTGCTGTGAATAAAACAACCAAAATGCAACGTCACATGCAACTTGCATCCCACGACAGAAAATCCAACACATATGCAAATACTTCTACTCTGTGTCGCAATTGCGGTAGGTCACAGGTTGCAATGTGACAGTATAGGAAGTTGTTAGATGTGATGCAATGCATCACTACAATATCGATACAATCGCACAATACATGTCGTCATGTAGCCCTAGCCTTCCGCTGGCAAGTAGCCTATTAGGTCCTACCACCAATAAGACCTAATATGCTCTAGTTTATAGCAAACCTTAGAGCCATTGTTAGGAACATCACACCTCATAGTTATGACACAGAATACTGATGGACCTACAATAGAAGATCCTTCCGTCTGTAAAACTGTTTAGGTGCTCTAGTCAGCACTGACCATGTCATCTGATAAGTTAAATGGCCATAACTGGAGTTCATTGATCTCAGCCCATAAAGCAGATTTTCTGCTGTTTGCTACCTCTGAATCCTGCATCAGAAGGCAAGGACATACAGTAGTTCCTATTAATCCTGCACTATCTCTGTGCTATATATTTACAAAGCTATGTAGGAACAATGTCTTGCCAATACCATAAATGTACCGTGCTTTGCGAGAAAAAGGTAAAGGCTATTATGAATACAAAGGGTGCACAGATTTTTAGAGATCAAAGAAGTTGACCACTTTCTTTTGTTAGTGCAGCTTTCCTCACAAAAGGACCAGCACTTCTGTCCATAAAAAAGCTGCTGATGGAGGAACATGTGACCAGATCATCATAAGCCTCCTTCAATAGAAAGCAAATTATTGATGTGAGATGCTTTGCCATTGTAGGAGACTGATGAGCAGATTTTGTCACATGCTCCTCTATCGGCAGTTATTTTATGGATAGAAATGCTGATTTAGTGTTTGAGGAAAAATCCATAAACAAGAGAGAGAACTGAATTCTTCAAAGGGGTTTTCCCACAATTAAACACAATTTTAATCAATATATTTTGGAATAATAAGTTCCACAATTGGATGTGTGTAAAAAAGTGTTCCTGTGCTGAGATAATCTTATCAATGTGCCCATGTTATGTACTGTGTAATGGCCGTGTCTGTCCATCCAATGTCTGATCATACCACATGTCAGATCATACAGAAAGAGAGAGGCTATTCACAGGAAAGCATGAGATCGCAGATGATTCTTTCTGTGAGGTAAAACATTTCCCTGCTTGTTTTTAAACATGTTTTACCACACAGAAAAAATCAGCTGTGATCCCGTTCTGTGATGTCTGTATACTCTCTTTTCCTTCCCCCTGCCCAAGAGATGTGGTATGATCAGGCCATGTTCCTGCACAGTCAGACACAGCCATTACACAGTACACAGCAGGAGTACATTTATAAGTTATATCTCAGCACAGGAGCATTTTATTTAACACATCCAATTGTGGAACTTATTATTCCAAGATCTAATTATTAAAATGTACTTTCTTCATTAGAGACCACATCACATTTGAAGTGACTTTGAGAGGTCTATATATACCCAAAATTGACACCATTCTAAAAACTGCACCCCTCAAGGTGCTCAAAATCTTATTCAAGAAGTTTTTAAACCCTTCAGGTGCTTCACAGGAAATTAGAAAATGCAAGGAAAAATTAATATTTAACTTTTTCCCAAAAAGTTTACTTTTTTACTTTTTAGACATGTTGGACATGCAGATATCCCATATGTGGGGGAAAATCACTGTTTGGGCACATGGCATGGCTCGGGAGGGAAGGAGCACCATTTGACTTTTTGAGTGCAAAATTTGTTGGAATAATTAGCAGATGCAGTGTTTTTTAGCCCCAAATTTTGCAGTTTCACAAGGTTCACAGGAAAAATTGCACAATACAATTTACAATTTCTCCTGAGTACACTGATACCCAATATGGGGAGTAAAACAACTGCTTGGGCGCACAGCAGGGCTTGGAAGGGAAAGAGCACCATTTGACTTTTTGAATGCAAAATTTTCTGTAATAAATAGGAAATGCCATGTTGCATTTGGAGAGCCACTGATGTGTCTAAACAGTGAGAACCCTCCAAAAGTGACACCGTTTTGGAACCTAGACCCCTCAGAAAACTTACGTAGGTGTGAACTGTGCACCTTGAAATCCCAAGAGTTTCAAAGAAGTTTATCACATTGAGCCTTGCAAATAAAAAAAATCTAATTTTTCCCATAAGAATGTTCTTTTAGTTTCAATTTTTTTATTTTGACAAGAGAAAATGAATCCCAAACTGTGTTGTGCAATTTCTCCTGAGTGCGCAGATATTCCATATGTGGTGAAAAAGTACTGAAATGCAGATTTTGATGGAATGGTCTGCAGGTGTCATGTCGTGTTGATGTGCCTAAACAGTAGACACCCCCCACAAGTGATCCCATTTTGGAAACTAGACCCCTCAAGGAATGTATCTAGATGTGTGGTGAGCATTTTGAACCCCCAGGTGCTTCACATAAGTTTATAATGTAGAGCCATGAAAATAAAAAAATCAAATTTTTCCCACAAAAATGTTATTTTAGCAAAAAAAAAAATTATTTTCACAAGGGTGACAGGAGAAAATGGAACTCAAAATTTGTTTTGCAATATCTCCTGAGTACAAAGATACCACATATGTGGTAGAAAGTTAGTTTTTAGGCAGAATGCAAAGAAGGGAAGAAGCGCCATATTGGAATTCACATTTTGCTGGACTTGTTTGAGGGTGCCATGTCACATTGGCAGAGCAGAAACCTTCATATGAGACACCATTTTACAAACTACACCTCTCAATTAATTCATCTAGGGGGGCAGTCATCATATTGACACCACAGGTGGGTCACAGATTTTTATGCCATTGGGTAATGAAGAAAATAATTTTTAACCACAAAAATTTTGTTTTAGCCCCAGATTTTACATTTTCACACTGGGAAATGGGTAAAATGGCATCAAAATTTGTTCCACAATTTCTGCTCAAAGTAGAAATTCCCTATATATGGCTGTATAGTACTGTTTAGCCACACTGTGAGACTTGGGATGGACTGAGCTCTATTTGCCTCCTGGAGTGCAGATTTTCCTAGTACAGTTTGCAGACTCAATATACAGAGCCCCTAAGTATTAGAAGAGCAAAATCCCCCCTCAAGTGACCCTATTTTGGAAAATATACATC
Organism: Ranitomeya variabilis; assembly: GCF_051348905.1. Lineage (NCBI taxonomy): Eukaryota > Metazoa > Chordata > Amphibia > Anura > Dendrobatidae > Ranitomeya > Ranitomeya variabilis. The sequence continues at coordinate 408,548,409 of NC_135234.1, forward strand.
TTTGGGAATTTATGTGCAGGTGTAGTGTTGTGAAATTGGATTTTGGGCTCCCCCGGTGGCCACTGGTGGAATTGAACTGGTGTGCATCATCCTCTCTGTTCACCTGTTTCCATCAGGATGTGGGAGTCGCTATTTAGCCTTGCTCCTCTGTCACTTCCATGCCGGTCAACATTGTAATCAGAAGCCTTTCTGTGCATGTTCCTGCTGCTAGACAACTCCCAGCTAAGTTGGACTTAGTCCTTGTTTTGTTTTTGCATTTTGTTCCAGTTCACAGCTGTAGTTTCGTTTCTGTGTCTGGAAAGCTCTTGTGATCTGAAATTGCCACTCTGATGTTATGAGTTAATACTAGAGTCTTAAAGTAATTTCAGGATGGTATTTTGATAGGGTTTTCAGCTGACCATGAAAGTGCCCTTTCTGTCTTCCTGCTATCTAGTAAGCGGACCTCAATTTTGCTAAACCTATTTTCATACTACGTTTGTCATTTCATCTAAAATCACCGCCAATATTTGTGGGGGCCTCTGTCTGCCTTTCGGGAAAATTTCTCTAGAGGTGAGCCAGGACTATATTTTCCTCTGTCAGGATTAGTTAGTCCTCCGGCCGGCGCTGGGCGTCTAGGGATAAAACGCAGGCTACGCTACCCGGCTACTGTTAGTTGTGCGGCAGGTTTAGTTCATGGTCAGTTTAGTTTCCATCCTTCCAAGAGCTAGTTCGTATGTTTGCTGGGCTATGTTCTCTTGCCATTGAGAACCATAACAGTTTGACCGGCCCAAAAGGGTTAAATTAATTGACAGAGAAAGGAGAGAAAAGAGAAGTCTGCTGAAGATTTTTTTTTTTTTTTTTTCTCAGTTCTGAGTGTGCTTGTAATTGAATCTCTTGCAAGTCTGCCTATATTGCAGCCTTTCTCTCTCTCTCTCCTTCTAATCCTGGAATGGCTCTGTGTTCACCTGTTTAAAATGGATATTCAGAGTTTAGCTGCAGGTTTGAATAATCTCACCACGAAAGTTCAAAACTTACAAGATTTTGTTGTTCATGTTCCTATATCTGAACCTAGAATTCCTTTGCCTGAATTTTTCTCGGGGAATAGATCTTGCTTTCAAAATTTCAAAAATAATTGCAAGTTGTTTTTGTCCCTGAAATCTCGCTCTGCTGGAGATCCTGCTCAGCAGGTCAGGATTGTGATTTCTTTGCTCCGGGGCGACCCTCAGGATTGGGCTTTTGCATTGGCTCCAGGGGATCCTGCGTTGCTCAATGTGGATGCGTTTTTTCTGGCCTTGGGGTTGCTTTATGAGGAACCTCAGTTAGAACCAGGCGGAAAAGGCTTTGATGTCCCTATCTCAGGGGCAAGACGAAGCTGAAATATACTGCCAGAAATTCCGTAAATGGGCTGTGCTTACTCAGTGGAATGAGTGCGCCCTGGCGGCGAATTTCAGAGAGGGTCTCTCTGATGCCATTAAGGATGTTATGGTGGGGTTCCCTGTGCCTGCGGGTCTGAATGAGTCCATGACAATGGCTATCCAGATCGATAGGCGTCTGCGGGAGCGCAAACCTGTGCACCATTTGGCGGTGTCTACTGAGAAGACGCCAGAGAATATGCAATGTGATAGAATTCTGTCCAGAAGTGAACGGCAGAATTTTAGACGAAAAAATGGGTTGTGCTTCTATTGCGGTGATTCAACTCATGTTATATCAGCATGCTCTAAGCGTACTAAGAAGCTTGATAAGTCTGTTTCAATTGGCACTTTACAGTCTAAGTTTATTCTATCTGTGACCCTGATTTGTTCTTTATCATCTATTACCGCGGATGCCTATGTCGACTCTGGCGCCGCTTTGAGTCTTATGGATTGGTCCTTTGCCAAACGCTGTGGGTATGATTTGGAGCCTCTTGAAACTCCTATACCCCTGAAGGGGATTGACTCCACCCCATTGGCTAGCAATAAACCACAATACTGGACACAAGTAACTATGCGGATTAATCCGGATCACCAGGAGATTATTCGCTTTCTTGTGCTGTATAACCTACATGATGTGTTGGTGCTTGGATTGCCATGGCTGCAATCTCATAACCCAGTCCTTGACTGGAAAGCTATGTCTGTGTTAAGCTGGGGATGTAAGGGGACGCATGGGGACGTACCTGTGGTTTCCATTTCATCATCTATTCCCTCTGAGATTCCTGAATTCTTGACTGAATATCGTGACGTTTTTGAAGAACCTAAGCTTGGTTCATTACCTCCGCACCGGGAGTGCGATTGTGCCATAGATTTGATTCCGGGTAGTAAATACCCTAAGGGTCGTTTATTTAATCTGTCTGTGCCTGAACATGCTGCTATGCGAGAATATATAAAGGAGTCCTTGGAAAAGGGACATATTCGTCCTTCGTCATCTCCCTTAGGAGCCGGTTTTTTCTTTGTGGCTAAGAAAGATGGCTCTTTGAGGCCGTGCATTGATTATCGGCTTTTGAATAAAATCACGGTTAAATATCAATATCCGTTGCCACTGCTGACTGATTTGTTTGCTCGCATAAAGGGGGCAAGTGGTTCTCTAAGATAGATCTTCGTGGGGCGTATAATTTGGTGCGAATTAAGCAGGGGGATGAGTGGAAAACCGCATTTAATACGCCCGAGGGCCACTTTGAGTATTTGGTGATGCCTTTTGGTCTTTCAAATGCCCCTTCAGTCTTTCAGTCCTTTATGCATGACATTTTCCGTGATTATTTGGATAAATTTATGATTGTGTATCTGGATGATATTTTGATTTTTTCGGATGACTGGGACTCTCATGTCCAGCAGGTCAGGAGGGTTTTTCAGGTTTTGCGGTCTAATTCCTTGTGTGTGAAGGGTTCTAAGTGCGTTTTTGGGGTTCAAAAGATTTCCTTTTTGGGATATATTTTTTCCCCCTCTTCCATCGAGATGGATCCTGTCAAGGTTCAGGCTATTTGTGATTGGACGCAACCCTCTTCTCTTAAGAGTCTTCAGAAATTTTTGGGCTTTGCTAACTTTTATCGTCGATTTATTGCTGGTTTTTCTGATGTTGTTAAACCATTGACTGATTTGACCAAGAAGGGTGCTGATGTTGCTGATTGGTCCCCTGCTGCTGTGGAGGCCTTTCGGGAGCTTAAGCGCCGCTTTTCTTCCGCCCCTGTGTTGCGTCAGCCTGATGTTGCTCTTCCTTTTCAGGTTGAGGTCGACGCTTCTGAAATCGGAGCTGGGGCGGTTTTGTCGCAGAGAAGTTCCGATTGCTCCGTGATGAGACCTTGTGCTTTTTTCTCGCGTAAATTTTCGCCCGCCGAGCGGAATTATGATGTTGGGAATCGGGAGCTTTTGGCCATGAAGTGGGCTTTTGAGGAGTGGCGTCATTGGCTTGAGGGGGCTAGACATCAGGTGGTGGTATTGACTGACCACAAAAATCTAATTTATCTTGAGTCCGCCAGACGCCTGAATCCTAGACAGGCGCGCTGGTCGTTGTTTTTCTCTCGGTTTAATTTTGTGGTGTCCTACCTGCCGGGTTCTAAGAATGTTAAGGCGGATGCCCTTTCTAGGAGTTTTGAGCCTGACTCCCCTGGTAATTCTGAACCTACAGGTATCCTTAAGGATGGAGTGATATTGTCTGCCGTTTCTCCAGACCTGCGGCGGGCCTTGCAGGAGTTTCAGGCGGATAGACCTGATCGTTGCCCACCTGGTAGACTGTTTGTTCCTGATGATTGGACCAGTAAAGTCATTTCTGAGGTTCATTCTTCTGCGTTGGCAGGTCATCCTGGAATCTTTGGTACCAGGGATTTGGTGGCAAGGTCCTTCTGGTGGCCTTCCCTGTCTCGAGATGTGCGAGGCTTCGTGCAGTCTTGTGACGTTTGTGCTCGGGCCAAGCCTTGTTGTTCTCGGGCTAGTGGATTGTTGTTGCCTTTGCCTATCCCGAAGAGGCCCTGGACGCACATCTCGATGGATTTTATTTCGGATCTTCCTGTTTCTCAGAAGATGTCTGTCATCTGGGTGGTGTGTGATCGTTTCTCTAAGATGGTCCATTTGGTTCCCCTGCCTAAGTTGCCTTCTTCTTCCGAGTTGGTTCCTCTGTTTTTTCAAAATGTGGTCCGTTTGCATGGTATTCCGGAGAATATCGTTTCTGACAGAGGTACCCAATTCGTGTCTAGATTTTGGCGAGCATTCTGTGCTAGGATGGGCATAGATTTGTCTTTCTCGTCTGCTTCCCATCCTCAGACTAATGGCCAGACCGAGCGGACGAATCAGACCTTGGAGACATATTTGAGGTGTTTTGTGTCTGCAGATCAGGATGATTGGGTTGTTTTTTTGCCTTTAGCGGAGTTTGCCCTCAATAATCGGGCCAGTTCTGCCACCTTGGTGTCTCCCTTTTTCTGTAATTCGGGGTTTCATCCTCGATTTTCTTCTGGTCAGGTGGAATCTTCGGATTGTCCTGGAGTGGATGCTGTGGTGGAGAGGTTGCATCAGATTTGGGGGCAGGTAGTGGACAATTTGAAGTTGTCCCAGGAGAAGACTCAGCTTTTTGCCAACCGCCGGCGTCGGGTTGGTCCTCGGCTTTGTGTTGGGGACTTGGTGTGGTTGTCTTCTCGTTTTGTCCCTATGAGGGTTTCTTCTCCCAAGTTTAAGCCTCGGTTCATCGGCCCGTACAAGATATTGGAGATTCTTAACCCTGTGTCCTTCCGTTTGGACCTCCCTGCATCTTTTTCTATTCATAATGTTTTTCATCGGTCATTATTGCGCAGGTATGAGGTACCGGTTGTGCCTTCCGTTGAGCCTCCTGCTCCGGTGTTGGTTGAGGGCGAGTTGGAGTACGTTGTGGAAAAAATCTTGGACTCCCGTGTTTCCAGACGGAAACTCCAGTATCTGGTCAAATGGAAGGGATACGGTCAGGAGGATAATTCTTGGGTGACTGCCTCTGATGTTCATGCCTCCGATTTGGTCCGTGCCTTTCATAGGGCTCATCCTGATCGCCCTGGTGGTTCTGGTGAGGGTTCGGTGCCCCCTCCTTGAGGGGGGGGGTACTGTTGTGAAATTGGATTTTGGGCTCCCCCGGTGGCCACTGGTGGAATTGAACTGGTGTGCATCATCCTCTCTGTTCACCTGTTTCCATCAGGATGTGGGAGTCGCTATTTAGCCTTGCTCCTCTGTCACTTCCATGCCGGTCAACATTGTAATCAGAAGCCTTTCTGTGCATGTTCCTGCTGCTAGACAACTCCCAGCTAAGTTGGACTTAGTCCTTGTTTTGTTTTTGCATTTTGTTCCAGTTCACAGCTGTAGTTTCGTTTCTGTGTCTGGAAAGCTCTTGTGATCTGAAATTGCCACTCTGATGTTATGAGTTAATACTAGAGTCTTAAAGTAATTTCAGGATGGTATTTTGATAGGGTTTTCAGCTGACCATGAAAGTGCCCTTTCTGTCTTCCTGCTATCTAGTAAGCGGACCTCAATTTTGCTAAACCTATTTTCATACTACGTTTGTCATTTCATCTAAAATCACCGCCAATATTTGTGGGGGCCTCTGTCTGCCTTTCGGGAAAATTTCTCTAGAGGTGAGCCAGGACTATATTTTCCTCTGTCAGGATTAGTTAGTCCTCCGGCCGGCGCTGGGCGTCTAGGGATAAAACGCAGGCTACGCTACCCGGCTACTGTTAGTTGTGCGGCAGGTTTAGTTCATGGTCAGTTTAGTTTCCATCCTTCCAAGAGCTAGTTCGTATGTTTGCTGGGCTATGTTCTCTTGCCATTGAGAACCATAACAGTGTAGTAAAGATTTTGACTCCATGAGTGTTTTCCAGAAAGAAGCAGCAGTAGATGTTGGGGAGCGAAAATTGCAACCTAACATTATAGTGACCAGGCAGGCTCTCATGGCTACAGGCTTGTGGACACTAAATATAGTCTAGGCACACTGTGCGAGGAGCCATTTCACTTTTCCAGGGCCTTTGTGCTACCAGTAACTATCATTTTTTGCAGGCTGATCGCTTTTACAGCATGGGGATGCAGCAGCATTACAAAAAAAGTTTAAAAAATGGTGCTGATGTAAAGTAGACATGTGAAATGTGTGACTATCTGTGTATGACCATTTGTGTTAAAGGGAACCTGTCACCCCCAAAATCGAGGGTGAGCTAAGCCCACTGGCATCAGGGGCTTATCTACAGCATTCTGTAATGCTGTAGATAAGCCACCGATGTAACCTGAAAGATGAGAAAAAGAGGTTATATCATACTCACCTGGGCGGGCGGTCCGATCCGGTGGGCGGCGCGGTCCGGTCTGGGGCCTTCCATCTTCATAGGATGACATCCTCTTCTGGTCTTCATGCTGTGGCTCCGGCGCAGGCGTACTTTGTCTGTCCTGTTGAGGGCAGAGCAAAGTACTGCAGTGCGCAGGTGCCACGAAAGGTCAGAGAGGCCCAGCGCCTGCGCACTGCAGTACATTGCTCTGCCCTCAACAGGGCAGACAAAGTGTGCCTGCGCGCAGCGTGAAGACCAGAAGAGGATGTCATCTGATGAAGATGGGAGGCGCTGGACCGGACCGCGACAACCATCGGACCGGACCGGGACCACCCCTGGGTGAGTATAATCTAACCTCTTTTTCTTATCTTTTAGGATACATCGGGGGCTTATCTACAGCATTCCAGAATGCTGTAGATAAGCCCCTGATGCTGGTGGGCTTAGCTCATTCTCGATTTCGGGTGTGACAAGTTCCCTTTAAGAGCATAAAAATTTGAAGCTCAAAATTTGCATCAAATTAATTTTTTGTATAAATAAACTGTTTCATAAATATTTCAACCTAAAGCTACCACTTATATGAAGTACAATTTGTAATGAAAGAAAAAAAAAAAATCTCAGAATCCGTGGGATCTGTTGAAGCATTCGAGAGTTTTATCACATAAAGTGACACCGGTCAGAATTTAAAAATTTGGCCTGGTCAGGGAGGTGAAGATAGGGTTCATTGAGAAGGGTTTAACATGTAAACAATGGTAAAAGGTTCTCTTTTATGTAATCTAAACTGGTCTACTGTTTTATGATTTGCATCTACTACAAATTTTCACATTTAAACATTTAATGTTAATAAAATCTGACCGAAGCAAAAGGTTCATTACAGTACCATCATAAAAGTAATTTTTTAACATGACCCATTGCATGGTAAAACATTGACTTAACATATAAATCATCTAAAAAAAACTTTGGTGTCTTCAAGAAAATCTTTCATTTATTGCAATATTTTTAGATACAGCATTGTATTTTACTAAATAATGTCATCATTTCTCAGCAAAGTTTGTATTAGAAAAGAAAGAAAAGCATACCAGAGCGGGATATGGTTCTGATAGCATAACAATTCAATATTAAGTTCTTTTAGTGTGACAGCGGATGTCTTATTTATTGCAAATAGAAATTTAGAAGAAGTAACAAGACGTAAATATGATATTTATTAACATCAGTCCTTATATAGAGCATACAAATCATTTTGATGTATTAAGTCACAGTTTCCTTGCTCATCTGAGTTTACAATCTTATTCTTATCAGAATAACTTTTCCAAAGGAGATAGTGAAATGGCGTCATTGGTATTAAGATACTGTTTGCAAAAATTCACAATATATTAACCTGAGATTTTCCTTTGGTTGTTTTTAAATACTACTTAATAACCTTAAAAAGAGACAACATTGCACTTTCTCATTATAGTCTTTTTTTACCTATGTATTTTAGATTATTAAATAATTGTACAGCCATAGTATTGAAATGTAAAAATAACTTAAAATATATTAATATATTCTACACACTTTAATAAATTCAATATATAATTATTTCTTTATGGTTATTTTACATAACTTTAATTACATTGCGATTGTTTAGATAGTTATAATACAAGGTTGAATTTGGAGATGGTCTATTAAACGGTTAATCCGGAGCCACCTCCACTGTATTGGGAGGTGAGCAGGGCAGGCGGTATCATGCCTACTGATATGCATGCAAGCTCGTTGTCTGAGTAGGTATCAGTGATATCACCTGCCAACACACCTCGAAAAGTAGATGTGACCGAAACAGTATTAACTCTTTAATAATATAATGACTAAGGTGCGTTCTGTCACAAATTTAGTGCAAAGCGAAGAAGAAGTAAAATGGTATATTTAGTGGACACGGTTTCGGATATATTTTTTTCTAATGCCCATATGTACATCCAATCTGTTCAGTATTTTTGACAACAACTCAACATGAGTTTAAGGTAGAGTCTCAACCACTTTAGGATACTACTGTAAAATAAAATGCAAACAATGAGATCAGCAAATATCTGGTATGAGGCAATACGGCATCTACGCCTGAAGTAGTGATTGTTCTACCATTCAATTCTTGAATAGGCCTGAAATTCTCAACCATTTGTAACAAGTTATCACCGTATTTTAGGCTTCCATAGAAAGCATCAATCTGTAAAACAAAAACAATGAGAACATAAGCTTGTCAGATATATACACTAATGCTGGGGTATTTAACCCCTACACGCTGCAGCCCATTTTATTTTTTCCTCACCTTCTTCCCAGAGCCATAACTGTTATATTTTTCTGTCCACATAGACATATGAGGGCTTTTTTTTTGTGCGACAAGGTGTACTTGAAAACAGGAAAAAAATTCCAAGTGCAGTGATATTGTGAAAAAACCCAATTCTGATAATGTCTTTTAGGAATTGTTTCTACCGTGTACATTTTTAACTAAAAAAGACCATGCAATATGATTCTCCTAATAAATACGATTATGGCAATATCAAACATGTCCAGATTGTTTTATTATTTCAGTGGTGAAAAAAAATCTGAAATTTGCAAAAAAAAATTGGGGGCTTGTGTCACCACTTTCCGAGACCGTACTTTTTTTTATTTTTCGTTCGATGGAGCTGTATGATAGCTTATGTTTTGCGGGGCGAGACAACATTTTTATTAGTATCATTTTGGTGTAGATGTGACTTTTCGATCACTTGTTACAGCATTTTTTATGGAATTGTGGTGATAAAAAATGTAATTTTGGAGTTCTTGAATTTTTTTCTGTTTACATTGTCTACCGATTTGGTTAAACGTTTTACATTTTGATAGATTGGACTTTTCTGAACTTGGTGATACAACATATGTGTATTTTTAGTATCTTTATTTTCAATTGGGGGAAAGGAGGTTGATTTAAACTTTTATATATTTTTTCCCAAAAATTTGTATTTACTTTTCACCGATGGGCTGAAGTAAGGACACTTGCGCTCGTGAGCAAAGTAAAATGCTGTTGTCAGAGATTGACATCGGCATTTAACAGGTTAACAATTGTGGATGGAGCTCTGCTTCGCTCCACCCGCGATTGTTAGCAGCAGGTTCTGGCTGTGATAAACAGCCATCGCCTGCTGGGTATGGAGCGGGCTCTCTCCAAATCAGACCTTTAATTCCTAATGATCATCTGCATAGCACCCTAGAGTTACATGTATTAGGTTATCAATTAAATTGAGATTTATGTACAAATTGTGTGAATATGTTTGTGGAGATTGATTTGCAATTATTTTAAAACAATTTACCTGGGCTTTAGACAGCTCAATTGGTTCAGCAAACACTGTCCATGTGACAGTCTCATCACATTCAGGAGTAGTAAGTGAGCCTTCATATCTGTAAAAAACTTTCAGATCTCTTGGAATCAAGTCTTGTAGCTTGACTTTAGAAACAGTAGTAATGTTGCCTGAAATGCAAACAAAAAATAAGGTTATTTTGTTTTCTAAATAATTGAATATTTGCTATAAAAATGGAATGACATTTTATTAAAGATGAACTGTCACACAAGAACAAGCAGCAAGGGCCATACAGACAGTTTCACTACATATACACTACCGTATATCACTATACAAGGTTTGACCTTGATAATACCAAAATCTGTTATCCATAACGCTAATGGAGTTATTCCAAAACCAACATTTAGAACCTCTCTACAAAATAGATTCTAATTGTATGATTGCTGGGAAGGCCAGGTTGCTGAAACCTTGAGCTCAAGAAACATAGGTCTAACAGTCCATTGTAAATGAAGTGAGTGGTGGTATTTATGACCACCACTTCTATACACAATAGAGTGGTGGTCACACATACTGTTCCATTTAAGGCTACTTTCACACTAGCGTCATACGACGCACGACGAATTGCGTCGTTGCGACGTACCGAAGCAAGCAGTGAAAGCGCCGCACAACGGGGGCAGCGGATGCTGTTTTTCAATGCATCCGCTGCCCCATTGTGAGGTGCGGGGAGGCGGGGGCGGAGTTCTGGCCACGCATGCACAGTCGGAAATGCTGGACACGACACACCAAAAAACGTTACATGCAACGTTTTTTGGTGGCGACGGTCCGACGCAACACGACGCAACCATCGCACGACGGTTGCGACGTGTGGCAATGCGTCGCACTGCGTCGCTAATGCAAGTCTATGGAGAAAAAACGCATCCTGCAAGCACTTTTGCAGGATGCGTTTTTTCTACAAAACGACGCATAGCGACGTGCAGTGCACGACGCTAGTGTGAAAGTAGCCTAACAGAGAAGACTGTGGGACCCCACTTTTCGTAATTGGTGAAGTTTCCAAAGGAAGTACCTCCAGTGATCCCCTGTATTTTGTTAATGGAACAACCCCTTCAAGCGCTAGACCCTATGTAAACGTTATACCTCTAGAGGGAACTCACTTTGACTTCATGCTGTGCCTTTAATAAGCACAGTACATTGCATGATCAAAGCTTTAGGAACACTTTCATGGAACTGATCTTTGTGGGGGGGGGAGATACACTATATCTAATGAATGTAAGGGGGGGAAAGTCACATAATACACTTTCCTGTGACAGTGTTTTCTTGGATTCTTTGGTGGTTAATAATTTTGGGAAGGTAAATGCTTCAACTTTCATAAGACTATTAAGTAAATGTACTGAGCCACTTGGCTTGCATAGGTCATGGTACATATGTCATATAAATGGGATTGCAAAGTAATCCTATTATTTGAACACAAGAAATAAAAGTAAAGAGAATTTCCAAAATAGCCAATAATATTCTGAAAGGTTGTGCAATAATTATACAATGATTATTCACTACAGAAATTACATATCTACTCATTTAAATGTAGTTAAATGCTGCATTTAAACCATTAACTTCTTACAATCATAATAAATATGTGTTTGTCTGGTTTCTTATTCAACATAAAGTCACTGAAAATACTATATGTATAGTAATAAATTCTGTAATACCCTCATAGATGATCTTGCTGAGGCCATTAACTAAATTAGTGTAACCATCATTGGATTTACCCTCCTGCAAAGAGAATGGAAAATGACATATATGTATTATATTGCAATAAGATATAATGAAAACATATTTGGATTGATATTTTATTCCCTAATACTCAACTAAATTCACTCTCTATGTGAAGTGCAGACGTAGCGGTTGCCACAAAAAACCACACCAGTATATTAAAAATAGCATATGACAGGTGGGTAGCCCTATTACACAGTTTTTGTATTGGGGCAAAGGAGCTTTAAATTAATTAAACTACTGTAACTGTATTGAACTCCTTCAATCATATTACTTTTAATCTTACTATGACCCTATATATACTGGGATTTGTTATGAGATGTCAGGCAAGTATTTCCCTCCTTATACTGTCAAATCATGGTCCTCTTGAAGTGTGAATGGGTTATTGACCCAAAACGTTCCTTATAAATTGGATAGGGAATAATGTGTAGATCTCTGCCACCAACCCCACCCCCCCAAGGCAATCCCGAGATTGGAGCTTTGAAAACCCATGAGCAAGGCTCTGCAGACTCATGCTGCCTGGATTGTCTTGAGGACTGCCAGTAATTGTTGAGCTCTGTACTTGGCTATCCCACAGGCAATGAATGGGGTAGATTTTGAGCATGGGTACCGTTACTCCATTCAGGATGAGCCTTCAAAGCCTTGTTTCCAAGCTTCTAAAGCTCTGATCATGGTATTGCTGGGGGTCCCAGTAGTTGAACGCCCCCTGCAATCAGAAAAATATCCCATATCCAATGGATAAGGAACACCTTTTTTTAGAGGAATAATATTTTAGAGGGGTTATCCCCATAACAAACAAACAAAATAGATAAACACTTGTCACCCTTTCAAATATTCACAGGATAATTGACAAATTTCAAATCTGATAGGACCCCTACATTATTATTAGCCCTTATTATTGTCTATAACAGGGCTAGCAGGGAAAGGCAGGGAAAGCCGTCAAAGAGTGGGGGCATCACATCTCCTAACCTACCAGTGTGCCAACCTCCACTGTGAGGCAGAATCAGCCATAGGTTAAGAAAAAGGGATGTATAGATATCTGGAAGTTCACTCTTCCTAATCGTCTATCCTTTCTTTGTCAGGCTATTTTGCCTCTACCATGTACTCACCTTAGACAAAGTCTACCACATTGTATATATTGATTTTTCATCTCTAATTATACGCCTGTCAGACAGCCAGATAAGACAGAGGCAGCCGCTGACGAGGGCAAGCACCACATCTGATATCTTTTAGAGTGCCAACCTCCACACTTAGGTAGAATCAGTCTACGATATTAGTAAGGGGCTTTGTAGGTGTTTATAGACTGTTAGCATATCTGGATATAGTAGTATCTTTATTATGTGGAATTATCCATGGTCTGATTTTAAATAATTTTGTATCTTATATTTTCACTTTAGCTAAGAGTTTGTTACACTGAGTTTTGGTGTGCTTTAAGAAATCAAAAATATTAAAAAGATTATTTTAAGGGATTATATGTTCACACACATCAATTATTTCCCTTGTTTCATATACCGATTTTCTACAAAAAAATATTCCACTGTGACATGTGCACATACACATTTCTTTTCCATCTGCAATTATTCATGCACTTGACGACTTTTAGCTTTACATCTCTCAAGTCAGAATTTATAACAAAGTGATCAAATTAACTTATCTTACTTTATGTTTAATCAAAGTTCATTAATTAGTTCCAAGAACATTAATGCCTTCACACTGCAGCCATTTATCGTTTTCGCTTTTCTGTTTTTTGCTCCCTTTCTTCCCAGAGTCATAACTTTTTTATTTTTCTGTCACTATGGCCATGCGAGGGCTTGTTTTTTACTTTTGAACAACACAATTGGTTTTACCATGTCATGAACTTGAAAACAGGAAAAAAATTCGAAGTGCCGAGAAATTGCAAAAAAAAAATGAAATTCCACAAGTGTTTTTTGGATTTTTTTTTACCATGTTCACTAAATGCTAAAACTGACCTGCCATTTTGATTTTCCAGATCATTAGGAATTTGTAGATACCAAACATGTATAGATTATTTTTTATTTGACCCCTTCAAGACCTTGCTCTTTTCCGTTTTTGCGTTCTCATTTTTCGCTCTCCTCATTCCCAAAGCCATAACTTTTTTATTTTTCCGTCAATATGGGCATGTGAGGGCTTGTTTTTTGCAGGACAAGTTGCATTTTTGAACGACATCATTGGTTTTAGCATTTCATGTACTAGAAAATGGGGAAAAAATTCCAAGTGCGGTGAAATTGCAAAAAAAGTGCAATCCCACACTTGTTTTTTGTTTGGCTTTTTTGCTAGGTTCACTAAACGCTAAAACTGACCTGCCATTATGATTCTCCAGGTCATTACAAGTTCATAGACACCAAACATATCTAGGTTACATTTTATCTAAGTGGTAAAAAAAAATTCCAAACTTTGCTTATAAAAAAAAAAATTGCGCAATTTTCCAATACCCGTAGCGTCTCAATTTTTCATGATTTGGGGTCGGGTGAGGGCTTATTTTTTGCGTGCCGAGCTGACATTTTTAATGATACCTTTTTGGTTCAGATATGTTCTTTTGATCGCCCGTTATTGCATTTCAATGCAATGTCGCGGCGACCAAAAAAAGTAATTCTGGCGTTTCAAATTTTTTTCTCCCTATGCTGTTTAGCGATCAGGTTAATGCTTTTTTTTATTGATAAATCGGGCGATTCTGAATGCGGCGATACCAAATATGTGAAGGTTTGATTTTTTTTATTGTTTTATTTTGAATGGAGCGAAAGGGGGGTGATTTAAACTTATAAATTTTTTTTATTTTTTTCATATTTTTTAAAACTTTTTTTTCACTTTTGCCATGCCATAGAAGCTGGCATAGCCTGATCGGCTCTGCTACATAGCAGCGATCATCAGATCGCTCCTATGTAGCTGAATTGCAGGCTTGCTATTAGCACCAACCACAAGGTGGCGCTCACAGCAAGCCAACATCAGTAACCATAGAGGTCTCAAGGAGACCTCTGGTTACTATGCCAACACATAGCTGACCCCCGATCATGTGACAGGGGTCGGCAATGCGCGCATTTCCGGCCCGATGGCCGGAAGCGCCGGTTAAATGCCGCTGTCAGCATTTAACTAGTTAATAGCAGCGGGTGAATCGCGATTTCACCCGCCGCTATTGCGGGCACATGTCAGCTGTTCAAAACAGCTGACATGTCCCGGCTTTGATGCGGGCTCACCGCCGGAGCCCACATCAAAGCAGGGGATCCGACCTCCGCAGTAATAGTTCGGTGGAGGTTGGTAAGGGGTTAAATTGTGAAAAAAAGTCCATAGTTTGTTAAAAAAAAGATTGCATCATTTTCCGAGACCCATAGCGTCTCCATTTTTCGTGATCTGGGGCTAGGCGAGGGCTTATTTTTTTGTGCGCCAAGCTGATGTTTTTAAAGACACCATTTTGGTGTGGATACAATCTTTTTATCGCCCATTATTGCATTTTAATGCTATGTTGTGGCGCCCAAAAAACGTAATTCTGGCTCTTTAAATTTTTTGTTCACTACGCCATTTACCGATTGGACTAATTCATTTTATAGCTTGATAGATTGGGCGATTCTGAATGTGGCGACACCAAATGTGTATATATATATATATTTTTAAATTGTTTCATTTTGAATGGGGCGAATGGGGGGTGATTTGAATTTTTATATATTTTAATTTTTTTAATATTTTTTAAAACTTTTTTTAACTTTTCACTTGATTCAATAGTCTTTATGTGAGACTAGAAGCTGCGATAACTTGATCGCTTCTGCTGCACACAGGCGATGATCAGATCACCTGTGTGTAGCAGAAATGCTTACTTGTTATGAGCACTGACCACTGGGCGGGGCTCATAACAATCTGGCTACGACAACTATAGAGGTCTGCTGGAGACCTCTGGTTCTCATGCCAACCCATCGGTGATGCGCTTCCAGCACGGTCACATTAATTGCCACTGTCAGAGATTGACAGCGGCATTTAACGGGTTAACATCTGTGGGTGGATCGTGATTCCACCCACGGCTGTTAGGGGCACATATCAGCAGTTCAAAACAGCTGAAATGTGTTGGGAAAGATGTGGGCTCAGCGCCGTAGCCCACATCAAAGGGTGGGACACGACATGTGCCGTACATGTACGGCACATGTTGTGAAGGGGTTAAGAAGTAAAAGAAAATAGAAAAGGCTAAGCAGAAACAGATAGATACAATGGTTACAAAACAATAATAAATGAATAAGGCGTGACCACTCCCCCCAATCCCAAACATAAGTAGCATTAGAAACAATGAGTCGAGTACTCAGTTCCTTTTAATTCAAGCATATTAACTTACTTTAAAGAAGAATCCAAGCACTCCATAATCTACACTTGTGGTGCTCCCGCCGCTAGGTTCTGATCTTGCCTCCTTTTTAGTGTGTACTATATGAAGCTGTATTAGAGACATGAGTTATTGAAAGTGGGATCATCTTACTAAAAGAACAAGGCTATCCTTACTTATTAAAAGGGCTAAAGAAGTCAAAATATCAGTTACCAGCAGGAAGCACAAATAATGATAAAACAAGGAATTAGCTAATTTGCATAATACTGATGACATGCAAGAGCTATTCACCTAGGACATACTAGGACATCAGGGACATACATAGTGGCAGACAAAGCTGTATTCCTAACTCAAACACCATTTTATTCTATATATTGGGCGAGCAAGTGAAAAGGGAATTAAACCCAAGTTTACATGGGTACCTGACAGAGAACAACGTGTTTGACACCATAAGGAAGATGAATGAGCTTAATTATAAAGCTACATTTAAATTTTAGGTCACTATCTTGATACCTAAGGCATGTGTTATTGATCCAAGGCTTTTAGTAGTAAATGTACAAAAAAGTAGCATGATCCAACACCTTTTATCTAATTAAAAAAATAAATCTTCTTCATGTAAACCATATTAAAAAGTCCAAGCTGAAACTGAGATAGCAACATCATATACAGTATATATATATATATTTTTTTTGGTTTGTTTGTTTTAATTGTTTATATTTTGAATGGGGTGAATGGGTGTGATTTGAACTTTTATATTTTTTTATTTTTTTAATACTTCTAAAAACTTTTTTTTAACTTTACACTTGCTTCAATAGACTCCATGGGTGATTAGAAGCTGCAATCATCCAAACGCTTGTACAACCCCTGGCAAAAATTATGGAATCACCAGCCTTGGAGGATGCTCATTCAGTTGTTTAATTTTGTAGAAAAAAAGCAGATCACAGACATGGCACAAAACTAATGTCATTTCAAATAGCAACTTTCTGCCTTTAAGAAACACTAAAAGAAATCAAGAACAAAAAATGTGGTAGTCAGTAATGGTTACTTTTTTTAACCAAGCATAGGGGAAAATTATGGAATCACTGAATTCTGAGGAAAAAAGTATGGAATCACCCTGTAAAATTTCATGCCCTCCCCAAAAACCTGCCTCAAATTAGATCTGCTCGTAAGTCTGCATCTAAAAAGGAGTGATCACACCTTGGAGAGCTTTTGCACCAAGTAGACTGACATGAATTATGGCTGCAACACGAGACATGTCAATTGAAACAAAGGAGAGGATTATCAAACTCTTAAAACAGGGCAAATAATCACGCAATGTTCTAAAAGATGTTGGTTGTTCACAGTCAACTGTGTCTAAAATCTGGACCAAATACAAACAACATGGGAAGGTTGTTAAAGACAAACATACTGGTAGACCAAGAAAGACATCAAAGCGTCAAGACCGGAAACTTAAAGCAAAATGTCTCCAAAACAGGAAATGCACAACAAAACAAATGAGGAATGAATGGGTGGAAACTGGAGTCAACATCTGTGACCGAACTGTAAGAAACCGCCTAAAGGAAATGGAATTTACATACAGAAAAGCTAAACGAAAGCTATTATTAACATCTAAACAGAAAAAACAAGGTTACAATGGGCTAAGGAAAAGCAATCATGGACTGTGGATGACTGGATGAAAGTTATATTCAGTGATGACTCGCGAATCTACATTTGGCAAGGTGATGATGCTGGAACTTTTGTTTGGTGCCGTTCCAATGAGATTTATAAAGATGACTGCCTGAAGAGAACATGCAAATTTCCACAGTCATTGATGATATGGGCCTGCATGTCAGGTAAAGGCACTGGGGAGATGGCTGTCATTTCATCTTTAATAAATGCACAAGTTTATGTTGATATTTTGGACACTTTTCTTATCCCATCAATTGAAAGAATGTTTTGAGATGATGACATCATTTTTCAAGATGATAATGCACCCTGCCATAGAGCAAAAACTGTGAAAACATTCCTTGAAAAAAGACACATAAGGTCAATGCCATGGCCTGCAAATAATCCAAAAAGAAGTTAAACCGCACCCAATAATCAAACAGCCTCCATGTGCATAATGGCGCACGTCATATACCAGGGGGTCCAACCCGGTTACAAGTCCATAGCAAAAATAGAAAAAAGACAGCGCCACAACGGACAGTGATGATAGTCTTACGTTTTTTAATCTGCCTCCTGCGGCGACGTTTCGGTCCAATGACCTTGATAAAGGTCATTGGACCGAAACGTCGCCGCAGGAGGCAGATTAAAAAACGTAAGACTATCATCACTGTCCGTTGTGGCGCTGTCTTTTTTCTATTTTTGCTATGGCCTGCAAATAGTCTGGATCTCAATCCAATTGAAAATCTTTGGTGGAAGTTGAAGAAATGGTCCACGACAAGGCTCCATCCTGCAAAGCTGATCTGGCAACAGCAATCAGAGAAAGTTGGAGCCAGATTGATGAAGAGTACTGTATGACACCCAATAAGTATATGCCTCAGAGACTGCAAGCTGTTATAAAAGCCAGAGGTGGTGCAGCAAAATACTAGTGATGTTTTGGAGTGTTTTTCTGTTTGTTTGTTCTTCACGATTCCATAATTTTTTCCTCAGAATTGAGTGATTTCATAATTTTTTCCCTATGCTTGGTTAAAAAAGTAACCATTACTGACTACCAAATTTTTTGTTCTTGATTTCTTTTAGTGTCTCTTAAAGCCAGAAAGTTGCGATTTGAAATGACTTTAGTTTTGTGCCATGTCTGTGATCTGCTTTTTTTCTACAAAATTAAACAACTGAATGAACATCCTCCAAGGCCGGTGATTCCATAATTTTTGCCAGGGGTTGTACTACATAAAGCAGAGCTTCAGCCCTGCTCTGAGTAGCCGAAATGCTCACTTGCTATGAGCGCCGACTGCTGGGTGGCGCTCATAGCAATCCGGCAATGACTACCACAGGGGTCTGCTGCAGACCCTAAGTTGTCATGCCAACCCATAGGCGACCCGCAGTCATGTGACACGGGCATCTATGAGAGGGATTAGTGAAACGCTTCCCGCAGAGATTGACAGCGGCATTTAACAGCCACGGGTTGATCGCGATTTCACCCGCGGCTGTTAGGGGCACATGTCAGTTGTTCAAATCAGCTGACGTGTGCTGGGAAAGATGTGGGCTCAGCACCGGAGCCCACATCAAAGGGAGTGACACGGCATGCGCCGTAGAGGTACGGTGCATTTCATGAAGGGGTTAAAATCATATTATCTAAAATGTTTTTCTATTTTATTCATTATTATTTTGACCATATAAATGTGGAAAATAATAAGGCAAGTGAGAATTTTGACCATGTCATTATTTTTATGCAGATTTTTCAACTCTGTATAAAACTTTTGCTTCCTGTCGCGGCTCCTGCACAGGTGTTGTAGCTGTTTGCTTTCTGACCCAATGTCAGACATGCCAGATCACCAGTGAGGCCAAATCAGGAGGTTAGGCAGTATTTTATACCATTTACAACAAATGTAACTCATGTAGCCCCCCCTTATTACCCCGGTTCATGCTGACCTTTATTTCTCACATACCCAGAACATGCTGTGGCTGACTATTAAGAACATATATGATAAGTATAAAATCCTTGAAGAGGAGCCTTCCAGACTACTGCATCATGACTAAACACATTCTAGCAATTAAAGGCAAAAGACAATTAAAGGCAAAACATTAACCCTTCTATATCACAGGCATACTTTATCTACCCTGTTGAGGGCAGAGCAAAGTACTGCAGTGTGCAGGCGCTGGGAAAGGTCTGAGAGGCCCGGTGCCTGCACACTGCAGTACTTTGCGCTGCCCTCAACAGGTCAGATAAAGTATGCCTGCATCGGAGCTGCAACAGGAAACAAAGAAGAGGACGACATCGTATATTGATGGGAGGCGCCGGACCCAGACCTGCGACGCCCATCGGACCGGACCGCACTGTGACCGCTTCTGGGTGAGTATAATCTAACGTGTCTTTCTTATCTTTCAGGTTACATCGGGGGCTTATCTGCAGCATTACAGAATGCTGTAGATAAGCCCCTTATGCCGGTGGCCGCAGTTTATAGGGCCAAAATTAGGTGACAGATTCCCTTTAAAGATGAAAGAATAATGACATAACCCCTTTCCTTCCCTGACCTAAGCCCTATTGAGAACTTGTGAGCATTTCTTAAATGGGAGATTTACAGTGACGGTAAAGAGTACAACTTTCTATACAGTGTCTGGGGGGCTGTGGTTGCTGTTGCCCAAATAGTTTGTCAACAGAATAAGAAACTGAAAGACTCCATGGATAGAAGGTTTATGACTGTTATTGAAAAGAAGGGTGGCTATATTGGTCACTGATATTTTTTAAAAAATGTGAGATGTCAGATGAAAATCAACAATTGTGATTGGAAAATTTACATTTTTCATTTTAATTGCAAAAACTCTTTTTTACGGATTCGGTGAAGCTGGACATTCTTTTCTTTTATAGGCTATATTCGCCCTAGAAAGAAAACAACTCTACCACTACAAAAACTTTTACTTTCTTAAATATTCAGATTTCAAATTTATTAACCTTTTGGATTGATCAACAGCACAGTAGTTGTTCAATAATAAAATGAATCATCAAAAATACAAAATGCTTAATAATTGTGCACACAGAGTATAACAATATCTTACCTCAATTGGATATTTTTTTCCATTTAGACTATGTTCTGATCCAGACTTTTCTTTACTGCCCCAGTGAAAGTGGAGCTGTGCAGCTATGTATGTACCTGAAAGGCCTCCTCCAGAAATTTGTATAGTTTCTTTATCTTGACTTATCCCTAGTTTAGCTAAAAATAAAATATCGACAATACTTATCATTATTTCAACACAAAGCGTGAACTAAAGTAATAATATAGATTTCAGTGCCACCAAAAAATACTGGACATGTTCCAATTCCATATATTCTTAGTACTACAATATACTGTAACTAGAAGTTAGCCAGTTTATTTTACATAGTACATTAAATATCTAAAGTCCAGTATAGTATTTTAAAGTTAAACATTGTAAATGTTTCACAATTTGGAAACAGAAAACCAAAAGAAATTAGTATATTATAGAAAGATATGACTGTCTGAATAACCAATACATTACAGAAATTATACCACTGTAATAGAGTAGAGAAAGGAGTCAGTTTTGAACATTTCTAAAGATGAAACGCAAAATGGTTTTGCATATATGCATCCAAATGCATATCAAAACTAAATACAACACTTATATAGGGCTTAATTAAACATAGATGTGTACTAGGGCAGATGCAGACGACCATTGATTATTTTGTCCAAGAGAATTGGGACGATTATGCAAATAACACCCTGATCAGAATTTGATCATAGCGTGATCCGTTTCTTTAGTATGAGAAGAAGCTGGAGAAAATAAATTTATCAATCATTCCCATTCCATTAGTGCATGGAAATCTAACTGCACTCACATGTCATCCGAGTGCAATCCAATGTTTCCCATGCACTCATTAACTTGCATGGGCAAGTACGATCCAAACATTGAATCAAACGCGGGCATGAAACGATATTTTCCTTGGACCAGGGTGTTCCGAGAAACAGAATCTGACGTGTAAAGCTCC
Source organism: Ranitomeya variabilis (assembly GCF_051348905.1). Taxonomy (NCBI): domain Eukaryota; kingdom Metazoa; phylum Chordata; class Amphibia; order Anura; family Dendrobatidae; genus Ranitomeya; species Ranitomeya variabilis. Next base: position 408,569,645 of record NC_135234.1, read on the forward strand.
ACAGAGTAGCAGTGGTTCAATGAGATCCTACGTTTTGTTGGATCGCACTCAGATAGAAAATACCCTAGTCTGAAACCTAGATGTAGTGAAGTCTGAAATCTTGTGTCTGCACTGGAGATATCCCTTCCCTCTGCTTCAGTTGTAGGATTGACAGCTTTCACAATTCACAAACATGGTACCTGACCGCTGCTCATGGAGAAGAACTGATGCTTTAGTAAATTTGGTAAGTATTGTGATTATGATAAGCTAACATTTTCATATTAGTTTTTGCGCTAGAGACATGTACCACTTATCTTAATTTAATTTTTTGTTGTCCAATTTATATTTGTGAATACTTTTATGCCCAACAATGACAAAAGTATTTTCGGAGTGATACCTTAATTGTTTAACCAGAAAAATATATATGCAAGCTTTCTTTTCTGGTAAGCAAATAAAGGTATCACTCCGAGAATACTTTTGTCATCGTTGGGCATAAAAGTATTTAAATCAATTTTTCTGGCTAACACAGTCCCACAATATAATTTGTTATTTTACATCAACTTATCTTTAATATTTGTGGCTATTTGTGACTAAACTGTCCAGCACAAGCTGGTGGCCAATACTGATCATTTCTATAAATGTTTATTTTTTCTCTCCAATATTGCAGAGTTGGTGGGTTTTTCCTGGTGTGCTGCTTTAGAGCTGTGCTGGGTACTTCCTGCTTTCTGCTCTTCCTCCTCCTTTATAGCAAGCAGTGGTATATCTTGAAGCTCTAGGAGCCCCAATGCCCCTAGGACCCACTTAGGTTCTAGGGCTTGGGTGCTGTTGCCTCCCCTTGCACCCACTATCATTACACCTCTGAGATCAAAAGTATCCTACATAGACCTAGGCAGAAGAAATGTAAATGTAAATGATTCATTGATGGAGAAATTATGCATCCTCCTTCTCCTTCCTCACTATCTACTATTGACTTTAGTAAGGGTTGAGGAGGTTTGTAAAAATATACAGAGGTCCTGCATAGAGATAAAAAGGCATATGTTGCCGAAAGATTGAAAAGATACCAGATTCTACAACTTAAAGAAGGTGTCCACTACTAGGACAACCTCTTCTTGATTTGAATGTTTGGCGTCGATGAAATAAAAACACTTACACTCATGTCCTGTGCTTGCACTGTTCCACTGGTGTCAGTGCTCGTGTTGCTGGGGCTCTCATGCAGTTATGACATGTAAACCCTGTGCCTGATCAGCAATGGCAACACCTTTGGTCAAATGGAACATCAAGAGGAAGTGAGCAGCCAGCCACAGCCTTTACTTCCTATTGATGTTCAATTTGACCAAAGGCATGGACAGTGATGCCAGCGCTGATTGGGCGCAGGGCTCACATGTCATAACAACTGCACAAGAGCCCTGGGAATGCGAATGCCAATGCCAACATGACTGGAATGGCACCGGCATGGGAGGCGAATATGTCTTTTTATTTTATTCGCACCAAACATTCAGGTAGAGAAGGGGTTGCGCTAGTAGTGGACAACTCCTTTAAGCAAAGACAATTCTAATCATAGGTATGCTTTAAATTATCACACCCAGCTAAATGCCTGCCGGTTCTAAAATGTATTTACCATTGAACTTTGTTTAATTACTGCTAAATGAATTTTGGTTTCTTTACAGAGTTGCTCCACTACTTTTATATTGATGTCCTATCTTTAAGATAGGTAATTAATAGCCTATTTGGTAGGAGTCCAATATCTGGGCACCACCACCAATCAGCTGTGGTCAGTGCTAGCAGTGGCCAGGTGTTGGCAGTTGCCAAGCTGAACAGAACAGCTCCATCAACTGTACAGTGGTGGCTTCTAAGGTATGACAGATCTGACATATTCAGATAAATAAGTGTGGAACTACAGTAACCAGCAGCGTCCACTATACAGTTGATGGAGCTGTCCTGTTTAGCCCTGCAACTGCTAACATCTGGCTGCTGCTGGCACTAAGAAAAGCTAATCAGTGGGGGCTCCATGGGTCAGATCTCCACCGATCTGATATTGATTACTTATCTTAAGGACGGGTTTTCAAGACGAAAATAGTGCAGCAACAAGCATCAAGCATTTATGTTTCAAATATTATTAGCTAAAGTTGTCTTTAAGGCCGGGGTCACGGCCTTAAAAGCCGGAAAAAGCCGAAGACTGCAATGAATACCGCCGGAAGATAATGAGCAGCCCAGGAAGCAGATGCAGCCGGGAGACAGTGGGATGGGAGGACGCGTTGCTGGACAGGTAAGTATAAATATGTTTATTTATAATTTTATGCTTTCTTTTACAGCCCCCCCGCCCCATCCCATATCTGTAAAGTCCAAGTTCGGGGTTCGGACGTAAGTTCGCGTCATCTCCGGCCCCAAACTCGCACCTTACAGAAAAACTTGGGCAAATGCGCCGATCCTGAACATCGGGGGGTTCGCCCATCACTACTGATTGCTGCTGGATCCGTTCTGCTGCTGGGTCCGTTCTGCTGCTGGATCACTTTAAGGCCGGAGTCAGATGCAACGTATAAAAAATCGGTCTGATTCTCTCACCCGAGAATCACACAAATGTTCTCTGTATGGTGATCCATATGTAATCCGTTTGCAATGCGATGATGCGATTTCCTCGCATCTAAGGATCCGTATGACATCCGTATGGCTTTACATTTCTCACTGCTTTACTCTTTGAATTTAATGGCTCAATGGGCGGAAATGAGGAAAATGTGTGCGTATTTCTCACAAGTCACATGGATGGTCCGCATGGTGTACGATTTTTTCTCGCACCCATAGACTTGCATTGGCGAGACTCGGACGATATACGCGTACAATCGCAGCATGTTACGATTTCACTCACACTCTGAATACGCCCGAGAAAAAAAAGAGGATGTGAGCTGCCCAATAGGTTAACAGTGGTCCGAGTACTATGTGATGTTTTCTCGCATATCACTCGTCCGTGTTATATGGTAGTGTGACTCCAGCCTAACATAGAAAACGGTACTTAATCATGTACATTTTAAACTGTTGAAGTATAGATACCGATGCCATATGGATGTCACAGGGATGTAAAAAATGGACACACTAATCTTACGTGGATGGCACACGGATGAAAATTCAGATGAAAATCAGGTTTTTCATATGCTTGTCTGAACCCAGTCTGAAATGGATTGCAGATGGATTGCAGTTAAAGGGATTCTGTCCGCAGATATTTTTGCCATGTGTTCTGAGAGCAGCATGGTGTGTGAGCTGAAACCCTGATCTCAGGAATGTATCACTTATGGGGTTGTGTGTTTCTGTTTCAGTAAATTCAGTGTTTAATCAGCAGGGGATTATCACCAACTAGCTGTCCTGTGCCTCCTAGTCCAACCACACCCCCAGCACTGATTAGTAGCTATCTGCCACTATAAAATGTACACACAAAGCTGACACTCCGTGGTGAATTGTATTTATCTACATGACAAAACTTACCTGTATGCCCATTATTTGATAATTCTAATTCCAATTCCTTATCGTATCCTTCAAATGTAAATGCTATTAGATTTGAATCAAACTTGGCTTTCTTTGTAACAATGTCAATTGGAGACTGTTTTTTCCCTCCACAAGCGGCACCAATATCACTCCATTTGCTTGGCACTTATGTTAAAACAAACAAAATTATATTAATAAAATAATAATGCTCAAGTAGTGAACTCAGACAGTATATGAATGAAGGTAACAGAGCAACAGCATACGGAGCATGTACACAATATATATAGCAATAATAATAAAAATAATAATAGGTGTTCTTCAGCAAGCCAAGCAGTACCTCATACAAAATTAGAAAATAAAACTTTTATTGTAATTTTTTCAGATTATTTTGTCTAAAAATAAAGCTTTAACCCCTTCCCACAGCAGCCAATTTCTTTTTTTTTTTTGCTTCGCTTTTTCTTCTCCTTTTTCCATAACTTTTTTTTTATTTTTCTGTTTACATTGATGTATGAAGGCTCATTTTTTGCAAGATGAGTTGTACTTTTGAACGACACCATTCATTTAACCATATAGTGTACTGGAAAAAGGGAAACAAATTGTCAAGTGTAGTGAAATTCTGACATTGTTTTTCAGAATTATTTTTGTGGTGTGAAGTGTGTGGTAAAAACAACCTTTCAATATGATTTTCGTCATCAGTACAATTATGGTGATACCAAATTGTCCATTTTTTTTATTAATTTAGCGACAAAAAAAATTCAGAAATTTAAGAAAATGTTTTTTGGATGTGTCGCTATTTTCCGAAACACATAATGGTTTCATTTTTTGTCAAGAAAACTGTGTGAGGCCTTATTTTTTGCAGGGCAAGATGACATTTTAATTGATACCATTTTGTGATAGATATGAAATTTTGATAGCATATTACAGCATTTTTTATAGCATTTAGGCAACCAAAATTACAAAATTTTGGCCTTTTGAAATTTTTTCTGATTATAGTGTTTATCTATGGGGCAAATTATTTCTATAATTTGATAGATTGGACTTTTCTGGATGTGGCAATACCACATCTATATATATATATTTTTTTGTTTTCTTTATTTTTAATGGGGGAGGGGGGATTTTAACTTTTATTTTTTTATTTTTTTTAACTTTATCTCTTATACTACCACAGTATGCTGCATATAGTAAAATGCATGATCTCCATTGAAGCCAAGCCACAAGCAGAGTTTCAAAGGAGCTCCATAATGACAGGCACAAAGGTCCTCAACAAACCCCGACTGTCATAGCAACCCATAGGTGCCACGCGAACGTGTCACGGGAGCGGCGATGAGAGCATAAAATGATGCGCTTCCATGCAGACGCACTGTTACTCCTGCTATCAGAGTTTGTCAGCAGCATTTATCAAGTTAAGGCCGGCATCACACTAGGCGTATGAAAATACGGTCCGTTTTTTACGGCCGTAATACGCAGAAATTGTCCCAAAACACTGTTCCGTATTCAATGCGAGGATGCAATTTTTACGCACAAATTTATCCGTGTGTCATCCGTATGGCATCCGTATGGCTTCCTACGGCGATTTTTTTGCGCAGGCTTGCAAAATGGACATATCATGGATCCATCGGCTCAAGTATTCTTAAAAACATATATACAGTCTATATATATATATATATATATATATATGTCAATGAGACACATATATATATATTTATATTTAATTCAGCGCTAGATAGCAGAAAAGCCGGTAATTCAATTGCCGGCTTTTGCTATCTCCTTCACAAACCCGACAGGATATGAGACATGGTTTACATACAGTAAACCATCTCATATCCCTTCTTTTATTACATATTCCTCTTTACGAATGTAACAAGTGTCTCTGTGTAAAATTTGGGGTCTCTAGCTATTAAATTAAAGGGTTAAATCCCGGAAAAAATTGGCGTGGGCTCCCGTGCAATTTTCTCCGCCAGAGTGGGAAAGCCAGTGACTGAGGGCAGATATTAATAGCCGAGAGAGGGACCATGGTTATAGGACCCCCCCGGCTAATAACATCTGCCCCCAGCCACCCCAGAAAAGGCACATCTGGAAGATGCGCCTATTCTGGCACTTAGCCTCTCTCTTCCACTCCCGTGTAGCGGTGGGATATGGGGTAATGAAGGGTTAATGTCACCTTGCTATTGTAAGGTGACATTAAGCCAGGTTAATAATGGAAAGGCGTCAATTATGACACCTATCCATTATTAATCCAATAGAATTAAATTGTTAATAAAACACACACACATTATTAAAAAGTATTTTAATGAAATAAAGACACATGGTGTTTTAATATTTTATTATACTTTTAATCCACCTGAAGACCCTTGTCACCTGAAATAAAGTTAAACAAAACAAACAACAATATTCCATACCTTCCGTCGTTCAGTCTTGTCCCACGCTGTAAATCCATCTGAAGGGGTTAAATCATTTTACACCCAGGAGCTCTGCTAATGCAGCTGTGCTCCTGTCTGTAAAACTTTGTGAATGAATGGAATGCAGGGGAATGTCCTGTAGTTACCTCGAGTCGCGGTGATGCGCCCTCTGCTGGATGAACTCATATGAACTCGAGCTTGGGAAAATATTCTGAAAGTTCCCAGGCTCAAGTTCATATGAGTATTTAGCTGTGTTCCGGGACATAGTGCGCCGGCGCATGCGCACTAATCCTTTTTGGCTTTGCCCGCAGATGGGCAAAGCATACTGCGTGTGCGCAAGGCAAGATTGCCTTGCGCAGGCGTCTACTACGGAGGACAGAGCATGAACTTCAATCAAACACCCGAAAACCCCACCCATATGACCGCAAACTTGTCCCGCCAAATTCAGGTGACAGGTTCCCTTTAAGAGTTATCATGACATGAACAGTGGCTTGCATGTATGATATTGTAAAACAATTTTAAAGGGAATCTCAGTAGGATAAACCCTCGTCAGCCATCTATATGGGCATGTAGATACCTTGATATCTGCAATCTGATGTCTTATTCCAGAGAAATCCACATTGCTCTTAATATATAATGGAGATTAAAGGAGATGTTAAGATCTTTGGGCCAGACACTGATCTGCATGAGAATCTGCCTCCAGAGTTTATTTTAAATGAAAAAGGGTGCTACCAGTGTGATGTGTAGTTGCTGCTCTCTGCTGATTTAAAAGCATAGTTGTGTGTGATTATAACTAACACAGTACAGCTGAACTGAAGTTTGTCTCATTACATACACATTTGAAGCTTCATCTATCATGTTCTATTGCAAGATCAGCTGCAGAGCTGTGCTTGACTACAATTAACACTACAAACTTCTTTAGTTTTCATTTCACAGAGAGCCAGTGTGAGGGTAGGCCCAGTACAGCAGAGCTGACAGCACTGTGAGAGGAGCGCTACAACTGCAGTTTGTAATGAAGTAATATTCTGCTCTAATTCCCTTCCCCGTTACACTGGCTGCCTGTGAAATGGAAGGTGAAGATGTGTTATCTGTAATCAGTTAATCAGCTCTACAGCAGAGGAGACAGCACTATTAGGCCGGCGTCACACTGGCGTTTTAAACGGCCGAGTACAATGCGATAAAAAATCGCATTGCACTCGGACCAATGTTCAGCTATGGGGCAGCTCCCACCAGCCGACTTTTTGTCGGCCGCTTTCCTCGGTCCAAGACAATCGCAGCATGCTGCGATTGTCTCGGACCGAGGAAAACTCTCGGCTCACTCGCACCCATATAAGCCTATGGGTGGGAGTGAGACAGCGCACACCACTCAGATATCATCCGAGTGCTGTGCGTTATAAGCGGACCCCAGCAATGGAGGAGATGGAGAAATTCATTTCTCCGCCTCCTCCGCAGCTGTGCTTCAATCCTCCCTGTGCGAGAGAATGGGAGCACAGACGCATGACACTCGGCGCCTGCTCTGCTGCGAGCAGGAGCCGAGTGTCATTAGCATATCGCATCCGATGATCTCGCATCGGATGCAATACGCCAGTGTGATGCCGGCCTAAGAGGACATCTGTAGATGTTTCTGTAATGAGACAAAGATCCGTTCGGAAGACTGTGAATATAACTGTCAGCCATTACATGCTTCTCTTTTTTCTTGACTTGACATAGGCTCTGCATGGCCTAATCGTGGCTAATTTTCCTGTCTGTACACTGGTATTTATAAAAATAATTTTTGAGGTAGGAAGATACCCAGTGCCTTGGATTTTTGGATTACATGGTTCATTCCTTTCATTTAAAATAAGCTTTGGGTGCAAACTCTCATGGAGATCTATGTCTGGCCCATACATCTTAATAACTCACTTACATGTTAAGAAGTAAAAGTGTGGATTTCTCTGGAATAAGAGAGCAGATCACATATATCCATATATCATTATATTCATTTTTAATCCTACAGACAGGTTCCCTTTAACCCCTTTCCGACATTGGGCACAATAGTACACCCATGTCGGACTACCCCTGTTTGGGCGGGCTCGGTGCTGGAGCCTGCACCTTTCCAGGCACATGGCAGCTGATCTATACAGCTGACATGCGCCTGCAACAGTTGTGGGTGGAATTTAACTAGTTAAATGCCGCTGTCAATCTCTGACAGAGGTATTTAACTCGCGCTTACCGGAAGTGCTTCCCTAGTCCTGCCCATCGGTGGCCCTGTCACATGATCGCGACTCACAGATGGATCGGCATGACAACCAGAGGTCTGCAGGAGACCTCTGTGCTTGTCATTGCCAGATTGCTATGAGTGTCGTCCTATGGATGGCGCTCGCGCTCATAGCAAGTGAGCATTTCTGCTACACAGGCGATCTCATGATCGCCTGTGTGTAGAAGAGGTGATCAAAGTATTGTAGCTTCTAGTCTCCCATGGAGACTATTGAAGCAAGCAAAAAGTAAAAAAAAAGATTTTTAAAATATTAAAAAAAATAAAAAACATATAAAAGTTCAAATCACCCCCCTTTCGCCCCATTCAAAATGAAACAATAAAAAAATTAAATATACACATATTTGGTATCGCTGTGTTCAGAATTGCCCAATCAATATAAAAAAAGAATTAACCCAATTGCCAAATGGCGTAACGAGAAAAAAATTCTAAATGCCAGAATTACTTTTTTTTGTTTTGGCTGCATTGCAATTAAATGCAATAACGGGCAATCAAAAGATCGTATCTACATCAAAATGGTATCAATAAAAACGTCAGCTCGGCAAGCAAAAAGTAAGCCCTCACCCAACCCCAGACCATGAAAAATGGAAAATTGAGACGCTACAGGTCTCTGATGATCGCTGCTATGTAGCAGAGCCGATCAGGCTCCGCCAGCTTCTAGCCTCCCATGGAGGCTATTGAAGCATGGCAAAAGGTAAAAAAAAAGTAAAAAAAATGTGAAAAAAAAAATAAAAAAAAATAAATTAAATCTCCCCCCTTTCGCCCCATTCAAAATAAATCAATAATAAAAAAAATCAAACCTACACATACTTGGGAACGCCGCTTTCAGAATCGCCCGATCTATCAATAAAAAAAGGATTAACCTGATCACTAAACAGTGTAGCGAGAAAAAAATTAGAAAAGCCAGAATTAGGCTTTTTTGGTCGCCGCGACATTGCATTAAAATGCAATAACGGGCGATCAAAAGAAGGTATCTGCACCAAAATGGTATCATTAAAAACGCCAGCTCGGCATGCAAAAAATACGCCCTCAACCGACCCCAGATCATGAAAAATGGAGACACTACGGGTATCGGAAAATTAGCAAAGTTTCACCACTTAGATAAAAGAGAACATAGACATGTTTGGTGTCTATGAACTCGTAATGACCTGTAGAATCATAATTGCAGGTCAGTTTTAGCATTTAGTATTTTATTTATTTTAGCATTTATTTATTATTTAGTATTTTAGCATTTAGTGAACCTAGTAAAAAAGCCAAACGAAAAACAAGTGTGGGATTGCACTTTTTTTGCAATTTCACCACACTTGGAATTTTTTTCCCGTTTTCTAGTACACGACATGCTAAAACCAATGATGTCATTCAGAAGTACAACTTGTTACGCAAAAAATAAGCCCTCACATGGCCATATTGACGGAAGGAGGGGAGCGAAAAACGAATACGGAAAAACGGAAACTCCCAAGGTCATGAAGGGGTTAAGGGTGAAATATTTTAGTTTTTTATATAGAATTTGGTGTTAGCATCATATAAAGTCTTATTTGGATATGACCAAATTAAAGTAGATTTTGTTAACATTATTATTAACTTTTATTTCTCAGAGACTCGGATACTTGATCTTATTACCTTGACCTGGCAATCTAATTATTAGTGTTAAATTCTTACCTTTACAAGAAGAAGTGGATTTTGCCGCCTGAATATCATAGCACCATTCTGTAAGAGAGTTGAAATACAAAGTCAGGTTATCTAGAATATGCATGAGGTAACAACCAAATGACTTTTATTGGGTTGCATTCTTTACTTGATGTGAAGACTCCGTTTTCTTGATGTAACAGGTGAACTTTAGTACCCTCACAGTTATCTGATCACCTGTTTTTAGAAGTCACTGCGACGTTTGATTTTATCTGCATTTTCAATAAAAGTTACATTTTATGACACTTCTCACAATTTGCTATTGTTACTATTACAGTATCTAGTTTGTCCGATTTAATATATTTCTATCTAAGATATTTCTTTATTTTTTGCTTGTATATTACCATATACGCTTAGGCCATGTGCACACGTTGCAGATTTCCTGCGGATCTGCAGCGTTTTTTACCGTGCAGAAACGCTGCAGATCCGCAAGTGATTTACAGTACAATGTAAATCAATGGAAAAAAAAATGCTGTGCTAATGGTGCGGAAAATTCCGCACTGAAAGCGCTGCAGGTTAAAAGAAGGAGCATGTCCTTTATTTGTGCGGATCTGCAGCGTTTCTGTACCCGTTGACTTGCATTGAGTCGGGCACATCCGCAGCAAAACCGCAGATCTAAAAAAGATCTGCGGTTTTGCTTTGAGAAACGCTGCAGATCGGGAGGGGGGAAGAGTGTGTGGGTGGAGTGTGGGCGGAGACTGTGTTGGCAGAGACTGTGTGTGAGCCGGGAAGATGTGCATGTCTGTGTGCGGGTGTTTGTGTGTGTCTGCGGCGATCGCGAGGGTCTGCGGGGATCGCAGAGCTGTCGGGCATCTGTGCGGGGCTGCTGGGGGTCTGCGCCGGGCTGTCGGGGGTCTGCGGCGGGCTGTCGGGGGTCTGTGCTGGGCTGTGGGGGGTCTGCATTGAGCTGTGGGGGTCTGTGCCGGGCTGTGGGGGGTCTGTGCTGGGCTAAGGGGGGGGGGTCTGCGGCGGGCTGTTGGGGGTTTATGCTGGGCTGTGGGGGGTCCTTGGGGGTGTGTGCGCGTGCAGGCATTGTCCGATGGGACTACAAGTCCCATCGGGCTATGCCTGCTACAGTGACAGTGATTGACACATTAGCCAATGATGGGACAGTAGTAGTCCCATCATCCGGCTAATGTGTTGAATGTAAAAAAAAACACGAACATACAACAGAACGTACAAAATACGACAGTACATACAACATATAACATATGAAAGAACTTACAACATATAACATATGACAGTACATACAACATATGACAGTACATACAACATATTACAGTACATACAACATATGAGTCTATGACAGTACATACAACATACAACATGACAGAACATAAAACATATGACAGTACATACAACATATGACAGTACATACAACATATGACAGAACATACAACATGCAACATATGACAGAACATACAACATACAACATATGACAGTACATACAACATATGACAGTACATACAACATATGACAGAACATACAACATGCAACATATGACAGAACATACAACATACAACATACAACATATGACAGTACATACAACATATGACAGTACATACGACATACAACATATCACAGAACTAGTGTTGAGCGATACCTTCCGATACTTGAAAGTATCGGTATCGGATAGTATCGGCCGATACCCGAAAAATATCGGATATCGCCGATACCGATACCCGATACCAATACAAGTCAATGGGACACAAGTATCGGAAGCTATCCTGCATGGTTCCCAGGGTCTGAAGGAGAGGAAACTCTCCTTCAGGCCCTGGGATCCATATTCATGTAAAAAATAAAGAATTAAAATAAAAAATATGGATATACTCACCCATCCGGCGGCCCCTGGACCTTACCGATTGTAACTGGCAGCCTCCGTTCCTAAGAATGAGGAGTTTAGGACCCTCGATGACATCGCGGCTTGTGATTGGTCGCGTGCCGCTCATGTGACCGCTCACGCGACCAATCACAAGCCGCGACGTCATCGCAGGTCCTAAACTCCTCAATGAAACACGTACCGCACACGGATGCTGTCCGTGTGCCGTCCGTGTGCCGTGCAGGAGACAGCGCTACAGTAAGCGCTGTCCCCCCAGCTTGTGGTGCTGAAGCCGCCATTCATTTCTTCCCATAGGGGTGGAGCCGCATATTCATCACTGTAATGAGCGGTACCACGTGACCGCTCATACAGGAAGAAGCTGCGGCGCTGAGAGGAAGCAGCGAGGGAGCCAGGTGAGTATTTTATTTCCAGCGGGCGGGTGCACAGGGGGTGGGAGGGGGTGGTGACAGGGATCTTTATTTGAAACACACAAAAAAAAATGATTTTTCATATCTTCTCTCCAGCGAACGCTGCTGGAGAGAAGAAATGAATGGCGGCTTCAGCACCAGATGAAGGGGACAGCGCTTATCTCTAGCGCTGTCTCCTGCACGGTCCGTGTGGTACCCAGTCGGCACAAGGGCGGCACACAGCTGCCGCACGTGTGCCACACTGATGTGCCACGTGAGCACACGGACACACGGACACGGATAACTCCGGTACCGATTTTTCCGGTACCGGAATTATCTGGACCTGTGAGACTGGCCTAAGCATGCGTTTGCATGCATTTTGGCATGTGTTTGCACATGCAGATGATACACTGCGCATAGAAACGCTAATGTGAACCTAGCCTTAGTGATCGAGCCAATTTTGACCTTAATGATCAGCTCAAATTTTGGAAATCTGATCATTGTCACTTTATGTAGTAACTTTGGAACACTTCAACGGATCCCAGTAATTCTGAGATTCTTTTTTCATGAAATATCGTACTTCATAATAGTGGTAAAATTTGTTTGATATGACTTGCATTTATTTGTGAAAATATCAGAAATTTGTCAAAAATGTTAGAAATTTTGCAGTTTTCAAACCTTTATCTTATGCCCTTAAACCAGGGAGTTATGTTACACAAAATAGTTACATTTTCTATATGTCAACTTTACATCTGCATCATTTTTTAAACATATTTTTTTTTCGTTAGAAGAGTTAAAAGTTGACCTGCAATTTCACATTTTTCCAACACAATTTACAAAACCATTTTTTAGGGACCACATCACATTTAAAGTGACTTTTGGGGTGTTATATGACAGAAAATACCCAAAAGTGACACCATTCTAAAAACTGCACCCCTCAAAGTCCTCAAAATCACATTCAAGAAGTTTATTAACCCTTCATTTGCTTCACAGGAACTAAGGCAATGTGGAAGGATAAAATGAACATGTAACTTTTTTCACAAATATTTTACTTTAGCCAGACATTTTTTTTAATGTTACAAGGGTAACATCATAAATGAACCCTAAAATTTGCTATGCAATTTCTCCTGAGTGTGCCAATACCCCACATGTGGGGGAAATCCACTATTTGGTCGCATGGCATGTCTTGGAATCAAAGGAGCACCGTCTGACTTTTTTCGCCATGTTGCGATTGAAGAGCACCTGATGTGCCTAAACAGTGGAAACCTCCACAAAATAACCTTTTTTGGAAACTAGACCCCTCAAGGAATGTATCTAGATGTGTGGGGAGCAATTTGAATCCCCAAGTGCTTCACAGAAGTTTATAACGTAGAGCTATGAAAATTTACTTTTAGCCCCAAACTTTTGTTATTTTCACAAAGGTAAGAGGAGAAAATGGACCTTAGAATTTATTGTGCAATTTCTCTAGAGTACAGCGATATCCCATATGTGGGGTAATATTACTATTTGGACACACGGCAGGGCTAGGAAGGGAAGGAGCACCGTTTGACTTTTTGAAATCGCTGGAATCGAGAGTGTAATTCATGTTTCATTTGGAGAGCCCCTGATGTGCCTAAACAGTGGAAGCTCTCCACATGTGACCCCATTTTTCAAACTAGACCCCTCAAGGAATTCATATACTGAGCATTTTTAACCTACAGGTGATTCACAAAAGTTTATTACATTTAGATGTGAGAACAAAAAGTATTTTTGTTCCATTAAAATACTGTTTTAGCACCAAATTTATTATTTACATGAGGAGTAATGGGAGAAATGAGACCCAACAGTTTGTTATGCAATTTCTCCCAAATATGGTAGTACCTCATATGTGGTTGTACACTACTGTTTGAGAACATGGCAGGGATCAGATGGGAAGGAGCGCTTCTTGGCTTTTAGAATGCAGATTTTGTTTGAATAGATTGAGGGCTCCATTAGTTGAGCCCCTGAGGTGCCAGAAGAGTAGAAACCGCCCCAGGTGACCCCATATTGGAAATTTTACTACCTAAGGAATTCATCTAGGGGTATATTAAGTATTTTGAATCCATGAGTGCCTCACAGAATTTCATAACATTAAGACACGAAAATATGACATTTAAGTGGTAAAAATTTAATCTTTGTATGTGTACCAAATTTGTCAGGTACACAAGGTTTAATAGGTGAAATTAGACCCCACAATGTATTGCACAATTTGTCCTGAACCGGGTTCTGCCCCATGTGTTGTCAGAATTTACTGTTAGGCCACACATCAGGGCTGAGAAGGAAGGAGCGCTATTTGACTTTTGGAGCACAGTGTCACGACACAGCTGTCGGGTGACCCAGGACCAGGGGCTCCTTCCCTGTCCCTACCACTAGAGGGTGCCCTAGCTCGCTCTGCTCCCCGGGATACTTCAGATGGCAAAGATGCCGGGCCTCCGCCCTTGCCTTATATCCTGAGTTAGCCCTCCGTCTGTTCTCTTCCCCCACCCAGGGAAGAGGGGGCACTACTGTTCACCATAGTACCCCAACCAGAAAAACAAGGCAACACAAACAAGGGTTAACAGAAAACTCCAGGCATACAAAATATTCACTCACGTATAACAGAGGAATGAACCGGGGTGTGATGGTAGGGGAATAAACTAAAACAGAGAAGGATAAGGAATTACCACGCATACAAACCAAGCAACAGTCATTAATAACTCCTTCAACTCTCCTTCTCATACGAACTCCTCTCGCTCTGTTAGCCATGCAGCAATAAAGCTAGCTCTGACAAGGATTTGTATCAGAGCCCAGATTATAAAGGGAAAAGGAGTGGCTAACCAAGCATAGCTGTGAGCACAGGGATTTCCAACATGGCCAGAAGGAATAAACACATTTAAAATGAAGAAGTGCTTCTTCTCAGCGCCGGTCTTCTGGCTCCACACTGTCGCGGTAACCCTGTGACACAGTTTTTGCTACAATAGTTTGCAGGTGACATTTGTTGAGCCCCGAAGGTGCCAGAACAGCAGAAAAACCCCAAATGTTACTCCATTGTAGAGATTGCACCTCTCAATTAATTCATTTACTGCTGCATTGACTATTTTGAAACATCCATGCCATGCTTTGTTTCTGGAGAATAGCAAATATACCAGGTCAGTGCCCATACATTTTGCCGCCATACAGTGTGGAGCCTCCATATATTGTAGCGCTCCCATACATTGTTCCCAGCTTGTAATTGTGGTGATACACGCCCAGTAAATTCTTTGGTGCTCTCTCACCACTACAATAATGCCAAACATGTGGCCGCTTATTGTGGTTTAGGCACAGTGGGGCCCAGAAGGAAGAGGTAATTTGGATTTGGGAGAGCAGAATTCACTGGATTTTATTTGAGAGGGTGGAAGCCATGTCACTTTTCCAGAGTCTTTGTTCTACCAGTAACGTGGGAACCCCCTATACTTCTAGTGACAGATGACGGACCAGAGTGGGGGCTAGTTTTGTACAAGATAGATTAATGCTTTTTTCTGAATATTTTGGGGTTCATAATAGTTTTTGATCACTTTTAGTATAAGGCTGGGATCACGTTTTTTTTGTTCTGTGCTGAGCAGTTAAGTAAATATCACAAAAATATGATTCAGACAAAACCCCCAACGTAAACACTCACCATAGGAGGATTTGGGGACTTTATATGGACAACCCGACATAAGTTCTCAGCGGAGAGTGCAGGATAAATGTGAGCCAAGCCGTGTTCCAATTATTGGGAGGTAGAATGAGCTAACAGACAGCAATACAAGAATAGCTCTTATTTTTATTTTTGTGTTCACTGTGCAGTGTAAGTGATAAGGCAAATTTATTCTTAAGGTCAGTGAGAATTACAGCAATACCAGATTTATATCGGGGTTTTATTTTTAGGTTTTGCTGCTATCACACAGTAAAAATGCTTTCCTATAAAAAGTAGTTTTTACATCTCCAAATTCTGAGAGCTGTAACTTTTTAACTTTTTTGCCAAATTAGCCATGTTGTGCTTGTTTTTTGCAGTTTGGCATTTTCATCTATACCACTTCAGTCAGTAAGATTCAAAAGCAACATTTTTGACATTTTTTATGGCGTTTGCCATACAGAATAAATAACGTGGCAATTTTATAGACCAGGTCATTCCGGACACGACAATATCAATTATGTGTATGCAGCGCCCCAGAGTCCTGGTCGTTGCAGTACTGTGGCTCCGCCACTATGGGGAGCTACGGTGCGTCCGATGGCACTGAAGGAGTTCATCTGATCAGGTATCATAGACACCAATACATTTCACAGCTGGGCCTCCGGGGGGAGCTAAGGGTGCTATTCATTAGGCCACTCCCCACCATAGTGGGTAAACTGGGGGTCAGGCAGGAAGTTAGATCAGAAAGCTGACTGGATTGGACGAAGCAACACCTGGTGGCAGAGGGTGTTGTGGAGGAAGAGACAGTAGGGTCTCTGTCAGGGGTGGGATCCTGACAGAGGCTTGGCATTGGAAAGAACGTAACGGGTCCGCGCCAGCTCCGGGAAGCGGCGGGGCCCAAGAAAGGACTAAGAAGCGAGATAGATTGTGCTGAGTGAGAAACGAGATCAAGCGATAGGAGAATACCAGTAGGGGTCGTGCTGTAAGACCGGAGCAACACCCTACTGAGGCGCACTACCGGTGGCCGGAACGCCGAGGGAGTATCATAACATTCAGCTTCAAGCAATACTCAAAACAGCGGCAGGACAGTCAGTCTAAGGCGGGCTGTCTCACACAAATCACCTATGAAGTCTTGGGGGGCACCTTGTGGAGAGGGGCGACTCTAGGGTCCCGGAAGAGCTCCGAGCCTACCCGTCAAACGGGTGCCGTCCCAACCAGAACAACAGGGAGGGACGGAGGATTAGAAGAACATCATTTAATCGAGTTGTGAGGGAACTTAAGAAACAGACACAACGGTTGTGGGGACTTTCCGTAAGCACAGCAGGGGAGGACCGCAACACATAGCGCTAGAAGGAAGGCACCGATTTCCACCTGTGAAGTGAGCTCTGGAGGTGCCATCAGACCGGCCGGACTTGCGCAGCCTGGTGAACCGTATTCTGGACTGAGGACCCAGAGATCTTCAGTAAAGAGGTAAAGAGACTGCAACCTGGTGTCCTCGTTATTTACTGCACCACCACCACCACCACTGTCATTTACACGTGTTATAGACTGCGCGCCCCACGGCAGGGTCACGGACCGGGGCCTAGCCGCCGTGACAACCCCAGAGCAGAGACCCCGAGGCCCGGTACCGGGTCACCCCTCGGCCCTGCGGCGGTGGGGGCGCTACAACTTGGCGTCACGAACAGGATCTACTTAAGCCTGAAGAATCAGGTCATGTGTGCCTTGGAACTGTAATTTGTTGTGCTTGGACTGTACTTTATTGCAAAGACTGTGCTGCGCCATTTACCGCCAAAAGTTCCCGCCAAAAACCACCGCCATTGCTACGCCAGAGAAGCAGGAGGGCGTGCCATGGGAGGAGACTACCGAAGTGGCGCCAGAAACGGTGATCGCCCCCTGCGCCTCTTGTTGCAAAGCGATGACCTGCCTCAAAGCAGAGAACCGCCCCCTGACTTGCGATGGCGGGAACGAGGTGAAGGAGGAACTCGACCTTGGAGAAATGGCAGAGTCAGATGCATGCATTGCCGCCGAATGCCGGACAGCGACGATGAACAGCAGGTGCCCGAACAACGGCGAGGTGATCCCGGTTTGTCCTCACCCATCAGAAGAGGACTCGCGTCCACCGCCGGGGAGGGACCTGGACTCCTTGGAGACACCAGTGGAGGAGCCGAGCCTGCCTACCCTAGTCACGGAATCATGGAGAGCGGAGTTACGTCAAGAGATGACTCCGGAGGGGCCGCGGTCCGGGCTGCAGCCGATTCCAGTGTCCTTGTCAACGGACCGGAGCGACATCGGTGGAATCACATCAGGCGCAGGTATGGACGACATCCCTACTCCCCTGGCCGATTCTGCTCTCCCGACCGATCCGGCTCCCCTGATCGATCCCACTCCCGTGACCGCTCCCCACCCCGGCAATGATCGTTCCTTCTTGGTGGAGCGGGTTATCCTCACCTCCAACGCGATGGGGAAGCTAGTGCCTCCGCTACCAACCAAGATGGGAGAACCCATAGGTGTGGGCCTAGACGGGGTGATCCTTCGGTGGGACACCCCCTGGACAGGGCCGGATGGGACCCGGGAGGATGGCCTCACCCTTGCGGTACTTACCTGGGAGCAGTATAAGCAATGTCTGATCCAACACTGGAAGGATCGGGACGAGACCGAACCACTTGACACGCAACGTAAGAAGTCTGCTCCCGGCAGGAAAGACGTGGTAAAGCGGGGAACTGTACTGGCCTACCACCCGATGAGGGGATGGGGCTCCATACAGGAACCGGGGCTACCAACTGATGTCTTTGTCACTAGCTATAATGTGAAGACCCCCTGCTGCAGTCGAAATGGTGATCCGTTACAAAGAGGGGATCAGGTGACTTACACCCGCCATCGGAGTGCACAAGGATGGTGTGCCCGGAACGTTCGATGGTGTGAGCCTGAGAGAGCGCCCCCTGTTGTCCCGATCATGACTGATCCTGATTTGCCGGACCTCATCCCCATCACCACGGTACGTCTTGTAGCGGCTACCGAACTCGCAAGCAGGATTAGCCTTCAAATTCAGGCACCGGCTGATCTGATGGTATCTGAGAGACCAACTACCGGTACGGGTGCCACGTTGGCTGGGGGACAAAGACCACCCCCAGACTTAGAAGAATAAACCTCGATACCATGAATCTGTAAATAGTTACTGTCTTCCTGTTGTTCTGCTAAACCCGTTCAGGGTAAACTCTAAAAGGGATCCCTTTGTTGACCCGGGATCCCTATTGTTTTTGGTTATTTTCTATTTTTTCTATGTTCTTCAAAAACTGCTGAAATCATGAACAGTGCATGATCCGAACTTCTTGTATATAGTTTGCACCTTATTAAAGGCGCTCCCTACTGGTTTTACTTAAAGAAGGACTCTTTGCGAAGATACCGCACTGGAACCTTTGCTAAGTATGGACTGGTAGCTTGAGAAGATACGCTACCTCGCAGAGACTTGGTCCCCTCTTAAAGGGGATGTTCATTTGCCACACTTCAATAGTAATATTGCTTAAGACAAGTAGCAATAATGTTGATGAGAGAAAAGTGATGATAATGTTTGTACGAGAAAGTTATATGTGTTCAACTGGTTAATTGTGAAGAAGTGTTAACGATGTTATCTGAGAAGAAAAAGGTGAAAGATAGAAGAAGGATGCAGTGGACCCGTAGGGATAGATGTGGTGTCCAGCATGCAAGAAAGAAAGATAATGGGAAGGCTTAACGTTTAGAAGAAAATGCTTGATAATGTTGATAGATAGTTAGGATAGAAGGTAAACCCTGAGTCCTCATAGGAGTCATGTAGAGATGACTTAGTGCTCTTAAACTGAAAGTAATGTTATGTTCTATACTGTGTATAGTAGTTGAAAAGGCAGTAGGCCCTGGCTGAACGGGGCGATCCTGTAACAGAAAGGAGAGGCAGTAGGTCTGGTGCCGGTAGGACAGGCGGTCCTGCAGATTTAAAGAAGGAGAATGAAAAAGTTAAAATACCTTATAATGTGATTATAGGAAGGTCTTTAGTGGATTAAGAGTGTATGTCCTTAAAGGCAAAGTTAAATTATTGTTCAACAATTTTGCACTTAGTAGAATACCCGGTTGGGTAACAGGAGTTATTTATAACCTGTAATTTATAATGTTAACCATGTTTGTAACGTTTAAGTGTCCTCACCTCCCATAAAGGGAAGCTCTGTTCAAGTATACTTATTGTTATTGCACTCAACAAAATTGTATGTATTTTTGCTAACTTGTATTGTTGTTTTCTTCCCAGTCCCGGAGTACTGTGTTTAACCAGGGGGGAGTGCAGCGCCCCAGAGTCCTGGTCGTTGCAGTACTGTGGCTCCACCACTATGGGGAGCTACGGTGCGTCCGATGGCACTGAAGGAGTTCATCTGATCAGGTATCACAGACATCAATACATTTCACAGCTGGGCCTCCGGGGGGGAGCTAAGGGTGCTATTCATTAGGCCACTCCCCACCATAGTGGGTAAACTGGGGGTCAGGCAGGAAGTTAGATCAGAAAGCTGACTGGATTGGATGAAGCAACACCTGGTGGCAGAGGGTGTTGTGGAGGAAGAGACAGTAGGGTCTCTGTCAGGGGTGGGATCCTGACAGAGGCTTGGCATTGGAAAGAACGTAACGGGTCCGCGCCAGCTCCGGGAAGCGGCGGGGCCCAAGAAAGGACTAAGAAGCGAGATAGATTGTGCTGAGTGAGAAACGAGATCAAGCGATAGGAGAATACCAGTAGGGGTCGTGCTGTAAGACCGGAGCAACACCCTACTGAGGCGCACTACCGGTGGCCGGAACGCTGAGGGAGTATCATAACATTCAGCTTCAAGCAATACTCTAAACAGCGGCAGGACAGTCAGTCTAAGGCGGGCTGTCTCACACAAATCACCTATGAAGTCTTGGGGGGCACCTTGTGGAGAGGGGCGACTCTAGGGTCCCGGAAGAGCTCCGAGCCTACCCGTCAAACGGGTGCCGTCCCAACCAGAACAACAGGGAGGGACGGAGGATTAGAAGAACATCATTTAATCGAGTTGTGAGGGAACTTAAGAAACAGACACAACGGTTGTGGGGACTTTCCGTAAGCACAGCAGGGGAGGACCGCAACACATAGCGCTAGAAGGAAGGCACCGATTTCCACCTGTGAAGTGAGCTCTGGAGGTGCCATCGGACCGGCCGGACTTGCGCAGCCTGGTGAACCGTATTCTGGACTGAGGACCCAGAGATCTTCAGTAAAGAGGTAAAGAGACTGCAACCTGGTGTCCTCGTTATTTACTGCACCACCACCACCACCACCACTGTCATTTACACGTGTTATAGACTGCGCGCCCCACGGCAGGGTCACGGACCGGGGCCTAGCCGCCGTAACAACCCCAGAGCAGAGACCCCGAGGCCCGGTACCGGGTCACCCCTCGGCCCTGTGGCGGTGGGGGCGCTACATGTACTTTTTTTTTGTTTATTTTGTTTTATCACAAAACGCTATGTTTTTTTAACTTTTTTACATAGTCCCACTGTGGGACATGTATAATTTTTGTTTGGATTTCTGGTCTCGTACACTGCAGTACTTGTGCAGTCAGTGAGTCACTGACCCAGCCTGTGAGATCCAGGTTATAGCTGAATCTCAAGGGCCACCGTACCCAGAGATTAACATTAGCGATGGGCGAGTATACTCGTTGCTCGGGTTTTTCTGAGCATGCTCTGGTTGTCTCCAAGTATTTTTGCATGCTCGGAGATCTAGTTTTCGTCACCTCAGCTGCATGATTTGCGACTGCTAGACAGGCTGAATACATGTGGGAATTCCCTAACAAACAGGCAACCCCCACATGAATTCAGGCTGTCTAGCAGTCGCAAATCATGCAGCTGAGGTGGCAAAAACTAAATCTCCGAGCACGCCAAAATACTTGGAGACCACCCGAGTATGCTTGGGAAAACCCAAGCAACAAGTATACTCGCTCATCACTAATCAACATCTGACCAAAGAGTACCATGATAACCATCGGGGCCAGCGATTCTTATTGCAGGGGTCCGATGGTCTTTTGGAAACAATGAAAGACAGCTGTTGCGATTGACAGCAGTATTTCAGAGGTTAATCAGCCCGATCAGCTTCAAAACCAGCTGTGGATGATACAACAGGGTGTCAGCTGACACCTGCGCTAATACTTTATTCCTCAGTGCTGTTAAAAAGCGGTGCTGAGGAATAAGGCCCCCTAATGACCAACATAGGCATATCAGTTGTCGTTAAAGGGTTAAAAACATGATCCCTAGCAAATGAAAAGGTAAAAACAAAATCACTGGAGTGGTCCTTTAAGCTGTCACATGGAAGACTGCAGAGACTGAAAAGTACTATCTCAGCAGTACTGCAGAGACTGAAAAGTACTATCTCGGCAGTAGTGGGAGAGAGAAAGGGAGAGCTGGGGAGACATTACAGCCTACTGTGGTGATATGTAGAAGAAAGCTGTTGGTGCACACTCCTTCACAGACTAAACAGCTCTCGTCAACAAAATGACTATTGCTGGAGGAGCATGTGACCAGGCCTGTTCAACAGCCCCAGGGGTGTAACTACAACAGGTGCAGGGGTTGCAATCACACCCGGGCCCTGGAGCCTAGGGAGCCCTAAAAGTCCCTTTGGCCTATAGAAAAAGACTATTGCTATTAAAGATTTAAAATATTTGGGGACCCCGTTGGAGCTTTCGCATCGGGGCCCATTAGTTTCAAATTACGCCACTGATCAGCCCCATCCAATTTCTAAAACACTACACAGGGTAAAGCTGGTTTTTATTTGAGGGAAGTGGATGGGCAGGAAGTAGTCACATGCTTTTCCATCAGCAGCCATTTTTGAAAAAACGAGAGCTGTGTGGTCTGTGAGGAAGACTGCATTAAGTGCAGAAAGAAAACCTGTAATACTTATATATTAGTAGAAGCCACAAAATCATGTCACTTATACAACTTTTAAAGTAAGATAAAGTGAACAAACCCCTTTAAGCTATCTCTGTGGAAGATGCCTGCACCAGCCAAACATGGCACTGAATAAGCCCCTAAACCTGACCTATACAACTCATTCTGACCTGCCACACATACTCAGGCAGAGGTGTATCTAGGTTTTCTGGAACCCGGGGCAAGAATTCAGTTTGGCACCCCCCTCCCAAGCACATATGCGATTTGCACACTTAGTCATGTACCGAAGAGCTGCTCTCTAATGCTCTCAATGTTCAGTGAAAAACTGAGAGAAGCAGGAAGAGAAGCTCGTTGCCACAGGACCATAAGTATGAAAATCGCATATGAGTAAAGCTACCATGTGATGACTACTGGAATCTGCAGAGCTGAATCCTGACAATGAGCTGAATCCTGACATTGCAGGCTTCTGAATTCTCACAACAAATGCACTGCACACTTTTAAGATTCTCCTTTGCTAGTGTCAGCACAAGCATGCGATTTGAAAACTTCTGGCCACATTCCGACTAGATGTGCCGGGCCTCACTCAGTTAATTTTCATTGAGTGATGCCACACATGTCTAGTCAGCACGTGACTGTGTATCGCCCAGAGCGGGGTACTCGGGTTGCCGGTCAGCGGTGGATTCTGGAGGTCAAGGGGATGGCGGCCGTACCCAGTGCCTGTGCTCCGGGGACAGTGAAATAGGGATTAAAAATAAAAAGGAAAACAAAAATTAGAAAGAAGAGTTCATGATGCCAGTTGGAGTGTTCAGCTGTAAGATGGCCGGCACTCCCTGGGGGGTAGGTGATGATGGCAGTGCAGGTGTTTAACCCCCTCCAACTAGGGCTGGCCCCCAAGGATAGTTGTAAGAGGGTGGTGCTGTTATGGACAGTAAGGAACACGCTGTCACTTTAAGAGGCTGCACCCCCTTGTCTGGCATGATGGAATGTTCTGCTTCTCCCCTGCAATAGTCGGTGTGATGAACTAGTCTGGCAGAGTGCAGGTGTGGAGCTGGAGCAGCGTGTGTGAGCTGAGGCTGCTACAGAGAGAACTTTTTGTGCTGAAAGAGAGGAACTGTGTCCTGATATAGCTGCAAGAGAGCCACGAAGATACAGAGAAAGGGATTTACAGTTTCCAGGAACATCCCTAGGATCCAGAAGCAAGGAAAAGACCACGTTTCACAGAGCTGACAGAAAGCCGTGCGCACCACCGTATCAGACTGCTGGGGGCCCCCCTGGGACTGGATCTGATTCTAGAACATCACCGTGAGTTTGTTCCTGTTTGGTGCACCTGTTAGGGCCTAGTATAGGCTTCAATAGTCAGTACACGGGAGCCGTGTGGCCTGCTTAGTAAAGGCCAGGGAGGTTATATGCAGAGTAGCATCATCACTTGTTTATTGTTTACATTTGCTGGTTAGACATATTTTGAGTCTGTAATAGCTGGATCACCGTGCTATTTTATGGGAAAGATAATGTTTATAACTCTTGTAAATTGTCTTTTACCATTGTATACCCGTTTGCATCTTCCTCATTCACTTCGTTCCTTGCCTTCCAATAAATCTACCCTTTGTTGTTTGCACCTCATCTTGTGTACAGTAGTCTTCCTGCACCGTGGTGGTCCCCCTGCCATCGCTTCATAGTGATAGAAGTAGATGGTGCGGAGTAATAAAGCAGGAGACAGGGAAAGTCACTTTACCACTTACTGAAGTCCAGATGCAGTTTCAGAGGATGGATTACAACTCTTACCAGGTATACAGTCTGCTCTGCATGTTGAGAATTATCTCTTTCTGCTGTGATTCAAGACATACTGATAGGGAATTTAGATTGTGAGCCCCATCGGGGACAGCGATGATAATGTGTGCAAACTGTAAAGCGCTGCGGAATATGTTAGCGCTATATAAAAATAAAGATTATTAAATATTATTATTCTGTGCCCACTCACTTTTCTCCCCTTATACTGTCTTCTCACACTATTCCCCTGTCTCCTCTCACGTCCCCCCTGTTTACCATACTGTCTCCTCATATATTTACCCCTTACTCTCTATACTGCCTGATCACACATACCCCCGACTCCATATACTCTTTCTGCACACATCCCATCACCCTCACTCCTCATACTCTGTCCACAGGCATTTTTCCAATCACTGCTCATACTGTGTCTGCATACATTCCCCCCATATTGCCTGCAGCCATCACCCCACTCACCATACTGTGTCTGCACCTATCCCTCATACTGTTTCCTCATACATACCCCCTTACTGTATCCTCATACATGCCCTAAATCCCTCCATCTCCAGTCCAAATCTCCCCCCACACTGTAAATCCCTCCATCCCCAGTCCAAATTTCCCCACACACTTTAAATCCCCCATCCCCAGTCCAAATCTCCTCCCACACATTAAATCCCCCCATCACCACTGCAAATCTCCCCACACACTAAATCCTCACTGCAAATCTCTCACCACACATTAAATCCCCCATATCCACTACAAATCCCCCCACACACATTAAATCCCCCCATCCCCACACTAAATCCCCCCATACACTTAATCTTCGGTGTCTTCGGCTCCACTGGAGCACTTACCACCAGTATTCAGCTATGCAACGTGGGCCAGTGACATCAGCAGCGCGATCACATGACCTGATCGCGCTGCTGGTGTCTATCTCACCCGGCGGTCAGAGCTTAATCGTATTTGCATCTGTTAGACTAGAGTGCTATTGAACACTGGCAGCTGGCGCACTGCAGCTTCTCTGTGCCAGCTGTCAGCTTGACAGCGTGCACAGAGGACAGCCGACTATCAGTCCGGTGGCAGCAGAATGCTGCCGCTGGAGGAGACACTGCGGACCTCCGCATTAGGCAGCCCGATTGCGCCCGGGGAACATGCCCTGGCTTCCCCCCCCAGATATGCCTCTGTACTCTGGGAATATTAGAAAAGAGTTAAAAATATTGTATTATATGATTAAGTTTTGTTCTTTGATATAAGGACCTTTTACTGTATTTATTAGTGCTATCTCCACTTAGCTACTTTATTTGCTCTGTGCTTTTCTTTGCTCTATATTGTGGGGATATGTAATCTTTGTCAATGGGCTACAAATCCTTAAAACAAAATACTAAATCATAGATATTTTTTCTCGAGAGAGAGGTGAATAGTGGAACTGCATGTGTTCATTTTTACCACTTCAAAATATAAGAGACAAATTTCACATTTAAATAAAAAAGGAAGAGCTTCATAAACTTATATGTGGTAGAAACTTTATTAAAGGGAATCAGTCAGCAGGTTTTTTGCTACGTTATCTGTGAACAGTATGATGTAGGCAAAGAGACCCTGAATCAACTGATTATCACTTGGTTTACTGGGTTCAGCTGTTCTGACGCAATCAAAATGTTTAGATTTAGCAATGCAGCAGAGCTGGAAAGCTACTCCCACCCACCCACAGTTAAACCCTCCCACACCAGGCTCTGTATTTACATTTATATTGTCTATAGACAATTAGCTGCTTATCACAGGAGGGGGTGGAGTTGGATAGGCTGCTGTAGCTGATGTAGTCCAGGCAATGATAATCAACAGCTGATAAAACCTTCAGTGTAATTAAGCAACAGCACACAGCATGACATGTGACACATCATTGAAATCTGTGTTTTGACCCCTACCTCATGCTGTCCTCAAATTACAAAGCAAAACCTGCAATAGATTCCCTTTAACAGATACTGCATGCACCTTATAAAGCTCATTGATTCGTGCACTTGTTATTCAGAAGATCACTTTCTAACTTTTGAATGCAAAACCTTTTTGGCATTAATACTTGATTTACAGGCCAATCTTTCATGATCAGTGCATGGATGTTATTTGTTTTAGCTTACTGCAAGCAGCAGGAAAATACTTATCTATTTCCAGCTTCTCGCAGTCTAAAATAGACTATTTACAAAAAGTTAAGCTTGACACATTATATCCTGGCACATTTTCAGGCACGTTGTCGCAGAAAAGAAGCTCACTTTCTTTCCCCAAAAGTAGCACAAACTTTTATCAACCTTTAACTAAAACAGATATTTTTGTCGAACCTGATTTAAACGAAGGTACTAAGCATTCAATTACAAATTACAATGTAAAACGACTTTTTACGCTTGGCTTACATATAAGATCAGTGGTGCGTCCAAATTGATTAGCTTGGTTTCTGTCTCTAGAATAATTTATGTAAATTCAATGTCATTATGTCATACTCCAGGTATTCAACATTAATAATTATTTTTAATTAACTTATTTTTTAATGAACACTCAAATTTAAATTTTAATTATAATTTAATATATTTTTTTTTAACAAAGTTGTGATGAACTGAAGAAATTTGCATTAGTCTAAGGAGTGCTACTTGCAGCTTGTACTCAGTAAGTAACAAATAGAGATTAATGCATCTGCACATCATCAGAGCTGTGGGTGAAGGGGCAGGCTTATTATTTCAATAAGCTAAATCACCCTTGATTTCTGTCTATGAATCGGGCTTGACAGAAAAGGGGGATGACTTAGCTCTTGAACAAGTAAACTCGACGGCAATCTTCACACTGAAATATGATGATGTGCCGACCAAGGGAACTCTCTCCTGTGTCGAAGACGTGGAGCCGTTGGGAATGTCACTCATGTTTTTAGATCAGGGCACCTTTTTTAAATGGAGTTGTATGGGACATCATCATTGACGGCCTATCCTTAGGATAGGTCATCAATGTTTGATCAGCAAAGGTATGGCACCCGGCATCCCGGCGATCAGCTGTTTCCAATATTGGTGGCAGCTGGAACTGCTCAGTTAACCCCTTAACGACCGCCGATACGCCTTTTAACGGCGGCCGCTAAGGGTACTTAATCCACAGCGCCGTTAATTAACGGCGCTGTGGAAAAAGTGAATAGCGCCCCCCAGAGTCGGATTTTCTCTGGGGTCTCGGTTGCCGAGGGTAGCCGAGACCCCAGAGAACATGATTCGGGGGGTTTTTACCGACCCCCGAGTTGCGATCGCCGGTAATTAACCGTTTACCGGCGGTCGCAACAAAAAAAAAAAAACGCGATTTGCCGTTTAATTTCTCTGTCCTCCGATGTGATCGCACATTGGAGGACAGAGAAATGTGGTCCCCGATGGCCCCCGATAGCCCCCCAATACTCACCTACCTCCCCTGGTGCTCCTCATGTCTCCCCATGGGCGCCGCCATCTTTTTTCCAGGAAAAAATGGCGGGCCCACGCGCAGTGCGCCCGCCGCCCGGCACCCGGAAGATCTTTGGGGTCTCGGCTGCCGGGGGAGACCCCAAAGAACATGATCGGGGTCGGTTTGCACCGACCCCTGCTTTGCGATCGCCGGTAATTAACAGTTTACCGGCGACCGCAAAAAAAAAAAAAAAAAAGCGATCAGTTATTTCTCTGTCCTCTGATGTGATCGCACATCAGAGGACAGAGAAATAGGGGGATTCGGGGACCCTATCATACTCACCCGGGGTCCCTGGGTCCTCTTCTGTCTTCTCCTGCCAGCCGGCTTTTTCATCATGGCGGGCGCATGCGCAGTGCGCCCGCCATCTGCTGCCATCTGCCGGCCGGCAGGAGAAGACAAGTTGGGGCTAAAATTAGGGTTAGGGTTAGAGTTAGGGTTAGAGTTAGGGTTAGGGTTAGGGTTAGGGTTAGAGTTAGGGTTAGGGTTAGGGTTAGAGTTAGGGTTAGAGTTAGGGTTAGGGTTAGAGTTAGGGTTAGGGTTGGGGCTAAATTTAGGGTTAGGGTTAGGGCTAGGGTTAGGCTACTTTCACACTAGCGTTTTTTGGCTTCCGTCGCAATGCGTCGTTGGAGAAAAAACGCATCCTGCAAAAGTGCTTGCAGGATGCGTTTTTTCTCCATTGGCTTGCATTAGCGACGCATTGCGACGGATTGCCACACGTCGCATCCGTCGTGCGACGGATGCGTCATGCTTTGGCGGACCGTCGACACAAAAAAAATACATGTAACTTTTTTGTGCGACGTGTCCACCATTTCCGACCGCGCATGCGTGGCCGGAACTCCGCCCCCGCCTCCACGCACCTCACAATGGGGCAGCGGATGCGTTGAAAAAACAGCATCCACTGCACCCGTTGTGCGGCGCTTACAACGCTAGCGTCGGTACGTCGGCCCGACACACTGCGATGGGCCGAGTACGACGCTAGTGTGAAAGTAGCCTTAGGCTTCTTTCACACTTGCGTCGGTACGGGGCGGTCGCAATGCGTCGGCCCGATGTACCGACGCACGTTGTGAAAATTGTGCACAACGTGGGCAGCGGATGCAGTTTTTCAACGCATCCGCTGCCCAGTCTATGTCCTGGGGAGGAGGGGGCAGAGTTACGGCCACGCATGCGCGGAAATGGCGGACGCGACGTACAAAAAAAAGGTTACATTGAACTTTTTTTGTGACGACGGGGGCTAAAGTTATGGTTAGGGTTGGGGCTAAAGTTAGGGTTGGGGCTAAAGTTAGGGTTAGAGTTGGGATTAGGGTTAGGGTTTGGATTAGGGTTGGGATTAGTGTTACGTTTGGGATTAGGGTTGGCATTAGGGTTAGGGTTGGGATTAGGGTTAGGGGTGTGTTGGATTTAGGGTTTTGATTAGGGTTATGGTTAGGGTTGAGATTAGGGCTGTTTTGGGGTTAGGGTTGTGATTATCGTTAGGGTTGTGATTAGGATTATGGATCGGGTTGAGATTAGGGTTAGGGGTGTGTTGGGGTTAGGGTTGGAGTTAGAATTGGGGGGTTTCCACTGTTTAGGTACATCAGGGGGTCTCCAAACACGACAGCCAATTTTGCGCTAAAAAAGTCAAATGGTACTCCCTCCCTTCTGAGCTCTGCCGTGTGCCCAAACAGTGGTTTACCCCCACATATGGGGCATCAGCGTACTCGGGATAAATTGGACAACAACTTTTGGGGTCCAATTTCTCCTGTTACCCTTGTGAAAATAAAAACTTGGGGGCTAAAAATCTTTTTTGTTGGAAAAAAAAATATTTTTTTATTTTCACTACTCTGCATTATAAACTTCTGTGAAGCACTTGAGCTTTCAAAGTTCTCACCACATATCTAGATAAGTTCCTTAGGGGGTCTAGTTTCCAAAATTTGGTCACTTGTGGGGGTTTCTACTGTTTAGGTACATTAGGGGTCTGCAAACGCAACATAACGCCCGCAGACAATTCTATCAAAGTCTGCATTCCAAAATGGCGCTCCTTCCCTTCCGAGCTCTGCCGTGCGCCCAAACAGTGGTTTACCCCCACATATGGGGTACCAGCATACTCAGGACAAATTGGACAACAACTTTTGGGGTCCAATTTCTCTTGTTACCCTTGTGAAAATAAAAATTTGGGGGCTAAAAAAATCTTTTTTGTGGGAAAAAAAATATTTTTTATTTTCACTACTCTGCATTATAAACTTCTGTGAAGCACTTGGGCATTCAAAGTTCTCACCACATATCTAGATAAGTTCCTTGGGGGGTCTATTTTCCAAAATGGGGTTACTTGTTGGGGGTTTCTACTGTTTAGGTACATTAGGGGTCTGCAAACGCAACATAACGCCCGCAGACAATTCTATCAAAGTCTGCATTCCAAAATGGCGCTCCTTCCCTTCCGAGCTCTGCCGTGCGCCCAAACAGTGGTTTACCCCCACATATGGGGTACCAGCATACTCAGGACAAATTGGACAACAACTTTTGCAGTCCAATTTCTCTTGTTACCCTTGTGAAAATAAAAATTTGGGGGCTAAAAAAATCTTTTTTGTGGGAAAAAAATATTTTTTTATTTTCTCTACTCTGCATTATAAACTTCTGTGAAGCACTTGGGCATTCAAAGTTCTCACCACATATCTAGATAAGTTCCTTGTGGGGGTCTATTTTCCAAAATGGGGTCACTCGTTGGGGGTTTCTACTGTTTAGGTACATTAGGGGTCTGCAAACGCAACATAACGCCCGCAGACAATTCTATCAAAGTCTGCATTCCAAAATGGCGCTCCTTCCCTTCCGAGCTCTGCCGTGCGCCCAAACAGTGGTTTACCCCCACATATGGGGTACCAGCATACTCAGGACAAATTGGACAACAACTTTTGGGGTCCAATTTCTCTTGTTACCCTTGTGAAAATAAAAACTTGGGGGCTAAAAAATCTTTATTGTTAAAAAATATATATTTTTTATTTTCACGACTCTGCATTATAAACTTCTGTGATGCACTTGGGCATTCAAAGTTCTCACTACACATCTAGATAAGTTCCATGGGGGGTCTAGTTTCCAAAATGGGGTCACTTTTGGGGGGTTTCTACTGTTTAGGCACATCAGGGGCTCTCCAAACGCGACATGGCGTCCGATCTCAATTCCAGTCAATTTTGCATTGAAAAGTCAAATGGCGCTCCTTTGCTTCCGAGCTCAGCCATGCGCCCAAACAGTGGTTTACCCCCACATATGGGGTGTCAGCGTACTCAAGACAAATTGTACAACAGCTTCTGGGGTCCATTTTCTCCTGTTACCCTTGGTAAAATAAAAATTTGGAGGCAAAAAGATCATTTTTGTAGAAAAAATGCGATTTTTTTATTTTCACGGCTCTACGTTATAAACTTCTGTGAAGCACCTGGGGGTTTAAAGTGCTCACCACACATCTAGATAAGTTCCTTAAGGGGTCTAGTTTCCAAAATGGTGTCATATGTGGGGGTCTCTACTGTTTAGGCACATCAGCGGCTCTCCAAACGTGACATGGCGTCCGATCTCAATTCCAGCCAATTCTACATTGAAAAAGTAAAACGACACTCCTTCTCTTCCAAGCTCTGCGGTGCGCCCAAACAGTGGTTTACCCCCACATATGGGGTATCGACGTACTCAGGAGAAATTGCACAACAACTTTTGTGGTCTAATTTCTCCTGTTACCCTTGTGAAAATAAAAATTTGGGGGCAAAAAGATCATTTTTGTAGAAAAAATGAGATTTTTTATTTTCACGGCTCTACGTTATAAACTTCTGTGAAGCACTTGGGGGTTCAAAGTGCTCACCACACATCTAGATAAGTTCCTTAAGGGGTCTAGTTTCCAAAATGGTATCACTTGTGGGGGGTTTCCACTGTTTAGGCACATCAGGGACTCTCGAAACGCGACATGGCATCCGATCTCAATTCCAGCCAATTCTGCATTGAAAAAGTCAAACGGTGCTCCTTCACTTCCAAGCTCTGCGGTGCGCCCAAACAGTGGTTTACCTCCACATATGGGGTATCGACGTACTCAGGAGAAATTGCACAACAACTTTTGTGGTCTAATTTCTCCTGTTACCCTTGTGAAAATAAGAATTTGTGGGCGAAAAAGTCATTTTTGTGAAAACAAATGCGATTTTTTATTTTCACGGCTCTACGTTATAAACTTCTGTGAAGCACTTGGGGGTTCAAAGTGCTCACCACACATCTAGATAAGTTCCTTGGGGGGTCTAGTTTCCAAAATGGTGTCACTTGTGGGGGGTTTCCACTGTTTAGGCACATTAGGGGCTCTCCAAACGCGACATGGCGTCCGATCTCAATTCCAGCCAATTCTGCATTGAAACAGTCAAACGGTGCTCCTTCACTTCCAAGCTCTGCGGTGCGCCCAAACAGTGGTTTACCTCCACATATGGGGTATCGGCGTACTCAGGAAAAATTGCACAACAAAATTTGTGGTTAAATTTCTGTTTATACACTTGTGAAAATTAAAAAAAATGGTTCTGAAGTAAAATGTTTGCAAAAAAAAGTTAAATGTTCATTTTTTTCTTCCACATTGTTTTAGTTCCTGTGAAGTACGTAAAGGGTTAATAAACTTCTTGAATGTGGTTTTGAGCAGCTTGAGGGGTGCAGTTTTTAGAATGGTGTCACACTTGGTTATTTTCTATCATATAGACCCCTCAAAATCACTTCAAAGGTGATGTGGTCCCTAAAAAAAACATGGTGTTGTAAAAATGAGAAATTGCTGGTCAACTTTTAACCCTTATAACTCCCTAACAAAAAAAAAAATTGTTTCCAAAATTGTGCTGATGTAAAGTAGACATGTGAGAAATGTTATTTATTAACTATTTTTTGTGACATATCTCTCTGATTTAAGGGCATGAAAATACAAAGTTTGAAAATTGCAAAATTTTAAAAATTTTCGCCATATTTCCATTTTTTTCATAAATAATCGCAAGTAATATCGAAGAAATGTTACCACTAACTTGAAGTACAACATGTCACGAAAAAACAATCTCAGAATCAGCGGGATCCGATAAAGCGTTCCAGAGTTATAACCTCATAAAGTGACACTGGTCAGAATTGTAAAAATTGGCTCGGTCATTAAGTACCAAATTGGCTCTGTCACTAAGGGGTTAAAGAGCTGCACACTACAGCTCCGTTGATTGAATAGTGGCCAAGGTCAAGTACTGCACAATCACCTTATTGATTTAAATAGAGGGTGGATGTGTAAGAGGCGGCCGCAGCCATTATATAGTTGACAGAGCTGTGCTGTACAGCTCTGTAACTGAGCATTTCCGGCCTCTGCTGACACCTGGAACAGCTGATCAGCTTATTGCCTGGAATGCCAGATGTTTCACACACACACCCTGATCAGACATTGATGACCTATCCTAAGGATAGGCATCAAATTTTAAATCCCAGATGACCCCTTTAATTAAAGTGTATTAGTAAGTTCTACATCTTGCTATTGTAAACACATTTACTCACAATTGTTGGAGCTGGACAACCTCATTGACATTTCTATATCACTGGATATATGTACTATAGTTTATGAAATGTCATAGCCATTGATGATACATAACTGTAGTTAAAGGAAACCTGTCACCTGAATTTGGCGGGTCCTTTTTTGGGTCACATGGGCGATGTTTTCGGGTCTTTTATTAACCCCTTTTTTCCCGCTGGCCGCACGCTTGTCGCGAAATTGACTTGACGTTGATTCGCTTTCCTCCCTAGTTAACGCGTGCGCAAAGCAATCTTGCCTTGCGCACGCGCAGTATGCTTTGCCCAACTGCGGGCAAAGCCGAAAACCATTAGTACGCATGCGCCGGCGCACTATGTCCCGGAAGTATTTCGCTGTGTTCCGGGACATAGTGCGCCGGCGCATGCGCACTAGTGGTGCAGCGCCCCAGAGATCTGGTCATTGCAGTAATGTTGCTCTGCCACTAAGGGGAGTGATGTTACGTCTGATTGCACAAAAGGAGTTCACCTGACCAGGTATCACAGTCACACACTACATTTCACACTTCAGCCACCAGGGGGAGCAAAGGGTTCTATGTATTAGGCCACTGCTCACAATCTGGTAAAACTGGGGGCTGGATAGGAAGTTAGACAGAAGATGACTGGGTTCGATCCAGGCAACATCCTGTGGCAGAGGGTGTTGCGGGAGAAGATTCAGGGGGGTCTCTGTCAGGGGTGGGACCCTGGCAGTGACCTAGCGAACAGGACAGAACGTTACGGAGCCGCGCCTGCACTCGAATGCGGCGGCATCTTAAGAAAGGATACAAAGCGAGATATATTGTGGAGAAGTGAGAAACGAGATCGCAGCAAATAGGAGATAAAGCCAGTAGGAGTCGTGCCCCGAGATCGGCAACATCCTACTGAGGCGCGTAGCTGGTGGCCGGAACGCCGAGGAAGTATTGGGCTCCAAGCAGTACTTCAAACAGCGGCAGGACAGTTGATTATAGGTTGGCTGTGTCACCTAAAACACCTAAGCAGACACAGGGGGCAATTGTGGGAGAGGGGCGACGCTAGGGTCCCGGAAGAACTCCAGGCCTACCCGTCATACGGGTGCGTCCTAGCCATATCATCTGGGGGACGGAGAAGAACATCAGAACAGATACGAGTTGTGAGAAAGAACATCAGAAACAGACACAACAGTTGTGAGGACTATCCCGTGGTGCTCAGCAGGGAGGTACTACAACACACAGGCGCTAGAAGGTAGGCACTGATTTCCACCTGCAAAGGAAACTCTGGATGTGCCTTCGGACCGGCCGGTCTCAGCCAGCCCTGTTAGCAGTACTCTGGATTGCGGATCCCAAAGCCTACAGTAAAGAGGTAAAGAGACTGCAACCCTGTGTCCTCGTTATTCATCGCGCCTCGCACCACACATCATCACATCTTTCATTGGACGCCCCTTAGCAGGGTCACGGACCGGGTCTAGCCACCGTGACAACCCCAGGACTGAGACTGAGAGGCCCGGTATCGAGTACCCAGCGGCCCTGCATCTGGGGGCGCTCCAACTTGGCATCACGAACAGGATCTACTTAAGCCTGAAGATCAGGTCATGTGTGCCTTGGAACTGTGTCTGAATTGTGCTTGAACTGTGACTTATTGCAAAGACTGTGTGTTGCTATTTGCCGTCAAAAATGCCCGCCAAAACCGCCGCCATTACAGCGCTACGAGGAGCGCAGAAGAAGAAGAGGGGCGTGAAGTGGGCGTACACGAGCTGGAGAGCGCGAAAGACAATGGCCGCCCAGTCTGAATATTTCTGTATCCTGAGGACGTGTCCGTCTGCAGCTGAGACCCACCTCCTGATCTTCTATGGCAGGCAGAGACCGAAGAAACGAAACTATGACTCAGATGAGGTGGGACTGGAGACCAGAGAAGGCCTACGGAAAAGAATGGCCCCGCACCGACCCCCGTCACCGGAGGATTACTCCGACATGCCCCCGTTGGAGGATTTGGATCCATGGGAGCTGCCCATGGGGCATCCCATGCCTGAATGGTCCCCAGTCTGTACGCCTCCCTCAGGAGAGTGGAGTGGCGCCGGAGGAGTTACCTCAAGCGTAGGTACTCAGTGCCGTGACTCCCAGGGAGGACGCCTCACCTCCGCACCTGAACCAGTTACCACTGCGACCACTGGCTCCCCGGTGGCCCCGCCGCCTGACCCCAAATTACCGGGGGGACACGACCTCGGGCCCTTCCCTTGGGGAGAATACCGGAACCATCTAATCGCGGAGTTCCAGCGGGAAGTGGAGCGGGAAGCGCGAGGCGAGCTGCTGGAGGGCTCCTTGCCGAAATGGGGCATTGTTATCGTTTACCAGCCCCAGGAGGGGAAAGGCTTCGTCCAAGAAATTGGAGCGGCCCTGAGAGTCCGCATCACCCGGGACGAGGTGGAGCCCTGCCTGTGTGGAGACGGCGCTAAGGCCCTCCTGAAGCCAGCAGATGTGGTGATGTATCGCCGGCATTTAAAGGGAAGAAGTTGGTGGGCCCGGGATATGCAGCGCTGTACAGCCGTCCTGGCGGTATCCAGAACCGAGGGGGAGCAGCTTGCCGCTGAAGCGGCTGCAGCAGCCTCTGCCGCCGCCGGCATTATCCATCGGCCCAAGCAGACACTCATCGCAGCGCAATACCTGGTCGTGCAAAAGACCCAAACTCATGGAGTGTACCTGGCACCGGGAGTGGACATGGAGTCAAGCCTGCCTGGCCCACAGAGGGCCACCTGTCAGGTAAAGCCCCGATGGAGGCCGCCAGAACAAGAGTAAGCTCCGATACTCTGCAACTGTAAATAGTTACTTGTTTGTATTCCTGATGTTTTGCTGCTTTAAACCCGACCAGGGTTATTCTTAAAGGGATCCCTTTGTTTACCCGGGATCCCTATTGGTTTTGCTTTTTGTTTTTCTGCTTTTTGTTCATCATTGTTTTAAAGACTGCCGAATCATGGACGGTGAATGGTTCACAAACTGTATTGTAAATAGTTCGCACCTTCTTAAAGGTGCCCTTTACTGGTTTTACAAAGTGGAGAGCTTTTTGAAGAGACTGTTCCTGAGTACAGCATGGAAGCTCTTGCCTTAAACGGACTTGCAGATAGAAAGAGTCTGCATTACCTCAAAGAGACTTGGTTCCCTCTTAAAGGGAACGTTCACTTGTTGCACTTAAAGTATAATGTTGCCTTAAAGAAAGTAAATAGTAATAATGTTTTACATAGAAGTAATATGTAGTTAGCTAGATAGTTATAGGGAATGTTTAATGATGTTACTAGAGATTGAGGACAGGAAAGAGTTGAAAGCCGAATTTCAATAAAGTAAACCCGTAGGGGTTAGTTGGTGAGTCCTCCTTAGAGCCATAGAGAGATGGTTAATTGATCCTGTACTAAGAAAAGAGGCAGTAGGCCTGGGCAGATAGACAGGCGGTCCTGCATATGAAAAATCAGAGAGTAAAAAGAAAAATGTTGCACTTAGAAAAGAGAAATAAAGAAAAAGTTAATTTATATTTCAGAGTTTTATAGTAAGCCTTTAGTGGGTTCAGCCTATACGCCCTTAAAGGAATAAGTTAAATTATTGTTCAGAATTTGCACTTAGTAGAATACCCGGCTGGGTAATAGAAGTTATTTATAGTTAGAAAATTAGGATGTTATTTAAAATATTTAAACATGTTTCAGTTTGTAACGTTCAAGAGTCCTCACCTCCCATAAAGGGAAGCACTGTTATATTTACTTGTTCATGGCATTTCAACATTTTGCATGTCTTTTGCTAACATGTATTGTTGTTCTTCTTCCCAGTCCAGGAGTACTGGATTTAACCAGGGGGGAGTGCAGCGCCCCAGAGATCTGGTCGTTGCAGTAATGTTGCTCTGCCACTAAGGGGAGTGATGTTACGTCTGATTGCACAAAAGGAGTTCACCTGACCAGGTATCACAGTCACACAATACATTTCACACTTCAGCCACCAGGGGGAGCAAAGGGTTCTATGTATTAGGCCACTCCTCACAATCTGGTAAAACTGGGGGCTGGATAGGAAGTTAGACAGAAGCTGACTGGGTTCGATCCAGGCAAAATCCTGTGGCAGAGGGTGTTGCAGGAGAAGATTCAGGGGGGTCTCTGTCAGGGGTGGGACCCTGGCAGTGACCTAGCGAACAGGACAGAACGTTACGGAGCCGCGCCTGCACTCGAATGCGGCGGCATCTTAAGAAAGGATACAAAGCGAAATATATTGTGGAGAAGTGAGAAATGAGATCGCAGCAAATAGGAGATAAAGCCAGTAGGAGTCGTGCCCTGAGATCGGCAACATCCTACTGAGGCGCGTAGCTGGTGGCCGGAACGCCGAGGAAGTATTGGGCTCCAAGCAGTACTTCAAACAGCGGCAGGACAGTTAATTATAGGTTGGCTGTCTCACCTAAAACACCTAAGCAGACATAGGGGGCAATTGTGGGAGAGGGGCTACGCTAGGGTCCCGGAAGAACTCCAGGCCTACCCGTCATACGGGTGCGTCCTAGCCATATCATCTGGGGGATGGAGAAGAACATCAGAACAGATACGAGTTGTGAGAAAGAACATCAGAAACAGACACAACAGTTGTGAGGACTATCCCGTGGTGCTCAGCAGGGAGGTACTACAACACACAGGCGCTAGAAGGTAGGCACTGATTTCCACCTGCAAAGGAAACTCTGGATGTGCCTTCGGACCGGCAGGTCTCAGCCAGCCCTGTTAGCAGTACTCTGGATTGCGGATCCCGAAGCCTACAGTAAAGAGTTAAAGAGACTGCAACCCTGTGTCCTTGTTATTCATCGCGCCTCGCACCACACATCATCACATCTTTCATTGGACGTCCCTTAGCAGGGTCACGGACTGGGTCTAGCCACCGTGACAACCCCAGGACTGAGACTGAGAGGCCCGGTATCGAGTACCCCGCGACCCTGCATCTGGGGGCGCTCCAACGGTTTTCGGCTTTGCCCGCAGTTGGGCAAAGCATACTGTGCGTGCGCAAGCAAGATTGCTTTGCGCACTCGTTAACTAGGGAGGAAAGCGAATCAACGTCAAGTCAATTTCGCGACCAGCGTGCGGTCAGCGGGAAAAAAAGGGGTTAATAAAAGACCCGAAAACACCGCCCATATGACCCAAAAAAGGACCCGCCAAATTCAGGTGACAGGTTCCCTTTAAGCTTTAGAAGGGATGTCTAAAATATGAAACAAAATGTAGACACACCCCATTAAGCATATTCCAACATCTGGAATTCTAACTACTACTCAACTAAGATATCTGTAGAAATAATTCTGGATTTATATTTAATTTAGATCAACACACAATTTAAAGTCAAATAACATCCTAATATGTATAGGGGATTTATCACAGAGGATATCGGAGGGAGAAGGGTTGGTTAGTTTGAATTTACACACCAAATAATTTTGGTCTTCTTGGACATAGTCCGCCACCAGTGGTGTCTGGTAAGAGCATTCTCATTGTTTCCAATGCAAAATATATAAATGTTAGTGTTTTATGTATATGAGGAAAGAGGAGAAATTGAGTGAGCTAGCCAACAGCTATCTAATGTGCATGGCCGCCTCTAGCAGTGAATGCCACAGGGGGTAACTCACAAACTCTGGAACTTTCTCCTGTCTATTTGTAAATATATTAGTAAATAGAGAGTGGAGTGCCTTCCTATGCACCTCTAGTTCTATATCAGATCACTAAGAATGGAATAGGCCCTCCAGTTTCCCAACCACGAAGCACAGGTTCCTTGGTAGATCATAGGCTGAGAGTAGACAATATATTTTTCCTAGCGGTTCAATCTCAATGTTAAATAATTTAAAGGGGTATTCCTATGTCCAAGATCCTATCCCAATATGTAGTAGGTGTAATAATAATATTAGCAAATAATTTCAATTAGAAACGTAGTATAGTTTTTCTGATTCGCTAAGTCTCTTTCCTCATGTAAACTCTGATAGATATACAGTTGTGCTCAAAAGTTTACATACCCCTGTTTAACTGTAAAGCACTACGGAATATGTTGGCGCTCTACAAATAAAGATTATTATTACTATTATTATTATACCCCGGCAGAATTTTTGCTTTCTTGGCCTTTTTTCAGGGAATATGAATGATAACACCAAAACTTTTTCTCCACTCATGGTTAGTGGTTGGGTGAAGCCATTTATTGTCAAACTACAGTGTTTTCTCTTTTTAAATCATAATGACATCCCAAAACATCCAAATGACCCTGAAAATTCTATAGATAGATAGATAGATAGATAGAGTGGGGAAAAACATATTTAGTCAGACACCAATTGTGCAAGTTCTCCCACTTAAAAAGATGAGAGAGGCCTGTAATTGACATCATAGGTAGACCACAGCTATGAGAGCAAAATGAGAAAACAAATGCAGAAAATCACCTTGTCTGATTTGTCAAGATTTATTTTGCAAATTATGGTGGAAAATAAGTACAGTATTTGATCATTTACAAAAGTTCATCTCAATATTTTGTTATATATCCTTTGTTGGCAATGACAGAGGTCAAACGTTTTCTGTAAGTCTTCACAAGGTTGGCATCAGACCATATGACATTCTCCCAATACTCTTCTGGATAATCCAAATGCTCTCTAGCAAACTTCAGACGGGCCCAGACATGTACTGGCTTAAGCAGGGGGCCACGTTTGGCACTGCAGGATCTGAGTCCCTGGCGGCGTAGTGTGTTACTGATGGTAGCCTTTGTTACGGTGGTCCTAGTTCTATGCAGGTCATTCACTAGGTCCCCCGTGTGGTTCTGAGATTTTTGCTCACCATTCTTATGATCATTTTGACTCCAAGGGGTGAGATCTTGCATGGAGCCCCAGATCAAGGGAGATTGTCAGTAGCCTTGTATGTATTCCAAACCAAGCTGCTTGCCTACTGCAGATTCAGTCTTCTCAGCCTGGTGCAGGGTTACAGTTTTGTTTCTGGTGTCCTTCTTTGGTCTTCACCATAGTGGAGTTTGGAGTGTGACTGTTTGAGGTTGTGGACAGGTGTCTTTTATACTGATAACAAGTTCAAACAGGTGCCATTACTACAGGTAATGAGTGGAGGACAGAGGAGCCTCTTAAAGAAAAAGTTACAGGTCTGTGAGAGCCAGAAATCTTGCATGTTTTTTAGGTGACCAAATACTTATTTTCCACCATAATTTGCAAAATAAATCTTGCCAAATCAGACAAGGTTATTTTCTGGATTTGTTTTCTCATTTTGACTCTCATAGTTGTGGTCTACCTATGATGTCAATTACAGACCTCTCTCATCTTTTTAAGTGGGAGAACTT
Source organism: Ranitomeya variabilis (assembly GCF_051348905.1). NCBI lineage: Eukaryota > Metazoa > Chordata > Amphibia > Anura > Dendrobatidae > Ranitomeya > Ranitomeya variabilis. Next base: position 408,610,229 of record NC_135234.1, read on the forward strand.
GCATATTTGGTGGCTGACTAAATACTTTTTTTCCCCACTATAGATAGATAGATAAACCCAGGAGAGACATGAGTGTTCATTTAACTGTAGGTTGATAGCCAGAGAGTGGCATATACAGTAGACCAGGGACACACCAGAGGGAGATCACCTTGCCGTGGTTGATGGGCATACATGAATTGGCCAATTTATGCGCTAAGAACCTTCATTTTCATTAGTTTTTGTAAGTACATCTTTTTGAGTAGTAAAATCTATGTTCCATATTTTTTATGTTTTTTCAGTGTTTTCACATGGCCTAAACTTATGCATATTGCTGCTGTGTGTTCATTTCTCTATATAATGCCGTCTCGCAGCTTGCACATGTTCACACTTAGGAGGAGCTGGTCAGTTTTTTCTGTATATTTAACTATTGCATGTTGGCTGCCTCCAGCCTGATTCTGCACTCCTCCCATTGACCTGCAGGTGGCCATAATCAGTTCTACCTGCCCATAAATTGTAGGCTAAACCCAGGAGAGACATCAGTGTTCATTTAACTGTAGGTTGATAGCCAGAGAGTGGCATATACAGTAGAACGGGGACCCATCAGAGGGAGGTCACCTTGTCATGGTTTATGGGCATACATGAATTGACCAATTTATGCGCTAAGAACCTTCATTTTCATTCATTTTTGTCAGTACATCTTTTTGAGTAGTAAAATCTATATTCCATATTTTTAATGTTTTTCGGTGTTTTCACATGGCCTAAACTTATGCATAGTGTTGCTGTGTGTTCATCTTTCTATATAATGCAGTCTCACAGCTTGCACATGTTCACACTTAGGAGGTGCTGGTCAGTTTTTCCTGTATAGATAGATAGATATGGGGTTGCTAGATAGATAGATAGATAGATAGATAGATAGATAGATAGATAGATAGATAGATAGATAGATAGATAGATGTGGGACAGATAGATAGGTAGATCTTTATTTAGGACCTAACATGTGATCATGGTTATTGACCTTACTTCAAAGGCCAACAAGGGATTTATAATCCTGTAGGTTAATAAAGTTTTAATTGGCATCATATAAAGCAGTGTACAAGTGTGCAAAAGATCAATTCAGAAAAATGGCTGTGTTTTCTGCTGAGATTTGTACTCTCCCCAGTTTACAACCTCTTTTCTAATGTAGTTAGTAGCATTAAACCAATACAACCTTGTGCTGTATTTATTAATAGTGATTTGATGGCTAGAGATGAGACATGACAGCTTTGCTCCAGATAAGCCTTTCATATATTTTTCTGTAGTTCTCTTACCTTGAGGGAAATTTACTAATTTACCACAGAAAACAAGTCTCATTGTAAAAAACACACCCAAAGCAAACATTGTTATTTATAAGAAAAAATGTACAAAGTACAGTAAATGCTTATTATGCAGCAAATCAGTGTCTCTAACGCATTTACCCATTTAAGGGTTATTTTATCATATATATTAATTCCCATATTTCTCAAACTCAAATTCAATAGTGCCCATATGTACAATGTTTGATCTACAGATATACAGTATAATGTCATTATATCGCATTCTCAATAGCTATTAATATGATACCAATGCTTCTAACTACAAGTAAAGAGCACAAGGCATAGTAACATGGGGTCAAGACATCTTTTCTATTCTGTCACCATAATCTCTACAGATATAATGTATAGCACACAATAGGTTAAATGGGGGTAAGATATGGAGGTATGGGTCACATGAATGATACACAATCATCACATTCTTCTTTTTTATGAGATACAGAATATATTTCTCAATGCATAGAAAATCTCCATGTGACTATATCTCTCCCCCAATAGTGTGAGTAATCGGGGTTATTAGATATCATTGGGTGTCTGCTTTAGAGTACTCTATTACTGGTATTGTGACTAAGTAATTTCAATTAAACCAACAAAATACTACTTTTTAATACATTTCATTCCACTACTGTCAAGCCTATATTTACATAGCATGAGTGTTGTACTGACTGTCAGAGAGGAACATGTATTGATATACTTTATCTTGTATTTTTTTAATATAAGATAACCCATAGTCAATGTCAATTTACGGTACTCTTATAAAATGACATTCTACATTTGGGATTATATCACTTTATGTAAACTGTGGTAGAAACCAAAAATCTTTATAATCTTTCCACATGATGTTAGTAATTTGTCTAATTATGATGACTGACAGGCAGTAAAATATTCAGCTTAAATGTTCTGATATTTGGCACCGTGTGCTGGAAGCTTTCCTCTTATCAGTTACGTACAACAATGCCTATAATAATATTCTGTATACAGAATAAAATAATATTTTCAATAGATCTGCTCTAGGGTGCAAAAAATACAGCCCCTGAACGTAAAAAAGTAGCATTTGCTTCTTCTTAGCTGTCCATGTGATTTGTTGTCCTGGGGATTTATGGCATTTATTATTTTATTTATTTATTATTGTACATTTTTATAGCGCCATTTATTCCATGGCGCTTTACATGTGAAAAGGGGGCAAATATAGATAAATACAACTAAACATGAGCAAAAAAACAAGGCACACAGGTACATAAGGATCTATTTTGACTTATTTTGTTAGATTAGTCACCTTTCTCCATGTAGTTTCATTTCACTACAACTCTCTATATAACTAATATATAAAGATAGATATGAGATAGATATATACAGTATTTTGCAGTTTATAAGACGCACCCCAAATTTTGAGGAGAAAATTTGTAAAAAAAAAACTTTTTTTAAATAAAATTATGGTGTTTCTTATAATCCATGCTTCTTATTGCTTACTGGGGGTGGTGGCTGCGGTGAAGCGGGGTCTCAGGGTTGCTGCTGGAGGAGGCAGGAGTGGAGCGTTGCGGCAGGCTGAGATTAGGGGTTCTTCAGATGTGCAGCGCGCCATTGCGGGTGTTTGGTGCTGTGGCGGCTCTGCTGACATTTTGGGAAAGCCCAGAGCCCCTGCAGTTACACGAGTTACCATATGGTGGACTCCGGGAAAATGGCTGCGGGGGTCAGCGCATGCGCAGTTTGAGATCTCAGCACCAAGATCTCGGGAGATGAGATGCGAGATGATCTTGGTGCCGGGACCTCCATCTGGGCATGCGCCGCCCCAGCAACTATTTTCCCAGAGTCCACCGCACAGTAAACCATGTAAGTGCGGGGGCTCCGTGCTTTCCCAAAATGTCAGCAGAGCCCCCACAGCACTGGACACATGCAGCGGTGTGCCACACATCTGAACACCCCCTAATCTTAGCCTGCAGCAACGCTCCACTCTTGCCTCCTCCAGCAGTGACCCTGGACCCTGCTCCACCGCGACCAGTAAGGTATATCCGCATTATAAGACGCACACCCATTTTCCACCCAAATGTCCTCCTAGGTATAAAATCATAGAATGTTAGAGTTGGAAGGGACCTCCTGGGTCATCTGGTCCAACCCCCTGAACATCAGGCATTGAACATGAGGATTTGAAACACAGCATTCATTTGTGATTAACTTGATATTTTTTCATTTTTATAAATGCCAAAGACAGATTTACCAAAAGACAATTTCCATAACTTTTGGAGACATTTAGGAATAAATATTGAATTTTACTTTTATCCATCTGGTAAAAAAGTAAATATGTGGAACTGATATCCAATGTAACCAAATGATCATGATATTATGTGCATGGCACGTTGCGATTTTGTGATATTACTACTGAACTCAGCTACTGAAAGTAATTGATATATTTGTTTGAAATTTAGACAGACAGGACAGAGATGAAGATTTGTTATGTAAAAATGGCCCAGGTGTTAAAAGTTACACAAGTTCCAGAAATGAGACGTTTGCATAGATAACTTGGCATATTCAAGGTTATACTGCAGCTGTTTGGTTATAAAGTTTGGGAGGAATGTACTCAGATTGATAAGACCCCCTACCCAGAAAGAAAAAAACAGGAAGGCAAAATGTGATAACTAAACTTATTTTGGGTTCTTTAAAAAGGTACAGTAGTAGTAGTGTCTTCATTCTAAGCCTAGAATGCTCATATATATTGTAGTTTACATCTTTATGATATTTGAAGGAATCTGACAAAGTTGTTACCCAGACATTTATGGGGCCAAAAATACATTTCAATCCCACCAGAAAAACAGAAATCCACATCATAGGAAAGTTCTGGTAGCATAGGTGGTTGAAAAAAGACTGATATTGCACACAGTGGTGTAACTGTCCTCCATGCTGATGATGTTCAGACCAGAAAAAAAGCTGGGCTACTGGTGTATAGCATGTCAATGTTATTGATACAATAAATAGATATATTTTTTACCCCACAGGCACTAAAATTGTTCCCATGTATTAATACAAATTTCAAGTCAAACTAAATGCTAATTCTCTATATCTTATATGTCTTCAGATAGACTTGAGCGTTGATTCTAAGTCAGCAAACTGAAATATTCAAAGACTTGAATAATTGTGACAATGACAGAGACTGATCTATATGTAAAAGCAAAGTTAAGCCTTAGGGTACTGTCACACTCTGCAACTTTCCAACGATCACGACCAGCGATACGACCTGGCCGTGATCGTTGGAAAGTCGTTGTGTGGTCGCTGGAGAGCTGTCACACAGACCGCTCTCTCCAGCGACCAACGATGCCAAAGGCCCCGGGTAACCAGGGTAAACATCGGGTTACTAAGCGCAGGGCCGCGCTTAGTAACCCGATGTTTACCGTGGTTACCAGCGTAAAAGTAAAAAAAAACAAACAGTACATACTCACATTCCGGTGTCCGTCAGGTCCCTTGCCGTCTGCTTCCCGCTCTGACTGAGTGCCGCCGTAAAGTGAAAGCAGTTCACAGCGGTGACGTCACCGCTGTGCTCTGCTCTTCTTACTTTCCGGCCGGCAGTCAGTCAGAGCGGGAAGCAGACGGCAAGGGACCTGACGGACACCGGAATGTGAGTATGTACGGTTTTTTTTTTTAAACTTTTACGCTGGTAACCACGGTAAACATCGGGTTACTAAGCGCGGCCCTGCGCTTAGTAACCCGATGTTTACCCTGGTTACAAGCGAACGCATCGCTGGATCGGTGTCACACACAACGATCCAGCGATGACAGCGGGAGATCCAGCGACGAAATAAAGTTTCAAACGATCTGCTACGATGTACGATTCTCAGCGGGGTCCCTGATTGCCGTAGCGTGTCAGACACTGCGATATCGTATGGATATCGCTGGAACGTCACGGATCGTACCGTCGTAGCGACCAAAGTGCCACTGTGAGACAGTACCCTTAGGCACACATGATATTTTGCATGCCATAGTTACTATGGTATGTATATGTATCTATCTATAGATGTATCTATCTACCGCATGTCTATCTTTCTATGGATCTATCTATAAATCTGATTACGGTATCTATATTATCTCAATGAAAAAGCAAATAAAACAATATGGAAAACACGCATCCCACGTCTTCATGTACCGTTTACAATGTAAACACGAACCTACTATATCAGTGGTTTCTTGACTCTAAGGTGGATTCTGGGCACATCAAAAGGGTAATATTGGTTTGCACTGACAGTGATTCACTGAGTAGGTTTTCTGTCTGTATAACTTGTATCTAGAATAAATGCACTGCACTTTTATACTACAGAAATACATCCAAATTGCGTTAGTATTATAACGTTAAATTAATGTAAACTTCGATTAGTGATTACAAAGCATAATATAATAATAATTAACCACTTTGGATATCATGTTAATTGATAAGAATAACTGAGGTCATGATTTCCAGCCTCCCCTAACTTTTCCCAGTAGTTAAGATCATCTTTATCTGTCAGATAAAATAATTGATAGGTTTAGTTCAGCTGTTTCAATTATCACATCTTCATATAAATTCACCAACACAAAAGCAATAATTTTGCATTTTTCACTTCAGCCTTTCTGTGAAAATGTTGCACTGATAAACGATGTATGAGTTCTGTAACAATTTGCAATCTTTTCCTTATTTGTGTACAATGAACAGAAGACAATGCAATTTGTCAATGAAATGCAAGGCATCAGGAAAAAGATGAAACCTGGCTTACCTTCTGCTGCAGAAGATGTGACAGCATGCAGCATGAGGGAGAGGAACAAGTAGAATGTCATTTCTGCAGAAACTGATGCCTTCAGTCAGGATCAATCAGCACCTTTACACTGTAATCGTATCTCTGCTGAGACTTTTTATACAGGAGAGGGCATATTGCAAGGAAGGTGAACTCCTCCTTTTAACTCCTCCTTTTACTGAGTATTTCTTGTATCCAACGATAAATAAAACTACTTCATTGTGAAATTACAATGCCAATAGATAGATTTATTTCTAGCAATAACAAGGAAACTATATGCATGTTTTATGATATAGCTTGAAATCAGAGAAATGGTTAAAGGTAACCTGTCAGCTGATTCACGCTTCCCAAACTACCATCAGCATCAGAGAATGGCTCCTGCACTACAAACTCCTGATTTACTCTGAAACACTATGGCATTTTAGGGAAAAACTTAGTTGAAAGTGTGGCCAGAGACAAGGAGGCTAGTCTCTGCCAGTTTCATCCTGATCGCTCAGTTAGATTGACAGGTCTCTCTCTGTATACACAAATAGTGGGAAGCCAGCAAAGATGCCGTATGGGCCTGATTCATAAAAGCTTTCCTAAACTTTTGGTGCACCAAAATTGTGCAAATTTTTGTATTTTCACTACAAAATAGATGGAGCTGGAGCGTAGATGGTGTGTGATTCAACAATTGTCTAATTCTTGATGAGCTGTTGCGTTCAATACGCTAGAAATCTCACTCCGGTCACTGACTAGAGCAAGATTTCTGGTGTGGAGCATGAGACGCTTCAGATGCATAAAGAGGCGGGCATCTCTTCATGGTTCATGAGTGTCTGACTCCATCAAGTCCTCTCATGAAATCACCGGTTTTGATGAATCTGGTCCTATGTCTCTTGGATTATTCAACTTGTCTCCAGGCGTGCTCTGAACTATGTTTTTTTCTCTTATATCTATATATATACATGTGTTGAGTGTACATATGCAGTACATAATGTGTGTCTGTATATGTGTATACATTATGTATCTATATATATAATTGCCTAAGGGGTACTTCCATCTGTTTTTAACTTCCGTCTCTCTGTAACGGAAATCCTGGGTCACGGCCAATCAGCGAGATTGGGGTGGGATTTAAACACTGCTTCACTTTTTACTATTGATGCTGCCTATGCAACATCATTAGTAAAAACATACAATGTTAAAAAAAAATTAGATTCTCACCTTCCGAAGTCCGCCGCCCTCCGCGCCAGCCATGCCCGCTCCTCACGCTCCGGTCCCAAGAATGCATTGTGGCAATAACCCGAGATCACGTGGTGGTCTCGCAAGACCGCTACGTGATCACGGGTTATTGCCGCTAGGCATTACTGGGAACGGAGCGTCGCGACAAGCATCGGTAAAGGCCTCGCCTGGATTTGGGGGCCGACGGAAGGTGAGTATATAACAATTTTTTATTTTAATTGTTTTTTTAACAGGGATATGGTGCCCACATTGCTATATACTACGTGGGCTGTGTTATATACTATGTGGGCTGTGTTATATACTGTGTGGGCTGTGTTATATACTACGTGGCTATGCTATATATTACGTGCCTGTGCAATATACTACGTGGGCTGTGCAATATACTACGTGGCTGTATTATATACTGCGTGGGCTGTGCTGTATACTACTTGGGCTGTGTTATATACTGTGTGGGCTGTGCTATATACTATGTGGGCTGTGCTATATACTACGTGGCTGTGTTATATACTGCGTGGGCTGTGCTATATACTACTTGGGCTGTGTTATATACTGCGTGGGCTGTGCTATATAGTATGTGGGCTGTGCAATATACTACGTGGCTGTGTTATATACCGCGTGGGCTGTGCTATATACTATGTACCTGTGCTATATACTATGTGGGCTGTGTAATATACTATGTGGCTGTGTTATATACTGCATGGGCTGTGTTATATACTGCGTGGGCTGTGCTATATACTATGTGGGCTGTGCTATATGCTACGTGGCTGTGTTATATACTACGTGACTGTGTTATATACTGCGTGGGCTGTGTTATATACTACGTAGCTGTGCAATATACTGTGTGGCTATTCTATATACCATGTGGGCTGTGTCATATACTACGTCGCTGTGCTATATACTATGTGGGCTGTGTTATATACTACGTGGCTGTGTTATATACTATGTGGCTGTGTTATATACTGCATGGGCTGTGTTATATATTGTGTGGGCTTTGATATATACTACGTGGCTGTGCAGTATACTACGTGACTATGATATATACTACGTGGGCTGTGTTATATATCACGTGCCTGTGCTATATACTACATGGGCTGTGTTATATACTATGTGGCTGTGCTATATATTATGTGGGCTGTGTTATATACTACGTGGCTGTGCATTCTAGAATACCCAATGCTTTAGAATCGGGCCACCATCTAGTGTGTGTATAACTGTGTAAACATACACATGTATACTGTGTGTGTGAACATATACATATATACTGAATTTGTGTTTCTATATACACATATACTGTGTGTATGATGGACCCAAACACAAACCTTCACAGTGTATAATTGCTTGCATCCTGTATAATAGCACCCTCATAGCCCTCCATAAAGTAGAAAGGCTCCTACCTAGCCTCACAAATATTACAATGGCCCTCCAAATATTATAATGGTACCCACAGAGCTCTCCAAATATTATACTTCCCCCCAAATATGGTAAAAAGAGCCCCATAGTCATCCATATAATAAATTGCATTCCCCATAGTCTTCCACATAGCATAATGCACTTCCCCTAGTCCTCCATACAGTATAACACACCCCATAGTCCTCTGAATAGAATAATTCACTCCCCATAGTCCTCCTTTTAGTTTAATGCACTGCCATAGTCCTCCATATTGTAAAATGCACTCCCCATAGTCCTTCATATACTAAAATGCTCTGCCCATAGTCCTCTGGAGCGGCCCCACACCGCCGCAGGGCCTAGGGGTACCCGGAGCCGGGCCTCTAGGTCTCAGTCCTGGGGTTGTCACGGTGGCTGGACCCGGTCCGTGGCCCTGTCTGTCAGTGGGGGACGTCCGGTGAAATAAGTGGTGGTGTAACGGTGCAGTTGTGGGGTGCAAGTCGCAATAAATAACAAGGACACCAGGTTGCAGTCTCTTTACCTCTTTACTGAAGATCTCTGAGTCCTCAATCCAGAATACGGCTCACCAGGCTGCGCAAGTCCGGCCGGTCCAATGGCACTTCCAGAGTTCTCTTCACAGGAGGAAATCTGTGCCTTCCCCCTAGCGCTATGTGTTGTAGTCCTTCCCTGCTGTGCTTACGGAAAGTACCCCACAACTGTTGTGTCTGTTTCTGATGTTCCCTCACAACTCGATTAGATGATGTTCTGCTAATCCTCCGTCCCTCCCTGAGGTTCGGGTAGGAACGGCACCCGTTTGACGGGTAGGCCTGGAGTTCTTCCGGGACCCTAGAGACGCCCCTCTCCCACAATTGGGTAGTGCGCCTCAGTAGGATGTTGCTTCGGTCTTACAGCACGACTCCTACTGGTATTTCTCCTTTGCGTAATCCCGTTTCTCACTCAGCACAATCTATCTCTCTTCTAATCCTTTCTTGGGCACCGCCGCTACCCGGAGCAGGCACGGTCCCGTTACGTTCGTTCTCATTGCCAAGCCTCTGTCAGGATCCCACCCCTGACAGAGACCCTACTATATCTTCCCCTACAACACCCTCTGCCACAAGGTGTTGCTTGGTTCCAACCCAGTCAGCTTTCTGATCTAACTTCCTGCCTAACCCCCAGTTTACCCACTATGGTGGGGAGTGGCCTAATGAATAGCACCCTTAGCTCCCCCCCGGAGGCCCGGCTGTGAAATGTATTGGTGTCTGTGACACCTGATCAGATGAACTCCTTCAGTGCCATCGGACGCACCATAGCTCCCCATAGCGGCGGAGCCACAGTACTGCAATGACCAGGACTCTGGGGCGCTGCACTCCCCCCTGGTTGAACACAGTACTCCGGGACTGGGAAGAAAACAACAATACAAGTTTAGCAAAAAGACATACAATTTTTGTTGAGTGCAAATAACAATACGTATACTTGAACAAGCTTCCCTTTATGGGAGGTGAGGACACTTGAACGTTGCAAAACATGGTTAAACATTAAACATTATAAATTACAGGCTATAAATAACTCCTGTTACCCAACCGGGTATTCTACTAAGTGCAAAAATTGCTGAACAATACTTTAACATTGTCTTTAAGGACATACACTCTGTATCCACCAAAGACCTTCCTATAATCACATTATAAGGTAAGTTAACTTTTTCATTCTCCTTCTTTAAATCTGCAGGACCGCCGGTCCTATCGGCACCAGACCTACTGCCTCTCCTTTCTGTTACAGGACCGCCCCGTTCAGCCAGGGCCTACCGCCTTTTCAACTTCTATACACAGTATAGATCATAACATTACTTTCAGTTTTAGAAGCACTGAGCCATCTACGTATGGCTCCTAGGAGGACTCACTACCTAACCCCCTACGGGTTCACTTTCTGTCCTCTGTAACACATTATTAACTCTTTCTTTACAATAAACTAACTTTCTATGGAGGACTCAGGGTTTACCTTCTATCCCCACTTTCTATCAACATTATCAATCATTCCTTTTCTTCCGAGAAACATCATCATCATTTCTTCACAATTAACTAGTTGGATACATATAACTTTCTCATGTACACATTATCATCACTTTCTTTCATCAAACATTATTGCTACCCGTCTTAAAGCAATATCACCGTTTAAGTGCAACAATTGAACATCCCCTTTAAGAAGGGACCAAGTCTCTATGAGGTAGCATTTCTTCTCAAGCTACCAGTCCTTACTCAGCAAAGGTTCCAGTGTGGTATCTTCACAAAGAGTCCTTCTTTAAGTAAAACCAGTAGGAAGCGCCTTTAATAAGGTGCGAACTATTTACAAGGAAAAGTTTGTATCATGCACGGTCCATGATTACTGCAGTTCTTAAGACTGGTGCAAAAACTTAGAAAAAATAAACAAAACAACAAGGATCCCGGGTCAACAAAGGGATCCATAAGGAGTTAACCCTGGACGGGTTTAGCAGCAACAGTAAACAAACAGTTAAAGGAAAGAACTATTTACATTCTCTTCAAGCAGTCATGCTTACTCTTTTGGCGCAGCAGGTGGTTTCCTCCCGGGCCTCACCAGACCAACGGGTCGCGCTGGTGATCCAGGAAGTGGTTCTGGTCCCAGCAACGACAGGATCCCTCGCCGTCCCAGCAACGACAGGATCCCTCGCCGCGATGCTCTTTTCGCCGAGGATCCTGCACGCCCCCAGGGTACATGGTGGGTCCGGGTTCTCCGCTGCTCCGCTGGGTCAGGTTCCATTGCCTTTTCGGCAGGAGGCTCATCTTCAGATGTTGCAGTGGCAGCCTGGAGCGCGACGCACCGCTGGACACCCCGCGCCATCCAGCCAGCCTCGCCGGTTGCCCTCCTCCACCTAGTATAAGTGACAGCATCACCGGGCTCCAGGTCGCGAGCAAACCCTCTCCCGCAGGGCTCGACCTCCTCCCGGTCCACGTGGACTTGTAGCGGCTCCCCGATCTCCTGTATAACCCCTCTTCCATATCGGGGGTTGAAGGAGACCACCACACCCCAGTGGGACGATGAGACCTCCGCAACAGTGGTCAAATCAATCTGGGCTGCCGGTTGCGGTCGGTCCCGCCATGCAGCCATCAAGCGCCGCAGGTGCTCAGCCTCCGGCAGGATCTTCATGCCCGGGGCCTGCAGCGTACTTTCAGCCGCGGCCGGGTGGGAAGGAACAGGGGACACCGGAGATAGGTGGACTTCTGTGGGCCAACCTAGCCGAGCAAGCACGCGAGCATCGGCCTCCACGCGTCGCGCTATCTGGCGAGCCTCGGCTGCAGCTACACACTCCTCTGATGGAGGCAAGGGGGGTCGGCCCATCGGTAGCTCCGTGAGGGTCAGTTCCCGCAATGCTGGTGCCTCTGGGGCTGTGTCAGGCGGTGCAGCCTCAGGCTGGATCGGGTCAGTCGCCCGCGGGATTCTCGGTGTCGCCATCTTTTCTCTTCCTTCGGTATCCTCTTCCCGCGGTCTCTTTCGTGGGCGGCCCCGTCTCCATGGTCTCCACCCTCCAAACAGGATTAGGAGGTGGACCTCGGCTGTTGACGGACACGTCCTCAGGACCAAGAAATGTTTAGACTGGGCGGCCATTGTTCTTCGCGCTCTCTAGCTTGTCTACGCCTACTCCACGCCCCTCTTCTCTTCCGGCGCTCTCCTCAGCGCTGCAATGGCGGCGGATTTTGGCGGCAAGTGGCGTAGCACGCAGTCTTTGTAATAAAATACAGTCCAAGCACAACAAATCACAGTTCCAAGGCACACATGACCTGATTCCTCAGGCTTAAGTAGATCCTGTTCGTGACGCCAAGTTGGAGCGGCCCCACACCACCGCAGGGCCTAGGGTACCCGGAGCCGGGCCTCTAGGTCTCAGTCCTGGGGTTGTCACGGTGGCTGGACCCGGTCCGTGGCCCTGTCTGTCAGTGGGGGACGTCCGGTGAAATAAGTGGTGGTGTAACGGTGCAGTTGTGGGGTGCAAGTTGCGATAAATAACAAGGACACCAGGTTGCAGTCTCTTTACCTCTTTACTGAAGATCTCTGAGTCCTCAATCCAGAATACGGCTCACCAGGCTGCGCAAGTCTGGCCGGTCCAATGGCACTTCCAGAGTTCTCTTCACAGGAGGAAATCTGTGCCTTCCCCCTAGCGCTATGTGTTGTAGTCCTTCCCTGCTGTGCTTACGGAAAGTACCCCACAACTGTTGTGTCTGTTTCTGATGTTCCCTCACAACTCGATTAGATGATGTTCTGCTAATCCTCCGTCTCTCCCTGAGGTTCGGGTAGGAACGGCAACCGTTTGACGGGTAGGCCTGGAGTTCTTCCGGGACCCTAGAGACGCCCCTCTCCCACAATTGCCTCCCAAGACTTCATAGGTGATTTGAGTTAGACAGCCCGCCTGAGACTGACTGTCCTGCCGCTGTTTGGAGTATTGCTTGAAGCTGAATGTTATTCTAGTCCCTCGGCGTTCCGGCCACCGGTAGTGCGCCTCAGTAGGATGTTGCTTCGGTCTTACAGCACGACTCCTACTGGTATTTCTCCTTTGCGTGATCCCGTTTCTCACTCAGCACAATCTATCTCTCTTCTAATCCTTTCTTGGGCACCGCCGCTACCCGGAGCAGGCACGGTCCCGTTACGTTCGTTCTCGTTGCCAAGCCTCTGTCAGGATCCCACCCCAGACAGAGACCCTACTGTATCTTCCCCTACAACACCCTCTGCCACAAGGTGTTGCTTGGTTCCAACCCAGTCAGCTTTCTGATCTAACTTCCTGCCTAACCCCCAGTTTACCCACTATGGTGGGGAGTGGCCTAATGAATAGCACCCTTAGCTCCCCCCGGAGGCCCGGCTGTGAAATGTATTGGTGTCTGTGATACCTGATCAGATGAACTCCTTCAGTGCTATCGGACGCACCATAGCTCCCCATAGCGGCGGAGCCACAGTACTGCAACGACCAGGACTCTGGGGCGCTGCACCTCCATATAGCATGATGCACCCCATAGTCTTCAATATAGTATAATGCACTCCCCATAATCCCCCATATAGTAAAATGCCTTAGTCCGCCATACAGTATAATGCACTTCCCATAGTACTCCATACGGTATAATGCACTTCCCTTAGTCCTCCACACAGATTAATGCACTGCCCATAGTCCTCCATACAATATAATGCACTCTCCATAGTCCTCAATACAGTAAAATGCACTCCCCATAGTCTACCATACAGTATAATGCACTCCCCATAAACTCCATACAGTATAATAATGCACTCCTCATACAGTTAGATAGTTACATAGTTACATAAGTTGAAAAAAGTCCAAGGTCCATCAAGTTCAACCTTGCTCCACCATTTTTATTTTGTCACTAAATTAACTATAACCTGCAATGTTATGTGTATTGAGGAAATCATCCAACCCTTTTTTAAAAGCTGCTATAGTGTCTGCCATTATTACCTCTTGTGGTAGGACATTCCACATTTTTACTGTTCTAACTGTAAAAAATCCTTTCCTATTTCCTTTCCTATCCGGAATCGCCTTTCTGCCACCCATAATGCCTACCCCCGGTCCTTAGTATGGCCCTTGCAATTAATAAGTCATGAGCCAGTCCTTTGTACTGACCACACATATATTTATACATGTAAATGAGATCCCCTCTGAGGCGTCTTCTTACTAAGCTAAACAAGCCCAACTTTTTCAACCTGTCATCATATGAGAGGCCTTCCATTCCTTGTAATATTCTAATTGCCCACCTTTGAACTGCCTGTAATTTCTGAATGTCTTTTTTAAATGTGGGGCCAAAAACTGGATCCCATATTCTAGATGTGGCCTCACAAGCGATTTATTCATAGTACTTCACACAATATAATGTACCCCCTTAGTCCTCCATATAGTATAATACACCCCTAATCATCCATATAGTATAATGCACTCTGAATAGTCCTCAATATAGTATAATAACCCCCATAGTCCTCCATATAGCATAATGCACCCCATAGTCTTCCATACAGTATAATGCACGTCCCATAGTCTCCCATTCAGTATAATGCACTCCCCAGAGTGCTCCATACAGTATAATAATGCACTTCTCATAGTACTTCATACAGTATAATGCACTTCCCTTAGTCTTCTTTATAGTATAATGCACCCTTTTTAGTCCTCCATAGTCCATACAGTATAATGCACTCCCCATAGTCTTCCATATGGTATGATGCACTTCCCATAATCATCCATACAGTATAATGCACCTTTCATAGTCCTTCATACAATATAATGCACTCACCATAGTCCTTCATACAGTATAATGAACACCTCAGAGTTCCCATATATATGGTATAATGCACCCCATAGTCCTTTATAAAGTAAAATGCACACTATAGTCCTCCTTATAATATAATGCACACAGAGTCCTCCATATAGTAAAATGCACACCATAGTACTCCATATAGTAATGCACTCTCTACAGTCCTCCATACAGTGAAATGCACTCCCCGTAGTCCTCCAAACAGTAAAATGCACTCCCCATTTTCCTCCATATATTATAATGCACTCCCTCCAGTACTCCATATAATATAATGAACCCCATAGTCCTCCATTTAGCATAATGCACACTGCATAATCCTCCCTATGGTATAATGCACTATAATGCACTTCCCATAGTCCTCCATATAGTATAATGCCTTCCCAATAGTCCTCCATATAGCATAATGAACTCCGATAGTCCTCCGTATAGTATAACACACCTCATAGACCTTTGTACAGCCTAATGCACTCCCAATAGTCCTCCATACAGTATAAACCACTCCCCATAGTCCTCCATTTAGCATAATGCACTCTTCATAGTCCTTCCTACAGTATAATGCAATTCCAATAGTCCTCCATACAGTATAATGAACTCCCATAGTCCTCCATATAGAATAATGCACCTCCCATAGTCCTCCATACAGCATAATAATGCACTCGCCATAGTCCTCCATACAGTATATATGTGCAAAAAATGAAATTTACCTCCTGTGGGTGATGGTGCCAGCCCCCACAGGAGGTAAATTTCATTTTTTGCACTATTCTCACCACCCGTACAGGATTGTTAGCTACTATTGTAGAGATTGATTATACCTTGGGGAGGTTTTCCTCACAGCTACTTAGCTTGTTTGAGGAACAATTATTGGGGATTTTTTTGACATGTGCAGCCTCTTATGATTATAGATGTGGTTTTTGGTGCTTTTTTGGTTACCCACTCTTTTAACTTTTGTGTGTGGTTTTTCTATGTACTTTTGTGAAATACAATAAAGGTTTATACTTTTTTAAATTTATGGTTCAGGTACATATGTGTTTATCGGAGCAGTATAATACACTCACCATAGTCCGCCATACCGTATAATGCACCTCCCATAGTCCTCCATACAGTATTATGCACTCCCCATAGTCCTCCATACAGTATAATAATTCACTTACCATAGTCCTCCATATAGTATAATACACTCCCCATAGTCTTCCATATAGTATAATGCACCCTCCATAGTCCTTCTTATAGTATAATTCACTCCCCATAGTCCTCAATATAGTATAATACAATTTCAATAGTCCTTTATACAGTAAAATGCACTCCCCATAGTCCTCCATAAAGTATAGTGCGCTCCCTTTAGTCCTCTATGCAGCATATTGCACCCCCATAGAGTCCTTCTTATAGTATAGTGTACACCCAATAGTCCTCCATATAGTTTAATGCACTCCCAATAGTCCTCCAGCCAGTATAATGCACTCCCTGTAGTCCTCCATATAGAATAAGGAACTCCCCATAGTCCTCCACATAGTATAATTCATTTTCATAGTCCTCCATACAGTACAGTACACTCTAATAGTCCTCTATACAGTATAATGCACTTCCCATATTCTTCCACATGGTAAAATTCACTCCTCATATTCCTCCATACAGTCCTCCATGCACTCACCATATTCCTCCATATAGTATATTAATGCACTCATTATAGTCCACCATGCAGTATAATGCCCTTCCCATAGTCCTCCATATAGAATAATGCACTCCTTATAGTCTTCCATATAATATAATACACTCCCTATAGTCCTCCATACAGTATAATACACCCCATAATCCTCCATATAGTATAACGCACTCCCCTTAGTCCTCTATACAGCATATTGCACCCCCATAGTCCTACTTATATTATAGTGCACTCCCCATAGTCCTCCATATAGTATAATGCACTCTCAATAGTCCTCCATACAGTATAATGCACTTCCTATCATCCTCCATACAGTATAATGCACTCTCCATAATCCAAAGTATAATGTACTCCCCAAAGTCCTTCACATAGTATAATGCACTCCCCATAGTGTTCCATATAGCATAATGCACCCCCATAGTCCTTCATATAGTATAATGCACTCCCAATAGTCCTCCATACAGCATAATGCACTTCCCATCATCCTCCATACAGGCCAATGCACTCTCCATAATCCTCTATATAGTATAATGAACTCCCAATAGTCCTCCATACAGTATAATGCACTCCCCATAGTCCTCCATATAGGATAATACACTCCTCAATGCACTTCCCATAGTCCTCCATATAGTATAATGCACCCCCATAGTCCTCCATACAGTATAATGTAGTCCCCATGGTCCTCCATACAGTATAATAATACACTCCTCATAGTCCTCCATGTAGTATAATGCACCTCTCATAGTACTCCATACAGTATATTGCACTCCCCAAAGACCTCCACACAGTATTCGGGCGACCACAATAAAAAAATACAGCACCCACCGCTCTTCTTCATTCTCACACTGCTCCGGGCTACATATCTTAGCAGAGTAAGAGCCATGTAGTGATGTTGTTGTGTCCACGGCACTGAGACTTCAGACGCTGAAGAAAAATGATGGAGAAGGAACCATCATCTGATGCTCCCTCTTCGATAAAGGGGGGATGAGGGGTCCCAGTGCCGGCGCTGACATCGGGGTTCTCCGGCTCTCGGGCCCCATAGCAGCCATGTGGTGACTGATATGTGCATGTACAGTGTACAGTATATATATATGTTTTTGCTGCATGTATAGTACTGTAGTTGTAGTGTCACAAATAGGGTCCAACTGTAAGCGACATTTATGTCTAATGTCTGCGTTTTACAACAGGGTCTGTTTACACTGTGTTTCTGCAGTGTGCCTTAGGCTCCTTTAATAAAAAAAAGAATAGTCAATTTAAGAAAAAAAACACAAATGGAATTCATTTGAACTCTGTTTGTATCATTGCTGTCTATGGCCCCCATTGGGGATTTTTCGGAATCCTGTTTTAGGGGGATTCAGGCAAAACCCCCGGACACTCTGCAGAAACACAGTGTGATTATGGCTTAACCCCTTTCCAGGGTGTATGGAGGACTATGGGGAGTGCATTATACTGTATGATGGTATGGAGAACTATGGGATTATTTTATATGGAGGTCTATGGGGTGCATTATACTATATGCAGGACTATAAAGGGGTGCATTATACTGTATAGAGGATTACGGGCAGTGCATTATACTGTACAGAGAAATATTGGGAGTGCATTTTACTGTATGGAGGACTGTCTGACTCCCTTGTGGGCTCCGGCACTGAGCCCACATCTTTTCTGGCACATGTCAGCTGTTTTGAATAACAAACATGCTCTCCATGCATGTATTGTGACTGTCACACAGCCACGACCTATGCAGCTGCCGAGCCAAACAGCTGATCAGCCAGAGTGATCCAGGAAGCCTGGTTCCCTCTGCAGCTTATTTGGTATGCGCTATAGCTTGCCGAATAAGCAGGTACGCTCATCTATAGTGTTGATAACCTTAGTTCGTATCCTCCCTCATCACAAAAATACACATTACCTGATCTGTTTCATCCAATATGAATCCAAGTTTATATAGCTTTGAGTTGGACATTCTGCACAAAATAATGATATGGTCAAAATATTCACTTGTCCAATAATTCTTCACACAGTATAGAAACTCCAATTAGATAACGCAGCAAATAACAGAAATACCTTTTAGGTGAGTAGTTGGAGGGTTTGATACTGGCAGGGCATGTGATGTGGGCGCTAAGTTTTTGGGGTGCCGCTCTGTCTTGATAGAAAAAAAGCACACAACAATCAAGCCATTCTACAACTCTAATTTCTATGTTGTAAAAGATATGCAGTAAAAATAGGGTGATTTAAATCTATACAGCCATGGTCAAAAGTGTTGGCCCCCTTGAAATTGTTTAAAAAATGAAGTTTTTCACTCATTATTGCAATTAAATTTGTTTTGTTATACACATGTTTATTTTGTTTGTGTGTGTTAGAACAACACAAAAAAAAACAGAAAAAAAGCAAACTGGACATCATTTCAGACAAAACTCCCAAAATGGGCCAGGCAAAATTGTTGGCACCTTTCCAAAATTGTGGATAAACAACTTTGTTTCAAGCATGTGATGCTTATTCATAGGCACCTGTGGCAAGTAATAGGTGTGGGCAATATGAAAATTGCACCTGAAGTGGTGTTTCTATGTGTGCCCCGCTAATCATAGAGAACTGAAAGAGGAGAAGAAACTATCTGAGGACTTGAGAATCAAAATTGTTGAACAATATCAATAATCTCAATGTTACATGTCCATCTCCAAAGATCTTGATGTTCCTTTGTCCACAGTGCGCAACATAATCAAGAAGTTTACAACTCGTGGCATTGTAGCTAATCTCACTGGATGGGACGGCAGAGAAACATTGATGAAAGGTGGCAATCCAGGATAGTCTACATTGTGGATAAGCAGCCCTAATCAAGTTCCAAAAAAATTCAAGCTTTCCTGAAGGCTCAGGGAGGTATCTGTGTTAGCCCAAATGATCCATTGACATTTGAATGAATGAAACGCTATGTCAGGTGACCCAGAAAGACACCACTACTGACACAAAGACATAAAAAACTAGACTGAAGTTTGCCAAAACGTACATGAGTATGCCAAAATCCTTGTGGGAAAATGTCAGATGAGACCAAGATAGAGCTTTTTGGTAAAGCTCATTATTTTACTGTTTACAGAAAACAGTATGAGACTCACAAAGAAATGAACACAGTACCTGCAGTCAAATATATGGTGGATATTCAAAGATGTTTTGGGGTTGTTTTGCTGCCTCTGGCACTTGGTGCTTTGACTGTCTGCAATGCATCATGAAATTTGAAGATTACAAAAGGATTTTGGGTCGCAAGGAAGTGCCCAGGGTCAGAAAGTTTGGTTGATATCCTAGGTCAAGGGATTTTTGACTATGTGCAAAGCATCGTGAAATATGTGTCACTGGGTTACTGCAACAGAGAGGAGCCAGAAGACCGCAGCGTCTGATTGCTTCTACTCCTGCACTGAAAAGAAGCATTTCATCTTCTTTTTAAATCGTGTTAATTTCTTTTGGCAGAACAGCAGTTAATCAGTCATTTTTTTTAAGCTCTGGGACTCTGAACTCTCAGCTGAGCTCGGTTAGCCACTCCTTTCCCCTTTATAAACTGGGTCCTGATTGAAACACATCGTCAGATCCAGCTTATGCTGAATGGCTTGGAGAAGAGGTATTTTGGAGGTTATATGAGGAGTTTGGAAGAGTTATCTGTGACTGTTGTATGGGTTTTTAAATGTGATAATTCGTTTCCCTTCTCTTACTTTGGTTTTCCCCATCCTCCACTCTCCAATGCATCCCTCTGTTATATGTGAGTGAATATTTGTATGTCTGGAATTTTGGGTTACATCCTGTTCGTGTTGCCTTGTTCGTCGCTTTGGTGTGCTGCGGAGCACGACAACGTCCCTCCTCCCTGGGTGGGGGAGAGAACAGATGGAGGGTTGATTCAGGAGATAAGGCAATGGTGGAGGCCCCGACATCTTCACCTTCCAAAGTATCCCGGAGAATAGGGCGAGCTAGGGCACCCCCTAGTTTTAGGGACAGGGAAGGAGCTCCTCGTCCTGGGTCACCCAACAGCTGATTCGTGACATATGAAGGCTACCGAAGGATTTTAGGTCGTAATAAAGGATACAGTGTCAGAAAGCTGGGTTTGCGTCCTTGCTCTTGAGCCTTCCAGAGGAACCTTGACCCCAAACATACTTTAAAAAGCACCCAGAAATGGAAGTAAACAAAGTGCTGGAGAGTTCTGAAGTGGCCAGCAATGAGTCTGCATCTAAATCCCATTGAACACCTGTGGAGAGATGTTAAAATTGCTGTTGGGAAAAGTCTCTCTTTAAATTTGAGAGACATTGAGTAATCTGCAAAAGAATAGTGGTGAAAAAATTCCAGGTGAGAGGTGTAAGAAGCAAGTCTATGATTATAGGAAGCGATTGATTGCAATTTTTATTTTCCAAGTGGAGTGCAACCAGATATTAAGTCCAGCTCATTTTGTCCAGGTCATTTTGGGGATGTGTGTAAAACAATGTTCAATTTGCCTTTTTTCCTTTGGCTTTTTTTGTGTTATTCCAACACACACAAAAATAAAATAAACATGTGTAGAACAAAACGTATGTAATTGCAATCATTTTCTAAGAGAAATACATCATTTTCTGGAACAATATCAAGTATACCAACACTTTTGGCCATGACTGAATAAGTTGCTGTCTCTGGCATAAATTGTAGCAAACATAATAGCGACTACTGAAAAAAAGTTAAAAAAGCCAATATAGTCACTCTGAGCTTTTGGATGCGGCAAATGAAGAAACTTTGTTATTTTAGGCTATGCGCACACGTTTCGGATTTTTCTCGCGTTTTTTTGGAGGTTTTCCGCTGCAAAAATGCTTAAAAAACTCTTACATTAAGCATCCTATCCTTTTTAATGCAGTCTGCAATTTTTGTGCACATGTTGCTTTTTTTTCGCGAGAAAAACACTTTGCGGAAAAAAACGCAGCATGTTCATTAATTTTGAGGATTTTTCGTGGATTTGTCGCTATATTATTGCACTGGGAAGCTCCGGAAAAAAACGCCAAAAATCAGCAAAAAATACACGTGCGGATTTCCTGCGAAAGTAGTCCGGATTTGCTCAGGAAAATTCTGCACACTTTCCTGAACTTGGGCACATAGCCTTAAGGTGACAGAAATTTCTATACAGTTTGTAAAAAGAGGGTATTTTTTCTCCATCTGTAACAAAAACATTGGTGCGTCCACATATTTTTTTTTAACCTGGAGAAGCCTGTGCACATTATTATGATTGTAAGTATCATCTTTTTACTGTTCACAGGGAATGCTGCTAATGTGGTCAGATAAGCATTATGGGCTCTAGGCATATATCACTGAAAATGTTGTTATTTTTGCTATTTTTTCATAAAATATGTTGAAATCTGTGATTTTTAGATAAGTATTCCTGAAAGAATAAAAAAATCAAGTTGGCAACCTTCGGTGAATGTAGGGTATCACATACAACACTTTATTCCAATAATTTTTGCATTTTATATAATAGAAGTACTTTCTTACTTCAAGACTATACTGGATTCAACATGTACAGTTTTTACTAACCCACTACACGTCACACCACTTAACCTTGGTGCTGTCAACATACTTTGAGATAAGTACAGTGATATAGCAATAATTCTTTTAGTCAACCCCCATGCCCAGAAAAAAAATCGAATATGCAGATTTGATGATACAGTATACAATAATGAAATCAATGCTTTATGTACTTTTGCTCTCTTTCCTACTAATATGTAAACTAAAAGTGTAGACTTGCAGAGATCAGGATGTCGTCACAGACAGGAGGCAGACCAAGAGTTAACAAATTTATTAACAGTTGAAACTCCACGCAGGGAGGAAGTGCATATGGGAGGCAAAGATTATAACAATATGTTTGTTGGAGGGGAGAACGGGGTAAACATGTATAAGGCGTACGTTCAGGAAGGGGAAAGAAGAGTACAACTTATCAGTCTGTCGAAACGTGATGTCTTGGGGTTGTCCTGGTTAGATGGAGATCCGGTCCCTTGATGCCGATGGAGAGCCTTTGTTACACTAAGCGGGTTCCCGTACCCGCGGTTTCCTTGTACTGGTCTCAGTTTGTTATATGGTATCGCCGGAGCGTGGCTCTGCTCCGCAGCACTGGTGGGGAAGGGATCGGCATATACTGGCTCAGTCACTGGTACAAGGATAGGCCACACGCACGCAGCAGTCACAGGTCCCACGTGTGAGTAACCTCCCTGCATGGGGAACGTAGGGAGAGTAGCTGTCTGATGTCCACGAGCAGTGGACACAATTACAGGGATTGCGCTAGGTGGGCCTACGCTTACAGGATGCCCCGCTACAAACGCCTGTACCTCACCCTGCTGCGTGCTGTGTCTTCCCACCAGAACTCCTGCTTTTCTCCTACATGCAGTCCTCTTTATCCCTGACCTGTCCCCTGCTGACAAGTGCAAAGGTCGGTCCAGGCCAGAAAGATCTACCCCGTGCAACAATGGTGACAGTCCCGACAGTTTCGGAACTGGTGCAAGAGAGGTACCCCCGAACCGGTTCATCTTCTTACATTCCCCCTCTCTTTTTGCTCTCCATTCCACGGGTGAGGGTTTATTTAGGTCATGTTGACACTTTTCTAGACCTTGAACTATTTTCCGCCAAACAAATTGATCCTGGTTAAATCGGTTAGGGGGTATGCCAGCTTTTGTGAATTCTGCTCTTGGGCTCCCTCCGGTGGTTATAAGTGGTAGTGCTGCTGTCTTTGGATCGCAGCAGTCATCAGGTGTGTCCACTTATTTGCAATTCTGACTGGGCTATTTAGTCTTGCTTGACCCTTTGGTTAGTGCCAGTTGTCCATTGTTTCCTGGAGGATTCACTTCCCTGCCGGATTCACTTCCCTGCCTGGTCTCTCTTGCTTGCTGATCATTTCAACAAAGATAAGTGCTGGCTTTGTTTTCTGCAGTCCACATGCTGTGGGCCTGATCGTTCTAGTTATTTTCCATGTTTTGTCTTGTCCAGCTTGGTCTGTATAAGGATTTGTTTAGCCAAGCTGGTATCTCTGGACATGCAGATATACCCTCCATGCCTTTAGTTAGATGTGGAGTTTTTGTATTTTCTGTGGTGGATATTTTCTAGTGTTTTAATACTGACCGCATAGTACTCTGTCCTATCCTTTCTATTTAGCTAGAATTGGCCTCCTTTGCTAAATCCTGATTTCAGTCTGCATATGTTATTTCCCTCTCTTCTCACAGTCAATATTTGTGGGGGGCTGTCTATCCTTTGGGGAATTTTCTCTGAGGCAAGATAGTTTTCCCCTTTCTATCTCTAGGGGTAATTAGTCCTCCGGCTGTGTCGAGATGTCTAGGGAGTGATAGGTACATTCCACGGCTACTTCTAGTTGTGGTGTTAAGTTCAGGGTCTGCGGTCAGTACAGGTACCACCTTCTCCAGAGTA
Organism: Ranitomeya variabilis; assembly: GCF_051348905.1. Classification (NCBI taxonomy): domain Eukaryota; kingdom Metazoa; phylum Chordata; class Amphibia; order Anura; family Dendrobatidae; genus Ranitomeya; species Ranitomeya variabilis. Next base: position 408,634,287 of record NC_135234.1, read on the forward strand.
CGTCTCATGCTGCTCCTAGAACACCAGTTCATAACAGCCAGCTGTTGCTTATTCGGAGCACCATAAGTCAGAAGGAGTAGATGAATCCATTTGTGTAGTTGAATCAGGATGTACAGGTGAGGACAGAGGTACAGCTATTTCCTCTGGGGTGCCCGCTTCAGTTACCACAGGCATTTGCATCTCTGCTAGTTCTACTAGAGGTTGTTCAGGGCCTTCTTCTTTTTCACAATCTGCTACAACTGGTGGGACCATTTCTGGAACATTTAGCACTTCTTCAACTAAGTCAGGATCCTTGGACAGGCAGGGTCATAACATATTTCGATGAACTATTCGAGTGGGAGCTTTCTGATTTCCCTCAGGTTGGATCGCGTAGATGGGTCCTTCAGAGTTGACTCTCTGCTTCAACCAGTATGAGTTATTTTCCCACCGGGACTCCAGTTTATCTCGATGACATTTATCTCGCACCAACACATGATCCCCAGCCTGTAGAGCTGTCTCATGCATAGAAGCTTTTTCTGCATGCTCTAGTTCCTGGAACCTGTTTTGTACTAGACGATGTAACATCTGTAGCCGATGCCAATGTTCCCGGACCCAGGTGGATACCCCCATCCGTGGGTAGTCCTCCTCTGGTTCCAACTCAGTAATCTCTCTTCCCGGTCTGTAGAACAGCAGGGTATAGGGTGTGTAGCCGGTGGTGCTATGCCTTCGGTTGTTGTACACCCACACTAACTCTGGTACGAACTCAGGCCACCAAGCTTTTCTGTCTTACTCCTGTGTCCTTAACATCTGAATCAAGGTTCTGTTGAACTGTTCGCAAGCCCCAGTCCCTTGGTGGTGGTAAGGAGTTGTCCGAAACTTCCCAATCTGATACAGCCGGTGTAACTCTTCCATTACTTTACTGAGAAAGCAGGCACCTTGATCATAATGAATTCGCTTTGGACAGCCATACACTTGGATGAAGTTTTTACAGATGGCATCATGTATCATCGCATACACGATGATATCACCTAGATAAATGAGGGTGGCCTCGAAATTCAGGTTGCCTAAACACCTCTCCATTAGAAGTTGAAACGCACCCGGAGCTTTAGCCTGGCCGAACAGCATTCGATTGAACTCAAATAACCCCATGGGGAGTATAACGGCTGTTTTGCTCGATCCTGTGGCCAGAGCTAACGTGGAGAAATATTTGGTGCTACCCAGGGTGGACAGAGACTCTTCAATCCTTGTTAGCGGATTGGAATCTCGCACAGTACAAGCATTGAGTTTACGGTAGTCCACACAAAAATGTCGCGCACCATCCTTCCGCACCAGCACGATGGGGCAGCCCACGGGCTCTGACTCTCTAGAACTACACCATTCTGCAACATATGCGACAGCATACCTTTCACCTCCTGATATACTGTATCTGTGGGGGAATTTGGCGGTATTGCTCTCTTATGGGTGCGGTGCTTTCAGTTGGAATCTCAGGCATAACACTGGTCAACAGCATTTTTGGTGCCAAAGATATTTCATCGAATTTAGGGTATTTTTGGGGTGCTGATTCTGAATATGTAATCAGTTTTGCCAGATTGGCTCAAGTTTTTGAGATTTTTGGTATCTTATTTATAGCACTTGTTGGTAAATGCGACGCATCATCTCATTAATTTCTTTGGATTAGTACTTGAACTGAGCAGTTCTCAATATAGTTTTGTGTTAATTAGTGTTCTAAAAGTTTGTTCATAGCTTGATTTTTGCACTAACTTTATATTGTTGTCGGTTTTCCAGTGAAAAGCATGAACTCATCAAGAAGAAGTTGTCTTAACGATCCAGACTCATTCTGTTACATTTGTGGTGAATACACACTGCCAAAACATAGAAGAAACATAACAGACTTCGTAAAAAAAGTGTATTTTGCCTATTTTGGGGTTATGCTTGGGGACCAAGACAAGTTTTGGGCACCACACATAGTGTGCAAAGCATGTATCGAATTATTACGAAAATGGAGCAAAGGACAAAGAAAAAGCTTCAAATTTGGTGTTCCAATGGTGTGGAGAGAGCCAAAAAATCATCATGATGACTGTTATTTATGGTAAACACAGGTACAGGCACATCTTCACAATGAGGGACAGGCCTTCTTGCAGATTCCATGTTACTCCCATTTTCGTTTCTTATGCTTATTGAATCCTTGCACTTGCACTGCACAGAAATAACAGTCATCATGATGATTTTTTGGCTCTCTCCACACCATTGGAACACCAAATTTGAAGCTTTTTCTTTGTCCTTTGCTCCATTTTCGTAATAATTCGATACATGCTTTGCACACTATGTGTGGTGCCCAAAACTTGTCTTGGTCCCCAAGCATAACCCCAAAATAGGCAAAATACACTTTTTTTACGAAGTCTGTTATGTTTCTTCTATGTTTTGGCAGTGTGTATTCACCACAAATGTAACAGAATGAGTCTGGATCGTTAAGACAACTTCTTCTTGATGAGTTCATGCTTTTCACTGGAAAACAGACAACAACATAAAGTTAGTGCAAAAATCAAGCTATGAACAAACTTTTAGAACACTAATTAACACAAAACTATATTGAGAACTGCTCAGTTCAAGTACTAATCCAAAGAAATTAATGAGATGATGCGTCGCATTTACCAACAAGTGCTATAAATAAGATACCAAAAATGTCAAAAACTTGAGCCAATCTGGCAAAACTGATAGCATATTCAGAATCAGCACCCCAAAAATACCCCAAATTCATTAAAATATTTTGGACACCAGAAAAAAAAATTTTTTTTGTTGACCTGTGTAATCGTTGTGGTGCACCCAAAATCGTCTCCATGGTGCGCAAACACACCCTGATATCGCCCTTAAAGAGTTTCCACTTGCTGGATCTGCTGTGGCATGAGTTCAATGAGTTCTGCCCGTATTTGTTCTAGAATTCGCAGCTCCTCTCGCAGGTGTTGAGGCTCGGGCACCAGAGTAGTATCTACAGCTACCGTCCAAGGGTCCCCCTGTTTTACTGTCAATTGCACAGCCTGTGATGATATCGGCATACCCATGACTTCGGCTGCTTCACTTCTGGGTGGGAGTGTTATGTCACTTTCTCCTAAATTGACACAACGTACGAGGACCGTACAGTCATGCACAGTAGCTGGTGTGCGAGCCACTATTAGTCCCAGAAGTAGTGGTTCCGCATTGGCAGGGTTAATCTGAACTTCGACTCCTTCCAGAGGGGTACAGGCCCGGATGGGCAGGGTAAGTACTGTTTGTCCTGGTGGCAAAACTCAATTGATGGAAGCTGAAGCAATTACCCTTCCCTGGGTCTTCCCACCGCTGGAGGTTTCTTGGGCTTGTGCCACCCTGATTAGCTGCTGGAAGACTCTCCTCTGTGGAGTGCGAGAGCTCCACTGTTGTAGAAACATGTCTGAAGACTCATTAATAAGTAGACTCCCAAATTCTTTTTAACACGTTCATGCCTAACTAAAGCTGTCATCTTGATCACTGGGCCCCATTCAGGCTGCATTTCCTGTGTGAAATGTCATTTAAAGTATGCTTCTGGCATCGTCGTCACCTGTGAGCCCATGTCAACCAGACAGCGCACAGCCCGGCCATCCATTTCAGCCTAGACGAGAGGACACATGGAAACAAGATTTGAGGGACTTCTTGTACTCCTCCTTGACTGTTCAGACTCCGAGCTGCGTCCCCCAGGCTCAGAGCCCCTAGTTTAATGGCCGGTGTTGCAGAGGCTTACTCTGTCGGGTGCAGCCCCGGGCTATATGTCTGGTTTCTCCACAGTTGTAACATGGGGGGTCCTTCTCAACGAGGCATCCTCGCCTCACAGCGGGGAACCAGCTCACTTCTGTACCCTGCTGGACTGAGGGCGACGGTGGACATCTTTCTTGAATCAGCTAACTCTTCATGTATCTGCTGGATTTCTTTTTGTAACTCTTCCACCCATTGGGGTATAGTAGCCATCACTGCAGACACCTCTCCGCTCCAGACCTTTCCCGCCGGAACTGTCACCCCCTACTCCTGTTCATGCGCACATGCCTCACTTCCTACTTCGGAAAAAGTTATGCGCGGGTTTACCCACAAGCCTTCCCGCAGGGCCTGTTTCAGTAACACGTCACGTAAGCCCGTCACTAGTTGGTCTCGCAGTACTATGTCAGTAGATCCCACGCCTATACTGTCCTTCCTAGCAATAACCGTGCAAATCTCCTGTAGCGCATTCATGTACTGGGTTATCGTTTCCCCCTCTCTTTGAACCCGGCAGAACAACCACATAAGCAACTTCCCTATGTCCGTTTGCTCCCCATGGGTCTCCTCTAAAATCTGTAATACTTTGTCAAAGGTGTCTCGCGCCTGGGGGGTCATAGCATGACAGAGTCCCTTGCTTCCCCACCTAAAGCCGTTATGGCAACCTCTGCCTCCAGTGCAGGGGTCATGGGGTGCATTCTCATCATCCCCCCTGACCCATTCATCCCAGCTCCACAGCATAGTATTCTTCCCAGTACACTTCGGGAGGTTGTTTAGCATGGCCTCCATGGATATACTGGACCTAGGGCCTTCCCCAACTGCTTGGTCTGCCGCCTCTGTGTTGTTGAACGACATCCTGCCGACAAATGTAGACTTGCAGAGATCAGGATGTCATCACGGACAGGAGGCAGATCAAGGGTTAACAGGCTTATTAACAGTTGAAAACTCCACACAGGGAGGAAGTGGATATGGGAGGCAAAGATTATAACAATATGGGTGTTGGAAAGGAGAACGGGGTAAACAGGTGTAAGGCGTATGTTCAGGAAGGGGAAAGAAGAGTACAACTTATCAGTCTGTCGTCTTCTTGATTGCAGCGTCTCGGTTTTCAACGGTAGCACGCATAACAGCCGCATGTGATGTCTCGTGGTTGTCCTGGTTAGGCAGAGATCCAGTCCCTTGATGCAGATGGAGAGTCTTTGTTACATTAAGGGGGTTCCCATACCCGCGGTTTCCTCCTACTGGTCTCAGTTCATTATACAGTATCACTGGAGCATAGCTCTGCTACGCAGCACAGGTGGAGAAGGGATCAGCATATACTGGCTCTGCATGCAGCAGTTACAGGTCCCACGTGTGAGTAACCTCCCAGCATGGGGACTGTGCTAGGGGTGGGCCTACGCTTACAGGATGCCCAGCTACAAAGGCCTGTACTTCACCCTGCTGTGTGCTGTGTTTTCACGCCAGAACTCCTGCTTTTCGCCTGTGAGCAGTCATCCTTATCACTGACCCACCCTGCTGACAAGTGCAAAGGGCAGACCGGGCCAGAAACTCTTCCCCGTGCAACAATGGTGACAGTCCCGACAGTTCCGGAACCGGCGCGAGAGAGATACCCCGAACCGGATCATCTTCTTACAAAAGAACCCATACAAATTAGATGAAAGTTAGCCAAACATGTGTGGCACCCCAGGAGTCCGGTTGCCACAGTGGCCTTACTTCCCTCACAGGGGTTGATGCCATGCCTGGAAGCAAGATGGGATCCCCTTAGCAGGCAACACTGGCATGCTACACTTTCCTGACTCCAGACCAGAAGGGGGAGCTCTGAACCCCGTTTCATGGTAGCTTCCCTATAAGTTCTGGCCTGGAGGCGGGATTAGTTAGTCAGAGGGAGACAGTGAAGGAAGAAGCAAGTGAGGAGAGCCTGGTAGTGGAGCTATGACTGAGCTCACCCCAGGACTGAGCGCAAAATACTGGACACCGGAGTCCATGGTTGTGTGGGGACTGCATGCCTCGCAACCGAATCCTGGCCACAACTGACACCTGAAGGCACAGCAGCAGACTAGAGCCCGAAGTCACCATGAGGGAGAGGCACCTGGAAAAGGCTCAAGCTACCTGTCATGCGGGTAGTGTTCTACTTAAGAGACAGACTGAGAGAGGGACTTGAAGACCGCTTAAGGCATCAAGAACCTAGACAAACAGCGCAGTAGGGAGGCCTCCAACCCCACTTGGCTGGGGGATTCTGAACTGCTTCCAGGCTGCCCAGATCTCCACCCGCACCTACAATTAAAGGTAAAGAAACTACAGTCCCTGTGTCCTCCAATCATTCCTGCACCCCAATGTCCACAACCCCTCATAGACTGGGGCCCCGCTCCACCTTTTGGGAGCCAAACCATCTCAGCTGCAACACCACCGGCCCCAGCGGTCTCCTTAAGCAGCATCGGCCATTTATAGCCAAATACCACAGGTGGTGTCACGAACGTTCCCTTTAACCCCTACTAACTTTATTTCCATTATCATCATCTTTTTTATTGCGCGCCCAGGGCCACGGACCAGGTCACCGCTGCCGTGACCACCCCTTTAAGAACCATCCAACCCAGTTCCGAGTACCCCACGGCCCAGGGAATTTCAATGGTCAATCTGTTCATTTTCAGAGGTGTAGTCATGTACAGTATATAAAAGAGTCAGGAGAGATGGTACAAATGTTAAGTGTCCTGTTTTATCATGGATATCATGGATCATTAGTGCAGAAAAAACCTGTGTAAACATAGATTTATTGCACATACTAAATGGCCTCAGCATTAAGCCGACGTCACACTACCGTAGAATACAGGTGAGTGCTATGCGAGAAAACATCGTATAGCACTAGGACCAGTGTTAATCTATGGGGTAGGTCACACCACAGTATTTTTTTTTAGGCGTATTCAACTTGCTTGTAAAATCACAGCATGCTGCGATTATACGCGTATATCGACGCCACACAGACCTTCCGTCTAGCTTACAACAAATACGCACACATTTTCCACATTTCAGCCCATTGAGCAATTTAATTCAATGGGGAAAATCAGGGAGAAATGTAAAGTCATACGCATGTCATACAGATACATGGGTGGGAGAAAATCGCATCATCGCATTGCAAACGCATTACACACAGATGACCATATGGAGAACACTCGTTTCACTTTCAACAGGGAGACTCGGACCGATTTTTCATACATTTAGGCCGCTTTCACATTTGCGGTTGTGTCCGCAGCATTTCTTCCGCAAATATCCGCATGCGTTGTGTATTCCTATATTTAACATTAGGAACGCATGCGTTTTTGTTTGTTCGCGTTTTGCCGCGTTTGACGACGCATGCGTCGTCTAGTCGTCTGCGTCTTGGCGCGGAAATGCAACATGTAGTAATTTTTAGAGGCGTCAATTTGCCGCCTGGAAACGTATGCGGCTGATTGCGCAAGGTTTGCGCCAAAAAACGCATTGTAGTCTATGTAAACGCATGCGTTTTTCAGCACATGCGTTTGAGTGCGTTTGTCGACGCATGCGTCTCAATTGAGAAAAACATGTCTAGACACTGATAAGCCACCCCCACATACAAGGTGATAAAGGGAGGTAGTGGACATTTGCAGTTCACTACTCATCAGACTGTCTTGCAGACTAGATGCCCCACAACCCCTTGGAGCAGCAAACAAGCCTCAGAACTATGTGAGTATATCCTATCCAATGCATTTCTTTTCTATTTTCTGTTTCTATATGCTCTAATTTCTGCCATTTCTTTCTTTCTGCACACATCAGAATGTCTTCTTCTTCTGATGAGCAAACGCCTGGGCCTGCACAAGGGGAACATGTCAGCGAAGTGAGTATTCACCTCCTCAGATTGGTAAGTATTCACTGTCACATCTACACATATGACAATGTATATTTTCCTTTTTTCAGACCACTTCTTCTACAGCGGAAGAGACTGGGCAGGAGACTGGGCAGGAGCAGCGTAGTCACGGTCGGGTGGCACGGCGGCAGCGTGTAAGTATACCTGGCTGACTGTTTATTGTATCCTCATTTTACAATTCTTGAATCTTCATTTCTTTCTACTTCTCTCTTTCTTTCCCTTTTGCTTCAGCACCAGTGTTTTTTATTATTTCAATATTCATGCCATTCCTCTGATTCTGTTTTCTGTCTTCCTTATGTTAATGTCTCCAATATTAATGTCCTTTTTGTTTTTAGGTTCCAGAAGGGGATGAGGAGCTCATTGAGAATGAACACCTCATCTCCCTGGTCCATGAGCGAGTCCCGTTGTGGGACACCCGGGATCCACTGCACGCCAACAACGTGACGATCCGGCGGCTTTGGAATGAGGTGGCCACAGCGTTGTGGGATGGCTGGGCCAATGCCCCGACTCGGGTCCATTCTGCATTTGGTAAGCATAGCAATGCAGTGTGATGCAGTCAAGACCTTGGCCATGCTCACACAACTGTGTATGATGAGAGAAAGTCATTACTTTTTCACAGCACACACAGTTGTGTGACCACGGTCAAAAGACCATTGTCCTAACTATTATGTTTTGTTTTGTCAACAGTGTCAAAAGTCAAAACACGTTGGTGATCGATGAAGGACCGCTTCAACAAGGACCTGCGCCAAGAGAGCCGGCTTCCAAGTGGTTCTGGAGCAAGGATACGAAAATACAAGTACCACCGCATCCTTGCGTTTTTGAGACCGGTCCTTGCACGAAGAACGTAAGTATATTGGTTAAAAAAAAAAAAGTTTTGTAATGCTAGCATTTTTGGGTCACTATTTTGAATCAGTATTTGGAATCCAAAACCATGAGTGATTGATATATGCAGAAGTGGGGTACGTGTTCTTTGAATACTTTTCCTCACATAGTTCCTCTACAGGTTTTGGCTTACCAAAACTGATTTGAAATACTGAGCAAATACTGACAGTGTGACGGCAGCCTACACAACAGATCTATAGTCAGTCAGGTGTCAGAAATAATGAATTCATGATGCAAATGGCTCCTGAATTCATTTTTCCTGGCACTTGTCCTGGTTAGTATAGATGTGCCTTGTATGACCTCCATCGTCCATTCGTATTTTCCATCAGTATTTGGAATCCAAAACCATGAGTGATTGATACATGCAGAAGTGGGGTACGTGTTCTTTGAATACTTTTCCTCACATAGTTCCTCTCCAGGTTTTGGCTTACCAATACTGATTTGAAATACTGAGCAAATACTGACAGTGTGACGGCACAACAGATCTATAGTTATCAAGTCAGGTGTCAGAAATAATGAATTCATGATGCAAATGGCTCCTGAATTCATTTTTCCTGGCACTTGTCCTGGTGAGTATAGATATGGCTTGTATAGAGATATGGCTTGTATCGCCTCCATCGTCTCTTCATATTTTACATCAGTATTTTGAATCCAAAACAAGGAGTGGTTGATGCATGCAGAAGTTGAGCATATGGTTTTATTAAACTTTTCTTCCTACTGTTGTACTCCTGGCTTGCAAACTCTGATGTAAAATTCACTCCAAATAGTGCTAGTGTGACCTCTGCCTATCTGAATGTTTATATAACTCTGGAGTTATCTTTAAGTAAATGTTTTGTATTTAATTTATTTTATTTTTTTTCACAGCACTTGGAGCTCCACTGTTGGCTGAGGTTCTGGAGCGGTCCTTCATCAGTCAGCCACGGACCCGTCCCAGCCATCCTCCAGCGCTGCAGCAAGTGGGCCTGCCACACAACCTGGAGACCAGGAAGCTGGTCCATCAGGTGTTCCCCTTCCCCAGTCCTCTGCCTCTAGCCAATTTTTTATGGGCTCCTCCCGGCAGCGGCAGAGGGCCGCGGACAGGTCACTCATGCCCGAGTTTTTGCACTTGAGCTCGGTCTTCCACGAGGGACTCAAGGCGATGGGTGACCGACTGGATACTGCCATTAGTCATATGAGTACACGTATCCAGGAGGTTACCACAGCTCTTGCCCAAGTGAAAGCCGACCTCCAGAGGCCAGCACATCATTTTTTTAATTAGATAGAACAGGGCATGTCAGAACACCTTAGTCCCGATCTCCAGATTACTGTTATGCAGGCCTGCAATGCTGCTTACGTGCAGGCTATGCAGCAGAGTTGGTATTTTCAGCAGACAGTGGGGGCATTTCCACCTGTGCCCACACTGCCATGCTTTACGTCAATGCCGACCTCTGCTGCATACCACTGCACGGTCACCTCCATTCCAAGCACTGCCGGACACCACTATAGCACCACCACCATGGCGAGTGCAGTCGGACAGCCCACCGCCACCACCATGACCACCACTGCTCCTGCTTGGACCTCCTCCACTGCCACCACCATGCTGCAGCCGCAGGACCCTGCCCTGGCGTTCCCCGCCACCGCAAGAGTGCCGCTGCCGGACCCTGCCCTGGCGTTCCCTGCCACCACAAGAGTGCTGCTGCCAGACCCTGCCCTTGCATTCCCTGCCACCACAAGAGTGCCGCTGCCGGACCCTGCTTTGGCGTTCCCCGCCACCACAAGAGTGCCGCTGCTGGACCCTGCCCTTGCGTTCCCTGCCACCACAAGAGTGCCGCTGCCGGACCCTGCTTTGGCATTCCCCGCCACCACAAGAGTGCCGCTGCCGGACCCTGCCCTGGCGTTCCCCACCACCACAACAACAATGCCGCTCCAAAGGCACACAGACCGCGACAGGTTGGCCACCACGGCCAGGCCGATACCAATTAGCCCAACAAGGCTCCCAGGACACCCGCGCCAACCCAAGAAAGGGAAAGGCAAAACAAAACAAAAAAAACCCATAGCTATCCCTCCCCCCTCACCTCCCAATGTGTCTGTTATGTCTGGTTTGTCTCACCCTTCCAGTGTGTCTCAGCCCTCTCATGTGTCTAGCCCAATCCCTGAATTTCCTGACCCCAGCAGTTTTATAGCGCCTTCTCCTGCCACCCCTATGTCGGCGACAGTAAGCCAGACCTCACAGCTCGACACCCCACAATATCGTCACTCAACCCCAAGCAGGCGTAGTTAAATTTTTATTTTCTTGTTTGTGTTTAATAAAATAAACCTGTGTTTTGCCCCAATAAGGTTTGGTTAATTGTGTATTTCGCCGCCGTCAACACACACCGTGCACCAATAACAAAAAATGAGTCGAACACTTTTTTGGGGGCCACCTCCAACCTCCAGTACTTACTTAGCAGAACACTGAAGCTTGGTGTGTGTTTGGTTTAGAGATATGAGGTTGACCCCAAAAATAACACTTGTATTTTCTCCAAAAACCCTTCTTTCTGTTTACTCCGTGACTTTTTGTCGCACACAGAAGACAAAATGGTGGTAATACACAGCACAACTATACTCAACAGGTCGTGTCTTATCAGAAACATTATTTATGACCCCTGACCTGCTGATTTGAGAAATGCATTGTATTACCTCCATTTTATCTTCTTGGTACATTACATATATTTCACACAAAGTGAAGGGACAATGTACGTCATACATGGCATATCTATACTCACCCGGACAAGTGCCAGGAAAAATGAATTCAGGAGCCATTTGCATCATGAATTCATTATTTCTGACACCTGACTTGATGACTATAGATCTGTGGTGTAGGCTGCCGTCACACTGTCAGTATTTGCTCAGTATTTTACAGCACTATTTGTAAGCCAAAACCTGGAGTGGAACTATGTGAGGAAAAGTTCAATAAACACATATGCACCACTAAGCATTTAACTACCACTCCTGGTTTTGGCTTACAAATACTGATGTTAAGTACTGTACAAATACTGCGACACCTAACAGCCATCGTCTCTACAGTCTGCGGCAAATAGCTACTGGTGAACCGAGACAGGACGCAATGACGTCAACAATCTAAGCCCAAAAACCCAAAGTGGTTTGTTAAGGAAATAGATAGGAGACATGGTGAAGAAAGTAAAACACAATTATTTTATTAGAAAAAACATTATTAACATTTAAAACATAACTTTACAGACCCGAAGCCAGCAGGACATTTTACACCATATTGTCCTGCCATGGCACACGTCCAATGTCAGAATCAAAAAAGGCAGCAAATTGGTGTCGCATGTGGCCTACTTCAACTGTTGACCGCAGCGGGTGATGACGGTAATCAGGCAAAGGGTTTGCAACAGGTTCATCAAGTTCTATGGTGGGTCGCTCCTTAGCCATAATGAAATTGTGGAGAACCACACAGGCTTTTACCACCTCATCCACTGTCTTCATTTTTAGATTTATGGCAGTTGCTAGAATGCGCCATTTGGACACCATAATCCCAAAGAACTCTACTGTTCTGCGGGCCCTGGTTAGTCTGTAGTTATAGATCCGTTTTGTGTGGTTCAAGTCCCGACTTGAATAGGGCTTCAAGAGATTTTCCCTCATCTGAACGGCCTCATCCCCAACCATTACAAATGGCAGCGGTGGGCCTTGAGTGTTGGGGAGTGGTCGTGGCTGTAGGAAATTAAAATTTTTGCCATAAACACGTCGGCCCATATCAGAGTTTTTAGAAGTCTGTGAATCGTTGCCACTGCCAAAAGCACCAATGTCCACAGCAATGAAGCGACAGTCCGCATCGGCTATTGCCATGAGAACAAGTGAAAAATATTTCTTATAGTTGAAGAACTGTGATCCCGTTCTGGCTGGTTTGATAATCCGGATGTGCTTCCCATCCACCGCACCCAAACAGTTGGGAAAATCACAAACAGTCCAAAATTTTTCAGCTATTTCCATTCACATGTCCTCTGTGGGTATGGGTATAAATTCTTCACGGAGAATGGTCCATAAAGCCCGGCAGGTGTCAAAAACAATTCCGGACAGGGTGGAAATTCCAAGGCGGTACTGGAAATGAAGGGATGACAAGCTCTCTCCAGTTGCTAGAAATCTGTAGAAAGAAAAAATAATTTACAAAAATGCCAAAAATACATGTCAGACCAGCAAAAATTATGACTAGCATTTGTTTAGAATTATTACGTACCTTAAGGTAACCAGGAGACGTTCCTCTGGTGGAATCGCTCTACGGAGCTGTGTGTCCTGTCTCCGGATGGCTCTTTGGACACGATCAAGCAAATCCCGGAAAGAGTCTTGTGACATCCTTGTATATTCCGGGAATTTTTCTGGGTTCTCATTGAGCTCGCCATACAGGGTGTGATATGCACCACGGCTCTCCCGCAGTTCTACAATGGGGTGTTGCCAAAAATGCCTACGCCGTGTCCTTCTCTGTCTTTCCCGGTTTCGGTGTTGCTCCCAAGCAAACGCACACGCCAGAAAAATCTTGATGCTTAGATCCAGTTTGAAGTAAAAGCTATCCATGTGAAGATCTATCTTGTCACAGGATACAGGAGCAAAATCGGAAGATTTCAGCTATCCTAGGGTCTATATATAGATATCCCGTAATACACACCCTCTGTAGTCCCATTGGCTGTTTCTTGTGATCTAGATTTTTCTCCTGTAAATTTTTTCAACATGCGCACAAAAAACGCAAACGCATGAAAAACTCATAAAAAAGCATGTAAATGCAGCGTTTTAATGACGCATGCGTTAACCGCATGCGGTTTTAAAACGCTGCGTTTACACGCATTTTCTTGCTTTTTTCGTGTCCTTGCATTTGCGGATTAAACGCTGCAGATTAAAACGCAAATGTGAAAGTAGCCTTAGTCTGACTCCGGCCTTACATAGGGAAATGTACTGTATAACCTAGAAACTATATAAACAGAAGTCAATTGATTGCTGAGCTGATAACTGACTTTCACAATATAGTAGTGTTCCTTTAATGACTAGCAATCCATCAATCATCTTTAACAAGCTAAACCATAAAAGACTTTCTTTTGACTACTGAGGAGAATGTTGTATACCTCAAAATAGTTGTTCCTCGTAGATAATTAACAAGTCGCTAAAGGAACTTTTACCTTTCTAACACTTATAAAATGAAACAACTCTGAATATGTTGTAAAACAATAAAATAAATGTACTTCCCATTACACTTCAATTATAGTTGTATATTAAAATACAAATTCAAACACTGACATGAAATATATAAGATAGGATGCTTAAGCTCTGTTGAAATAATGTTTTTTGCCTTTATTTTCACCACTATCAGTTTAAAAAAAATTATCACGGTTTTCTGCAGGTCACTTTTTAGCTTCACTGTATAGACTGTAACAAAATCAGTAAAGTAATTTCAATATCATTAGAGGTTAGGGATTGAAAGAGGTTATTCACTACTTTAACACTGATGACCTATCCTTAGGCACTGAGAACAGCTGCTCGACGGAGGGTTGCCGTGTGTCGCACCCCCACCAATCAGACATTGATGATCTATCCTAAGGATAGGTCATCAATGTTAATGTACTGGTCAACCTCTTTAAAGGGAATTGGAAGTGTCACCAGGAAATGACCTATTGTTTAAATCAGGTATTTTTATTAAATGCATTTTTTTACTTTGCCAATATTTTTTTCACATCACAATCTGTAATTAAAAAAAATTAAATCTTGCCATTTTCAAACTGGGCAGTTGAGCTTTTTTAGACTCCTACTAGTGATGAGCGAGCATGCTCGCCACTAATCGTTACTCGCCCGAGCACCTCACTGCTCGAGATGCTCGGAGCTCGCTGAGTATTTCCGGGGTTGCTCGTCGGGAGCTCGGGTCCTCACCCTGCATGTTTGGCGCTCTTTAGAGAGCCAATGAACATGCAGTTATTGTCTGCCACACAGTGTAATGCCGCAGCCATGTTGGTTGTGGCATTATAGTGATTGGCTGGCCGCACACCGTCATCAGGTCTATATTAGACCTGGCACCGCAATGCTAGTCACAATCTAGTATGGAATCAGGTAGTGTAAGAAGAATTGCTGCTGAGCTAGGGAGAGATTTGCTTGGTTCTTACTTAGTGTGGGTTAACCATACATTATACACATATCCATCTCAACTAACAGTCCTTCTGAGGACTAAGAAAGGTGCAAAGATATCAGTGCTAGGCAGGCAGGCAGTGTATGTAGCAGACTTCAGTGCATATAGCTAGAGGGTCCATTCCAGTTCTGTCTGCTGCTGCTATTATAGATTTTTCTACACATAGCCCCAGGTATCAGGGGCCAGAAATAATTTTTTGGGATCTTAATCCTGATTATTTGCTTCAAAAGCAATCCAGAGAACACCGTTTTTCTGCTCCATTTGCTTGTTGGCACTGCAGAATACAAGCAGATCCTTTCCATATTATAGCGCTAAAAATCCAGCTATTTAAAACTGTGGTTTGTCCATCACATGGATCAGAGATAAAAAAAAGTGTGCTCAAAATTCTGCCATTTCTGGCCTCCCTTTAAATTTTGCTGCAGTGTGTTAGTGAAGTTATTGACACCAGTTTGGTGGTAAAAATAGTTACCTACAGACCAGCTATATAAAACTGTGGTTTATCCATCACATGGATCAGAGATAAAAAAGAAGTGTGCTCAAAATTCTGCCATTTCTGGCCTCCCTTTAAATTTTGTTGCAGTGTGTTAGTGAAGTTATTGACACCAGTTTGCTGGTAAAAATAGTTACCTACAGGCCAGCTATTTAAAACTGTGGTTTATCCATCACACTGACCAGAGATAAAAAGTGTGCTCAAAATTCTGCCATTTCTGGCCTCCCTTATACCGTCACACAGATCACATATACGTTTGCTCCAAATTCAGCCATCTGTAGTGAAGATGGAAAATATTGTTCTACATTTAAAATGGGCAAGGTGGGTGGCAAGGGACAGGGAACTGGACGTGATGGTAATGGTGCATGCAGAGGCCGAGGCCGTGGGCAAGCTGAAATTGTGCCACAACAAACACCCACATCTTCTCGCCGCACCTTCCTGTCCCTATTTCTATGGGACTGCAGCACACCACTATTAAACCCAGAGCAGTGTCAAATGGTTGTTGGTTGGATAGCAGATAATGCTTCCAGTCACTTTACCACCACCACCATCCTGTCTTCCACACGGTCAAGTCTGAGTAGCGGTGAGTCTGGACCACATATTCCTCACCCTGATCCTCCTTCCTCCCATCATGCCTAGTGCCCGCAGACAACTGATCCCACACTTGGACACTCCGAAGAGCTGTTCACTTTTCCATTTACAGATTCGGGCCTCTCGCCCGGTCCACTTGAAACGGGGCAAGAGGAGATCGCATGTAGCATTGCCCAAATATTTGAGCAACTGCAGTCACACGAAGGCGACGGTAGGAAAGTGTCACAACAGGTGGCCGATGATGAGACACAATTGCCAGAAAATCAGGAGGAGGACCAGGGGGCAGAAGTGGAACACGAGGTGGTTGATGATATAGTAACTGACTCAACCTGGCAGGAGGACATGCAGAGCAAGGACAGTAGCACATGGGGAGGGAGGCAGGCAGAAAGAAGTATTTTGGTGGCCGCAGACAGAAGGCGAGCAACCGTTCCCTGTTACACCAATACGATGGAAGTTGCTAGTCCAACTGTTAGGTCTTCCCGAGTCTGGTTGTTTTTTAAAGACTCTGCTGATAACCCAAAAAAAGCCATTTGCACCGCCTGCCATGCCAGCATCAGCAGGGGTAGCAAAACTACCAGCCTGACCACCACCAGCATGATCAGGCACATGGCAGCAAAGCACCCGACTTTATGGGCCAAAACCCAGGGTCCAGTAACACTGTCTGCAGGTGACAGTGCAGCGCCCCAGAGTCCCGGTCGTTGCAGTAATGTCGCTCTCCCACCAGGGGGAATGATATTACATCTGATGGTACTAAAGGAGTTCATCTGATCAGGTATCACAAGTCACACACTACACTTCACACTCCAGTCCACTAGGGGGAGCCTTGCTTCTATCTATTAGGGCACTCCTCACACACAGGTAAAACTGGTGGGTTGGATAGGAAGTTAGACAGAAGCTACCTGGGTTTGACCCAGAGAGGACCTGTCAGGCAGACAGGGGGAGAAGGAGGAACATCTGAGCTGCAGACAGAGGGTCCCTGTCAGGGGTGGGATCCTGACAGAGGCCAAGCACGAGATAGAGCATTACGGACCTGAGCCTGCACCCATTGCGGCAGCATCCTAAGAAAGGACACGAAGCGAGGTGTATTGTGGAGAGTGAGAAACGAAGTCACAGCACAAGGAGATAATACCGGGAGGAGACCTGCCCCAAGATCGGCAGCCTCCTTCTGAGGCGCGTAGCCGGTGGCCGGAACACCGAGGGAGTAATTAACTCTACGTATTACTTCAGAAATCGGCAGGACAGTTAATTCCAAGTTGGCTGCCCAACTGTTATGACCCCAATGGCGAGGGTCTCAGAGGAACGTGGAAGTCTGCAGAATACAAAAATCCAGCTCATAGGGCAGTGGTAACTGGGTTGACCATATATCTACTCCTAACGCCAACACTAGAAGTAGCCGGGGATCATTCCTACGTTGATTCTAGATGACACGCGCCAGCCGGAGAATCTAGCTACCCCTAGTAGAGGAAAACAAAGACCTTTCTTGCCTCCAGAGAAGGGGACCCCAAAGCTGGATAGAAGCCCCCCACAAATAATGACGGTGAGGTAAGAGGAAATGACAAACACAGAAATGAACCAGATTTAGCACAGAGAGGCCCGCTTACTGATAGCAGAATAAAGAAAGGTAACTTATATGGTCAACAAAAACCCTATCAAAATCCACACTGGAAATTCAAGAACCCCCGAACCGTCTAACGGTCCGGGGGGCGAACACCAGCCCCCTAGAGCTTCCAGCAAAGGTCAGGATATAGATAAGGAACAAGCTGGACAAAAATACAAAACCAAAACAAATAGCAAAAAGCAAAAGGCAGACTTAGCTGATATAACTGGAACCAGGATCAGTAGACAAGAGCACAGCAGACTAGCTCTGATAACTACGTTGCCAGGCATTGAACTGAAGGTCCAGGGAGCTTATATAGCAACACCCCTAACTAACGACCCAGGTGCGGATAAAAGGAATGACAGAAAAACCAGAGTCAAAAAACTAGTAACCACTAGAGGGAGCAAAAAGCAAATTCACAACAGTACCCCCCCCTTAGTGAGGGGTCACCGAACCCTCACCACGACCACCAGGGCGATCAGGATGAGCGGCATGAAAGGCACGAACTAAATCGGCCGCATGAACATCAGAGGCGACCACCCAGGAATTATCCTCCTGACCATAGCCCTTCCACTTGACCAGGTACTGAAGCCTCCGCCTGGAGAGGCGAGAATCCAAGATCTTCTCCACCACGTACTCCAACTCGCCCTCAACCAACACCGGAGCAGGAGGCTCAGCAGAAGGAACTACAGGCACAATGTACCGCCGCAACAAGGACCTATGAAATACATTGTGAATAGCAAACGACACAGGAAGATCCAGACGAAAAGATACAGGATTAAGGATTTCCAATATCTTGTAAGGCCCAATAAAACGAGGTTTAAATTTGGGAGAGGAGACCTTCATAGGAACAAAGCGGGAAGAAAGCCATACCAAATCCCCAACGCGTAGTCGGGGACCCACACCGCGGCGGCGGTTGGCAAAGCGCTGAGCCTTCTCCTGTGACAACTTCAAGTTGTCCACCACATGATTCCAGATCTGCTGCAACCTATCCACCACGGAATCTACCCCAGGACAGTCAGAAGGCTCCACATGACCCGAAGAAAAGCGAGGATGGAAACCAGAGTTGCAGAAAAAAGGCGAAACCAAGGTGGCGGAACTAGCCCGATTATTAAGGGCAAACTCAGCTAACGGCAAGAATGTCACCCAGTCGTCCTGATCAGCAGAGACAAAACACCTCAAATAAGCCTCCAAAGTCTGATTGGTTCGCTCCGTCTGTCCATTAGTCTGAGGATGGAAAGCAGACGAAAACGACAAATCAATGCCCATCCTACTACAAAAGGATCGCCAGAACCTGGAAACGAACTGGGATCCTCTGTCTGACACAATATTCTCAGGGATGCCGTGCAAACGAACCACGTTCTGGAAAAACACAGGAACCAGATCGGAAGAGGAAGGCAGCTTAGGCAAAGGAACCAAATGGACCATCTTGGAGAAGCGATCACATATCACCCAGATAACGGACATGCCCTGAGATAGCGGAAGATCAGAAATGAAATCCATGGAGATATGTGTCCAAGGTCTCTTCGGGACAGGCAAGGGCAAGAGCAAACCGCTGGCACGAGAACAGCACGGCTTAGCTCGAGCACAAGTCCCACAGGACTGCACAAATGACCGCACATCCCTTGACAAGGAAGGCCACCAAAAGGACCTGGCCACCAGATCTCTGGTGCCAAAAATTCCCGGGTGACCTGCCAACACCGAGGAATGAACCTCGGAAATGACTCTGCTGGTCCACTTATCCGGGACAAACAGTCTGTCAGGTGGACAAGACTCAGGCCTATCAGCCTGAAATCTCTGCAACACACGTCGCAGATCCGGAGAAATAGCTGACAAGATAACTCCATCTTTAAGAATACCAACAGGATCAGCGACTCCAGGAGCATCAGGCACAAAGCTCCTAGAAAGAGCATCGGCCTTCACATTCTTTGAACCTGGTAAATACGAGACAACAAAATCAAAGCGGGAGAAAAACAATGACCAGCGGGCCTGTCTCGGATTAAGGCGTTTAGCAGACTCGAGATACATCAGATTTTTGTGATCAGTCAAGACCACCACACGATGCTTAGCACCCTCGAGCCAATGACGCCACTCCTCAAATGCCCATTTCATGGCCAACAACTCCCGATTGCCCACATCATAATTTCGCTCGGCAGGCGAAAACTTCCTAGAGAAAAAGGCACAAGGTTTCATAACAGAGCAACCAGGGCCTCTCTGCGACAAAACGGCCCCTGCCCCAATCTCCGAAGCATCCACCTCAACCTGAAAGGGAAGTGAGACGTCAGGCTGGCACAAAACAGGCGCCGAAGTAAACCGGCGTTTCAACTCCTGGAAAGCCTCCACGGCAGCAGGAGCCCAGTTAGCTACATCGGAGCCCTTCTTGGTCATATCCGTCAAAGGTTTCACAATGCTAGAAAAATTAGCGATAAAACGACGGTAGAAGTTAGCGAAGCCCAAGAACTTCTGAAGACTCTTAACTGACGAGGGCTGAGTCCAATCAAGAATAGCTCGGACCTTGACTGGGTCCATCTCCACAGCAGAAGGGGAAAAAATGAACCCCAAAAAGGGAACCTTCTGTACACCAAAGAGACACTTTGAGCCCTTGACAAACAAAGAATTTTCACGCAAAATTTTAAAGACCAACCTGACCTGCTCCACATGCGAATCCCAATTATCAGAAAAAACCAAAATATCATCCAGATAAACAATCAAAAATTTATCCAGATACTTCCGGAAAATGTCATGCATAAAGGACTGAAAAACCGAAGGCGCATTGGAGAGCCCAAAAGGCATCACCAAGTACTCAAAATGACCTTCGGGCGTATTGAATGCGGTTTTCCATTCATCACCTTGCTTAATGCGCACAAGGTTGTACGCACCACGAAGGTCTATCTTGGTGAACCACTTGGCACCCTTAATCCGGGCAAACAAGTCAGACAACAGCGGTAAAGGATACTGAAATTTGACAGTGATCTTATTTAAAAGCCGATAATCAATACAAGGTCTCAAAGATCCGTCCTTTTTTGCCACAAAAAAGAATCCCGCACCAAGAGGGGAAGAAGACGGACGAATATGTCCTTTCTCCAGAGACTCCTTGATATATGAACGCATAGCGGTATGTTCAGGTACCGACAGATTAAACAGTCTTCCCTTAGGAAATTTACTGCCTGGGATCAAATCTATAGCACAGTCACAGTCCCTATGAGGAGGCAGTGCACTGGACTCAGACTCACTGAAGACATCCTGATAATCAGACAAATACTCCGGAACTTCCGAAGGCGTAGAAGAAGCAATAGACACAGGCAGGGAATCCCCATGAATACCACGACAGCCCCAACTTGAGACTGACATAGCCTTCCAGTCCAGGACTGGATTATGGGTCTGTAACCATGGCAGCCCTAAAACAACCAAATCATGCATTTTATGTAAAACCAGAAAACGTATCACCTCGCGGTGTTCAGGAGTCATGCACATGGTAACCTGTGTCCAATACTGCGGTTTATTTGCTGCCAATGGTGTAGCATCAATACCCCTAAGAGGAATAGGATTTTCTAATGGTTCAAGAGTAAAACCACAGCGCTTAGCAAATGAGAGATCCATGAGACTCAGGGCAGCACCTGAATCTACAAACGCCATGACAGGATAAGATGACAGTGAGCAAATCAAAGTTACAGACAGAATAAATTTAGGTTGCAAATTACCAACGGTGACAGGACTAACAACCTTAGCTATACGTTTAGAGCATGCTGAGATAACATGTGTAGAATCACCACAGTAGTAGCACAAGCCATTCCGGCGTCTATGAATTTTCCGCTCATTTCTAGTCAGGATTCTATCACATTGCATTAAATCAGGTGTCTGTTCAGACAACACCATGAGGGAATTTGCGGTTTTTCTATCACATTGCACCGAATTAGGTGTCTGTTCAGACAACACCATGAGGGGATTTGCGGTTTTGCGCTCCCGCAACCGCCGGTCAATTTGAATAGCCAGTGCCATAGTATCATTCAGACCTGTGGGAATGGGAAAACCCACCATAACATTCTTAATGGCTTCAGAAAGGCCATTTCTAAAATTAGCGGCCAGTGCACACTCGTTCCAATGTGTCAGCACGGACCATTTCCGAAATTTTTGGCAATACACTTCAGCCTCGTCCTGCCCCTGAGACATAGCCAGCAAGGCCTTTTCTGCCTGAATCTCAAGATTGGGTTCCTCATAAAGTAAACCGAGCGCCAGAAAAAACGCATCAAGATCAGCCAATGCCGGATCTCCTGGCGCCAGCGAAAAAGCCCAATCCTGAGGGTCGCCCCGTAAGAACGAAATAACAATTTTTACTTGCTGAGCAGAATCTCCAGATGAACAGGGTCTCAGGGACAAAAACAATTTACAATTGTTCACGAAATTCCTAAACTTAAACCTGTCTCCGGAAAACAGTTCAGGAATCGGTATTTTAGGTTCTGACCTAGGATTTCTGATAACATAGTCTTGTATGCCCTGCACACGAGTAGCCAGCTGGTCCACACTTGTAATCAAGGTCTGGACATTCATGTCTGCAGCAAGCATAGCCACTCTGAGGTAAAGGGGAAGAAGAAAAAAAAAACTCAGAATCTTCTTTCTTATAATCCCTCTTCTGCAATGCATTAAACATTTAATACTGGCCTGGCAAACTGTTATGACCCCAATGGCGAGGGTCTCAGAGGAACGTGGAAGTCTGCAGAATACAAAAATCCAGCTCATAGGGCAGTGGTAACTGGGTTGACCATATATCTACTCCTAACGCCAACACTAGAAGTAGCCGGGGATCATTCCTACGTTGATTCTAGATGACACGCGCCAGCCGGAGAATCTAGCTACCCCTAGTAGAGGAAAACAAAGACCTTTCTTGCCTCCAGAGAAGGGGACCCCAAAGCTGGATAGAAGCCCCCCACAAATAATGACGGTGAGGTAAGAGGAAATGACAAACACAGAAATGAACCAGATTTAGCACAGAGAGGCCCGCTTACTGATAGCAGAATAAAGAAAGGTAACTTATATGGTCAACAAAAACCCTATCAAAATCCACACTGGAAATTCAAGAACCCCCGAACCGTCTAACGGTCCGGGGGGCGAACACCAGCCCCCTAGAGCTTCCAGCAAAGGTCAGGATATAGATAAGGAACAAGCTGGACAAAAATACAAAACCAAAACAAATAGCAAAAAGCAAAAGGCAGACTTAGCTGATATAACTGGAACCAGGATCAGTAGACAAGAGCACAGCAGACTAGCTCTGATAACTACGTTGCCAGGCATTGAACTGAAGGTCCAGGGAGCTTATATAGCAACACCCCTAACTAACGACCCAGGTGCGGATAAAAGGAATGACAGAAAAACCAGAGTCAAAAAACTAGTAACCACTAGAGGGAGCAAAAAGCAAATTCACAACACCAACCTTAATACCAAAGAAGACATGGAGGCAAAATTGTGGGAGAGGGGCGACGCTAGGGTCCCTATAAAATAGCTTCAGGCCTACCCCGTCATACGGGTTGTCCTATCCATACCATCTGGGGGACAGAGAGAAAAGATCAGAAACATCCACGAAAGTTGTTAGGACTATCCCGTGGTGCCCAGCAGGGAGGTACTACAACACACAGGAGCTAGTAGGAAGGCTACTGATTTCCACCCGATTAAGGGAACTCTGGATGTGCCTTCGGACCGGCCGGATTCCACCTGCCCTGTGAACGGTACTCTGGACTGTGGACTCCGAAGTCTTCAGTAAAAGGTAAAGAGACTGCAACCTTTGTGTCCTCATTATTTACTGCACCTTACATCTTTCACCATCACCACCTACACATCTGGGAAGCCCTGGGGACCTACTTTACCTGTGGGAAGGAATACCATCTAGCTGCCATTCCATCACACGAGCGGACCCCTAAGAAGCGTCGGTCACCCTGACCGAGTACCACAGGTGGCGTCACGAACACCAGACAAACGACACCTTTTATTTTGGGTGCCCCTCAAAGGGCCACGGACCGGGTCGGGCCACCGTGACAACCCCAGGATCCAGAGAGAGGGAGACAGAAACGGGACCGAGTACCCCATTGCCCTACAACGTGGGGGCGCTGCAACACCACTGCCTAATAATGGGAAAATTTTTTCATGAGACCCTCCTCTACATCTCTTCAAAGGGGCATTGGAGTGCCTCCAAATTTTTGGCAGCCCTTGCATTTACTGCATAGTCAAACACTATGGGAGACCCACGTCCTAAAAAAGGCCGCCTGATGGCCCTATAAAAATAGGCTTTCTGACTTTCAGAGTCCCTCCTTCATAAATGAAACAGGATGTGTCTGATGATGTGTCATGCACCATATGGCCAGATAAGGTTGTAAAATATTAAAATGACATTTCCCAGTGAATGCATTTCTCTTGGTTGAAAGCAATGCTAAAGGTCAAAAACACATCAAAAGCGCTAGCGTGAACATAGCCCAAGGTGTGGAGGAGCATTTTTGTTTTTGGTTATTTATTTTGCCTTACATACAAGTTACTACCCTGGAAAGGATGTTCCTTAACATATTTCCCAGGAAAATCCATTTTAGTTTTGTTTTTCTATGTTTTATTGTGAGTCTGTAAAAGTGGCGTAAGACTCTGACAACATTGTTCACAGCTGTGACCTGGTAGTCAGAAATGCTTCCAGGGGTCTTCCCCATACTGGTCCCTAGTCATTTGAGAACTTTTCCCATCGATTTCCGCAATTTCTAGTCCCTCTGCAGACCGCCGGGGGGATGCCGGAAAAATGCTTGAGTTTACCATATAGTTACATTGGGCTTGTTGCTCGGGTCGAGCACCAGAGCATTCCAATTTGCTCGACCCGAGCAACGAGCACCCGAGCATTTTAGTGCTCGCCCATCACTAACTCCTACGTTTTGATTTTGCAGGAAATTCACATTTGCAATAGCAGCAATAGACTGACTCACACACTACCATTTGTATCTAAACATCTTATGATCATGTGCAAAGGTCATTGTGAAGGGAGGAGAAGCAGGTTCACCTGTGACATTGCCTATTGTGAATGAGTGGATGATGTGCTCTCAGTTGTACATAGACAGGTTGCAATAGCATAGATATAATAGATACATACACATAGAATACATAGATATATAGATGTCAGTGACACACACATATATATGTATATACTGTATATATTACATACAGTGCCTTGCGAAAGTATTCGGCCCCCTGGAACTTTTCAACCTTTTCCCACATATCATGCTTCAAACATAAAGATACCAAATGTACATTTTGGTGAAGATAGAATCAACAAGTGAATGAAATGTATTGATTATTTTAATTTTTTGTGGAAATTCAAAAACTGAAAAGTGGGGTGTGCAATATTATTCGGCCTCTTTAACTGAATACTTTGTTGCACCACCTTTTGCTGCAATTACAGCTGCAAGTCGCTTGGGGTATGTCTCTATCAGTTTTCTACATCACGATACTGAAATTCTTGCCCATTCTTCCTTGGTAAACAGCTCGAGCTCAGTGAGGTTTGATAGAGATCGTTTGTGAACAGCAGTTTTCAGCTCTTTCCACAGGTTCTTGATTGGATTGAGGTCTGGACTTTGACTTGGCCATTCTAACACCTGAACACGTTCATTTGTGAACCATTCCATTGTAGATTTTGCTTTATGTTTGGGATCATTGTCTTGTTCCAACAGGTTTTCTTCAAGAATGGTCCTGTATTTGTCTCCATCCATCTTACCATTAATTTTAACCATCTTCCTTGTACCTGCTGAAGAAAAGCAGGCCCAAACCATGATGCTGCCACCACCATGTTTGACAGTGGGGATGGTGTGTTCAGGGTGATAAGCTGTGTTGCCTTTACGCCAAACATATAGTTTGGCATTGTTGCCAAAAGTTCGATTTTGGTTTCATCTGACCAGAAAACCTTCTTCCACATGTTTGGTGTGTCTCCCAGGTGGCTTGTTGCAACCTTTAAATGACACTTTTTATGGATATCTTTGAGAAATGGCTTTCTTCTTGCCACTGTTCCATAAAGGCGAGATTTGTGCAGTGTACGACTGATTGTTGTCCTATGGACAGACTGTCCTACCTCAGCTGTAGATCTCTGCAGTTCATCCACAGTGATCATGGGCCTCTTGGCTGCATCTCTGATCAGTCTTCTCCTTGTTTGAGATGAAAGTTTAGAGGGATGTCCGGGTCTTGGTAGATTTGCAGTGGTATGATACTCCTTCCATTTCAATATGTTCGCTTGCACAGTGCTCCTTGGGATGTTTAAAGTTTTGGAAATAATTTTGTATCCAAATCCGGCTTTAAACTTCTCCACAACAGTATCACGGACCTGCCTGTTGTGTTCCTTGGTCTTTATGATGCTCTCTGCGTTCCAAACAGAACCCAGAGACTATCACATAGTATGTCTTTTGCTGACATGTATTGTTGTTTTCTTCCCAGTCTGGGAGTACTGGATTTAACCGGGGGTGAGTGCAGCACCCCAGAGTCCTGGTCGTTGCAGTACTGACGCTCCGCCGCTAAGGGGAGTGATGGTACGTCTGATGGCACTTAAGGAGTTCACCTGACCAGGTATCACAGTCACACTTTACACTTCACATTCTGGCCACCAGGGGGAGCAAAGGGTTCTATGCATTAGGCCACTCCTCACAATCTGGTAAAACTGGGGGCTGGATAGGAAGTTAGTCAGAAGCTGACTGGGTTGGAACCAGGCAACATCCTGTGGCAGAGGGTGTTGCAGGGGAAGATTCAGGGGGGTCTCTGTCAGGGGTGGGATCCTGACAGTGGCCTAGCGAACAGAACAGAACGTTACGGAGCCGCGCCTGCACTCAAATGCGGCGGCATCCTAAGAAAGGAAAAGAAGCGAGGTTTACTTTGGAGAAGTGAGAAACGAGATCGCAGCAAGGAGGAGATAAAGCCAGTAGGAGTCGTGCCGTAAGATCGAGGCAACATCCTACTGAGGCGCGTAGCTGGTGGCCGGAACGCCGAGGAAGTATTAGGCTCCAAGCAATACTTCAAACAGCGACAGGACAGTTAATTTTAGGTTGGCTGTCTCACCTAAATCACCTAAGCAGACATAGGGGCCAATTGTGGGAGAGGGGCGGCGCTAGGGTCCCGGAAGAACACCAGGCCTACCCGTCATACGGGTGCGTCCGATCCATATCATCTGGGGGACGGAGAAGAACATCAGAATAGATACAAGTTGTGAGAAAGAAGAACATCAGAAACAGACACAACAGTTGTGAGGACTATCCCGTGGTGCTCAGCAGGGAGGTACTACAACACACAGGCGCTAGAAGGTAGGCACTGATTTCCACCTGCAAAGGAAACTCTGGATGTGCCTTCGGACCGGCCGGTCTCAGCCTGCCCTGTTAGCAGTACTCTGGATTGAGGATTCTGAAGCCTTCAGTAAAGAGGTAAAGAGACTGCAACCTGTGTCCTCGTTATTCATCGCGACCTGCACCACACAATATCATCACCCCTTTCATTGGACGCCCCTTAGCAGGGTCACGGACCGGGTCTAGCCACCGTGACAACCCCAGGACCGAGACAGAGAGGCCCGGTACCGAGTACCCCGCGGCCCTGCGTCTGGGGGCGCTCCACATTTATACGGACACTTGATTACACACAGGTGGATTATATTTATCATTAATAGGCATTTAGGACAACATTGGATCATTCAGAGATCCACAATGAACTTCTGAAGTAAGATGAGGGGGAGCGCGGCTGATCGCGGCCGGGTGTCAGCTGACATCCGGCACTATGTGCCAGGAGCGGTCACGGACCGCTCCCGTCACATTAACCCCCAGAACACTGCGATCAAATATGATCACAGCGTTCTGGCAGCATAGGGAAGCATCACGCATGGAGGGGGCTCCCTGCGTGCTTCCCTGAGATCCTCGGAACAACGCGATGTGATCGCGTTGTTCCGAGCGTCTCCTCCGTCCTCCTCCCTGCAGGCCCCAGATCCAAGATGGCCCGGGGATCCTTCCGGGTCCTGCAGGGAGGAGGCTTGCAAGCGCCTGCTGAGAGCAGGCACCGGCAAGCCTCCTGCACCGCCTGTCAGATCGCTGATCTGACACAGTGCTGTGCAAAGTGTCAGATCAGCGATCTGACACTACATTATGAGGTCCCATCCTTTGACAAAGTAAAAAAGTTAAAAAAAATTTACATGTGTAACAAAAACAAACCTAAATAAATAATAATAAAAAAAATATTTTTCCAATAAATAAATTTTGTTATGTAAATAAAAAAATAAAAGTACACATATTTAGTATCACCACGTCCGTGACGACCCGTCCTATCAAATTGTCCCACTAGTCAACCCCTTCAGTGAACACCGTAAAAAAAATAAATGAAAAAAAAGTAAAAAAACAATGCTTTATCATCATACCGCCAAACAAAAAGTGGAATAACACGCAATCAAAAAGAAGGATAGAAATTAACATGGTACTGCTGAAAACGTCATTTTGTCCCGCAAAAAACGAGCCACCATGCAGCGTTATCAGCTAAAAAAAAAAAGTTATAGCCCTCAGAATAAAGCGATGCAAAAATAATTATTTATTATATAAAATAGTTTTTATTGTATAAAAGCGCCAAAACATAAAATATTATATAAATGAGATATCGCTGTACAGTAATCATACTGACCCGAAGAATAAAACTGCTTTACTAATTTTACCAAACAAGGAACGGTATAAACGCCCCCCCAAAAGAAATTCATGAATTGCTGGTTTTTGTTCATTCAACCTAACAAAAATCGTAATAAAAAGCGACAAAAAAAATGGCATGTGCCTGAAAATGCTATAAATAAAAACGTTAACTTGTCCCACAAAAAACAAGACCCCACATGACTCTGTGGGACAAAATATGGTAAAATTATAGCTCTCAAAATGTGGTGACACAAAAACTATTTTTTGCAATAAAAAGCATCTTTTTGCGTGTGGCAGCTGCCAAACAAAAACCCGCTATAAAACCCCGCTATAAATAGTAAATCAAAGCCCCCTTCATCACCCCCCTAGTTAGGGAAAAATAATAAAATAAAAAAAAGTATTTATTTCTGTTTTCCCATTAAGGTTAGGGTTAGAGTTAGGGTTGGGGCTAAAGTTAAGGTTAGGATTGGAGATAAAGTTAATGTTACAGTTGGGGATAGAGTTGGGGTTAGGGTTTGGATTATGTTTATGGTTGGGTTAGGGGTGTGTCAGGGTTAGGGGTGTGGTTAGGGTTATGGTTAGGGTTGTGATTAGGTTTGGGGTGTGTTGGGGTTAGGGGTGTAGTTAGGGTTGGGATTAGGGTTAAGGGTGTGTTGGGGTTAGGGTTGGAGTTAGGTTTGGGTGGTTTCCACTGTTTAGGCACATCAAGGGCTTTACAAACGCAACATGATGCCCGCAGACCATTCCATCAAAGTCTGCATTACAAAACGCTACTTCCCTTCCGAGCCACGACGTGCGTCCAAACAGTGGTTTATCTCCACATATTGGGTATTAGCGTATTCAGGACAAATTGGACAACAACTTTTGCAGTCCAATTTCTCCTGTTAACCTTGGGAAAATAAAAATTTGGGGGCTAAAATATCATTTTTGTGGGGGTTCAAAGTTCTCATAACACATCTAGATAAGTTCCTTTGGGGGTCTAGTTTCCAAAATGGGGTCACTTGTGGGGGGTTTCCACTGTTTAGGCACATCAGGGGCTCTCCAAACGCGACATGGCGTCTGATCTCAATTCAAGCCAATTCTGCGTTGAAAAAGTCAAACGGTGCTCCTTCCCTTTCAAGCTCTGCCATGCGCCCAAGCAGTGGTTTACCCCCATATATGGGGTATCAGCGTACTCAGGACAAATGGCACAACAACTTTTAGGGTCCAATTTCTCCTGTTACCCTTGGAAAAATTAAAAATCGAGGGTGAAAAGATCATTTTTGTGAAAAAAATATGATTTTTTATTTTTACGGCTCTACATTATAAACTTCAGTGAAGCACTTGGGGGTTCAAAGTGCTCACCACACATCTAGATAAGTTCCTTAGGTGGTCTAGTTTCCAAAATGGGGTCACTTGTGGGGGTTTCCAATGTTTAGGAACATCAGGGGCTCTCCAAACGCGACATGGCTTCTAATCTCAATTCCAGCCAATTCTGCGTTGAAAAAGTCAAATGGTGCTCCTTCCATTCCGAGCGTATTCAGGACAAATTGGACAACAACTTTTGCAGTCCAATTTCTCCTGTTAACCTTGGGAAAATAAAAATTTGGGGGCTAAAATATCATTTTTGTGGGGGTTCAAAGTTCTCATAACACATCTAGATAAGTTCCTTTGGGGGTCTAGTTTCCAAAATGGGGTCACTTGTGGGGGGTTTCTACTGTTTAGGCACATCAGGGGCTCTCCAAACGCGACATGGCGTCTGATCTCAATTCAAGCCAATTCTGCGTTGAAAAAGTCAAACGGTGCTCCTTCCCTTTCAAGCTCTGCCATGCGCCCAAGCAGTGGTTTACCCCCATATATGGGGTATCAGCGTACTCAGGACAAATGGCACAACACCTTTTGGGGCACACTTTCTCCTGTTACTCTTGGGAAAATAAAAAATTGGGGCTGAAAAATCATTTTTGTGCAAAAATATGATTTTTCATTTTTACTGCTCTACATTAGAAACTTCTGTGAAGTACTTGGGGGTTCAAAGTGCTCACCACACATCTAGATAAGTTCCTTAGGTGGTCTACTTTCCAAAATGGGGTCACTTGTGGGGGGTTTCCACTGTTTAGGCACATCAGGGGCTCTCTAAACGCAACATGGCGTCCTATCTCAATTCCAGCCAATTTTGTGTTGACAAGTGAAATGGCGCTCCTTCCCTTCCGAGCTCTGCCATGCACCCAAACAGTAGTTTACCCCCACATATGGGGTATCTGCGTACTCAGGACAAATTGTACAACAACTTTTGGGGTCCAATTTCTCCTATTACCCTTGGTAAAATAAAACAAATTGGATCTAAAATATTTTTTTGTGAAAAAAGTTAAATGTTCATTTTTTTAAACATTCCAAATATTCCTGTGAAGCACCTGAAGGGTTAATAAACTTCTTAAATGTGGTTTTGAGCACCTTGAGGGGTGCAGTTTTAGAATGGTGTCACTTTTTGGTATTTTCTATCATCTAGACCCCTCAAAGTGACTTCAAATGTGATGTGGTCCCTAAAACAAAATGGTGTTGTAAAAATGAGAAATCGCTGGTCAACTTTTAACCCGTATAACTCCCTAACAAGAAAAATTTTGGTTCCAAAATTGTTCTGATGTAAAGTAGATATGTGAGAAATGTTACTTATTAAGTATTTAGTGTAACATATCTCTGAGATTTAAGGGCATGAAAATTCTAAGTTGGAAAATTGCGAAGTGTTCAAAATTTTCGCCAAATTTCCGTTTTTTTCACAAATAAACGCAAGTAATATCAAAGAAATGTTACCACTATCATGAAGTACAATATGTCATGAGAAAACATGTCAGAATCACTTGGATCCGTTGAAGCATTCCAGAGTTATAACCTCATAAAAAGACAGTAGTCAGAATTGCAAAAATTGGCGCAGTCATTAACGTGCAAACTACCCTTGGGGGTAAAGGGGCAGGGCCGTATTTAGGGTTTCTGCTGCCCTAGGCACTTTTAGCGCTGCCTCCCCCTTTGGTGAGTATGATACTATCGGCAGTGACTTTAGCAAGAATCGCTGATGTGAAAGTCGCCTTTTGCAGCAGATCCGGCAGTTTTTCTGCATGTGCCGTGTAACGGATCACTTACAGCAACACTGCGTTTGGCCTCATTCATTCCCTATGGGATTTGCGGCACTTGCCATGATCTGGCAAATGCGGTACCATACCTCCCAACTTTTGAAGAAGGGAAGGAGGTATAAAGTGTGCGGCGCGCTATGCGCGCCATGGCAAGTTTTGGGCCACGCCTCTGACCACACGCATTTCACAACTAGTCACACCCATATCCACGTCCCAACCACAGCCATTTAGCACTGCTGATCACACTGTTTTATATACAATAATTATAAACGAAACAATATGGCCACAGTGCTCCATACTGTATAATGGCCACACATGATGCTCCATACTGCATAATGACCACACATGATGCTCCATACTGTATAATGGCCGCACATGATGCTCAATACTGTATAATGGCCACACGTGATGCTCCATACTGTATAATGGCCATTGGCCACACATGATGCTCCATACTGTATAACGGACACACATGATGCTCCATACTGTATAACGACCACACATGATGCTCCATACTGTATAACGGCCACACATGATGCTCAATACTGTATAATGGCCACACATGATGCTCCATACTGTATAACGGACACACATGATGCTCAATACTGTATAATGGCCACACATGATGCTCAATACTGTATAATGGCCACACATGATGCTCCATACTGTATAACGGCCACACATGATGCTCCATACTGTATAATGGCCACACACAGTTCTCCATACTGTATAATGACCCCCCCTCCTGTATGCATGGCTGATGGCTCATATTCCCCCGTATGCATGGCTCATAATTCCCCCCCCCCTGTATGTATGGCTGATGGCTCATATTCCCCTGTATGCATGGCCCATAATTCCCCCCCCTGTATGTATGGTTGATGGCTCATATTCCCCTGTATGCATAGCTCATAATTCCCCCCCCTGTATGTATGGTTGATGGCTCATATTCCCCTGTATGCATGGCTCATAATTCCCCCCCTGTATGCATGGCTGATGGCTCATAATTCCCCCCCTATGCATGGCTGATGGCTCATAATTCCCCCCCTATATGCATGGCTGATGGCTCTTAATTCCCCCCCCCATGCATGGCTGATGGCTCATATTCCCCTGTATGCATGGCTCATAATTCCCCCCCCTTATGCATGGCTGATGGCTCATAATTCCCCCCCTGTATGCATGGCTGATGGCTCATAATTCCCCCCCTATGCATGGCTGATGACTCATACTCCCCGGTATGCATGGCTCATCTCTCCACCCCTCCCCCGCTCCTTCTCCCATCTTGCATGGCTGGGGTGGCTTACCTTCCTCCTTCATCCCCCCGCCCCCTGTCCCCCGTCCCCCGTCCCTGATACTCACCTGTCAGCTGTCCCACACACCACGCGGCTGCACCGACATCCTCCCTCTGACTCTGTCCCGCCGCAGCGCCTTCTTCCTGAGTGAGCGGTCCTGTGGTACCGCTGATTAAGGTCATGAATATGCGCATATTCATGACCTTAATCAGGGGTACCACGTGACCGCTCACTCAGGACGCGCTACAGACGCTGAGACCAGGCATCGCTGGAGCAGGGTGAGTATCGTCTTCAAGGAGGGTGGGTGGGACACTCGGAGGCGGGCGGGGGCGGGAGGTGGGGGCGGGGTGGTCGGTCGCGTTTGTGACCCGGGACAAAAAAAAAAAAATCTTGCTCAGGTGCCGCCCTCCCGCAATGTCGCCGCCCTAGGCACGTGCCCTCGAGTGCCTAGTGGCAAATACGGCCCTGTAAAGGGGTTAATTAATATTTGAGCTTATTTTTTATACAATTCATTTATTAGAATTCACCATGTATATTCATATATATGTTTTCATACCTTTCATGCTGATCAATGATTAATGTATAATATATGAAATTTATTCTATAGATGAAATAACAAATCATGAGATTCCTAAAAAAATATAAGCTAATGCTTATCAATATATTTTACTTTTTTATTTTTTAATATATTTTAATAACATATTTTTATTATCATTTTTAACCATTTTTTAACCATTTTCAAGTTTATTAAAATAATTTTTGTAATAATCACTCATATTTATATGGTGGCTATATTCTCTTTCTTTGCTTGGTGATTTTCATCAGACACTGTGGCTTATGTATAGATCCATAAGGAGGGTCGCTTTTTGGTTGTGTCCGTCTGTTTGATGCGAGTTCGTGTTCATGTTTTCTTGATTTCTTTTTTCATATCATTATTTTCCTTTTTCATCTTTACACTATGGAATAAAAAATGTTTTGTTAATATCATGAAATACCAATGTTTAAATATCTATTCCATTCAAATATGTATCAATTCATGAATATGTCATGTGTTGTATCTGTGAACTCTGACATTGTCTGTTTGTCAGGTGATCCCATTGGCGCAGTTATTTGAAATTCTGCATATTTAAGACAGCAACTTAAAGTAGCTCTGGCTCTGTATTCGTGTGGTATTTCCTGATGAAGAAGTTCGAAACGCGTTGAATAAACCACCTCTCTCAATGTGAAATACGTCTGGTCTGGACATACGATAATTCAGCACCGCAGACTACATCCACATTAACCTGTTCATTTATTCTTTCAATTAAAGGACTTTATTCTGTGTCTCATATGAAAACCCACATACAGTTTGCTAAAAAACACATGAAGGACTCTCAGACTATGAGAAATAAGATTCTCTGGTCTGATGAGATGAAGATAGACCTTTTTGGTGATAATTCTAAGTGATATGTGTGGAGAAAACCAGGCACTGCTCATCACCTGCCCAATACAATCCCAACAGTGAAACATGGTGGTAGCAGCATCATGCTATGGGGGTGTTTTTCAGCTGTAGGGACAGGACAACTGGCTGTCATTGAAGGAAACATAAATGTGGCCAAGTACAGAGATATCCGGGATGAAAATCTCTTCCAGAGTGCTCTGAACCTCAGACTTGCCAGAAGGTTCACAAGACAAGACAATGACCCTAAGCACACAGCTAAAATAACAAAGGATTGGCTTCAGAGCAACTCTGTGATCATTCTTGACTGGCCCAGCCAGAGCCCTGACCTAAACCCAATCGAGCATCTCTGGAGAGACCTGAAAATGGCTGTCCACCAACGTTCACCATCCAACCTGACGGAACCGCTGAGGATTTGCAAAGAATAATGGCAGAGGATCCCCAAATCCAGGTGTGAAAAACTTATTGCATCATTCCCAAGAAAACTCATGGCTGTACTAACTCAAAAGGGTGCTTCTACTCAATACTGAGCAAAGGGTCTGAATACTTATGACCATGTGATATTTCAGTTTTTCTTTTTTTTAGTAAATTTGCAAAAATTTCTACATTTCAGTTTTTTTTCAGTCAAGATGGGGTGCAGAGTGTAGATTAATGAGAAAAAAATTGAACTTTTTTGAATTTACCAAATGGCTGCAATGAAACTAAGAGTGAAAAATTTAAAGGAGTATGAATACTTGGGGCAGCACGGTGGCTCAGTGGTTAGCACAGCAGCCTTGCAGCGCTGGAGTCCTGGGTTCAAGCCCCACTAAGGACAACATCTGCAAAGAGTTTGTATGTTCTGTATGTATGTTTGTATGTTTTGAATGTTGTATGTAAGCCCCACTAAGGACAACATCTGCAAAGAGTTTGTATGTGCTCTCCGTGTTTGCGTGGGTTTCCTCCGGGTACTCCGGTTTCCTCCCAAAGAAAGGTTGTTTCCTTCCAAAGACATACTGATAGGGAATTTAGATTGTGAGCCCCAACGGGGACAGCGACAATAATGTGTGCAAACTGTAAAGCGCTGCGGAATATGTTAGCGCTATATAAAAATAAAGATTATTATTATTTCCGAACCCACTGTATTCTATGTGTATTTACTGTATATAATCTATCTGTTCTATCCTGTCAGCTCTTGCTGTGATTTTACAGTATGTGGCTGCTAAATTGCTGACTTTTCTTCTATCTATCTAGCTATGTAATATATATATACATATATATACTGTGTATATACACTCACCGGCCACTTTATTAGGTACACCATGCTAGTAACGGGTTGGACCCCCTTTTGCCTTCAGAACTGCCTCAATTCTTCGTGGCATAGATTCAACAAGGTGCTGGAAGCATTCCTCAGAGATTTTGGTCCACATTGACATGATGGCATCACACAGTTGCCGCAGATTTGTCGGCTGCACATCCCAAAGATGCTCCATACAAGGCAGGATGGATCCATGCTTTCATGTTGTTTACGCCAAATTCTGACCCTACCATCCGAATGTCGCAGCAGAAATCGAGACTCATCAGACCAAGCAACGTTTTTCCAATCTTCTACTGTCCAATTTCGATGAGCTTGTACAAATTGTAGCCTCAGTTTCCTGTTCTTAGCTGAAAGGAGTGGTACCCGGTGTGGTCTTCTGCTGCTGTAGCCCATCTGCCTCAAAGTTCGACGCACTGTGCGTTCAGAGATGCTCTTAGGCCTACCTTGGTTGTAACGGGTGGCGATTTGAGTCACTGTTGCCTTTCTATCAGCTCGAACCAGTCT
This sequence comes from Ranitomeya variabilis, assembly GCF_051348905.1. Taxonomy (NCBI): domain Eukaryota; kingdom Metazoa; phylum Chordata; class Amphibia; order Anura; family Dendrobatidae; genus Ranitomeya; species Ranitomeya variabilis. The sequence continues at coordinate 408,669,885 of NC_135234.1, forward strand.
GCCCATTCTCCTCTGACCTCTGGCATCAACAAGGCATTTCCGCCCACAGAACTGCCGCTCACTGGATTTTTTTTCTTTTTCGGACCATTCTCTGTAAACCCTAGAGATGGTTGTGCGTGAAAATCCCAGTAGATCAGCAGTTTCTGAAATACTCAGACCAGCCCTTCTGGCACCAACAACCATGCCACGTTCAAAGGCACTCAAATCACCTTTCTTCCCCATACTGATGCTCGGTTTGAACTGCAGGAGATTGTCTTGACCATGTCTACATGCCTAAATGCACTGATTTGCCGCCATGTGATTGGCTGATTAGAAATTAAGTGTTAACAAGAAGTTGGACAGGTGTACCTAATAAAGTGGCCGGTGAGTGTATATATACTGTATATACATTATATATACATATATGTGTGTCACTGACATCTACAGGTGCTTCTCACAAAATTAGAATATCATCAAAAAATTAATTTACTTCAGTTTTTCAATACAAAAAGTGAAACTCATATATTATATAGAGTCAATACAAACAGAGTGATCTATTTCATGTGTTTATTTCTGTTAATGTTTGATGATTATGGCTTACTGCCAATGAAAACCCAAAAGTCATCATCTAAGTAAATTAGAATACTTTATAACACCAGCTTGAAAAATTATTTTAAAACCCGAAATGTTGGCCTACTGAAATGTATGTTCAGTACATAAATGCACTCAATACTTGGTCTGGGCTCTTTTTGCATCAATTAGGCTACGTTCACATTTGCGTTGTGCGCCGCAGCGTCGGCGCCGCAACGCACAACGCAAACAAAAACGCAGCAAAACGCATGCACAACGCTGCGTTTTGCGCCGCATGCGTCCTTTTTTTGATTGATTTTGGACGCAGCAAAAATGCAACTTGCTGCGTCCTCTGCACCCGGACGCGGGCGCCGCAGGGACGCATGCGGCGCAAAACGCAAGTGCGACGCATGTCCATGCGCCCCCATGTTAAATATAGGGGCGCATGACGCATGCGGCGACGCTGCGGCGCCCGACGCTGCGGCGCAGACCGCAAATGTGAACGTAGCCTTACTGCATCAGTGCGGCAAGGCATGGTGATTAGCTCCATGTGACCCAACTGCTATGCCCAGCTATCGCCCCATATCACTCCTCCCATTTGCATCCAAACTCCTAGAGCAGCATGTCCATCCTCAACTTTCCTCCCACCTCTCATCTAACTCTCTCCTTGACAACCTCCAATCTGGCTTCCGCCCCCACCACTCCTCCGAAACTTACTAATGACTTAAGGTACCTTCACAGTAAACGACTTTGCTACGATAACGATAGCGATCCGTGACGTTGCAGCGTCCTGGATAGCGATATCATTGTGTTTGACACGCAGCAGCGATCAGGATCCCGCTGTGATATCGCTGGTCGTTGCTGAAAGTCCAGAACTTTATTTGGTCGTCAGATCGGCGTGTATCGTTGTGTTTGACAGCAAAAGCAACGATGCCAGCGATGTTTTACAATGGTAACCAGGGTAAATATCGGGTTACTAAGCGCAGGGCCGCGCTTAGTAACCCGATATTTACCCTGGTTACCATTGTAAAAGTAAAAAAAAAAACAATACATACTCACCCTCTGATGTCTGTCACGTCCCCCGGCGTCCGCGCTGCTGCTCAGTGACGTCACCGCTGCGCTCTGCTTTTACTTTACGGCCGGCACTCACAGTCAGTGCGGGAAGCAGACGGCGAGGGACGTGACACCGGAATGTGAGTATGTACTGGTTTTTTTTTTTTACATTTACGATGGTAACCAGGGTAAACATCGGGTTACTAAGCGCAGCCCTGCGCTTAGTTACCCGATGTTTACCCTGGTTACCCGGGGACTTCGGCATCGTTGGTCGCTGGAGAGCTGTCTGTGTGACAGCTCCCCAGCGACCACACAACGACTTACCAACGATCACGGCCAGGTCGTATCGCTGGTCGTGATCGTTGGTAAATCGTTTAGTGTGAAGGTACCTTTACTCACAGCCAAAGCTAACTGACAGTTCTCCATCCTCCTCCTTCTCGACCTTCTTGTAGACAAAACCGAACTCATCATCTTTCCTCCATCTCACGTATCTTCCCTGCCCGATTTATCTATTATGGTAAACGGCATTACGCTCTCTCCCGCACCTGAAATTCGCTGACTCGGAGTAACTCTAGACTCTGCCCTGTCCTTCAAACCACATGTCCAAACTCTTGCCACCTCCTGTCGCCTCCAACTCAAAAATATTTCCAGAATCCGTCCCTTACTCAGCCCTCAATCTACTAAAAGTCTTGTGCATGCCCTCATCATCTCCCTCCTTGATTACTGCAACACCCTCCTCTGTGGCCTCCCCGCCAGTTTCACTTTTTGTATTGAAGATCTGAAATAAAGTAACTTTTTGATAATATTCTGTGTTGTGAACTCTGTTTTTGGGCTCCCTCTTGTGGTCACAAGTGGTACTGTGTGAGTGCTGTCTTTGGGCTCCCTCTGGTGGCTCTTTGTGTTTTTCTGCAGGTCTGAGGCGGATCAGCTGTCTCGTTATCTGTTAGCTGGTTTCCTATTTAGCTCACCTGGACTTTCAGTGCCTGCTGTCGATGTATTCAGTGCTATCTTGATCCTCCTGAATTCCTTCGCTATCAGTCTCTCCAAGAGAAGCTAAGTTTTCTGTTTGGTTATTTTTTGCTCATCAGTGTTCAATATGTTTCTTGGTTATTTACTTGTCCTTGTCCAGCTTGCTAATATGTGATTTCCTTGCTTGCTGGTAGCTCTAGGGGGCTGAGTTTCTCCCCTCACACCGTTAGTTGGTGTGGGGGTTCTTGAATTCTCAGCGTGGATATTTTGTATAGGGTTTTTTACTGACCGCACAGTTCCCTGCCTGTCTTCTGCTATCTAGTATTAGTGGGCCTCATTTGCTGAATCTGTTTTCATTTCTACGTTTTGTATTTTCCCCTTACCTCACCGTTAATATTTGTTGGGGTCTTCCTATATCTTTGGGGTCATTTCTCTGAGGCAAGTGAGGTCTTACTTTCTCTATAGGGGTAGCAAGTTCCTCAGGCTGCGTCGAGACGTCCAGGAATTTAGGCACGTTCACCGGCTACCTTCAGTGTGTTTGGTTAGGATCAGTTTTTGCGGTTAGTCCAGTTACCACCTCCCTAGAGCTCGTTCTATGTTCAGTAACTTAGCTAGTTCATTCTGTGATCCTCAGCCACTAAGGATCATAACAATTCTGATTTTGTGAGAAGCACCTGTAGATGTCACTGACACATACACACAGATATATATATATATATATAATATATATATATATATATATATATATATATATAGTGAGGCAGTGGCCGGTGTTATATGCGAGGGTCGTATGTGTCCCCCAGAATGTGCAAAGAAGAATATGGAGGCAGAGGGAGTGCATTGCAGTCAGAGGCATAGCTGTGATTACAATACAGAATAAAAGTAAGTGTAGCTTTGGGCAAGCTATTTGTCCAAGGCAGATTTAAGAAAAACATGCATGGGCTTTTATTTTTTAAATGGACTACAAGACGGTAGAGGAGTTGATCCATTTCCTCCCTGACTTTGGGTTTTCAAAGTTGGCCACAGATTAAAGTTAAGGGCCCTGCAGTAAAGGGTTTTGGTGTGTCAGTTTGGTCTTGCAAGCAGGCAGAGCAGACAGCCCTGCAGAGCATTGCCTGTGTGAAGCAACAGAGGGCCAAGTGGAGCCAAAAAGCCTGGCACCCTCAGCGTACACGGAGGTGCCGTAGCCCACGGCAACCGGTCACGGACTGTCTTCGCTTTCCCGGCTGCGATCCGGAGGATCCATTTATTTTTCTGTTTGTGAGTACGCTGTACATTAAACGAGACTTTATTTTGAACTTTTGCCGAGTCACTGACAGGATAGAATAGATGGATTACATACAATAAATACACATAGAATAGATATATATATAACTGTGAGTGACATATACAATTAGTACAGTGTGTGCAGCTTACTGTACATGTATTTCATTATTAAAAAATTATTTTTCTGAAAAAAATGGCTTGGACTCCTGCGTAATATTTTTAACTAGCAGAGGGACAGCAGACAGCTGAGGGACGATGTTTATAGCTTGGAAAGGGGGTAATACCCATGGAACTTCCCAGGCTATTAATATCAGCTCACAACTGTATACTTAGCCTCGTGATCCAATCCGAGTTGGAAAAAAAATGCAGATGAACACACAATGAGAGAATAACATTGGTCCGAATGCAATCCGATTTTTAATATGATTCGTCAGATTTCATTGCAAGTGGGAATGATCCCTAAGTCTAAAATAGCCCCAGTGGACAGTTTGAAAATTGCATTAATATTTACACTAATTTTATTTGTATACAAATTGTGATTTGAAAAAAAAATTAACAGATTTAAAAAAAAAATACCTGTAACACAAAAACCTGATTTCAACAAAAGGTCGTTTTCTTTTTACACTTTCTCTTTAATTACAGATGCATAGTACAGCTGTTCATACACTTTTGAAAAAATGTTCAATGAACCTGCCAACTTCAGTGGGACCAGACAACTATCTAAAGTGTGTATGAATGTCCCAACTCTCCATAGACATCAGCTGTAACATGGAAGGCAGACATCTGGCAGTGGCTCATTCTGCTCTCACTATTGGTGACACATGAATACTCAGTGGAGACAAGCATGTATCATGTTTAAGAGAAATAGCCATTAGCTGAGAGCTATCTCCGGTATATGACCACCTTTGCACTATGCACTTTACAAATTGGTAATGTTACGTACACATTTCCCTGCCCCTCCCTGGTGTCTAGGAAGTTATGTTCCTTTTTAATGTGGACTCAATGTTGCGGAGACTTTGATTACTGTTATCTGCGTATGATTATAGCAATGTCTTATCGAGAAATTCATTCTTCATGTAATATTAAGTAAATAACCAAAAGGGTGAACCTTACATAGTGGAGCAGATAAAGGAAGTAGAGAACAAGTTCTCTGAAGTAAATATCATGTGCTGCAAACTTTGGATACACATAGAAATCTACTTTGAAGAAACTGTTCCCCATACTAGTATCTGGCAGAGAGACAATCATTAATTAATAAACAACCACCTTCCGCTCATAGACTGGCTGATAACTGACTTATCCCTTGAAGCTAGGAAGCATATATTTAGATTTCATCCTGAACGATCCACATAAACAGAATAGAAGTTCAAGATAAAGGCACCCTAGGGCTCATGCACACTACAGGGTCATACACACAAAGCCCCTTTGGCAATGTTCTCCATGTGCTTCTGTATGGTTCTTCCAAATGGCACTGTTTTACAAAGTATATAATATTACTAGGCAGGGGTGGATTAAGGGTAGCCAGGGCCCCGGGCTGTTCAGACACTGTGGGCCCCGGGGTCATGTGACGGGGTCATGCAACGGGGTCATCATATACCTGAACCAGATTATTCCAGAAAAATAGTTGCTGTGTGAAACTATAACCTGTCAAACATCCATTGATCTAGTCAATTTACCCTTCAGTTCACTATATAGTATACAGTGTATAGTGTCAGTGTATAGGTAACACTGACTCATCAGTGACATCTCTAGGTGAAGTCCTTCATCTTTCATCCAGCACAGACCGCCATCCCTTCATCCAGCCAGGACTCGTCTCTGCAGGAAATAACAGTTATCTCGAGCTTCGCTTGCAGAACACATTACTTAATTTTTCACAACTTCTACATTACACCACATGAAGAAAAAAAGGCGACATAGTGTCATTCTGCACAGTAACAGGACCGCCCCCCCATTTAAAACAGTATACTCAAAAAATAAAATAAATACATCACTGCAGTAATAATATCCCTTAATTAGCCCCTATGGTAATAATATTCCACATCCTGGCCCCGTTTATCTCATTCCTGGCTCCAGCCATATGTTCTTGCATCCTGCCCTCATGAGTATCCATTCTGCCCCATATGATCGCCCCATCCTGCCCCATCTGTCTCCATCGTATCCATCCTGCCCCATGACCCAATCCTGCCCCATGTCTTTCATTCTGACCCGTGTCTCCAATCATGCCCCGTATCTACATTCTGCCCATGCCTCCAGTCCTGCCCCCAGTGTGTCCAGTAATCTGCCCCAGTGTGTCCAGCATATTACCCCCAGTGTGTCCAGCAATCTGCCCCAGTATGTCCAGCATATTGCCCCAGTGTCCAGCAATCTGCCCCAGTGTGTCCAGCATTGCCCCCAGACAGTGTGTCCAGCAATCTGCCCCAGTGTCTCCAGCATTGCCCCCAGACAGTGTGTCCACCAGCAATCTGCCCCAGTGTGTCCAGCATTGCCCCCAGTGTGTCCAGCAATCTGCCCCAGTATGTCCAGCATATTGCCCCAGTATGTCCAGCAATCTGCCCCAGTGTATCCAGCATTGCCCCCAGACAGTGTGTCCAGCAATCTGCCCCAGTGTTTCCAGCATTGCCCCCAGACAGTGTGTCCACCAGCAATCTGCCCCAGTGTGTCCAGCATATTGCCCCAGTGTGTCCAGCAGTCTGCCCCAGTGTGTCCAGCATTGCCCCCAGACAGTGTGTCCACCAGCAATCTGCCCCAGTGTGTCCAGCATTGCCCCCAGTGTGTCCAGCAATCTGCCCCAGTGTCTCCAGCATTGCCCCCAGACAGTGTTTCCACCAGCAATCTGCCCCAGTGTGTCCAGCATTGCCCCCAGTGTGTCCAGCAATCTGCCCCAGTATGTCCAGCATATTGCCCCAGTATGTCCAGCAATCTGCCCCAGTGTGTCCAGCATTGCCCCTAGACAGTGTGTCCAGCAATCTGCCCCAGTGTCTCCAGCATTGCCCCCAGTGTGTCCACCAGCAATCGGCTCCAGTGTGTCCAGCATTGCCCCCAGTGTGTCCAGCAATCTGCCCCAGTGTGTCCAGCATTGCCCCCAGACAGTGTCCAGCAATCTGCCCCAGTGTGTCCAGCATTGCCCCCAGTGTGTCCAGCAATCTGCCCCAGTGTCTCAAGCATTGCCCCCAGTGTGTCCAGCAATCTGCCCCAGTGTCTCCAGCATTGCCCCCAGTGTGTCCAGAAATCTGCCCCAGTGTGTCCAGCATTGCCCCCAGTGTGTCCAGCAATCTGCCCCAGTGTGTCCAGCATATTGCCCACAGACAGTGTCCAGCATTCTTGCCCGCCCGGGCTCCCCAGATTGCCGTTAGCAAAAAAAAACAAACTGAATTCTCCTCACCTGACCTGTGCGCTCCAGCGGCGAGCTCCCTCCAGCAGCGCGCACTCGCCAGTGACTGACAATGACGTCAGACGCCAGCGACGTGTGCGCTGCGCCTGCGGCCGACTTCAGCTGCCAGCATCCAATCGGCTGGCGGCTGTTGTTAACCATTGCCGCAGCGCCGGTAGGGGCCCGGTGAGCAGATGAGAAGGGGCCCGATGCGGGCTCTCTGCCCACCGGGCCCATACGCCAGTCAGGGCAGTAATGCCCAGATGGCGGCGGTCAATCTGAGCGGTAGCCCAGGCCCCCCCCCCACACCACTGGGCCCTGGGCTACCGCTCAGATTGACCCTATTATAGTCCGCCCTGACTGTAGGGAAGCACAGATGTCTGAGTCTGCAGATCAATTCACACATTCTATGCTATGGGCATGGGAACTGTACTCCAAAGATTCACAAAGAGGAAATCATCTGCACCAATACCCAAATTTTCTTTTCAGTTTGAATTAGGAGGGCCAGACGAAGTAGGGTCCAAGCAGGATCCAAACCTTCATCAACTGAAGTTAGCCCCAGGGGGTGGAGGTGATCCTCATGAGACTCTTATACTTTAGGCACATGTAGACTGTACTGTGCTGTCAGGGTAGGAATAGGAGGATGAGGAGTGGGAGAACAGAGAGGATGACGATTAAGTAGTAAAAACCACTTGGTGCAAACCCACAGGCATGCAGCTGAGTAGCTCAGCAGAGGAGGAGAAAGATGAGGTTATGTTGCGGCTTCCCACAGACACAGAGTTATGCAACCATGACAAGCAATGCATCCTCAGCCCCAACTCTGTCAGTGGCCAACAGCATTCGAGGGTCTGCTGTTGCCTAGCTTGGGTCTATTTTGCAGACCACCAAAAATGGTGGCTCAAATTATGTTATCTGCCAACTTTGCTAAAAATGACAGTGTAGGGTTAAAAAAAATGCAATAATTTGTCTACTACATGCATGAACTGGCACATGCGCGATCACCATGCGTTAATCTGGGAATCTCATTGTGCTAAAATGCAGACAAGCGGGCTTTGCCAACCACTGTCCACCCCATCAACTGCATATTCTGATTCTTCCTCCTCCCTCATCGTATCATGTGTTGTCACACAGGTCTTTCAGAGGTTGAAAGTTGTGAGAGGCCATGAGAAGTGGTTAGAGATAGAAGCTTTGATGCAGTTGAGGAGGTGGGGTTGCTACAGTCTCCCAGGACAAGGGTTGGCAATTATAAGGACATGAAGTGTGGCAGCAAGGCGGAAAAATGGTCAAGGAAGTGAGTGGGTGAGCCTGGTAGATGGTATATAACATCTACTCTGAGGGAGAGGGGATGGAAGACCCTGATGGTGTGAACCTCCAAAGAAGAATGGAATCCAATGGGCCTGTATTTATTTAATTTATAAAAAAACAGGATTGGTGTTGGCAGTGAGGAGTGTGAGGTTATCATGGCGTTAGCAATGATTGTATGGTGGTATATACACATATTTCATGTGTTGTAATCTGGAGGTGGATATGCCGTACACTCACTATTAGTTTTCCGACAACTAATTATTGTGAACAGCCTGCAGCCTCCTTTGTTGATCGTCACCCAATCGTGTAATTGTCTGGACGATAGGGGCCAGCTGAGAGCTCTTAGCTCCAAAGATCACAGCAGGTGGTTCTACGTGACTCATGGCCTGTGATCTCTACAATTATTGGATGTCCAATCCAATCTGTTGGCCATGGAAATGCAGCCTTTCCGTCTTGTGGATACAGACGTTTCCGAAAGCTGATGGCCGTTACAGGGTCCCAGTACCAGTTGCCTAGTCACCATAACTTCTCTAAGAAAGATGTGCCTACACTACACCAGCATGTCGCAGGCATCACCCATTTCCTGAAAAATTCTATGTCTGCCAGGGTGCATTTCTACACTGACTGCTGGATGAGCAAACATGGACAGGGGTGTTACATCTCACTGACTGGGCACTGGGTGACTCTGGTGGCTTTGAGGACAGTCGGGGAAGGGGCTGATCCACAAGTCTTGGAATCCCAAGGCTTGCAGGGCACTTGGGGATGGAGAACTAGACCACTACACAACATAAGAAGGAGAACTAAACTACTAGACAACAGGGCTTGGTGAAATAAACTATTAAATACCTAAAGTTGGACACACCATAAGATGGAGAACTAAACTATGAGACAACAGGGGTTGGAGAACTAAATTACTAAACAGCTAGGGTTGGAGAATGAAATAAATACACACCAGAACATGGACTGCTAAACTAATAGACAACAGTGGTTGTAGAACTAAACTGCTACACATCCGGGGATGGACAACTAAAGCACTAGACGTCACTAGACACCATGTTCTGGAATCTCCAGGGCTTGCAGGACAAACCTCTGTATGTAATAATAATAACGATAATAAACTTTATTTAGCGCCAGCATATTCCGCAGCACTTTACAATTCAACAGTTCATATACAACTGTCATAGCAAAGTTAGCGATAATACAATAATTAATGCAAAGATAATGATGACCCCGCCAGTAAAGGTACCTTCACACTAAACGATATCGCTAGCGATCCGTGACGTTGCAGCGTCCTGGCTAGCGATATCGTTTAGTTTGACACGCAGCAGCGATCAGGATCCTGCTGTGATATCGCTGGTCGTTGAACAAAGTTCAGAACTTTATTTGGTCGTCAGACCGGCGTGTATCGTCGTGTTTGACACCAAAAGCAACGATACCAGCGATGTTTTACACTGGTAACCAGGGTAAACATCGGGTTACTAAGCGCAGGGCTGCGCTTAGTAACCCGATGTTTACCCTTGTTACCAGCGTAAAATGTAAAAAAACAAACAGTACATACTCACCTTCGCGTCCCCCGGGTCCGCTTCCCACAGTGACTGAGCGCCGTAAAGTGAAAGTGAAAGTACAGCACAGTGGTGACGTCACCGCTCTGCTGTTAGGGCCGGCGCTCAGTCAGTGTAGGAAGCGGACGCCGGGGGACGCGAATGTAAGTATGTACTGTTTGGTTTTTTTACATTTTACGCTAGTAACCAGGGTAAACATTGGGTTACTAAGCGCGGCCCTGCGCTTAGTAACCCGATGTTTACCCTGGTTACCCGGGGACCTCGGTATCGTTGGTCACTGGAGAGCGGTCTGTGTGACAGCTCTCCAGCGATCAAACAGCGACGCTGCAGCGATCGGCATCGTTGTCGCTATCGCTGCAGCGTCTCTTAATGTGAAGGTACCTTAAGAGCTTACAATCTGCAATGAGGTGGGCCTGACAAAGTACTGGTGCTTATTTACAATGATGGGCCAGCCATCTTGAGGAAATGGGGGGTAGATAAAGGCTGCATGAGCTGGTCACCGGACAATATTTTTAGTGCTTTTGGGAGCTATGGAGTTTGATGGAGGATTATGATCAAAGAAATAGCGAATGGACTATATATACCGTAAAAGGACTCGAGTAGGGAACGTAATAGGCTGCCGTAAACAGATGTGTTTTTAGGGAGCGCCTAAAACTGTGTAAGTTGTGGTTAGATCTAATTTCTTGCGGTAAAGCATTCTAGAGGATTGGTGCAACTCGTGAGGAGTCTTGGATCCGGGAGTGGGAGTTACGGATTAGTGTGGATGTTAGTCGAAAGTAACTCGTGGAGCATAATGAGTGGATAGGCTGATAAACAGAAATGAGGGAAGAGATGTAGGGGTATGCTGCACTGTGGAGAGCTTTGTGGGTGAGAATAAGCAATTTAAATTGGATCCTATAATGTATGGGTAGCCAGTGCAATGACTGGGTCAGAGAGAAGGTGTCCAAGTACTGATTAGCCAGATAGATGACCCTGGCTGCTGCATTAAGGATGGACTGGAGAGGGGAAAGACGAGTGAGGGGAAGGCACTCTAACACTTCCTCCAGTGCTTCTGCCTCCTCCACCTCCTCTAGGGTCTCCACCTGCACCCTCATCCTCCAACTCAATGAGACACACGTTCCAACGTTGCAGAGAGAATCCCCTCCACATACGTACTGTGCAGTCAGGGCTCACAGCAATCAGGCAGTGTTTAAATGAATATGCCTTGGAGATCGCAGTCATACAGATCAAGAGTTGTGGACAGCTATCCTTGCCAAGTTTGAGCAATGGCTGTCTAAACTCAACCTGGAGCCAGGGCATGTGTGATAACGGTGCAAACCTCGTAGCGGCCCTACACTGAGGTAACCTTACACATGTGCCTTGCCTGGCTCGCATCCTGAACCTGAGGGTACAGGCTGGATGCGCTTATGCAGAAACCACTGTTGTTTTGTACTCACTTAAACCATTCCACTTAAGTTGATATAGAGCTCTTTCGGCCAGCAGTTAACCGGTAGATATACGATGTGACAACACCCTGGTATTCAAGTTTGCGCATGTTGCAGCAACTGTTTCAGCAGCGCCAAGACTTGGTTCAGTATGACATTTTGCATTGCTTGGCCCAACACAGTACAGACGTGGTGAAATTCACACTTGCGGAGTGGACACAGATGAAGGACCTCTGCATCCTTCTGTATATTTTCAAAATGGCAACTAAGATGGTTAGCACTTATGATTCTGTCATCAGCATCACTATTCCAGTCATCTACATACTGGAGAACAATTTGAATAGTCTGCAGGAGGAGGTGGTGGTCCCAGGGGAAGAGGTGGAAGCAGAGGAGTATGTAGAAGGGTTAGCGATACCTCTAAGTTCCTTTCTGTCATGGCGGTTGCCATCGGAGTAACAAATGGAGAAGGATGCGGAGAAATAGGTGATGGACGTGCAACAGTTAGAAGATAAAGAGGATAATGATTCCCTCTCTGTTGTCAATGGTTGCCAGGAGGGTAAGGAGGAAGCAAGCTTGAGTGTTATCCCACAACCAACACACTATGGACTTGCAGCTCATGAAAGAGACCGGCCCATGAGTGCCTTCTTGCAGCACTATCTGCAACATGATTGTTGCCGATATTGTTAGGATTCTACATAGTGCTGACTACTGGGTTGCAGTCTGTTCAATCCACGATGCAAAAGTAAATTTTGCCAGTTTTTTCTTCCCCTGGAAATGGTCATGCTCATGCTAAAGTATCAAAACATGCTTGAAGACAATCTTGACAGTGGTTTTCCCCAAGAGAGTAGTGATTCACACAGTGTGCATCGCAGTGATATGTGTTGTGTATCCGCTTTTTGGGCTCCCCTGGTGGTTGCTGGTGGTACTGGTGACTTGTTTGCACTTTGCTGCTTCTGTTCACCTGCTTCCATCAGTGTTTGGGAGTTTCCTATTTAGCCTTGCTCTCCAGTCTTTTCCTTGCCGGTCATCATTGTAACCAGAGCCTTCGGTTGCATGTTCCTGCTACTAGTCTGCTGATCAGCTAAGTGGACTTTGTCCTTTTGTTTTGTACCTTTTTTCCAGTTTGCAGTTTTGTTATTCTCTGTAGCTGGAAGCTCTTGCGGGCTGAAATTGCCACTCCTGTGTCATGAGTTGACACAGGAGTCTTAAAGTAATTTCAGGATGGTTTTTGAAAGGGTTTTCAGTTGACCGTGAAGTCCTCTTTTGTATCCTTCTGCTATCTAGTAAGTGGACCTCTCTTTGCTAAATCTACTTTCATACTGTGTATGTCTTTTCCTCTTAATTCACCGTTATTACATGTGGGGGGCTGCTATCATCTTTTGGGGTATTTCCCTAGAGGTAAGCCAGGTCTGTTTCTTCCTCTACCAGGCGTAGTTAGTCCTCCGGCTGGCGCGTGGCATATAGGAAGCCGTAGGTATGCTCCCTGGCTACTGTTAGTTGTGTGGTAGATTTAGCTCACGGTCAACTCGAGTTTCCATCACCCGAGAGCTCGTTCGTTACTTATATGTTTCTTACGTTCCCTTGCCATTGGGAACCATGACAGATATGCTTAAAACACTAGGTACCTTGCGTAGTCCTGAGTTCCAATCCCACAGCATCTGGAAAGAGTTTGTATGGTCTCCCTGTGTTTGCGAGGGTTTCCTCCGAGTACTCATTTTTCTTTCCATACTCCAAAGACATACTGATAGGAAATTTAGATTGTAAGCCCCAATGGGGACAGTGCCACTAATGTCTGTAAATGTCTGTAGAATTATTGGCGCTATAAGAGTGGGAAAATAAATAAATAGAAATTGATGCCACTTTTTAGTTGCATCTACCCATAATTTTTGAAAATGGTTGGTCTCCTTCATTTGTATTGCCTGAATTTGGCACAGCGCTAAGAGGACCAGGCTTACACTTGTCACTCATTCACCAGTTACTGATCAAACTATAAGCAAGAAATACTGCTCCAAGCCCTGTCTAATGCTTAAATGTGGCATGGTTTAAGGACCACGCTATCAGCACGAAGAATTTATATTGTGAAATGTGGACTCCTGGCTGGAGCACATTACCAGCCCAAAATAATTAAAAGATAAAATGTGGCCTGCTTTAGGTAGCACGGTAGTAACAGAAAAAAATAGATTTTTTACTGTGAATGAGCCTTGGATACAGCAGAATCCGAGCACAAAAAATTACAACCTCAGATGTGGCCACATTTTTAGAGCACGGTAGTAAAAGAACAAATTTATATTTTATCAAGGGTACCCCTGTATGGAGAACAATATCTGCACCAACGAATGAAAAGATGAAATGTAACCTGTTTTAGGTAGCATGGTAGTAAGAAAGCCAATTTTGATTTTATCGTGTGTACCCCTGCATGGAGAGCAATATCAGCACCCAAAAATTTCTAAATGACATCTAGCCTGCTATATAACATTACTCACAGGATAAAGTATTTTTTTTTATTGTGGAGGAGGCCTCTATACAATCGAATATATGCTCAAAACAGTTTCAAACTCAGATCTAGCTGGCTGTATCACAGAAAAAATATATTTTTTTTACTATGCATGAACTCTGCACACAGCTGAATTTTACCACCACTAAACAACAAGTTGGGATATGGCATGCTGCTTTACATTTTTAACAGAAAAAATGTTGTTTTTTTAATCTGCATGAGCTCTGAAGACAGCTGAATTTCACTGCCACTAAATGACAAGGTGAGATATGGTGTGCTGAATCACATTAGGCTACTTTCACATTTCCGTCATTCCTCTGCCGTCACAATACGTCAATTTTTGAAAATGCAGGATCCTGCTAAAAAATTTGCAGGATCCTGCATTTTCCTATAGACTTGTATTAGCAACGTATCGTGACAGATGGACACACGTTTCATCCATCGTGCACTGGATCCTGTGGAATGTGACGGGCCGTCTTTTGCAAAAAACATTGAAGGGAATGTTTTTCTGAACGTTGTATCCAGTGTTTGTGACTGCGCATGCCCAGCAGGAAATCGCGCTCTCACTCTCTTCCCTCACCCAGAATACAGACGGAAATGTGAACGAACAATCTTCTGTCGGTATGTCGCGCCGACGCTTTGTGACGGGAGACTACTGACGGAAATGTGAAAGTAGCCTTAGCAACTGACAAAAATATTTTTTATTACTGTGCAATGGGTTTTTAATGGGTTTTCAATGGGTTTTTTTCTTTTTAATCTGCATGAGCTCTGCAGACAGCTGAATTTCTCTTCCACTAAATGACAAGGTTGGATATGGCGTGCTGAATCATGTTAGCAACTGGCAAAAATATTTTTTTTCACTGTGCAACAGGTCAAATCAAAGAACAATTTCATCACCACTAAATGACAAGGTGGGATTTGGCATGCTGAAACACATTTGTAACAGAAAAAAATGGTTTTTTTAACTCCTTCCTGACCAGAGGTATTTTCATTTTTTGCTCCACTTCTTCCCAGAATTATAACTTTTTCAATATGGCCATGTGAAGGCTTATTTTTTGCTGGACAAGTTTTGAATGACACCATTGTTTTTTGTCATGACTCTGGACAGGATGGTTCCACCTCTATCTTTGTCAGGTCAAGGTTAATTTTAGTTCACCTCTCTTTGGTTCTGGGGCGGCTACTTAATGTTGGCTGTTCCTCGATTTGGTGTCGGTGATACTTCTGTATTCTCAGTTTGTGGTTGCTAACCCAGGTTACTCGTCCATAAATGTCATTCCTCTGTGCTTGTGTGCTTTTCTGTGTTTTACCTGGTTTGTCCCCTGACTTTTGCCTCTGTATCCTGCTTTGTACTGCTCAGTCCTTTCCGGTTATCTGACCCCTTGGATTGTCTCCATTTACTCTTTGTCTTATCCCTAGGTACTATGCTCTCGTCTAGCTTTTGACCCTCGGCTTTCCTTGACCACGTTTTACTGTCTGCCTTGCACTCTGTGCACTCAGTTACCTTCTCTGCACTCATGTGCGGCGACTCCACCCCTGGTCACTTAACTGCTCAGTGCCAGGTCCTGTGCTCACTGCTGAGTGCCAGGTCCTTGAATACAGCATGCCTTGTTCCTGCACTCCCTGCGCTCGTTCCCTTGACCCTGATAGCGCCCCCTTGGCAGCACCAGTGACACCATTGGTGTCATCACAGTTTTAACATAAAAAAATCCAATTGGTTTTTTTTTACCATGTTCACTAAATGCTGAAACTGACCTGCCATTATGATTTTCCACGTCATTCCTAGTTCACAGACACCAAATATGTATAGGTTCTTTTTTAGATAAGTGGTGAAATCTTTGATCCAAAGTTTGGTAAAAAAAAATGGTACCATTTTCCGAGACCCATAGCGTCTACAATTTTTTCATGATCTGGGGCTGGGTGAGGGCTTATTTTTTGAGCGCCGAGCTGACAATTAGGCTCGGTTCACATTGCGTTAGGGCAATCCGTTTAGCGCTAGCGCTAGTGGATTGCGCTAACGCAATGTTTTTGTAGGGGCCGCGTTTAGGGGTCGCGCTAAAGTCCCCGCTCTCGCAGATCCCCGATCTGCGAGAGCGGGGAACGGACCTCGGGCGCGCCGCGGACGCTGCAAGCAGCGTCCGAGACGCGCTACAAAAGAACGGCACATCGCTAGCGCGAGCCGAAAAAGGCACGCGCTAGCGATGCGCTACAGGCGAAATTTACATTGCTGTCAATGGGTGCGCTAACGGACCCGTTGCATGGCGTTAATTGCGACATTTTCGCCGTGCAACGCTGTCCGTTAGCGATCACCCACTAACGCAACCCACTAACGCAATGTGAACCTAGCCTTATACAGTCGATACAATTTTGGTGCAGATACGATCTTTTGATCGCCCGTTATTGCATTTTAGTGCAATGTAGCAGTGACCCAAAAAATGTGATTCTGAGGTTTTTAATTTTTTTCTGGCTATGCCGCTTAGCAATCAGGTAATTTTTTTTTATATTGATAGATCGGGTGATTCCAAATGTGTTGATACCAAATATGTGTATATTTGTTTTATTTTGAATGGGGCGAAAGGGGGGTTATTTGAACTTTTAGATTTTTTTATTTTTCTAATATTTTTAAAAACTTTTTTACTTTTTGCATGCTTCAATAGTCTCCATGGGAGACTAGAAGCTGCAGTTGTCTGATCGCCTGTGTTATACACAGGCGATGATCAGATCGCCTGTGTGTAGCAGAACTGCTCACTTGCTATGAGTGCCAACTACCGGGTGGTCCTCATAGAAATCAGGCTATGACAACCATAGAGGTCTACTGGAGACCTGTGGTTGCTATGCCAACCCATGGGTGACCCGCGATCATGTGACGGGGTCACAGATGGGCAGGATTAGTGATGCACTTCCTGGAAGTGTTAGTTAAATGCCACTGTCAGAGATTGATTGGGGATAATCAGCATGAGCTCTGCTGACAGCTGAATTTCACCGCCACTAAATGACAAAATGGGAAATGGCATGCTGTATGAAGTATTTAACAGAATTTTTTTATCTGCATGAGC
Organism: Ranitomeya variabilis; assembly: GCF_051348905.1. NCBI lineage: Eukaryota > Metazoa > Chordata > Amphibia > Anura > Dendrobatidae > Ranitomeya > Ranitomeya variabilis. The sequence goes on from NC_135234.1 coordinate 408,686,930, forward strand.
TCTGCAGACAGCTGAATTTCACCGCCACTAAATGGCAAGGTGCAATATGGTGGGCCGTATCATGTTTAGCAACAGAATTTTTTTTTACTGTGCAACAGCTCTAAACACAGAACAATTTCACCGCCATTAAATGACAAGGTGAGATATGGCATGCTGAATCATGTTAGCACTGCCCTCCAAATTTGTTTTTACTGTGCAACAGGTCAAATCACAGAACAATTTCACCCCCACTAAATGTCAAGGTGGGATATGGGGTGCTGCATCACGTTTGTACCAGAAAAAAAAATATTTTTTTTGCTGTGCATGAGCTCTCCATAATGCTGAATATCACCGCTACAAAATGATAAGGTGAGATATGGCGTGCTGATTCACATTAGGAACCGAAAAAAAATTTTTTTCCAGGTCATCCCTCCTGACAGCACCACCAGGAGGTTGTCTGTCATATCCTTGATAGGGTCAGGAACACAGAAGAGGTTAAATAGCCCCTCCCCACCTCCATCCTTCAGTGTTTTTCCTGTCCCTATCAGGGACAGACGCAGGAGAGTGCTCTCCAGAAGAGAACTGATTTACCTGATTCCGGAGTCAGGTTTTGGATGAGCTGGCGGTCCTGAGGGCCGTCTTTTCCTCCTGGAGGGGGCTCTTGGCCGCGGGAGTCTCGTTGGAAGGACTCCTCAGATCGCATGATACCGACGGAGGTCCCTCACACGATAAGGTAGAGCTGTGTGCTCTCATCAGCTGCCTCATTCCTTCACAAAGGGGCTCTGAGGCAGCGGATGCTGCAGCAGTGTCCAGCGCTATTCCCCTGAGCTCCACATGAGTCCGGCAGATGGAGCTACCCTAAAGGTGACAGGGGAAGAGGTATATAGGATATAGGAGGGAGACTACAGTACTTCCTAGAGGGATGGCAGAATATTGCTCAGAATCAGTGGATTCTACAGACAGTCGCACAGGGGTACAGGATAGCATTTACTCACCTATCCCCCAAAATGTACTGCCTAACGCGTACTGAGTAGTCAACATTTCATCAAAGACTGTTAACAGACATACATGAGCTCTTAGAGCTGCAAGTTATAGTTCCGGTACCCCATCACCAGCGATTTCATGGACATTACTCCAGCCTGTTCTCCATAAAAAAAACAAGCGGAGAATACCGTACAATAATAAACTTAAGGCCATTAAATCAATGGATGGCTTATAAACGCTTCAAGATGGAATCTCTCTGATCAATCATACCTTTAATAAAAAATAACTCAGTAATGTGCATGGTAGATCTCAAACACGCATACTATCATGTGCCCATCCGTCCCTCACACCAAAGATACCTCAGGTTTGCAATAAGGAGCCAAAAGAAGATACTTCAGTTCCAGTTCCAGTGTCTACCATTCAGTCTTGCTTCTGCCCCAAGAATATTCACAAAACTCATGACGGAGGTCATGGCTCACCTAAGAGAAAAAGAAGTTCTCATCGCTCCATACCTGTACGATCTGTTGTTGATAGCAGATTCGTCTCATCAGATGGAAGAATCCTTAAAAATGACCATATCACTCCTGAAGAGTCTAGGGTGGATAATAAATTCAAAAATGTCAAGTCTCAAACCAGAAAGAGAGAAAATATTTCTGGGAGTACTACTAGATTCTGAAAGGAATACTCCTTCCTACCAGACCAAAAACAACAGACAATCAAACAAGAATTTCAAGCATTAAAAAAACGCAAATACATTTCCATCAGGAAAGGCATAAGGATTCTAGGTCTGATGACATCATGTATTCCCAGCGTACAATGGAGCCAGTTTCACTCCAGAACTCCTCAATGGGAAGTCCTGTCGGTATGGAATGGAAAGAAAAATTCATTAGACAACAAGATGTTGTTGAGTAAGTAAGAGAAAAATCCAGCTCCGGAGTAAAAGTCATCAATTTTATTTCCACATATTTAAAATTTGGAAAAAGCTGCTTGCAAGTAACTGCACAACTATTCCAGAAAAGAAGCCATAAGTTAGCTGAACGCGTTTCGAGCATGCATGGTGCTCTTTGTCCACAGCATGTCCATTTGCTCTTTGTCCATTGCTGTGGACAAAGAGCACCATGCGTGCTCGAAACGCATTCAGCTAACTTATGGCTTCTTTTCTGGAATAGTTGAGCAGTAGTGTTGAGCATTCCGATACCGCAAGTATCGGGTATCGGCCGATACTTGCGGGTATCGGAATTCCGATACCGAGATCCGATACTTTTGTGGTATCGGGTATCGGTATCGAAACAACATTAATGTAAAAATGTGTAAAAGAGAGAATTAAAATAAAAAATATTGCTATACTCACCTCTCCGACGCAGCCTGCACCTTACCGAGGGAAGCGGCAGCGTTCTTTGTTTAAAATTCGCGCTTTTCTTTCCTTTACGTGAAGTCCCGGCTTGTGATTGGTTGCGTCGCAGTCACATGGGCGACGCAACCAATCACAGCAAGCCGTGACGTAATTTCAGGTCCTTAAGGATTTTAAAATTACGTCCCGGCTTTGTGATTGGTTGCGTCGCAGTCACATGGGCGACGCAACCAATCACAGCAAGCCGTGACGTAATTTCAGGCCCTTAAGGATTTTAAAATTACGTCCCGGCTTTGTGATTGGTTGCGTCGCAGTCACATGGGCGACGCAACCAATCACAAGCCGTGACGTCACGGGAGGCTGGACACGCGCGCATTTTAAAATGCGCGCTTGTCCAGCCTCCCGTGACGTCCCGGCTTGTGATTGGTTGCGTCGCGGTCAACCAATCACAAGCCAGGAGGCTGGACACGCGCGCATTTTAAAATGCGCGCGTGTCCAGCCTCCCGGCTTGTGATTGGTTGACCGCGACGCAACCAATCACAAGCCGGGACGTCACGGGAGGCTGGACAAGCGCGCATTTTAAAATGCGCGCGTGTCCAGCCTCCCGGCTTGTGATTGGTTGACCGCGACGCAACCAATCACAAGCCGGGACGTCACGGGAGGCTGGACAAGCGCGCATTTTAAAATGCGCGCGTGTCCAGCCTCCCGTGACGTCACGGCTTGTGATTGGTTGCGTCGCCCATGTGACTGCGACGCAACCAATCACAAAGCCGGGACGTAATTTTAAAATCCTTAAGGGCCTGAAATTACGTCACGGCTTGCTGTGATTGGTTGCGTCGCCCATGTGACTGCGACGCAACCAATCACAAAGCCGGGACGTAATTTTAAAATCCTTAAGGACCTGAAATTACGTCACGGCTTGCTGTGATTGGTTGCGTCGCCCATGTGACTGCGACGCAACCAATCACAAAGCCGGGACTTCACGTAAGGAAAGAAAAGCGCGAATTTTAAGCAAACAACGCTGCCGGTTCCCTCGGAGAGGTGAGTATAGCAATATTTTTTATTTTAATTCTTTCTTTTACACATTAATATGGTTCCCAGGGCCTGAAGGAGAGTTTCCTCTCCTTCAGACCCTGGGAACCATCAGGAATACCGTCCGATACTTGAGTCCCATTGACTTGTATTGGTATCGGGTATCGGTATCGGATTGGATCCGATACTTTGCCGGTATCGGCCGATACTTTCCGATACCGATACTTTCAAGTATCGGACGGTATCGCTCAACACTATTGAGCAGTTACTTGCAAGCAGCTTTTTCCGAATTTTAAATATGTGGAAATAAAATTGATGACTTTTACTCCGGAGCTGGATTTTTTACTTACTTACTCAGCAGAGGACGTTGGGCGGTGGCGTTTTCCTTGCTCGGATGTTTCTGTGGACTTTCATGGATTTGCTGAAGGGGGTGAGCTGAAACATAACTTTTTTCACTGAACAAGATGTTGTTACCCAGCGAGGTAAAGCAGTCCCTCTCATGGTGGGTCAACATAGAAAACTTCAAAAAAGGGAGACCTTGGAGAGTATCTCCATGCGTAAATATAACCACCGATGCAAGCTTAAGCCCTGGGGAGCCCACATAGAAGGATGTTACCTTCAGGGAACATGGCCTACGTCGGTACACAACAGTTCCTCCAACTACAGGGAACTCAGAGCAGTTTGGGAAGAACTAAAAAGGTGCCAAGAGGAGATGCAGGGGCGTCACATCATAATCTTCTCAGACAACTCGACCACGGTATCCATTCTTCTTCATCAGGGAGGTCCGAGGCAGCATCACCTCCAGAGACTAGCAGAATCAATATTCTCTTGGGCGGAATGCACTGTGAAGTTCATCACGGCAGTACATCTAAAAGGTTCAGAGAACCAGATAGCGGACTTTCTCAGCAGAGAAGAGGTGCAACCCTCGGAGTGGTCTCTAAACGAAAAAGTCTTTGTTCAGCTAACTCAGCAATGGGGCACTCCACAAATAGACTTATTCGCCTCAAAGCAAAATACAAAGACAAAAGAATTCTTTTCATTAAATCCAAGAGACAATCCAACTGGCGTGGACGCCTTGGCTCAACACTGGGACATGGAAGTTGCTTATGCATTTCCTCCACTCATTTTAATTCCCAGAGTTCTGAGGAAGATTCAGGAAAGTCTGGCAGCGGTAATCCTAATAGTGCCATATTGGCCCAAGAGGAGCTGGTTCCCCCGCTGCTGAAGTGGATGGCATTGGAAGAACCAGTTCTACTACCACCAGGGCTGCCACTAGAAATTTCAGGGCCCCATACTGGCAAAATTTCCGGGGCCCCCTTGAGACTCTGCCCAAGCTCCACCCCAGCCCCGCCTCCACGCCCCACCCCTCAAACTGTCCACAGTCCCTCAGCTCTCTCTTGGAAAATCTCCACTTCTCACCTATCACACATTGACAGTTCCCATCACCAGATCACACATATAGCCGGCAGCTTTTGTTTTGGCCAAAAGATTTTTTAAGCCACCAAAATGACAAGGTAGACACTTTTGGCCGGGCCATACTCTACTGTAACCTATTAAATATTTGTTAAAATATGCAATACAATTTAGGCATATTTTTATTTATTTTTCAATTTTTAAAATGACCTATAATACCACATACAAGGAGCAAATACCACAGCACCATGACCAGACACCATATTATCACCACAGTGACCTATAATACTATCTACAAGGCACAAATACCACCACACCATGACCAGATGACATATTACCACCACAGTGATCGAATAATATCAAATACAAGGAACAAATACCACAACATCATGACCAGACCACATATTACCACCACATAGTGACTGAATACTACAATACTGATCAATAATATAAAAAAAACCACAATACTATCACCATAAGTGCCATTATACACAGGAGATCTGTACTTAGTATGCAGTGTCTGTGTACAGGTAATACAGTGATCACCAGTGACATTATACACAGGAGCTCTGGATATATAGTGTATAGGTAATCCAGTGATCATCGGTGACATTATACACAGGACCTCTGTATATAGTATACAGTGCATAGTGTCAGTATATAGGTAACACCCTGACTCACCAGTGACGTCTCTAGGTGAAGTCCTTCATCTTTCATCCCGCACAGACCGCCATCACTTCATCCAGCCAGGACTCGTCTCTGCAGGAAATAACACAGTTATCTCGAGTTGAACTTGCTGAACACATTACTTAATTTTCCCAACTTCTACATTATACCACATGAAGAAGGCGACATAGTATCACTCTACACAGTAATAGGACCGCCCCTCCATTTAAAACAGTGTACTCAAAAAATAAAATAAATACATCACTGCAGTAATAATATCCCTTAATTAGCCCCTATGGTAATAATATTCGAGATCCTAGCCCCCGTGTTTCTCATTCCTGGCGTCAGCCATATGTTCTCCCATTATGCCCTAATGAGTATCCATCCTGCCCCATATGATCTCCCCATCCTGCCCCATCTGTCTCCATCGTATGCATCCTGCCCCATCCATCTCCAATCCTGCCTCCAGTGTCTCCATTCATGCCCGTATCACCATTCTGCCCCGTCTCCAATCATGCCCCCAGTGTCTCCAGTCATGCCCCAGTGTCTCCAGTCATGCCCCAGTGTCTCCAGTCATGCCCCCGTGTGTCCAGCGTTCTGCCCCAGTGTGTCCAGCGTTCTGCCCCAGTGTGTCCAGCCATTCTGCCTCAGTGTGTCCAGCTGTTCTGCCCCAGTGTGTCCAGCCGTTCTGCCCCAGTGTGTCCAGCCGTTCTGCCCCAGTGTGTCCAGCCGTTCTGCCCCAGTGTGTCCAGCATTCTGCCCCAGTGTTCTGCCCCAGTGTGTCCAGCTGTTCTGCCCCAGTGTGTCCAGCATTCTGCCCCAGTGTGTCCAGCCATTCTGCCCCAGTGTGTCTAGCCGTTCTGCCCCAGTGTGTCCAGCCGTTCTGCCCCAGTGTGTCCAGCGTTCTGCCCCAGTGTGTCCAGCCGTTCTGCCCCAGTGTGTCCAGCCGTTCTGCCCCAGTGTGTCCAGCGTTCTGCCCCAGTGTGTCCAGCGTTCCGCCCCAGTGTTCTGCCCCAGTGTGTCCAGCGTTCTGTGTTATGATCTGGTGGCCTAAGAGCAGCATGAGACGTACTCTGGAGAAGGTGGTACCTGTACTGACCGCAGACCCTGAACTTAACACCGCAACTAGAAGTAGCCGTGGAATGTACCTATCACTCCCTAGACATCTCGACACAGCCGGAGGACTAATTACCCCTAGAGATAGAAAAGGGAAAACTATCTTGCCTCAGAGAAAATCCCGAAAGGATAGACAGCCCCCCACAAATATTGACTGTGAGAGGAGAGGGAAAAAACATACACAGACTGAAATCAGAATTTAGCAAAGGAGGCCACTTCTAGCTAAATAGAAAGGATAGGACAGAGTACTATGCGGTCAGTATTAAAACACTAGAAAATATCCACCACAGAAAATACAAAATCTCCACAGCTAACTAAAGATATGGAGGGTATATCTGCATCTCCAGAGATACCAGCTTGACGAAACAAATCCTTATACAGACCAAGCTGGGCAAGACAAAAACATGGAAAAGAACTGAACAATAAGGCCACAGCATGTGGACAGCAAAAATCAAGGCCAGAACTTATCTTTGTTGAAATGAACAGCAAAGCAGGAGAGACCAGGCAGGGATGTGAATCCTCCAGGAACAATGGACAACTGGCACTGACTAAAGGGTCAAGCAAGACTAAATAGCCCAGTCAGAATTGCAAAAAGTGAACACACCTGATAAATGCTGCGATTAAGAGACAGCAACGCTACCGCTTACAACCACCGGAGGGAGCCCAAGAGCAGAATTCACAACAGTACCCCCCCTTAAGGAGGGGTCACCGAACACTCACCAGAGCCCCCAGGCCGATCCGGACGAGCCAAATGAAAGGCACGAACCAAATCCTCAGCATGAACATCGGAGGCAACAACCCAAGAATTATCCTCCTGGCCATAACCCTTCCATTTGACAAGATACTGAAGCTTACGCCTCGAAAAACGAGAATCCAAAATCTTCTCAACCACATACTCCAACTCCCCATCAATCAACACCGGGGCAGGAGGATCAACAGAGGGAACAACGGGCACCACATACAGGTCCTTCTCAAAAAATTAGCATATAGTGTTAAATTTCATTATTTACCATAATGTAATGATTACAATTAAACTTTCATATATTATAGATTCATTATCCACCAACTGAAATTTGTCAGGTCTTTTATTGTTTTAATACTGATGATTTTGGCATACAACTCCTGATAACCCAAAAAACCTGTCTCAATAAATTAGCATATCAAGAAAAGGTTCTCTAAACGACCTATTACCCTAATCTTCTGAATCAACTAATTAACTCTAAACACATGCAAAAGATACCTGAGGCTTTTAAAAACTCCCTGCCTGGTTCATTACTCAAAACCCCCATCATGGGTAAGACTAGCGACCTGACAGATGTCAAGAAGGCCATCATTGACACCCTCAAGCAAGAGGGTAAGACCCAGAAAGAAATTTCTCAACATATAGGCTGTTCCCAGATTGCTGTATCAAGGCACCTCAATGGTAAGTCTGTTGGAAGGAAACAATGTGGCAGAAAACGCTGTACAACGAGAAGAGGTGACCGGACCCTGAGGAAGATTGTGGAGAAGGACCGATTCCAGACCTTGGGGAACCTGAGGAAGCAGTGGACTGAGTCTGGTGTGGAAACATCCAGAGCCACCGTGCACAGGCGTGTGCAGGAAATGGGCTACAGGTGCCGCATTCCCCAGGTAAAGCCACTTTTGAACCATAAACAGCGGCAGAAGCGCCTGACCTGGGCTACAGAGAAGCAGCACTGGACTGTTGCTAAGTGGTCCCAAGTACTTTTTTCTGATGAAAGCAAATTTTGCATGTCATTCGGAAATCAAGGTGCCAGAGTCTGGAGGAAGACTGGGGAGAAGGAAATGCCAAAATGCCTGAAGTCCAGTGTCAAGTACCCACAGTCAGTGATGGTGTGGGGTGCCATGTCAGCTGCTGGTGTTGGTCCACTGTGTTTCATCAAGGGCAGGGTCAATGCAGCTAGCTATCAGGAGATTTTGGAGCACTTCATGCTTCCATCGGCTGAAATGCTTTATGGAGATGAAGATTTCATTTTTCAGCACGACCTGGCACCTGCTCACAGTGCCAAAACCACTGGTAAATGGTTTACTGACCATGGTATTACTGTGCTCAATTGGCCTGCCAACTCTCCTGACCTGAACCCCATAGAGAATCTGTGGGATATTGTGAAGAGAAAGTTGAGAGACGCAAGACCCAACACTCTGGATGAGCTTAAGGCCGCAATTGAAGCATCCTGGGCCTCCATAACATCTCAGCAGTGTCACAGGCTGATTGCCTCCATGCCACGCCGCATTGAAGCAGTCATTTCTGCCAAAGGATTCCCGACCAAGTATTGAGTGCATAACTGAACATTATTATTTGATGGTTTTTTTGTTTGTTATTAAAAAACACTTTTATTTGATTGGACGGGTGAAATATGCTAATTTATTGAGACAGGTTTTTTGGGTTATCAGGAGTTGTATGCCAAAATCATCAGTATTAAAACAATAAAAGACCTGACAAATTTCAGTTGGTGGATAATGAATCTATAATATATGAAAGTTTAATTGTAATCATTACATTATGGTAAATAATGAAATTTAACACTATATGCTAATTTTTTGAGAAGGACCTGTATATCCATGTTATAGTGGTAGTTAGATACACACACTTTTGATGTTGATCTTTTATATTAGACATCTTATACCACATATAATGTTCATCAGAATTTGGTTTAGCACCCCATAGGCAGACCCTGTAGTATAAGGCAGACCCCCATAGGCAGACCCTGTAGTATAAGGCAGACCCCCCATAGGCAGATCCTGTAGTATAAGGCAGACCCCCATAGGCACACCCTGTAGTATAAGGCAGACCCCCCATAGGCAGACACTGTAGTATTAGGCAGACCCCCCATAGGCAGACCCTTTAGTATTAGGCAGATCCCCCATAGGCAGATCCTGTAGTATAAGGCAGACCCCCATAGGCAAATCCTGTAGTATAAGGCAGACCCCCCATAGGCAGACCCTGTAGTATTAGGCAGACCCCCCATAGGCAGACCCTGTAGTATTAGGCAGACCCCCATAGGCAGACCCTGTAGTATAAAACAGACCCCCCGTAGGCAGACCGTGTAGTATAAGACAGAACCCCATAGGCAGACCCTGCAGTATTAGGCAGACACCCCATAGGCAGACCCTGTAGTATTAGGCAGACCCCCCCATAGGCAGACCCTGTAGTATAAGACAAACCCCACCATAGGCAGACCCTGTAGTATTACGCAGACCCCCCCCCATAGGCAGACCCTGTAGTATTAGGAAGACCCCCCCATAGGCAGACCCTGTAGTATAAAACAGACCCCCCGCCTGCTCAGGGGCCCCATAGCGGCCAGCGGCAGAGCAGGGAGATCGATTCTACATGCTCTGCCGCGCGCCGATACAGTTACATCGTAGCTCTGGGTGGGCCCCCTCTGAGCACCGGGACCGGGGCGCCCGCACCCTCTGTTTTAGAAGCATATTTTATGTCAGTAATGCAGTTTAAATTTCAATGTTTTGCATACATCTTAGCGCTTAGAGAGTGCTGCTGTATTCTTTTGTTTATAGATAGATTTTTTTATTAAAACAATTTGACTTTTTGAAGTTCATTTACTCTATTGAAAAAGCAGATTGCTCACAAAAGTACTCCAGTCACATGCAGACATAGGTAATGCTGTCCTTTTTCAAGCACAGGAGCAGAAGCTCAGTGGCAGGGACCCCGAATGATGCACCTATCTGCGTATCTGGACACCAGAGCTAGTCCAATTGTAACAGTAAGTTACACATGTGGTCAAAATTGTTGGTACCTTTCATTTAATGACAGAAAACCCACAATGGTCACATAAATAACTTCAATCTGACAAAAGTAATAATAAAATTAAAAAAATCTATGAAAATGAATAAATGAAAGTCAGACATTGCTTTTCAACCATGCTTCCACAGAATTAAAAAAAAATAAAATTGATGAAATAGGTCTGGAAGGAAATGATGGTACCCTTAATTTAATATTTTGTTGCACAACCTACGGCTATTAACCCTTTAAATGCCTCTGTCAAACGCTGACAGCAGCATTTAACGCACACTTCCGGCCATTGTGCTGGAAATCCGCCTATCGGTGACCCCTGTCATGTGATCGCGGGTCACCGATGGGTTGGCATGACAACCAGAGGTCTCCTAGAGACCTCTATGGTTGTCACTGCCGGATTGCTATGAGCGCCGCCTGGTGGTCGGCACTCATAGCAAGTGAGGTATTCTGCTACATACAGGTGATCTGATCATTGCCCGTATGTAGCAGAGCCGATCGGGTTATGGCAACTCCTAGTCTCCCATGGATACTATTGAAGCATGCCAAAAGTTAAAAAAAATGTTTTTAAAAATATTTTAAAAAATAAATAAAGTTTAAATCACCCCCCTTTTGCCCCATTAAAAATAAAACAATAAAAAAATCAAACATACACATATTTGGTATCGCCGAGTTCAGAATTGCCCGATCTATCAATATAAAAAAATAATTAACCTGATTGCTAAATAGCGTAATGATAAAAAATTCAAAACACCAGAATTACGCTTTTTTGGTCGCCACAACATTGCATTAAAATGCAATATCTACACTAAAATGGTATCATTAAAAACATCAACTTGGCATGTAAAAAATAAGCCTTCACCCAACCTGAGATCACGAAAAATGAAGACGCTACGGATATCGGAAAATGCCGCAATTTTTTTCTTTTTAACAAACTTTGGATTTTTTTTCACCACTTAAATAAAAAAGAACCTAGACATATTTGGTGTCTATAAACTCATAATGACCTGGAGAATCATAATGGCAGGTCAGTTTTAGCATTTGGTGAACATGGTAAAAAATAATCCAAAAAAAGTTGTAGAATTGCACTTTTTTTGCAATTTCACAGCACTTGGAATTTTTTCCCATTTTTGAGTTGACGATATGGTAAAACAAATGGTGTTGCTCAAAAGTACAACTTGTCCCACAAAAAACAAGCCCTCACATGGCCTTATTGATGGAAAAATAAAAAGATATGGCTCTGGGAAGAAGGGGAGCGAAAAACAGAAACGCAAAAATGAAAAAGGGCTTAGTCTCAAAGGGGTTAAAAGTATTCATATGAGAGTTTAAATATTTTTTTCTTAACAGCATATACACATACATATCTGAAAAAAAGCTTCTGAGTCAAATATGCCTGGCTGAAATCATAGAGCTAATGTCTGATACATGCTGCCTGATCCACAGATACCCTATATCAACTGTCAGGTTTCCTTTAAATATACCAATGGTCCTATCTTGCCACCTTGTGGTTATTTGTGAAATCCAGTGTTGTCTTCTGCTTCTTAATTTTTAGTCTGATATTAATTGTCATGCATGTCTTATCACTGAATATGGGTGTATTTGTATATTATTTGTATTTAGGAAAAACACTTTTTAGTGGGATTGTATATAACACTGTAACCAAACGGGTAGCACGGTGGCGCAGTGGATAGCACAGCAGCCTTACAGCGCTGGCGTCCTGGGTTCAAGCCCCACTAAGGACAACATCTGCAAAGAGTTTGTATGTTCTCTCCGTGTTTGCATGGGTTTCCTCTGGGTTCTCCAGTTTCCTCCCACATTCCTGATAGAGAATTTAGATTGTGAGCCCCAACGGGGACAGCAACGATAATGTGTGCAACCTGTAAAAAGCGCTGCGGAATATGTTAGCGCTATATAAAAATAAAGATTATTATTACTGTCACAAACTGCTCATTCTGTCTGTAGAGGACCGCATGTGTTATATACAAAACATTACAAGCAAAACCAGAAGAGAAAAAAAAAGTTTAATTAAGTTGTTCTTTAAACTTGTTCTGAACGTTCCCTTTCAGAAAATCTTTGTCCATTAATGCAGATTGTTATTGTTATTTTAAAAAAAACAACAACAACAACAACTTGCTTTGCTCATTTAGGCTAGTTTCACACTAGCGTTGTTTGCAATACGTCGCAATGCGTCGTTTAGGAGAAAAAAACGCATCCTGCAAAGTTGTCTGCAGGATGCATTTTTTCCCCATAGACTAACATTAGCGACGCATTGCCACACGTCGCAACCGTCGTGCGACGGTTGCGTCGTGTTTTGGCGGACCGTCGGCACAAAAAAAGTTACATGTAACTTTTTTTACGCGTCGTGTCCGCCATTTTCGACAGCGCATGCGCGGCCGAAACTCTGCCCCCTCCTCCCCGGGACCTGACAATGGGGCAGCGGAAGCGTCGTAAGACTGCTTCTGCTGCCCACGTTGGGCATTATTTTCACAACGTGCGTCAGCACGTCGGGCCGACACATAGCGACGGCCCCGTGCCGATGCTAGTGTGAAAGCAGCCTTACTCACCATGCCCGGGTCCAGTGCTGGGTCTCCACCGCTACTACTGGTGTCTGTTATTATCTGCAGCCCTGTTATTGTTTGCACCTTTAATACATATTTTTTGAGAATATCTGTTATTGTTTACCCAGTATGCACTGGTAGACAAACACAGGGCAGTGAGCCATAGGCTAGTTATAGGAGGCTTTTCTGTTCCCAAACATCTAAATGGTATCCTCCTTCTTCTTTACAGGAATATTGTACTTGTTCTGTTATAGCCCCCACTATTGTCCCTCAATGGACACATCCTAAAAACGGCCAAAGTCTATGTAAGAAATTACCTGTAACTGTGCTGTCTAAGGGGTAACGTTTCTCCTTATGGAGAGTGACATACCAGCTGGCTTGTCAAGGTAAGGAGGCTTATTCGCCGTGCAATGCTCCTCTGGGAATTTAAATATGCAAATTGCCTCTGCTGAAAAAAAGAGGACTTAACTCTATAGCGCCACCTATCCAATTCCAATAGGTGGCGCTATAGAGTTAAGTCCTCTTTTTTTCAGCAGAGGCAATTTGCATCTGTAACTGTGCTGTAACTTCTCATATGATCTGCAAGACTGTTATCCAGTACAATATGTTCACCGTATGGTGGTAATATTGATGTTGATCACTGTATAGAGATTTATTTTCAGTAACAACAGGGTTGTCTGCTGATATTCCCCAATACCTGTGATTAGGGTTTACCACCCTAGCTGTAAACATGGTTACCTGGTAAGGAATTCACTCAGATGTCTTGTCCCCACTGACCTGAAGCTGAACTTTTAGCTGAACCTCTGCTATACAGGCCTATTTATAAAGACCTTCAAATGCTGCAAAATTTTTGCTCAACTCCAAATTGTAAAAAAATGTTGCAACTTTTGGAGTATTTAAACCAGGTCCAGCAGGTACAGACTGGGGCTTGAAATCACACAGGTCCATGTTGTCCCTGTCCCCATGAACTAGATGGGATATATTACTAATTTTACCCTGGATGGAGGAAAGGAAGATATTCTACAAGACCAATGTTTCCAATGATACTCGTGGCCTGCTGGGGTAAGTGACGGATTCACCAACTTTGTGCTCCATCACAACTCTTAACAGTATGGGTGTCTTGAGAACACCAATTCTGTTAACAACGTAGCAGACAAGGCGGTCCATGACCAGACAGGCCCTTCTGGCATTTGCCAGAATTGCCAGATGGCCAGTCCGGCCCCGAGTTCCGGTCAGCTTCACTAAAATTGGGGTGCATCAGCAGGATAAGGCGTTGCTTTCTCCCCTTGAGAAAGTAACAGGAGAAACGTTCAGCAGGGCAGTGCTGGTGGGCTTAACTAATCCTCCCTCACTATGGATAAGCAACACTTCATTTAAATAACCTTCCTTTGTCTCACTGTGTTTATGGCCATTTGGGCCATGTCACATTCTATGACTTATTGATACTGGGGTGTCTTTGTGTTTTGCACATTGTGTGCTGCTTTATGCATAGGATTTTCATGTAACTCCCCATCTTCTTTACACCTTAGTGGACTCATTTTGTATCTGATGGTAATAATTTTTTTATTATGAATTGTCTCAATAAATTATCTTTTTTAACTTTATTGATGGTTCATGGTTACATCGGAAGTGATGCAGAGATCAGTGCTTAGAAATGGGAATCAGGCTGGTTTCACATTTGCGTTTCAAAACGCAGCGTTTAAAAAAAAAAACGCAGGTGGTGAAAAAATGCATGTAAACGCGTGCAAACGCTGCGTTTTTTAGACGTATGCGTTTTTGCATGCGGTAAAAAAACTCGGCGTTTTGACGCGTTTACATGCGTTTTTTCATGAGTTTGCATTTTTGAAACGCATGCTGAGAAGTGTGTGACAGCTGCCAATCATCAAAATCAACTAGAAAACCCACTATAAATAGAAATAGCTAGGGTTAGGGTTAGGGATAGGGTTAGGATCCCTAGGGTTAGGGTTAGGGATAGGGTTAGGGTTAGGGTTAGGATCCCTAGGGTTAGGGTTAGGGTTAGGGTTTGGATCCCTAGGGTTTGGGTTAGGGTTAGGGGTAGCTTTTTATTAGAAGAATGTCCTGGTCACCAGGTCACTGATAAGCCACCCCCCACCATCAAGGTGATAAAGGGATCCAAACCCTAACCCTAACCCTACCCCTAACCCTAGGAATCCTAGGGATCCATAGGGATGTTGACCTGGTGACCAGGACATTCTTCTAATAAAAAGCTTTGTTCAATGTGGACACCCCAAGATATACGGTATTGCTATAGAGTACTAAAATTATTAACTCATAGAGTATTCACTGTCATATTATTAGGGTTAGGGTTAGGGGTAGGGTTAGGGTTTGGATCCCTTTATCACCTTGATGGTGGGGGGTAGCTTATCAGGGTGTATTCTTGTTTTTTTCTATAAAAACGCATGGGTTTTTAACGCAAGCAAATGCATGTGCTTAAAAACGCATGCGTTTACATAGACAACAATACGTTTTTTTGCGGCAAAAAAACGCCTCTAGAAATTACTACATGTTGCATTTCTGCGACAGAACGCATGCAGCAAAAAAATGCATGCGTCGTTAAATGCGGCCAAACACGTACAAAAAAACGCATGCGTTTTTAATGTTAAACATAGGGAAAAAAACGCATGCGTTTTTTTCTGTACAAACGCTGCAGATCAAAACGCAAGTGTGAAACCAGCCTCAGACAAACTGATAACTACATGTGATTAGCGCTATAGCTACCGTATTTTAGCAAAGAGAAAAGGAGCCTTAAAGTCATATTCACACATTCAGTATTTGGTCAGTATTTTTCCTCACTATTTGCAAACCAAAATAAGGAGTGGAACAATCAGAGGAAAAGTATAATAGAAACACGTCACCACTTCTGTATTTATCACCCACTCTTGGTTTTGACATACAAACACTGATATGAAATACTGACCAAATACTGAACGTGTCCTCATCATCGGGCTTTATGGTTACTCTGACCTTTTTTTATAATTGATAGTTTATGTAAATCTTGATGGAACAGTCATTAACATTGTTTTATCCTATCTGTCAAGACACAGCTGTCAGGTGACCCGGTGTAACAGGCCAGATTACCCCCCCGCCCAGAATATACCCAGAGTTAAATTAGCCTAAGCTATATTATATCCCGAGTATATTCTGGCTTAGGCCAAACTATACCCCATGGTGTAAATTGGCCTAGGCCAGTTTATACCCCTCTGGGCCAGAATATACCCGGGTGTAACAGGACAGATTAACCCCCCCAGCCCAGAATATACCTGGGGTTAAAGTGGCCTGGGCCAGATTATTCCCCGGGTATATTCTGGCCTAGGCCAAACTATACCCCGGGGTGTAAATTGGCCTAGGCCAGTTTATACCCCTCTGAGCCAGAATATGGCCATAATATACCGGGATATATTCTGGTCCAGAGGGGTATAAACTGGCCTAGGTCAATTTATACCCCGGGGTATAGTTTGGCCTAGGCCAGAATATACCCGGGGAATAATCTGGCCTAGGCCACGCTAACCCTGGGTATATTCTGGGCGAGGGGTTAATATGGCCTGTTACACTGGGACCAGGGGCTCCTTTTCTGTCCCTAACACAAGGGGGCGCCCTAGCTCGCCCTACTCCCTGGGATACTTCAGAAGGCGAAGATGCTGGGGACTCCGCCCTTGCCTTATTTCCTAAGTTAGCCCTCTGTCTGTTCTCCTCCCTCACCCAGGGAAGAGGGGGTGCTACTGTGCACCATAGTACACCAACCCGACAAACAAGGCAACATGGACAAGGGTTAATACAAAGCTTCACGCATAGAAAATATTCACTCACATGTAACAGAGGAATGCATTGGGGTGTGAAGGTAGGGGCATAAACAAAAGCAGTGAAGTATAAGGAGTAACCACGCACACAAACCAAGCAAAAGTCACTAATAACTCCTTCAACTATCCTATCATATGTGCTCCTCTCCTACCATTAGCCATGCAGCAAATGCTAGCTCTGGCGAGGATTAGAAACAGAGCCCAGATTATAAAGGGAAAATGAGGGTCTAACCGAGCACAGCTGTGAGCACAGGGATTTCCTATGGCTGAATTACCAGTGTTCTGCCAGAAGAAATAAACACATTTAAAATGAAGAAGTGTGCCTTCTCAGCGCCGGAGTAGGAGCAATCAGACTCTGCGGTCTTCTGGCTTTACACTGTCGCAGTAACCCTGTGACAATATCTTAATGCACCATTCCATTGTTTTATTTTATTCTTGTATCCCTTTGTTAGGGATCACGTATGTGAGTGTAATGCATGTAGTTACATACTCACCGGTAAGTGTCTACATCTGTTTCAGCCCTGTTCTATTTGCTCCGGTATCACATAATGACTTTTCTAAGCCATCAGCCATCGAGTTTTCCTGAGCACACTCGGGTGATCTCCGAGTATTTCTTAGTGCTCGGAGACTTAGTTTTCGCCGCCTGAGCTGCATGATTTATGGCTGCTGGACAGCCTGAACACATGTAGGAATTCCCTAACAAACAGACATTCCTCACATGCATTCAGCCTGTCTAGCAGCCATAAATCATCCAGCTGTGGCAAAGAAAATTAAATCTCCGAGCACTTACAAATACTCGGAGACCACCCGAGCAACAAGTATACTCGCTCATCACTATCTACGAGGCTCTGCACAAGGCTACAGAGCTTTGTTCTGAATTCCCATAGACTTGTATTGAGAAGATTTTAAAAAGTGACTCTGCTTCACACAGCAACTACTGTGTGATCTGACAGGTCACAACTGCAGCCACGTGATACCAGAGTAGGCTTGAGAACAGGTAAGACAGCTACCGATGAGTAAGTAACTACATGCATTAATCTCTTAAATGTGATCCCTAACAAAGGAGTAAAAAAAAAGTTGGAGTGGTGCTTTAAACAGATGAGAGAAATTGGGCTGAGCATGAATATTTAGCAAAGCCTATAACACTGAACTTTAGGACTCATACCCATCATCGTAAAAAAAAAACCGATCTGATATTAGTCGAGAAAAGTGGGACGAGCATCATGCAAGTGTCATGAAATTTTCACACGAGTACAATGCGATTTACAACACCTAGCATCTGAATGACATGCGAATGTGATAAAATGGCAATGCGATTTTACATGAGCTTTTACTTAGTTTTCCAAGGAATTATTCTTCAAGACATACAGTACGATATATATATATATATATATATATATATATATATATATATATACACAAGGGGTCTCACAAGGGGTCTGAAGATCTCATCTCGGTACCTAATGGCAGTCAGGCTACCTACCTCTGGTGAGCACATGGAGGGCTGTGCGGCCCTCCAAAGAAATGCCATCCCACACCATTACTGACCCACTACCAAACCAGTCATGCTGAAGGATGTTCCAGGCAGCAGATCGCTCTCCACGGCGTCTCCAGACTCTGCCACATCTGTCACATGTGCTCAGTGTGAACCTGCTTTCATCTGTGAAGAGCACAGGGCGCCAGTGGCGAATTTGCCAATCCTGGTGTTCTGTGGCAAATGCCAAGCATCCTGCACAGTGTTGGGCTGTGAGCACAACCCCCATCTGTGGGCGTCGGGCCATCAAACTATCCTCATGGAGTCGGTTTCTAACCGTTTGTGCAGACACATGCACATTTGTGGCCTGCTGGAGGTCATTTTGCAGGGCTCTGGCAGTGCTCCTCCAGTTCCTCCTTGCACAAAGGAGGAGGTAGTGGTCCTGCTGCTGGGTTGATGCCCTGCTACGGTCCCCTCCACGTCTTCTGGTGTACTGGCCTGTCTCCTGGTAGCGCCTCCAGCCTCTGGACACAACGCTGACAAACGCAGCAAACCTTCTTGCCACAGCTGGCATTGATGTGCCATCCTGGATGAGCTGCGCTACCTGAGCCACTTGTGTGGGTTGTAGAGTATGTCTCATGCTACCACGAGTGTGAAAGCACAACCAACATTCAAAAGTGACCAAAACATCAGCCAGAAAGCATTGGTACTAAAATGTGGTCTGTGGTCCCCACCTGCAAAACCACTTCTTTATTGAATGTATCTCGATAATTGCCCATAATTAACATCTGTTGTCTATTCCATTTGCACAACAGCATGAGAAATTGAGTACATGCCTTGTGCAGGCATGTACTACGGAGGACAGAGAATGAACTTCAATCCCATATTGCAGCCAGCATGCAGCCAGCGGGTAAGGAAAGGGTGAATCAAACACCCGAAAACCCCGCCCCTATGGCTAAAGATTGTTCCCTCCGAATTCAGGTGACAGTGTCCCTTTAATGACATGTGCACGCTATATATGTCTGTAGCACTGCTTGATTCATTGCTTGAGAAAGGATTGTTTTATCCGAAACGTTGCCACGCCACAGGGCATTAAAGTCCTTTATTTACATCTTTTTGTGCTGTTTCCCTTTTTGTTTACTGTCTGGAAGGCCATTGGAATGCTGGTGAGGGAAGTGTGCACGCTTTAAGGCCATGTTCACACGCTGCGGGTTCCTCTGCGGGTTAATCCCGCAGCGGAATTGAAAATCTGCAGGGCAAAACCGCTGTGGTTATCCCTGCAGCTTTATCGCGGTTTGTTCCGCGGTTTCCGCTGCGGGATTACTGCTGTACTATTGATGCTGCATATGCAGCAATATGCAGCATCAATAGTAATGTAAAAAATAATAAAAATTGGCTATACTCACCCTCTGACGTCGCGATCTCCCCGGCGCTGCAAGCGGCTGTGCCGACAAGGACCTTCGTGACGTCACGGTCATGTGACCGCGGCGTCATCACGGTCATGTGACCGCGACGTCACCACAGGTCCTGTTCGGCACAGCAACTGAGACCGGACGGCCGCGGGCAGCGCTGAGAGGTGAGTATAGCTTCATTTTTTATTTTAATTCTTTTTTTTACACTATTTTATGGTTCCCAGGGCCTGGAGGAGAGTCTCCTCTCCTCCACCCCGGGTACCACCCGCACATTATCCGCTTACTTCCCGCAACGTGGGCACAGCCCCATGCGGGAAGTAAGCGGTTCAATGCATTCCTATGGGTGCAGAATCGCAGCGATTCTGCACAAAGAAGTGACATGCTGCGGGTTGTAAACCGCTGCGTTTCTGCGCGGTTTTTCCCGCAGCATGTGCACTGCGGTTTGCGGTTTCCATAGGGTTTACATGTTAATGTAAACGCTATGGAAACTGCTGCGGACCCGCAGCATCAAAATCGCGGCGGTTCCGCGGTAAAAACCGCAGCGTGTGAACATGGCCTAAGGTATTTTTTCTGGTGCTGTTCCTCTTTTTCTACATATACTGTGTATATATATATATATATATATATATATATATATATATACTGTATATTTTAGTAATCACAATAACCTCAGTGACATATTTAATGTCATAGGATAGGGCTATAAGTGGCCCATCAAAGGAGAGAGGAGCAACCACCTACTCCAAGAAACCTGTATGAAAGGCTGCTTTTTCCTTTCATACATACACTGTGTTCCAAATTATTATGCACAAAGAGTTTAGGAGTGATAAGGTTAGAATTTTTTTGTTTGTCATTTAAACTCATTGATGGGGATGTGTGTCAGGGCTCTTTATATCACTGAAAGCAATTGCAGATACTTGTGCACATTAGTTTGGCAGGTGTGTCCAAATAAAGGCAAGACTACTTAAGAAGGCTGTTCCACATTATTAAGCAGCCTACATTTTTTGCCAAAATGGGAAAGAAAAAGGATGTGTCGGCTGCTGAGAAGCAACAAATTGTGGAGTATTTAGGTCAAGGCATGACTACAATCAACATTGCCAAGACTCTTCATCGTGATCATCGCACAATCAAGAAGTATGTAGCTGATTCCCAGCACACATGTGTGCGTGCTGATAAGGAAAAATTGAGGACTCTTTCCAACAGGCAATTGCGTAAGGTTAAAAGAGCAGCTGCAAAAATGCCTTGTCATAGCAGCAGACAAGTTTTTGAAGCCGCTGGTGTCTCCAACGTCCCCAGAACAACAAGATGCAGGGTCATTCAGAGGTTTGCAGCCATCCTGTCGACCACCTCTATCCACTGCACACAAGCAGAAACTGCTCCAGTGGGCCAAACGATACATGAAGACTGACTTCCAAACTGTTTTGTTCACCGATGAGTACCGTGCAACGCTCGATGGTCCAGATGGATGGAGTGGAGGATGGCTGGTTGATGGACACCCCATGAAAACACGGCTAAGGTGCCAACAGGAGGAGATGGAGTAATGTTTTGGGCTGGAATCATGGGGAGAGAGATTGTCGGCCCCTTTATGATCCCTGAAGGGGTAAAGATGAACTCCATAATCTATGTGGAGTTTCGAAAACAACACTTCCTGCCATGGTTCAAGAGGAAGAACCATGCTTTCCGCAGCAAGATCATTTTCATGCTCATGATAATGCACCGTCTCATGCTGCAAAAAACACATCTGCATCTCTGGCTGCTATGGGCATAAAAGAGGACAAAGTTATGGTGTGGCCACCATCTTCCCCTGACCTCAACTCCATTGAGAACCTCTGGAGCATCATCAAAAGGAGTGTCTATGATGGCGGGAGGCAGTTCACATCTAAGCAACATCTCTGGTAGGGTATTCTGTCCACATGCAAAACAATTGAAGCTGAAACAATCCAAAAACTGACAAATTCAATGGACGAGAGAGTTCAGAAGCTCCTTTCGAACAAGGGGTCCTATGTGCAAATGGAACATCACCTAGAATAAAGTTTTCACTTGAAAACTGTTTGATTTAATTTTGTAATAAGCTGATAATGCTTATAACTTCACAATTGACCATTTTTTTGTTCAAAATAAAAAAAAAAGGTTGAAAACTCTGCTGTGCATAATAATTTGGAACATGCATTTTGAGTGTTTATTTTTTTAAAAAAGATACTGCGTTCATAGGCAGTTTGTTCCAAAACATTGCAATTATACTAGAATAGTAGATGACTGGAAAATAACAATGACTGCAATTCAGATAGGTAATTTAGAGAAAATATGAGGAAATATTATTTGCATAATAATTTGGAACACAGTGTATATATATTTTAGATGGATAGATACATAGACAGATACATAGATATACAGTGCCTTGCGAAAGTATTCGGCCCCCTGGAACTTTTCAACCTTTTCCCACATGTCATGCTTCAAACATAAAGATACCAAATGTAAATTTTTGGTGAAGAATCAGCAACAAGTGGAGCATAATTGTGAAGTTGAACGAAATTTATTGGTTATTTAAAATTTTTGTGGAGATTCAAAAACTGAAAAGTGGGGCGTGCAATATTATTCAGCCCCTTTAACTTAATACTTTGTTGCGCCACCTTTTGCTGCAATTACAGCTGCAAGTCACTTGGGGTATGTCTCTATCAGTTTTGTACATTGAGAGACTGAAATTCTTGCCCATTTTTCCTTGGCAAACAGCTCGAGCTCAGTGAGGTTTGATGGAGATCATTTGTGAACAGCAGTTTTCAGCTCTTTCCACAGATTCTCGATTGGATTGAGGTCTGGACTTTGACTTGGCCATTCTAACACCTCAATATATGTATTTGTGAACCATTCCATTGTAGATGTTGCTTTATGTTTGGGATCATTATCTTGCTGGAAGACAAATCTCTGTCCCAGTCTCAGGTCTTTTGCAGACTCCAACAGGTTTTCTTCAAGAATGGTCCTGTATTTGGCTCCATCCATCTTCCCATCAATTTTTACCATCTTTCCTGTCCCTGCTAAAGAAAAGCAGGCCCAAACCATGATGTTGCCACCACCATGTTTGACAGTGGGGATGGTGTGTTCAGGGTGATGAGCTGTGTTGCCTTTACGCCAAACATATAGTTCGATTTTGGTTTAATCTGACCAGAGCACCTTCTTCAACATGTTTGGTGTGTCTCCCAGGTGGCTTGTTGCAAACTTTAAACGACACTTTTTAGGGATATCTTTGAGAAATGGCTTTCTTCTTGCCACTGTTCCATAAAGGCCAGATTTGTGCAGTATACGACTGATTGTTGTCCTATGGACAGTCTGTCCCACCTCAGCTGTAGATCTCTGCAGTTCATCCAGAGTGATCATGGGCCTCTTGGCTGCATCTCTGATCAGTCTTCTCCTTGTTTGAGATGAAAGTTTAGAGGGACGGCCGGGTCTTGGTAGATTTGCAGTGGTATGATACTCCTTCCATTTCAATATGATCGCTTGCCCAGTGCTCCTTGGGATGTTTAAAGTTTTGGAAATCATTTTGTATCCAAGTCCGGCTTTAAACTTCTCCACAACAGTATCACGGACCTGCCTGTTGTTTTCCTTGGTCTTCATGATGCTCTCTCTGCTTCAAACAGAACCCTGAGACTATCACAGAGCAGGTGCATTTATACGGAGACATGATTACACACAGGTGGATTATATTTATCATCATTAGGCATTTAGGACAACATTGGATCATTCAGAGATCCACAATGAACTTCTGGAGTGAGTTTGCTGCAGTGAAAGTAAAGGGGCCGAAAAATATTGCACCCCCATATTTCAGTTTTTGAATTTCCACAAAATTTTAAATAACCAATACATTTCATTCAACTTCGCAATTGTGTTCCACTTGTTGTTGATTCTTCACCAAAAATGTACATATGTTTGTAGCATGATATGTGGGAAAAGGTTGAAAAGTTCCAGGGGGTCAACTACTTTTGCAAGGCACTGTAAATACGTGATTGAGATATATAATCAGTGTATTGAGTGTGTAGCTTACTGTGCATGTATTTTATTAATAAAGTAGATTTAATAGTTCTATTGTTAGGGTTTCTTTGTAGCATGTGCATTATACACATACAGCTTTACAAAATGCACATTATGCACATTCTCTGCAGAGCATGCATAGACACAGCATTGATGCATGCACAGTACATGTACTCCCAGTTCTGCTAATTATACACAACTTTGCTATACAGTTGTGCTCAAAAGTTTACATACCCCAGCAGAATTTTTGCTTTCTTGGCCTTTTTTCAGAGAATATGAATGATAACACTAAAACTTTTTCTCCACTCATGGTTAGTGGTTGGATGAAGCCATTTATTGCCAAACTACTGTGTTTTCTATTTTTAAATCATGATGACAACCCAAAACATCCAAATGACCCTGATCAAAAGTTCACATACCCTGGTGATTTTGGCCTGATAACATGCACAGAAGTTGACACAAATGGGTTTCAATGGCTACTAAAGGTAACATCCTCACCTGTGACCTGCTTGCTTGTTATCAGTGTGTGTGCATAAAAGCTGAGTGAGTTTCTGGATCCAAACAGACTGTTGCATCTTTCATCCAGCCACTGACATTTCTGGATTGTGAGTCATGGGGAAAGCAAAAGAATTGTCAACGGATCTACGGGAAAAGGGATACAAAAAGATATCCAAGGAATTGATAATGCTAGTCAGCAGCATTCTAACTATGACTAACAAATAGAAAATCAGGGGCTCTGTAAAAACAAAACCACGGTCAGGTAGACCAACAAAAATTTTGCCCACAACTGCCAGGAAAATTGTTCGGGATGCAAAGAAAACCCACAAATAACATCAGCTGAAATACTGGACTCTCTGAAAACTAGTGGTGTGGCTGTTTCAAGATGCACAATAAGGAGGCACTTGAAGAAAAATGGGCTGCATGGTCGAGTCGCCAGAAGAAAGCCATTACTGCGTAAATGCCACAAAGTATCTCGCCTACAATATGCAAAACAGCACAGAGGCAAGCCTAAAAACTTCTGGAAGAAGTTAATTTGGAGTGATGAGACCAAAATTGAACTTTTCGGCCACAACCATAAATGTTACATTTGGAGAGAGGTCAGCAAGGCCTATGGTGAAAGAAACACCACTCCTACTGTAAAGCATGGAGGTGAATCCATTATGTTTTGGGGATGTGTGAGCTACAAATGCACATGAAACTTGGCTAAAGTTGAAGGAAAGATTAATGCAGCACGTTATCAGCAATACTGAAGGCAAATTTGCAATCAACAGCCCGGAAGCTGCGAATGGGACGTACTTGGACGTTCCAACATGACAACAATCTAAAACACAAGGCCAAGTCGACCTATCATTGGTTACAGCAGAACAAAGTGAAGGTTCTGGAGTGGCCATCTCAGTTTCCTGACCTCAATATCATTGTGCCACTCTGGGGAGATCTCAAGCATGCAGTTCATGCTAGACAGCCCAGGAATTAACAGGAACTGGAGGCTTTTTGCCAAGAAGAGTGGGCAGCTTTACCATCTGACAAAATAAAGAACTTTATCCACAACTATCACAAAAGACTTCAAGCTGTCATTGATGTTAGAGGGGGCAATACACGGTATTAAAAAATGGGGTATGTGAGCTTTTGATCAGCCTAATTTGGATGTTTTGGGATGTCATTATGATTTAAAAAGAGAAAACACAGTTGTTTGACAGGAAATAGCTTCATCCAACCACTAACCATGAGAGGAAACAAAGTTTTGGTGTTATCATTCATATTTTCTGAAAAAAGGCCAAGAAAGCAAAAATTCTGCCAGGGTATGTAAACTTTTGAGCACAACTCTATATCCACGCACACACAATCTGCTACATCACCCCACACATACACACACAACTCTACTACATCGCCACACGCACGCACAGCTCTGCTGCACACTGTATACAACATATCACCAGGTTTTGATGTTCCTTCAATGCAAGTGACTGATTACATGACTTGAAACGTTCTGTCCGTTAGCCAGGACCTGCAACATCTGTGATGTGCAGCTCTTGGTAGCTGGTTCTCCTGCCCTGTACCAATCTGCGTTTGCGTTGATCATACAAAACTGTCTCTGGTCTAAAAGACACAGACTTTTTACCAAACACTATGATAATTATTCCACACAAAGTCCCTGCAGTAGATGCCAAACATATCCATAAGAACCATTTACTCCAAGGATAACTAAAGACTGTTGTTTGAAATCCAGCAGGCCATTGCTAACAGTCATAGCATTTTTTCACTGTATAAAAAAAATGTACATCTGTATTTATTACAAAAACCTATACTGCCCTGTAGACATTTTTTACAGTGGGAGTCTATGAACAAATTATGTCACTGTATGTCTATAGAGTGCCATACATGACAGCTTCCATTGGAGGTAAAAAATAAACAAAGGCAAAAAATAAAAAAACGAACTGCAGCATACATTGCAGCATTACATTTTATAGTATTCAATAACAAGAATTTAATATATATTTAAACATATATCTCAGATCCAAGCGTGAATATCAGTAGTTATGCAGAATTTTATTTCCATGTTTTTTCATAGATAAGTCATGCAATCATCCAGTTCTGACTGCAGGATGAGAAGAAAATGGAATCTCAAATTGATAGAAGTTACAATTACAAGAAAATGAAGAGACTGATGGAAATATCAGGAAATCGAGCTATGAAAGAAGATGATGTAAATCATTATAAATAATACCACCAGTATCATATATCATTGAACAGACACACAAAAATCCTGCCGGATAAAGTCATTGCATTCCACCACAACACAAGCTTAGTACTTAATACCTGACAACCCAATAAATTTTAAAGCGACAGCTTTCTGAGAAATGTTTAAAAATGTTGAATTTATTTGCCTGAAAAGCCACTAGAGTAGTAATCTAATAAATTCAAGTAAAAGATTATCAATATCAATGATTTTATACAGCACAGAAAAACTAGCCATTGTGTGTAGTGTTATAGCTGATCTACAGTGAGAGAAATAAGTATTTACTCTCTTACTGATTTTATAAGTTTGCCCACTGACAAAGACATGAACAGTCTATAATTTTAAAGGTAGGCTAATTTTAACATTGAGAGATAGAATATCAAAAATAAAATCCAGAAAATCACATTGTAAAAATTATATAAATGTATTTGCATTTTGCAGTGAGAAATAAGTATTTGATACCCTACCGACCATTAAGAGTTCTGGCTCCTACAGACCAGTTAGATGCTCCTAATCAACTTGTTACCAGCATTAAACACAGCTGTTTTACATAGTCACCTTTATAAAAGATTCCTGTCCACAGACTCAATTACTCAGTCAGACTCTAACCTCTACAACATGGGCAAGACCAAAGAGCTTTATAATGATGTCAGGGACAAGATCATAGACCTGCACTAAGCTGGAATGGGCTACAAAACAATAAGTAAGATGCTGGATGAGAAGGAGACAACTGTTGATGCAATAGTAAGAAAATGGAAGAAATACAAAATGACTGTCAATCAACATTGATCTAGGGCACTATGCAAAATCTTACCACGTGGGGTATCCTTGATCATGAGGAAGATGAGATATCAGCCTAAAACTACACGGGGTGAACTTGCTAATGATCTCAAGGCAGCTGGAGCCACAGTCACCAAGAAAACCACTGGTAACACAGTACGCCGTAAAGGTTTAAAATCCTGCAGTGCCCGCAAGGTCCCCCTGCTCAAGAAGGCACATGTATAGAAAAAGATCACTGCACTCGTGTAGTTCAAATTGCTTATAAAGAGTTTATTCAGGTCAAAAAGTTCATGGAAACTAGGCGATATTATATTTTAACGTTTCGGCCAGCCCGTGGCCTTGTTCACAAAATCGCCCAAAATAACTTCATTACAGTAAGGACACTGTGAGCTTGGTGAGCTTGGTAAAGAACGCAGTTGTGTAACCAAACTGGTATGGTATGGGTGCTTGCCAGTACAGTACAAACGTAGTTCCAGCTGGGATCCAGTCTGGTTTGTGTTTTCGAGTCTGGGGTACAGTTCAAATTGTGCGGTCCCCGTGTGGTCTGGTATTTCCCAGTAGGAGCAGGGAGGAATAGTGCTGTCTCATGTACAGAGTCAGGGGCACTTTTCAGACTATATAGTCCCTGTAGTATTTGGCATATCACAGAGGGAACAGGGGGTGATAGCAATCCAAAACACCTTGTTGTCCTGCACCAGAGGCAAGCGTTGGTGGCCAAGTGGAGGGAGCCGACACTATAATGTGTCCAGGCAGTGGATAGGCTAAAACTACACGGGGTGAACTTGCTAATGATCTCAAGGCAGCTGGAGCCACAGTCACCAAGAAAACCACTGGTAACACAGTACGCCGTAAAGGTTTAAAATCCTGCAGTGCCCGCAAGGTCCCCCTGCTCAAGAAGGCACATGTGCAGGCTCATCTGAAGTTTGCCAATGAACACCTGGATGATTATGTGAGTGATTGGGAGAAGGTGCTGTGATCAGATGACACAAAAATTGAGGTCTTTGGCATTAACTCAAGTCGCCATGTTTGGAGGAAGAGAAATGCTGCATATGACACAAAGAACACCATCCCCACTGTTAAGCATGGATTTGGAAACATTATGTTTTGGGGGTGTTTCTCTGCTAAGGGCATAGGACTACTTCACTGCATCAATGGGAGAATGGATGGAGGGATGTACCGTAAAATCCTGAGTAACAACCTCCTTCCCTCCGCCAGGACATTAAAAATGGGTTTTGGCTTGGTCTTCCAGAAAGACAATGACCCAAAACATACAGCCAAGGCAACAAAGGAGTGGCTCAAAAAGAAACACATTAAGGTCATGGTGTGGCCTAGCCAGTCTCTAGACCTTAATCTCATAGAAAACGTATGGAGGGAGTTGAAGCTCCGAGTTGTCAAGCGACAGCCTCAAAATCTTAATGATTTAGAGATGATCTACAAAGAGGAGTGGACTAAAATTCCTCCTGACGTGTGCGCAAACCTCATCATCAACTACAAAAAAGTCTGACTGCTGCGCTTGCCAACAAAGATTTTGCCACCAAGTATTAAGTCTTGTTTGCCAGAGGGATCAAATACTTATTTCTCACTGTAAAATGCAATTTTTTTTATAATTTATACAATGTGATTTTCTGGATTTTATTTTTGATATTCTCTCAATGTTAAAATTAACCTACCCTTAAAATTATAGACTGTTCATGTCTTTGTCAGTGGGCAAACTTACAAAATCAGCAAGGGATCAAATACTTATTTTCCCTATTGTACATTAAACTAGACAGTGAAGTGAGGATCCCAGAAGATGTAAGAAATGTTAGCAGATAAAAAAAATCTCAATTTTCTTCATAGTAAATCATAATGATAATGCAGTTATTTACATTACAATTAATCAATTGTATGAGACTAGAAAAATGGTCTATTCCCCCACCCAAAAAAAAAGAGTCCCTTTTATCTATGGGCTGTGTTTAGTATTACAATTCAGCCCCATCCATGTTCAAGAGTAATGTTGATTATAAAAAATGGCAGACCTTTTCTTCTAATCTTAATGTAGTAGACTACGTAAATTCAGAATCCCTGTAAAAAAAATTCAGGATCTTAACCAAATTGGAAAACTTTGGATATCATGAAGTTTGTTTCTTGATTTCCCTATCTGCTTTTCCAAGCTTGGTTTTATATTGTGGATAAACCATACATTGTTGAGATGGGAATTTTCATTTTAAAGAGCACAAGACATTAAAGGAGACCTTTCATCACGTATTTCCTTATAAAATCATTTGCTACCACATTCTTCAGTCTATTAATGGGAATCTGTCAACAGGAATTCAACCCAAAACTATTTATAAGCACATGAAGCTCTTTCAAAGATAAGTCCAGCAATACCCGTACATGACTAGGCCGTTCTTCCATTACTGAGAAATTCATATGCAAATGGCTATGGTAGATCTGAAGCTTCTGTCCTTCAGCTCTATGCCCCACCCAGAAATGCCTCTTCATGACCAGTCAGTTCCTCCATCACTGAGAAATCATCAGATTAATTGATATTGACTGACAAGCCTCTATTTTTGAGACTTTAGGCAAAGAGCCATCAATCAAGGAGGAGGAGGCAGTGCTAGGCTGGAGTGACAAACGCTGTAGTGTCCCACAAATGGGAACAACCTGTAACGTATATTCCAGTATATGTGGAAAAAAGAACAGGTTCTGCAACAGCTGAAAGATGCCAGCATAATTCACATATACAAGAGGAAAGGTAATTACCAATCTTGTGACAACCATTGAGGCATCTCACTTCTGTCCACTGCAGGAAAGATATTGGCTCGTCTCTTGCTCAACCGCCTTCTACATCACCTTGAGCAAGGCCTACTACCTGAAAGCCAGTGTGGTTTCTGTGCTAAACGTGGAACAGTAGATATGGTCTTTGCAGCACGTCAACTTCAGAAAAAGTGCCAGGAGCAATATAGTGACCTTTATGTGACTTTTGTTGATTTGATCTAGGCTTTCCACACAGTCAGTAGAGACAGCCTGTGGAAGATCATGGCAAAATTCGGCTCCCCAAGCAAGTTCATCTCAATCGTCCGGCAGTTTCATGATGGCATGATGTTCTTAACGATAGAGATGAATCTGAGGCTTTCCCAGTAACAAACGGCGTAAAACAAGGCTGTGTGCTTGTTCCAACCCTGTTCAGTATGCTATTGTCTGCAATGTTAAGTGATGCCTTTAACACCTGTGAAGATGGAATCCAGGCTAGGTACAGGACTGATGGCAAGTTACACTGTGTTACCAAGGTTTTTGTCTCTCGGACAATTTTGAGTGTTCTTGTTAGATTTTTTTCATGCTGATTTCAGAAATTACTTCAGATTTTTCCTATCACATAAGGTTTTTTTTTATAATTCTAAAAACTCATATATGAACTTTTTCTGAAATAGTATATTCTGAATTTTCCACTGAAATAACATAAATCGCTGATCTACGCATATGCAAGCACTTATTATGCGAATTCCGCACAGGTGACCGTGTACAGAGCATACCACATCTTCTGGGCAGGGGAGGAATCAAAAGACAATACTGACATTACAGCAAGGGATCACAGAGGATTCATTTTGTGAGGTAAAATATTTCACTGACTGATTGTTTTTAAACAATATTTTACGTTACAAAATGTATCCTCTGCGATCTCCTGCAGTAATGTCAGTATTGTCTTTTGCTTCCTCCCCTGCCCAGGAGCTGTGAGCACATGGGGGAGAGATTCTCAACTCTGCAAAGCCTGCCCCCATCGTGACATTACTGCCCTCCCAATGCGATAGCATCAGGCCTCCATCTAGCTCCTATCATATATTCGCCTGAATACTTTTCAATGTAAAAACTGAAGATTTATTTTGAAATGTCGCATCGGTGTCTCAACAGCAGTGATAATTTCTGCTACATATGCAGAGAATATGCAATGAAAGCACAAAAGAAGGAAATTACTCCACTTGTTAAGAAAGCATATGAACTATACTTTGAATGTTCAATTGGAGATCAGGACAAACAGTGGGCACCTCATATATGCTGTGCATCTTGTTCTAGAAGCCTTAGAGCATGGCTGAATGGATCACGACCTTCAATGCTGTTCGCTGTCCCAATGATATGGAGAGAGCAGAGAGATCATGTAACAGACTGATATTTCTGCCTTACAAATGTAACAGGATATTCAGCAAAGAACAAGAAATCAATAGAACATCCTAATCTTCCTTCAGCCATAAGACCAGTGCCACACGATGAAAGTCTTCATGTTCCAAAGCCGCCCAAAGTATGGACAAAGGAGGACGACGAAGATGAACCAACAATGTCAGTGGAAAATGAAACTGCTGCAGACCCATACTTTGAGCCTTCTACATCTAATCCACATGTGTTCAGTCAAGCTGATCTGAGTGACTTAAGGTACCTTCACACTGAACAACTTAACAACGATAACGATAGCGATCCGTGACGTTGCAGCGTCCTGGATAGCGATATCGTTGTGTTTGACACGCAGCAGCGATCTGGATCCCGCTGTGATATCGCTGGTTGGAGCTAGAAGTCCAGAACTTTATTTAGTCGTTAGGTTGGCGTGTATCGTTGTGTTTGACAGCAAAAGCAACGATGCCAGCAATGTTTTACAATGGTAACCAGGGTAAACATCGGGTTACTAAGTGCAGGGCCACGCTTAGTAACCCGATATTTACCCTGGTTACCATTGTAAAAGTAAAAAAAACCAAACACTACATACTCACCTTCTGATGTCTGTCACGTCCCCCGGCGTCCGCGCTGTTGCTCAGAGCTTCCTGCACTGAATGTGTCAGTGCCGGCCGTAAAGCAAAGCACAGCGGTGACGTCACCGCTCTGCTTTAGGGCCGGCGCTTACACAATGCAGGGAAGCGGACACCGGGGGACCCGACAGACACCGGAATGTAAGTATGTAGTGTTTGGTTTTTTTTACATTTACACTGGTAACCAGGGTAAACATCGGGTTACTAAGCGCGGCCCTGCGCTTAGTAACCCGATGTTTACCCTGGTTACCCGGGGACTTCAGCATCGTTGGTCGCTGGAGAGCTGTCTGTGTGACAGCTCTCCAGCGACCACACAACGACGAAACAGTGACGCTGCAGCGATCGGCATCGTTGTCTATATCGCTGCAGCGTCGCTTAATGTGACGGTACCTTTAGTCAGAGATTTGAAATTGACAAAGAGCAGGCAGAATTATTGGGATCAAGGCTACAAGAATGGAAACTCATATTACCAGGAACAAGAGTTTCTCTTTTTTGCAGTCATCAAGAAGACCTTAATCAATTTTTCAACCATGTCGACAGTTTCACCTTTTGCAATGACGTCTTGGGGTTGTTTGGTGCTCTTGGATGCAAACATGACCCAAAGGAATGGCGACTGTTCATTGACTGTTTTAGTACACAACAGAAATATCTATCCTTCTATACCTATTGGACATGCCGTACACATGAAAGAAACGTATGAGAATATGGAGATACTGTTGACCCACATTAATTATAGAAATTATAACTGGAACATGGTGGTGATCTAAAAGTTGTTGCACTTCTTCTTGGACTACAGTTTGGATATACCAAGTATTGTTGTTTTATTTGTGAGTGGGACAGTCCTGCACGAGAAATGCACTATTTCAGAAAGGACTGGCCACTCCGCGAAAACCTGGTTGCTGGACAGAAGAATGTTAAACATAATCCTCTCGTTGATCCAGCAAAGATATTTCTCCCTCCTTTGCATATTAAACTTACTTGCAACAGAAATTTCCAAGAATAAGTGATGCAAAGATTAAAGCAGGTATTTTTATTGACACACAGATCAGAGATATAATGAATGACAGTAGTTTTAATGGTCATTTGCAGGGTGCTTAACAAGTGGCATGGAGAGCTTATAAAGATGTGACCTTCAACTTCCTTGGCAACAGCAGGGCACTGAACTTTGAACAACTCGTGAACAACATACTCACAGCATATCTTTTGATGAAATGCAATATGTTACTAAAAATGAATTTTCTACATTCTCAATTGGACTTTGTTCCAGCCAATCTTGGTGCCGTTAGCGATGAACACGGTGAAAGATTTCACCAAGACATTGCACTGATGGAGAAAAGGTACCAAGGAAAGTGGAGTACGTCAATGCTGGCTGACTATTGCTGGAATCTTACTCGAGAAGCATCTGACACTAAAGTCGTCTGCAAAACACTTTTGAGCAATTGTTTTTGCTACTGACATCGATGCACATGTATATAGTGTCTCGGACGTCATAATGTAGACTATGTTGTTTCTTAAAAATCTTACATGATACAGACTTTTGGAGCGTGTTCAGCATATCAAAATCTATAAGGCTGCCGTCACACTAGCAGTATTTGGTCAGTATTTTACATCAGTATTTGCAAGCCCAAACCAGGAGTGGGTGATAAATACAGAAGTGGTGCATATGTTTCCATTATACTTTTCCTCTAATTGTTCCAGTCCTGGTTTTGGCTTAAAACTTCAGGGCCTGGATTGGCCTCATCAGCCACCTGCGGACCCATAACTACTAATTCTCTTCTAACCCTGAAGCCATGGTCATCTTCAACTACGAAGGACGAACATCTCTGTGTTGAGTTTTTTCCTCCAATCAGCAAAATTCTCTGTTGTTGCTAGGCAGAAATAGACTGCGCAAAGATTATCCCTATGTCCCGCCAGTAGTTGGGCTCTGTATTAGGTTGTTCCTCCCTTCTTCTTCAGTTTAGTCTACAGCAGCTATTACTCAAGATGCAGGTGTACTGCCCTGTACAGATTACTCCTTTTTACCTACTGTTCATTGTAACTAATGCAAGATTTTGGAAGAAAACAGCATTGTTTCTCGTAAGGACAAAGTGGTAAGAGGGGTTCCAATTCCAGGAGGGGGCAGGCAGGTTAAAATATTAAGTTATATGGATGATATTACAGTATTGTGTGAATTCATGCATCCCTCAGAAGAGCTCTGCTACACACCACCTTCTTCTGTCAGGCATCTGTGTTCAAACTCAACATGGAAAAAAGTGAATGTTTACACATGGGGGAGTGGGACTACGCTCCCACCCTAGAAATATGTTTTAAACAAGACCACATTACAGTGTTAGGGGTTGTTTTAAACACGGAACTTAAGAATGAGGCCAACTGGGATAATGTGATAATAAAAATGGAGAAAAAGATCTCTTTTTGGATGTTAAGGAACTTAACCATGGAAGGGAAGGTATTAATTATAAAAATGATTCTGTTACGCATAATGCTACACAACGCCATGTGTAACAACCACCAAAAGGCCCCCCAAATTATTAGACAGGCCACATAATGCTTTGTTTAAAACAAATATTTTTATTTATATCAAAAGGATAAAAACCTTAGTTCAAATACACAAACAATTATAGAAATGCCTCCAATCCAATACAAATAACGTGTGGCCACACTGGTAACAATATAATATAACCCCATGGCAACAGTAATGCCTCTATAGATATTAGTATAACATCCTTAGGTAATATCCCTGGCACATGGCCTAAAAAGAAACCCCTGCCAAAGTGCTTTAGTGCATGTATTTGGCTGGTTATAAAATACAACCCATAAGGCTCATACCAAATAGGACTCAATTGGCGTTTCAGTAGATACTACGATAATATTCACAGTTAGTATCCCGGTTAAATAACCTGATCAGAAACCCTTGCCAAAGTGCCTCAGTGCATATGTCAATTATGGGCTCGTACAGCCACCGCAAGTAAGTGTATCTAGTCATAGTTACCTCCGTGTCACCACACGAGATCTGCTCAAACCCCTACCCCTAGCTGTTTTGAACAGCTGACATGTGGAATTGCGAACCACTCACGGCTGTCAACCCGTTAAATGCCGCTGTCAAATTCTGACAGCGGCATTTAACACGTGCTTCTGGCAAGTGTGCTGGAAATCCCACCCATTGGCACCTGGGTTGCTGATCGGTTGGCATGACAACCAGAGGTCTCCAGCAGACCTATAAGGTTGTCACTGCCAGATTGCTATGAGCGTCGCTCATAGTTAGGCCGGAGTCACACACAACGTATAAAAATACGGTCCGTTTTTGATGGCCGAGATACACAGAAAATTTCCTGAGCAGTGATCCGTATTCAATGCGAGGATGCGATTTTTTCTCCAAAAATTATCCGTGTGTCATCCGTATGGCATCCGTACTGCGAGATTGTCTCGCCAGCTTGCAAAATGGACATAGAATGGATCCATGGCCTCAAATATTCGTAAAAACATATATACAGTAGATATATTTATATATGTTAGAGAGACACATATATACATATATTTATATTTCATATAGCGCTAGATAGCAGAAAAGCCGGTAATTCAATTGCCGGCTTTTGCTATCTCCTTATTAAACCCGACAGGATATGAGACATGGTTTACATACAGTAAACCATTTCATATCCCTTACTTTTTAACATATTCCTCACTAGTAATGTTAGATGTGTATGTGTGCAAAATTTGGGGGCTCTAGCTGTTAAAATAAAGGGTTAAATCAGGAATAAAACTGGCGTGGGCTCCCACGCAATTTTCTCCGCCAGAGTGGGAAAGCCAGTGACTGAGGGCAGATATTAATAGCCTAGAGAGGGACCATGGTTATTGCGCCCCCCCGGCTAAAAACATCTGCCCCCAGCCACCCCAGAAAAGGTACATCTGTAAGATGCGCCTATTCTGGCACTTAGCCTCTCTCTTCCCTCTCCCGAGTAGCGGTGGGATATGGGGTAATAAAGGGTTAATGCCACCTTGCTATTGTAATGTGACATTAAGACAGGTTAATAATGGAGAGGTGTCAATAAGACATAACAACAAGTTCAAGCTGCCCTGCAGTCTGAGGGTACAACAGTGTCAACCCATCGGCGTCTGAATGAAAAGGGACTGTATGGTAAAAGACCCAGGAAGACCCGACTTCTTACCCC
Organism: Ranitomeya variabilis; assembly: GCF_051348905.1. Lineage (NCBI taxonomy): Eukaryota > Metazoa > Chordata > Amphibia > Anura > Dendrobatidae > Ranitomeya > Ranitomeya variabilis. The sequence goes on from NC_135234.1 coordinate 408,722,986, forward strand.
GAGACATAGAAAAGTCACGCTGGAGTTTGCCAAAACTTACTTAAAAAAGCCTAAAATGTTTTGGAAGAATGTTCTCTGGTCAGATGAGACAAAAGTAGAACTTTTTGGGCAAAGGCATCAACATAGAGTTTACAGGACAAAGAAAAGAGGCATTCAAAGAAAAGAACACGGTCCCTACAGTCAAACATGGCGGAGGTTCCCTGATGTTTTGGGGTTGCTTTGCTGCCTCTGGCACTGGACTGCTTGACCGTGTGCATGGCATTATGAAGTCTGAAGACTACCAACAAATTTTGCAGCATAATGTAGGGCCCAGTTTGAGAAAGCTGGGTCTCCCTCAGAGGTCATGGGTCTTCCAGCAGGACAATGACCCAAAACACACTTCAAAAAGCACTAGAAAATGGTTTGAAAGAAAGCACTGAAGGTGCTAAGGTGACCAGCAATGAGTCCAGACCTGAATCCCATAGAACACCTGTGGAGAGATCTAAAAATGGCAGTTTGGAGAAGGCACCTTTCAAATATCAGGGACCTGGAGCAGTTTGCCAAAGAAGAATGGTCTAAAATTCCAGCAGAGCATTGTAAGAAACTCATTGATGGTTACCGGAAGCGGTTGGTCGCAGTTATTTTGGCTAAAGGTTGTGCAACCAAGTATTAAGCTTAGGGTGCCAATACTTTTGTCTGGCTCACTTTTGGAGTTTTGTGTGAAATGATCAATGTTTTGCTTTTTGCTTCATTCTCTTTTGTGTTTTTTCATTTAAGACAAATTAAATATTAATTAATATAAAGATAATAATAATAAAGAATTTGTGTTTGCAATCATTTTCAGGAAGAAACTGAGTATTATCTGACAGAATTGCAGGGTGTCAATACTTTTGGCCACAACTGTACCTATACTATGTGGATACATTAATTTTATCTGTTCTATTTTAACCCCTTAACGACCGCCGATACGCCTTTTAACGGCGGCCGCTAAGGGTACTTAAACCACAGCGCCGTTAATTAACGGCGCTGTGGAAAAAGTGAATAGCGCCCCCCAGAGTCGGATTTTCTCTGGGGTCTCGGTTGCCGAGGGTAGCCGAGACCCCAGAGAACATGAATCGGGGGGTTTTTACCGACCCCCGAGTTGCGATCGCCGGTAATTAACCGTTTACCGGCGGTCGCAACAAAAAAAAAAACGCGATTTGCCTTTTAATTTCTCTGTCCTCCGATGTGATCGCACATCGGAGGACAGAGAAATAGGGTCCCCGATGGCCCCCGATAGCCCCCCAATACTCACCTATCTCCCCCGGTGCTCCTCGTGGCTCCCGATGGGCGCCGCCATCTTTTTTCCGGGAAAAAATGGCGGGCGCACGCGCAGTACGCCTGCCGCCCGGCACCCGGAAGATCTTTGGGGTCTCGGCTGCCGGGGGTAGCCGAGACCCCAAAGAACATGATCGGGGTCGGTTTGCACCGACCCCTGTTTTGCGATCGCCGGTAATTAACAGTTTACCGGCGACCGCAAAAAAAAAAAAAAAAAAAGCGATCTGTAATTCTCTGTCCTCTGATGTGATCGCACATCAGAGGACAGAGAAATAGGGGGATTCGGGGACCCTAACATACTCACCCGGTGTCCCTGGGTCCTCTTCTGTCTTCTCCTGCGAGTTGGGGCTAAAATTAGGGTTAGGGTTAGAGTTAGGGTTAGAGTTAGGGTTAGAGTTAGGGTTAGGGTTAGAGTTAGGGTTAGGGTTAGAGTTAGGGTTAGAGTTAGGGTTAGAGTTAGGGTTAGAGTTAGGGTTAGAGTTAGGGTTAGAGTTAGGGTTGGGGCTAGGGTTAGGGTTAGGCTACTTTCACACTAGCGTTTTTTGGCTTCCGTCGCAATGCGTCGTTGGAGAAAAAACGCATCCTGCAAAAGTGCTTGCAGGATGCGTTTTTTCTCCATTGGCTTGCATTAGCGACGCATTGCGACGGATTGCCACATGTCGCATCCGTCGTGCGACGGATGCGTCGTGCTTTGGCGGACCGTCGGCACAAAAAAAGCTACATGTAACTTTTTTGTGCGACGTGTCCGCCATTTCCGACCGCGCATGCGTGGCCGGAACTCCGCCCCCGCCTCCCCGCACCTCACAATGGGGCAGCGGATGCGTTGAAAAAACAGCATCCGCTGCACCCGTTGTGCGGCGCTTACAATGCTAGCGTCGGTACGTCGGCCCGACACACTGCGATGGGCTAAGTACGACGCTAGTGTGAAAGTAGCCTTAGGCTTCTTTCACACTTGCGTCGGTACGGGGCGGTTGCAATGCGTCGGCCCGACGTACCGACACACGTTGTGAAAATTGTGCACAACGTGGGCAGCGGATGCAGTTTTTCAACGCATCCGCTGCCCAGTCTATGTCCTGGGGAGGAGGGGGCAGAGTTACGGCCACGCATGCGCGGAAATGGCGGACGCGATGTACAAAAAAAAGGTTACATTGAACTTTTTTTGTGACGACGGGGGCTAAAGTTATGGTTAGGGTTGGGGCTAAAGTTAGGGTTAGGGTTCGGGCTAAAGTTAGGGTTAGAGTTGGGATTAGGGTTAGGGTTTGGATTAGGGTTGGGATTAGTGTTACGTTTGGGATTAGGGTTGGGATTAGGGTTAGGGTTGGGATTAGGGGTGTGTTGGATTTAGGGTTTTGATTAGGGTTATGGTTAGGGTTGAGATTAGGGCTGTTTTGGGGTTAGGGTTGTGATTATCGTTAGGGTTGTGATTAGGATTATGGATCGGGTTGAGATTAGGGTTAGGGGTGTGTTGGAGTTAGGGTTGGAGTTATAATTTGGGGGTTTCCACTATTTAGGTACATCAGGGGGTCTCCAAACACAACAGCCAATTTTGCGCTAAAAAAGTCAAATGGTACTTCCTCCCTTCTGAGCTCTGCCGTGCGCCCAAACAGTGGTTTACCCCCACATATGGGGCATCAGCGTACTCGGGATAAATTGGACAACAACTTTTGGGGTCCAATTTCTCCTGTTACCCTTGTGAAAATAAAAACTTGGGGGCTAAAAATCTTTTTTGTGGGAAAAAAAATATTTTTTATTTTCACTACTCTGCATTATAAACTTCTGTGAAGCACTTGGGCATTCAAAGTTCTCACCACATATCTAGATAAGTTCCTTGGGGGGTCTATTTTCCAAAATGGGGTCACTTGTTGGGGGTTTCTACTGTTTAGGTACATTAGGGGTCAGCAAACGCAACATAACGCCCGCAGACAATTCTATCAAAGTCTGCATTCCAAAATGGCGCTCCTTCCCTTCCGAGCTCTGCCGTGCGCCCAAACAGTGGTTTACCCCCACATATGGGGTACCAGCATACTCAGGACAAATTGGACAACAACTTTTGGGGTTCAATTTCTCTTGTTACCCTTGTGAAAATAAAAACTTGGGGGCTAAAAAATCTTTATTGTTAAAAAATATATTTTTTTTATTTTCACGACTCTGCATTATAAACTTCTGTGATGCACTTGGGCATTCAAAGTTCTCACTACACATCTAGATAAGTTCCTTGGGGGGTCTAGTTTCCAAAATGGGGTCACTTTTGGGGGTTTCTACTGTTTAGGCACATCAGGGGCTCTCCAAACGCGACATGGCGTCCGATCTCAATTCTGTTATGGTTCTCAATGGCAAGAGAACATAGCCCAGCAAACATAAGAACTAGCTCTTGGAAGGATGGAAACTAAACTGACCATGAACTAAACCTGCCGCACAACTAACAGTAGCCGGGTAGCGTTGCCTGCGTTTTATCCCTAGACGTCCAGCGCCGGCCGGAGGACTAACTAATCCTGGCAGAGGAAAATATAGTCCTGGCTCACCTCTAGAGAAATTTCCCCGAAAGGCAGACAGAGGCCCCCACATATATTGGCGGTGATTTTAGATGAAATGACAAACATAGTATGAAAATAGGTTTAGCAAAATTGAGGTCCGCTTACTAGATAGCAGGAAGACAGAAAGGGCACTTTCATGGTCAGCTGAAAACCCTATCAAAACACCATCCTGAAATTACTTTAAGACTCTAGTATTAACTCATAACATCAGAGTGGCAATTTCAGATCACAAGAGCTTTCCAGACACAGAAACGAAACTACAGCTGTGAACTGGAACAAAATGCAAAAACAAACGAGGACTAAAGTCCAACTTAGCTGGAAGTAGTCTAGCAGCAGGAACATGCACAGAAAGGCTTCTGATTACAATGTTGACCGGCATGGAAGTGACAGAGGAGCAAGGCTAAATAGCGACTCCCACATCCTGATGGAAACAGGTGAACAGAGGGGATGATGCACACCAGTTCAATTCCACCAGTGGCCACCGGGGGAGCCCAAAATCCAATTTCACAACAGTACCCCCCCCTCAAGGAGGGGGCACCGAACCCTCACCAGAACCACCAGGGCGATCAGGATGAGCCCTATGAAAGGCACGGACCAGATCGGAGGCATGAACATCAGAGGCAGTCACCCAAGAATTATCCTCCTGACCGTATCCCTTCCATTTGACCAGATACTGGAGTTTCCGTCTGGAAACACGGGAGTCCAAGATTTTTTCCACAACGTACTCCAACTCGCCCTCAACCAACACCGGAGCAGGAGGCTCAACGGAAGGCACAACCGGTACCTCATACCTGCGCAATAATGACCAATGAAAAACATTATGAATAGAAAAAGATGCAGGGAGGTCCAAACGGAAGGACACAGGGTTAAGAATCTCCAATATCTTGTACGGGCCGATGAACCGAGGCTTAAACTTGGGAGAAGAAACCCTCATAGGGACAAAACGAGAAGACAACCACACCAAGTCCCCAACACAAAGCCGAGGACCAACCCGACGCCGGCGGTTGGCAAAAAGCTGAGTCTTCTCCTGGGACAACTTCAAATTGTCCACTACCTGCCCCCAAATCTGATGCAACCTCTCCACCACAGCATCCACTCCAGGACAATCCGAAGATTCCACCTGACCAGAAGAAAATCGAGGATGAAACCCCGAATTACAGAAAAAGGGAGACACCAAGGTGGCAGAGCTGGCCCGATTATTAAGGGCAAACTCCGCTAAAGGCAAAAAAGCAACCCAATCATCCTGATCTGCAGACACAAAACACCTCAAATATGTCTCCAAGGTCTGATTCGTCCGCTCGGTCTGGCCATTAGTCTGAGGATGGAAAGCAGACGAGAAAGACAAATCTATGCCCATCCTAGCACAGAATGCTCGCCAAAATCTAGACACGAATTGGGTACCTCTGTCAGAAACGATATTCTCCGGAATACCATGCAAACGGACCACATTTTGAAAAAACAGAGGAACCAACTCGGAAGAAGAAGGCAACTTAGGCAGGGGAACCAAATGGACCATCTTAGAGAAACGATCACACACCACCCAAATGACAGACATCTTCTGAGAAACAGGAAGATCCGAAATAAAATCCATCGAGATGTGCGTCCAGGGCCTCTTCGGGATAGGCAAGGGCAACAACAATCCACTAGCCCGAGAACAACAAGGCTTGGCCCGAGCACAAACGTCACAAGACTGCACGAAGCCTCGCACATCTCGAGACAGGGAAGGCCACCAGAAGGACCTTGCCACCAAATCCCTGGTACCAAAGATTCCAGGATGACCTGCCAACGCAGAAGAATGAACCTCAGAAATGACTTTACTGGTCCAATCATCAGGAACAAACAGTCTACCAGGTGGGCAACGATCAGGTCTATCCGCCTGAAACTCCTGCAAGGCCCGCCGCAGGTCTGGAGAAACGGCAGACAATATCACTCCATCCTTAAGGATACCTGTAGGTTCAGAATTACCAGGGGAGTCAGGCTCAAAACTCCTAGAAAGGGCATCCGCCTTAACATTCTTAGAACCCGGCAGGTAGGACACCACAAAATTAAACCGAGAGAAAAACAACGACCAGCGCGCCTGTCTAGGATTCAGGCGTCTGGCGGACTCAAGATAAATTAGATTTTTGTGGTCAGTCAATACCACCACCTGATGTCTAGCCCCCTCAAGCCAATGACGCCACTCCTCAAAAGCCCACTTCATGGCCAAAAGCTCCCGATTCCCAACATCATAATTCCGCTCGGCGGGCGAAAATTTACGCGAGAAAAAAGCACAAGGTCTCATCACGGAGCAATCGGAACTTCTCTGCGACAAAACCGCCCCAGCTCCGATTTCAGAAGCGTCGACCTCAACCTGAAAGGGAAGAGCAACATCAGGCTGACGCAACACAGGGGCGGAAAAAAAGCGGCGCTTAAGCTCCCGAAAGGCCTCCACAGCAGCAGGGGACCAATCAGCAACATCAGCACCCTTCTTAGTCAAATCGGTCAGTGGTTTAACAACATCAGAAAAACCAGCAATAAATCGACGATAAAAGTTGGCAAAGCCCAAAAATTTCTGAAGACTCTTAAGAGAAGAGGGTTGCGTCCAATCACAAATAGCCTGAACCTTGACAGGATCCATCTCGATGGAAGAGGGGGAAAAAATATATCCCAAAAAGGAAATCTTTTGAACCCCAAAAACGCACTTAGAACCCTTCACACACAAGGAATTAGACCGCAAAACCTGAAAAACCCTCCTGACCTGCTGGACATGAGAATCCCAGTCATCCGAAAAAATCAAAATATCATCCAGATACACAATCATAAATTTATCCAAATAATCACGGAAAATGTCATGCATAAAGGACTGAAAGACTGAAGGGGCATTTGAAAGACCAAAAGGCATCACCAAATACTCAAAGTGGCCCTCGGGCGTATTAAATGCGGTTTTCCACTCATCCCCCTGCTTAATTCGCACCAAATTATACGCCCCACGGAGATCTATCTTAGAGAACCACTTGGCCCCCTTTATGCGAGCAAACAAATCAGTCAGCAGTGGCAACGGATATTGATATTTAACCGTGATTTTATTCAAAAGCCGATAATCAATACACGGCCTCAAAGAGCCATCTTTCTTAGCCACAAAGAAAAAACCGGCTCCTAAGGGAGATGACGAAGGACGAATATGTCCCTTTTCCAAGGACTCCTTTATATATTCTCGCATAGCAGCATGTTCAGGCACAGACAGATTAAATAAACGACCCTTAGGGTATTTACTACCCGGAATCAAATCTATGGCACAATCGCACTCCCGGTGCGGAGGTAATGAACCAAGCTTAGGTTCTTCAAAAACGTCACGATATTCAGTCAAGAATTCAGGAATCTCAGAGGGAATAGATGATGAAATGGAAACCACAGGTACGTCCCCATGTGTCCCCTTACATCCCCAGCTTAGCACAGACATAGCTTTCCAGTCAAGGACTGGGTTATGAGATTGCAGCCATGGCAATCCAAGCACCAGCACATCATGTAGGTTATACAGCACAAGAAAGCGAATAATCTCCTGGTGATCCGGATTAATCCGCATAGTTACTTGTGTCCAGTATTGTGGTTTATTGCTAGCCAATGGGGTGGAGTCAATCCCCTTCAGGGGTATAGGAGTTTCAAGAGGCTCCAAATCATACCCACAGCGTTTGGCAAAGGACCAATCCATAAGACTCAAAGCGGCGCCAGAGTCGACATAGGCATCCGCGGTAATAGATGATAAAGAACAAATCAGGGTCACAGATAGAATAAACTTAGACTGTAAAGTGCCAATTGAAACAGACTTATCAAGCTTCTTAGTACGCTTAGAGCATGCTGATATAACATGAGTTGAATCACCGCAATAGAAGCACAACCCATTTTTTCGTCTAAAATTCTGCCGTTCACTTCTGGACAGAATTCTATCACATTGCATATTCTCTGGCGTCTTCTCAGTAGACACCGCCAAATGGTGCACAGGTTTGCGCTCCCGCAGACGCCTATCGATCTGGATAGCCATTGTCATGGACTCATTCAGACCCGCAGGCACAGGGAACCCCACCATAACATCCTTAATGGCATCAGAGAGACCCTCTCTGAAATTCGCCGCCAGGGCGCACTCATTCCACTGAGTAAGCACAGCCCATTTACGGAATTTCTGGCAGTATATTTCAGCTTCGTCTTGCCCCTGAGATAGGGACATCAAGGCCTTTTCCGCCTGAAGCTCTAACTGAGGTTCCTCATAAAGCAACCCCAAGGCCAGAAAAAACGCATCCACATTGAGCAACGCAGGATCCCCTGGAGCTAATGCAAAAGCCCAATCCTGAGGGTCGCCCCGGAGCAAGGAAATCACAATCCTGACCTGCTGAGCAGGATCTCCAGCAGAGCGAGATTTCAGGGACAAAAACAACTTGCAATTATTTTTGAAATTTTGAAAGCAAGATCTATTTCCCGAGAAAAATTCAGGCAAAGGAATTCTAGGTTCAGATATAGGAACCTGAACAACAAAATCTTGTAAATTTTGAACTTTCGTGGTGAGATTATTCAAACCTGCAGCTAAACTCTGAATATCCATTTTAAACAGGTGAACACAGAGCCATTCCAGGATTAGAAGGAGAGAGAGAGAGAAAGGCTGCAATATAGGCAGACTTGCAAGAGATTCAATTACAAGCACACTCAGAACTGAAGGGAAAAAAAAAAAAAAAAAAATCTTCAGCAGACTTCTCTTTTCTCTCCTTTCTCTGTCAATTAATTTAACCCTTTGTGGCCGGTCAAACTGTTATGGTTCTCAATGGCAAGAGAACATAGCCCAGCAAACATAAGAACTAGCTCTTGGAAGGATGGAAACTAAACTGACCATGAACTAAACCTGCCGCACAACTAACAGTAGCCGGGTAGCGTTGCCTGCGTTTTATCCCTAGACGCCCAGCGCCGGCCGGAGGACTAACTAATCCTGGCAGAGGAAAATATAGTCCTGGCTCACCTCTAGAGAAATTTCCCCGAAAGGCAGACAGAGGCCCCCACATATATTGGCGGTGATTTTAGATGAAATGACAAACATAGTATGAAAATAGGTTTAGCAAAATTGAGGTCCGCTTACTAGATAGCAGGAAGACAGAAAGGGCACTTTCATGGTCAGCTGAAAACCCTATCAAAACACCATCCTGAAATTACTTTAAGACTCTAGTATTAACTCATAACATCAGAGTGGCAATTTCAGATCACAAGAGCTTTCCAGACACAGAAACGAAACTACAGCTGTGAACTGGAACAAAATGCAAAAACAAACGAGGACTAAAGTCCAACTTAGCTGGGAGTAGTCTAGCAGCAGGAACATGCACAGAAAGGCTTCTGATTACAATGTTGACCGGCATGGAAGTGACAGAGGAGCAAGGCTAAATAGCGACTCCCACATCCTGATGGAAACAGGTGAACAGAGGGGATGATGCACACCAGTTCAATTCCACCAGTGGCCACCGGGGGAGCCCAAAATCCAATTTCACAACACAATTCCAGTCAATTTTGCATTGAAAAGTCAAATGGCGCTCCTTTGCTTCCGAGCTCAGCCATGCGCCCAAACAGTGGTTTACCCCCACATATGGGGTGTCGGCGTACTCAAGACAAATTGTACAACAACTTCTGGGGTCCATTTTCTCCTGTTACCCTTGGTAAAATAAAAATTTGGAGGCAAAAAGATCATTTTTGTAGAAAAAATGCGATTTTTTTATTTTCACGGCTCTACGTTATAAACTTCTGTGAAGCACTTGGGGGTTTAAAGTGCTCACCACACATCTAGATAAGTTCCTTAAGGGGTCTAGTTTCCAAAATGGTGTCATATCTGGGGGGTCTCCACTGTTTAGGCACATCAGCGGCTCTCCAAACGTGACATGGCGTCCGATCTCAATTCCAGCCAATTCTACATTGAAAAAGTAAAACGACACTCCTTCTCTTCCAAGCTCTGCGGTGCGCCCAAACAGTGGTTTACCCCCATATATGGGGTATCGACGTACTCAGGAGAAATTGCACAACAACTTTTGTGGTCTAATTTCTCCTGTTACCCTTGTGAAAATAAAAATTTTGGGGCAAAAAGATCATTTTTGTAGAAAAAATGAGATTTTTTATTTTCACGGCTCTACGTTATAAACTTCTGTGAAGCACTTGGGGGTTCAAAGTGCTCACCACACATCTAGATAAGTTCCTTAAGGGGTCTAGTTTCCAAAATGGTATCACTTGTGGGGGGTTTCCACTGTTTAGGCACATCAGGGACTCTCCAAACACGACATGGCATCCGATCTCAATTCCAGCCAATTCTGCATTGAAAAAGTAAAACGGCACTCCTTCTCTTCCAAGCTCTGCGGTGCGCCCAAACAGTGGTTTACCTCCACATATGGGGTATCGACGTACTCAGGAGAAATTGCACAACAACTTTTGTGGTCTAATTTCTCCTGTTACCCTTGTGAAAATAAGAATTTGTGGGCGAAAAAATCATTTTTGTGAAAACAAATGCGATTTTTTATTTTCACGGCTCTACGTTATAAACTTCTGTGAAGCACTTGGGGGTTCAAAGTGCTCACCACACATCTAGATAAGTTCCTTGGGGGGTCTAGTTTCCAAAATGGTGTCACTTGTGGGGGGTTTCCACTGTTTAGGCACATTAGGGGCTCTCCAAACGCGACATGGCGTCCGATCTCAATTCCAGCCAATTTTGCATTGAAACAGTCAAACGGTGCTCCTTCACTTCCAAGCTCTGCGGTGCACCCAAACAGTGGTTTACCTCCACATATGGGGTATCGGCGTACTCAGGAAAAATTGCACAACAAAATTTGTGGTTAAATTTCTGTTTTTACACTTGTGAAAATTAAAAAAAATGGTTCTGAAGTAAAATGTTTGCAAAAAAAAGTTAAATGTTCATTTTTTTCTTCCACATTGTTTTAGTTCCTGTGAAGTACGTAAAGGGTTAATAAACTTCTTGAATGTGGTTTTGAGCAGCTTGAGGGGTGCAGTTTTTAGAATGGTGTCACACTTGGTTATTTTCTATCATATAGACCCCTCAAAATCACTTCAAAGGTGATGTGGTCCCTAAAAAAAACATGGTGTTGTAAAAATGAGAAATTGCTGGTCAACTTTTAACCCTTATAACTCCCTAACAAAAAAAAAATTGTTTCCAAAATTGTGCTGATGTAAAGTAGACATGTGAGAAATGTTATTTATTAACTATTTTTTGTGACATATCTCTCTGATTTAAGGGCATAAAAATACAAAGTTTGAAAATTGCAAAATTTTAAAAATTTTCGCCATATTTCCATTTTTTTCATAAATAATCGCAAGTAATATCGAAGAAATGTTACCACTAACTTGAAGTACAACATGTCACGAAAAAACAATTTCAGAATCAGCGGGATCCGATAAAGCGTTCCAGAGTTATAACCTCATAAAGTGACACTGGTCAGAATTGTAAAAATTGGCTCGGTCATTAAGGACCAAATTGGCTCTGTCACTAAGGGGTTAACCTGTCAGTGTGATTTTACTGTACACCACACTGAATTGCCGGTTTTTCTATAGAACACCGGTGCGTATTTCTCACAAGTCACACTCATGGTCCGTGTGTAATCCGATTTTTTCTTGCACCCATAGACTTGCATTGGCGATTCTCGGCCGAGATACGCTGACAATCGCAGCATGCTGCGATTTTACTCGGATCCTGAATACGGCCGAGAAAACAACGGATAATAGGAGCTGCCCCATAGATTAACATTGGGCCGAGTGCTATGCGATTTTTTATCGCATTGCACTCGTCTGTATTACGGTCTAGTGTGACTCCGGCCTTAGTCAGCAATTCTGCTGCATATAGGCAATCTGATCATCGCCTGTATGTAGCAGAGCTGATCAGGCTATGGCAGCTTCTAGACTCCCATGGAGACTATTGAAGCATTCCAAAAGTAAAAAAAAATGTTTTAAAAAATATAAAAAAATCACTCCCCTTCCGTCTCATTTAAAATAAAACAATAAAAAAATCAAATATACACATATTTATTATTGCTGGGTTCAGAATCGTCTGATCTATCAATATAAAAAAGAATTAACCTGACCGCTAAGCGGCGTAACAAGAAAAGTCAAAACGCCAGAATAGTTTTTTTGGTCGCCGCAACATTGCATAAAAATGCAATAACAGGCGATCAAAAGATTGTATCTTTAAAAATGTCAGCTCCGCACACAAAAAATAAGCCCTCAACCAACCCGAGATCATGAAAAATGGAGAAGCTACGAATATCGGAAAATGGCGCAATTTTTTTTTTTTTAACAAACTTTGGATTTTTTTTTTCACCACCTAGATAAAAAAGAACCTAGACATGTTTGGTGTCTATGAATTTAAAATGACCTGGAGAATCATAATGGTTAGTTTTAGCATTTAGTGAACCTAGTAAAAAAGCAAAACAAAAGACAATTGTGGAATTGCACTTTTTTGCAATTTCAACGTACTTGGAATTTTTTTCCCGTTTTCCAGTACACGATATGTTAAAACCAATGGTGTAATTCAAAAGTACAACTCGTCCCACAAAAAACAAGCCCTCACCATCATTTTGACCATAAGATAAAAAAGTTATGGCTCTGGGAAGAAGGGGAGCAAAAAATGAAAAGCACAAACGAAAATACTTCCTGGGGTTAAAACTTGATTAGATGTCCATTGAATACACCTGTACTTTTATGTCCGCCAAAACATTATGCTTGTATCGAGAAAGTAATCAGGGTCTGCTGTCTTAGGCTTCTTTCACACTTCCGTCTTCAAAATCTGCACAGGATCCGTCAAGACATTGAAATAACGGATCCTGTGCAGATTGAGGAAAACGTGTGCACTGGGCCCATCTTTCTGACGGACCCGTCGAGGCTATGTGCACCTGTTGTGTATGCGTCTTCACAGCGGTTTTCCACTGCAAAAACGCATACACAACACAAACCAGGTTAAGAAAAAAAAATATCGCAGTATTCTCACCTACCGACGTCCCGCGCAGCGATGCTCCCGGCAGCTAGCGTTCCTAGTAATACATTGCGAAATCTCACGAAAAGTCGCGGTCTCGCGAGACCGGTCATTTCGCTATGCATCACTGGGAACCAGAGCTGCCGGCAGTATTGTGAGCATCGGGAAGGCTGCAGGGGCTGCGCGGGACACCGGAAGGTAAGAATATCACGATTTTTTTATTTTTTATTATTATTTTTATCATGGGTTGTGTATGCGTTTTTGCAGCAAAAAACTGCGGTGAAGACACATACACAACGTGTGCACATAGCATTCTAGGATGCACTGGAACTGTCAAAAAAACGGCTCCAGTGCATCCGTTCTTTACAATCAGCACATAAACCGTCTTTTCAACATTTTGACTGATCCTGTGCAGATTGTAAAAACGGAAGTGTGAAAGAGGCCTAAAGGAGATGGACCCTGTTATCTTAAAGCAGGGGTGGGGAAGCTCAGGCCCCAGGGCCATTAACAGTTCTCGATGACCTTTTATCAGGCCCCAAGCAGATTCTCAGGGACTGCATTCTTGGGCAAGGAGCTGTATTTTGATTGCCACCAGCTCATTAATTTCTTCTTGCTCTGTTAGCACACACATGCATTGTTCACTACTGAACACTGAAGGGCATGCAATGAAAGATTATGTCCTGAAACCAGTGCCAGAGTCAGGATGTACTTTGTGGGCGGAGATTGTACAGCCCCCAAAGGATGGTATAAATGAAGCGAAGGCCGGGGGACCACCACGGTGCAGGAAGACTACTGTACACAAGATGAGGTGTAAACAACAAAGGGTACATTTATTGGAAGTCAAGGAATGAAGTGGATGAGGAAGATGCAAACAGGGGTATGCAATGGCAACAGCTAATTTACAAGAGTTATATTCTTTAGCTTGTCCGTAAAATAGCACGGTCACATAAGTAAATGCAAACAATAAACAAATAATGATGCTACTCTATGTATAACCTCCCTAGCCTTTACTAAGCAGGCCTCACAGCTGCCGTGTTCTGACTATTGAAGCCTACACTAGGCCCTGACATGTGCACAAAACAGGAACAAACTCACGGTGATGTTGGGGACTCAGATCCAGTCCCGGGGGCCCCCCAACAGTCTAGTACGGTGGTGCGCATGGCTTTCTGCCAGTTCCGTGGAACGTGGTCTTCTCCTTGCTTCTGGGTCCTGGAGGTGCTCCTGGAAACTGTAAATCCCTTTCACGGTATCTTCGTCGCTTTTCAAACTCACACAGGACAGCCACTCTCGCTGCACCCGGAAAAGTCTGTCAAATTTCACAAGTCCAATCTGTTACAAGCTGTGGGTCCTCTCTTGCAGAAAACAGCATAAAGTTCTCTATGTAGCAGCTTCAGTTCCCACATGCTGTTCAGGCTTTACCCCCACCCTCTGCACAGCCCAGTTCATTCACAGTCTATTGCAGAGGAAAAGCAGAACATTCCATCACACCAGACAAGGGGGTGCTTAAAGTGACAACGTGTTCCTTACTGTCCATAACAGCACCACCGTCTTACATAAATATCCAAATGGCCTTGCAGAAAAAGGATTCCCCACCTCTGTCTTAAAGGACCAGAAAGTCTTGTCTGCATTCATCAAAAAGAAAGAAGGAATGATTCAAGTTTCCAACTTTTCCCATGCCAGGTCCAAAAAGGTATGGGAAAAAGGAATGTGTATGGGAAATACCATGCAAACAGTCACAAAGACCTGGCTTAGGTCATAGTCCACCAGTGCCTTCCCACAAGAGACATTCAGCATAGGAGAGACAACCCAAATGCCCAAAATCCTCCTGTGCTATTGATGAGAATGTTTTGCATACCTTCTGGAAATGCCCCTTTGCACAGGAGGTGTGGAGAAAAATTGGACTTCTTTTAAGGCCAGTTTCACATGTCTTGTTATTCCCAGTATCAGAAAAAACGGTACTGGAGATATCCGTGTCCGTGTGTGTAATATGTGTGGCAACTGTGTGCCGTAACAGTACCACACGGACAGCCGCCGGGGAAGAAGCACTACAGTAAGCGCTGTTCCCCGGCGGCTGGTGCTGAAGCTAGCTCTCATCATTCTCCCCTGCTCTGCTGGAGAGCAGAGGAGAATGATGAGCATTATATTAAAGTCCGAACGATAGCAGGTGGTGGCTTTTGGGACTGTTACCTCATCATCCGACACCTGCTGCCGCTAATAACAGTGACAGAAGGTGCGGATGATCGGGGTATTCCACAGCCACCGGCTGCGATTGTTCGGAAATAAATGAATGAAAAACCGATGGAGGTTCCTCCCTATTTTATTGAACCAACAAGGCAAAACACACAGCTGGGGACTGCTGTTTTTAGGCTAGCGGGGCCTATATCAATGGCCCCTTACCAGTCTGAGAAGAACAGCCCCCAGCTGTGAGCTTTAGCAAGGCTGGTGGTCTAAAATGGGGGGGACCCCATGCCGTTTTTTTAAATTATTTATTTAAATATTTAAAAAAAAACAGCATGGGGACCACTCTATTCTTGATAACCAACCTTGCAGAAGCTGACAGCTGGGGGTTGCAGCCCCCAGCTGTGAGTTTTGCCTGGTTGGTTAAGAATGTACGGTGGTTTGAGACGGGTTTTTCATTAATAATATATAAATAAAATTCTTTATTTTTATATAGCGCTAACATATTCCGCAGCGCTTTACAGTTTGCACACATTATCGTCACTGTCCCCGATGGGGCTCACAATCTAATTTCCCTATCAGTATGTCTTTTTGGAATGTGGGAGGAAACCGGAGTACCGGGAGGAAACCCACGCAAACACGGGGAGAACATACAAACTCCTTGCAGATGTTGTCCAAGGCGGAATTAGAACCCTGGACTCCAGCGCTGCAAGGTCGCAGCTGGCTGTCACTGTTATGAATGGCAGCAGGTGTCGGATGATGAGGGTAAGAGTCCCAAATAGTGTTGAGCGATACCTTCCGATATCGGGAAATATCAGGATCGGATTGGATCGGCCGATATCCCAAAAATATCGGATATCGCCCATACCGATACCGGAAACCAATGCAAGTCAATGGGACACAAATATCGGAATGAAAATAAACCCCTTCTTTCCTTGCACATCCAGTTCGGGAGGGGGGAAGAGTGTGGGCGGTGCATGGGCGGAGACTTCGTGTCTGTGTGGGACCGTGGGGGGGTCTGTGTGGGCCTGCTGGGGGTTTGTACGGGCCTCTCAGTTGTCTGTGCGGCCTGCCAGGGGTCTGTGCGGCCTGCCAGGGGTCTGTACGGGCCTCTCGGGGGTCTGTGCGGGCCTCTCGGGGTCTGTGCAGCCTGCCGGGGGTCTGTACGGGCCTCTCGGGGGTCTTTGTGTTTGTGTGCAGGCATCATCCGATGGGACTACAAGTCCCATCGGGCTATGCCTGCTACAATGGCAGTGATTGACACATTAGCCAATGATGGGACAGTAGTAGTCCCATCATCCGGCTAATGTGTTGAATGTAAAAAAAACAAACACAAACATACATACTACATACATACTACATACATACATACATACAACATACTACATACATACTACATACATACAACATACATACTACATACATACAACATACTACATACAATACATACTACATACATACTGTACATACATACTACATACATACATACTACATACATACATACTACATACATACTACATACCACATACATACAACATACTATATACTACATACATACATACATACAACATACAACATGCTACATACATACTACATACACCATACATACTACATACATACAACATACATACAGCATACATACTACATACATACATACTACATACATACTACATACATACTATATACTACATACATACAACATACATACTACATACATACATACTACATACATACTACATACAGTACATTCATACCTTACATACAATACAGACATACAGTACATATAACATAGAGTACATACTCACCATCACTTGTCACTTTTTTCCCCCGAAGCCAGTGTCATCTGTAAAAAATATGAAAATAACAAACAAATAAACAATATACTCCCTGATCCGCAGAAATCCACGAGTGTCCCACGACGATCTCCCGTGGAGAACGGCAGCATCAGCTGATGCGATCGCTCTATAGGGGCTCCAGGAATACAATGACGGGAGGAAGGTATCCTTCCGCACTGTATTCCTCCACCGCTGTAAAAAAATAGTCCCTAGTCTCACTTTTGGCATTGCTGTGTGAGAAATTTCCCATGCAGCAATTGCCATAAAGTGAGACTCTGAACTATAGTAACCTCTCAGTGATGCACTGCAGGAGCCATTGTCGCCTGTCAGTGTGTCACTGAAGGTCCTATAGAGCAGTGACATCACCCGATGTCACTGTTCTATAGGGGAGATCGTCGTGGGACACTTGTTATTAATTGGACTACGGCGGACAGGTAGTATAAGGTTTATTATTTTACATTTTTTGCAGGCGCTGACGTATGGTAAGTATGGTCAAATTAAGAATATTAAAATACTTTTTTCTGGCTGTGTCTTCATTTTATTTTTTAACTTTCACTACACTAGGATTAATAATGGATAGGTGTCTTATTGACGCCTCTCCATTATTAACCCGGCTTAATGTCACCTTACAATAGCAAGGTGACATTAACCCCTTATTACCCCATATCCCACCGCTACACGGGAGCGGGAATAGAGGGGCTAAGTTCCGGAATTGGTGCATCTTACAGATGCGCCATTTCTGGGGCGGCTGCGGACTGGTATTTGTAGCCGGGGGGGGGGGCTATATCCATGGCCCCTCTCTAGGCTATGAATATCAGCCTGCATCTGTCTGCGTAGCTTTTCTGGCTATAAAATATAGGGGGACCCCACGTCATTTTTTTGGGGGTCCCCCTATTTTAATAGCCAGTAAAGGCTATGCAGACAGCTGCGGGCTGATATTCATAGCAGGCTACAAATATTGGACCCCGGCCGTAGGCTTTCCCTCTCTGGCGCAGAAAATTGCGCTGGAGCCCACGCTGTTTTTTTTCCATTTTTGGGTTTTTTTTAAACAATATTTGTAACCTGCTATGACTGTATGTAGTATGTACGTTGTATGTATGTATGTAGTATGTATGTATGTAGTATGTATGTATGTAGTATGTATTTAGTATGTATGTATGTATGTAGTATGTTTGTATGTAGTATGTTTGTATGTATGTATGTAGTATGTATGTAGTATGTATGTAGTATGTATGTTGTATGTATGTATGTAGTATGTATGTAGTATGTATGTAGTATGTATGTATGTACTGTATGTTGTATGCATGTAGTATGTATGTTGTCTGTATGTACAGTATGTAGTATGTATGTATGTTGTATGTAGTGTGTATGTAGTATGTATGTAGTATGTATGTTGTATGTATGTATGTAGTATGTATGTATATAGTATGTATGTATGTAGTATGTATGTAGTATGTATGTTGTATGTACAGTTAGGTCCATATATATTTGGACAGAGACAACATTTTTCTAGTTTTGGTTATAGACAATACCACAATGAATTTTAAACAAAACAATTCAGATGCAGTTGAAGTTCAGACTTTCAGCTTTCATTTGAGGGTATCCACATTAAAATCGGATGAAGGGTTTAAGAGTTTCAGCTCCTTAACATGTGCCACCCTGTTTTTAACCCCTTCCCGACATTTGACGTACTATCCCGTCGAGGTGGGGTGGGCCCGTATGACCGCCGACGGGATAGTACGTCATACGCGATCAGCGGCGCTCACGGGGGGAGCGCCGCCGATCGCGGCCGGGTGTCAGCTGATTATCACAGCTGACATCCGGCACTATGTGCCAGGAGCGGTCACGGACCGCCCCCGGCACATTAACCCCCGGCACACCGCGATCAAACATGATCGCGATGTGCCGGCGGTGCAGGGAAGCATCGCGCAGGGAGGGGGCTCCCTGCGGGCTTCCCTGAGCCCCCCGCAGCAACGCGATGTGATCGCGTTGCTGCGAGGGTCTTACCTCCCTCCCTGCAGCTCCCAGACCCGGATCCAAGATGGCCGCGGATCCGGGTCCTGCAGGGAGGGAGGTGGCTTCACAGACGCCTGCTCAGAGCAGGCACTGTGAAGCAGCCTGCACTTTCCTCAGATCGGTGATCTGTCAGAGTGCTATGCAAACTGGCAGATCACCGATCTGTATTGTCCCCCCCTGGGGCAAAGTAAAAAAGTTAAAAAAAAAATTTTCCAAATGTGTAAAAAAAAAAAAAAAAAATATTCCAAAATAATGAAAAAAAAAAAAAAATATTATTCCCATAAATACATTTCTTTATCTAAATAAAATAAAAAAAACAATAAAAGTACACATATTTAGTATCGCCGCGTCCGTAACGACCCAACCTATAAAACTGCCCCACTAGTTAACCCCTTCAGTAAACACCGTAAGAAAAAAAAAAAAAAAACGAGGCAAAAAACAACGCTTTATTACCATACCGCCGAACAAAAAGTGGAATAACACGCGATCAAAAAGACGGATATAAATAACCATGGTACCGCTGAAAACGTCATCTTGTCCCGCAAAAAATGAGCCGCCATACAGCATCATCAGCAAAAAAATAAAAAAGTTATAGTCCTGAGAATAAAGCGATACCAAAATAATTATTTTTTCTATAAAATAGTTTTTATCGTATAAAAGCGCCAAAACATAAAAAAATTATATAAATGAGATATCGCTGTAATCGTACTGACCCGACGAATAAAACTGCTTTATCAATTTTACCAAACGCGGAACGGTATAAACGCCTCTCCCAAAAGAAATTCATGAATAGCTGGTTTTTGGTCCTTCTGCCTCACAAAAATCGGAATAAAAAGTGAT
This sequence comes from Ranitomeya variabilis, assembly GCF_051348905.1. Classification (NCBI taxonomy): domain Eukaryota; kingdom Metazoa; phylum Chordata; class Amphibia; order Anura; family Dendrobatidae; genus Ranitomeya; species Ranitomeya variabilis. Next base: position 408,742,659 of record NC_135234.1, read on the forward strand.
CAAAAATGGTCACGTGTCCGAAAATGTTACCAATAAAAACGTCAACTCGTCCCACAAAAAACAAGACCTCACATGACTCTGTGGACCAAAATGTGGAAAAATTATAGGTCTCAAAATGTGGAGACGCAAAAACTTTTTTGCTATAAAAAGCGTCTTTTAGGCTGGTTTCACACTTGCGTTTTTATCTGCATGCGTTTTTTAAAAAAACGCATGTGTGAAAAAACGCATGTAAACGTGGTAAAACGCATGCGTTTTTAGACGCATGCGTTTTTATAGAAAAACACAAGAAAACAAACAAAAAAAAAAAACCCTACCCCTAACCCTACCCCTAACCTGAAATACGTGGCACTAAAATATACGTTTATATACGTATATAAGTGCCACGATATTTCAGTGGCCACGTATATAAGTGCCACGTATATAAGTGCCACGTATATAAGTGCCACGTACTTAAGTGCCACGTACTTAAGTGCCACGTATTTACGTGCCACGTATTTACGTGCCACGTATTTACGTGCCACGTATTTAAGTGCCACGTACTTAAGTGCCACGTACTTAAGTGCCACGTATTTACGTGCCACGATATTTCAGTGCCACGTATAACCACATAGTTATAGTATTTATAGTACGTGGCACTGAAATACGTGGCACTGAAATATCGTGGCACTGAAACACGTGGCACTGAAACACGTGGCACTGAAACACGTGGCACTTAAATATGTGGCACTTAAATATGTGGCACTTAAATACGTGGCACTTAAATACGTGGCACTTATGACTGTCAGAAAATGTTCATTAAACGGTTAGAGGTGAGGTTAGGGGTAGGGTTAGGGTTACCGTTGGGATTAGGGTTAGGGGTGTGTTTGGGTTAGGGTTTCAGGTAGAATTGGGGAGTTTCCACTGTTCAGGCACATCAGGGGCTCTCCAAACGCGACATGGCGTCCGATCTCAATTCCAGCCAATTCTGCGTTGAAAAAGTAAAACAGTGCTCCTTCCCTTCCGAGCTCTCCCGTGCGTCCAAAAAGGGGTTTATCCCAACATATGGGTTATCAGCGTACTCGGGACAAATTGAACAACAACTTCTGGGGTCCAAGTTCTCTTGTTATCCTTGGGAAAATAAAAATTTGGGGGGCTAAAAATCATTTTTGTGGGAAAAAAATATGTTTTATTTTCACGGCTCTGCGTTGTAAACTGTAGTGAAACACTTGGGGGTTCAAAGTTCTCACAACACATCTAGATAAGTTCCTTGGGAGGTCTAGTTTCCAATATGGGGTCACTTGTGGGGGGTTTGTACTGTTTGGGTACATCAGGGGCTCTGCAAATGCAACGTGACGCCTGCAGACCAATCCATTTAAGTCTGCATTCCAAATGGCGCTCCTTCCCTTCCGAGCTCTGTCATGTGCCCAAACAGTGGTTGCCCCCCACATAGGGGGTATCAGCGTACTCAGGACAAATTGGAAAACAACTTTTAGGGTCCAATTTATTCTGTTACCCTTGTAAAAATACAAAGCTGGGGGCTAAAAAATCATTTTTGTGAAAAAAAAAAAGAATTTTTATTTTCACGGCTTTGCGTTACAAACTGTAGTGAAACACTTGGGGGTTCAAAGTTCTCACAACACATCTAGATAAGTTCCTTGGGAGGTCTAGTTTCCAATATGGGGTCACTTGTGGGGGGTTTGTACTGTTTGGGTACATCAGGGGCTCTGCAAATGCAACGTGACGCCTGCAGACCAATCCATTTAAGTCTGCATTCCAAATGGCGCTCCTTCCCTTCCGAGCTCTGTCATGTGCCCAAACAGTGGTTACCCCCCACATAGGGGGTATCAGCGTACTCAGGACAAATTGGAAAACAACTTTTAGGGTCCAATTTATTCTGTTACCCTTGTAAAAATACAAAGCTGGGGGCTAAAAAATCATTTTTGTGAAAAAAAAAAGAATTTTTATTTTCACGGCTTTGCGTTACAAACTGTAGTGAAACACTTGGGGGTTCAAAGTTCTCACAACACATCTAGATAAGTTCCTTGGGAGGTCTAGTTTCCAATATGGGGTCACTTGTGGGGGGTTTGTACTGTTTGGGTACATCAGGGGCTCTGCAAATGCAACGTGACGCCTGCAGACCAATCCATTTAAGTCTGCATTCCAAATGGCGCTCCTTCCCTTCCGAGCTCTGTCATGCGCCCAAACAGTGGTTACCCTCCATATATGGGGTATCAGCGTACTCAGGACAAATTGGACAACAACTTTTGGGGTCCAGTTTATTCTGTTACTCTTGTAAAAATACAAAAGCTGGGGGCTAAAAAATCATTTTTGTGAAAAAAAAAAAAGAATTTTTATTTTCACGGCTCTGCGTTATAATCTGTAGTGAAACACTTGGGGGTGCAAAGCTCTCAAAACACATCTAGATAAGTTCCTTAGGGGGTCTAATTTCCAAAATGGTGTCATTTGTGGGGGGTTTCAATGTTTAGGCACATCAGGGGCTCTCCAAACGCAACATGGCGTCCCATCTCAATTCCAGTCAATTTTGCATTGAAAAGTCAAATGGCGCTCCTTCCCTTCCAAGCTCTGCCATGCGCCCAAACAGTGGTTTACCCCAACATATGGGGTATCTGCGTACTCAGGACAAATTGCACAACGTTTTTTGGGGACCAATTTCTTCTCTTACCCTTGGGAAAATAAAAAATTGGGGGCGAAAAGATCATTTTTGTGAAAAAATATGATTTTTTATTTTTACGGCTCTGCATTATAAACTTCTGTGAAGCACTTGGTGGGTCAAAGTGCTCACCACACATCTAGATAAGTTCCTTAGGGGGTCTACTTTCCAAAATGGTGTCACTTGTAGGAGGTTTCAATGTTTAGGCACATCAGGGGCTCTCCAAACGCAACATGGCGTCCCATCTCAATTCCAGTCAATTTTGCATTGAAAAGTCAAATGGCGCTCCTTCACTTCCGAGCTCTGCCATGCGCCCAAACAGTGGTTTACCCCAACATATGGGGTATCTGCGTACTCAGGACAAATTGCACAACATTTTTTGGGGACCAATTTCTTCTCTTACCCTTGGGAAAATAAAAAATTGGGGGCGAAAAGATCATTTTTGTGAAAAAATATGATTTTTTATTTTTACGGCTCTGCATTATAAACTTCTGTGAAGCACTTGGTGGGTCAAAGTGCTCACCACACATCTAGATAAGTTCCTTAGGGGGTCTACTTTCCAAAATGGTGTCACTTGTAGGGGGTTTCAATGTTTAGGCACATCAGGGGCTCTCCAAACGCAACATGGCGTCCCATCTCAATTCCAGTCAATTTTGCATTGAAAAGTCAAATGGCGCTCCTTCCCTTCCAAGCTCTGCCATGCGCCCAAACAGTGGTTTACCCCAACATATGGGGTATCTGCGTACTCAGGACAAATTGCACAACATTTTTTGGGGACCAATTTCTTCTCTTACCATTGGGAAAATAAAAAATTGGGGGCGAAAAGATCATTTTTGTGAAAAAATATGATTTTTTATTTTTACGGCTCTGCATTATAAACTTCTGTGAAGCACTTGGTGGGTCAAAGTGCTCACCACACATCTAGATAAGTTCCTTAGGGGGTCTACTTTCCAAAATGGTGTCACTTGTAGGGGGTTTCAATGTTTAGGCACATCAGGGGCTCTCCAAACGCAACATGGCGTCCCATCTCAATTCCAGTCAATTTTGCATTGAAAAGTCAAATGGCGCTCCTTCCCTTCCAAGCTCTGCCATGCGCCTAAACAATGGTTTACACCCACATATGGGGTATCATCGTACTCAGGACAAATTGTACAACAACTTTGGGGGTCCATTTTCTCCTGTTACCCTTGGTAAAATAAAACAAATTGGAGCTGAAATAAATTTTGTGTGAAAAAAAGTTAAATGTTCATTTTTATTTAAACATTCCAAAAATTCCTGTGAAACACCTGAAGGGTTAATAAACTTCTTGAATGTGGTTTTGAGCACCTTGAGGGGTGCAGTTTTTAGAATGGTGTCACACTTGAGTATTTTCTATCATATAGACCCCTCAAAATGACTTCAAATGAGATGTGGTCCCTAAAAAAAAATGGTGTTGTAAAAATGAGAAATTGCTGGTCAACTTTTAACCCTTATAACTCCGTCACAAAAAAAAATTTTGGTTCCAAAATTGTACTGATGTAAAGTAGACATGTGGGAAATGTTACTTATTAAGTATTTTGCGTGACATATGTCTGTGATTTAAGGGCACAAAAATTCAAAGTTGGAAAATTGCAAAATTTTCAAAATTTTCGCCAAATTTCCATTTTTTTCACAAATAAACGCAAGTTATATCGAATAAATTTTACCTTTAACATGAAGTACAATATGTCACGAGAAAACAATGTCAGAATCGCCAAGATCCGTCAAAGCGTTCCAGAGTTATAGCCTCATAAAGGGACAGTGGTCAGAATTGTAAAAATTGGCCCGGTCATTAACGTGCAAACCACCCTTGGGGGTGAAGGGGTTAAAAGGACCAAAAGTAATTGGACAGATTCAATAATTTTAAATAAAATGTTCATTTTTAGTACTTGGTTGAAAACCCTTGGCTGGCAATGACTGCCTGAAGTCTTGAACTCATGGACATCACCAGAAGCTGTGTTTCCTCCTTTTTGATGCTCTGTCAGGCCTTCACTGCGGTGGTTTTCAGTTGCTGTTTGTTTGTGGGCCTTTCTGTCTGAAGTTTAGTCTTTAACAAGTGAAATGCATGCTCAATTTGGTTGAGATCAGGTGACTGACTTGGCCATTCAAGAATATTCCACTTCTTTGATTTAATTAACTCCTGGGTTGCTTTGGCTTCATGTTTTGGGTCATTGTCTATCTGTAGGATGAAACGACGACCAATCAGTTTGGCTGCATTTGGCTGGATCTGAGCACACAGTGTGGCTCTGAATACCTCAGAATTCATTCGGCTGCTTCTGTCCTGTGTCACATCATCAATAAACACTAGTGACCCAGTGCCACTGGCAGCCATGCATGCCCAAGCCATCACACTGCCTCCGCCGTGTTTTACAGATGATGTGGTATGCTTTGGATCATGAGCTGTACCACGCCTTCGCCATACATTTCTCTTTCCATCATTCTGGTAGAGGTTGATCATGGTTTCATCTGTCCAAAGAATGTTATTCCAGAACTGTGCTGGCTTTTTTAGATGTTTTATAGCAAAGTCCAGTCTAGCCTTTTTATTCTTGATGCTTATGAGTGGCTTGCACCGTGCAGTGAACCCTCTGTATTTACTTTCATGCAGTCTTCTCTTTATGGTAGATTTGGATATTGATATGCCTACCTCCTGGAGAGTGTTGTTCACTTGGTTGGCTGTTGTGAAGGGGTTTCTCTTCACCATGGAGATTATTCTGCGATCATCCACCACTGTTGTCTTCCATGGGCGCCCAGGTCTTTTTGCATTGATGAGTTCACCAGTGCTTTCTTTCTCTCTCGGGATGTACCAAACTGTAGATTTTGCCACTCCTAATATTGTAGCAATTTCTCGGCTTGTTTTTTTCTGTTTTCGCAGCTTAAGGATGGCTTGTTTCACCTGCATGGAGAGCTCCTTTGACCGCATGTTTACTTCACAGCAAAACCTTCCAAATGCAAGCACCACATCTCAAATCAACTCCAGGCCTTTTATCTGCTTAATTGAGAATGACATAATGAAGGGATTGCCCACACCTGTTCATGAAATAGCCGAGTCAATTGTCCAATTACTTTTGGTCCCTTTAAAAACAGGGTGGCACATGTTAAGGAGCTGAAACTCTTAAACCCTTCATCCGATTTTAATGTGGATACCCTCAAATGAAAGCTGAAAGTCTGAACTTCAACTGCATCTGAATTGTTTTGTTTAAAATTCATTGTGGTAATGTCTATAACCAAAATTAGAAAAATGTTGTCTCTGTCCAAATATATATGGACCTAACTGTATGTAGTATGTTGTATGTAGTATGTATGTTTGTGTTGTTTTTTTACATTCAACACATTAGCCGGATGATGGGATACTACTGTCCCATCATTGGCTAATGTGTCAATCACTGTCATTGTAGCAGGCATATCCCGATGGGACTTGTAGTGCCATCGGACGTTGCCTGCACACACACACAACCCCCGACAGGCCCGTACAGACCCCTGGCAGCCTGCACAGACCCCCGGCAGGCCCGCACAGATCCCCTGCAGGCCGCACAGACCCCCAGCAGGCCCGTACAGACCCCCGGCAGGCCCGCACAGACCCCCGGCAGGCCCGCACAGACCCCCCACGGTCACGCACAGACCCCGCCCGCACACACAGACATGCAGTCTCCACCCACGCACCACCCACACTCCATTATTGTGCATCATTGCACTATAGGAACTTCCGATTCCGGTATATCTTAAAAGTATCAGAACTCAGTATCGGAAATCCGATACAGCGAATATCGGCCGATGCTGTCATTCGGACTTTAATATAATGCTCATCATTCTCTTCTGTTCGCCAGCAGAGCAGGGGAGAATAATGAGAGCCAACTTCAGCACCAGCCGCCGGGGAACAGCGCTTAGGCTATGTGCCCACGTTGCAGATTTCTGTGCGTATTTTTACCACTCAGTTTTTGAGAAATCTGCAGGTATAACGCACTGCGTTTTACCTGAGGGTTACCAGCGGATTTCCCGCATTTTTTGTGCGGATTTCACCTGCGTTTTTACACCTGCAGATTCCTATTGAGGAGCAGGTGTAAAACGCTGCGGAATCCGCACAAAGAATTGACATTCTGCCGAAAATACAAGGCAGCGTTTCCGCGCAGTATTTTCCACAGCATGTGTACTGCGGATTTGGTTTTCCATATGTTTACATCATGGTGCCGTACACCGCATGGAAAACTGCTGTGAATCCACAGAGGCCAATCTGATGCGGATCCGCAAAGGGTGCTCATACCCTTACTGTAGCACCTCTTCCCCGGCGTCCATCCGTGTGGTACTGATGCGGCACACGGGTGGCAACACGGTTGCCACACGTAGTACACACACGGACATCTCCGGTACCATTTTTTTCCGGTACCAGAAATAAACGGACATGTAAAACCAGCCTTAGTAGCACTGATATTACCACCATACAGTGACCCTATAATGGTAATATCAATTTTACACCACACCAGTACTCTGTAGACCGTATATGTGTGTACAGATACTCACCAGTGATGTTCTCAATGAACATAGTTATTCATTCTTGCTATTCTTATCCATTCGGCCCAGACCTCCATGACCACTTCTTCTATCCTTAACTCGTCTCTGTACAATGTAACACAGAGACATCTTTGCAATGACTAAGGTCAGCCGACCGAAACGTGTTTGCTAAAGATTTAGCTTACTGTTGGATGAGAAGCTGCAACTTCAGACTTTTATATGTAATTTTTGTTCAATAAAAAGGCTTTTTTTTTGTTTTTACCAAAGATTCCTCCTCCCGCACACTGGATCTTCCTGTGGGTGAGCTGACTTATATTCTATTTAACCCAAGGGAAACCCACGAAACTCCTTACAGATGTTGTCATGGTGGGATTTAAACCCAGGACCCCAGTGCTGCAAAGTAATGATGCTAACCACTGAGACAGCGTGCTGCCCCATGTTCATCCACAACCTGTTTTTCAGTGTTTTCACTGCTTTTCTATCACTTTTTTGCAATGTTTTTGGGTGCGGATTACATGTGAGCTACATTTACGTTTAATACAATTAATTTCATGCACCAAAAACACTTCAAAAACACCAGTGCGTGTTTTTTTCACTTTCTCCTTGCTTTGTGTGTGTGGAAACAAAACGCTGCAAAAACACTGAAAGCATTGACATGCTGCAAATTTCAAAAACGCTGCTGTTCTCAAATTCAGTCAGGGAAAAAACAAAACAAAAGTGTGCATTAGATTTTCTAAAATCTCATAGCTTTTGCACGTAGTGTAGAAAGCAGCTATTTGCATAAAAAAAAAACCACAGCAAAAAAAAGCTGCACGTGAACATGGCCTTCCTGGACAATTTGAATTCTCTGGAATCACTACATGCTATGCACCTCACACAGATTCAGTTCTTCCCCATTCTAGAAGACTCCGTAGTCGCAGAGTCCCCTGAGCCCACCCTATGTAGTAATGCACAGAACTTCCTACCTCCTACTTCCACTCATAGACCTACATGGAGAGCAGAACGTGTCCTCCCGCTATGTAACGTGTCAGCACTCCAGCAGGTGGCGCTGCCGTCCGCACTGGTGCCGCTCGTTAGTGCAGAATCTCTCTGGTAGGCTGGCGCTGACAGATGACGTGTGCACCCACTTGCGCCCGGTGTACTACACATGTCTGCTGTGTCCAGTGAGTACACGTAGAAGTTATTGCGGCCGGCTGCGGTAGTTGTAGCGTGCGGCTTCTCGGGAGTGATTATCGGTACATGTGTTACATCTGAGAACAAGGCTGCTGCGAGTAACAGGCTATGTCTTGTGCTAACCTGTGCAGATGGACTTTATGCAGTTTATGGTGCTAGGTGCTGGCCAGGTGACACAAGCTATGGGATAGGTGACTGATAACTGACAGATCGGTGAGGGGCTGACCAATGGGGTCCGCACTGACTGCCAGCACTGACTGCCAGCACTGACTGCCAGCACTGGGCACTTTTCTCCCTGTTACCATGGAGCAGCCATCAGCAGCACTTCACCGAGTGCCGATAACATGCTGTTTATGGAGCAGGCTGAAATGAAAAGTCACTGCCCACTGTCATGGTTCTCTTTGATGGGCATTCTGCCTACTTATTTATTTTACTCACTTATATATAGCGCCAATAATTCCACAGCTTTACACACATCATCATCACTGTCCCCGTTGGGGCTCACTATCTAGAATCCCTATCAGTATGTCTTTGGAATGTGGGAGGAAACCGGAGGAAACCCACGCAAACACGGGGAGAACATACAAACTCCTTGCAGATGTTGTCCAAGGTGGGATTTGAACCCAGGCTGCAGTTCTAACCACTGAGCCACCATACTTGTGGTCACATGCCGACTAGTCTCATCCAACTTCTCTCAATTCTCTTCCATTGTGAGAAGCAAAGCATAGTCTAGTTGGCATGTGACAGCTCCAATGAAAATGACATCCTGATTCTGCAGTCACACAGAGTGACCGCAGACTGGAAATCCCCATTTACGATCATTCTGTACATGTAATTCCTGGCTGGCCTGTGGGTAGTGTCCTGTAATTCAGCGCTGATCAACTTTTTTGAAGCCTGTCTGTGCTCGTAACTAGGCCAAAATCAGCACATGTATATTATCCCTTAGTTATAAAAAAGCAGCAGAGTGAAATAACACAAAACGTTGTTTATTCGCAGGATGATGTTGAAAACTAAGCAACGTAAAGCTGCACAGCAGTGTGTCAGACATTGTATAGTAAATCTTTCTCCCATGGTATGTGCAGGCTCCTTCCTCACCGATCACCCCCTCCTCTGTACGCTGTGTCCTAACAGATGTATTAGCAGCCATACTACAGAGATGTGTGACCTCCCAGCACTTCCTCCGCAGGTCACTCTTTACTGCTGATGTTAATAAATCCCAGGAATCCCACCATTCAGTGTGACAGACCTGCTAACTGTGCAGTGTGTGCGTTTGTCAGTAAATGTTTTATTTTCTCTTGTTGATGGAGGGGCCATTCTTGTACAGTTTCCTGGCTCCGCTTTTATCTTCTGCTCACTATTTAGTTTCATTCGTACATATAAGCATGAGACTGACTTTAAAGAGTAAAAAAGCACTTTCAAGTATAAGTGACTCCTATAGTGGTGTTTTTGTCATTTCTGCACCAGGGCATCATGAGAGGGCGTTTAAATTCTTATTACTGTTTTTGACTGATCTGAGACCTTTTAAGTATAATCTTTATTGGGTGAAAAACTCATTTCATACTTATTGGTGGTAATCTATTATTTTTATAACATTTTAGTGAATTTTAAAAAGACAACTACTTATCTTTGTACTAACTTTTTTCTTTACAGATATGAAGGAAGATGTGGGAAGAATTTTGGTTCAGTTTAAGAATGAAAGTGGGGAAGTGCTCGGCACTTCATTTGATGTTCCTGTGGACATTACACCTGATAAACTACAGCTCGTCTGTGATGCCCTTTTACAGGAGGTAATAATGACTGCTTATATATGTCTGCCAAGATTACAGGTATTCTAAGTAATCAGAGCCAGTCATCAGTGAGGACTACATGAAATCATCATGGGCTCTCTCATTACAGAGAGCTATGTTTTGCACTGAGATGTTGAGGTATTTGCAACCAAGCTGTGATAGTCCGGGATCAAGCACGCCCAACAAATTCATTCAGAAAAGTGCTGTAAATTAAGAAAGAATTTTACTCCAGACCCTGCGTGGCGTACAGTTCTGTCAGTGGCACATCCTAGCTGAAAGATGCACCAAACTCATTGAGGTACATGCCTTTTATTGAATTTGGCACATCTTACTCCAGCACCTTATTATTGAATTTCATAGAACTTACTCCAGAGCTTCTGTCATTAAGACTGGCGTGCAAAATGCCAAACTTAGAGTGTATACCAAGATTAGAAGTTAAGCTCTATCCATAGGATTTCCCGATCAGTGTAGGTCTGACTCCCTGGGACCTGCACCGATCCCAAGAATGTGAGCCACTTGTGTTTGAAGTGGAGAGCAAGCATGCGCATCCCTGCTCCATTCATTCTTAATGGCACAGCGCTTGACTTAAGCACTAACATTAAGAATTAATTTAGCTGAGCATGCTCGACCTCTGGTCCATTCAGATGGGGCTTTTCAGAGTTCTCGTGATGACTGGTGAACCCAGCGACTTCACTCGGATCACTGGTGGCCCCTTTAAAGGGGTTGTCTGGGACTATAACATTGATGGCCCATCCTTAGATTCGGTCATCAGTGTCTGATTGGAGATACAACACCCATCACACCTGCCGATCGACTTTCGCGGAACGGCGAAGTTGCAGAGCTGCACAGCTCAGTCATTGGGATAGTTAATGTCCTCTACAACCCAATAAGAATCCAAACCATAGTTATAAAAAGGAGCATGAACGTTTCTGTCACGCAGCTACTCCATCCCCATTCACAGATCTCTTTCTAAACACAATTACAAACCCTTCATGCAGTTTTTCAGCTACAAACATACCTAGTCCTTGTCTGCTCCTTAATTGTATTAGCTTGGCAGCAGATCCTGTAGAATTTATGTGATGGACGTTTATCTTATGTGGTCATGAACACAGTACAGTTTAGATCACAGATCCCCTCTGAAATGTGGGATGATGATGATGGGATCCGTTTTTAATCAAATGTATTTTGGTGAGTTGTCTGTCAGTCATTTTCCTTCCTTTGTTGACCTTGCATTTGACAGAGCTGAACATACTTTGTGGGCAATGGCTATTTGATGTATTAGGCCATCATTAGTCTTACAAGTGAAAATTGCATAAAAATACTAGTTTTCATTTTAGTTATGCCCTTATGGTATTTGTTGTGTTTTTTTTGTTTTGTTTTTTAAAGGAAGAGACGGTACCTTTAGCATTTTTTGTCCATGATGTGGAAATTGTGACATCTTTAGAAAAAACACTGGAAAAACAGACAGTAGAAACAGAAAAAGTGTTGGATATCATCTATCAGCCACAAGCTGTCTTTAAGGTCCGTGCAGTCACGCGATGCACCAGTTCTTTAGAGGGACACACTGAAGCTGTGATCTCTGTAGCTTTCAGCCCAACTGGAAAGTAAGTATGACTACAAATATACATACCATTGCGATCTGAGCTAACCTCCTCTATCTAGAGGAGCATGTGGTAAGCATAATCTATGTGTAATTGCAGACACTTGGCCAGTGGATCAGGAGACACTACTATTCGCTTCTGGGACCTTAGCATAGAGACGCCTCTTTTTACATCCAAAGGTAAGCAGATGAAATGAGACATATTCTAATGCTATACGTCAGTATTGGTTATTTAGTTTGACGTATACGTACACCTTCGGTGAGTTTATACTGGTAATAGTGAGACAAATTCTCTGTGGCTTTTTGAGGTGGCACTACTGCTGTAGTCCAAAGAAATGCATTGTGTGTTTTCAAGTATGTGGGCTGTCTATCCTTTTCAGTACATACCAGTTCATGGACACAGCTTACAAATCTTGCAGCCGGAGACCAAGCCATTTAAATCTTTGCAAAGTGTAGCATGGAGTTGGCACTGCACATCTTCTATTATATATAATAGGAGCCATATTTCATTGGACATAAGGAGTAGTGATGAGAGCAAGTGCTGGTTACTTGAGTTCGCCTTGGCTGCTCGGATATGTCTGTCTATCCTTGCATGTTTTGTAGCTGTCTAACAGGTGCAAAACATGCAGGTGCGGGGACTCGAACATGTCACTCGAGCACCCGCGATACTCTGTGCATACCCAAGTAACACGCACTTGCGCTGATCACTAATAGAGTCCAAGGCCGCGTTCACACATTCACTATTTGGTCAATATTTCAAATCGGTTTTTGTATGCTAAAGCCAAGTGTGAGTGAAAAATACAGAAGTGACGTGTTTCTATGAAACTTTTCCTCTGATTGCTCCATTCCTGATTTTAGTTTACAAATACTGATGTAAAATACTGAACGTGTGAATGTTGCCTTAGGAGATGGCCTGCAAGTAGACTAAAGAAAGAGTAACTAAGCTTTTTTTTTAAATTATTGATCAGCCTTTGTAAACTTATGAATCTTTGAACTATACTCCATTTCCTTATTTTGTAAGTGCTGGCTTATTTGGCTAGTTAATGTGTTGGTGGCTAACTTAAACGGCAGGTCTAGTAAAGATCTGTATTCAGAGAGATAACTTCTCTGCACCTCTTCCCCCATGGTCAGATGGAAAAAGCTTTTGTATATACAGTGGTGTGAAAAAGTGTTTGCCTCTTCCTGATTTCCTATTCTTTTGCATGTTTGTCACATGTTTCAGATCACCAAGCAAATTTAAATATTAGAGAAAGATAACACAGGTAAACACAAATACAGTTTTTAAATTAAGTTGTTTATTATTAAGGGAAAAATAAATCCAAACCTACATGGACCTGTGTGAAAAAGTGATTGCCCCCTAAACCTAATAACTGGTTGGGCCATCCTTAGCAGCAACAACTGCAATAAAGCGTTTGTGATAACTGACAGTCTTTTACAATGCTCTGGAGGAATTTTGGCCCACTTGTCTCTGCAGGATTGTTGTAATTCAGCCACATTGGAGGTTTTACGTGCATGATCCGCCTTTTTAAGGTAATGCCACAGCATCTCCATCAGATTAAGGTCAGGACTTTGACTAGGCCACTCCAAAGTCTTAATTTTATTTTTCTTCAGCCATTCAGAGGTGAACTTGCTGGTGTGTTTGCATCATTGTCCTGCTGCATAACCCAACTGTGCTTCAGCTTGAGGTCACAAACAGATGGCCGGACATTCTCCTTCAGGATTTTTCGGTAGACCGCAGAAATCATGGTTCCATTTACGACAGTAAATCTTCCAGGTCCTGAAGCAACAAAACAGCCCCAGACCATCACAGTACCACCACCATATTTTACTGTTGGTATGGTGTTCCTTTTCTGACATGGTGTGTTACTTCTCTGCAAGATGTAATGGGACATACACCTTCAAAAAAGTTCAACTTTTGTCTTGTCAGTCCACATAGTACTCTCCCAAATGTCTTGGTGATCATCAAGATGTTTTCTGGCAAAACTGAGACAAGCCTTTATGTTCTTATTGCTCAGCAGTGGTTTTGGTCCTGGAACTCTGCCATGCAGGCCATTTTTTTTTATTGTGGAGTCATGAACACTGGCCACCTTAACTGAAGCAAGTGAGGCCTGCAGTTCTTTGGATGTTGTTGTGGGGTCTATTGTGAGTTGTCGCTGCGCTCTAGGGGAAATTTTGGTTGGCCATCCACTCCTGGGATGTTTGACCACTGTTCCATGTTTTTGCCATTTGTGGATAACGGGTCTCACTGTGGCTCGCTGGAGTTCCAAAGCTTTAGAAATGGCTTTATAACCTTTTCCAGAATTATAGATCTCAATTACAGTACTTTGTTTCTCATGTGTTCCAGAATTTCTTTGGATCGCAGCATGATATCTAAGTTTTGAGGATCTTTTGGTCTACTTCACTTTGTCAGGCAGGTCCTATTAAAAGTGATTTCTTGATTGAGAACAGGTGTGTCAGTAATCAGCCCTGGGTGTGGCTAGAGAATTTGAACTCCGCTTCCCAAAGATGTGATAAACCACAGTTAATTTATGTTTTAAGGAGGGGGGTAATCACTTTTTCACACAGGGCCCTGTAGGTTTGAGTTTTTTTCTCTTAACCCCTTAGTGACCAGGCCAATTTTTTAAAAAATCTGATGTCTCACTTCATGTAATAATAACTCTGGAATACTTCAAGATATCCCATTGATTTTGAGATTGTTTTTTTTGGGACGCATACGTAATGGTAAATTTAGGTTGATATGTTTTGTGTTTATCTATACAAATATCAGAAATTGTACAAAAAATTGTAAAAATTAGCAATTTTCAAACTTTAATTATCCCTATAATACAGATAGTCATACCGCACAAATCGTTAAAGGGAACCTGTCACAACCCCCCCCCCCCCCCAGGCGTTTGTAACTAAAAGAGCCACCTTGTGCAGCAGTAATGCTGCATTTGGACAAGGTGGCTCTTTTAGTTATTGTCCTAGCACACGCTGAAAAAAAAACTTACAAAATGTGAAACACTTACAAAATACCGTGAAATCGCCAGGGAGGCGGGACTTTCCTTCCTAATCAGACGCAGCACAGCTGTCATTCATACCCCCTTGGCGCCGGGCGCCGCCTCCTCAGCGTTGTTTGAATCTGTCCCGGAGCCTGCGCTGTTATGTGATCCCTTGGGCATGTGCAGTTAGCGCTGCCCGTCTTCTGACATCATTTGTTGTCAGGCTGACTGTGCCTGTGCGGCCGCGTTGCCCGAGATCCCGCCCCGCAGTCTGTTCTGATTTATTCACATTGCGGGGCTGGGATTCATGGGCATGCGCAGTGCATATCTTTGCCTCTCACTCATCAACGTATTCAAAATTGCTTTCAGGTAGATCATTATCCCTTCAGGTGCTTTTCAGAAATGAATGCAAAGTGCCATAACAGGAATGAAGAAGTTTATTTTTACCACCTAAATTTTGATAACTTCTGAACAGGCCACTATAGCCGGCAGACTCTAAGGCCGTTATTTGACCATGAACTGCCATGGCAAATATCAGGATCACACAATCAAGATCTCAGGGTGCTAATGGAGTTAAAGAGCGAGCCTCCGCATTCTGTTAACCATGTAGATGCTGTAGTCACTATTGACAGCAGCATCTTAGGGGTTAAACGGCTATAGTTGGTACCAACACTTATCGTGGTCGATGCAGCAAATGGTCAGCTATAGTGTGCAACTGACCACTGCTGGATTGTCACCCATCGGGGAATACTAATCTCTTATATCGCAGGTCAGTAAAAAGGTGTATTGGTGGTTATTAAGGGGTTAATAACAAAGAGCTTCATTTATAAACTGCATTTTGTGATTACTTGTGTTATCTTTGTCTAATATTTGAATTTGTTTGCTGATCTGAAGCATTAAAGTGCCACAAACATACAAAAGAATAGGAAATCAGGAAGGGGACAGACACGTTTTCGCACCAATGTAGTTTCATGGGAGAGGGAATAGAAAAGCTCACAGAGGAGTATGGATTTTTCTAGACCTGCAGTTGAAATCAGCTACTAAGACATCATGAACTAGGCAGATAAGACATTTACTTTCAGCATGGTGTGAAAAATAAAATGAACCAAAATTCGATAATAAAGTATATTGCAAAAATTCATAAATTTACAAAGGCTGAACAATAAAAAAAAAGTTACTCTTTAACCATTTCATGACCGGGCAATTTACCCCCATTCTTGACCATGCCCATTATAATAAATAACTTTTTTTTTCATTATACATGGGGAATAATTTTCATGTAATTTTATTTTTTTGCTAAAAAAATGATTCAGACTGGCAAAGCCTATTTTTTATGTGTTTTTTTTTCTATTTTGTGTGGGGTTTTTTACATGCTGTGCTCCCTACGGGTTTTTTTTTTTTCCTGGAGCTGGTATGTTACTCACAGTTATACGGGAATTTCAGCCTCTTGGCTGCATAGCTGAATGGTCTGGGTCCAGCAGCTCCTGCTCCATCTTTACACCCAGTGATCACATTTACACCCAGTGATCACATTTACACCCAGTGATCACATGTTCATTGGGTCCAGGGGCGGAAGCAATGTCAGTGCTAGTACTTTTAATCTGTATACACAAGCCCTGGTTTAGCAGTAGGTATACAGATTATGAAGGTAAACATGGTAATTTCTATCTTCTCTCTGGGAAGTCTGCATGTTTCTGACAGCCAGCTCTATGCCACCACAGTTGCCCATTCTTGTGCAAGCTACTTACACTGTATTGACTTTTTAGATTGCCCATGCAGAGTAATGTGTGGACTTCCCGGATGGACGTTTATAGTCCTTGGACAGTATGGAAGTAGTTAATGGGGTTCTTTGGCCTTGGGCTACAAGTCTGCAGTCATTCTGCGTCTGCACACATATGAATTCTCACAGCGCGCATGAATTCTCCTTCGCCTCATTGGGGGACACAGACCGTGGGTGTATGCTGCTGCCACTAGGAGGCTGACACTAAGTGATACAAAGAAAGTGATCTCCTCCCCTGCAGTATACACCTTCCTGCTGGCTCTCAGCTAACCAGTTCTTGCTTAGTGTCCGTAGGAGGCACACGGACTGGTCTGCCATTCAGACCCCAAAAACTCTTTTTACCTTTACAACGGTCAAATGGGGCGACGGATCCTTTCAATGTTCCGATCTCCCCAAACCAACAACAGGCGAGCACGGGAGTTTTACCTCTCCGTATCCTCTCCTGCGACGTGGGAAGCCACTGCCTGAGCTGATTCTAGGGGCGACGGGCCCCTTCAAGGGCACCGATCTCCCCCCTCCGTTATCAGACGAGCACTGGAGTGTCACCTCCAGTATCCTCTTCTGCAGCCAGGCCTATTGCCGGACATTCAGCCCTGCCCACCAGGATTTACCCTCGGCTATTCAGAGGCACTTTCCAGCGTGGCGTCCGAGCAGCCCCCACTGCACCACCACTATTTAAAGCGGATGGTACAAGGAGGCGGACGGTTCCTCTCCACCTCCAAAGGGAGAATGGATTGAGGGCTTTTCTTTATCCCTGCACCGTCCAAACAGCAGCAACAGCATAGGATCTTTTCTTCTTTCTAACCTGCTGAACAAAGCTGCATACTGGGGTAATTGCCGGGACTCGAGCGGTTGGAGGGCTCTGCGCAACCGGCGGCTTTTTCCCTCGTTCAGCGCCGGCTGGCTTCAAAAATGTAGCCCCCGGCTTCGGGTTTGTGTAGGCCGCAACCCGTAACTCCGCCCCTGCTAGGCTGCTCTTCAGGCTCCGCCCCCTATTCAGGCGCCTCTCATTCAGGACGAGAACTCTATTCTTGGCGGCCATCTTCTTCGCCCTGCCATTTCCGGACACAAGCTCATCCGGAAGTGGCTGCTGCACGTTCCGGCGGTATTCAGCGCTGAAGACAGCGCTATTCCAGAAAGGGGACTCAGAATCCGGGTAAGGAGACAGCAATGCCTCCCTCCGCACCCCTCCCCCGCACGCACCCCGGCAGCATAAAGGGACTAGCGTACCCTGTTTTTTAATGCATACGATGCAATCTCTGGTCTTAAAGGCACATGACCAGCAAGTGACTGGCAATCCCTGGTCTATAAGGCACTCGTCCAGCATTTCCTGGTCTTAAGGGTACATGACCGCATTCCCTGGTCTTAAAGGCACATGTCCAGTACTTGCTGGGCTTATCGGTACATGTCCAGCATTCCCTGGCCCTTTAAAGACACATGACCAGCATTCCCTGGTCTTAAAGGTTTCCTAGTTTAAAGGGGCACATTACCAGCATTCTCTGCTCTAAAAGTCATGACCAGCCGGAAGCCGGTCGCCTTTAACAGAGTACTTAATTCAAATGAGCTCAGGAGCCCTCTGCCGCCGCCAATCCCAGCTCTTCCCAGAGTACCTAGTTCCCCCCAAGGGGCTTCGCCTCTGGCGTAATCCATGGCTTCTCTGACAAGAGATTGAACCCTCTGGTTTGAAGTGCTCGCAAGACCAATATACATGGATCCTCCCCTACATGGAAGCTTTAGGCTAGCAGGGGCCACATGTATTCTAGAAACACAACAAGACTCCGCATATGAATCAGACGTTGCCTTGGATCTGGACTCACCAGAGCCTCAGAACAAGATCGATTCGCCCATTTAGGCCACAATCTTTGTAAATTTAACAAGGTCTTCCTCTAGATCACACAGGGTCCCTCAAAAACGGAAACCCTTACTAGTGCATTTGCAATTTTCCTGGACAGCGAGCGTCCGGATAAGCGATCACTGGCGAGCACCATGGTAGCGCAGTGGTAAACACATGAATAATCGCAAATGGACTTGCTCTAAAACAGACTCTTTCTTCAAGCGACATGAGATGCCATGCCTGGTTTAACTATTTTTCCATGCCTGGTCCTTCAAAGGATTCCGATCTCCTCACACCATCATCAAAAGAGCACATGGAGTGTCCCCTCTACGTATACTCTGCTACCACCGGGCCTGATGTCAACCTGGTCCTCCAGGGGACTTGATCCCCGTAGATGTACAGATGCCTTTCTTTTTTGAAGTCCGAGCAGTTCCCCTCTGCGTCGCCACTATTTAACGGATGATGCGAGGAGGCGGACGATTCCTCTCCACCTCCCTGATAAGAGGTTGGTTGATTGAGAGTTTATCCTTTTATCTCTGCATGTTCAAAGACAGCAGCGACTCAAGAGATGGGTTCTTTCTCTCACCTAGCGGATGCAACCGCGCACTTCGCTACCTGGCACCTACCAGTATCCAGTATCCCTACCCGATTGATCATCTTTTTAAAAATACCATGGACTGTCAGACAATGACTCTTTCCGTCTTGCGGCATCGAGTTCAGCACTTCACCCTTCCTTAGCCCACACGGGTTACCAGACCAATGGTCTACTGGTCGGACACCTTAGCTACTTTCATTTACAGAAAGATTGGAGTAGTGTCCGCAACACATAGGAGTGTCCTATGTAAAAATATGCTATACACCTCACCATAGGGTGCTTGGTCTATGAAGTTTTTTGTTACTGATGGTTCCAGTGTTGGTCTATATTTGTTTGTTTTCAGATCAATTATCTCTCTTCCGGGACAGTACAGCGGGCCATTCAATTCTCTTGAGCGGGAGGCTTTGTGGTGCACGCCTCTTTGAATGCGGCTAGTTGCACGGCGCTGTCTGCAGCGAATCCCATTTCATTCAGCTTTCTGGATCAGAGAACGGAAGCACTCTGCGTTCAAAAAAAAAAAAAACCTCTGTCATCACTCCCTTACAGAGTGGTTGCTTATTCGGTGAGTAGTTGGAAGTGTTCCCCACGTGGGAACAAAGGATAGCAGGGTCCTATAGATCCAACCGACAGTGGAAGGGTTGTCCAGGACAGTCTAGATCTGAGGGATCTTGGTTCCAAAAAGAGGACCGAAAGGTAAGACCGATCCTGGAACTCTAACTTTTTACAAGCTTCGAGAAGGTCATCCTCCTTTGGATGGAGTTCCCACGCTCGTCCATCACTTCAATATGAAAAGCTGGAGTTTTTTTTCTGGCATCCATCGACATTTGGGATGCTTACCTTCAACCTTGCCCTTCGGCTTTGCTACTGCTCCCAAAGTGTGTCTTGCCCCTCTGGCAAACTGGGTGCGTGGCCGTCCTCGCCTATCTTTTCGACTTCCTGCCGTCCTTCCAGGATTACGCTGAGCCCGTCTATATGCATATATACCTTACGATACCCTTCCTCTCCTGGGCTGGCGGATAGACTCAGACAGGTCTTTCTCATTTCCAGCCCAGCAGATATCCTTTTATTTAAGGACGATCCTGGACACCTCCAGAGTGTTGGAATCCTCCCTTGAAACAAGGCCGTGGTCCTTCAACAGGGAGCCCCCGCCCTTGGTCACTCTCATTCCGGGCCGGAATGGCCATCCGGCAATTCTGGCAAATGCCCGAACGGCCTGTCTGTTCGTGGGCTATCTCTTCTGCTACGTCGTTAAAAGAAGCGGGTCCTCAAGACAGGGCTGTATTTCAGCCCCGGTCCGTACCTGCCCTTATTCCATCTGATTTGCTATGAGTATCCTAGGGTAGAATAATAGCAATGGAGGCAGTTCCCTTCGCTCCCCTTGTTTTTTTTCTACAGGTCCAACAGGTTTCCAAAGGGTAATCTCCGAGCGTTTTTCTCATCCAGGGGAGATCCTGTCTTCCGGTTCAATGGTTGCTAGTGACTACGTAGCGTTCCAGCTCAAGGCCTCTGGTTATCTCGGGAATCCAGTCTCCCGATCAGTTTTTTTGCTGGGGATCCCAACGGTACCTCTGCTCCTACAGCAGGCCCAATGCCCTCTGGCAGGTCCTCCATCCAATTTTCAGTTGGATATTATCACGGCTGTGCAATACATCTATCATCTAGCAGGTACCCGCGGTCAGACACCTTGACCTACGTACCTCACACTCTCTGATGGGCCGAGATCAATCATCCAGTGATCTCGGCAGTGCTCATTCCAGGAGTACAGCTCTGGGCGGCAGTTTCTCCTCAGCTGCCAGGGTCTCGCCTCAAGTGGGTGGGAAATTCATCTGGAAGTCTTCCAACATATCTGCCTTCACTGGAGCACTCCAGATGTAGATCGGATGGCGTCCAGCCTGAACGCCAATGTACTCGAGTTCATGATTCAGCTTCGAGACCCAGTAGCCATCGTAGTGCATGCTCTGGTTCTTCTGTGATACCAGCTCCATCACGCCTTTTCCTCTAGTTCCGAGGGTCTTTAGGAAACAGGAAGGCTCCAGTGATCCTGGATATCCGCGTTGTCCAGGTCAATTCAGATGAGTCTTCGGAGCTGGCCGCTCTGTTCCTTCAGATCTTTTTTCCTTATTACCATCAAGGAAAGGTTGTCCTCAGCCCGTCCCCGTCCCTTGTTTCCAAGGGGGTATTGTACTTCCACTGTTACGAGGGCATCGTTCTTCCTTCTCTTTCGGTTCCAGTCCACAAAATGGAATGGGTGGCCCATTCCCTGGACAATATGAGCACCTTGAGTAAGTACCTGTCGAGGATAGCGTCCTTCGAGAGGATGGACACCTCATTTGGGCTTCCTGGTGTTTTATCGGGAAGGGCTTAGCCGTGTCATTGGCCATGTTAGTATGGTGGATTCTTTACACATCCAGAAGTCCTTCCGTGTTAGACGTCAGCCTCCACTCCACTCGATCGATCGAGGTTCCTTGGATTCTAGACACCAGGCGTCAGCAAGGCGCGTCTGTCAACTTTGCGGGTTCATCCAGCCCGCATGCACCCTTGAAGCACCATAATTCCCAGACCTCCGCAGACGTGAGTCTGGGCAGGCGGATTCTGCAGGCCGCGGTGGCGCACTTGTAAGTAGCATTACACAGGGTCTGATCTGATGATGTTCCCGCCCAGGGACTGCTTTGGGATGTCCCACGGTCTGTGTCCCCCAATTAGGCGAAGGAGAAATAGGGATTTTTGTGTACTCACCGTAAAATCCTTTTCTCCGAGCCATTCATTGTGGGACACAGCTCCCACCCTGTTATTAGTTTGTGCTTGTTTTTTATAATTAGCATGCTATTGTCTCATATATAATTTCACATGCTATACACACACACACATATATATGTGTGTATATATATATATATATATATATATATATATATATATATATATATATATATATATATATTGACATGATCTGCTCTCATACGGTATTATTGATCTCCTACTGCTTTAGCACCGAACTGGTTAGCTGAGAGTCAGCAGGGGGGTGTATACTGCAGGGGAGGAGCTAACTTTTTTTGTATCACTTAGTGTCAGCCTCCTAGTGGCAGCAGCATACACCCACGGTCTGTGTCCCCCAATGAAGGGCTCGGAGAAAAGGATTTTACGGTGAGTACACAAAAATCCCTATTTTTCGGTGCCAGGGAGGGTGGTCGTTGTTTGAACACTTTCGGACATATTCTGGTTAGATGTGTCCTGCCTTGCTCAATGTAGGAGTATTGATCGAGGCGCACATCTAGTCAGCATAGGAAGGTGTGAATTCTAATCTCATAACTTCCAGTCATGTTCCAAGCACGGGTACCAAAGAATCCTCACAGCGATCACTGTGAAGATTCAAGTCTCCACTCACATAGTGACTGCAGACCTTTAGCCAAAGGACAGACAACCCCTTTAAGTATAAGGTAATTTGAAAACTAAGTATAAATCTCTTAACATATTTTTGTTTTCATTTTTGGTTTGAAGAAAATTTTATTATACACTTTTAGAAAACAAATAAGAAAAAAGACGCTTTAGAACTGGGAAAAAACTAGAGCCAACAAAGTTAAGGTTCAGGCTACTTTGTGGGGAAACAAATTACAATTTCTTTTGAATAATTACTTTTGTGTTTATTCAGTTTTAGTGTGTATTTGTTTTTTTAATTGCAGGGCATACACATTGGGTGCTTAGCATTGCCTGGTCCCCAGATGGGAGAAAGCTGGCATCAGGATGTAAAAATAGCCAGGTATGTTAGACTTATGAATATTGAAATTGTGACACCGAGAATGAAAAGTTGTGGAATAATAAAGGTCACAGAGTTGATAGACATGTTATTAATATATGCAAATGATGATGACATGCAAACAATATTTTCAAGACTTCTAGATAAATCCAGTATTAAGTATGAGTGCCACACATAGAAATAAATGTACTTGCACACCTTGGCATGCTTTGATTGAGATTATTAATGGTTGTCTGAGGAAGGTTCTGCTGTGCTGTATGCACTCATGGCACATTTGGGCCACGCAGGTTGCTCACAGTAGCACTAGCAAAATTAGGCATTGCTTTGTGCTAAAAAAAGTGGCTCCTGGGACACTGAGAAAATGGCTATACTACTGATATCACAACTAAATTAATGTAAGGTCTTGTGCAATGCATGGAAAAAATTTACAGCACTTGGTCCAATGTTATTCATTAGGGTAGTGCAGATGAGTATAGCATTTTTACAGATACATTGCAGTTCTGTAACATACTAAACTGTAAATAGTCTTGTAAATGATTAGTAGCTGCTGCTATAGAAACTGGATCGTATATGGACTACACACAGATGACAAGTGAGAAATAAAATAGTACTAGTTTTCTGGATCAAACTCTGGACTAATTTTTATTTTATTTTTTTATATGCTCATCTGACTCTACCCTAATGCTGGTATCCTAGTGTACCTGGAATGAAGACTAGAGGAGTCTGGGTACCGCACGTTATGCCACCCCACAACATATTCCCGGGAGTAGGACTGGTCTGGAGTTCCATCATAATGACCTCTTCTTTGGGTTCTTTGATCTCCTCAAATTCAAAGAATGGCTCGCAGTGATCCATTCTGTACTGCAAGTTAAAATTGTCACATAGCCCAAGGTTTCAAACAGTTTCTACCCAAATCAAATATTTGTCTATTAATCTCTTTGCTTATATAGCACCATCATATTCCGCAGCGCTTTACATACATTATCATCACTGTCCCCATCTAAATTCTCTATCAGTATATCTTTGGAGTTTGGGAGGAAACCAAAGAACCCAGAGGAAACCCACGCAAGCATGGGGAGAACATACAAACTCCTTGCAGATGTTGTCATTGGTGGGATTTGAGCCTAGGACCCCAGCGCTGCAAAGCAGCAGTGCTAACCACTGAATGCATTTGCACGACATTGGGCTACGATCTGGACATCCAGATACAGGTGTTCCGTTGACCCCACACAACTGCTCTCAAAGGCTATCATGATGCAGAGCAAGATAGCAATGTTGGATGGAATGTAGGTCTATGCTTTTCTATAATGCGTCCTGCTTTTGATTTGGCTGTAATGATAGCTGGAGATTAGTCTGGAGTCCATGTGGGCAACTCCATGAAGAGAAGTTCACAAGGGAACGTGCAAGTGATCCAGGAGCCATTTTTCAACACGATGCCAGGCCGCATGTTACTTGCGCTACTGTGTGCAGCCTGCGTTTCCTAAACATCCTACCATAGTCTGCAGCGTCTTTGAACTTGGTCAATATTTGAAGAGTGATTTCTCAGCAGGGATCTTGATGATTTGTGTGTGCACGTGCAATCAGCCTGGCAAGAGATTACTCAGTCAACTATACTTACACTCCTTTGCACAGTATCAGTGAGGTTAAAGGTACCGTCACACTCAGCAACTTTGCAAAGAGAACGACAACAAGCCGTGACGTTGCAGCGTCCTGGATAGCGATCTCGTTGTGTTTGACACGCAGCAGCGATCTGAACCCGCTGTGCCATCGCTGGTCGGAGCTAGAAGTCCAGAACTTTATTTCGTCGCCAGGTTGGCGTGTATCGTCAAGTTTGACATCAAAAGCAACTACGCCAGCAACGAGCATAGGGGGCGTCGCAGCGTCTCCTTCTAGCCAGTCGGTACACTCCGGCTGTTTGACATGGAGCTAACAACCAGCGAGAACGAGAAGTGAGTCGCCGTTACGTCACAGGATCACTCCTGCATCGTTCTGGAGTTGCTGTGTTTGACATCTCTACAGCGACCTAAACAACGACGCTCCAGCGATCTAGTTTAGGACAGCTCGTTGTCTATATCGCCGCAGCGTCGCTGAGTGTGACGGTACCTTAAGTGTGTGTATTTCTGCGGTTTATGCTCATATGCTATACTGAATAAATCCACATTATTGAAATGTTTTCCTCCTTTACCAATTATTAACATGACTGTGATTTCCATAATTCATTGAGTTTTCCTTTTTGATGTTGCAATTTCAATGTTGAAGAGTGTATATTCCATTGCATGTCTTAAAATGAGGTGGATGTGATATCATGTAGCAGGATGTGGAAATGTCCATCTTGTTTAAGATTGGAAAACGTGAGTCATGTAGATATCTTTTATTCAACCAAAATAAAGATGTCTAGTGCTTTTATACATCAGGAGGTCAAAAATGATGTTTGGGAACCAAAGTTACAAACGTGTGACTGTATAAACCCCTTTGCGCCGCAGACCATTTTCTATTTTTTGCGTTTTTGATTTTCACTTCCTTTCTTCCCAGAGCCATACCTTTTTTTTTATTCTTCCGTCAATATGGCCATGTGCGGGCTTATTTTTTGCAGGACTAGCTGTACTTTTGAACGACACCATTGGTTTTAACATGTCGTGTACAAGAAAACCTTTAAAAAAAATATTCCAAGCGCAGTGAAATTGCAAAAAATTGCAATCCCACACTTGTTTTTTGTTTGGCTTTTTTACTATGCTCACTAAATGCTAAAACTGACCTGCCATTATGATTGTCCAGGTCATTACGAGTTCATAAACACCAAACATGTCTAGGTTCTTTTTTATCCAAGTGGTGAAAAAGTGGTTAAAAGAAAAAAAAAAAAAAGTCGCGTCTACATTTTTCATGATCTCAGGTTGGGTGACGGTTTATTTTTTTGCATGCCGAGCTGACGTTTTTAATGATACCATTTTGATGCAGATACAATCTTTTGAACGCCCGTTATTGCTTTTTAGCGCAATGTTGCGGCGACCAAAAAAATCGTAATTCCGGCGTTTTGACTTTATCTCGCTACGCCTTTTAGCGATTGAGTTAATCCTTTTTTTTTTTAATTGATCTGGCGATTCTGAACGCTGCGATACCAAATGTGTATGTTTGAATTTATTTATTTTTTTTAATGGGGCGAAAGGGTGGTGATTTGAACTTTTGTATTCTTTAATATTTTTTAAAACTTTTTCTTTACTTTTGGCATGCTTCAGTAGCCTCCATGGGAGACTAGAAGCTGCCATAGCCGATCGGCTCTACTACATAGAGGGGATGATCAGATCGCCTCTATGTAGCTGAATTGCTGACTTGCTATGAGCGCCGACCATCGGGTGGCACTCACAGCAAGCCGGCACTGACAACCATAGAGGTCTTCAGGAGACCTCCGGTTGTCATGCCAACCCACCAGTGACCCGCGATCATGTGACGGGGGACACTGGTGGGCAGGATTCTTGCCCGATGGCCGAAAGGGCGTGCTAAATGCATCTGTCAGTTTGACAGCGGTATTTAGCGGGCACATGTCAGCTATTCAAACAGCTGACATGTCCCGGGAAATATGTGGACTTAGCGCCAGAGCCCACATCAAAGGGGGAGATGCGGCATGCGCCGTACTAGTACGGTGCATGTCGCAAAGGAGTTAGAAAAGAATTAAGTAAAACCAATGATCTGGCCCTAAAAATAACAAAGATGGGAGCATGTCCTTCGGTCTTCATAGTAAATATAGAAAAACTGACTGAACAGCCATCTAGTCTGAACTGGTGCATAACCAAAAAGTCTTACTTCGGTCTTCATATGCACCACATTCCCTAAAACAGCTGGGTGCGTGTCTTTTAACAACCTCGCCTGGGAACGTGTGTCATTCAGTAAGCACTTTCCATTTCTGTAGCAATATCTGCTTTTACTTGATGATAATGATTTTTAGTATTGGTACTAATCTGTAAATTATTTAATATTTATTTTATATATTATTTAATCCAGGTTACATTTTGTTTCAGATTTGTATCTGGGACCCAAACACAGGAAAGCAAATTGGCAAAACATTAATAGGACACTCAAAATGGATAACATGGCTGTGTTGGGAGCCTCTTCATTTGTAAGTCAGGCATGTTAAAATCCTAGTAAAATAAAGCTGACATTTTCTGAAAGAAAAAATGTAATCGAATGTCCAGTCATCTGCTCAAGAAATGATATACAAGTCACTACTTACGCGGGATGAATATCTGCTAGCTATTTTTCTCTTTTTTTTTCTTTTTTTTTTTTTAGCTAAACCTGTACAAGGTCAGAGCGGTGGTCTACTACTCCAGTATATCTACAGTGCCTATAGGGAGACACAAAAGAGCAGAGTAAAACCAAAAACACTCAGTTTCAAAAAATCACAGTAATCCGCAAGTGCTAGTAAAAAGATGTAAAGAACAGGGTATTTGGTTGATACGTTTTTTGCAAAAAATGTATACTAAGCTGCTCCACCAAACGTCAAGGTATACCCATATCAGAGCAGTCCTAACTGATGTATGCAATCCCTATCTGATGTATTTAAAACCTGATCATCTGTATATTACCTGTGTGAACAGGGTTCAGAGAGGAAAAGTCCATGTGGACACGCTGAGTGGAACAGCTTTTGTGCAGATAGCCCAAGAGGAGTGGTGGGTAACTCCCCAGTCTTGTAGACACAAGAGAGCAATTATTGGAACAGGAACACATGGGCTACTTGCACAGTGAACAAGTCTGTAGGAACATGTTCACACACCCCCAAGAAACTTGAAGACACAAAAGAGCATAGTAAAATCTTTTTACTAGCACTTGCGGATTACTGTGATTTTTTGAAACTGAGTGTTTTTGGTTTTACTGTGCTCTTTTTTGTCTTCAAGTTTCTTGGTGGTGTGTGAACATGTTCCTACAGACTTGTTCACTGTGCAAGTAGCCCATGTGTTCCAGTGCCTATAGGGAGTCTGAGGTAGCCTAGGACACACCTCCTTTCTCATTATTGGTTCAGACTGCCGCTCTTCACAATCTTCCCTACAACTCTACCTGCTGATTGGCTGTTATGAATAAGGCCACATTCGTACATCAGTGTTTGGTTAGTATTTTACCTCCGTATTTGTAAACCAAAAGCATTAGTGGAACAATCGGAAAAAAAAAGTATAATAGAAACACATCACAACTTCTGCATTTTTTATCCATTTTTGGCTTACAAAGACTCCTGTGAAATACTGACCAAATATTGAACATGGACTAGACAGAAGTCTGTCACAGGAACATCAGGAAGTCAGCGCATTGAGCACCGATTTACAGAATAGCAAGGGCCAAATTGGTACAACCCATTAACCCACTAGTGAGAAATGGTGACTTAAAGCCTATGCATCACAGAGGCTATGGGGTTGCTTTTTGAAGGGGTTATTTACTCATGATAGAAGGTGATGGCATTTCATCCTATACAAGTGGCTCTTTCGCCACTGCCCCATGCTGCCCTATTTTCAGCCGTTTTATGGTCACTGACTTTACAAAAACTAATGTGGGTAAGGCTACTTTCACACTAGCGTCGGGCTCGGCCCGTCGCGGTGCGTTGGGCCGAGGTTCCCGACGCTAGCGTTGTCTCTGCCGCACAACGGGGGCAGCGGATGCATTTTTCCAGCACATCCGCTGCCCCATTGTGAGGTGCGGGGAGGTGGGGCGGAGTTCCGGCCGCGCATGCGCGGTCGGAAAAAGCGGACCGTCGTGAGCAAAAAACGTTACATATAGCGTTTTTTGGTCCCGACGGTCCGCCACAACACGGCGCAACCGTCGCACGATGGTTGCGACGTGTGTCAATCTGTCGCAATACTTCGCTTAATGTAAGTCTATGGGGAAAAAAC